>NC_091967.1:11250000-12500000 GCF_036711975.1 Onthophagus taurus | reverse complement strand
TTTTCCTTTAATCAATAGTTGTTTCCTTATTCATTAGTTTAGGATCGTGGAAGAGAAAAATTTGAATTAGATAGTTGTAAGTCTTCAAGGAATAAAAAAATAACTTAATTTTATGTAAGAAAATTTCCTTTTTTATTTTTCAGTAGTTCGGAAAGTTTATAGTTCGGTTTGGGGTAAGCAAGTTTGATCATAAAATACCAATTACTCGTGCCTCAAGAAACAAAATACTTTAAAGTATAAAACTGAATAGAACGATAAATTTTGTACACCGATTACTACACCCTTGGCGTACTAATATACATCAATCCACCCCGTAGCACAACACCGTAGAGAAATAAAAGTAAAACCGCCCATAAACCCAGGGTTTGTTATTATTCTAAATTTACCGCTCGAGAACCCTGTTTGCCATAAAACCCGTTTACCGAAACTTCGAGGAGGAGAGTTTAGCCTTTATTTCTGCGTATCGACCCTAGAATGACGTGAGGAGTTGTTGTATGGGTCAACCCCGAAATGATTATTTTTATGATTTAGTTATGTATTTGGGGACAATAAATTTATTTCTTTTAGAAACCATTCCTAACTTAACACTCACCAATGTTTTCAATCCCTAACGCATTTGCTTTTGATTCTTTGCTTTTATCGTCTCTGTTGCAAACATCACCGGTGTTCTTCCACCATTTGTCGTACAGTATCTGGATAACGCCTTTCTCTTGTAATTCGAGAATGGCAAGAGAGATCTTATCTCTCCAAGGGCTTCCTTTGGGTGTGGCGATTCCGTAACCTTTGGAATCCAGAAGTCCTCCTATTTGAGTTAAATTACAATCGCGTTGAACAGCGTAATCAAGCATCGTTGACTCCATTAGGAATGCATAATTGCCTTGAAGGACACGGTTGACACCTTCGTCGTAAGTGGATACGAACACCTGCGATCGTTTACCTTCCATAAATCGCCACATTTTCTGATATATCCCGATTTTCGAGTCCTGTGGAAAAAAAAATCATTTAAAAATCGTTTAAAACTATTATATTATGAGTGTTAAGAAGTCCGGAATGTAATATCACGTACATAAGTAGATCGTGTAGTAGTTGTAAACGTTAGGGTTGATAATGTTATGGTTATTGTTAGTATAGAGAACGTGCTTTGGATTATCGTTTCGAAGGAACACGTAAGGTTCGATACTTACCCTAAAGAAGGTCATCGTGCTGCCACCGGATAATGTTCCGTAAGCGATGTCTGTTTGCTCTGCCAAATCTTGGGCGCTTTCTATAGGTGTTATCATTCTTTCTACTGTTAAAAATGCGGCTAAATTCGCCGTGTAAGATGAGATTATTATCAATGTGAAGAACCACCATATCCCACCCACAATCCTTGTTGAAGTAGCCTAAACAGAAATATTTTGTTAGATAGATTAAATTGTCTAAATTAAATAAAAACTACAATTCTAAACATAACTCATAGCGACAAAATAATTTGTTTATTATTTGTACTCACTTTTTTTTATAAATGGCGATATTTCCAAGTTCCTAATAAATGATTTTGCAATACTATTATTATCGAATTATGAAATTCAGTTCACGTTAACGAATTGCTTAATGAATTATACATAGAGGTTTCGGGTATTGTATGATGTACGTAAATTAGAAACTGTGTGAAATGAAATTATTGTTTGAACCACATTAGTGTACACGTAATAGTTCCGATCGTTACGAGTGTTATTGTTTGACAAATCAATTTAATAACATCAACGGTCGGTATTTTGTTACGCAATTATAGGAAATTCATCGTACATTTTACACTAGATCTAACGGGACCGTTTCTGGATTGTAACGGCAAATTATACTGTGAGTAGTATTTCGAGGACTTTTGCTGCGATAAATTTTACTGCTGATTTGGCGAACGGTTTTCACCACTTCTGACACCCTCCCAATTAAGCGATTGGACGTCGAATCGTGCTACTACGCTGATTTTAATTAATCGCTGCGTTTTATCAATTAATTAAAATAGGTACAACACGACCGATATTGCTTTATTAAACAGTCTCGTACCATCGAATTTCAATCTGTTACGATTTGCTCGGAATTAACACCCTAACGACCTTTTTAATTTACGTTCTTTTCTACAGTACAATTGAACAACTCTTCTACATAGTTACTACATAGCTAAAAAGAAATTAATTAAATTTTTTCTAATCTAGCATTTAAATCAGGGGATACCAACATACGTATTAAGAAATCCGATATAGTTGAAGTTTAAAGAAAAAAATACCTTGGGATTGAGATCGGATCCTTGTTGCATTAAAGACCCTATGGCAAACCAGAGACTATTCAACGCCGTGAAATTGTTCTGTAAAACTTCCAGGGTAGCAACTTCATCGGCGTGTTCATGAGACGAACACGGATCTGGTAAAAATTCGATTTCGTCATCATTCATGGCGGAAAACTGAGGTCTTTCGATAGCCGTGGCAACATTCAGGAGGGATTCGCCGCTAGAATTGCCACTGTCGTTGTCGTCGTCGACTCCACAAGGATGGAAACATTGTCCGTATACCACTTCGTATTTCTTTACTAAGCAGTCTTCGCAAAGTTCGGGCTCGTTCCATTCGTATGGAGAAAATCGAGCGACGATCCATATGGTCACAGATACAAGAAAATACGCGACTGCGGCTAATGTCCAGATCTCCAGGGCGAGAGGATTTAGGAACGAGTACAGTTCGCTTTTTATGGGTTTCGATTCCTTTAAGAAATAAGTACTTACTAGAAAAATACTTTTATATGAAAAGGAATTTTATGGTTGGATTTTGGTGTTGGGAATTTTACAGATTTACAAGGTTGAATTTATTTTTTCAACCTATGGTTGCTAATCTGTTAATCTATTGTTTTGATAGTTTTAAATATTTATTTGTAATAATTTTTGATTTATTACATGCTTTGTACATTTAGTTGAGGATTATATTTATTAATATAATTAGCGAGCAATGACAACGCATACCACTATTCTAAGTTATAAATCTTTTCTGGATAGATTCTCTGCTTTGCAGAACAGTATTCTTAGTGAGAACTTCGATGTCTGGATAAGGATTAAGGTAACAGTAAATAGAAGATACGTGATTTTAGTCGTTACAATGATTACGGATTTAAAATCACAACGAGAATATCAACAATAATATTGACTATCAGAAAGTCTACATCTGGCAGTATTATTTTGCTTAACTACACATGAAAATGTGTGCAAATTATGTAACCAGTACTAACTGTGGAGGTTAATGGCTAAAGGTTATTGGGAAATTTAAGTATTTCGGAAAAAGGACTCTGAGATTAAAAAATTTAAAGAATTGAATCATAGAGGCTTTGAAAAATATACTCATTATGGAGAGAAAAAACGCACAAAATCAATGGGTCAGACGCAATGATGAAAATCTGAATTATTTGCCCAACACCTAGCAGTTTATGGCCAATAAACCACTGTTTAGTAGCCAAAAATAAGTATGAAGCTGTTTTCACCCTAAAACGGCTTCTGGATTTGATGATATTTCCTTGGTTTATAAAAGAATTGCAAAGAAAAGCAATCACAATGTAGACTTATTTAATGGAAGCTTGAGACTGAGAATGCCCCGTTGCAATGTTTTAAAACGGTATAGATAACAATGCCTAAAAAATTCCGCAAACCAACGGAGCTAGTTCGAACATATAAACCTATCTCGTTATTACTTGTCATTTCAAAATTGTTTGATAGATTATTTTCTAAATTAGTTTGGATTTTGTAATCGCCATTCAACAATAGATCAAGTGATTGTGACAACCGTTATTGAGAAAAGAAGTGGACAGAAGCATACTCAACATTTAGGCAGTGTTTTAGGATTACTCCTTTATCTACTGTACACCGCAGATATTCCAATTTCAAAAGATGCTGTATTTGGAATATTCAAGCAAATATTTAGAATCAATAAATCGGTTTCCACCTTGATGGCAGACTGAATTAGAAGCATCATGTTAAACGGAAACTTGAGCAGATTAGACTCAAAAGTAGATAAATGATTACTTTATCAGAACATAATTATTAGGGAATTAGCTTAGGGAACACAGCTGTGGGTTTGTACTAAGTCATCCAATCAATTGATCATTCAAGGTAGTCTAAATCAAGAACTGCATGATGATCTCGAAATCAAATACATCTACAACGTAATCCAAGATTTCGCAGGGAAGCATGAAAAAGACTACTGCGGTACCATCGTTGAAGCCATTTAGCTCCTGGATATTATTCAAGAGATTGAAGGGAATGAAACCTCACACACTTTTGCAGCGATTTGTTTATTGTTCGGGTATAATTAAGTAGTACTAATAAATAAATTTCTGTTCAATAATACATTGCAATGTTATGAATTTTGTTTCGAACTTTATTCATTCTTTAGAATTTAAGAAGTTAGAAAAAATTCTTTTACACTTTGGTTACTTTTTGTTAAATTGCAGATTTTAGTTTATTATTGAAGTGGCCTACATTTGAGAAATGAGATTTAGCTGTAGATACTCCCGATATGGTAACACTATCGCACGATGCGATATACTATTAGCTCACCATCTATTTGCTTGAATAACCGAAGGTGATTTCATATTCGGTGCGAAGTTTCGTGCACTTTACTAAAAAGCTTTTAAGCAAATGCGCTTCTTGGCTTCATATTTGTTAATGTAGATATCGCGTGATTTATAAGTTTATAATATTATTAGTGTTCCGTAATAACTATTTTTATTAGTTTTTGGTGTTTGAATGTATTTATTTATTACTATTCCTTTAGTAGGGTATAATAATTAAGGCCAGAAAAGCGGCATTGAATTGAACTCCTCATTAATATCCGCCGAAATGATTGTGTTTCCTATAATTATGTACAAGCTAAGATTTCGACGACGATGATTAACGTAAATTATTCATCTATGTTATACAAGCCACAAATTGTTTACAAATATTGAGCCCTAATATTCGCTGTTGTTTCGCTTGATTTTTCAAAATTGAGGTGAACTATAATATGTTTGATTTGTCCGATTAATTTTGTACATGTAATATTTTTTAATAAAAAGGTAAAAATAAATAAAAGCTAGAAATGAAAAACATACCAATAACTAAATAAATACGAATTCCGTGGCTCAAAAATGTTTATGAAAAAACTTTTATTAAAAAGATATAAAAAATATATAAACAATGCTTTTAATTAAAATCTCTCCTATAATTAAACATAACACCATAATCGGTAGGTTGTTTTCCGAATCCTCCAAGATGTTTCGAACCGAAAGCTTCAACATTAGCGTTGCTGTGTTTATCTTGGAAAAAGTTGTATCTTCCAGATGCTTTTAAATCCGTACCCCATCTTTCCGTATGAGTAGCTTGTAAATGTGCTGTACTTGCAGTTGGTTTATGTAAATAGCTGGCTTCACCACCGACGGTTAAAGGATTATGATGACGGATGTTATCGGTAGCAAAAACATGCGTATCCAATCTATGATTCTTGTTATCAATTGGTGTATTCTTTGTACCGACAATGTAATTACCTGGATCTGTGATGTCAACGTTTCCATACACACTTCCTCTGTTACAAAATTTAAATAAACAGTTTAATTAAATATGTTTTTATATAAATAAATTACGATTACCTTCTAACTCGTTCCAATGGTACCAATTGATAAAGTTCGCCATCCTCATTTGCTACTATATCGGGATATGGAAGGGCAATAACAGCCGAAACGAAACAAAGAGAAGCTATTAACAAAGCAGAATTCATTTTTTAAATTGTTCTTTTACTACTTGTTCAATTAAAGCAGTTGATGAACTGTGTTGAATGATAACAGCAGCGAGGTTTATATATCACGATTCTCTTTGTTTTCCCACGAAAAGGGGATTCCAAAATTTTAGATTGAGAAAAAAACTTAAATTTTCTTGGCTGTAATCTCATCTTAATTAACAATTTAATGTCGAGGTCACATTTGTTATCAGTGTTATTTCTATATCGAAGTATGTTTACATTTTATGATTATACAAGTTTATAAATATCGCTTGGGTTTTCTTGGTTTTTGGTTGAGATCAAAAAGTTAAAATCAATTTTAGATATCTGGATAATTTTGGCGCAAAAAATCTTTTTCTTCTCCTATTAATTAAAACATCTAAATTTATTAAACCTCTTCTAAACATTCTTATCGAAAAACTTATTGATGTTTATAAACTTATGTGATTATTAAAATATAAACACAGTTTAAAATTGAAATACATTAATTAAAGTTTATGACCTCGATACTAAAACATTGATTAAGATGTCATTAGAGATTAGAAAAACCCAAATTTGTTTTACAACTCTTGTTTAGGACGCGGGGACTTCTTATTATCAGACCTTATCGTAAAAACTAAAATTTTTGGAATCCCCTTTACCCACGAAAACAAAGATTTTTGGTATATAAGTCTCGTTGAAAATTGCATTTAACACAGTTCAATCAACTGCTTTATGAAAATAAGTAGTAAAACAACAATTTCAAACATGAATTCTGCTTTGTTAATCGCTTCTCTTTGCTTCGCTTCGGCTGTTATTGCCCTTCCATACTCCGGAATAGTAGAAAATGAGAATGGTGAACTTTATGAATTGGTACCTTTACAACGAGTTAGAAGGTAATTTTATATTTAATTTATTTATACATTTTTATTTAATTTGTTTAATTTAACAGAGAAAGTGTTTATGGAAATGTCGACATCACTGATCCAGGTAGTTATATTGTCGGCACAAAGAATACACCAATTGATAACAAGAACCATAGAGTGGACACGCATATCTTTGCCACCGATAACATCCGTCATCATAATCCTTTAACCGTCGGTGCCGAAGCCAGTTATTTACATAAACCAACTGCAAGTACCGCACATTTAGAAGCCACTCATACTGAAAAATGGGGCACCGATTTAAAAGCATCTGGAAGATACAACTTTTTCCAAGATAAACATAGCAACGCTAATGTTGAAGCTTTCGGTTCAAAACATTTGGGAGGGTTTGGAAAGCAACCTACCGATTATGGAGTTATGTTTAATTATAGAAGAGATTTTAATTAAACTTAAGTTTAATACTTTTTATAATATTTAATGGTTGTAATAAATATTAGTTGAATTAAAAACATATACACTTAAAAATCTATTTTTTTCTTATTAATCATTTTTATATCTTAGCAATTTGTAACTACAAATTAAATTACAATTATAAAGAAAAACTCCAAATTTAACCTAGATCCATCAACTCTAATGACATGTTACGACCAATTTTTTATAATGTCAAAAACGCAATAACTTTCGAAATTCTTTTTATTTAGAAAACTAAAGAATTATAATTTAAAAAGATCTCGCATATTAGTGATAATTCCTTACAATGAATTCAGCTTTGATAATTGGTGCTCTTTGCTTCGTTTCGATCGTTGCATTTCCTTATCCAACTCAACTAAAAAGTGAGGACGGTGCTATTTATCAACTGGTACCACTCGAACGTGCTAAAAGGTAATTTTAAATTAAAATATTTTAAATTAAATTTGTTTGAATTTTTGTGACAGAGGATGTGTTTATGAAAGAGTGGACATCAGCGATCCAATTAATAACAAGGGTGGAGAGCATCAATATTTATTAATCGACGATAGTGAATCTAATTATTTACCTAAACCAACAGCAAGTACCGCACGTATGAAACTTACTTATGATGACAGGGATTTTAGAAATTAACTTATCGATTATGTAAATTTTATAAATTTGTAGTAATTTTTTTAAATAAATTTATTTTATTGATTTAAAGAGTAGTATTGGGTCCGTTAACCTTGCTTAGGCTGCTTTACTATCACCGATTCCTTCAATTTGCTTATTGAAAATTGTATTATATCCTGGAACCATAAATCTAAAAATTAGAAGTTGTGATAGGATTCTCCTGAATGTGCTGATGGAAGAGTGAACAATGATATGGTACAAAGGGCAAGTTAAGATTATCCAGATAAAGGAAACGCCACAGATGTGGCAAGTAGGAAAAAGTGCATTGAAAAAACACCTTTGTATTGGATATTTAGAGCGTGATTTAAAAGGAAAGATGCAAGTAAGGATACCACCTTACATAGATTCTGACTAAGTGGGATTCTGCTCATTATTTGCACAATATCAGAAGATAGTTTTGAGAGTTTAGGCAATTAAAGAAGGACGTTGGGTAGAAAGTGTTCGCACGACAATATTAATAACGAAAATGATAGAGAGCGAGAAACATTGAAACTAGACTATTTCGGAACAGGCATTTTTGGCCTAACACGCCTTGGCTAATTGAGTTGGATTGAACGGAAAACTTGCTTTAATGGGAATATATTTTCCCATTATTTTCCATATGGGAAAAATAACTACAATTGGTTTCACTGCAATAAGAAAGAAGAATAAGTCCTGATTGGGAAATTCGCCATGGATGAAATATTGAAAGTCAACAAACACAGTATTGTAATTAAAATACAGTTTTATATACATAATTTATTTCTAATTTCCGGTAGATCATCTCTATGTACTAGCATATCTATACACTTACTTGGTCTAACATACCATATTTCAAAGAAAATAAAGCTCCATAGGTAAACTTAAAACGGTTACGTCAATGTTTGAACTAGTTACTCCACCAAGAGAATGTGTTAATTAATATTAAACAATATCAATTATGATTGAAGAATAATTTCAGCCATTAATTATTAAGGAAGATATAATCTCGTAAATATATTAAAAGAATCATTAAAAAATTATCGATGAAAAGCGTACCGAACAATAGCAATTAAGCTTTTCTTTGAAAGTGAGGTTTAGTGCTCGTCTATTACTAGAACAATGCGCTTTTGTTAACTTTGACATGTTAAACATTAATACGTAGGGATCGAGTGAGATTAAACTACGGTTGCAAATTTATTATTACAAAGATAACGGAAATAAATAACTGAAAAATAACAAATTAAAGTAAATTTATACAAAATAAATTGAAATATGAAAAACTTTTTAAGTCTGTTAGTTTAATCCAACATTGACGGGTATTAATGCCAGTTTTCCTCAAAAAGAGCCCCATAAAATAAACTCCAGATTATTTTTTTTTGTATTTCAAAAGTACTTTCATGGTGAATAGCGGATTAACAAAGCGAAAATGGCTGTATGATTTTCAATGCGGTTTTGAGTAATTTTCAATGGAACAGGTTTTTAAAGTAAAAGTTTTTTAAATTCATAAAAAACATACTAATCCGTAAGCTAAGCTTATTTTAAAAAACGAAGTTTTTATCAATTCTATTTTGTACTCCAATTTCTACATCTGAAATAAAGGAAATTACATGGACAATACAGACTTAATCAAACATCTATCCCAACTTTATTCCAGTAATTTTCGCTAGCATCTTGTAACCCGTTTGTTAATTTAATGATGAATATACATTATATGGCCTTAGAGCTTGTATTTCGTTCGATCGTATGGATTAATGGTTTTAGAGATGCATTAGCGGTTATTGATTTGTGTGATACTTTTTATTCCTTTTTGAATAGGTGCACGATTTTCTCTGGCAAGATACCGCCCTAAGCGCCCACTTTCCAAACTGCTATTCCCTACAAATTTAACAAGAATTGAATCATATCTCTCTTCAATATTTTAAATTTAATAAAATCTAACTGGTGACCTACGATAAACTTATCTTTGTATTGGTTAATATACGGAGAACGTAAATCCGCGAAAACGTTTTAACGCATATGACCTTGACGTTAAATGATTGATTGCATCGAGTGCAAAGAAATACAAATTTAGTGTAAAATTTCGACTGGGACGTGGGGATTTTTCATTAATGCGGGGATTTATGGATGCCACTAAAAGATTTGGAATTCCCCATTTCGTACGCTAACAAAGAAAATTTAGCTATATAAACTCCGATGTGGTCTCTTGTCAACACAGTTCGACGACTGCTTTAAGAGTTCCAAAGTAGAACACAACAATTGCAACAATGAAATCGGTTTTTGTAATTGCAACTCTATACTTTGCTTCGGCGGTTGTTGCCCTTCCTTATCCCACAATACTTGAAAGTGAGGATGGTGATATTTATCAATTGGTACCACTAGAACGAGTTAGAAGGTAATTTTATAATTCAACTTATTTATACATTTCTATTTAATTAATTGAATTTATTTAATTTAACAGAGGAAGCGTTTATGGAAATGTTGATATCTCCGATCCAGGTAGACTTATTATTGGCGGTAGAGGAACTCCCATTGATAATGAAAACCATCGATTGGACACCCACGTGTTTGCAACCGATAATATTCGCCATCATAGTCCTTTAACAGTAGGTGGTGAAGCTGATTACTTACATAAACCAACCGGAAGTGTCGCACACTTAGCTGGAACTCATACCGAGCAATGGGGTACTGATTTAAAAGCATCTGGACGTTATAACTTTTTCCAAGATAAAACAACAAACGCTAACATTGAAGGCTTTGCCTCAAAACATATTGGGGGATTACCCGGAAATCAACCAACTGATTATGGTGTTATGTTAAACGTAAAAAAAGATTTTTAATGAGTTTATTGTTTTGTATAAATTTAAAATTTTTGTTAATAAATTTGTTGTGTTAAACTAAATTAGTTCAAGTATTTTCAATTTTTTATGATTAAACTTACCTGTTCGATTTTGTATGCATCCCACAAACACCATAAATAATATCGCCTATTAAATTTATTTCACATTGTAATATATTACCCTATAACATGCATCTCATTACGGCCGACACCACCTAGGAATAATTTAATACCCTTCGTATTTATCGCTGAAGCATGAAAGCGCATTAGTGAAACAATCACCTTCCCAAGCGATACAACGCATATCTCTTGCTACGAGAGCCAGCTTAACAGAACATGCTTCATGCACAAAATAAATTCATTATAAACAGCCAAAATTTACAAAAAAAATGTAAAAATTAACTATGTTATCTAAAAATAGGGTTGCTTAAAGGTGAAAACCTTTGGATTCAGGCCAGATCCTTGTCGAAGGAACGTTCCGGTAATGAACCAGAAGCTGTTGGAGACCGAAAACTGGTTTTCGACAATGTCGGAGTCCTGGTGGCAAGGGTGAGGGTTGTTCCATTCGTAGGGTGAAAATCGTGCCATCACGAAGAGGGTGAACGAGACGAGCATGTAAGCGGCTAAGACGTATATCCAAATCTCGAACGCCAAGGGATTCATGAAACTGAATAGCCTTGTTGGTTGACTCGTCGGCACCTACGGCAAACTACAGCTTCAGGCCAAAGAGTAGTAATAATTAAAATGCATCTAATGAAACAATCTGGCAACGTTTTCATTAAGGGTAACTAGCTTAATTTCAGAAACAGATATTTTGTTACGACTCGGTGGTAATAACAGTTTCAAGACTTCGTAATAAAGATTTTATTAAAAATTGAGACATTTTAGAACTTTCATATGTTAACATCTACCTCCTTGACAATCAATATAACCTTTCATTTAAATTAATTGATTTAGTAATTAACCCGGATATCTAGATTCTACTTTAATTATAGAGACAAAATTATAGATTTCTGCATAAAATAGCGATGGAAAAGAGAAAAACTTCGAATGAAACGATAATGTCACGCGTTAATACAATTGGTCAGAAATCACCGTTTCAATAACAATCCATTTTGTAATAAACGTCCACGTTTTTCGATGATTTCCTACAATTTTTTGAACAATTTTTTTTTGTTAATTCCTATTCTTATTGTATGAAATCACACGGAATCAACAAGATGTAGCTAAGTATTTTCAAAATTATATTTACTAGAATGTTTGCAAAAGAATTACAAAGATAGCGGGAATTCTTCACATTGCCCTTAATGAGACTTCCTTACTTCCAAGACTAATCTTAATCTATAACGCACATAGATCCTTTTGGTATGTTTCTTATTTAGTTGAAAGGATGTGTTGTGAAAAACGTCTAAGCTTTAAATTTAAGCGATTCATATCAATAAGTAATCTTGACCAGCTACAATTTTACGTAGAATAAAAGAATAAATTAAGAATTCTTGAGTTGTCAGGTGTTTTCACCAATTTTCAATCGTTTATCCAAGATTTCAATGATCAGCTTCAATTTCCATCATTTTAAAGAAGACGGAATAGCTATAAACAAGTTCTCAATAGAGTCCCGTTTAGTTTTCAATCATTTTAAACTTTGGATACTGTTTACAAAAAATTAGTTACTGCTGGCAGAGAACAAGATACTGCTAATGGAAGATTAGATACTGCCAATACAAGAATACTAACTACTACCTGAAGAGTACTTATTGATGGCAGAATATTGGATGCTGCTGACGGAAAATTAGATACTGCTAAGAAAATGATAGGTATTTCTAGAGGATGACTAAATGCTGCTAGCAAATTATAAGCATGTTATAGTGTTTTTTGTCAAAAGTATATTAAGTTATCAGTCAATAATACTCTGCAATATGTTATTAGATACTGTTGGAAAAAGAACAACAATTTAGAAATGTTTTGAATAATTACCAACCAGTTTTCAAATACTCAGTGCTCCGTCATTTTAACACATTTTTATTGAGTACCAACCATTTTTCAATCATTTCAAATAACTTGGAATAGTTCCTCAATTATTGAAATAGGTTTTCAATAATTACCAAGCAGTCTTCAATCATTTTGAATAAAAGAAAATAGTTATAATTGAGCTCTAAACAATTTGGACATGTCTTAATTGAGTGCCAAACAGATTTTAATAATATTGAACAACAAGGGATAGTAATAAAGTAATTTTCAATCATTTAGTTTACAACCATTTTGAACAAACTGGAATTAATGCGAACTATTTGTCAATCATTTGGATATGTTTTCATTGGTCGAATAATTAGTTTCATTCTTTAGTATTTTTTATTTATGAATAAGTATTTTCCGAATAACCTTCATTAGCAGTTTAAAAATGTATAAATATAAATTTACATTACATTTTACTATTTTCCTTTTACTTGAAAATATCATTATTACAGTGAAGTACATCATTAAACGACGAAGTAATCAATACAGCTTTTATATTTCATCTAGATGTTTCCAAAGAAACACGCTAATATTATTTCTAGTCTGATGCGGAGTAGTCTTGGAGTAATTGCACCCTCTTGGAAAGCTTGCATACCATCGTGCTTCTTTGCAGTCAGGAAAAACTGCAAATAGTTCATCACGTATCATGTACCCAATCCATTTCAACGGTATTTCTTATTCAAGATTCGTCGAAGCGGCAAACAAGATCTTTTGACTTTCATTCCGTTCCTGTATTACGAGGAAATTATGTAAATGTACATCGGACTACATACAATCCAATAAGTAATTCCACAAGTTAAATTTCTTGATTTTATTAAATTCCACAAGAAATTTGTGATAAATGAATTTATTAATATGTATAAATTCATTCAATAATATCTGTTTATAAAACAAATACACAGTACAAGCATTTCCAAAAGATTATGAAAGATGTATTTGATTTAAACGTTAAGATCTTTGATTAAGATGAGAAATGAACGTAATTTCTATTTTATTCGTTGATTCTGAAGAGGGCGGCCTTTAAATATCACAACATAATCTGCTTTACGATTTATCATTGTCAGTTCAGTGAATGACGGATTTTGTATTCAACTCCGAGTTGCGTATCATTCGAAAAAGGATTAAGATATCAGCGAGATTAACCATTCGCGCTTTCTCTTTTCCTCCGCTGTATTCCGCCGCATCGCAAATGGGAGTTTCAGTTAAAGTTCGCTGACTCGTTTCGACTTTATGCTGGTTTAAGTGAATCTATTGTTTAAATTTGGGCTAAGTTAGTGATGTCGTTACGTGGCACTTATAACTTTTAAACGCGCACCGTAAATTTTCCATGTTAGCTTAATACAATGTAAAAGTTTTCTAAATTTATTTTAGTTTCAGATTTTTTACCTAATTTACATATTTAAATGTTCTTTTTCTTACATTAGCGGTAAATTTAAACGCCAAGTAATGATTGCAACATTATTGCAGGTTCTGTATATAAAATATAAAGATTTTTTTTATTTAATACTTCATCATTTAAATAGATGCTTTGCGAATCTCGTTGGTCAATATGAAAATTGGTGAAATATTTGGGTTATATACGAAATTTCCAATTAAACAGAATAAATGATGTGTAATAAACGATGTGAATTACCATTAATTTTGGAGTGGGTGGGTTATTATTCCTTTATGATAACGATCAATAGAGAAGCAACTCTTGTATTGAATATTTGATGAAGATCAAATTAAATTAAATTGAAGTTGCTGTGTTTATTAAAGGGAATAGGTAATCATACAGTACAGTTTATAATGGGTTTGAAATGCTTTTTAATAATAATACGTTTTCTTTGTTTAGCAATCTTAGTAGCACAGCTGAAATTTATCATCAACTATTTAATTGGAGGTTTTCTTCAACTGCTTTTACGGAGGCAGGGGAATGATCAGTTTCTAACTTTCTAACCAACATTCTAAGAGCAGAGTTGTATACTTTCTGAGAATTCCCAGGAAAGAAATGCCACACATACCCTGCAGAGGTTGTGCTAATGGTCATCCTTGCATCGTAACATTGAAGACATCAACTCTAGTTCGTTCATTTTCAAAATATTGAATATACCCAATTCAATATTTTGTTTTGCATTTTAATTATATTTAACTTTTGTTGTAACTCTAGTTTTTATAATTTCCATGAGATTGTTGTTATAAATTACAGTCTAACATAAATCAAAAATGTTTACAGAAATCATCATTTTTATTTTGGTGTATGTGGATCAAATGTGAGTCATAGAAACACCATAAATATCCATAAAATCTCTATTATCGCTAGTGTTTCAACAACAGAAACTCATGTGCCATTTTAATTTCCTGTTGGCTTCAATGATCCAACGATGTACGAATAGCTTGCATATCACATACGTTATGCAGATATGATATTCCAGAAGGCATCGGTACAGCGTTGTTATGTAGATTTCGAATTTGCATGTATTCGTCCATCCACATTTCTCCGCGCCAATAAAAGCAAACGAACACTTAGTTCGGTGTCATCGCCAATATTGAAGTATGTGACGACAATATACAGAGATATCTCGTTTTTGTTTTGCGATTACGAAAGAGTTGCGAGTTATCTTTTATTAAAAAAGTATCTAAAGTAATTAGTTATTTTAAATTCAGATTTCTTGGATGTGTAAGTAAATTACGTGGAAGAGGGAACGTCTATTTCTCAAGAGTCTAACCACAAATTTAAATGCAAATTTTGCTATTTCGTTTCCAGAGTTGCGTTACAGAAATACAATTCGTACAAAAGAATACGAAATGAATTGTCACCAGCTTAAGGTGTGTTTGTAAAATTGAATGAAATTACGTGTTTCCCGAAACGATTTTTTCAGGTTTTAGGGAGTTAAAGGGCAAATTCCCGTGTGTTTCTAGTTAATTTGGCAGGGTTTCCCGTTTCTTGGGTACCATACAAAAAGTCATAAATTCCGAATCAGACCTGTCGCGGGAGATTTATTTGTCCTGCAGTAAATTGGTTTCTTTCCGGACGATTAAGCTCTATTTTTTTGCGCCTACGTTTGCTAGACCTCGAAGAGGGAAACAGCGTGTCGATATTGTTCACCATTCGTGATTATTCGGGCTTAATGATAGTTAATCGTCGTTTAGAGATGCTCGCTACACCCATTTAAACCACGCGGTGTAAATTCGATGTAAACTCACATTCAAATCATTAAAACGATTCAAACGATTTTGGTTTTTCAGTACCTTGTAAATCTTTATAACATTATTTTTTGAACTTTCTAAAATTATTTTATCTTACCTTAAATAAAATTCCTATTCCCAAGTTCATGAACGGTTTTGTGAAATCGATTACGCTCTCCCTCGCGTAATTTATCGTCATTGACGCAACAGCGAGATCAGCCCTCTGAAAACAGAAGAAGAAAAAAATACGAAACCATAAATCTCTTAAGGCTGAGACAATACAGGGAATCCGCCGTCTGCAATAGTAATGCGATTACATTCGTGTCCTTTTTTTTTCATCGGAAAAGTCTTGTTATTCGTAACTGGTGCTCGTGAGGTCTTAAATATTCAAACTAGGGGTAAAAAAGAATTTTTTTTCAGCAACGTGACAGCACACCATAATTTTTGTTTCCCTTTAAAGCGATGTAATAATTTCTTGTTTTTTTTTTTGTAGAGGATTTTACGTCAAGGTGTCGTTGTAGATAGTAATTTATGTGTATTGGAAAATTTATTAATAATTTACTTCATATCATTCTAGAAATAAAATATTTATCCTTTATCTTATTGTTGGTAAATTTGATAAAAAGATGAAATGCGGTTATAAAGTCATCAAAAGCTTACCCTCTCCATTAATTCCCGCACAATTCCGTTCCATTCTTTGGTCTCTGGATCGTATACGCCATACATGTGGTCTGGAACCAAGCGTATGGAATATTGGAATCCAACTTGGGTTGCTATCCACTTTAGAAGGTCGATGCAGAAGCCCTCGTACCTGGCGTTCCCCGTTAAATTCTTGTCGTCCTTCTCCATCACGTACGGCCTCTCCTGGAATTCAGGTAAAGGACATTTTCATTTCAATTGAGATCAAGCATAGAAGTCTCGTGATGTAAACGGGGGGAATTCGGGAATACTTTGTGAATTGGTTTTGAGAAGTCATCTACGCGGGAGGATTATCGGGAAATTAATTTCTAAGTTTGAAAAGATCACGTTGTTTTTTATTTACGCTGAATGATTCAATTAACGGTTAGAACGAAATAATCTAAACTCCAAATGATGTCCATTAAGATTTAATCTACATTTTTTCATTAAAAAAAACATATTTAAAGATAAAACGGTCGTTTTGTTCGTAATTGCACCGTTCTCATGAATATCCACGGAGTAAAGAGGAAAGAGAAGTCGTAAAAGTGATGGATTCGGATATCTCTAGCAATTTCTCAAGCGAATTACGTCGATTTGACTGGTTTTAATAATAGCTCATGGAAGAGATCGTTTGGAAAGTGGATTGAATGCGCTGATAAAAATAAGTTCTGGACATTAAAATGCATCGAAATGAAACTTTTCGATGGTGACGGCGATGGTTCTTAGTTAAAAAGCCCGGACGTGGCGATCTTTAATCTCCGCCAATTATGGAGATGCCGGGGTTATTCCTATCCGTTGAGTGGATCTAATTATCAGACCGTGAGAGATTGTAATTTTGAGATGAGGTCGCATTAAAGCGTGCGATTATTAAATTAAGCTTTATTAGTTTTCTCAACGCACCCGATAATAGCTTAAAATTGAAAATTTTTAATAACCTATTTCCCACCAAATTTATTTTTAATGTAGAAAAACTAAACTTTATCGGATTTTATCTTTATATAGAGAGTTTATGGTTACAACATCTTATTTGGTTGCATAAATTCTTAAGGTAAGGTACAGACAGATGTAATTTTATGGTTAACGGAGACGATGGAAATCCTTTATTAGTTTTATGGGCAAATATATTAGCGGACGCCCGATCCTGGTAGACATTATTCTCACGTAAAACGAGAAAAGTTAATTTACATGTGAATGGTGTGCGAACTCGTGCTTCGTCCGTAATGTTCTTGTTACACGTATTCCGTTTCTGGTCCTGCGCGCACGCTTTTAAATCGCTTTCCGGTTGAGACCGGAAGTAGTGTCGGTCTGGCTTAATGAATCCTTTTATACATTTTATTTATGTGTGAAAAGAATATTCCAATTCTTTTCGATACGGTCAGATAACTTTTTAAACTTTACCATAACATACAAAAAATATACTTTTAGGTATTTCAATAGAATTGTAAAATACACAATTGACATAACTTAGTTTATGATTGGATTTTTTAACAAAATATTTAACAACCAACAAAAAGTCGAAGCACATTTATAAAATATTTCAAACAATATTCATATTTATTAAATAAAATATTTTTAAATAAAAGTATGTCTGTGTGCGTACTTTTATTTGAATCAATAAACTCATATTATGCACGCATAGATAAATTACAGGCTATGGGACGCGACTAAAAGACATTTATGATTTAAAACCAAACTCAAAAATATTTCCATAGATGATTAGTTTCGGAAACACAGATGGATAGGTTAATGAATCTCACAATTAAGAAGGGCGTTGATAGTCTATGAGACAATAACGGAAATGGGCACAAAGACTAAGCTAATAATATAGCTGATGAAGCAATTCTGCTGTCCTTTCAGTTTAGCACTCAGCTCAACTCTTCATATAGTCAGTATGATAATCTATGCAGACAATGCAACAATTATCGCAGAAACGGAAGATGATTTGCAATGACAATTTTTTAAATTGTATCAAATAAACCAGCAACTCAACATGAATATATCCATTAATAAAAGAAAAGTTATAATAATCGCCAAACAACCAATTAGATGCAACCTTGTGGTGGAAGACAAACTCATCAACCAAGTTGGTAAGTTCAAATGTCTTGAACTGGATATATCCAGCAGTTATGACCCAGCAAAAGACTTAAGAAACCAGATCAATAAAGTGATATTTCTATTAGGCTGCGTTATAACGTGCAGAAACGTGTGAAAACGTTGCGAAACATCCTCAATAAGACTAAAAAAAACTCGATAAGAAACATAAACATAAAGAAACGGTGTAGTTTCTACATCATACAGATAGGGGAGACAGAGAAGAAGAGGATGGTATGGTCATGTGAAGAGGAATACCATCCATACTGGAAAGACAGCCACGTTGCATTTTAATAGAACAAAACTTTTAACATAAAATTTTGTGCAATCACTATACAATGTGTTGAGCCAATGAAGCTCTTGTGCAAGGTGTTTTGTAATGTAGGGATTTCCAAATTCCCAACTTTCCCACTTTTACGTTTTACGTTTGTATGTTAACACAATAACTCAAAAACATAGTTAATTTCGGCACCGCTATAATTAAATATATGGCTATTAAAGTCGTAAATTGATATCAATTTTTCATATAGACATATTAAATAATAATAAACGGTTCATATGTATTATATTCGTTTGTAATTATGAAAACCATTCAGATATAAAATTTCAATCAAATTCAATAACTATATATGGATAATTACCCAACTATCACTTTTATTTTAGATAAATTAATCAAATATTGTACAAGCGTTTATAATCACGATAAATATTCATAAAATTTCAATTAAAGTGCGTAATCGAAATTTATCGGAAAGTTTCAGCCGCATTTGGAAATTACTAAACTTTTCTAAATTTAATATCCCACCACTTATCGATGGACGTTTAGCAAATGTTATTCTATCATTATCATATAAAATGTGAAAAAGTTGAGTGAAGTCGCTCCAGTTAATTTTTACATTATGTGTTGAACATATCATAATATATTTTGGAAATACAAGCTACCTGTTAATCTATATATTGATTTACAAACATGCTGTTGCTTTGACGTTTCGGGCTGTTTGTGTGGCATTACATATTTGCTGTGTATACATTCCTCATTCTGATTATATCGTACCATAAAACTTTGTAAATATAATATTTTGATTTGTGAAGACTATATTTAAAATGATTCCGGCACCTCCACCATTTTTAATCGATTTCTTCGTTCAAGTGAGATTCTTAACGTTGTCTCTTTATATTGTCTGAATCAATTTAATTTCCATACAAATACTTAATAATTTTTCTTAGCATAAGGCATAATGTAGTAAGCATTTTTATCGGAGGATGGAATTTACAATGCTTCATCAATAATTTTAGTATTAATCAAGTACCTCGAACGTTGATAACTGCTGGAGTTTTTTTTATTATGTTATGTCTTAAAATTTATAAGGAAATTTATCCCGCTTAAGCGTGGTTATGAGACAAAAAAGTGCTTATGTCAAATCAAAAAGACAACTGATTTGAATATAAAAAGCTATACAGATGTCCAAGATGTGATCCATAACAATATTTGCTAAGATGTGGCTAAATGACCTTACTTATACATTGCTTATACATCATTCCATTGAACCTGAAAATCGCTAACTTTCATACAAACGTATTATCAAACAGCAAATTTAAAGGAATCACTGTGTGGAGCTGCAAGATACGAATCTGCCTTAACACGATCAAAAGACTCCAATAACTCTACGACGTCTTAAGAGGCTAAAGTAATATCTTTGATTCATTTCACCAAAGAGGTCTTTGATGTTGTAAGATTTCAGAGTCGATTTTAGAAACAAAAATTTTTTAATGTTATCTTTCAGTTAACATAATAATCGACAAGTTTCAGTAACATAGAAGCAAAACGTAATCTCATATAATCGAGATTGTGCATTAATTGGAATAGGATTGGACGAAAATTAATTCGGATTATCGGTTTAGTTTGGATACTTCAACGATGCCGAGATTATCGATGCAATGTATACGGGGAAAATTAAATTTTCATTTATTTTCTACTATGTGTTATCGCATAACTTAAAACTTATTGTTATATCGTATGTGTACTTATCAAGGAACTTAAGTGATGGATTATAGGAATCCCAATATTGTGTTTGGTCGCAATAGTAAAGAATAAATATACATTTTAATTTTACAATAAATGTTTGAAAAGTAAGCATAACTTTTCTTTTCGCCGATGTAAGTTATTTTCGGGTTCATCGATTTTGGTTTGTATTTATCAGCTACCTAATTTTTGTAACTATTTCTACAATTATTTCTTTATGGTATCAACAATTACCCAACAGGCTTAACTTCACTGGTTTTGTCCAGTCGAAACAGATGTAAAAATTTTGCATTTAGTATTTGTTTCGATATCATGGTTTTAAGACATCCAGATGCGAGTTCAAAGCCTTTGATTAAGATTTTTACTCGCGTTGAGCTATAGTCTAAATAGTGCGACTCTTGGTGTACGGAATTAGCCCAAAAGTTTATACAGTTCCACAATTTTAGTGTAACAATCATGTACCAAATTTCATAATTCCAATAATTAATTGCATTTTGACTTATTTTGCTTTTGAAAGTATAGAAAATGTATAGATTTAACAACATTTCTCAGAAACTGCAATACTGTCTAGATTTGCTCCAAAAATGACTCCATGTAATGAAATCCATGTCAATATACGAATAGAAACTGTTAACGTTATAAATGAGATGAGAACCTATAAAGATACACTAAAACTGCTCTGGGAATATGAAATAAAACGATGGAAAACTGCTATCCGAACAAATATCCCGAAACTGCAACGATTTCAATCCAAACTACTCTAATAAAGTACGACCACCACAAATTAAATCTACTTGTTAAGCAGAATAGCGTTCAAAAATCAATACAACGCAATACACGGAGGAATAAGTTAAAGTAGTTAAATAAAATGTTTCAAGCAGTTAAGTATTATTTAATTATCATTTTGATTAAAAATAAAGATATTGAAACATTTTCATTAAAATATTAAATAATTAAAAGAAAAACTTTGCTTTTTCTGTATTTGCGCATAGATTATGCGTTAATTAGTTCAAAATAGATTCAAACTCAGTTTGTGGATAGTGTTATCATGAAACGACAATTTGCAGTAAAAAAATCGATTTTAATTTTTTTTTTGTGTATTGTACCAATAGAATGCTAAAGATAACGTTGACTTTAAGCGTAAAATTTAGTACGATAAGAACTTAAAATTTAGTGTTTTATTCTGTCCCACGCAAAGCTTTGTACATGGAGATAAATTTCCAAAAATGACCAATAAATAATCGGTCGAGCAAGACTTGATAGTCTGCCAACGCATTGAGATGGTAGACCATTACGTTACAGTGAAAAATTGCTCAACCGACGATTTCTTTAGATACTGTTTTTAACCCGGTTTTTACAGAAAATCTTAAGTATAAGATCTTTATTGATAACGTATTAAATTTGATATACTGGGTGTAAATTAACGATAACTTATTACTTTAAGCGAAATTGATTTAAAATTTTTATTGTGTAAGTGGAATTTTAGAAAAGCTTTTGATAATAAATTGTAATTATGTGAGATGCAAGCTAGTTAACTTGCAAATTAAAAGTGTTAATGATGTGTAAAACTTTCCTTAATTGTGTGAACTTCCCATATCAATTTTTACTCGAATTTAGTGAAACAATTTTCATAACGTGTATGGACTAAATGACAATCTCGAGACTAACGGAAAATAATTTAAAAGTTTTCACTTACATTAAAGTTTGAGTTTAATAAGTTAGTACTTCGCTGCAGTCACATAGTATTCTCGGAAAACTTACATTCCCTTGGTGACGAATTTTTATTAAACGAAAAGTGTCGCGCAACGACGACAAGCATTTAATATGTACCTGATTTAATTCATTTGTTCCACTGCTCTCGTAGAACTACCGCTGTAAAAGTTACGTTAGTTAGTTGGTTAGATCTAACTTTGTAACTTAATCATAGAACGACGGACGTGCTGCAACCATTTCCCTTTCCTGATGCCTACACAGTACACCAAATGCACTTTTGTATGTCCGGCGTTTGCATAATTTGCACAACTGGGAATTAGTAACAGTCAACACTGGAGAAACTGTTTTTTCTAAGTTAAAACCACAAACTAAAAACTTATGTTTAGTTAAAGTTAAAAAAATTTGTAACTAATTTTAAAGTTTTTAATTAATCATGTGTCTTTAATGAAAGTAATTGAAATAATTGAAATTTTAGAGATACAAATTTAAAAAAAGTAATAAAATTAACATTTAAATTTAAAGATATAAAATACAAATCATTTGTTATAAAACTTACCTCTCTGGTCATTACGATTAACGTGATATTCGGTGCATGGTTATCATAAAAAGCAGCCGGATCTGTAATATTAATTCCACCTGATGGTGTCCACTGGCCAACTTTTAGTACTTCCTCTTTTTTTAACTTCAATAGGTCCAGTTTGAAATTCGCCCTTTTTCCTTCGTTAAATTCTATTAATCCAGTTAGCCCTTGAAAGCCAGACTGTAAAAGAGTGCATGAAAATCCTATTAATTTTATGTTCTCTATTAGTATGCATAAAACGACAGCACGACCCTCGATATTTATGGTTTAATTTAAAGATCGCGACTACGCCAGACCAAAATTATTATAATGCATTCAAACTTTAGTGTCTGGAATATTTCTCGTCTTGTATAAAAACAAAGATTAAATGGGTCGTATAAAGAGAAGACTCGGCGCCCGCCGCTGAAAATATTACCCCGGAAAGCACTCACGGGTCTTACACAGAGAAAAGTTGTAAAGTTTCTTGTAAACGTAGTAGTGGTATAATCGTTTTTAACAGAATAAAAATTCAATTTTCATCTTGTAAATATTTTTGAAGATTCATTATATACTTTACGTATAGTTGTAAAAAATATGAACTCTTAACGTATTCACTATACTCTGTTTTTAAACCAGGAGGAGTAAACGCGAAAGTCAGATTTACACTAGGAAAAATCACCAGAAAATATCACTAGATATTTTGGCGGTAAATTTAAATTAATAATTATTATTATTTATTTATTTACTTATTATTGTATTTATTTTCGTTTGTTATCGTCAACACTAAACATACAAATTAAGATTGAAGTTATGAGTGTATTTATTTCAAAATATAATAAAGAAAGGTTTAAGAACACAAAATTTAGAATAATGACACGAAACTGTCGAATTGTCAATAACCTAACCTTCAAATTCAAAATCAAAATTCAAAATTGCCTGTGTGTGAACCTTCCTCGCATTCAACCAATCACGTGCAAGGTCAATCTGGTGACAAATTTAAAATACTCCTCCTGGTTTAAAAACAGAGTATAATTGCCAAAGAAAACTTCATGGTATAATTAATGTTTGTAAACAAAACTAACCTTACCTCACATTCCTTCACGCTATAATTGACATTACAAAATAAAACTTCACGCTATAATTGCCATTACAAATTGCCAAAGAAAACTTCAAGGTATAATTAATGTTTGTAAACAAAACTAACCTTACCGAACATTCCTTCGCGCTATAATTGACATTACAAAAGAAAACTTCACGCTATAATTGCCATTACTAATTGCCAAAGAAAACTTCATGGTATAATTAATGTTTGTAAACAAAACTAACCTTACCGAACATTCCTTCACGCTATAATTGACATTACAAAAGAAAACTTCACGCTATAATTGCCATTACTAATTGCCAAAGAAAACTTCATGGTATAATTAATGTTTGTAAACAAAACTAACCTTACCGAACATTCCTTCACGCTATAATTGACATTACAAAAGAAAACTTCACGCTATAATTGCCATTACAAATTACCAAAGAATACTTCATTGTATAATTAATGTTTGTAAACAAAACTAACCTTACCGAACATTCCTTCACGCTATAATTGACATTACAAAAGAAAACTTCACGCTATAATTGCCATTACTAATTATTGCCAAAGAATACTTCATGGTATAATTAATGTTTGTAAACAAAACTAACCTTACCTAACATTCCTTCACGCTATAATTGACATTACAAAAGAAAACTTCACGCTATAATTTGCATTACTAATTATTGCTAAAGAATACTTCATGGTATAATTAATGTTTGTAAACAAAACTAACCTTACCTAACATTCAGCGTCTGAAGACACAGGGCTAAACCCGAAACTTAAAAATATACAACTTAGCGCTGAATAACAATTAAAACTAGAACTAACACTTGTACTAGAACTATACTCTGTTTTTAAACCAGGAGGAGTAAACGCGAAAGTCAGATTTACACTGGAAAATATCACTAGATATTTTGGCGGTAAATTTAAATTAATAATTATTATTAATACTCCTCCTGGTTTAAAAATAGAGTATAGCTTTAATTGAATACATTTGTCATCTTGTGATGATGTATGCGTTGAAGTCTGAAGCGTGGTGAAATTTGATACAGCAAATGAACGTCGGATATGTAAATGCACCTTGACAAATACGTTATTACTCCTCTACGTTCATTTATCATGCTCTAGTGAGGAGACGACGAATGTGAATAAATAATATTAGTATGCATGAAACGAGGTCTGGATAACCAGTTCTGCACCACTCATTTTACATAAATATTTATTTATTTTAGTTTATACTATACTATGTACTTACTAGGGGGTTTTAAAAACTCATGATCAAGGAGAAAGAATCATGAAGTTTTAAGTTCAAAATGGGGAATTAAAGAGTTTTTTAGTAGAGCTATATTGAAAGTCTCTAAAAAGGGGAAAACGTTCGTCAAATACACAAATTTAAAATTAGCCTCCTTGGGTTTTTCCATAATCTATTCCGTTAAAGTAAAAGGAGTCTTCAAAAAAAGCACAATTCGACTCGGTCGGCAAATTCCCTAGGAATTCTAAATTCTACTCACCACAGCGTCAATGTAATTATACAAGGACAATCCGTCATCCCACGGCCGTTCCAGATCGCAAGATAAATTGGCAGGTTTTATTGAGTGACCCGAATCCATTGCCGCCAAACCCTTAGAGAAGACGTATACTGAATCAAACATTAGGGCCGGTTCCGCCTGCGAAGAGAGACTAAATTTCAGGTCGCGTACCAACCAAAGTCATACACAGATTTTCACAGATATCATTTCACAATCCTATTGAAAATAGACTAGAATTTTTGAATTTCAAAATTTTTCATAATTTTCTAATACAATAACTAATAAATACCCAGAAAATGTATTTATGCCCGTTTCTTGATTTCTTTCTTTAGAAAACGTTTTCTCTCGGTATGAAATCTCACATATTTCGCGAAACCATATACGAAATTGCTGTAGGACGAACGTGACCAAATATACACGTCGACACTAACGAGATTTGGCTGGTTGCTAGTAAGAAGGCCCGGAAAAGCAGAAGCTATTGCGATTGCATGCAAACCGTTCAGTTACCTGTATAACTCCGCTCCTGTTTAGTATAGACTTGCCGATGGGTTGGAACTTCTCCATAGTGTTGAGAGCATCCTGAACTTTAGGATGCTCCAAGTCTACAATTCTGAACGCAGTTATGTTCACCGAATTGTATTTGAAATCTTCAAGATCGAATATTTCTAAATCCTGCAAATTGTTAAAACATTTTATTTAAAGATTATATTTTTAAAATCATTAAAATTTAGAATTTAAAAACAAAGAAACTATGAAACCTTTACAATTTTCTTCCCATTCGAAACTGGAAATGTTCCAAATGCTGGTAAATAGAGAATACGAAATGGAATTTGAACTTGTCAACAACTTGCGAATCGGTACATCGCCAATTCAATAAGTTTCGGTGAGTGTTTGCGTTATTCTAGCCGGTACGTTTGAACGTGTGCGAACTTGTTTGCGGGCAAGGCGTTTGTACGTATGTGTAAACGTCGAAATTGCACGGAAGTGGTAATTTTAAATGCACAAACGAAATATACTACGCGCTCGCAACCTCACAAAAGATTCTTTAAATGTAAAATGTGCTGTTTTATAATTGGTATTTCATATTCATCATTTTAATTAGCATTTTATATGCAAACCAATTTCTATTACTGAATTCATTGTCGTTCATATCCATATGAAAGTCTATGGAATCACGTGATATTAATGAGAATTCCATCGATTCCTAAAGCAAACTCGTAGTTCTAATAAGAATAGATTCCTTAGAAATTGTAAAAATGTTTATATTCAATTAATATTTTAAAAATTATGACAAATCATGTACTCGCATAAACAATAAAAATTGGATATGTATTGCAATTCCAATTTAAGTTGATACAACTCTTTTTGCTTTGCACTTAACGTCATAAACGTGATATTCTGAAAAATAGCAGTATATACCAATTGTGCAAACTGCAAAGTTGTGCATATTAGACAAACTGGACAAAGCTTGGGCTAACGAACGCGTGGATACAAACAAAGAGCCAATTCCAATTTTTTTAAGCGCCATTGAAGAACAGAGGATAAAATAGACGATGGCGACGTACCTACTTCATCGCTACGTTAAAAGCTACCTCGAATATTACAAAATTTTCAAACATGTTTTTTAATATTACTGTATCGTATTAATTAATAACTTCTATTATGTCAAACAAATTGTGAGTACCGCTAGGTGGTTTCCATCCTGCTTCTATGTTTAAATAGGAAATAGGTTTTGACAATAGAGACAAAGATCTGACGATCACTTAGCTATCCCGCTTTCGATATTATCTTCATTATCTATTCATTAATCATGATTATCTGTAATTTATTTATGCATATAGTTTATAATATAGTAAATTCATTTAATCTGTATTGCAGCAAATTTAATTTAACTGAAATTGATAATGAGACAATTGGAATAATGACAATTGGAGATTTCTTGGGTGTTCGTGGTATTTGTAGTCGCGTTCTAGTTCTGGAACAGGAACATATTCTGATTAGAAGTGTCACCGACATTGATAAAGTTTAATTTTTGTTGTGTTCTCTTTTAAGTATTTTTTCTCTGGTGTTAATTATGTCAATTATTATCATTTTATTATCAGAAAGTTCTTGAACTCAGAGTTTGATATCTACTAATTTGATACAAATTCTGTTTAGGCTTTCTCCAATCTGTCTTTGGGGTGGTTCATTGTTTGCGGATTGCTCAATTTTTTTCCTAGTAAGATTTATGAAATAAGCATAAACATCGATAGTGTTCTGAACAAAATAACATCATATTTCTGATATATTTAATGTTTCATTTAAATGTTCTCTCTACGCATGTTGCTATTTCATTGATTCATCTATAGCTTTATGTCGTATGCCATATCTAATATAAAACAATTGTTGTCTTCACATCAAAAACAGTAAAATTTAACACTTTCTCAACCATAAAATTAGTTTTCTTTTCGATCTATTTCGATATTTTTCAGTACATAGTGGTTGCAGATGCTTCCTTGCAACGATTTTCTTGATGATCATGTCTCTATTTCATCAATAATATAAATAACTATTATTCGATACATCATTTCTTAACATATCATTATTTTACAAATAATTGTTCGTTTAAAGTTACCATCATTAATAATAAAAGCTCATTCAAACTTTAAAGTGTCACATTTACTATTGAAGTTATAAATTGTAGTATCTACGTCGGTCTATTACATTATAACTTCTTATACCTTTTCTTATTACGAAAAGTAATAGGAGACTTTGGACGCTGAATAAATTCAATTATAGTGTCACACTGGCTTAGCAAACATTCTCTATTTGGTCAATATTCTTGAGCACGTAATGCCCAGATTTATAGCCTTTTTATGTAAAATGTGAACGTGACCGAGAAATTCTATATCGAATTTTAAATGTAAAACTGTAAAACATTACGCTGGAATTATTTATTGATGTAAAAATGATACATATATAGGTAATAATTTTTGAATTAGTTTATTAGTACTAAAAGAGTCCAGAAACGTAAAGTTCTAATTAATTAGATTTTACTGAACACATGAAATATCCCAGATGGACCACTCAATTAAAATTTATGGGTGACAGATGGTGGAAATTTTCTCCGATGGTCAGTGCTGATGTTCTGGCATATCTCACTTTGATATATTATTGTTCGCGTCACATTCAATACTGCCCAGAATTAATTGTTAAATCATATGTAAAAATCATATTAATAAATCAATTATACTTACGAAACTTGTGAACATATAATGGTATCGATAGTCATTCATTTGGAGTTGAAGTATCTGCGAAAGAGATAAAACATCAATATTAGAAAAGCCATTAAACTGAAATTACTTTAACAGCGAGTTTGCAGCTTCACTTTAAAAGCGAACCCTTTTTGTGGACATTAGAAACTGACGGTTAGTTTTAAACGGGGCTTTAGAAGATCCTATCGACAAAGCCCTTTGAGGTAAAACTATAGCCCGATGTGAAGTTAAACTCCTGTTTACAAACTTTAAACCCCATTTCGGTTTCATTAAGCGCGCGTAATTTTTTGAATCCGTTTTACCAACTCGGTAACAGAAGATTATCTCCCGTTCGTGATCGGTATACAAACACGCTTGGACAACATCAGTAAAAACTTACCGCTCGAAAGAATTTCTGAATATTCTTGGGATTAGTGTCGACAATTAATTTGTAGATTTCTTTCTGTCGAACTTCTCGAAGTATTTGTCTATAGGTGTTTGGTCCCGCCTGACGTATATAAAGTTCAATTCTTGATATGGATGGAGTTTTTACAAGTTCTTGAAGCTTAAACAATCCTGAAATTGCATTAAATATATTTAGTGACAATTTAACTTAAAAAAAAAAAAACAAAAACACATGCGACAAATATGTTATTATATATAGAAAAAGTATTGGAAGTTAAAGCTAAGTAGTTTTAATTCATGCAAAATATTGTTTTTTTATTAATTAAAACGTAAGTTATAAAAAGTAAGGTAAAAGTAAAGTAAATAACCGGCCATTTTAGATAATCCCATAATAAGAAAGTGCTTTTTAAAATTTTTATATAACAATTTTAAAAATAACTCTTAATGCAACCCAAGCAATATTTCTCTATTGTGATATTTCCGGGCGAAGACATGAATAACGGAATATTTGCATTTTAGTTCAGTTACAGTGATACGCGCTAATTTATCGAATCTATATTCACCTCGATGCACTGTTTTGCAATGGATGCGTTCAAGTGGAAGCTGTGGGAGCGGTGAAAGAGATCGTGATGTCATCAGTAGTTACGATCGAATAGACGTTTGATTTTCCCCCAGCGTCTATTTGAACGCAATTAGTAATCTCCGATTCACGGAGTTTCGATTTGGTTTGGTTTGTATTCATATCACATTTCGTATGGTTTCATAACTTCTACAACCTCATTAATACTCGGTTTATGGCCAAATCACAGATTATGTTCATAAATGAAATTTTTTAGCTTAACTCATCGTGAGTAGCCACCAATATGACAAAAAAAGATTGTTTTATATATGAGCCACACTCGAATTGACCCCTCTGAAAAGCTATGCTTATTTATAAATGAGGACGTGTTAGGAGATTTTTTTTTGGCACGGAGGTGTGTTGTAAGTGCCACGAATGATATTGACTTTATTATTTCCTATTTAACAAATTCTTTGTATCGGACAAGGATATGTATTTTACTCCGTTAAATATTGCGCGTTTAATCTGGTTTTCTTGACAGTTAGAGCAGGGAAAGCTCAATTGATAAAAAACTATTCAACTGCAACATTCAGTGTTTTGAAGTACTGGTTCTTTACGTCAAGCTTGAGATGCAATGTTTGGGTACTTTTTTTGGGTTCACAGATTATGTCGACCTAGATTGTTCCACTTGCAAAGATAGCAACTTTATAAGACCACCATCCAATTCATCCATCACTATTCATTACATCACTCAATAGAATCCCTCTAGCCAATTCAATTCAGTTTCTGCAATCCAACCTTATAACATTGCATTTAATAGCTGTTTAGTCTTTAATAGCAGCCTAATTCCTAATACTTCCAAATTGTAAACCATAATCATAGTCTATTTAAAGCAATTCCCACCCAATCAATAAATCATTTCTGATACTTACTCGCTAACTTCCTAACTGTCTTAGTCATAAATTACATATTTGTGTTATTTTTTTGAGACAACCATATAAAAATACATAAAATGTGAGTATAAACGCAATCTGGCCAACTTTTTATATTAAATATCCACTGCGTTTCTATACTCTTTCAGTGTTTTCGGTTCTACTGCGGGAACTGGTTTATTGTGTAATGTATCTTGGGAAAAGGTTTCAAATTAACGGAATTTCCCTCGCATTGTTCGCAAGTGGCGTGTATTTTTTGTAGCTTCAACGTTCAACCGCATAATGCTTTATAGCGGCTGGACAATTTCATTGTCCGTATTCATACAATTGGATACAGTGATTGTGTGTAACGTGCTCGTTTTTAGATTTTGTCGTAATTAAAAACTTCCTTACGGCAAATTTTAACAAAACATCCTGTTGATTACTTCTGCGTTCTTAGAGCTATGTAACAGCATTCAAAGATCGTAAATTAACTTTTCTTCTTCTTTTTGCTCAGTTTCTGCTTATATTTTTAGTGACATGTGTTCAATGGTGAATAGATAGTGACTACTAAATTGCTTAAATTCTAACGTTATATCTAATCTACATCTAATGTATGTACTGAGACGCTGTTCATATGTTACCAAGATTATTATGTCTTTATCCTTAACTAACTTTTAATAGATGGAGATCTAGACATACTTATTCTGTGCTTCAATACTAGCTTAATATCAACATGAAGAAGTCATCAAGAATTATTATATTATCTTCTGAATCTTTTCTTTAAAATATTGTATCTTATTTAGTGATCTCATCTTAATCCAGGATGCTAGTCATCAAAAGATGCGACTGTCTTTGATCTATAGTTAGTAGTTGGGAGTCGTACCAGGTGTTTTAGGTGAAAACGACGCTTCTGTACTTTTTTTACCTATTTTGTACTGTTTTTTTTATTACTGGCCACAGTGCCACTGTTGTGGCAAACCTTATGATACATGATTTTGTAGTAACCACTATCAGTACTTTTTTTACCAGTTTACTTTTTTCTATAGTAATACAAGTTGACCCAACAAAGAATCATTTCCTTAACTTTGTCACATTAGTAGCGAATTAAATCACAAATCAATTTGAAAAATCACCTACATTCCCCAATGAAAGTAAATTTTCTTATTTTTTCAGATAGTTTCTATTCATAAGATACTCTCTAAACAGATATTTCGAAAGCGGAATCAGGATGTTCCGATAACCGCCTTTCTGTAGATGTGATACTTTCAATGCGCTTTTGAGGTTGCACCCTCCGGGCTTACCACAAATTGTAAATATGAATGTAGACCTTAGTATTTCGTGTATCAGGATGATAATATTATCGATTCGAAATTTTTTGGCTAACAATACATTCATACAACGAGTTTTCTCGTAATTAATTTACGATGGAATAATTTGGTTTGGTTTTTGGAATAAACTAATTAAGTTTAAAAAAATAGAAACTAGTAAAAATAAAAGTTAATTTAAATAATTTAACAAACAATGCAGAGTGATTTAAAAGTTGAATTTCGAAAAATATTAGTTTAGATACGCTTCATACAATATGATAATATGATTAAAGCATGCATCTAATGTTAAATATAAAAATTTAATTTCAGATTTTAAGAATTAGAAGAAGGTTGCAAACCTTTTCCACCAACAAGTGGGACTGTGGGAGAAAAAAAGAAAGAATGAAAGTAGGCGGTTTTGTTGTACATAGGTAGTCTTTATGTGTTACTGTTAGTGACAAAATGGAACCGATAAACAGACGGATATGAAAATTAAAGTGGAAAACGGCGTTTGAATATAAAATATCTGTTAGTGTCGTGTGTACGTTCGCTGAACGTAGTATATTCGGACGGGCGCGTAATTTTCGCTTGAGCCGTGTGAGTTGATGGCACTGCAACGGCCGTTGCACCCGTTTTGTGGCCTCCGTGTTATTCAGGATATAAATTTTCCAATTTCACAACGTTCTACTCACCGTAATCCTCCTCATATATGATGGCAACTTTAGTCCAATTCAGAAATGTCATGAGGTCCTTGAAAGCTTTATTCATGTGCTCCTGGCTCGGATGCAAATTGATGGAAAGTTCCTTAGAGAACGGCTCGAAATCTATTCGTGCCTCTAGGTGAGGTACGTCCAGAGCTTCGCAAATACTCTGAATGTGTGGTCCCAGTACAGGGTCCGACGGTCCAAATATAGCCTGTACACCGTATTCCATTTGCCTACATGCTGTAACAAATACAAGAACGTAACTATTTTATTTATTTATTTATCTATAAATAAAATAAGCATTTCTTTTTGTAATGGAAAGATAAAATTTTGTGGTCACCACCCCAACACACGTTATGACTCTAAAGTGCTCAATTGGGCACGCTAAATGAACTCTGACTCGGTCGTGCTTGCTATCTTCACGTCATGTGTTTCCCCGGTATTCCTCTCCATCTAAGTCGCTTGTCTCGTATTCCACCCTCGAAACTGTTAAGCCGTCGTTTAACTTTATATTACCTCCCATTTGCATTTAGCGGGATGAATGTACAATTACGACCTTTGAACACACGAAGCAATTATGGAGGGTTGTAAACTCTTTTTGCGACCGAAAGTAAAACTCGTTTGGCTTCGAAACGTCCGACCGCGGGTCATAATCGTTGTGACACTGACTTTAAATTTCTTTAAGATGAACTTTTTTTCAAAAGAAAAAAAAATCGTAACCGTTACGGTTACGGTTGACGCAATATTGCTTCCATCATTTAACATTTATGTGGCCATCGCGTTTATATTTTGTACTTACAAATTCATGTAGTCATTTCAAACGTGAATATGTCGTAGTAAATGCACTCTATACCTATATTTAGATATATAAAAAGGAATGAATGTTGTAAAATAGAAATGAGTTCGCATGCACACCTGCTCTACAAATTAGAAGGGACGAAATTGTAACGTAACGCGGTTAGGGTAACGTTAAAGTTAGCACGTGTTGCACGCCCTTTTATCGCTTCCATTTGCGTCGTCACTGTGAGCCTTTCGCAAACGGTATCAAACAAGGACGCCAAGAGCTAGATTCTCGCAACGGACAAAGTTGGCGAGTTAAAGTGGCGCTTCTGCAGACTGCTTCTTGAATACTGCATACGCAGTGATTGTGTGTATCCTTGCGTTACTCGTCTGGCAAATTGCTTCAAGTCGTTTAGCCCACTGCTCCGAACAATACGAACCACTCCGGCCAGAACATTAGCACTCTTTTATTATTAAACAGTTTCAGAGGAAAACCCCGCGGTAGTCTTGTTTTATTTATGGAAGCTTGAAAAACTCGCAAGAGCTTTTGTATCTATCTAGATGATTTAAAAAAACAATTTACGTTAAAACCAAAACAAGAAATAATAAAATACATTTTACTCATTTAAAATATAATGTGAGTTTTCTGTGTTAATAATTTTTTCTTTTTTATATCTTTGTAATTCATCTTGAATTAAATATCATTGATTTATTTGTTTGTAATAGCCAAAACATTTAATTTGCACTTTAAATTGTTTGAATGAATAATTTTAATGCACACAAATTCGAACAGCTATCCACACCGTTGCGTTCTGTATTAGTTAGTTCTACTTTTAGTTTAATGAAAAATATTCAACAATCTAACACTGAAAAACAACTAATACAAGAACTAACACTTTTTCTACTTTTCTACTTTTTCTACTTTTCTACTAACACAGTTTTACTTTTAATTCCATAAAAATATACAACAATCTAGCACTGAATAATATAATTAAAACTAGAACTAACACTAGGCTACTAACTAGTGTTAGTTCTAGTTTTAGTTCGATGAAAAATATACAATAATCTAACGCTGAATAAAAACTAAAACTCGACTACTAGACCTAGTACTAGAAACATTCTGGTTTAGTCGTGCGTCTCTTAAGGCGGTTAAACCCGAATGTTTCTAGTTCTAGGTCTAGTGTTAGTTCTAGTTTTAATTGGTATTCAGTGCTGGATTATTGTATATATTTATTAAACTAAACGTAGAAGTTGCACTAGACCTCGAACTAGAAAGTTTCCGTTTAGCCGTGCGTCTTCACAAAAAAAAGATATAAACCATCAACTCAAACATAAAGGTAACAAGCTCACAAATTTGCAAAAAGCAAAATTAGTAAATAAAATTGGTCACAAAACCCATGTAACCCTAAACATGGCCATCAACGAAAATAATTAGTTTCAGTATGTAATATCCGACGCTTGTTAAGTTACATTTTGCGTTCATTTAATAAAAACGGGCCATATGGGACTAACGTGGGCTGTTAGTATCAAAGAGTATTTCTGCGACGCGTTTAATATCCCTTCGTTAACTTCTTGTCATAAGTGTGTGTGTTCGTCCGGGCAGTGTATGCCGAAATGAAATGAAATTTGGGTTCTCATCCTGAATAAAAACTTTAAATATTCCAGTCTGCGTCGGTGTAATTTCTAGAGATACGTGACTAGATTTTGTAAGGTCGTCTTTAATTTGTATTTAAATCATAATTTAAATGAAATAAAGAATATTTTTTTGTGATGTAATTCTTTAATACAACATTTGTGGTATAAATTTAAAATATACTTAAATTACTAAATTAATTTTTACGTAATTTTTTTAAAATTTAGATAGAACCTTTTATGCATATTCATCATTTAATGAAGGGTATTTATTAATCGGTCGTCTGTACAGTGTTGAAACACCCTTCAAAATTCATGTTGTTATAAATATGGATGTAGAAGGGCTTTTTGCGTGAACCCTTCGAGTAATTGAATAGACTGGGGCTTCTCAGCTCGCGGAGAAAGTTTTAAATAAAATGCTCCTAACGATTTCTACGGACGGGCAAACGCCTTGTCCAGGTCAGAGTTAATAAATGGAACACGATTCATCCAATTAAAGTACAAACTCCAACACGTTTAGCTAATTGTTAAATCCCGGTTTGGGGCCTTTCGTAACCCGGAACTGTACGTGCACCACAATTTCGCTTCCTAAAGACAATCTCCACAGTGCTGCATCTGGAAAACTTTTACCCTGAACTTTTCGACTTTATACAACTAGACTGTTAACTTCTACTCACAACTGTGCAGGTGTGTATAATCGAAAGTTGCATTAAAGTCGGAAGAAACTATAAAAAGAAATATAAGCCACGATTCTATTAACCTATTTCAGAATTTATTAAAATTAATTCATATGAAACATTAACGTTAAGTTTAAAACTTACTTTACGACGGAATGGTTTTGATCGCGCTAGAAAATTCATTCCACGCTCGATAATTTAAACTTTTCGGTGGTAGCCATAATCGTAAGTTAGTGTCGCCACTATTGATTAACGGCCGACCTACAAATTGACCGCTTAATACTGGTTACTTGAAACCATAAAGTAATGTCGATGACGTTTATCGCCGTTAAGGTTTCACGTTTCTCTGATTTCGGTTGGTGTAACATTTCTAAAACTGAAACGTAGGGGGTTTTAACCCTTCCCGCCAACGTGGCTTTTTCAACTTTAACTATTATTTTTCAATGAAGTTTTATCTGTTTGAAGAAAATTAAAATGAATTTTGTAACTGTGATAATAAATGAACGTCTCAGGCTTTCTTAGATTGCCGAAATTAGATTAAGTAATAGACGCTTATGCGCGATTGAGCGCAAAACATGGAATAATGACAATTGTGAGAAGAGATGAAATAAAATGGCAACCTCAAAAGGTAAGTCTTGGAAAGCGATTTCAATGATTTCCCCTATTACGAGTTACAATGTATGAAATCCCTACATTAAGAGAGATGGAAGGATGTTGAAATCACAAGACCGGGAGGGTAATCTGTGGTAGATTACAGTTAAGTAGCAGAAACTCACTCAAAATCATTAACATATGTATAATCCACCTTTACTTATGATCAATTACTAATGCAATGTTGGAAAGTCCCAAACATGGCATGGCAAGTAGCTAATCAAACAGACGGGAAGTTCTTGGGAAAAATAGACAGCATGGAAATTAAAATAAATTACTGGTTAACAATTGCAGAAAATGACATGGAAAACATGCCATTGAAAGTACTAAAACTAAAAGTGAAATGAAACACACCAAAGACGTTCTATGCAAAAAGCAATGGGAAAAGCTCACATAAACCCAGCAAGCCTTTGAATATGGAAGATGACAAAATAATGATAAAATCTCTGATAAGGCAATTAGCATACAATGTTGGGCCTGATTACACTCTAGTTTCTAAATTATCATAACGTCTCAAATATTAAAAATAATTGAGCTAAAATTGTTCATTTATAAAAACTATTCGGCCAACTTTATTATTGAAGAAGATTATAGTACAAAACGTACGAGGTGGGGTCTTAGATTAACAACAGTATCGTACTGATCGAGAAATAATACTAGATCTTTTTGACACTGCTATATAGTTCTGCACACCTGTTCAGAATGCAGAAAATGTGGTATACAAGTTTTACATGAACTGGTTATTGTCTCCATTTCATGTCAAAACATTGTCTGTGGCACCCAAGAACGTTAGTATAAATACATGTTAAATATTATGTTGATTGAAATGCCTGGCCTGTTTTTTCCATTCTTGTTCCGTTTGTTGATATAAGTTTTTATTCGGGTTGTGGAAAAAATGGCAATAAAATTTTTAAAGTAGAACTTTTGGATTGCAATTGGATTGTCGGAGATAAACATCGTCATCGATAATTGTTACATAGTGAGTGTTAAGATATTTATTGCGTTGTTATCTAGTTCTTCCTATAGAACTAAGAATGTCACAAAATTATTGATTGTTACATTCTTAGTTGGAATTGTTGTTTAATATTGGAAATTTATTATGTTTAACTAGTTTGCAAACTATGACCGCGGTATATTTATCTTTAATCCACTGGAGTCGATCTGTTGAGTTGAAGTTCTAGTTTGGAATGTTAAGACTTCTAAAAGATTTTACTAATACCTAGGAAATCCTTAAGCTGATTTTGTTTATATCGAGCCATTGGACAGTCACATTTGTCTTGGAACTTATTTTTGGTTCCAAAATTATAACAAAAAAATATGTCCACTTTTAATCAGATAATGAAGATAGTAGTCATCCTCAAAGTCTACAGTTACGGTTTATGGGAACATTATCGAAAAATCGCGACTCTTCCCTACGTAGTGCATGTTATAAGTAACGCGAAGATAGATTGCTTTTTTAACCATCTATGCGCGAATAGGAATATTCACATTAAATAACTATTATATGTATAAAGGAAATTTAATATTAATAATAATTCTAGAATTACCTAATCGGTATAATATTGATATTGGGAGAGTTAGAAATAAAATTTTACCTACAGAATTTTTTGTAAAAAAAAGGTAACATAAAATACAACCATAAAGCGTTTTATGTCATTTCATTACTCTTTTTTTTATTATTTTACCTCCATTAAGTCGTACAATCAATCTACGTAAAACCAAAAGTTCAAGATCGGCAATAAAACTTTTTATTATACGTAAGCAATTCAATGGAAAGCGGGTTTTCGCAAACAGTCAATTTTCCTTTTCCATCCACTTCAAATGTTGAGGGAGACGTTTATTAATATGAATTTTTCAAGAAAACGAAACCTGTACAAGTCGGTTGTGCCAGAATGACTGCGCAACTGTGACCGGATATCCAATATCAAATAAATCCCACTGTGAAGAGTTAAAAACGTATACAGAGCTTTTCCACTTCGCGGGACGGTTATAATCCGACAACGAGACAAGGCCCATGTGCTCGACGGCGATTCCACGAAACGCCACTCTCTTTTCAGGAAATTCTCCGTAACCAAACCGGAAAATTGAGGATTACAAACCGCTCACAGTTAAGGTGTCACAGCATCAGACGCAATCGAATCTTTTGGGACGTCATAACTTACGGTAAATTGATTTGTGAATACCAGACCAACAACCGTACCGAATCTAGAGCACTTCCTCATTATACAATTTACTTTCAATTGCATTTTCATTATACTCCGTCCCATGTTCTATATTATATTCATGTAAATATATGAAACATTTTCGAAATGCAGAAAATCCATTTCAATATCAATACTACATAATTACTAGAAAGTATAGCCAAATGTTATGATTTACTAATGTTGATTCAAATTAGATTAAATATTTATTCTTTATTGTTGTATCGAATGTCAAAAAAATTTTATTCAAAACATGGGTTGTTTATTTGCGCCTGGACACCGTCACGCTTTTGGTTTCGCAATAAAATTTCGTGATGTCATATCATGGGTGATTTGGGAAAACGTCGAACGAAAATTTAAAAGCTATACAGATCAGGCCATCGGTGGGCCAACCTGATTCCCACGAGTACGAGGAATGGCGTACAAAACAGCACGACCGCAGCGCGCGAATAAATCAACAGTTTTCAATTTCGCCCCTCAGGTCTCGTCGCCGCCGCACCGCCTCCGATGGGTTTTCGCATTTCCCTCCATCTCGAAATTATTTAAAGCTCGCGATAAGCACGTAGAGCGGCTCCACGCGGCCCGAACCGTAACAAATTGCTGAAGTTTGTTTTGCGAGGTGGTAGAGAGGAAAGTTTTACACGAGTTTTGCTGCACATAACAATATGCGATCCGGTATTGAGCTTTCTCTATCGCTGACAGACTGTCAACTTTTAAAACGCATTTCAACTTGACCAGTTATTTCATATCTTACACTTCTAAGATTTATTTTCTGTGTAGCGAGAAAATTTTAAAGTTATAGTACATCTAGGAAAAGATATCCGTAACGATAGAAATACAATAATCCATAATTTAAGGCTTATAAAATATATTAAGTATGTTTACAGAGATCTATCTGAAAAGATCCTCTCTCTCCAAGGATAAGGTGCTAGGTTGCTTGGAGATTATGAGGAGCTCTATACGATGCTGAACCATACTAGGTCGGACTTGGTAAGCAAGAACTTTCGCCATTGATGATATATTATTAAAGCTCTCAGGATATAGGTCTAGATATAGACTTTAGTAGTATTCGCTTGAAAAAAAGTTGCTTCATTAGATGCTATACCATTAGGCGTGAGCCCATTGGTGATAGGTGATAGGGAAGAATTCTTGAAAAGATAGTGGAAAGGTTAAAGTTCTATTCCCAGCAGGATGGTCTGGCAGAATTTAATTTTATATCTCTTAAACGGATGAGATGGCTTAATATTTTTATTTAATATAAAAATATATTTAATATTCTATTTTATATTTTTGTATGCTCTGTATTATGTGTGTTATATTCAGATTCGTTTAAACCAGATTTCATTATCTTAGAAATTTTCTCTCATCATCAAAGACATTACAAATATGTACAGAGGACCGTTTATCCTTTTTATTAACTTCGTAGCAGTAAAGGATGCTTAGAATTGAAAAGAAAAAACCTTGAATAAAGAGAATATGAAATTGAACGGTGTAATTATCTCTCTGTACAAAACAAACTGGAAAACCTTGTATTTTCCTATCTGTCGACATTTTTAGTTTCTTCCATGTTGATTCAGTGTTAACTGGTTACCTGAGTCCGTTTGTAGATAACCCCCTGGAGCATAAGAGGTTATCAGATTTTGTTTGATCGCGCTTTTCCGCTTTATTTGCGTTTTCCGGTCCGGAGGCTGGCTACTCCGAAAACATCACATTTACAAAAGCGGACCGGTGAATAGTCCTTTTCTACCTTCATCTTCAAAGATGAATCGCTTGTCAAGAAGGAGAGGTCGCGAAACCCGGACAAAATGGACTTGACGTGACGGCTCTATCCATTAAATTTTCACCGAGATTATTGCACCTTGACCCATCTAACCTATACTCGGAGTTTCAAATATTTATTCGACGGAGTCGAGAGGGAACCCGAAAACTTTTGCTATCGATTGGTTTCGGAGCTAACTTTGTACTCAATTAAGTGGATTAATTTATTTTAACTTATATAAATGAGTTAGTATTGGTTTCTCTTTCAATAAAATTTGTTTTTAACAAATAGATAAGTGTTTACCTTTAGTTTCCCGTATAAAGCGACAAAACTAGTACAAACCTAAATTGACAGCATTTATTTGAGCACATTACCGGTGACGTTAATACCGGATTATCTTCGTATTTACCATTTGAATTAATTACTACAATTAACGATTTACACAACAGCTCATTTAGTTGGATCGCGTTAAAAGGAGATTTGGCAAATTAACACCGAAATGGTATTGACAAATTGAACATAGTAATAAATTTTGGGATATAAAAGCTTAAAGCAGAACATATTAAAAATTGTTTCTAAAAGCACTGACCCAAAATGAAATTTTAAATGCTGTAAAAATTTCATAAACGGTTGTAATTGTGGCATGGATCAACATTAAACTAGGAGTGAGTCCGCGGAAGCCAAAAGGCGACGGAAATGAGAGATAGTGCTCGAGGGGATTTCCGTCCGCACGGATTTATAGCCGGTTACTCACCCTTTTTGGACGTTCTGAAACTGTCGTCTCTCGGCACATATTGGATGTCATAGACGAGGGTTGTGTTGGGCAAAATGGCCCGGTCCTTATTTATCCTGTACACGGCATACTTAAACGCCAACTCCACGCTGCTGTCCTTTTGATCTTCCGTGAATATAGCACCTGAAATTAAATTTCTCGCGTCAATGGAAACCCTTTGTTGGCTTTGTTTAATTTACACTGTCTACTATTTTAACTAAACTGACCCATATTGTTTAAGCGTAGGTAATCTCACCTAAAGCGATTGTTCTCATATGCGGTTGTTATTGTGCCCCGAACATCAATCGAGAAAAAAATCTCTTTGCATGAAATGAAAATGCTTCAGCCCGTACCAAAATAAAAGCTTGATGGAGTATCAATTAGCAGTAAAGCTCTTCATGAAAATATCTTTCCAAACACTGCAAAGCCAGCAAATAAACTTGCTACCATTGTTTCGAAAATTCTGGCAACGTAGACGGCAATTTTTGCTGTCCATTTTCACCGTGCCGAAGTAATATAGTATCCGCGTTCTATTTTCGTTTATTGTGAAAAGGATTTTTTTTGCTACTAGGCACAGACCACTCGCAATCACAAACGAACTATTGCGTGTCCGCAACTGCACCTATCATATCTGCACACTAGAATCGGTAGCGAACAATTGAAGTTAGATTACAAACATTTTCTGGCAACATATGCTGAATTTATTATTAATATGTAAAGTTCAAAAACAAATCTTTAGATATGAAATTAATGCAGGTTTTATTTCTTTTAAAGAAAAATCAAACAATAAAATCTGTCGCTTTGATCAATAACGCAACGAAATCAATTAGTGTCTATGACAATGTGGCTGAAAATCTGTCAAATGGAGGTTTGCTGCTGTCTCACCCTTCTGTTCGCAGATAGAATTAATTGCTTTTTTTACGCCTCCAGCGCCAGACTCGGCTACTGATGTATCGAAATTGGCGAAAACCCAGTGTGCTCTCACTAACTTTATTGTCGTTTCCAATGCTTTTTAAAGCACCGGGACGGTCCGGTTTCGGGAATTGCTTTTCGAATATAAATAGGCACTACAATGCATCACGTCATGCGTAAATATTAACGCGAGTAATTTTTGTATTCTGCTAAACTAGACCGATATGCACCAGTAATCAAACGAGAACCTTTATTTGCACCGCAAATTATTACGAATTGTATTTTATGCCTTAAACAGTAAAAAATAATTGGATAGTGTAACCATATAAATTTTTTTGCTATGGCTTTAATAGTAAAATAAAAAATACCGCAGCCAAAGAAAAATATTCATTCTGTTTATGTTTTGCATGTATAGCTGGGTAACGCAGAGTTATTTTATAAGTCCCGATTTGCAAAGAACAAATTCTATTAGTACAGAATATTGAAATACTTCATACATGTATTAAAATATTGCCATATTATCAAGTTTCATCAATATAAGAGAGAATTAAAATATTGGCGAAATCTTTTAGTACGAAACTTTGAATACCAGCATTTACTAACCTGGTCCAAATCGAAACTATTAATAAGCCGAAACTAATATTATCATGCTCCAAACCCCTGTAAACTTTAGCGAAGTACACAGCAAATTCGTCAAGAATTCAGCTCCCCGTATTCGAGATCCTTGTACTTCATAATATTAGATATTTAAGATCCTTGCGGTTTTATTGCTAGAGATAGATACTCCGAGATAGTAAAACGGTATCATGTTCTATATCTGGTCGTTCTGATCCTACAACGGATGTGATCTTTGACGATAGTTATTGATTTGGTTTTTGGAATTGATATTTCCAAAAAGGTAGAATTTGTAAAGAGGGCGCTACAGATAATTTTCATTGTCGGCCAGGAGTACTGCCTGATGTGCGTAATACAGTATCTTTATCTTTTCAGCTCCTAAGGTATATCCATCCTAAGACATATCTTCCATTCTTTCGGTAACTGACCAGTCTTGTATATTTTTTTTATAGGCTAGGTAAATTCTTTCATTCCCCCCATTCATACTTTATAAGTTCGTTTATCATTTCGTCTAGACCTGAGGTCTTTCTGTTTTTTAATATGGCTATGTTTGTCTTCACTTTCTTAAGAGTTGTGTCCTTTTAATGTGTCTTGTTACACTGTGGGCGTAGTGTGGTCCCGTCTAATATTTCCTCTGTTATCTACAGAGTAGTAAAGTTATCTGTTAAGATTGTTTTCTTGCCATTTTGTTATTGGGTGACAAGTGTTCATTTTGTGTCTTTTTTAGGTTTCTAACTATTTTCCAATTTTTTATGTCTCATTGAAGAGTTTAATTTCGTTTTTCATCTTCCGATTAGCTAGATTTGCGGTGAGTATTTAAATTCTCTTCCTGTTCATTCTGGCTTTTACAGTTTTCCTGAAATCTAAAACCGGATAATTTAGTGCCAATTTTTGCATTCAGAAATCAAACGTTTCCAAGTCCTTTCAGTTGCAGCTCCGATTTAAAACGCAATATCAAAGGTAAATTGCATTATATATAAGCTTTATTATTTGTTGTGAAATTAATAATTTAAAGTGGCAAAACAATAGCAAATAAATAAAAATAATAATAAATCAAGTTTACTGTACCATTCTATAAAATACACGATTATTGAAAACTCGTAATATGAGATTAAAAAGTGAAAAATGATTTTAATTAGAATAATAATTGATAAAATTCGTGTGTTTTCAAAAATAATTTTTCTGGCAAATTTAATTTATATTGCATAACGATATCGAATATATTCTTTTTATAATAGATTATTTTCCACCAATGTGATATTGGAATAAACAATACGCAATATCCTGTGGTTCGATGTTCGTACGTTATTATCTAGCTTCGAGTTCGGTCCAGTTATAATCCGCTATCCTATTAATTATAATTTCATTATTTATTCTGGTCGATTGTTTGCGATATGCTGTATTTAACGATTTCGACGCTGTTTAGTATAGAGGAAATTATTATCATCAACGAAATATGTGGTATTAATAGAATGCGTTTCTGACTCTGTAATTTGTATTTAGATTCGCTTGATTACAACAAACTTTCTTTTTTGTTATACTATAATATGTATTGTAATCAGAGATTTGTTGAGGTAATAAAATAGTGGTAAGGAGACAGATGCATCGTACAAAACAGTTTGCAATTTCTGTAAATTTTTGTGCCTTGAAAGCTAGCCACAAAACATATGCTTCCTTCGTCGAATATAACGGGTTACGTTCGTAAACCAAGGGCTTATTGTGTTAAACTGAGAGTCTGGAAAAGGTCGTCAGATGGCTAGCCATCATTTACACGCTCACGAGATATTTCTTGGTCATTCTGCTACACTAATCCGCAGATGTCACACGATACAGCAATTCTTTCTAAGGCTTTACTAACAAGAATCTACTCAAATATATATAATATCGAGGGTAATTTCGATTTAATCCACAAATATTTCGAGTATCTTATTCACGTATTACTCAAACCCTTTTATTTTAAACTTAAACAAAATTATCGTGGAAGCGTTGGACGGGTTAAAATTAAATTTGTAACTTCCAATTAAGCTCGTACAATAATGTACCTTATTACAGATCTATGTCTTCCTTCCAGAGGTCTGGAATATCTCTTTGAATTTCACAACGACGAACTACGGAAGTTTAACCCAGTGCGGTCGGGTACAAGTAAATTATAATGCACAGCCCGAAGGTGATCGTCGACGGATAAATTCCTCCTGGGGGAAATTCTCATATAAGATTCCCTTTCTGGCACGATGAGATATCCGGAAACTTAATCCGAATCGACGCCACTAATTTCATTTTTCCTAATATCGGAGTAACTGGTAACTATTGATTTTACTCCAGCGTCCGAAACCAGTAACACTGGCTGTCAGATCGCCGCAATAGCACCCTTTGTAAAGTTTGATAATTATCCCGTTAGATGTCTTGAGATGGTCTTAATTTCGTTAATTAAAGAAGTTTCCGTTGGAAAATTTTATTTTAGTTCTACAGTAAGATTGATTGGATAGAGGAGGCTATGAAAAAACTAATAAAAGACATTTCAGTCTAGGCCTATAAAGATGTTTTTGCTAATTTCTTTGGATCCATGATCCTGATTAATTATATAATAAATTATAACTGATACATATTAACTATTTTAAGCCGTTTTATTCATTACGAGATATATTTTACAAAATCAATCAACTATGTCAATCTTTCAATGACATCTATTCCATCTTTTTTTTTGGTATCCATCAACTGAACCGACGGACGTGGTTTATTTTATAATCACTTTGATTCAAATTGTTAGTTTAGGCCGTTTTATTAATCAAATTTGAGCCTTTTGAACTAACAAATTACGAACGATTTTTTTTGAAATTAATCAATTATGTCAATCTTTCAATCATATCTATTTCAGCTGCATTTTTTTGTATCCATCAGCTAAACTGACGTTGTCTATTTTAATTAATTTTTGTTTCTACGAAATTTACGTAATTTTTTCATCATATTTTTGATTGATAGGATCGAATCAACCGCCGTGCCAGTCGTTTCTACTTAATCAAAGACCTACGAAGTTCTAAGGGTGAATTGATTGTATGGGACGTTCACGCTACGAATACGTCCACATGGACCTCTTCAGCGAAACGTGAGCGAATTGTGAAATTGCTTCTGAAAGCGACCTCTCGAAATCCTTTATTATTGCACAGTAAAGTCTTATATACGACAGCAGTTAGCTAGAAAAAAAGTCAAATGTTGATTAATTAATGAAATACATATTCTAGAATAGTACTAAAATGATTGTGCTTTTATATTTATGTATAATAAATAATGTTTAACTTGAAAATAATTAACGTTATAAATTTTCTTTCAACTTAAGACTTGAATACGGGAGGGTTAATTAAAGATCAAACGACATTTTATTTTGGAGATGAAACAACTGTAAAAGTATCTTAAACGATACCGAATATTGTAAATGACTATAAATTCTGTTTTAATAATATTCTAGTTAATTTTCATTAGTTTTAGTGCATTCTCAAATAAACTACTACTAACGAGCAATCCATTAACGGTAGTCGACTGGCACTTACTTATCGAGCCAGGTTCGTTTCACAACGGTCGGAGTTTGTGTATATTTACTGAATCCAATAGAAATATTTAATGTTGTTCGTTTAAAAAAGTCTTAATAATATTAATTACATCAAGGTAAAATCAATTATCCCATGGGATATGATTGGCATTGAGTTTAATTGTGAGAGATCAATCTCATTGCAAAAACTTATTTTAGGGTTTATATCGAGTCAACTTTTTTCTATTTGTAATTGATTTCTTTTTCTTTTAAGAACTCCTTTTCGTTTTGTTTCGGTTTCGTTGGTGCATGTATTTGAGATTGAAATTCAAAAAGTAATGACGCCTGTTTAAAGATTCGCGTTTTACTCCGGCTTGTTTTAATGACGTTTCTGGCACTCAACTATGGACTGAATTTTAATTACAAATAGTTTTTTAAACTTAGTTTCTTAATTTCTTCAAAGCTACGAGTTAAAAGAATCCATATTTGGGAAAAGAATTTAATTTCGGACACAAAGAGCAGAGTTCTATGTTATACACTAATATAATGAATGTTAGAATTGGAGTTCTGATTATCTAAGACTATGATAGGAATAAGTGCTGAAAGGAAACTTAATTCTGAAAGCTTTTTGAATTCTCACATTACACTTCCCTATGTGTATAAGATCTATTGTAACTTACGCCCTTCAAAGGTTTAGCGCAGATGCAGGTCCTTTATGAACATTAGCATTGCTGCAAGATCTTGTTCCTTTATGTCAGTAGGTGTCAGGCAAACTTTTCCGAAAATATAGTGCCTTAGGCGATCTCTGGCGGCGCAATCACAAAGAATATATGCAGTAGTCTCTGACTTCTCGTTGTAAAGTCGACAAATTTGATCCTCAGCTTATCCAATATTAAAGAGATAGTAATTTAGGGACGCATAGCCGGTCAAGAAACCTGACAGCGACGATACTCTTTATCTTTCTGTATCCTTGAAGATCTTTCCAGCTAACTATATATTGTTATTATAGGCATTATGAGATTATAGTTTGTAGTTATATCAAAGCAACAATTTATAATTATTAATATTGCTTAATACCAATAATTCATCGATACTGATTCATTCCATTGTTCGTTCCGTAATAATTTAATCTTTTCCATTCAATCACTAAGAGGATTATTGCAATACCAATCATAAACTATTTATGATCAACTTCACACGAAGCACCAAGCTTTAAATTAACATATAATCGTTCTGAATTTATACGGAAGTGTGGTAAATGGAAGTTAGTTGTATATCGTTAGCAACTACTTAACTATAAAGTAGCTAGAAGCAATATTAGCACCAAAACAGGAACTCTCTGCTGTGATATCTGAACTAGACACCATATATATCCATTTCAACGAATACTCATTACTTTAATGCACTACAAGAGTAGATGAGTTATTAACGCTGGTACAATTTCATCGAAAGAGTGTCAACCTATCATTTCGATGTAATAGATTTCGAGATAAAACCATTTTCATTTTTGTTTCTATTCAATTTCTGTGTAATTAAAAACTGAGATAAAATGTAAATGAAATTGTTGAGGTTGTAAACTGGGACGTGATTACTTCATCAATTTCATCGCATAAAACTTTTGGCGTCAAAGGATCATCTCCTTTATCGAAGTTGTGGCAAGTTTGAAAGGGTAATTAAGAGAGAAAATTAACGATAAGTCAAAATTGAACGTTCTGGTAATTTTAATTTGTTAAGCTCTTAACCTGACAGTCTTGATGATTATATTTATATTATTTAATGATAATAATAAATAGTAAAGTATTACCCGTACCTAGCTTTATTTTAAGAATAAAACTTTGTGATTAGGTAATGCATGTTTTCATCACCCGATTGATTTAATGTTATGTACAATCATTAATATCTGCAGAGATAGTGCCTCATGTAATAAAACTAAAGTATCGACTTTCCGCTTTACTGACATCATCTCGGCAACAATTTTCGCAAATATATATGTAGCGTCATAGAGAGGAAAGCCAAGTGGGTCAAGCTTTATATTGCGGCCGTAAAATTGAACGTCTTCCTTTCGGACAAAATGTCCGCCCATACCATTTTCCTCCAAATTCAACTGCGGCAATGTTCGCCTTTTCGCCGGCATTCAATTTCGTACCGATTTTTCTTTCCCGACTTTTTCGATTAAGGCTTACAAATAAATTTGCATTTTCGCGTAATTTCGGGAGTTTTAGGCGTTTACTTCGTTTAATCTTTTATTCACTTATTTGCCCCTTCGTTTTGGGGCAATTCCAGGAATCGGCCCGTTGAAAAGGTGAAAGTTGGAAGTGACTCACTCTACTAGAATAATTTCCATTTTTATAAGGCGCAAACGGAAGTGCGAAAGTTGAAAGTGATTTACTTATATACAGGGAAAAAGAGAGTTTCATTAAAAGCTTATGCATATATTTTTTTGTCTGAAACGTTTCAAAAATGTTATAATGTTGTGTATGAAAAGGGAAATTGTTTTTTGTATATTGTAACAGATATCACATTATGATAATTTTTAACTTTATATGCATTCCAAGATATTCCTATGCCTATACATGCTGAAATTTCCTGTAGGTGTATATCATCAACTCCAGGGACCATCCCTCCTTTGTGATATCGGGTCCGCCGACCTTTTTGTAAAATACCCATCGTCAACTATGAAATATTCATGACAGTCTCTCACCATATCGAGTTCAAATGTCGCATAAAGCTGACACGGCCTTACGCCCACAGGATTTAGGAATTACAGGGGATTTACCTTCTTTCATAATCGTTTTTATTTTCTTTTCTTCATACGGATTTTAGTCATATCACGAATAACTTTAATATAACTTACGATAAAAGTGTTGATATTACATATTTTTTAAAACGAAAGAATTTTTTAATATTAACATTTTAAGAGTACATGTTTTGTATTTTCTTTTCCACGTTGAGCTTATTAGTTTCTTAAAACCTATAAGGTTCACTAACAAAACCTCTCAAAACGTAATTTTATGTCATTCTCATCTTCAATCAACTCCTTAAAGTAGAATCTAATTTAGTTGTGCCTTACTACAAACACGGCGCTTTATCATAATATTCGAGAGTAACTTGGAAAATTGCGTCGCAAACTCATCGTAAAACTATTACATTTACGTGATCTAATATTCGCCCATCGCTATTCCTTCCATTACGGCAGATACACGTTCTTAGATAGAGAACCATTGATAGCGTCGGCAACGTCGCAGGATGTCATCCTAGAAGCGTTTTCGAGGTAATGTAGGTGAAGCAGAAATTATGCATTTAATAAAGTTATGGATGGCCGTTTTGGAGCTGGGATAATCTCCTGGGTTGGCTAAATTATGAGTGAAGCGCACGGTGGAAAATTAGTCTTGGTATACGTCAGAGAAAATTGAATAGTGAACATTAATGTAATGGAATATTTTGCGGTTACGATTAAAGTTAACTAGCAAAATCTATATGTAGAGAAAATCCATATGAAATGATGTGATTTTAAAAGATTGATTAGCTCTTATCTGGATTTAAAACAAATTAAATTGGTAGATTACAGGCTAACATACATTCTTGGATAGAAGACCATTGACATGCTTTTGTCTCGCAGAAGCCCGTGAATATTCTAATTTAATTAAATCGCTCCGTCTCTCCTTTTTGCCGGTCAATGGAAATCCGTACCACAGCTGGTGGCCCTTAACTGGCGGGAAACTAGACGGAAATGTGTGTCTGATGTAATCAGCGTGCAACGGGTAACACTGCCATGCCACTGCGCCAATTTACGATGGGCTTAGTGAACAGTTACAGTCACGGCAGAAGTTGGGAACAACTTTTCTGTGGTCAGAATTTTTTATATAAAACTTCTCCAAATGCGATCACGAAACGTTATTGGTTTTACTATGGTTTTAGAATTAAACCCCATTTTCTTATTTTTTTTTAAAATAAATATTTTAGATTGTTGGAGTTTCCAACAACTTATATAATGAGCTTAAATTTACATTAATTTATAAATTTTCAATGTAAAAACATATCCTTATCGTTACATACTTTGTATTAATTAACTGATATTTCTTTGAAAATATTTAGGTAAAGGTATATTGAAAAAGTATTAGAAAAGTATTTTCTCAGATTTTCACAGAAAAAAAAATTAAAGTGAGGTTGCGCTGGGTAATAAAGCATACTGAAAGACAACGTAGGTCAAGGTATAATCCACATGAATTGTGCGAACGTTGCGTTATTCAAGTTATTTACCACGTCGATAAAATGCTTCTATGGATCGTATGTATAACATCCACTTGGTAGGTTAACTATACGTTATAATGTAATTATGTTTGATCAAAGCGGTTAAAAATAACCTTTTTTATTATTGTAGAAAGCAAAATTGTTTATAAACCTCATTTTTTTAAGTAATAAAAAATATTATTAACAATCTCTTCATGTTCACTACCGTACCTTATTAAATGTCTAGCTTGCCTGCAGTTTAATCTTTTACCTTTAACAATAGAAAGCTTTCATGCCCCGGAGATTGAACATAGTTTAATATTCATGTATCGATTTCTCCATTCCTTAAAACACAAAAAAAAACAATTTTCTTTCAAATACTGTCATGTGGAAATTTGAAAGGTTTTCGTAAAAAATTAAAAAAGCTTTTTATTTACTTCATTGCTATCTCTGAATAATTTAACAATCTCAAATTGAGACTTTATTTTGTTGTTATAACTCAATTTCATATTACTTTTTAATCCGAAATTATGTATATTTTTCTTTTAAATTCAAAAGCTCTCAAATATGTGCCTTCTAAGGAGAAAGTTTCTATCCTTGGCGTCTTTATAAAGAAAGTTTTAATGATGACATGTCAAAAGTTTGCGTTACAGTAGCAATGTAGTTGAGATCACTCGTTAATAAACTCACTCGTTACGAATGAAGCAAATATGTATGAAAAACTGATGCTTTTGGCATTAGCAGGGTTTAACTTCTCATGATATCGTCGAGTCTCAACTGGATCAGGAGTATAATTAGGAACCGTATGATTGAGTCAAAACATCCGACACTTTAGCAGTTTCTGAAGATAATATAATCGAAGAATTTAAGAAGTTATCATCTTACCGTGCATCTTCACGTAGTGGAGCCGTAGCAGTTCTGTGAACACTCCATTGTCCAACTCTTTCAGCTCAACTAAATCAACAAAATTTATGGACGTTAGGTTGGCTAGTGCTCGTTTGTAAAATGTTTGTATTCCCTAAAATTAACACCTGTTTTGATATTGAACTGTTTAAAATAGCCAAACATGTCCATTCGGTTTTACTTCGCAGTTCCTACACAAAATCCATTTATGTACAATTTTTCCGAATTGCAGCATATCAACCTTTATAAAACAGCTTCGAACTTGGTATAATTTCAAAAAGCTTTATTAATCTATATTCATACAAACATATGGTATTAAAGTGATAAAAAAATTTTTATGATAGGATACACTTAGTCCACGTTCAATAGTCTATTAAATAGCATCCCCACATTAATGCTCAATATGATATACTGTCATATTGAGAGTACACACCTGTATATTAGATAACATCTACTTTTCCCTATACATATTGCGCAAATCTGTAACATTCAAAGTAAGTTATCATCCCTCGGGAGACCCCAATATAGTAAAGTTTCGTTGGGATTTACGTCTAGTGCCAGAATTGAAGAGGATACACGATAGACAAAGTGCAGGAAGTATGGAATTTATAGTGGTTCTTTGTCGAAGAATTGTGCAGAGAATGCGGCGAGCCTCGCGACGCCATCGGTGCACGGCACGCTGTCGTAACTCATTTATAATTTACAGTTTTATTGCTATCATATACTTCCTATAACGAGCCTCTTCTCTTCGCAAGAATAATAGGCTATGAATTTTCAACGACACATCAATACGAAATCAAAGCCAAGTTTTGGATATAAAGGATCCATCTAGTTATTTTTACTAACAAATTGATGTGGGTAAGTGTACGATAATAAAGATGTTTTATTGCGGTTATAAACGGGTTTGGGTAAAGAGAGACGAGAATTTCCAAGGACGACACTCGATACTGTTTGTCTATAATATAATACATCTAGAAAGCAGATAAAACTGACACGATGCCGAGGAAAGCTTTCGCACTGTTTTCGTCAAAATAAATTCCTACGGGCGCTTTGTAAATACGAAAACCTGGTAGGTAGTAATTCTATAGTTGGAGTACAAATATTGCACGGCATTCCGTAGGGCTTAAGGTATTACTATGTTCACTTTCATTACTGTTCGAACACGTACCGTCCAACGTAAATTCAAAAGTTAATAACCATCCTAATACCCTCACATGCAACTCTACGCTTGCTACCGTCTACTTCTATTTCAACTTTAAAGTATGTGTCGTTACCCCTATATATCCCGTGGCAAATAGATTTAGTTTTCGCGAACTTGGTCGCAGCACTGAGCTCCGACGAAATCCGGGAGTTTATCGCATTCAATGGCAAATAGAAAATGTTTGTGCCTTTGTCTGAAGTAGTTTTATTATTTTTCTTATCGACCTGTAATTACTTTCATATCTTCGGAATTGCACGATAAATTTTGCGATATTGCTTTTTCTCTCAACGTCTTTTGATACAATATCTAAAAGTTTATGATGTAAGTATAAAGCTCGAATATTAGGTCTCAAAAGAAAAACATAACTAAACTACATCATTTTGGTTATAATGTATTAGCTTATAAATATAAATAATGTTATACATATAGAGGAACTTAATTTTATACGAATACTGTCCATAATTCAGCGTTGAAGTTTGCCAAACCTTGCTATTTGCCAACATTTATAATGATTTTGCCAGATGACGACAGCTTGTAACCCTATGACAACATTGAAACATGGTCGACGCATGCATACCAGTTGGACATTAATAACCGATTCGTTTATACGGGAGTTCCATTGACAATGTCGAATGTGGCCCACATAGAAAATTAATCAAATCGTCGGGTCATTAGTTTGTCGAGATCTAAAGGTCGTAAATCAAGAAGACGGCGAATTATCAAACAATTATCTCTTCACGTCCTCATGTTTACCTACAACGGTTTTGGCCGTAACGTTTGCAATGATCACCGCGGACCTCTATGTTGGATCAGTTGCGGTCCCGTTCTGCGCTGGGCCGTTAAACTTCGTCCTACATTGTGCGGTTTAGATAAGCCACTTTGTTCCTACCGGGGTTCGTCGAACGTGAATAATTGAACTCGAGGGAATAGACCCGATTGGGCCACTCCTATCCGATGAAATACCGATCATTGCGTCCAATGAAGGGGACAAACCAGTATCGTTTGCGGTTACCTGTTTATGTCAACCCAGTTAATAAACAATTAATAAAACACCAAAATCAGAAAACATTTTTAAATAGACATTTTCAAAACTTTTAATATACACGAGAAGAACCCAATTAAATATACTAAAACTATCAATAATTTGCACAAAACTACAAAAGAAAGAAACTCCAACATCCGCATCGTTATATACCATTGTATTTTGTTGCCTTGTTCGTTGTTTTACCACTGCTTACAAAAAATTGTCCGCATTTGAAAATAATTACACTGCAAGAATGACATGGGAACGCAAAGGGCAGTGTTCAATCAAATTGTCAACCAAATTACTTTTGCTCTAAAAACGTCGCAGCGCATCGACTTCACATCCAACGAAGCCAGCCGACGATGCGAGAATTAATTAACGAAAAAGAAAGAACGCCCTTTTATTGCTGTCACAGTTGGTGTTATAAAAATAACGACGCTTTAAAAATTCAATTAGTGATCTGTATCTGACAGATGCTTGTTCACTTTGATAGGAGAATAACAAAGGGAGTTGGAGAGAAAAATTTACCAAAAATACTGCTTTTAATACTGCATCAAGATTTATTCAAAATCCTATTACTATAGATTTAATGAAACTTGTATCGAGTTGGTCACTTGATTACAACACGTAGAGAACAAAGTATTGCACCAGTTTAATGAAGTGCCCTCCCTCGATACGTGCTTCCGTAGATTATCCATTACGTATTCCGGTTTAATTAATAAACTTCGGCCACCACCACACTACAAACATTTGTTTCTCTTGTTTGAAATCCTTGTTAAACACAACATAATTATAGTTGATGTTTGATAATAAAACACTTTCTCCATTTACTTTATATAATCTAGATAATAAAAATATGAAAAACAATCATGAATTCAAAATTAATTTGGCGATTAAAATTGATCACACAGGATTTTAAAGTATTAATAAAAGTATGTTTTAATATTACAAAATTTATTTCCCAAAAATCCATACAAATTACTGTGGATTTATGTTTATGCTATGCAACAGATCATAAATTAAAGTAAAATGGAACGTTTTAGCTAAAAATTAGTACAACGGATAAATCATGAAATTATTAGAATTACAGATTTATAGTTATAACACGTTTCGAAAACACACAGGTCGTCGAATATGTAAAATCGATAATGGGAAAAAATTTGGAAGAAAAATCAGCAAGATAAGAATTTACCACTGTTTTATGTTAAAGCTGATGAATCGTATGATTGACTCGTTGGAAAATCTCATAAATCTAAAATTTTAAAAGACATAGGAAATTGCCTTAAAATAACAAAGGTTTACTACGATTGTTAATAAGCTGTCCGGACATTTTAAAGATCAATTAGGTCAAACCTCTGTGTTTAATTGATATGCATCAACTTGATTATGCTATTTAATCAAGTGTTTTTATGATATTCGTTGATTTTTTTTATTTAAAGTTAGTTCGATGAAAAACTTTTCTTGTAAGATAATTAAATAAGAAGTTGGAATGCCTTGGCCATCACGTGATATTCCATGGAAAGAAGTGACTATCAAATATTTACTAAACTCCTGAAAGAAATGTGATTGATATTGAAAAAGGGCAAACCAAGAAAAACTAGTTATAGCCTAATAAGTTTTCTCCCAATGATCAATAAAATAATTTAACCCACAATATATGCCAGATACTATACAATAAACTAGTGATGAAACGGATAGTGATTTTGCGAAAAGCCGGATACCGGATATTCGATTATATGAGAGTTACAGAAAACGCAAAATGAAAAATATTAGTTATTCATAAGAACACCCTATCAAAGACTTTATAGTGTTCATTTTAATATTTAGTACAATAAGAAATTAATTACTGATTTTCAAGAAATGGGAGAATGAGTATAAGATTGATGTGGTCTCTAATGACCAGCGCTTATTGTTGATGGACAGCAAAAAAGAAAATGAAATAAAAAATGTGACCATCATAAGACCAGGTTTTTATAGCAACCTTTAGGTTGGCTTCCTTCAAAAGTGATAAAGTTTGTGATAAGATTACACCTCACGATGGAGTGGACTTCGACGTTGCTGTCACCTTCTTGGGGGGTTTTACCCGACACGTCGATTTGTGCAGATTTTTATTTCTAATATATTTCTGTGAGTAAAAGTAAATGATCAAAGATGAAACAATCAAAGATAGTATTAAACAAAAAATAATACAAACTCTTTTAAAATCAAAGATATAAGTATTTATTGGAATGATTTATTTTAAAATACTAATATGCGAATATACCTTAGCAGATTATTAAACATAAAGTACGATATCGTATCGCGTATATCATTTTAACTGCGTAATATCGTTGCAAATAGGGGTGCAATTTTAAAACAAAGCGGACAATAAACGGCTGTTTTCCGGGATTATCTTCGTTGAAAATATCACCCGCCTCTAAACTAAGCGCCGGTGTTCCGAGGTCGGGTTTAATATACTGCACTCGACAGGCCCATATATCTATGCGAATCTTATCTTCACGTTCTACTGAAAACTTTGTACATTTATGATTATTTAAGACTAGCGATCCTATAACGATAACTGATTTGAACGAGCCGTTTTAAATAATACCTTGAATGTTCTTCGACGACTAAGTAGAACAGCCAAGTTCTTTTAGAGCAAAGAGTTAAAAGGCTTTCACTTAACAAGTCTACTAGTGTATTGAACGTTCTGCTTTTAGCTAGGATCATTACGTTTAAAGAAAAAAAAAGAGAAATAAAAGATGATAATTACAAACAGCAAGAAGTGTCATCGACCACAACGTGACCAGCAATTAAAAAATGAATTAATCGGATTTTCGGATTAAAAGTAAAACAACTTTTTTAAAATAGCTAATATTTCGATTGTTGGTTACAATCTTCTTCAGAGCATTTTATTGCTAAAAGATTTTACAAAGAAAAACGTAAGTGAAGCAACCATATTTAAAAAGTAAAAAATATAACTTACTTGTAACTCGAAGAGGTGTAAAATCTCAAAATTCGTCAACATTATATTGATGACAATTAAAATTGAGTAATGAACACAATTAAAAACTCGAAAAACTTAAAAATAAAACGTGGAAGCAGACTCAAGATGCACGACCGTTAAATGTAAAAAGGGAAAACTTGTTTTTTGGAGTGGGAACACAAATCCAGAAATTCAAGATGTACAGTGTAAAGCAAAATTCAACAACCATATGAACATGAAACAAATAATAAGTTTAATTTAAATTGAACTTCTAAACTTCAACTTTAATTAATTTAACTCTAATTAATTAATATAAATCTAATTAACAAATGAAAAAAAACATATCATTGGAGAAAGTTGAGGTGTTATTAGGACTAGAGCTTTGTAAGTTGGGTGAATTATTGTGGTTAAACTTATCTAAGGTAAACAAATAAGCATAAATGTTGCTAAGGTTTTGAGTATCTGTTTTAAAATTTACAGCATTCTGTGTATAATTGATATGTACCATCTCTAAGAACAGCCTGTTATAATAATAATTACTTTCTGAATCCAACATTTTTACATCTTGAAAATCAAATTCATGTCCGCACTCCAAAACGTGTTGGGATAAAGCATTACTAGACTTTTTTAGTTTACAATCACTTGCATGTTTCGAGATTCTACACTTCAACCACTGATTGGTTTGACCAACATACTTTCCATCACACCCTTGCATGAAAAACACAATAAATCAAGTTGGATCTAAAATTATTATCAGTCTTGTCCTTAAGTTTAGTAAAATGGTTTCCTAATTTGTAATCATAAAGTCAATGATCCTTATGTTATCAATACATTTCAACGTTTTGTTTAATCGGTCGCTTAACCTTTCTATGTATGGAAGCTGCTTATAAGTGAAACGCTCTGTATTAATTGATTCAGGACTAGTTAAACTTGATATTATTATGTGAATACGTTGAAAACAAAAGTCTTTATTCTTTCATTTTAAGAGATTAATTCATTTTTTAATTGCTGCTCACGTTGTGGTCAATGATGGTTGTTGCTGTAATACTTATAGTCATGGGGCTTTATGAAGAAATTACGAGAAATTATGGTGTTCTAGTTACGAAAACCTTGAAGAAATGGACACGTCTTAACATCAAGCTGGCTAAATTGAAGAATCGTCTCACATTTTTGATCAAATGCAGAAGAAATGGAGTCATTCCTACTCATATAGGTAACAACACGAGGAATTGCGTCAATATGCTGGATATCAACACGTTCAACTTCATTAGGAAGATAGAACACATTAGGAGCAGGTGGGCAGCAAGTACTCATAATTTAGAAATTAAAATTACTATTGATAATTTAAAAAAGATTGAAGTCTCATCGAATGAATTGTCTGATCTTGCTAGAGCTAGTTTACCTCATAATGTTTTCTGTAATTTCAAAGATTCATTAAAAGTTAAGTTTAACAAAGTTTTCAGTCAGATAAAGGGTGTTAATTGTAGAAAATTTAATCAGTTGTTAATCAAGTCTGTGATTAATTATTTATTTCATGTTAATATGGTTGTTGAATTTTGCTTTACACTGTACATCTTGAATTTCCGGATTGTGTTCTCACTCCAAAAAACAAGTTTTTCCTTTTTACATTTAACGGTCGTTAGTCTTGCGTCTGCTTGATCCACGTTTTATTTTTGTTTTTCGAGTTTTTAATTGTGTTCATTACTCAATTTTAATTGTTTTTTAATATTTTTAACATGTTTTCGATCAATTTAATGTTGACGAATTTTGAGGTTTTACGCCACTTCGAGCTACAAGTAAGTTATATTTTTTGCTTTTTAAATATGGAAAAACGTAAGTGTAGCACGTTTTTCTTTGTAAAATCTTTTAGCAATAAAATGCTCTGAAGAAGATTGTAACCAAAAATACTAAATATTAGATATTTTAAAAAAGCTCTTTTACTTTTAATCCTGCTGACTGAAAATCCGATTAATTCAGTTTTTAATTGATAATTACAAAGTAATCTGAGACATTTTTAATACTTCATTTTGTAAATTAATTTGAATTTTCGACCTAATTATTTTTTATTTCTATTCAAAATTCTAGTAGTCGACGTTCTTTGTACCATTACTACCTCAACGCTCAACGATGCATGCTGCTCAACGTCAATTAACGAGCCCTTTTGCAGATTTGAATAGTGCAATCAACAATCATGTCCAATCCGACTAAAAGGACGCATATATAAAGCGGATTGGCATAGACGTCATTAATGCTTACTGAGGATTTAAAATATTGTACTATTGTAATCTGTGGTTAGTATGGCTATACAGTGTGGGATTACTACTTAAGTACTACTAACAAAGAGCAAATTATCACTAAATTATTTTCTATAAATAGTATCTTTTCATAAACTTGGAAAGGATTGGCTGTAAAATTTTATGGGCGACTTGTAATTTGATTCGTAATCATTATTTTAACTTATTCAATGTAATTAAAACCCATTTTCGGGTAAAATTTGCATTACTTTTTAGTTAGTAAATAAATGAAAGTACCCATGAATTTCGAATCCCTTTTGGCTTTTGATCTCGTCAACATACTTCCACTGTGCAAACGTTGCCCTCGCATACCAAGTGGAAAGCATTAAAGTTATTGTATCGCGCGGTTGGCGTCAGAATTGCAAACTAGGCCGTCCAAAAGACAAAGACAATTTTCAGAGACCGGTTTTCGGGTAGGTGCTTAGAATTAAATTAATTGTCGCATTCTAAGGATTCGACCGCCGGTTGACAGCAATCCAACGGCTATTGTCGGAATTTAATTACGCAGAAGTTTCGCTTCAAAATATTTACGAGAAATTTAATTTCCATCTCAAGAAATTGAGGAAAATTACCTTTATGAATTCAATTATTTTACAAAAAAAAACGAAATTTTGTTTCGTTCATAAAGATAATATTACATTAACGTTGAAACTAACGAGTAATTAAATCCTGGATGATATTGTTGAGTTTAGTTCGTTGTTTTGACCCTTTTCCCGTAGCAACTACACGCCAACAAGCGACCCGCTTTCATCAATACGTCTAACTCTCCTTTATTTCCGGTGTACTTTAATTAACTCCGGTTTGCGAGATTAGTAAAGTTCAATTCAATTAGTGGTAACTAGATTACTGTTTACACTCAATGTATAAAATTGCAACGCTCAAAGCATATTTGGACAAACAACCCATTCAAGGAAATTTTATTTTTATCTAAATATCTCAACATATGGAAATGGACTAGCACACAGCATTCTCTGAAGAAGATTTGTAAGGAAATACTTGAGGCATATGGACGTTCATCGATCTCTTATAAGAAAAGGGAAGTGGAGACCGATAGGAATTTAATGCATTTGGACATTCACATAGAGATGGATGTTGTTAAAAAAATGAGGATTTATTATCCACGAAAGAAACACAACGGAATGTTTTTTTTTTAATCTAGAGATAAAGATAAATTACATTGTACGCATATTGATAATTGAGCCCATTTTTCGTTCAATAATTTAAATATTTTATTTATTTAATGTATTCCTCAAATTTTTATGTAACAATACAAATTTTTCATATTCAACGATTTGATTCCTTTTATTGAAACGCAATCGGCTGTGATGTAATATCTCGTGCAATAAAGACATGGATGCACTGCAAAAAAATTGATTTGATTTTTTTTGCAATCTAAAATTGTGCCGACAGAATAATCCGTTTGCACTAAAAAGATAATTAATATCTCGCGCAGTTAGGAAAAGTTCGTTAGCAAAATTCCGCCATGACAAGCTACGGCTCTAGTTTTGGTTGATTGATGAAATGGTAATTAATATCGATGCTTACTCAGCGGAAAAACTTTTGGAAGACTTTAGTAAACGTCCTCGCCTCCATTAATATGCTTACGATTAATTAATATTGAAACGTAAACTGTTTTCGATAAGCACGCATTGATTTTCTTTTTACTTTAGTTGAAGGTTGCTTTTACTAAATTGATTAATTATCTTTATTTATAGTCTGTGTTCTCATTTGGTCATAAAATTCGCATATTAATAAAATGAATTCGTTCAAGGAATTTGCAAATAGACAAATATGTTGTACTCCGTGACAATTAGAAGGTATTGAAAGTATTGACTTTCGATGAGCTAAATTGAAACCGCTGCATGGAAACTAGAAAGGGATCATTCAAGCTTGTATATTCAATGCTTGACACAGTCAGTATTAATTCGTATATCGTTTGTAAACGCCGTGTGAAAAATATCAAAGTTCAGAGTTGCTTTGATGTTTTGAAAAAATGTACTCATGAAGTATCGCTAAATATGAAACGAGGATCAAGATTTAATGTATGGTGTAATGCCACAAATACATAAAAAAGTGATCTGTTAATCCTACCGGTCGGTATGAAATGTGCTTATGAAAAAAAAAATTTAAATCCGATATTTGTGAGCACTTTTGGAATAATTTTTATGAAGAGGTTTTGCCGTATGAAATTAACTGAGGTAGTTAATTGAAACATTTTCGGATATCCATCTTTGGCAGAAAATTAATTGATAGAGTTCAATCAATTTAATAGCTGATGTGCTATCTAATTTACTCAACGTGTGCAAATAGTTTTGTGACTCCCTGTTTACATAAAATGTTTCAACAATGCCTCTCGCTTCTGCTACACTCAGTTTTTACTATCCATGAGCGAAGCCTTTTATTCACATCGAGAGTCGTGATGTTTGGAGTCGGTATCTATGAAGTGGTGGTTTATTAGAGTACTTAATGCCTATCTAAATGAATATAATGTGATAATATCTGTCTGTGAATTTTACTGTTACGACATTTATTACATTTCAAATAGTGTGTACTGTTTAATCGACCCTCTTCTCCAATCGAATTTTTATTCCATTAACTGACCGTAAAGTTAACTCAAAGACCAACTTAACTGTATCCTTTGTATCAATAGGCAGAACATTAAATGACCGAATAATGGAAGCTAACAATGTTTTTTCTTCGTACATAGCAAACTTCTGTCCTATGCAGTTTCTGGGACCAGCGCTAAATGGTATATAGGCATAGGGATGTCTTTTTATGGTATTTTCAGCTATGAATCTATCCGGGTCAAATATTTCCGGATTTGGAAATATCTCAGGATTTTTATGGGCATCGTAAATATGAATTACACAATCCGTTCCTTTTGGAATACGGTAACCATCTAAAATATCATATATTTATATACATTATGCATGTTTTCAGTTTTTTTGTTACCTATGTTTATATCTTCTACAACACTTCTTACAATTGCCGGTACACTAGGATATAATCTTAAAGCTTCTTTTACACAACATTCCAAATATCTCATTTCATTTAATTCAGATATCGAAGTTGGTACTTTTTTATCGTGTAGTACATTTTTAACTTCTTCATAAACTTTTTCCTGTATGTCGGGGTTATTTGCTAATAAAAATAAACTCCAACAAATAGCACCTGTAGTGGTGTCATGTCCTTCAAACATAAAGGTATCCACTTCTTCACGAATATCACTATCGGAGAGATTATAAGATTCATCTAATAAAAGATCTAAGAAAGATAAGCGTTTCTTTTTCATCGTGAAATCGACATCGTTCGAATTATCAATGGACATTGGGTTTTCATTTAGCAATTTTCTTCTTTCTTTGATTACTTTATCAGTGAAGCCATGCATAATTTTTAAGTTTTGATTAAAAGCTCTTCCGCTTTTCATCAATGGATATAGTTTGGTTTGGTGTATAGCTGAGAACATTCTTTTTATAACCAATTGACTCGTTCTAAAATTTTACATTTTTATATGAAAACATAAAATATAATACATTAAAATTTAACAATATAAAAGTGACATTTATTTTTCGTATTTCAGGTAACACTCCATAAATAACCGAGTATACCGGAATTTTTACAACTATACGGTCTCTTAAAGAAGTTTTCGAATGTCGAGTTAGAATTACTTCTACAGCGACAGCACTAACAAAGTTAAAAGTTTATTTAACTTTTAATGGATAGCCCAGTAAACGGATGTGTATATTTTTAACTTTAACGTCATCGTATTTTATACATCATAAATAAATTTAATACGATGCTTTGAACGTTACCTGTATATTGCTCCAGCATAATTGCTATTTCTGTCAGTCATAGCGTTTATAGAAACTCCCATTGCTGTTTCTAAAATTCAATTTACAAGATTTGTCAATACGGAATTATTATAAATCTTTACCACATATTATATCTAAAGCGCAGTGCGCAATGTAAGGGTAAATATCAAATCCTTCACAATCACATTTTGTTTCTAAATGATCTATGAGAATTTTACTATTTTCTGTAAAGATATCCATAAAGTTGTCTAGGATTTTAAAATGGAAAGTTGGCGTAATAAGTTTTCTACGTTGATGCCATTTAGTACCATCACTCAATAATAAACCATCCCCTAGCCATTTTCTATCTGTCTTACCTCGAGATGTTCTGGTTTCATTACGTGAACTTCTGGTATTAAAGCGTTCCATAATCGATAAAACGGTTTGTATTTCGTTGTTATTTCTGATAAAATTCGAGATATGTCGTATCGATTCGCCCCGAAGAAATGGTACAAAGTTCCAATAAGAGGATAAGTTTTTGGACCAGAAATTTTTTCAATATCTTTGTATATATCTTTTCTCCATTTTATATAAATAATAATATAGTAAAACACAAACAAAATTGTTAAACCGTACAGAATAGTCCACATGATTCCGTTAAACGTAACTTATTAACTGCAAGACGTAGATAATTAAAATATCATTTTACTATTATTAAAATAGCGATAACCTCTTTATCAACTAATTGCTCGCGCATTTTACAAATAATTGTGTTAGGTTTGTGATTATTCTTCTAAATCAACAATATCTTTTTAACTGAAGAATGTTTATATTGTCATAATATTAATAAATTGATTTTAAGGTAATATACATCTTCGTATCTTAAACATGTAAATTTGTTTTCCAAAGTGAGACGATTGCAAGAAGTGGCAAGACTATTGCTTACGTCCAGATTAGAAAGCAGCAAAAATAAGAGCGATCATGATCTCAATATTTCATCGCAGTTTGTTTAACAGACTTCTCTTTACAATTTTGAACTAGTATTCTTCTTCTTTTGCGCGACTAAGGTTAAATAGTTGGCTATAGACTTTAGACTTTAATATAAGCCTGTTTTATAACCACCACTAGATGTGGTGGTTCTTTTTTTACCCTGGGGTCAGGTTGGTGGTCAACCTTACTTGCTTGATGTAATGTATTTCGTTCAAAATAGGTGTCCATCACAAGAAATCGCTAATTCTATTTAAGATTACTTTGTTAATATTTACGTTTCGGTATATGATTCCAACATTAAGTAAACATCAAACATTTCAGCAAAATCATAAATTGAACTCGCTTTTAATATTAATATTTTGAACGAAAATTAAAGTAAAACAATGGCAACCACAATGCGGTGACGCGATATAAATTTTCATTACATCAAACAAATTCCTCAATAACCTGCTAACCACAGACGTTCAAAATTTACTACGTGGTTTTAAATAATGCACGATTTATTAATTCGATTTATTAATGTTAAAAAATTACATCTATTATATCATTTAATCAGTTCTTTTCTCCAATCGAATTTTCATTCCATCAACAGGTCGTAAAATTAACTCAAACGTCAATTTTACTGAATCCATTGTATCAACAGGTAGAATTTTAAACGATCGAATTATGGAAGCTAATAATGTTTTTTCTTCGTACATAGCGAATTTTTGTCCGATACAATTTCTAGGTCCAGCGCTAAATGGGATATAAGCATAGGGATGTCTTTTGATACTATTCTCAGGTAAGAATCTATCCGGGTCAAACTTTTCGGGGTTTGGAAATATTTCAGGATTTCTATGAGAGTCGAATATGTGTATGATGCAATCAGATCCTTTTGGAATTCGATATCCATCTAAAATAAAAATTATTTCATTTAAACATTCAAAATCGCCTTTTTATTTATTGTTACCTAATGTTATATCCTCTACAATGCTTCTCCCAATATTTGGGACACTTGGATATAATCTTAAAGTTTCTTTAACACAACACTCCAAATATCTCATTTCGTTTAATTCAGATATACAACTAGGTACTTTTTTATCATGTAGTACATTTTTAACTTCTTCATAAACTTTTTCCTGTATGTCGGGGTTATTTGCGAATACGAATAAACTCCAACAAATAGCACCTGTAGTAGTGTCATGTCCTGCAAACATAAAAGTGTCCACTTCCTCACGAATGTCACCATCGGAAAGATTATAAGATTTATCTAATAAAAGATTTAAGAAAGATAAGCGTTTCTTTTTCATCGTAAAATCGACATCATTCGTATTTTCAGTAGGTAATGGATTTTCATTTAACAATTTTCTTCTTTCTTTGATTACTTTATCGGTGAAGTCGTGCATAATTTTCAAGTTTGTTTCAAAGGCTTTTCCGCTTTCCATCAAAGGATATAGTGGTGTTTGTTGTATAGCTGAGAATATTCTTTTGATAACCAATTGAGTTGTTCTAAAATTGTATAATTTTATATTAAACATCAATATGATGATGAAAATTTTATGACTGTTTTTTCGAGTTATCAACGTGAGCGACATTTCTATCTTGTTTGTGGTTAAAGTGTATAAATAACAAAGTTTGTTTGACTTTTTACAGCTAACCAGTTTGTTAGAGAAGTTTTCGAACCTCGAGCTAAAATTACTTTTACAGCGACAGTACCAGTAAAGTTATTTAACTTTAAATGGATGTCTCAGTAAGCGGATGTGTTTATTTTTATATTTGGCTTTAAATTTTGTTTTAAATTGATTTATTTTTCGATGTAATATATTTAATTCAATGTTAAGAATATTACCTGTATATTGCTTTAGCGTAATTACTATTTCTGTCCGTCATAGCATTTATGGAGACCCCCATTGCTGTTTCTAAAATTGAATCGTTTACAAGAAATTATAATTAGTAGAAACAATTCTTACCACATATAATATCTAACGTACAATGTGTAATGTAAGGATAAACATCAAATCCTACCCCATCACATTTCGTTTCTAAATGATCAATTAGAATATTACTATTTTCTGAAAACACGTCCATAAAGTTCTCTAGAATTTTAAAATGGAAAGTAGGGGTTATTAATTTTCTACGTTGATGCCATTTAGCGCCATCACTCAATAATAAACCATCCCCTAACCATCTTTTTACGAATCGGTAACGCGATCCTTTCCTAATTTGAACGGAACTCGACATTATTTGCTAAAATGTTACGAAATACCTTATAATGTTATTATTTTGTTTTAGAAATTTCTGTTACCTCTACATGATCAGGTTTCATTATATGAATTTCCGGGATGCGAGCGTTCCACATACGATAAAACGGTTTATACTTAGCCGTTATTTCTGCTAAAATTCGATATATGTCATGTCGTTGCGCTCCGAAAAAATGGTACAAAGTTCCAATAAGGGGATAAGTTTTCGGTCCAGGAATCTTTTCAATATCGTTATATATGTTTTTTCTCCATTTTATAAAAATGGTAAAATAGTAAAATAGAAACACTATACTCAAACCGAATAGAATGTGCCACATGATTCTATCAAACGTAACGTCTCGACTGCAAGTCGTCAATTACACTAAAATAGCGATAACCTCTTTATCACTTAATTACTTACGCAGTCTTTAAATAGTTATATTGGTTTTATGAGTTATGGTAACAAGGTTCGTTGAGGTCCTTCGGTTGAGTAATTTAAATTCTGTTGGCAGTATCAATTTTTTTATGAGTTGAATATTTATGCTAAATAATTGTGGTTAAATAGAGTTACTTTTTAATTTTTTTGAAAATAAGAGTTCGTATTCGTACTAGAAATGCACTACGAGAGTTGAGTTAAAACTTTGCTATTACATATATAAATTTTTTTAATACAAAGCTGTTCATAAAACTATTTCAAAACTAATAATAAATATGAAACAAGATCCGGCTCTGTTGGACGTTTATCCGTATCAAAATTCAAGGTCTCTCAATTTAGGGATCAATATCGTTGCATCTTTGTTGCATAACTAAACATTACTTTCATCCATTTAAAACGATAATACAAAAGTTAACTGAAGATATCCTCGATCGCAGATTAGGATTTACTGAGTGCAAATTGCAATTGACGAACTTTCGATAACAAGATACGTTTAAAAAACGCTGCAACCTTTACATTATGTGGGATTATAAATCGTCATAATGTAGGCTATTGGAATGATGTAAATCCCCACTGAATGCTTAAAAACCGTACTCAAAGGCTACGAAAGTTAAATGTATGGTACGATATAGCGGGAACTTACTTAATTGAGCTTCTCTTTCCCGAACTAAATGCATTGAAAAATCTGTTTGAAGTCTTTTGAATCAGATACAGTTTCAACAAGCCGGGTTATTTAGGCATAAATGTTCGACGTTATCCTAATGATGAAATTAAGTGAATACTATAAAATCTTACTACATATAATAATAAATCAAATAAATGTGCAGAGTCCTCATCTATTACTTAAAACGGTTTTTGTTGCCATTATGACATTCGTTGCCACATGAAGGAGAGGACATGTTGTGGCTGCAAATTACTTGGGTAGCCTCTACGTGTTGTTCGATAGTATTGATGTTGGTAAGCACCCATACTGGTTAACTGAATTAATGACATAATTAATTAAATAAATCTTTATTTATAATCGTAAAATTTATATTTCTCCAACTTCCAAAGATATTTTAAAGCAATCGTATATCTTATATCATTTGTAATTTGATATTTTGTGAACATTAATTAACACGTTTTTGAAGTTTTAGGTTTATACCATTAATTGGTCTTAAAATGACTTCAAATACAAGTGTGAGAGAATCTAACGAATCGACTGGTAAAACTTTGTAAGCATTTATGATTGATGCTATCATTGTTTTTTCTTCATAAATAGCAAATTTTTGTCCTATGCAATTTCTCGGTCCAGCACTGAAAGGGACGTAAGCGTACGGATGCCTTTTTGACGAATTTTCCGGTAAAAATCTATCCGGATCGAACTTATCCGGATTTGGGTAAATATCCGGGTTTCTGTGTACTTTATAAATATGTAAGTTGGCGTCAGTTTCTTTTGGAATCTCGTAACCATCTACAAACAATTACAATTATATTTTTTTACTAGCAATAACATTTTTTTTAAACCTATAACAACATCTTCAGTTAATTTTCTTCCAATAACAGGTACACTTGGATATAATCGTAAAGCTTCTTTCACACAACATTCTAAATAACTTAATTTATTTAAATCGGAAATTGATGCTGGTGCTGTTTTGCCTTGAAGAACAGATTTAAGTTCTTGGTACACTTTTTCCTTTAATTAATCAAAAAAAAAGTAATAAATAACTTAATTTGTATCGTTAAATATACTTGTATATCTGGATGATTAGCTAATAATAACAAACACCAAGAAACAGCAGCTGTTGTTGTATCATGACCTTCAAACATAAAAGTGTCAACTTCCTCTCTTATATCAGCATCCGTGAGTTTATCAGAAGCATCCAACAAGAGGTCAAGAAATGAGAGGCGTTTCTTTTGAGACATTAAAACATCGTCGATGCTTCCTTTCCTTTGTGGTAATGACTTGAGCAGATTCCTTCTTTCAGAAATGATTTTATTAGTAAAGTCGTGCATAATTTTTAAATTGTGCTCGAATTGCTTTCCTTCGGGTAGATATGGATAAAGTTTAGTTTGATGTAACGGAGTCAAAAATCGTTTGTTTAATAAAATTGTTATGCTAAAAATATTTCGATAAATTAAATATTTTTAAAACATGATAATGAATTTACTTGTAAATAGCTTGAGTGTAACTACTATTTCTATCTGACATTGCATTTGTTGACACTCCCATAGCAGTTTCTAAATGTAAGAAATTAAAAAAAATAAATTGGTGATTAAAATGAATACTTGCCACATATTATATCTAAAGCACAATGATTTATGTATGGGTACATATCGAAAGCTTGCCCATCACAACGCTCTTCTAGATATTTTATGAGAAGTTCGCTTTTTTCTTCAAAAACTTTCATAAATGTGTCTAATATTTTAAAATGGAATGTAGGGGTTATCATTTTTCTTCTTTGATGCCATTTTTTACCATCACTTAACAATAATCCATCTCCTAACCATGAACTAAGATATTTATATCCGGATGCTTTTTTTAATAGAACAGAACTACCCATAATTTGCTAAAATTTAATACAATCTATGCATTTTATGCAAGTAATTTTATTACCTAAATTTGAATTCTAAAATAATTTTTGTTCTAACAAATTTATTATGCAAGTCATAATTATCATCGAAAAATAAACGTTGTAATTATATCAACAATAATTTTGTATATTTAGAAGAGATAATAAGGTTAGAAAGATAAATAAGAATATTTATCGTATTCTGTAGAATTATCAAAGATATTGACGTAACTAAAGCCTTTTAATATAAATCGTTCTTAATTCGTTACCTCAAAATGTTCAGGTTTCATAACATGAACTTCTGGAGTCCACATTTTCCATGTTCGAAAAAATGGGCCATATTTATCAATTGTTTCCATCATAATTCTATAAATATCTACAAACAAATTTGTATGAATGTAAATTTTACGTCAGATATCATATTTTATTAAAAAGTAATCCTGTTAAAATAATTTCAGCACCAAAAGTAATAAATTATTTACCAGTTCGAGACGCGCCATGAAAAATATGTAACGTTCCCACGAAAGGATATCGTTTAGGACCTCTAATTTTTTCAATTTTATTGTACACGTCAATTCTCCATTTAATATATCCAATAAGACTCCATGCAACCAAACCCAAAATTAAAGCCAATAAGTATTGAAACATTTTAGAGATATACTCCGTTTCTTGTTCGTGCCACAACTGAATACAACGGCTAATCAGAATTTATTTATATACAGAGTCCAACTACACTTCGCTTCATTTTATCTACCTATTTACTAATGATGTTAGTCATTTTGCATTAAATGACTCTCATTTACATTGTGTGAGTTTTTGTTTAGCACAATGAGATCTAGCTTTTACTGTTGACTCATGTAATTCTTTAACCTTGACCCAAACGTTAGTTTTCAGAAACGATATCATTTAACAATAAATATTGTTTTATCTCGTTAATTTAAATTATTGAAAAATAAATTCATGATAATGGGTTAATAATTTAGGATGTAGTTTGATTGTTACATTTCCACGTGCTGCACTTCGGCCTTTCACTTAAAAAGACAGTTTAAGTGTTTAAGATCGTCATTACTACTAATAATGCTTTGAGGGGGCCCCAAATGAAGATATAAAAATTTACGTTAACAACAATATTATTTATCAAAGTGGAACAGATTTTAATTGAGGTACTCATTGAAATACAAGGACGGTTATCATAACGAAGTCATAACACGAAACGTTATTATAACGGGAAGTGACAAACACGTGCATTTAAGTATACACTTAAACAGCTTATAATGTAATAACAAAAATATATGGTAATCTTGAAGTGATTTACTTAATTAAACTGTAAATGGTAATTTTTTTTAAAAATAATTAACGCACTTAATTCAGTTAATAACTTCTCATAAGCAATGGAGTTGACAACCACCAATACTTGTATTTATGAATGTAGCTATAAAAAGACTACCGAATATAATGATTTTTTCATTAAGTTCATGTTGCAGGCCAGCGCGACGAATCGAATTTGTGGTTAAGCGAAGTTATAATTTATCCGAGCAAACGGCGGAGAGAACATATAATCCCCTTCGCGAGCAGACCGACCACTGAACGAAAAAGAGGGGATATATTCCATACCTGAAAAAGAAAAGTTGTTTAATTTTTTTCTTAAATAATTACAATACTGTTTCTTTGTTGTATCTGATTTACCATTAACAACGTTATTTATCAAATTTAGACAGTTTAATTACAATATGGTTTTTATACAAATTATAAACCATTATTATAATAATCAGTTTGCCTTTTTCTGATGGATTTATTAATATTTGTGCTTGTGAATCATATAACTTCTACTATTAAGGAATTATTTGATATTCCAGATGACAAAGCTTGTTGTATTTTTGCAACATATCACATCGTTAACAAATCAAAGAATTTCGAAGTACAGAAACTATTATGGAGTGAGGAGAAAAAAATGCCTTAACATTTACTGCCCAGACCTAGATCAACAGTTACAGATGTACAGTGGATTATCTAACAAGGTTTCAGTAGACTAAGAGCAACCTGGCCAACAAGTAGCTCAACAATTTAATATTTCACAACTAAGATTTCTTAAGCATATTTGATAAAATAACATGATAGAGCTTTAACGAAGATCAGTATCCTGAATTATTGTTTATGCATCTCTGCTAACACTGATATTGAACTTGAGTGAGCCAAGTAAACAACTTGCAACGATTCATTATCAATACTGTCAAAATCATCGTTATTGCCTTTATTGTCATTATGAGTTTGTATTTCAAAGGCACCAGATGTTTTCATGTTATTTGGGAGACACGTCTATTTCCAGTGATATTAACACCATCTAAAAATATTTATTTTGTATTCCAAATCTCGGCCTTTACCAACTATTTCTGTAGATACAAGATAAACTGCCGCAAGAGTTGACAAATGTATCGGTCGCAGGTAATAGTTATATCATTATCATAATCATAAAGTCATATCATTCATAAAGTCTTCCAGAGCCGCATCTAATTCATTCCGATTCACATAAGTATCCATGAATACTACTGATACAAACACACACACTATTGCACTATAACCCATTGTGAGCCATGGAGCTCACAATGGGTGCTGCTCACAATGCAGAGCGCTCAAATCCTCCCTAACATTGTCCATCCATCGCATTGCCCGTCCATCGGTGTTTGAGCGAGTACCCCACGCACCATTCTCTCTGTCGGTATTCTCCACACGTATCCCACCTTCCTCAACCTCTAGGCTTTAATCCGCATTGATAGTTCTGGTCTATCCTGCAGTTTTTTCATCTCGTAGTTCATTAATTGTCTCCATCCGCAGGTTTGTATCATATTTTGGCCCATATATCCTTCTTAAGAACTTTCTTTCAAACCTGTTTAACAACTACTACCGATACTGTATCAAAATTCAACAATACACTGCATTGAAATAGCAGAAACTAAATCCTCCTATATAATAAAATAATTTTTAGATATTGTCCCAAATTAGTTGTCCGCATAGGGTACCTTCGAAACTAAAAGAGATAGAAAAAAAGCAGCATAGATGTCATGATCTTGTTTTTCAACAAACTGCTAATGCCGAAAATTTTGAACAACTATCCTCTTTTGTTTTCGCCCAATCGGCAAAAACTGAAAAAATTGCGAAAACGACAAACGCGAATATCTCACTTATTACCAAAGATGGAGTATTATAATTAAAAGATTGTAGGCGATTATCATCTTCTACCTCCGAAGGTCGAAGTTCGTATCAAAGGGTGTCGACGTTTAGTCTGTTGTGAAGTGGAGCCAAGAATTTTTTACGCTGCTTTACAAAGGGATGAATATATTCCTTGGATTACAACTACAACAATACTACAATATTTTCTACTATTTTATTTTATTGGTATAGATTTCGATGATAATAATTATTTGATATTAGTCATATATTTAATTTAATAAATTCAGTAGTGTATTATTGTTATACCTAAACATTATGAAATCGATATTGGTGTTTGATCAACTCAGAGCGGATGTTTACCACCTATAATATCGAGTTTCAAAAGTGATCGTTTAGTTATCGTGGCGTAAGTGGAAAACGAACGAGTTTGCTTCCGTATTACGTAAAAATATTGACTCGGAGGTGTAAGCTGATAGCATTCATTAACGAGTTCGACCCGGGAGTTTGTTCGGGCGCATTCAAATTGACCGAAAAGAAACTTTCGAGCGTTGCTACGATCTGCTGGGAACTGTACAAATGCGTGTTCGAAAACTTTAAATTCCTTTTGAAAAATTCTGAACACCAACTTTAAATACACGAATATTGTGTTTGCGACAACGATTTTGCAACAATATTTTCCTGGTATTAGTTTGCAATGCTATTTAAAAATCGTGAGTAAGTCTCTGCAAATATTTATGCAATGTGGTTTGGAAGTGTTTTAAGTTTACAGAATATAAAATCTTTACAAAATTAAACTATACTAAAGTTTGGTAAAAACTTTAATTTAAAGGCAACAATTCCTGGATTAGGTTTTAATAAACTATGTGAAAAGTACTTTATTTAGAGTTAATGATGCGAATTTATACAATTTTTAGAACGCAATAATTAACTTTTTACATTAACGAGTCCATTTAAATGATTGAATTGAAATTGGATTGCTAACAAAATGTGTGCATCACAAGAATCGATTACAAAATAGGTTCACAAACCGTGAAACTATGTATGGGATTTGGTTTTAAAGTAATACCTTTAAAAACATGATACTGCAAAATAAATTTAGGTCAAAATTTGTTTTTAACCTTAAAATATATTTCCTATAAAAAAATGTATGCATAAAAGAACTGTTCAAAACTAAATATAATTTTTAATGTAGTACCTGCATCCATGTAATCTTTATGAGTCAGATGAGAAGAAAAAAAAACATTTTTCTTTAAGATGGATGGTGTGGTTGGAAAATTTAGAGGCTGGAAGAAAGAGTAGGGATATGTTCCCTAGGGTAATATACGACGATAAGGCGACGGTTAGTCTATAGCCGGTATGCACGTCTCGTAGAAATTCTTATGCCGACAGTTTTCCCTCGCGTAAATCGCATTAAAGTGGTTTTATAACTTTTAGTCTAGACGTTTTTGAATAACATATTTATACTTATTGTTAAATGTATAATTTTCACCAACAAACAAATACAATGAATAACTAAAACTTAAACCGAAATACATTAATATACAAACCGTATCGTTGCGAACTGCCTCAGTTGTCGTCTTCAATTCCAAAGCACTAAGATTCTCATATTTAATTCCCTGTGATCCGACGAGTTTCTGGCGACTTTCCGTTGCCACAAATTAAAATCCAAAAGGGACGCGGTAGACGTGACATTTGATCCCGGTTAAAATCTCGGGTAATCTAAAGCCAAAATCTCTCATCTTGCAATTAAAACGGTTTCATAGAGTGTTCGTTTTGGTAGTTGCCGTTGATTTTATGGCATATAATCAAAAGAGTCGACGCGACAGGTTAAAAATGCTGCCAGACAGGCCGCTTTGATGTTAATTACGTAAATGTAACCTCTGCCTACCATCGCACACCTTTTTAATTCTCATTTTTGTATAGCACGTCGTCGGTCGGCGCTAGCTTTTTCTTTTTTTCCCTTTGAACTGTCTTCGCAAAAATTCTTTTGTAACGTTTTGGTAATTAATTTCTGGGTATTATGTCCCGTAGAAGCTTTTTTCCTGCCTTTTAGGATTATATTATTTGTAGTGAAGAATTTTGGTGAGACCCTGTTTATAAATTTTATCCGATGCTACAGCGACTAAGTAATTACTCAGCTTTTCAACGAGGTGACCGCTTTAATTATTTAAGCTAAAAAATTTTATTGCATTTTTAGTATTACAATTTAATTTTGTTTCAATTAAAAATTTGTTAATCGAGGGAATGCTACTTAAGTCCCTATTATTTAATCAAATTATTAGATAAATTGTCGTAATAACATTTAGGTAACCTATAACAATACTTAACTAGATACCTTCAAGTTTACGTACATACAACTTCGCTATACAAACTTTATGGTGGGAACATGCATACTTGAACGTCCACTTGCTCGAGGGCTGTTAACTGTTCTAGTTTGTGGAGAGCATATTGACGAATACGCTCGAATTGACGAATTGCATAAGGTGCGATTCAATTAAAGACCTATTAATCGACCCATCCATCGTAGGTGTGGCTTCTCACATACATTACCCAATGATTGATTAACAACCCTGTACTAAAAGGGTTCGTAATCATCTTTTCTCATAAAGTACAACTGGTGACTGCCTAAACAGTAAGGGAAAAAACATAGGTTCCATTTCATGCGAATACACAGAATTTTGTCTGGGTATACTTAATTAGTTGAGTGCAGTGTACACGTTACACCTAATTAGCGAAATACACTTTTTTTACTATTTTTTATGTTTAATGGGCAGTGTGCAGACAAGGTCCTAATTGGGAATATGTAGTAAATGAAAGAATACTCTAACGTTATGTTTGTAATGTTATTTACTACTAATACATCCAACATCATATTCCGTACAAAATTGACTTTTTCCTGTCTTCAAGGTACTGAAACCTTAACGGAGTAACAAAGCTGGATAATTCAATTCATAACAGAAATATTATACTACCATAAGATAATCGACGTGATGTTTCCATCTTTATCAGACGTCTCGTATTATGTTTGCCATACCAGGATACTAGTTTATACTTCTTTAGTGCAAAGTCACAGCTCATACATTCATTTCAATGTTTGATCTGCAAAGATTTAGATTAACAATAATAAATAAGGGAGAGTGTCCGGTAGATATCTAAAGAAAATTTGTTCAAAATTATCTTGAAAAGAATATTTTAATCAATTGTAATCAAAATTGTATATCAAAATATTAAATTAATAATTGAAAATTTAGTAACTCAAATAAAATTTATTCAATTATAAATCATACAGTTTCATCGCTATTTTTTATTGCATAAATTTTTTAATAAAAAAAGTTGTCAATTTTGTTTCATATTAAAGCCGGTATAAATTTTAAATGAATTCGTAAATTTTACATTCTATTTTATAATTTAATTCGTGTTTTATTTTGTTATTTAATATTTCATCACTCGCAGCGATCATATCCAGCGAATTTCGAATCCCTATTTTTTTGGTAAACTGTGTGAAAGGCTATAAAAACTTCTGAAGAAATCCGGTGTAATGAAAAATTTTATCTCCCGCATATTTATGATGCCTTGAATGACGGCCAAGGGTATTTGGCAACTATAGCGGTCTATCCTAAACCCGATAATAAATCGTGTGTGCTACAACTACAAAAAATGTGTTGTATCAATTTTACTTTGTTATAAGAAGGAACAATTAATAAATTATTATTTCCTTGAGTAATACCGTTGTTTCCCAACATTAATTAATGACACCATTTGTATTAGCAACTATTAATTATGATTCTCAAACCATATTTGAACCGGTTCAAAGTATATGAATTCAAAATAATTTTATTAAAAAAATTTGAAAGAAGCAATTCAAAAAAGTTTTTTTCAAATAAATGTCTACAATGGCTACAAATCCATTCATTTTCCACTAGTTCCATTAAATTACGTCTTGGCTCCGGTTTCAAAAACAGCAAGCTCTGAGCATTAACCAGTGATCTATTGGAGTAGTACAACGTTTCTAAATGCACTTTAGACAGAAATTAATTAAAATCACATTTTCTCGAACGGAGTCGGTTATATAGTTTCATTACGTGTATGGGTACTTGTTATACTTATACTTTATGTAAGCGAGATGATCCACGAGCTTGATTTAGCGTTCAAGATTTAATCTAATCACAGCTGGTGCACGGACAGTTAATATTTCCTTAAATCCAATTAAAGAAGTCTTTAGAGATATCTTAATCCGGGGTATAATAGAATAAAATTTGAACTAACGAAGACAGAGTAGTCTATAAGGATTTATGATTTCATTTTGTGAGAAAGTTCACGCAAACTTGAATACCTATTTTATTTAACAGGCGGAGGATGTCGCTCTAATTAATAGTTTCAAAGTTGTTTGCGTCAGGCCGATTGGTTCAAATAGGAAACTGTTTTTGAAACTCGCTAATATTAAATCTGGATAAAGTTTTTAATATGCCAACTTGAAAGCACTCTCGCCTTAGTTGGTTTCAACATAAATGTGGAAGCTTACGCTGAAAGAAAGGAAAGTAATATGAAACCATAATAACTTACAGTCGACGTGATATTTAGATTTTTATAAAAATTTATTGAATAAAGAATGTAGATATATTATAAAGTTATGTATAAATTATAAAATTAGGTAATAATGTCAATATTTATTTATTGCATTCAAATTAAATTTGTAAAAATTAATTTAAAACCAGTTTGAAATTCAATATGCTTTGAAATTTTATCAGACCTGCAAGGTATTATTTTGTTCCATAAAGGTTGATTTATATATTATTATTTATTATAAAAGTAATAATATTATATAATGTTTTTAAACAATATATTATGCGAAACCTTCCTTGACATTAATCTTTAAGCTATAATCCCAAGGATTTACTTTTTAAAAGAATGTAGGTATTAAATCCCTGGTGTACATTACATCCAATTTGAGTAGAGGCGATCGGAGATATCCAATTATTGGATTTATCGAGATTATTTCTAGGACTTCTGATGGTGTAGTATTGATTAAGAAGTTTTTTTTAATTTTGTATCATTGAAAAAGTTTGTTGTACACAAGTATTTCTTTTTTTATTTCTAACTGAATCTATATCTAATAGAAATTTTAATTAGAGAGTCTATTAAATATATCTAAGCGGTACAAGGAATGTAAAAACATTAAATAAAACAGGAGCACAGCAATCCTTCCTGAATGAAATAAAACAGTATAAAGATACTAACATTTAACTGAAGTACAGTGGCAAGCAGACAGACCATCTGCTAATAGACATGAGAACAGCAACCAATATACTATCTGTGAGAGCAAGAAATGGGGTCTGCTATTAAGATCAGACAAATTTTAGATGCACAATGAACGGCAAACTACTACGGAAAACTTATAAGCAGAAGAAACTTAATCTAGAGAGATTGAAGTGGGGTACACGTATGGGAGAAACTGGCGGGGGAAATAGAGAGTCGATGGGGCAGGATTGCTGGTTGGAAAATGGGGATAGTGATGGTGGAGGCGGCGAAGAAGGTGCTCAGAGTCGCGGAGGGCACAAAGAGAGATTGGAGAGAGTCATGATTTGGCAGGTAATGTGATGAGAGTATTCGAAAAAGGAACGAAACGTATATAATAAAAATAGAGAGGTGAAGCATTTAAGAAGACCAACATGTGACCATGGAGAAGGACTTTTGCAATAAGTCCTGAGGAATTATAGTAAGTGATATCGTGAAAATAAAGAGTATTTTGAAAGATTATTTTAAAAACTTTCTAAACATGAAAATACTGAAGGAAGTATGAAGAATGGTGAGGGCAATGTATGAGAATAATATATGTATAACAAGATATAATCAGGAACTATACAGCTACTGCAAGAAGCCCATGCTCTAGGAGTACATCAAGATCCAGAGATTGCAATGGGCTGTCATGTGGTCAGGATTATCCTTCCTTCTTTCTGAAGCAACTGCTTGACACATGAATAAGCTTGGTTTTAGAAACTGAAGGAGGGATTTCATGTTTTCGATGCATATCTCTGGTCGCACCAAATTATAAACAACCCAAAAAATGCATCACTACATATTACATACAATTACTTATTACATACAATTTGTAACCAAATTCAAATAGGGTAAAATGTTAATTATTAGCAACAATTTTTATCCATTATATAACTTTATTACAAAATCCTAAAATTTCTATACAAATTAACCTTTTAAATAAAAATCTATGTTAAAGGCAAATCATTTTCAGGAAGCGAACATATACAATTCAAAACCATTTCGAATAGAGATATAATAACGGGAGTATGGTGATGATTTAACGTTAAGGGGTCTCTTAAAATGCAAACTAATGCGCGCATCTAGTCTGCATTGTACGGAATCGGGGGCGCCACCAGAAGCAAATAAATTAACGATGCCGAGCAGCAATTTGGAATACGGCCAACCAGATTGAAATTGTATAAACGATATTCTGCACGCAAACCGTATATTATCCTGATGCTCTCTTCGTTGGTGGTACGATCAAGAAAAACTTTCTACTCTTATAATTTATTGCAATCGTACGCATCGTACCATCACATCGTTTTTCTAAACTAAAAACTGTATGGATTGAGTGAATACAATTTTAATAAGCTTATTAAACTTATACTATATTTATAATGGTGCAAATATTATCACATTAATATATGATATAAGAATTAAAACGAAACGAATTCAGTTCTAAACACGCATACACAACATTGTTACACATGTCGTGTACGAAAACATGCTCGAAGACTTGCTGATACTTCAGACGTGGGATATCTTAGTTGCAATTTTAGACATGGTGTGGTACGCAAACAGGGGATTTTTGTTTACGTCGTCGTGGCGTATACGTAAAAGGGGGTACGTCTGGAAGTTGCTTCTCCATGCACAGAGCTTTGGAAGTCAGCCAACTGAGGTTGAACGAGGGAAGGGCGACACAAGCGGTAACTCGGTTTACATGACACGTTCATTAAGAACAAGTGGGATAAGTTGAGCCCAACCTACTCAAAGATTGCCTGAAGCGGGGAAATTTTAAAATGTCGTCTGGTGATGCTCTATTTAACTTTTCATGTAAAACTCACTCGCACTGACGAAAAACGATGTTTCCACGAAGTTTGTTTAACGTCTAGTAAATATAATTTCCTGTTTGTAAGGCTACCATGTTTATTTATTTACGTAAAGATCTACGTCATTACGGAGGAATAGTTAATGAAAAAAGATGTTGAAATTAAATAAAGTTCAAATTTAAACACATTTAACAACGTGATTATCTTTTACTTAACTGTATGCAATTTTCCCGAAGTAAAACTCGGGGCAACTTTAAAGCAATTAGACACCCGTTGGAACTTTTGCCCTTGGTATTCTATTTTTAAAAACTAAAGTTTAGAACGCTCATTTAAAAATAATCAAATTTTAGCCCTGGGAACTTTTCCTATATTCCCTGTAGGTATAATTGCACTCATTTTGTTATTGTCCTGGGAGAGTGGTGGAAAAGAAATATATAGAACAAAGACACGCGATGAAATAACTGTAGTGCTCAATGACTAGATCCCGGAGGGCCATTTCCTTTCAGGCAGCGCCCTCTTAATACCTGCTTCCAATTACTACTAGTGTGGAGATTTTTCTGTTTTTAATTAAGCTGTGTGTTTCAATGACTTTCTTTTTATACTATCGTAGCTACAAACATTTCGCAGTCGATAATACTCGAAACCAAAGAAATAATAAAGTTATTTTACATTTAATAAGAAATTCAAGAACGCAGTTCGTTCAGTCGACTATTCAGTGATAATTTAAGAGTGTCGATATTCTAAGTACAAACCGAAAGCTCTCTCGGATCAAAAAAGTATAGCAAAGAGATGTGCTGGGCATATAAATTTTGTCGGGTTCTCTTAGCGTGCCTTTATTTATAACTGTATTCTTGTAGTACGCAAGCGAAGGAAAATTTTCAGATCGATGGCGGAACTCTTTCCTAACAATCCGCCTGTCTGTATGATAGATGATCGTGCATTTTGGGGACAACAAACCCTTGTATCGCAGTGGGACGTTTTAAATTCCGGCCTGACTATGTCGTTCTCCTTTTTTACCACGGCCGGATCAAATGCTTAAGAACCATCCCTTTCTAATGGATGGATTCATTTGCGTACTACATGCCTTTTTACCAATCCGACGGGTAAATCTCTGTGGAATTCTAAAGGAAAAATTTAAAAATTCCATGACATTTCATTAGAATTGAATGAAATTTTATTAAAAAATTTTGAATTAATCAAGCAAATTAAGCAAAAGAATTGAATTTATATTCAATTCTAATAAATTTTTTTTTGTAATCTTATTTACCATCCACAATAACCCCTTCCACATTTCCAAGTTCAAAAAATTACGAATTCGTTGAATTTATACAATAATTTAAAATCAAGAGAATTTATTTTATTTACCATGTTTTTTTTTTTTGTAGAGAAACGTGAGTGTGATGAACAATAATTTTTGTTTGTGTTCCATTTCCGAATAGGCCCCAAAAATTGGAAAATTCATATTCATAAGCTCGACGAATGTTTAGATAAAGGGAGGTGTATGTGGCAAAAATTGAATTCATAAACAATAATTGGAATTTTATGGATAAATATCTTTGACTAAATCATTTAAATTTATCTACATCATTTCATTGGATTGGAAGTTTTAACAACAATGATGAGAATTGAATGCATCGAAAAAAACGTCAACAAGTATCTCGTTAAATCATTGTTTAGAAAAAGGTGTCTTAAAGCCCTATCTTAAAGTATTTCACCTTGATTGTTGTAATAAATCCGGGCTTAAGGATATTATACTGACCCTTAAAAAAGTTTTCTTTACATTTAAATTTGGGTCAGAATCTTATTAATGATCTGAATGTAGGTACAAGATCATCGTAAATGAAGTGACAACATGCTTAGACGAGTGAATCAGGGTAAAAACAACAGAAACAGATAATGATTTTTATTTCTATACTTTGTCATCTTCGTATGATCGCATATACAGCAGTCACTAAAACTTGGCTGAATATATGGATTTTTAATGCATAATTAATTACACCTGCCTATGCTGCTTTTGGAACAGATAAACGTTATGATCTTACATATGGTGATCTTTGCGGAACTTGTGATAGTTGTATCCAGCGAATTATTCTGCAAGGTGTTAAGCACGTCTATGGTTGGGAGCTGTACTAACACTAAGTAGATATTGTTGCTCTTCCTAGTGTTATTTTTCTATGTTTTGCCTTTGTATCTCCTGGAAATATCGATTTTGTAGCTTTCTGAAAATGTTTGCCAAATCTAAAGTGATGATTGCTCATAACAGTATTGGAAGGGCGGAGAAGAATGTTAATTTTGAAACTTTATGAAATTTGTTGTACTAAATGACATAGCGGTTTAGAATATTTTGCAGGCTTTGAGGAGGTGGTCAAACAAAATCGGAAGTAGCATAAAATTTTCTTCCTGTAACTTTCCAAGGTCATGGAAACCTGGATGAGATGGACCATTAGCAAGCTTTTTGAACATGTTGTGCCCACTTCTGCTTACTTTATTCATAAGTGATTTACTATCTCTAGAGTTTACTCTTCACATTTTGATTTTATTTATGGGTGGAGTTGGAATGGTTGGATTACCTCGAGGACTATGCCTGCTATTTGTATGGCACCAACAGCTTGAAATTACTCCATGCAATAACTTAAAAGTTAGTGGGATTATAATTAAATAAATTTGCTTCTTAATAAATTTAACTATCTTTGAAAATAATACGATTTTGTATAAATACAGAAAATGGATAGACCTTGTTAGACTCATTGGTTTCAGTAAAAAAAAAGGAATTGTATAAGATGTCGCGCGAAATTAGAGAATAACGGGTAGAACGGAAATTGGGTATTCAAATGAGGAGATTTAGGGATTTGCCGGTGAAAGCCGTGCGAATTTAAGCTGTAAAAATTGGTAGGAAAATTATCAATCACTTAAAAAATTTGAATAACCGTTTTATACCTAACACAAAAACTAATTCACAATCGGAAATGTAAAATATGATAGTTGATGTGTATTCCACTGTCATTGTGCTGTCACTGCAATTCACGTCTTCTTATAGCGTACAATCGAGTTTAATATGTCCAAAGCCATTACAATTGAAGCCGAATATTCCATCCAATATAAGAAACCGATCGATGTATCCAAACAATCCAACATTGGAACATCATCAAACATGCAGGATGATGACTGGAAATCTGTTCACGAAAACTTACTTTTTGATGATAAAATAGCAGTTGATAAAACGAAGATGAAAATTAAAGATCTAGAGGAAGATAATGATCGACTTCAAAAACAATACGATGAAATATTCAAAATTTTGAAAGAAAAAGTAGAGGAGCATCAAGTATTACAGGATAAGGTGACAGAATTAACTCAAGAATATGTTAAGCTAACAGTACAAAAAAGACTATTGGCAGAACAAAAATTTATTTAAAAAAGCATATTCAATAATTTATAGAAATGTTAAAATTCGTAATAATAAAACCGGTTTGATTCAATTTGTTTAATAGCAGCGTTAATATTATCATCTAAATTGCTAACGTAATACATATCCAAACCTGTGCTAAATCCATATAAATTAGTGCAATTACGACACTGACTAAACGTCTCGTAACATAAACATGTCCCCGAAGCTGTTATCTGATTCGCTATAACTAATTCTACGAGGATCTTCTCGTACTTTCATCATCCGCATCTTTAAGTTTTTGTTACTGAGCGCTCGTAAAGAGAATGAAGTGCTCTTAATCTGCGCATTAAGTTTATAGCGGTACATAAAAACACGGGTGCGCTATTTATTCCATTGGTATCATTAGCAAAAATGAATAGCCCCATTACCAGATGAAAACGCTGTTGCGGTCATTAATGCTAAATTTCTATTTATCTCAATTTGTATTTGTGGACACCGCTTGTATTTGTCATCGCCAAATGAATATTTATTCACTAATTGTAGATATTCACGAGTTGTTTTTAAAAAATTTCTTTTTGAAAAATAAAAATAAATCAATAAAGTGAATTTTAATTAAAAACGGAATTTGAACTGCAATAAATTTGATTGGAAATCTTGGATTAATTAACAAATATTATCTTTTTATTTATTTTTTTTTTTAATTTCAAACTCCTATTTCAACTCGAAGTTTTTGAAACTATTCCAGAATCTTGGAACTTGTTTATGTCCATAAATATCTTATTTAAGTTTAGAAACTTTACTTTTGAAGTACCATCATAAAAACCTCGTTATTTTATATACATACAGTGCTAGCGTAAAGTAACCCCCCCCCCTGTTTAACTTCTGAACAGATTGAGATATCAATATGAACAAAAAAACGTCAGTTTCTATATTTTATCAGCACAAATATTTTCTTATGGAAAATTTTGGTATCACTTTTAGTTTTTCCGGAAAATGGAACAGCTTTGTTTTTTTAAATGGAACACCCAGTATATTATGGTATCTTTCGAAAGAATAAAACAATACGAATTCAACGATACCCCACAATCAAATATCGGTTTATTAGTTTTTTACATAAAAATTAAACAAAATGCGGAATTTCGCCGGAAAAACCAACGTATCTTCGTTGACTACCTGTCGAGATACAATGGGCCAGATAAATGGTGGACGGTCAGTTAAAGGTCGGTCTACGCTCGGATTAAGCAGGGTTAAAATCAGCAATTCTTTTAGAATGTTTTTATGAAACAATCAATACAAGAAAAGGATAAAAAGAAAGTTCTTTTTAAAACTTCTAAGAAAAAATTGTCATAACAACAATTTTAAAGTTTGTAGGTACTTTGAAATTTTGTATTTAAGGCAGCATGCAAATATTTTCCTTCATTTCTATCTTTGAATTCTACCCGACCAAGTATAACCAAAGAAAGGCGAGATCAAAATGGCTAAAAGGAGTTTAGAGCACAATATCGAAGCAATTTTAATATTCGCTCGTGCTGACAGAAATCTACATGAAACAGGGCGACAATTTAAGGAACGATTTCCTGAACATCCAATTAGTCGAAAATATTTAGGAGAGCTTGTGAATAAGTTTTTGGAAACTGGAAGCGTCGAAGACCGCAAAAGAACTGGTCGTCAGATATTAACAGAAGTATTTAATGTGCCCATGATGTCGTCTGCTGCTATCGCATCAACGTGTGATGTGTTAAATATTTCCGCGTCGTTGTTGGAAGACGTGGAAATACTTAAAGAAGAATAAATATCATCCATTTTAAATAAAAAGGCTTCATGAATTAACAGAATGATGACCCTGATATAGAAGAACAGAATTTTCTGAGCTAATGACAAATATGGTTGAACGAAATCGATTATACTTGAAACATATTTGTTTCAGTGATGAATGTACTTTCTTTTTGGGTGGAAAATTGCATCGGCGTGATGTTAATCCACATGAATATCGTGACGTTATCACTCAATTTCATTAGAAAGTAAATGTTTTTTTTTCAAGACTTTTGCAAATTGTACAACAGAATTCTGACGATTTTGAAATGGAACTAGTGTTTCATCAAGACGGAGCACCTCCACATTATGCGCCAATGGTACGAAATTATCTTGATAAAAATTTTAATGGACAACAAGATCACCAGATCTGACACCTTTAGATTTCTTTTTATGGGGTTATTTAAAATACAAGGTATATGAAATTCCGTTGGGTAGTATTGAGGATTTAAAACAAAAAATTATTGACGTCTGCCAAAATATTGATCACATGTTAAGCCGTGTAAGAGAGGAAACACTACAAAGATGATACCACTGCCTAGAAGTTCAAGGTAATCATATCGAACAATTTACTTAATATTTGATTCTTAATAAATAAAAAATTCTTTTATTATTCAATAACAACACTAAGCAAATTTTTCAACCGTTACCTATACTAGCAAAATCTTTAATAAGAAAATTTCATTTCTTATATTGACTTTTTTTCTTTATAAATATTTTTTGATAAAATATGATTAATTCATAAATTTAATATACTTCCAAACAACTTTTATTTCATTTCTAAAAAAAATAAGTAATTGAACTTGCAATTTTAAATCCGTCTTAGCTCGAGCGTATACCGACCGTTAACCTACCGTCCACCATTTACCTGGCCGATTGCATTTCGACAGGTAGTCGACGAAGATACGTTGGTTTTTCCGGCAAAATTCCGCATTTTGTTTAATTTTTATGCGAAAAACTAATAAACCGATATTTGATTGTGAGGTACCGTTGGATTCGTATTGTTTTCATCTTTCGGAAGATACCATAATATACTGGGTGTTCCATTTAAAAAAACAAAGTTAATCTATTTTCCGGAAAAACTAAAAGTGATGGCAAAATTTTCCATAAGAAAATATTTGTACTGATAAAATATAGAAACTGACGTTTTTTTGTTCATAGTGATATCTCAATTTGTTCGGAAGTTAAACAGGGGGGGGGGTTACTTTACGCTAGCACTGTATATACTTCCTCCTGAAGAGTGTCGTTGAGGGAAGCACACTTCACATTAAATTGGCTAACATAAGAGCGAAGTTCTTTGTACGGCTTAAAACTTAACAGGATGTTTCAATTTATCTTTTAATATTATCATCCTCAATTAAGCATTTTAATCGACAATTTTAGCTAAATATAACTATATACATTCTTTTTAACGTTAACTCAGCATCATATGTTGTGATGAAATTTTCGTAGGGCATAACACATTACATTTACCTTCTTTACAAGACCTTTCTGTTGCTTCAACTTAGTGGATTACAAATTCGGTTCGAAGTATGTTCCAATAATTGTATTATTTGCTTTATCTATTATATTAGGTTGAAGGTGTTATGGGCTAAATAAGATTGCAGATCAATTAGATTAAGTTATATCATTATTGCCGTTTGTTGTATAGCTTTTACTGTTATTACAGCAATAGGCTCTTTAGCTAATACTGTTATAAAATGCTAAATATATGCTGCGTAAAGGGTTTTCTAGTACACATTATTAAATGCATTAGTTGAGTGCACCATCTCAAATTGACTTGATATTCGTCCAGTATCGATTCAAGATGCAGCAGTAGCAGTTAAATTAAAAACCTTACACCTCGCATAGCAGAGTGTATTAATCTGAAATAGCACAGTTTTCAAAGAAGCATTCCATTATTCAATATTTCAAATACCTTTATGAAGCGTACTTCAACCTGTTGCTTATTTCCACAGTATCGGTGTTGCTACTTCAACCAAATTAGCGATCGTTAAACGATTCTAAATTTGCTAATACTAAATAATCTCAACTGTTAACCTTAAGTTTCGTTAGCTAAACTTGAAGTCTTCGTAATATTACACTTTTATCAAACTTCGAATATGTTGGAAGGAATAAAATTAATGGATTTAAAGAATTCGGGTGTGATCATAACTAAACGATGAATTTACATTGCTAGGAAACGCAGAATATCACCTTCCAAAACAGATTTAGTTTTGAAGTGTATACTTTAATATTAACTTCACCAATATTATTTATGGGTAGGATTTCAAATCGTTCCAAGAAAGTTTCAGAGGTTAAAAACTTTTTAGGAAAACTTCTATAAGTTTATTTATGTTTTTTCGATCACCATTACTAAATAAAGTACCTAAGACCCTTTCAAGAAAAATAAACCGCACACAATTAATAAAACCGAGGCATATTTATTTTCCTTTCCGTCTAGGGAAGTCTGCGTTCGGGATTTATTTGAGTCCCCTTTTGTTGTCGAATCCTAACTTTGGGATTGCAGAGGGCACAATGTATACTTTCAGGTATCGTTTCCTTTCCAAGGAAAATCGTGCCCCGACTTTCAAATTGCCTGACCCGTCTTTAAATTTCAAAGGGCGGAAACCGAGGATAATCATCTTGGTCCGTTTAACATTTTCTTCTTTAACCTTTGTACCATAAAATTTATGGTTGAACGTGATTAAAATGAAATTGTTATCATAAAAATAACTAAAGTAAACACACACCTCTCTTTATTTTCGTGTAAATAGGGAATCATGCCAACATATAACGTGAACGTAATATTGCAATTTGTGCATATATTATCAAACCAATTCAAAGTTTAATAACTTCCAAATTGTACTTAGCGCTCCCGACCTTTGGATATTTGACGATGTCATCTTCACCTCGCAATTTCCAGCGCGAAAACTGGTATTGCTAATTTTACTAATTGCTTCGTAAAGGAATGCAATTTAATCTACAATTTAATTGAAATTTGTGTAATAATAACAAAATTGCCCAGATTTACAAGATATTTTCCTTTTTACGTAAATTAATATTTCTCTGTTGGTTAATTAAAAAAATTAATTGATAACCATTATAAGATAAGTACTGATATAACAAGATAATAAGACATAAATAAAATGTTATATAAATATTATTCATTTAAAAACCCCCAGAAAGGTAATGAAACAAGTTATAATTAACATAGATAAACAACTCGACGCAAACAATGAAGTTAAAAATTATGACAACAATGTACAACCCTTTTGGAGTAAACATTTACAGAAACACCAACAGTCTACAATAACATGCAAATAGTAGAACGAATAAAAGCAATTGTTCATGATGCAGATGTGTTTGATTTGCGTGCTAGAAAAAATAACGATGCAGTAAATGGAACAAAAACCCATATGACGTTCATTGCTAAAATTGAATGAAACATTACTTATACGAAGGTAATTTTGTAAATCATTTGGAAATTTGTTTTACTTTAATGAACAATAAAATTCTTCTGTTGTGAAAATTTGTTCAACCTGAAATTATAAATTTTCTCTACGAGTCCAAATGGAATTGTGTCATATAATCTTATCAACATAAAGACAATCCGCGTTGCAATGCTCAACGAGCATTCCGTCCCCGTCGATCTCTCGTTATCAGACTTTATTAGCACTCGGTACGCCATTTACATGTGTTCACCATATGCGAATGTACTCGGAGATCCATAAATGTAACTACTATTGCTTCATCGAATGAGAACCACATGATGATCATGGTTTCCAGATAAATTTCTCTATTGTATTATCATTTCATGCACATTCCGTTATTTTTATTCTCTTCACGATCAGATTAACACGTCGATTATGTTCGTAGATAATTTGAAACGAAATTATTAAGGTATCTTTCTTTATACGAATTTTTCTAACCTGGTTATCGTCACGAAATGTCTATAACCAACCGAACGTAAGGAAATCCCTGTGAGATAAAGACTCTCTGATTCGATATTTAAGAGCAGCATCAATCTTGCTCTCTACAGCTAAATCTCTTTCGGGACAAACTAGTATCCCTTTGAAATAAATACACATTATGTAATTTATGTTTGTTGTGGATATTTTGATAATTGAAATTTATAGAAAGGGATAACTCGTAATAAGGTTCAAAATACGTGTGCACAATTAGAATTTGTAGACAAAATCATATTATATCGAATAGGGACGAGAGTAAATATAATTATTCTTGCATCTATCACATGAAACTGTAACGAGCCTGTTTAATAATATGTGACTTATACAAATATTCATGAGTACACATGGTTTCAACATAGAATACGGGAAGCTAGGTTTAATTAAAAGCGGGATTTAATAAAGGCCGAGTACTAAAGTTCGTGCAGGTTTTGCTTAACTCATAATTAACGAGCGGAAGCTAACTATATAACGAACAGGACCAATAGGATATGTTCAGAGCTTATAAAATTTAGAAACAAATTGGATACAATCATAATAAAAGTAAGATTTAGGTTATGTAAAAAGGTTTTAAAAAAACTTGAATATATTGATAATTCCAAAATATCTGTGTTTTAATCACCTTTATTAAATACCATTAATTAATTAACGAAAAGTAATTTATTTCAAATGTCTATTTACAAGTTGCATAATGAATGTATTAATAATTCATTAAACTTTATAAACATTGATGAATATATTAACCACAAATCATTTATAATTCAATTCATAATCTGTAATCAAATATCTTTAATATAATACTAATTAAAATATTGAACCACCTTCTAAATTATATCAAATAAATTGGAATAATAATAACATTTTTAATGAAAAATAAAATTGATAGTTTATGACGACTTTTTGATATGAACCCTGACGTGATGAGACTATTTTTTTTACAAAACTTGATTGAATAAGGGTGTGATATCATAAATTCAGTGAAAATAAAAAATATTTTTGTTGTTACATGTGTAACTTGAGTATTTGCTGACTATTGCTGTCTAAGAGTAAAGAAATGAAATACTACGTCCTTACTTGTTCTTGGTGGCTGGAATAAGTACATGTATTATGTGATCGTAAATTTTAGAATGTGGTACCTTGGCAATAATGTTCTGTTTGAAATATGTGATTTGTGCTGCCCCTTTCTAAACTTCTTTGTTTATTATTAATAAAAAACTCGATGCAGTGTACAGGGTGAGTGAAACATTGCTTATTTCCTAAAATAATATATTTTACAAAATGATGGGTGTCATTTTGTAGAATAGGATTATCGGTGCCAAAAATATACATCGAGGAGGACTAAAACGGACAGCGTAGAACTAAATTTATCGACAATAAACTTTTAGTAAAAGTTGTTTTATACAATTTTATTCAATCGGAGATCCCCTTTTTAGAAGTTTGTGGGAATAAGAGTCAAGTCCATGAATCATCACTTCAAAAGAATTGTTGGAGATATTTTTACATAGATCTCTGATCGTATTGATGACCATAAAGTGTGTTAGATCATTTTTTCATTGGAAGACCATCGCATATTTGAACCCATAACTATAAATGTGGACTGCTGCATAATGAAAAAGTCTACCCGAGTAGTAAGAGACATAATAATCATAAAAGAAAACAATCATTCCTACCAGAAACCTCTTGTGAAAATATTAGCTACTCATCCAGCAATAGATAAAATAGTTCGAATAGTATTAATGTAAAAAAGAGAAGGTAACACATTGAACACATCAATACAAAACTTAATTCCACTACCAGCATCAACCACGAAGTTAAATTAAGGAACAGAAATGAAATCTAATTTGGCAAAAATAAATATCTCTGTTTCTCTCTAGTATGGTTGTAAAAAAATTCCACGAAAAATGTTACATACTGCCTGACAAGGATAGAAAAAATATGGCAGTGATTATCGAATCAAATTACAAAGAAATGCAAGACAAAGTAAAAGATCTTTCCAGTAGCGCGTAATGCATCGGGTTTCTTCATCATTCAAGCGTATTGAATTAAAGGAGTAATCATAGAACGTCGAGAGAACCTTCCTTGAAAGTTGGAAACTAGAAATATAATTTAAAATTTTTCGTTTTATTTCTAATCAATCTCGTTAAAATCGTTTTCACCATCTTAATTCAATTTTTTTTGCATTACTTTCAAAATAAAACTTTTTACAATATTTACCTCAAGAAATTGCAAAAAATCCAACGTAAAAACACACGGCGAACGTGGTGCTATTCCGTAAAAATATCACACGACCGGGACACATTCTTGGAAAATCCCAAGCCATATAAGAACTGAAATGGATAACTTTCGAAATCAAATACAGTAATGCAGTAGCAACAACGACCATCACTTTAATAACGACTATAATTATTACATATAAAAATTAAATTATTCCATTACATTGTAGTTTCTATTTTTTACTCGTTTCAATAAATCTTTCTTAGTTTCTTTGATTTATATTGCTTTACTCAAATGACGGCGACCGAGCAAACTTCTAAACTTTAGTAATAAAATGTTAATAGCAAAATCATAAAGATGTTTCACTCTAAAAGAATTCACTCACATAACATTGTTGGGAATGTAATAAAGAACAGTAAAACAATAAAAAATAAGAAAGTTTGTAATTTCAAAAGCTCTTGAAAAGCGTATGATGTGTGGGTGTAATTTTGACGGGTTAAGTTTCCGGATTTCATTTGGTCCCGGACTATTATACGAGGCGGTACTTTTGAACCTCTTAACTGTCGCAAACGCCGTCGCTTGACATAAAAATCATTACTGTCGTCTGCAAAAGGAGGCATTGTCTCCGTTTCGGAGCGACTCAGCAACTGCAACTACTTTGGACGGTCCGTTGAAAAATAATTGTCGGCGTCGCGATTTGGTCTCGTAGAAGAAGTGGAAGGAAGAACCATCGGCCGATTTCTACGTTATTTATGGACCTCCATTAAAGATGAGTTATGAATTAACGTGAAGAAGTGAATTAATGATGTGTAAGTTTGAGGAGAACTAAAAATTCGATATCGATTTGATTTATTTTTGAATAAGAAATTAACAAAAAAATAATAATAACGATATCGTTTAAAGTAATGACGGATTTAATTTCATTTTTAAAAGAAATAATTCCAATTAGTGATAATAATTTGAGGCCTAAAGCCCCCCATTTCATTGTTCCAGTTATTATTTGTTCTTGGCGATTTATTTTACGCCATCCCAACTCTTAAAGATGCCTTTCATCTTCCAACTGCCGGTAATTGCGAATATTTTTCATTTTCCAAAAGGAAAACGAAATGGACATAAACGAAAATGACTCTTACACAGGAGGAGGTGGGCAAATTTAAAGGATTTATCAAAGCGCCGGTGAAAGTTGTTGGTTTTCGGGTTCCAGTTTAATTGAAGTTTATTTGTTTTCCATTACACCCCATCGCTTTTCGGACGGCCAGGTCTTAACGAAACGCGTTCGAAACGGAGGAGGGTCGCGGGGGGGTTACGTCGATATGACAGCGAGATATTAAAATTTTCCATTTTAATAAAATTCCACCGATTTCGCTTACTCCTAACGGTAGAACGATCGATAATGGAAGTTTAATACGATCTCGTTTTTCCTAATACGAATTTTATAGCTGAACGATATCTACAATGTTAGATTAAAACTCCTCTTCTCCGAAATAGTTCTTGAATACTACCTGAAACTGATTGTGATATAAAGTGATGAAATAAATTTGATTTTTTTATTAAATAACTGTCAAATGATGTGAGTATAAGTAAATAAATGCCCTCTTTTACGAAACTTAGCACGTACTTGTGATATTATGTCATAAATCTATAAATCGTCTAAAAATAATTTTCTTACTACACGATCTCATTTAACCTAGTACGTGCGCAGGATACAACGTTTTTATCTTGGAATTTTTATCAAAAGGTGTTTCTAAGTAATAAAAATGTATTCGATTCGCAAAATTTTCCAAACGTCTGAAGACGCACGGTTAAACCCGAAACTTTCTAGTTCTAAGTCTAATAAAATATAGTTCCAGTTTTAGTTTAATGAAAAATCTAACACTGAATAACAACTAAAACCTGAACTAACACTAAACCTAGAACTAGAAACATTCGGGTTTAGCCGTCTTAAGAGACGTGCGGCTAAACCCGAAGAACTAACACTAGTATTAGAAGCTAGTGTTAGTTCTTGTTTTCCTAAGTCAATTCTAACGAGGACCGTTATATCGAAGTTCTACTGTATTATGTACTAATCAAAACACAATCATTAATTCATAAAAGAGTTCATTATAGTTTTCAAAGTCTGACTAAAATACTAAATTCAGCTCATTTGAATACAAAGACCCCGAATTAAATCGGTTGAGATCGATTTAAAGAATAAGACGTAAGCCGGACCAGTTCCTTCTTGCATTATTAATGGACATCGTACTTTTTCTCGGCCTTTCCTTCTCCGGATATTAGAAATTCAATTTGGGAAATGAGAGAATTCCGGTAATAAATAACGCGATTTTTCATCTGCCCGGCACAGTTAATTTCGAAGAGTCAATTTTTTTCACTCCACCTATACTCGTAAATTAGAATTTGGATCATCTCGGAAGAATGAAATTAAGGTGATAAATTATAACCGGTAAGATTTATTTGTAATCTGGAACAGATCTTTCTAGATTCCAACGTTTTAATATCTTTGAAATAAAAAATTCTCAACGGTTAAATAATTGCACACCTTCTATTTCTTACTTCCATCTGATTGGTGTTATTCATAGTTCTAAAATCTAATAAACGTCTCCAAGAAATATGTGAATTTAGAATTGTGGATATCATGAGGCAGTTGAAAAATTACCTGCGGTAGACGCATATGCCATTTATGAAGATAGTGGTCGCAAAAATAGAGCATGGAGATAAGAATTTATACGGGCGGTTCTTAGTTCCTGCAATATTTCACGTCGACGTGCCATATGTAGAAAAATTTGAATGGACGTAGGAAGTATCAGAAGGACGATTTGACGGGACGTTTGCGCTCATATGGAACAAACTATTGCATATTATACAGAACGTTTCCTTTTATGGACAAACACAGCTTCACTATATGCAAAATGATTGACGTTGCCGATTCGTTTGAAAACAAAGAACGTGGAATTATTTTCACCGAGAGTATAGAATTCGGCACATATCAACGAGAAAAAAATGAGAAAAGTTGTGGAACAAAACGGCGCGTCGGCAGAAGCAAAAAGCAAATCCGGGAAGTATACGATAAAATATGCAACAAAGAAATGGAATAATCGGAGAACGTTGGCGACGTCGGTGATTTACCGACCCCTTGACAGTCTTGTGTTCTGTTTCTTTCGTATTCTATTCCATTTGTTTTACGATGCAATTCTTGGAAGAAATTGTTTTTGTTTCACGCCTGGAAGTCATGATTTCGAAACATACAATACGATATTGGAATTCTTAAGATGAATGCTTTAGAATAACTTTTTTCGTTTGCTAAAAGGTATAAAAACAATTAGTAAATGTATTTACGTTGGATTTAGTAAACATAAGTGCAATAAAAAATTATCGATCGCTAGTAACGGTTGAACAAACAATTAGACAACTACAATAATTGTAAAACATCCTAAAAATTAAACCACGAAAACGCATCATATTTTCCGTATTTTTTTGTTACTGTAAAAATATTTTTTTAACAAATATTAAAAAAAAAGAAAAATACAAATTGTAGAAATTTCAATTGAAATAAATACTATAACGTATAAAAATAAACAAAATGGAATGCTCTCGTATAATTTAACAAAATAGTGAACGATATGTTTTAAAACCTATATCTCACTCTTAAAATACATTCATATAAAAAACGTTGAGAGTAGCATCCATAAAATGTATTGAACACTAATGCCTCGAAATATTTACTACACCAAAGTGGTGTTTAGTACACATATGCAATGTTTATTTTGCGGTAGTAGTATTGACTCTAGTATGTGCTTGTTTGAAGAATTGGAAATTAAGCTCTCGAAAACTTTATTATCCGGATTGTCCACTTCTGTTGCAATAAGTGCTGTTTTAATTTACACTTAGAAATTCTTGTATTGTGCATAGTAAGTGGCGGAAACTAGAATAATACTAGAATGGTTTTAGTCCAAAATGTTAAAGCAAATCTAGATCTAAATCTAAATTCTATAAAGTGTCTTTATTTATAAGTCTGTTATATAGAATCAATAATTTTAAAATATTGCGAGTTGTTGGGCATCTAACGCCGAAGAATAAGGTTCTGTTTACGCGAACGAGGAAAATTGCTAAAGATAAAGGATTCGGGTTTTATGAACTTGAGACTTCACGATTTATGTTAGGAAGTTACAACAACATCTTGGTACTAACAAATCATAAATCCAAAAATATTCGTGGAATACGAATCAAGTTATGTCTGCTTTATTAAAGTGTAGATCATGACATACATTTTTGACTGAAAGATAGCTTCATCCTGAAATCCAATCTTTTGATGTCCTGACGTCTTTCGTACTTCTTTCACCGTTTATAGATAAGGTCGAGATACTACAACAAAAGATGATGTTCCTACCAGCAATGACATAATGATAACTGTTAGCGTGCATTTTTATACTATTGAGAGATAAAGATGGGCTAATTAATAATGGAGATTAGCTACATATTTGCTGTGTCAATGTTTTGTCTAACCACAACATTGTTTTAAGAACATTTGGTGGCAGTTTAAGAGACATAGACGTCCTTTTTCCTAACAGTCCATTTTCAGCTGATTACCTGGAAAACTTTCATTCTATACGTTAAAGTAATATTGACATCTTTGGAACTATGTAATCCACGCTACATTCTGAAGACTCCTCTTCTAGGGTACTTCTCTTTGGAATTCACTTACACTACAACTTCGAAACAGCTGTGATTGATGGTATAAGTGATTATCTTGGTAATATAAATTGGCAAACTTACTACATAATTCATTAATAATAAATTGTTATTTGTAAGTATTAAAGTTTGTATCACATACATGTCAATCTGAAAGTTGCCCAGTTTTGTTTACAAAAAGTACAAGCAGAGTAATGAACGGTCCCAAAACTCGCAGTAAGTTATGAAAATTAGTTATAGAAACTAATTATTATGGAAATTAGGTGAACTATCCAACATTTTGTCTCATACGTGGTTTATTACAGTTCTAGATCGATGAAGACTACACATTATGTGATGGGAAACTATTTTGGTCCTATTTCCTGTTGCAATATTTTTACACCATTGCTGATTGGACATGCAGGTAAATACAAAACCATTGAAAAACGAGAAAACACAATCTTGATGAAGAGATAGACAGCAAGTAACTTACATTCACATCATTTCAATACATTCACATTGGAACAGCATTCAAACAAGTGCATCTCGATGTTCTATGGATACAGTTTGTATACATTCGATAATATTTGCTTCCCTAACTTGGTTATTTGCCCGTAAGCCTTTTAAAATGTATGATATAATCCTTAACGTAACTTTTACAATGTAAAATATTTTCTCTTTCTGCTTATGTTTGGTGAATGAAAGGCTGCAAATATTGTCGACAATATTGCCAAACAAACAGTAAAAACTAAACCCAACCCAACCCTGCATCGATGAAAATGGGGAAAAGTTGCGCACGAATATAAAAATTAATTTTAAAACGCAAATAGATAGAAATGTTCACTGCGAAAAGTGCGACAAACATATTTGTTTTATTCATATTCAGTCTTTCAGAAAAGATGAAAATTAATTAATGAGATGTCACCAAATAAAGTATTCTTTTTAGTAAAGCTAATCTCATTACTGTTTTTATTTGAATATGCTTACAAAGAATTTTGCCCTATTGGACTCGGTCTAATTGTACTATTTATTACGTTGCATTCTTTGCATTGAAAGCGAAATTCCTCCCTTTTTGAGAAAACACAATACAACGTATAATTGGATTTCATTTCCTTACCGGGCGTGAATCCTGAGTGAATCGGATGGTCCTTTTCATACCGGCGTGAATATGAAAAATGTCACACAACCGGCGAATATAATTGGTACTTTTCGGTCACCGTCATACTTTGATCTATCCGACAAGTAAACTTTTCCCAACTCTAGTTCTATTTTGAAAAATTACTTATATCTTGATGCCTTATAGAATTCGGCAATTTTCTTTTCATAGATAACTTAAAACGCTCGATGAAAGTTATCGATCATAGAAAACAACTCCATCTCAAGGGCTTCCATAAAATTGCAACTACATCAAGTTCTAAAAAAAACTACCCCGTTTTTTCTTGCCGCTGCAACCCATAATTGATACTGTATCAAGTGACACTTCATTGGAAAGGTTCCTATCTATCACTTATAGTTTTCGCGATATATGCGAAAATATACTTTTTGTTCTCAAATTTCAAGCCAATCGGTTATTTTTATCACTATATTTTGGGTCATTCTACGATAGCTAAATTTCAAATAAACATCAAAGCAAAACATCCAAGTTAATTATCTAGAGATAATTCGAGGCATCGTAATTTAACCCCCTTATTGATGATTAAATTGAATTATAGCTCCCGATATAACGTGAACTGGAAATGAAACAAATACATACAACCACCAGGTTGATATGTTAACCGAGGTTATGTAGTTCGTTCTCAACAGATACAAGACAATAAAGAGCTATAGCTCAAGCACCATGTTTGCTAATTCTATACTTTTGTTCGGATGTTGTGGTACTGCTGTTAGTGAAACTGTGAAACGTTCGCAGGAATTGTGTTGGTTAGTTTTGGTCTGATAGGATGGAATGGGTGTTTACAGAAATTCTCCACGTCGGATATACCCTATCCGGGTATAGAACGAAGCGGAAAACGCGGAACGATGAGTCGGATTGCCCGGTTGTTTAACAACTGGAGATTAAGCAACTCTCCTAACTATTTCAAATTCGGTTACGGTTGGGGCTATGCATGATTTACTGTACACTCGTCCTTACATCATTAAGCGTCTCAACTTCTCCCGTCTCACTAATTAGCTTGTATAAATCAATTTTCGGAATACGTGATAATGTCAATTTCGTCAGATAAAATTTAGGTGAGGTTAAATACAACAAGGGTTACTTTTAACCTAATTATTAACCGGTTTATGTTCTGCGAATAAATTAGATTTGAACGAGTCCTTCTTTAGGGAATTTAGTTAAAGTTTGACTTACTTGTTTCAATTTCCTGTCTCGAAAATTTCGATTCGTTTCAATTTTGAATCGGTACACTCATATTGATCTTTACAATTCCCCTTCTTTGGGTTATTCAATGAAAGGGGAGCGTCCAATCTCGTTTTTGTGGTTCTCCGAAAATAGGACACTAGAACGATCGATCTTCAGGGACAATAGACGGAAATATATCGGTGTTAGGTTAAATTTGTTCAATTGTAGAGCACTATTTCGATCTATTTTATATTAAATGAAGGTGCTTCAAACGATCAATCATTTTTGATGCTTTTTACTTCATTAGCTGATAAAATAATTAAATAATTTTATTCTTGCCAAGTTAACCAAACTTAAATTATTTGGAACTCACCCTAACGCAGCTTTATAAATGTGTTTTAGTTTAGTTGGCTAAATTAAATTAATTTGTCATATCCCTGACAATTTATCTATGTTAAACTTTGGTTACGTAATGTTTATCATCTTTATTTTAGGGATGGTAAAAATTACGTTATATCCTAAATTCAGTAAAATCTTCTTATGTTCATAATATTTCAAAATAGACTTAAATACTCATCACGTTGTAAAACATTTAAAACCAGGAGAGTCTGTAAATCTTTGAAGTGATTTATGTGCTTATAATCACCTACGTTAGACCAACTCATAAAATATTCATTTATTAAGAACATAAATAATTAAACGTACTACTTAAAACTTTCCAAATGGGTTGGCTTATCTACTTAGGTTTTAGGTATGGTATAAATCTGCAAGCAAGAAGGGTTTTAATGATACATAAAATTATATATTGTCGTTAACAACGATAATAACAAAAAACATTTAACTTTTAAATATTAAACCACCAAAATTACTTGACACCTCAAATTCAGAAAATCCATAATTATTTCCATCGTGCCTTCGTCATGTAACATATTATGTAAAGAACAAGTCAGGGATAGTGGATTACGAGATGGGTAACTTAATATAACAGAGATTGCACCATCTTTAGAGTTTCTCTCCAACTTAATTGCTTCCTTGTGCCACCAGAGATGGCACCATAGTTGAAATAGAGTTCTTCGTGTAAAACAAATTCATCTTTCAAAAGTTAATTTCATCTTGCTTTTTATGACCAATAAAGTACAATATCGTGTTTTATTGTGTGATTATTTCATTTCAATGATCAGAAAATATAGGTCGGAAAGCAAAAAATGTCGAATGCAAATTAATAGCGATTTTCGAAATTGATACTTAAAATTTAGTACCTTGTTATGAATGAAGTCGTTCCCATAATAACAATAATCCTAGCAGTTAAAGCATAATTTCTTTGTTTAAGGAGTATTACCCCACTTCTCAATATATATTGGTATAAGGTAAAAAAGTGCTACGCCAATTGAGAAAATTAAGTTCAGAAACGAATGCGTTTAGGAAACGCAGCAATTCGAAAATACGGTTAAGTTTTCAGGATGAAGCTCTTCATTACTTAATTTGATTGAAATTCTGTAATTGAATGCTTGTTTACCTTGTTGCCATGTTTACAAAGACAATAATGTTCAATCACTTTGAATAAAACCCACAAATAACGCATTTTCTTTAATATTCAAGATACCGATCTCAAAGAAGATTCTGATATAAAATTTGGTATTCTAATGTTCTTAATACGACAGATTATCTAGAGTAATCTCGTCGATTTGCTGACGACTGAACTCCTTCGGTCCTTCTACCGTTTGAGAACGAGTTTTGAAAACTTCTAGTATAGTGAATCCTCACAAGAAAAAAATTTGCAGGTATTTTAATAAGATATTGAAGAGTGCCTCACAATGAGATTACTCCACGTTAGTACATCACTTGCAAGAATGACTAGTTATGATTTACTTTAGACTATTCGCGTAGTCGTCGATTATCTTGGAAAGCACAATCCTTCCAAGAAACTCAGAGTGACAGTAATTAACATGTATGTAAGCTTTAGTCACTCTGAGTTTCACCTTGACCTATAAATGGTCATGTATTCCAATAATGCGCCCCAACGTCGAGCAATGCTAATATTCTCCTTCATACAAACACGCACTCTGTTGAATTATTCGATGCTTGGTGCAAGTGAAATCGTATTGTACTTAATATAAAGAAAACCGTGTTCATAATACTGTACGTACTATACAGGATCGCCCAGCATAATTCTTTTTGAGGCGTTTCCATCACCCTTTTATTCTATTACATGGTACCTATTAATATAAATTCGTTTTGTCAAGAAATTGACAGTTATAATTTGCTCAACTGTATTATTTCACAATTAAACGTGCTTTAATTTCGTTTTGGCAATTGAATTTCAGTTATGTCAAAAACATATTTCATTCTTGCGTTTGGTTAAAAAAAGTTAATACTAGTATTTTACATGAATTGATTTTGATAATTTGTTTCGGTCCAATCATCTACATTTTGGTTAAAAATAATTTTTAATGCTTATATAACGTTAAGTATTAAAAAAAATTTTCGACACGGAATGGATAAATAAATAAAACGTCGATTTTATCGGAAAACCAGAGATGACCCGATATATGCTTTTTTTATGCAATTGGAACAAAAACTTGAATGAAAAACGCATTAACAATAACACTTAGGTAATGCTGTATTCTATACTCTCTAGTTTTATTGCAATATGATCTAAATAATTTCATATGCAAATGACTTAAATTACAGATATTCAGAAACGTATTAAATCCATGGAAAGAATAAATTGGTTTTATTTTTACTGGAAACACATGTGCAAACGTTTGGGATACCCAAATGATTATTCGAAAGGGTCCAGACGGGTTATCACCAAGGGATATCGATGGGAATGAGGGTTGTGTGTAAAGCGCAAAACAGAGTTTTATGTTGATTTTAAACTATCTCCCCTTTGAGACAAATCGAATATGCGGAAATTGGTTGTTTTATACGTTAGATATAATAAAATAAAAATTGGTATTAAATAAATAACATAAACGGTATGCAAAAGTAGAGTACACCTTTAACACAAAAATCGAACATGAAAAATGAAAGAACATATATAAATTAATATATTGCATGCTAACTAATTGTACAATATTTTCCATAATTTCAAGCGTATTGCAGTGACTGCAAATTATAAATCAAACATTTTTCGGATAGCGTTTTTTAACCAAATTATTCCCAATTTATATCGTTGTGAAAAGTGTCAATGATGATATACGAAATCCATCTTCGATATTCTTGCGTCAACACCAAGTCGTCGAGTGCTAACTTGATGATTTCCTGCAATGCTAACTAATCAAATTCCTTTTCTTCGATAGTTTGTTAGCGTTATCTCTGTCTTGCATCCTTATTTTTAGTATAAATGAAATAAATCACAACACGATAAAGTTACTTTTGTAATCTGCTTTTACAAATATTTTCTGCGATAAAAGCCTTTTGAGAAGACTTTCATTAAAGAGATACTTAACAGGAGGCGTATTGAGAGAATTCTATATCATCACGTTTCAAATCCAGGAATAATGTATAGTATTCCCCATTTATTAACCCTTTCTTATTGACCTATCATTAGCGACGTACAGTCTGGCAGACCGACAATGTATGTAATCTCTATTAGGCAGGAGATATAATATTACGTGTTAAGGTACCTGGTTTAAGTTTGTCGAGTATTAGGAGAATTACTGAGTTTGCTCTATTACAGACCGTCACGTTGGTAATATTTCTGTTATCTATGTGTATGGTACAAATACTTTGATAACCAACAACGCTGCATCCCTATTAATGGGTCGATAAAACTAAAGTTATTGTGATGGTTTTCTGGCGAATTTTATGGCATTTCCCTTTTTTGATTAAGGTTTTTTTTTAATTTCATTCAAACTTTTCTTATTCGTTTTTATTTTTTGTATCATTGTGCTGATTATTAAAGTAGAACTTGAAACATAATCGTAAAATGATTCTAAAAGCTCTCCATTATTATGAAAAAATAATAAATTAATTTGTATACGTGCCGTACATTTTGGCTTTAAAATTTTACTGTGTGCTGACCTCGAGCCGTCGTTTTAATACAATTACCGTTTTTAAAAGTTTTCCTTTCTGGTGTACTGATTCTTTCTTTTTTGTGTTTTAGAGTTTGGATACAATATAACTTTTAATTTAAATGCAAAGGATTTTTCTCAATTTTATATCAAAAAAGCATCGTGGAAACACGCTTCCAAATATTACAGCGTAGCATTCCAGAATAATTACAGCTATCGTCGCTATGTTATTAATCCGCTTTTAAGAAAGGTTCTTTGCCCAAGGATTATCACAAGCTTTGCGACCAAACTGTTAAATTAAGTGAAGTATTAAAGCGAGTTATAGTTCCATAAATCTAGTGGTACAACGTTAGTAATATCGTGAACGAGGTTCACTATTATAACATCCATTTAATTGTGAAATACAGAACCAATTTTAGATTGTGGGTTTAGACTGGCGTATAAGGAGATTATATTATGTTTTGATGAAGAGTTGTAAACATCCCATCAAAAGTTCGATAAACACTGAACTTGCCGATGTACTTTTCTGCAATCTGAAACCATTGTTTAAAAGAATATTTTGAAGTTGGTACGACGGCGCGGCTACGATATCGAAAAAGTAATTTCAAACTAATTTATATTCTAGGTAGTCGGATAAAGTATGTTCGACGTGTAATACCATTAAATTTTCAAAGAAACTTTGGGTGACGCGAAGAAACTTCACTTTTGAATATTTAGTTCTTTACCATTATTACCATAAAGTATTTACTCAGTAATCTCGCTGGTGTAAAACGGAGGCCGTCCAAAGTTTATATTAACGTCAGTTTTCTTTTAAAAGCTAACCTTTTGTGCAACCTTTGTAAATTGAAAACAAATTATTTTGATTTTTAACCAATTTTTTTCATCCCAATTTGCATTATTGATTATTCTATTGAGGTCAAAAGTGCCAAGTTAATAAAAAGGCCAAGAAAAACACCACCCTTTTTTGTCGTTTGCCGGTACTTAATCGGTCGGGAAGCCCCGATTAGCGTAATGATCGATCAACGAGCATTTATTGCAGCGATAACCCCTAATAAACCTTTCTGGAACACTTAACTCAGGGTAAATGACAGCTGTCGTTACCAAATTGACCGTTTGTGAACGGACGATTTATTTCTGAATTGGCACGTATGATAATAATCAGGAAATAATAATTATCTCAATTAATTGTATTAATTTATTTTTTTAATACTTTGTTCAAGATTTTTACACAGTTTTCTCACCATCTAGAATTCTGTAATTTTTTCTTCCCTTCACCTCGCTCGTTATTTACAGCGCGCCCTCGAGGTATTGTCACGTTTTAAAATGAGGAACGTGCCAGTCCTTCGTCACAGGAATATGAAACTGTTGGGTTTGCTGAGCAGCGTAGAATATTAGGGTCACCTGAAAATAATTACTTTCCACGCAATATCCTATACAGCTGATAGGAATACGTTATGAGAAGGGAAAATGTGTGGTTCCATTTTTTTTGTAGGATAAAATTTACCACAATAACATGTTTTTAAAAACTTTGTATCAAACTATCTATTACACGTTCACTTTAATTAAATGTTTAATCGATAATGATCAGCTTTGTGTACTATACATATAATACATATTGAACACGAGCCTGCATACTTGGTGAGCAGCAGAAATTCTCTTTGCTATACATGTTAGAATGTGCTATGAACTATACCATCTCTCTAAAACTCTGTATTAAAACTTGATTATCCCTTAATTAGATTATTAATATATCACAATTTTTACGACGCTCGGTTTTCGTTACTCGATATATGTATGTTTGATGATGTCACTTAAACAGGTTCCTCTTCGAAGTACCTTCATACTTAGTGTTGTGTTCGACTTCTAAACTTATTTTCATATAAGAAACATAGTATGCTTGGATGTATATGGGATAATATATACCATCTTCTAATTTTCTTGTGATTTTCAACAAAATAATACAGCCGTTGTCGTTGCTGAATTTGGGCTATGGAATCAATAAGAATAAAGTCAGTATGATATGGAGGTGCTCAGTGGCGCCGACTTTTTAATATTTAAGGGGGGCCTGAACTTTTTGAAATGGTACACCTTTTTACAATACAATTGTACTACACTTTTACAAATTTCCGGGGGGGCTCAAGCCCCAAGGCGCCCACTACGGGGGGCTGCGGGGCTAGAGCCCCCCGTAGTGGGTGCCAGTGGAGATGCTACTGTTTCTCTGTTCCTAGTGATGGACGATTGTTCTTAATAAAATCAACTATAACGTAAGTACTGAAACTGATGGAGAAAGATGTTATGAATAAAAAATATTCCTAATGCATCAATAAATCATAATCCACACTTATTTCATATTTATCTATCACCAATTTCTAATGATATAGCATTAATCATAAAATTTCAAAATAGGATGATTTTTCTTAACAAAATCAACTATAACGTAAGTACTAAAACTGATGGAGAAAGACGTTATGAATAAAAAATATTCGTAATGCATCAAGAAATCATAATCCACACTTATTTCATATTTATCTATTACCAATTTTTAGCGACACAGCATCAAAAAATGTCAAAATTGGACAATCAACTATAACGTAAATACTAAAACTAATGAACGTTATGAATATATATTGGTAATGCATCATTTATAAAAACTAATACATAGTATATAATTTATTTACAGTTAGTTAATACAGAAACGATCTTTTATTAAAAAAAATTTTTTTTTCTACAAAATACGATACATTTGGCACAAAGATTTTATGCGATGATTACTCAACTAAAAGAGAAATTAATGTATCGTAAGGTTTATAAATATCATAGGTATTTCTGTTTGTAAATGTACATAATACCTATATTTGTCCAGATGTGATACGTAAACTACGGCAAGAGCCGTGTATGCATAACGTAATAGCACATAGATCACTGCAGCAGTTAAGGTAAATATCATGCAAGTCCTGCGCGCTCTACCAAAGGCAATTCCGCGAAATACACAAATCACGATCGCGTCTCTAACTAGAACAAATCTAAACCCATGACGTAAATGGTAATAACTTATAACTCATACGACAGAAATGCGCAAGTCTATACCTATTAGAGAATATCTATTGATAATTCAACTTGATATTCACCATAGGCCGGATGTTATGCGTGCAATTTACGCAAGTTTGAACTAAAATTACATGTAGCATATCAAACACCTATTCTTCGAATCAAATATGGCATATAACATAAATTGCTACGCTTTAATAAATCAAATTATTGCAATATTTAAAATAGTAGATTTGAACATAGTTCGACAGGCTGATCTCATCGCCGAAATAACTATTAAGTAACATTTCCGCTGGAACAAGATCGGCCTGTGAACCGTACTCATCTGTATAGTGCACTTTGGCCGTTATCTTCAATTGTAACGGTCGCTTGGGCCATCCTAATTGTATTTATGTTTTGCCACCGTAAAGTTCGAAACTGCGGTACCGGTCGTTACTCACATCGTGGAACTGTAGATAAACGGAGAAATTCCGGGACAGGTACAAATATGTGACTTTCCAGTATATTAATCGTTCCCGTACGTTATTTTACTTCCCAACGTGCCAGTTGGTATAATAGCCGTTTGGGCGACGTATGAGTTTGTCACACGTTTCACGCTAAATTACAACGCGTTCTGTGAGTGAAATCCTGAATTATCGTTTGTTTGACAATTTTTAAACATTTTTTAAGTAACTTTTGATACCAATTACTAATAAAATATTCATCTATAAATAATACATAAAAAATCTTCAAAATGATTATGGTAAATGTTAAAATATGTTGTGAAAAAATGGATTTGGACGAATGTGTTGATAGATGGTGACTGATGCTGTTATCAATCACGTATATCCCTTAAAAAGGGAATACAAACGCGATGTATGACAGGGTTCATTCATGTGTTGGACGGTGTTATGTCCTGGATTTTTTCTAAATCCATCTTGAAAATACATGTCTCTAAAAAGTTAAGATTTATCGATTCTGCTAAAAACTAAGTACAATTAAACCAGATTAATAGTATTATTTACGATCTCCGCCATCGTGTTAAATCGAAATTACAAGTTATTGACCTTAGAACTTTAGCATTACAAATAGGTAATTCAATTATACTGTTGGGTCCTTTGTTTTCTAGATACTGTAGGTATTGATTATACCCTTGTCAAGGGTTAGGATAATTAACCTTTATATAAGCAAAGCGGATTGTGTATTCTTAGTCCCAAAATAACGCTCTTGTCCTTTATTAAACATCAAATCTCAATTCTATCTCTAGCTTTACTTATTGTTCTATCAACATGGGGTACTTACAGATGATTAAAGTTTGGGACAACAAGAAGTTAGTTTTAAATAAATACTATGAAATGGTCGTAAATAATTCACAAATCCCATTTATCACGCTAATTTATAGCTGTTAGAATACACCAGATAACAAAATGACATTGATGAACAGTAATGCGTTTAATTTAGAAGATAATTATAAAGTGATAACTTCTGCTTTCATTTCAAAATTAATGCAACTTTCATTTATATGTTCCATTAAATTACCGAAATCTAGAGTTAGTTAGCAATAAAAATAATTTATATCATAATTACGCTGTGTAATTGAAGTAGTAGTGGTATAGAAAAGTAATCTGAAACGGCATTGTTACAGCACGTGTGAAAGGACTTTTGGGTCAAACCAATCTTCAAAACTTGCCATAAAATTTTATTTTATTAGCGTGCGAGTGCCGAGTTCCATTTATTTGTTTTTGCGAAAAAGCGTAAATTATCATTATTGCAGAACAGAAAATTAACGTAAACATAAATATGTTAGCTTTACCACATATTAAGAAAATTAAAATAATGGAAATGAACGGAATTCATTCAACAACTAAAATAACACTTGAAAACTTTGAAACTCAAAACATCCGATTCAAGAATACAATATAGACAGTTTATACCGGAAATGTGGATCCTCGTTGCAACACCTCCTTGATGATATTAGACAGTACTCATTACCTTATAGTACACTTATTGGAGTGAAGGCAATGACCTCAATTCGCCTAAATGTTCAAGGTAGTAATAATAATTACGAACAATTTAATCGATATAGTTTAAATACTAAAAGCACGTTAAGGTTTTAATAATCATTATAAAATAACTTATTAGCCACGTGAAGTTAGTTAATTAGAGATTAACTAGACGGAAATGGACGGTGTTGTCAAAAATGGTTAAAATTTAAGTCGTTTTATCTTTCTGTCAGAATATAAGAGCGGGGCAGGATTAGATGGGATAAAGAAAAAAGATGAACTTCGTCTTCTTAGCTTAGAATAATTTATTATGTAATATATCTAGATGAGTTTTTAATTCTTTGAAGCAAGGTTCAATGACCTTAACGTAAAGGTTTAAGTTTATTGTAAACGGCGAGCACAGCCCTTAACTGAACTAAAGACTGGTGGCGTTGTAAACTAATTGTAGCAATTACAAGTCAACCGTGAGAGTAAAAGATAATTTCAGAAACCGCTCCAACTATTACAGACAAGAATGTTATGTAGTTTTTTTCACAAAATTTATTTTATATGAAGTAATAAAAATTCGCCTATAACTGTATAACAATAAATTTTGAACTTTTAAAAGTGTTATGTTATAGATAACTAATATACTGGGTCTTTACTAGTTTAAGTAGTTGCGTAACTGTTTTCCAATAAACTATTTGTTCCGGTCTTGTTTGTTTTACGGCGTCAATTTTCCTTATTGATTTACACTGTACGTTTCCGTCTTTTTATTGTGAACATAAAGCCCCAAGTAAGAGGACCAAGCCCTTCCCGATTTTTCGAGGTCGTTCAAGATTAATGTTCCAGAAATTATCTGAACCTATCTCGGTTAGTGCAGACATACCCGTATCAATAAAGCTGAATTGATCCGAAATGTTTTCCGCGACAGTGTCCTTTCTACAATCCGGCTAATTAGATTGAACGGCAAGCGTTAGCGAGAAAATGGAATGTCGTAGAAAACGGCAAATTTTATTTAGAAAGGCGTGACGGGCTGTGTGGATTTATACGATGCTAAGCCGGTGCCAAGTAGACTGCACTAGAAAAAGGGACGAACAAAAAATGTAGCAATGAAGTTGCCCAGATTCAGCCACACTATTTCAGTGTTTAGGGGGACGACGGTCGATAAAGCGCCAACAGAATCTAGGAAACGAACGTCGATTTAGGACAAGTTGTAAACCAGAATATATTCCTTAGGGTTGCTGAAGATTCCAGAGATACGAAATGGGGACTCTTTTGTTCATTGCAGTTTAAATATATTATTCAATACCTATCTAATAAAATAGTTTTAATTATATACTATTAAAAAATCAATCGACTTAAATTATAGTAAAGATATATTGAAGTCACACACGTTTATCCACTACATAATTTCATTAAAAAAGTAACGTGTATACAAGAATTTCGGCATGTAGCAATTAATTTAAGTCAACCTAAAAAACACTCTTGTGACAGAAGAGTAAATCTGTTTCCCCAATCCATCAGTGTTTTGAAAAAACGTGAACGTACACGTAAAAAGTACACGCACCAAAGGTTTTGCTCGTGCCAAAATAAAAACGTCCGTTAGACAATTAAAGCGGCAAATTAAGCTCTTCGTTAGAACAGTACGCGTGCTGCCAGCAAAATTTATGACTCTATCCATACGACGTAGCAGTAGCAAACAGCGCTAGCTGATTTATAACTACTACAAAAGATGTCATACGCCCTTTTAGTACTTAAAATCCCATTAAAAAGATAATGACTATGAAATATTAAAAAAAAATATAAATAAATACAATAACTACCCTATGGAACTATTCTAGCAATGATAATTGCAGATTTTTTTGATTAATAAAATAAAAATTTAAACTTTTATTTGAAACGCATCGATTTTTAAAATAGTTTATCTCACGCCTAGCGGCACACCTAAAAGCCGGTATATTCCAGCACCAGAACAATGTAGTAAAGCAACACTAATTCAAGAGCGCTTTGGAATCTCGCCGATTTTGTAAACGAAAGCTCTCGCAAAACCTTTTCAGAAATGGATTTACCTACGCTTCTATATCCGGTTGCATTTCACTTGTTGCTAAAGCAATATTTTTAAATCGTTAAAAATCTACACAGAATTTCGCGAATGTTTTCTTATTTCCCTATCAAATAGAAATCCTTAGTTTTATTTTTCCCATAATAAATGTCGATTATTCGTCTTTCTAGGTACTTGGGTAGTTTGGCATTAAAAAGTTTTCCTCACATATTTCAGCTTCATTGCCCGGAAAAACGGTACACAATCAGATTTCGAAGCAGCCAAATCGCATTCAGTCGGCGACCGTTGAAAAACAAGGCTACGTGGAGTGTTAACAGATAAAAGAGGGACTCTTGTTCGGATTTTCTGGTGCCGATTCTAGGGATCCCCCTGCGAACGACGACCGTGTCGGCACGAAAAACTTTTCGCTTGTTCCTGACAAACCTATCAACTGTGTCAGCTCCTTTGGGGGCAACCTCCCTGTGGATAAAAAAAACATGATGATGCTTTCTATACTACAATTCTATCCGAGAAAATCATTAGTCAATTTAATGACTCTATTATATTACTGGAGAATATAAATAGTAGTAAAATATAAATCTTATTTCTGAAACTTGTAATGTACAAAACTACACAAGTTTTCTAACCCACAGTAATTCCTATAAAGTTAGTTGAATAACGTTGAAGGTTATTGTCATTTTCGCCGGGAGGAATGAGTTTCTTGAAGGACGAAGGATATATTCTTACTACTCTTATTCTCTAACGAAGTCTCCTTTGTTTGCAATGTAGGTCATACAGATATACGTGTATCTAGGGAGGAGTAGGTACGGTACAGTTAACTCAAAAATTTATGCGTCAAATCTTTTTACTGTGTGATTTATTGTAATTCAATAGTCTTTGAAAATGTTCTTTTTTACGAACCCATAATACCCCTTTATTTCTATAGGATGTCCTATTAAGTTAAACGTATCGTTTCAAAGATATGATCTACTTGAGCTTCCCGTTCGATGTCACATGTAACAATGCAACAATTCTATAGGAATTTACTTGGGCATCAGTAATTGTAGTTCACTATTGTCAAATTCGATCGTACTCCGTCATATAACTTAAAGGTGAATATGTGTATTGTACCGGCACAAATATGTTGCGACAGTTCGCGAGCCTTGTACTCCATTTTAACTGTAGTGTTCGACTTTTTACTGTCACGTTTTATGACAGAAATTCAAAATGCAAAAAAAGCAATTAGTGCGGATGAAGCCATAAAATTTACGACAGGTTACCTAATTATTTATGAAATAAATTGCAACGTGATTTGGAAGTTCGTGTTTTACGGTTGCTTTTCAATCAATATTTCGTATTATTGGGTATGGGCTATTATATGTTTAAATTTAATAGTAATAGAACAAAAATAAGAAAATTTAATAATTTAAATTAATATACAATGCGATCAAGAAAGCCGGTCCGCTAAAAACTACTTTCCCAAGCCCGTGATGCTAATACTTACTGCCCTCGTCACAGCGGTCACACCCTCCTTCCACTTGTTTTAATAGTGGTGGGGAAATGGGAGGAAACTTTTAGTTTACTAAACATAACCTTAAAAACTCACACGCACAAAATTAAAAATGTTACTGTCGTTTAACAAAATTCGAAATAAATTCTCTCTGGAGTTAGATTGGTGGATGTAAATTTAAATTATGACGAAAATAATTAAAAAGGATTAATTAATAAAAAGAAAACCCTTTAAACTATTCTTTTGTAATTAATTTATTTCATAAATCACAAAAAGATCTTTTATTTTATTATAAAAATAAAGGTTTAGAAGTTTTATTTATTATAAAACGAATTCAAAATGTTGACCATTCTTTTCTAAACATAAAGTGATTCTTCTTTTCATATTATCGAAGACCTGTACAAGTTGCTCTGCAGTTATTTGTTGAACATTGTGTCATATTGCATCTTCCAATTCTTCTATGGTCTGTAAACGGTTTTTGTAGACAGAATTTTTGAAATGACCGAATAAAAAGAAATTTAGTGGGGTTAGATCGGATGAGTGAGGTGGCCAACATCCTCTACCGATTACTCAATCATCATAAAATTCATGAAGGAATCTTTTGTTTGTTCGTGCAGTTGCATTGTCATGTTGAAAAAATCCTTCTCCCAATTCATCATCATGTAATTATTCAATGAATTCTTGTAACAAACCACTTTGACAACTTTCCTAATGTCATGACATAAGGTAATTCACTACATTTTCCAGGTATGTCTCCCTAAATTCCTCTACACAAAGACTTGTTGAATATTTTCATACCCCATTTTGATCTTTTACTCCATTTCGAAGATAAGATTGGAGAACAAACTTTGAAACTTGTCTTCTTCTAAGGTGAACGGCATGATTTAACCTAAAAATAATCAACGAAATTTATACCAAACCAATTTAAAATAAAATAATTATTTACCTTAGAGAAAAATCACAATCGAATTTTTGTCTTAATAAAGACAGATAATATTAAATAAAACCGCAATAAATTCATAATGAAATATTGAAAACACCAAACGTCAAAACCAAGAACACGACTCTGAGCTCTGAGCTCAGCTGATCGAAACCATTAAAACTAAAAATCGATATCACCTCGTCGACCAATAAGAACGTTGAAAATTAAAAACAAGTAGAGATGGGAGGAGGCTGTGACGAGGACAGTAAGTATTGGTATCAAGCGCTTGGGAAAGTAGTTTTTAGCGGACCGGCTTTTTTGATCTCTCGGTATAATTTATATTTTTAAAGTGCTTGTTTCGATGTAAGATATAAAGGTCAGGTAGTTTTAGATTAGATTGGGCTGATCCGATTGATTACGATGATTAGGGCCCGGAACTTTTGTAACGGTACGATACAATTTACCCCCTCCACTTGTTCTCCTAGAAAATGAGTCGGTGGCGTCAAGTCAACTCACCTGATCGGTTGTTATTGACGACCGACGATCGGTTTTTTATTGCGCATCAATGTCAACATTGTCAACTGTCAGTACGATTTCACTGTTGTTCAAATGTGCAGTATTCGACGCTTTTCATCCGCATAATTTCGTCAAATTTGCTATTTATCTTTCTTTAATTACCTTTAATTGGAATTTGGAGTTCTGTTAAAGTTCGTATTATGGTTTTTTTTTAAGAATTGTTTTTAGTTTCCCTTTGTAGTAAAATTGTTGTTCGTATTTGAAAATTGTTCAACAAATTGCCGAAAACAATATACCTTTAACTCTTAAGGAAAAATATGGTTCAATAGCTCAGTATTTTATTTATGCTCCACTTACAAGTTGTGATGTTGAAAGATCATTTTCTAGGTACAAACACATTTTAACGTCAACTAGAACGTCATTTACAGAAGAAAATTTAGGGATGGTTGTTTCAATATACGTTAACAGCAATATTTTTATATCCGTATCCGATTTGTGATTGATATTACAAATCGGATCCTGTTTGTTTGAATTAAAGTTATAAAATATATATTTTTTTAATATTTTCAAATCGTACTGACATTTGACACTGACGTGTAATAAACCGATTGTCGGTCGTCAACAACAACCGATGAGGTGAGTTGACTTGACGCCACCGACTTGTTTTCTAGGAGAACAAGTGGAGGGGGTAAATCGTATCGTTCCGTTACAAAAGTTCCGTGCCCTAACGATGATACTTAATGAGCTTATAGTATTCGATTTAGCGTAGTGAAAGGGATTATATTATAGCATTTATTTTTTGAAAATAATTGTGATAAATATAGAAATATGATTATACAATTGTTACGCTGTTTACTTCGGTGGAAAATTAAGTATTTTCAAAACAATGATATCACGAAAACACATGAAGCAATTTCTGTTCTGTGTTCGGAAAACAGTAAACAGTTTTTCAATACAAAAAATATCTAATTTAGTTCCAAGTTAATAAACGTTTTGAGAGAGAACAACGCGAAGCTACGCTGTGGGGTGTAGTGTTGGCCCTCCAACTTTTGATGTTTTCTTATCTCCAGAAACAAGGCTGAACGTTATCTCCCTCTGACCGCAATACATATCTCGACGTAGCTTTACGTCGTTCTCTCGGAAAATATAAACTACGTTGAAAAAGCAGAAACTGTACAAGGTATATCAGACATTTTAGATTAATCACCTTTCATAGACCGATTTTTTTTCTTTTTCGTAGATTTACGTCATAACCTGAATTTATTGTAATCAGCTTTGTCAATATCGTAATGCAGCAAGGTTGTCCGCACTGCTATTTTTGTAACTCTTAAGTTGATTTTGAGTACTAAGTTTCTACGATTAACCTTTAATTGATATTTTTTGTTGTTTTAAATGAAATACTATTGACAAAATTTAATTGGTTTCTTATTTTTTAGAATATATGCAGTTCTGGTAGTCACTTAGTAATAAGTTGTGTGGAAAGTGTCATCAACCTGTAAGAAGAGCACAACCAGCATTCAATACGATTGTGCGCGAAATTACTTTGCGCACATCCTTGATTTCTCCCTTTAGGAGCTACTTTTATGCGCAGAAAATGTTGCGACTAAAGCGACGACCGCAGAACTTAATGGTTGGACTAAAGAATTAGAATCTCGAGTTCACATTCTGGGTAAGAACGTCCAATGTGTCCCGCGTATGCCTAGAAAGCATCCTGTTTCTACACTTCGAGTTATCGTGGTTTTGCTGTTACAATTGTTTTGCTAGTGATAAAGGTTCTTACTGGTGCCAAAGTAAAGGAATGTTCAGATTCTCCGTGTTCGCTTCCTGGTTTCGGTACTGAAGTGTCTTATAGAAAAGTGTTTGTACATCTAAAACCTACAAACAAGTTTTTTCTTGGGGCTGATGGTTCCTTTTTTTAAATAGCATATATTCGTTTTACAGTTATGTTTAATACATAACATACAGCTGAATTGTAGCCGACACATCGAATCCTCCTGCATAACATGTCACAATATACAACAAACTTTCAATTTTCAAATTGTCAGAATATTCCTTTTTGACTTAGAGTTAAGTAGCAACAGAATTCTCAAGAGTGTTGACCTCGGTGGTCTTCAAGCCGACAGTGTTGGTGTATGCCAACGATATGGTGATCATTGGTATGACCCTTTTTGAACGGAAGGAGCTGTCACTTAACTTCGCACTATTCATTATGCGATTAGCTGAAGAAAGAAACTGTTATAGGTTGGGTTGTACATTGTTTGTGGCAGGTCTTTTTCTACCGGATTTTAAACTTACTTCTGCAGCTAATGGAAGTTGAGTTTCGGAATTACTACACATTAAACTTTTATATCTTAGACTCGGTTTGTGGATGTCACAATTAGTCAACAACGCAGAAATTTTTGCTTCCTTTGCGCCAATCACTAATACTTATTTTCATGTAAAAACCTTTTTAAACTTAAATCTAACTTATGTTTCTATACATAAAATTCTGTATCCAAATTAAGTTTTTATATACAACTTTACGTCACGTTAATAGTACAATTGATTGCTTATAAATTTATTTTTCCATTACAAACTGGAAATTAGAACGTCATTCGGGAGTAATATATGAGATTGATTTTTTGACCAGATTGATAAGGCTGTCATACCGAACTTCTAACGATCCCTTTTCGTTCGATATGCCGCCCCTAGCTTACAGGAACGGTGTTCAATTACCGATACTTTCTCGTTATCGTGCAGCAGCCGACAGAAAAGTCTCCATCGGACGCAGATCCCAAAAGGAAAACTGATTGTAACAAACTGGTTTCTATCTGTAGTGTCGTTGTAAGATAGTCACAAATAAATTCCGCAATGTAGATTAAAATATAAAAAAAAATTCTCATAATTGAAACGTAACTTAACGTTATGGAAACGAAAGTTGGTAACTTGTCACATACTGTCACCTTTGAGCTTTTGTAAAGGTCGCATTATATTGTGTATACTGTGTACCTAAAGGGTACTTTCGTGTGAGGTAATACGCCCTCGTTTGACGTTCAGATATTAAAATTTATGACCGCAAGGTTGTCAGTACGGCTTGCCCTCCGGTGACTACGTCCCGCTTCGTATCAGAGTCTCCGTCCGCTCCGTATTTACGTTGAATGGCTCGTGAAATGGATAAAGGAAAGTTCCAGAGAGCTTCGCGGTTAGATGAAAAGCAACTTCATCGGTAGGCAGCTTACATCAGACTTTAACAAACTTTACGTTAGTTTCTACTAACGTGAACATACTCCTGAATTTGGCACCGAATGTCTTAAACTTTTCTGAAAAGCTTTGCAAAATTAGATTGTTATTATCTTTCTTCAGTTTTATTTTGTTAAAAAATACTAACACTGTACGGCGTTAAAGGGCGTTTCAGTTCAAAGTTCGAAGAATAAATAAAAGAATAAGGAAGGGTATAACCGAAACCGCAATAAATTCTGCAGCTGCCGCAGACAAACCAGTGAAGTTGGCTACAAGCCTAGAATCTACGGATGTACCGCCTCCGAAAAGACGACGAACCTTAACCAAAGCTCGACAGAAAGACGTGTTTCAATGAAGCTTTTCAAAAGAAAGTCGCCGATCTTAAGACCTTTGCAGTAACTTGACCCTTGGTCGCCACGAACTCGCACAATACTTACTAGGTCATCAAGTTTACCACGGAGGAACGTTCGCTCTGTTAACTTTCAAGTTTTTCCATTGTTATAAGTGTTCCATAAAAGTTCGTGCGAACCAAGTTGGGTACTATATTTTTAAGTAATTTAAACTCTCTGAGACGAAGAAGTATCAAACGTTCGCATCTCAACGAAAACTTACAATTGTCATTTGAAATCGAGAAAGTTTAGAAACCTAATTTTGGTAAGTAATAAGTTGATGCCTTATCAGAAAATTGTTCAACATTTGTTTTATGTTAATATATAAATGCATTAATAAATACATTAATAACCAAATTGAAATTTGATTGAAATTTAATTTGGTTCATTTTAATAAGTACTTTAATAAATAATTAAAATTATGAATCAATCACGTCAATATTAACTAATTGAATATACACAAAATTTACTGAAATTTGGATTGTACAGTTAATATTGTTATTTTATTTTAATGGTTATAGATAGCGTAATAACGATTGTTATTGTTGTTTACAACTTTTACTATAAACCATTTTAAATGAGTTTATACTAACTTTAAAGGCACTCTAGATAGTGTATAAGTGCTGTAATTAAATTCCGTAAAAGTAACCCTCTCCTTCAAGTTAATTAATTCTCCGTGCTTAATTGGCTACAGTATTCGCGTAATATTTTCACGAACCTAGTAGTGAAATAGTCGGAAAAACAAAGAACCTCTGAGTTGTTCTTGAGATAGTGAGGGCCACTTAAACAGTGGCAGCGAATATTTATCACTCGTTGGTTAACCGTCGAGTAGAATACTAATCGTTTAACCACCAAGGATTAAACGTGAATTCTCTTGCTACTTTACCAAGCTGTAATGCACCCCATGGATGCATGTAAAGTCGACTGTGTGCATGTCTTCAAATTGCAAGCAATTAAACTGTAATTTGTGTTGGTAATTTAGTAATCTAGAAACTGATGCAAATGTAGCTATTAATACCATTCTAGCTTTACTTTAATTTAGTATTATTATTTCTGTGTTGTAGAATAGGAGTGGTAATTTTAAATAAATGCGTATACCCCGTAAATAATTACTTGTTTCATAATTAGCTTTATGAAAACTGTTTTTGCATGCACAAACGTGATGAAACGAAAACAACAATATTAAACGTTACCTACTCAAACATGGCCATTATAACGACGTTGTGTATAAAATAAATAATAAATTTTGAATGTTTATTTATTATTGATTTTATTTATTTTGCGATGTTATTGTTACAAACTTTTTGACAATTCAACTAAATACACAAAAGGGTTTAACGATAGAAATTTAAAAACTTATCATTCATAGCAAAACGAACAGAACGTACATTGACCTACTCAAGAAGGTAAAGTTTTGTTAAAGACAGTTTTTTGCAAGACTCAAAAATATTATAATTTTCACTCCGTTATTTCCTATTCTTGATCCTGAATGTAAAAACTTTATCTTAAAATGTTCACGTCGCTAGATAAATTGGTCGAATGAATACCGCTACCGTAAATTTTTTTTTAAATTTCAATAGGACCCAAATTGCAATTGTTCCTCTGACAAATCACCTAACGACATTTCTGAACTTGATAAACTTTCCCGGTTTGTTTGATTATCATTAACGACCATCATTTAAAGTCGTTTAGAAGCGAATTGCATCGTTTGCGTATTTTACTTGACGTTAATCTCTTTTTGAAATTTTCACCTTAATTAGACGATTTTATTTCAACTTGTTCTAAAACTAGATGTAATCTATCTCTGAAGAGTTAATGTAATCGAATAAAAAACGTACATAGTTTAATACAAATTTTAAATGTAAACAATCATCAAAAGTAAAAATTATGCTAGAGTGTTACAATGTAAGTTAAAACGAGTAACATATTGACTATTGTAAAGTACAATATTTGTCTTTGTATTAAGGGTGTAATTGTGGAATTTACTGAGAGAAAGTAAATAAAGTCCGACACCAAACAGGTAGCACGCGAAGTAGGTTTCTTGCACAAATTCATGATGACTTTCTTATTATCAAATCGTATGACATTAGTATGTAAAACTGGTGCATAAGTATGTTTCTCAATTTTTATAGTAAATTAAAAGATTAAAAGCGCTTCATTAAAACTGTTATGATTCTAGAACTGTTTCAAAGGCATCCTTGATCACAAATTTCTTCTATGGAGAATCAAAATATGTAATAAAAGCTGTATCATTCATTTTAAAACAACAAAGTTATAGTTTGACGAGAATCAATGTCGACATTGTTGGGAATAGTTAGATTGAATAGTTTACTTTACATCAGGAAAGACGATGGGGTTCGAAATACTACATACTAAGAGACTCGTGCAAAGGAACTTCCCAGCGAATGGATAAAAGATGAACAAAGCAGGTAGAACTTGCAAAGCACGTTCCGCCCCAGTAGAAGAGAGCACCGAGCAAATCGTGGATACAAAATTAATCATCCGTTATTAACATCCCATCTGCTCGTTCTTGCACTAATAATCGAAGAAGACTTCTTGGTCGATAACGTATCTCTTCTGATTTCCGCAGAACCCCAAGAACGTCCTTTTATTTTCTCTCGCTATTTAGTAATTACCCCAACGTGATTAAAAATAGACGAAGGAATTTTTGTGGAATGGCGGACTACCGACAGTCAGAATATCGCCAGTTCCATAAGGTACTATCTAAAAATCATATCTGTATACACACATTTCGAGGTTTAAAGGTTGTTCGTAGATTTCAACGTTAAAACCCACCATACGAAGTCGTCAAAAAGGAATTGAGAATAACCTGACCTAACAAAAACCATTAATAAACGAGGTATTGCATAAGCTGGATTTTCTTGTTGCTTCAACATCGACAAGGAGCACCTCGACCATTTCCTACAGTGAGAAAACTTTGACAGAACTGACTTTTCAAGGAGTCAGGTATCTAATTGTGTATGTTAATGCACAATAAGTAAAGTTACACAGATGCTTAAGATTAATATGCTATAATGCAGAACAAGAGTTGCTTGTGGCGTCATGTTCACTCTTTTCTCTATGAACAGAAGAATGATATGAGTCAACTTTACGTAAGTCTTCAAATAATACAAATTCTACCAAAATCATTCATCTACCATCACTGATGGCTTCATTGCATTTGAGGACAAATCTTGTTAGCTAGTTTCTCGACAATATCTAAGTTTTGATTAATATTGGGTTCAGTAACTTCAAAATCGTCAAGTTTAAAGGAATAGAGTGTCAATCAGCAGCGTATAAAATTGCATGTATTCACTACGGGTCACAAATCTTAGACAACAAGGGCGCAATACTAATGGATTGCAGCTAATTCAATTCAAGGGATTGATTAGAGATTTTTTGAATTTTCCAAAGCGCAGTTCCAAATACCATGAAACACAAAACGTTCTATGTAGTAGCTAATTAAATGACAAAATAAAGGTTGGTAACATTAGATTTGATTTATTTTAAGATTTTTTCACTTCAGATTCATTTGTAAGAGAAAATGTAAGTAAAACCTGTTCCTGTTGAGTTAGTTTTTGTGGTATGAATAAAATCATGATGGCTGATCAAGCATAAGTTGCACCAAGTACGTTTTTCTTTTCCTGCGAACGGCTAATTTAGTACACGTGTCCTCCTTTTATGTCTTTTAAGGTTCAATCTATATCTGCATTCTTGCTTATTCTTGTCAATTACAAACACATATTCATTAAGAACGACCTAGACTTATCCTCTTATTCTCTCTTGCAACCACAACTAAGACTTCAAGCAGAGTTTATGATGAAGAAATAATTGTGCAAGAAAAAGATATCTTGTGCTAAAAATTTAAAGTCTTTCAATTACATAAAACTTAAACTTTTTAACTGCTTTTTTTCATCAAGGTTATGTTGTTGTATTAGCCGTATCAAATATGATAAATTGAAAAACAAAAGGCTATAATTAAATTATCGAATATTTTTCTTTACGAATCATTAATCTTTTATTATTATTAATTAATTAATAAGACTGTCATCAATACTTTACCACAAACTAATAAATGTGTATTTTTGCTATAAGATTACCAGACCTAGCATTAAACTGTTCATTTTAAATCATTATCGACGGATATAAATCACAATTACAGGTTAAAATATAGTGTGAAACGTTAACGATGTCACGAGGGATGAACGTGCACGAACATCTTTTATAGAGCAGCACCATTAAAAAGTTACAACTTTCGATTAACGATGCCCAGCTGAACTTTTCGTATTATATGCTGAAAAAGATCGATTTCAGTTCAATTCAGACCGGAAAAAAGTTAATCATAATTGAGATAATATTGTTCTTTTTTTATATGTTCCAAGTTCGACTCGATTTAAACTAATTGGACGGTTTCTGGAAATTCTTTACCGCGAATGCAATTTGACTACTCGAATTCCTAATATTTAAACAATGGAAAATTTGTAATAAGAATTATTTATGAAGAGTGGTATAAAAAATATAATTAAATCAGATTTTAAACTTCTCCCATCTCCAAGGGAGTTTTAAATTTAATTAAAACTAAAAACGTTCATGTTAGACTGGATATGTATTTAAACAGTAAATTTGGTGACATTTTTTAAGTCTTGTGGTTCCAAATTAAAATAGAATTAATCTGTACCCTGAATTTATTTTGAATTTATTCCAAAGCGGTCTGAGCTGGAAAATAATTAAATCTTAGTTTGTTTTGTTCTCACTCTGTGTATCCGGATATTAAAATTCATAATTATGAAAATAAAGTACTTGGATTTTCGGTTATGGCAGTATAAAACCCTTGGATAACCATTTTCAGGCGCACCTGTCTGCAGACCCCAATTAGCTAAGATTTATGTGCTAATTAGATAAACAAATAGATGTAAATAAATAAACTTTTAAATAATTCCTTTGTTCCAGTAAAGATTTATTATTATTTCTCAAATGTTAAATAAGTTTTTCCATAAATAATAAAGTTCTCTCATAAATTGAAAAAAAAACACCATTTTCTTTCTACTCAACTCGCTTTATATCGATATTCTAAAATTCGTCGTGTGTGATATATGAATACCTTTATACTTGGTTTATTTTTTTTGTTTTATTATATGAAAATAAATAAAATAAAATAATATAACTTTCTTTTTGTAATATTTTCAAGAAAAGTTCGAATGAATTTTCTGATTCATAGCTTGTCACACTTTGTGCTCGTCTAGAACATCGTCGTTTTTTACTAGTATTCACCCTGGGGGTCCACTTGGAAAGACTTTTCTTATATGTTTACACTTGTCGCACAACTGCCACCATCGTAACTATGACGGAAACGAGACCATCTGCATAGCCCCTTGAGGGACATCAAACCGAGCTCGTTCTTTATACTTTTTACAGCATTCCACCACAAGTTCGCGACCCGGGCGACAGCGAAACCATCTCTTCCTCTATTACCGAGGGAAATCCTTAAAGTACGTCTCGCGGCAACTCTTATATTTTGTCTTAAAACATCGACCGTAGATCAAATCCCAACACTTTCCCTTAAAATCACAAAAATTTCTCTTATCTCAACCGAAAAATAACTTTATTTTCGAAATGGACCATGTTAAGTAGGAGTATATTATTATTGGAACTTTGACGGGCATAAAATTTATGTTCCGCAAAATTTAATCTATTACATTGGTGCACGAATCGCAATCAGTACAGAGGAGTTGTACGATTGAGCCATGCAATGTGTTTCATTTAAATTTCATACTATCGAATTTTGAATCCCAACCGACTACGCCAATTGAAATCCTCCCTTTAAAATATTCACGTGACATTGTTCGACCCGTTTTTGGGGATTAATTGTTTATACGTAATCAACGTGGATCTTTGAAATGCATACATACTTAAAAGTCAATTATCGATAAACACTGTTGCTCTAAATCAACACATTGGGATTTAAAAATTAAATGAAATAAAAAATGAAAGAAAAATACCATCTCTTAAATTGCAGATAGATAAAAACGACCAATATATAATGTATAAAATTTATTTTATAATACATTTAATACAGTAAAATCTCAGAATAAATTCTCATCTAATGCAGATAATTCATCAAAATCTAGCATTCATTAAAAATTAAGCATCTTATGTCGCCTCCTTTTATCTTCTCAACATCCCCTAATCAACGTAATTAAGGACAGCGATTTCATTAAATTACCACATTTTATGATTTACCAGAAAGTGAGGATGAAAGGAAGGAGAAAGTATAAAGTAAGAGGAGAGCAAAATTTGTGATGTACATCGTCGAGAAAAACTGCCCTCATCAGCGTCATTAAAATTAACAAGGAGTCCCGACAGTAAACAATCCGCTACTGAAAATTTTACTTCGTACAAAATGACTGGCCGTCGGCATTAATTACGCGAAACTTCCAAACTTGGACGATATTAATCTTCTTCTTATATCAGTGGACCCTAAGACGCCTACTTAATTGCGCTAAGTATTCTATTGCAAAGTGTAGTTACGCATCACTCTTATTAAGTTAATTGACGTAGCCTTAATTAAGATTAACTGCAATTATTACGTCTAAAGTAAATTATAGTATGTTGGGTAAGTTTTGTTGTCAGGGGTTAGATTTTGACTTATTCGCTTTTTAAACTTACTTCCTAAAGCGACATTTTCAGCTTTAATTTTAGAAAGGTAAGAATCGCGAACTTTCCGGCGGCGGATTTCGTTTTATGAAGTTCCGCCTACGTACTTCCGATTTTTACGACACCTTAAGCATTCCGGACTCTTGAAGTTATTACATCCTTTCCGACAACAATTAAAAATGCATGGATTTTCAGAGTCGTATTCAACAAAGATATCACCATGAATTTTTTGTTTTGGAAATTTCAAATTCTTAGTAATATTAATAAAAATAACGAATCACTTACCTATCCTAATAACAGGTGGTAAAGCTGTAGATTCAATGGCACACCAACAACAAAGCAGGGCACACGCGAACAGAGTCATTTCGATCTAAACCGTGCACAAATTAGCATGTCAAAGACACACAACACCTATTCATGGAACGGCTCGTGGCGTTTTATCGCGAACCACTAGAATCCGCACAAGGGAACTGTACTAATTAAAGTTGCAACCGGACAAACATTAGTTTAGGACCCGGTTAGACAACATTGACCGCTTGCAGCAGGTCGACACTATTGACACTAATCGTTATTCTGCAAAGGTAGTTTTATTTGCGAAGTGTCTGTAGACAGTGGGCGAAATGGATTATCTTTGCTCGATGGACACTTCCGGTAATGTCCCTACAGACTAGCGGACCATGATGATCTGAAACAGAAATTGACCGATGTTAGATATAGCACACTTTAATTAAATTAAAATGATGCTCGGCATATTCGGAATTTCATTAATCGAATAGGTTCGATGTCTGAACCACCATCCCCCGGTTTAGAACGAAGGGAAAACCTAATTAGGGTTACCTACCTGCGTTAATTGAGAGAGGGACGATATGAAATGGAATACCTACATGCACTTTCAGGTTAATTCAAACTTCGATAATTCAAAGTTTGATAAATCTATTTGGTAATGAACCAAAATTCGATAATATATAACACAAATGGGTACTTTCAATAATTAAATCCTAATCTTTTCAATCTCCGAAACCTTTTCTGATTGTAACGTTTACTAAAAGATCTTTTAAGATTAAATAAAAGGAAGTTCACCAGGGGTTTCATGAATAAAATTTATCCTCATTGTGAAGAGGAGGTTCTTAATTTATTTTAATCCTTGAAACAGCGTTTGAGGGATTTAAAGTCTATCTAAATATCACGATAAAGAATTCAGATGCAAAAAATGTTTTATAATGAAAAGGGTCGCGATCTTTTCAAATTCGGGTCAATCACATAATTAAAGATATAAAGTTAAAGAATTAAATCAATATTTTTATAACAGACTAAAAGGCACCCAGATTTTTATCTTAGAGGATTTAAGTCAAATTTGTTCCCTTTATAGTCGTTTTTATTGCTTATAATTCCTATTTATATTTGATGGAAGGATGTGGTAATTGACTCAATGTTATCAGCAGCTATATATTTTGCCCCAACAAGTTTTATCTTATTCCCATTCCTATGTAATCTAATTCCAAGGGAAATTCTGGGAATTATCGAACGAACAACACGGATTTAGTGAAGATATAGCTCCTAAAGTCCGGAAAGAGATGACTGTAATTTCAATTAACGAAAAAATTAGTTTTTGGCCCTGAATTTTGAAAAAAGAGTCATTGAAAGTTGAGCTGAGTTGTGGAACAATTTGGAACTACCTAGAGTTTGGGTTGGCTTCTCTGTCGTTGTTTCATGCAATTTTTGATATTAATTGACAGAGTTACTCCAGTGTGGAAGGTGCGTCGGCTTGTTCTGACTTTTAATTGGATCGATGTTGGTCTGCCATTTGAAAACTCGATAGTTCCTTAACATCACCTCTATAGTATTAATTGCTTGATACGGCAGCAATTCGGCGTCCACCATCACGATGTTATTTCCGTAGTAGTATCCGATTTGTAGATAGTTGGAGATGAAAAAATGTTATGTAACTCTAAATAATCCACAGCAGTTTTATTGTATAAATACAACATTAACATCATCGTTACTAATTTTCTGCTAACTTCTCTCCTGGAAACTTAGAGCGATTGGATCCAAGCATAGGTACGACAAATCCTTTATATGTTGAGTCAATCACGCATTTTGCAATATACACATTTGGTTAAAGTGGTTTATATCCATTTAATATGTATGTTTTTCCAGATTACAAGAAACGGGTGATCAATTTCTATTTCAAAACCTGAAAGAGATACTAATCAGATAAAAGAGCAACAAGTTCCACCGCAAAAACAAAAACTTTTCTTCCCGTTATATAATATCCAATAATCCAATAATATCCAATTGATTGTTAAACCTAATCTAATGTTATAATAACGAAAAGCCCAAGAAGAAACAAACAAAAAATAGTAAATAGGAAAATGCAAGTAAAAATAAGACCAAAAATTATAACAAGAATCCAAAAATAAAGACTTAAGAAAAAGGAGAGAATTCCCAACTGAGAAAAGTAAAAGTAGGAGCATCAATCAGTGACAAGAAGCTGCTTGGATCAAGTAAAAGAAGACGATAATGCGTCTTTCTGCTATTATTGCAGTTACCACAAGAAGTTGAAAGCATTTTCGAAATATTTTCTTTTTATATCCACTAAAATTTCGGATATTTATTATCAAACAGGTCGATTGACATTCAACTGATGATTCGGTGACAATAAATTGAATAGGTCCGTATTAAAGCGAGGTTATTGAAAGATTAATCAATACAAATTAATCTGGTGAGACGACTACGAGGGGAATAAATGGTAATAAATATTGCAAAATGTAAAAATCGATTTGGAAAATCTAGTTTTAATAGACTTCAAGCTTTAACGATAAATAAGGTAAATGGTCGCCAAGTTTCTAGAAGTTTTTGGTTCTTTTATAATCCTTCCTTTGTTCTTTCAACGTTTGTAGCAGAAAAATAGAAAGATAAATTTATGTCCTCTACGGTCTCTTAACAATTTCTCGTTTTAAAATCGTTGGCCTAATATGTACTACTGAGTGTACGTTACCTTACTATGTTTACGATGTTAATATGCTTTTTTAAAGTTAATTTAAACTTTTATAGTTTACACGTAAAGTTCTAGCCCTGGTGAAGAACATAAAATAACGTAGGGATGGAAACGACTTAAAACCGTTATTGTCAAGCTGACGTTTACAGCGACCATCAAAATTGTGTAAAATCTTTTAATTTTAAACTTACTTGCCATAAGATCTATTAAAAGAAAAGAAGCAAAATAGTGCATACTAAAGTACTTTTTTATTATCATATTCATTTAATTAATTTTCTCTATCCATACTGTTTTATCGACAACAGTTTTGAAAAATATGTTTTTCCTGATGTAATATGGAGCAGTTTACTGTTTTCTTTTTTACCATGTAATGTAATAAAAAATATACTGACTTATATTTCAATCACATAAATTGCTTTTTTTGAGTTACATTTGAATCCCAAACAACACCATAGACAAAGAGATTTTCCGCAGTAAGAATTTGCTATTATTCCCATACAGACAGTGCAATCGTATCTCGAATAAAAATTGGTTTAACATTCAAACACGTTGAACTGGCGACGTTCGATTCTGTAGAGCGAAGAAAACCGAAATAAAATTTTCGATCATCGTCTCTTAATGCTAAAAAAGAATCGAAAGAATCACAGATACATATTTCTCGTGATCTTGAAGTAATATTTTCCTTTCGCCACCGCGAAGATATTTATATTGAAATACGTCCGCGGTCGAAGACGACTACGTTTTAGTTCGCATGTTTGATATCTCGGCGTTCGAATATTCCGTTTTCGATCAATACTTCGATATTATCATATCGAATGCTTTACATTTCCGCGCGAGAAGCCAATTGAAAAACAGTGCGGGGTCACGTACCACAAATATTTGTATTCACACAATGCTGAAATTTTTGTTTAATTTAAATTTTTTCTTTTATTTACATTTATTTTTATAAGTATGTGAAAATCTGTAATTCGATTTCATCGTTTTAAGATAAAGGTTTCTAAGAGCGAGGGTGCCGATGAAAAGCAATCTGATGAAGAGGTCTTCTCCTCGCCGGATCCTTCAATATTTGAACCTAGTTATTTGCATAATGCATAACCCCGTTCCCCAAAGATTATAACATGTATTATTCAATATTACCGAGCGTCGCTTTGGGGATTGCCTCTGGTATCAAACAACTTTTTAAACATTTTTAATAATATGTGGAAATTTGTAACGAGAAATTTTTACATAATTTTACAAAATTAAAAAAAAAACAATAACTTTTCTTTTTAATTTTCCTTTTGAAACGTATAAAGCCAAAGTCATTGCAAGATAAATTCTCGCGTTATCCGCTTAGTGGTAGGTTGTGCTGATTTTTGCCAATAAAATACGTGATAATACGCGCTCGTGTACTGACGCGACATCCATAAATAAAAATACATCAAGATATATGTTCAAACGGACTCCTTTTTTACCTTCAGCTCCAGTTTACCCTGGCCGATTGTCATTTACACGTATCGTACAGTTCGTCCGATTCAGCTTTAGTAGACGTTAATTTATTGCATTCCTGATAATCTAAATTCTAATGAAAACGTTGAAAATTCGCAATATTGAGTAATCTTGTCAAATTTAGTCAAAAATAATATAAAAATTGTTAAAATAACTAAAAAGAATTAATAGAGACAATTTAATACTTGTTTTAGCTCAATAAACAACAAGGAATAATGTGTGGAAACTCGGTTATATTTATTGCGAACAATCACGAAGACGTTGCGTGTTTCTAACATAATATAGAACTCGGAATTTTATTGTCTACAATTTTCAGTGAAGTTTACTAATATGTTTTTTACGCCATTAAATTGGTTAATTCAGTAAAACTTTGTTATAACGAAACTTGGGGTATTCCCACAGTTGTCTATTTGATGTATAAATCAAGTACGGTAGTTCTAGTTTTAATTTTTATTTAATGCTAGATTATTGTATTAACTATTCGGATTTAGCCGTCTTAAGAGATGTACGGCTAAACTGGAATGTTTCTAGTTCTAGGTCTAGTGTTAGTTCTAATGCTACTGTTAGTTGTTTATCATTGCCATATAGGGTGATTCAAAAAACCGCTTACAGACTACTAGGGCAGGTAATACATTACAAATTAAGATGAATAGTGTTAATATACATGGGCTCGGAAATGCCTCCTTAACGAGATATAGCGGGTCAAACTTTCTTTAACGTTAATAAATTAAACATTATCTAGCCGTATTTTCGTGTAAAGCGGTTTTTTCAACCTGGAACCAGGTTGCAGATTTTTTCAATATCGCTCTCCTAATACAATTGATTTTGGAAGATTTTGGAAGGCTATAACTGACACTCCCTCCTCGTATTAATCCGTTACGTCTAGATTTTACTGTTCTTTTCTTTTAACTATTTTTTGCAATAATCGCATTATAATTTATTTTTGATATAAGCCGATAATGTAGAGTAGAAACAGAATTGATAATTAATAGAAGCACGAATTTGCTATTTTATGATAAAGTTAAAATTTATTGGTGCTATGACGATGTGGTTATACGTGGTAGATGCGAATGTTAGGTGATCGCGAAGAGTTTCGAGGAAATTCGCGGAACTCATGACGTTATCTCCTTTAAATATGCAATAAATGTTTTCCGTACGACAGTTTATCAACGGCTCAAGGCGAAGAGTTGTACTTTTTCGTGGCGTTTGGAACTTTTCCCCCTCGTATAATGCAACGACCCTTCGTCTTTATCGCAACATGCGTGTTAACGTCGTTGTTAACCGGTAATGCACTAAAATTGTAAAATGTTGACTTGGTTTTTGATGCGGCTTTACATTTTCAATTTTTTTATTTTTATGGTAGTATATTAAATGAATTCTTTCGTATAATTAAACAAATGGATGATAGTAAATGTACAATTTTACAATCAAACAAATTTTGGTCGTGGATTAATAACAATTTTGTTTGCGTATGTTCAATTACATTGTACGTAGGAATTCTCATTTATAGTAGCATTATATAGCATAATAAAATGGGAACGTATCGATACAGATACCGCAGGAAATGTTATTTCATTTCGTAGCAAATCGACAATGGAATATTTTTAAAACCCTTTTACGTTCATATTTCATGATTTAAACGTAATATGATGTGTCCCGTTATCTATTTGCCAGGGGAATTTAACATAGTAACAGTTTTATATCGAGCTCTATTTCATTTATGTTTTCACCAAAGCTCATACACAAATTCAAATTCACCTAAAGTTTACTAATTTTGAATAAAATACGTTGAAAATGAATTTTAACCAGACGATAATAAGCTCGGGAAGATTAGGGGAATAAGCTCTATTCTCACGTAACACTCAAATATTAAATTAAGTGGTATACCAAAAGTTGTTTCATTGTTTGAAATTATTCCGGTGCGAGTTTACTGGCTTTCACGTTTGTAATGCTGCTAGGATGACGATTTCCCAGAAGAGAACAAGAATACACAGCAAACAGGACGCCATATGTACAATATAGGGAAACCAACTTGATCATTATCTTATTTTACTGCGTAATATGATACTGAATATTCACCTACAGTTACAGCAAGGGTAATCCGCATAATACAATACACGTTCGAATACGAACGGGGTGTCAAATGAATTTCAAACGTGTATTGCTCCCGAAGTGATTGATGTAGAATAATGTTTGGTACAATAAATAGATTAAGTGATTAAATGATTATTGATTTATGATATATCAACTATAAAATTTGTGAGTTAAAGTATTTATACTTGATTTAATTAAAATTACGTTTATAAAAAAGTTCGAAAGCAACACTGCTTCTTAACTTTACGTCAATTTTATCCTGAGGTTCAAGTTCTGTTATAGTAAACATTAAAGTCCTTAATCTAAAAAAAAAGATATTTTTTTAAATATAAGGTGCAAAGTTTATCATGGAAAATTACCTAGGTGTGCTAGTACAACTTGAACTTGAAATCCCTTGATGCATCTTTTTCTATATCCCAACATTTCCAAACATTCAAATGTTTTTTTGCTATTCTATGTATCTCTATATCACTATTGAGATCCCATAGATCCCAGTATTGGATTGATCTTAAGACTGAATCTTGTTAACTCGCCTTGCTTGTCATTTAGTGGTGAAGTCTATTTAGGAATGAGCATATTCTGAAATAAACAAGCCTCCTCTCCAACAATGCTGTTGTTGATTAATCGGAAGATATAGCAAAAATTGTTCATTAAAAACTGAATTAAAACGTTTGCATAACAAACTGACGTAACAATGGATATCAACGAAAATACACCATCACAGATTTGTACATTTAATTAATGTGGAGTTAATTATGAAACAATTTTTTCAAACATACAAATATATAATTTTTCTCACCAAGAAAATTTAGAAAATTTTATTTCTCTCCTTTACATTCTCTATACTATTATTTAATCTTTTCCTAAAATAAAGCCTTTGTTTAAATGTGGTGTTTGTATACACTACTATGGTGAACTAGAGTATGTAGGGTAGAGGAGGAAAATGAGTAGGGAAACCCAAGATCAATATGATTATAACTAGGGGTTAATCCTCTTCATTGTGTTAAGGGCTGCGATGGTTTATTGTGTTTGTTTAAATATTACGATCTGATGTTTGTATTTTGAATTAGTGGTTATACAACATAAAAGTAACCTTAATCAATTTAAAAAAAAATTCAATTTAGTTTCATTTTCGTTGTATCATGTTAAAACAAAAACTTACTTCTTTTTGTGGAAAATCCCGCATTTTCAGCGTTAAGAAGCAAGTGATATTGGGCTCCGCGGCTGACGCCTTGCGTCGTTGGTCGTCTACGAAGGCGATGTTATGGCGATGCCTTTCTCTGGTGCACTATTTGTGCAGCCGTCGTTCTCACAAAGGAAAAACATCGACGGCTTTAACCTAATACGGTAATATATTCCAACGATGGCTTATACACGGAACATTTTATCCGTTGTTTCCTTTGTACTCGCGTTAACTACGAACGGATATTTTTATATCATTATCTATTTTCAATTTCTATTTGTTTGCCAACATTAAATTTTAAAACAATTGTTTCTTTGATGTTTGAAAATAGTATAATAATTACAATTTTTGCTTTAAATTAATTGTAGTAATTTTTGTATTACAGTAAAACCTCGATATAACTAGAGCTAACACTAGCACTAGAACTAACACTAGACTTAGAACTAGAAACAAGTACGGCTAAACCAGAATGTTTCTAGTTCTAGGTCTAGTGTTAGTTCTACTTGACGAGGTAAAACTAACGTTATATCGAGCTTTTACTGTATCGGGTTGGTTGAAATAAAATAAATATTCCGATGGGTGCAATACAAAAAAAATTATATCTGCAAATAAAATCAACTTGAAAACAATATACATATATTTTGTTAGCTTTAAATTTTATTCACTGTAAATCATTAACAGACTTAGAAAAAAGCTAAAAATTTAAAAATTGAGGTTGGGTGAAATGAAAGAAAATTAATTTTCAAGAGTAACTAATACTAGGTAAATATTTAAATTTCTGCGTCTGCGCTAATCTAGGCTGATTGATGAAGAGACATGCGAAATTTGAAATTATATTAAAATTGCAGTCTGCTTCCAAGGTAAACGATCCGGTAGAAAGACCTGTTCCGGAATCCCTATTTTTAATTAAAATATCCCTGCGGCGGACTCATTCCCCCAATTAAAACGAAACTATTCCGCGCGAATTCCTGGCGGTATCTGTAATGACCCAGTGGTCCAGCAAATAATTTAGGTACTTTGAACTATAAGGCATTGAAAAAAATAAATTTTCATAGAATTACAACGTTTGTGTTAGAAAATTTCAAAATTGTTCAATAATTTTAATCAAAAATGATAATTTTAAATTATTATTTTGAATTACTATTAATATAATGCAACAAGTGATTCAGTGTTATAAGACTAACGTAGTAATATTTTCCTGAGGTGGCAAGCACGTCTTAAACACCGTAATTTCTGTTTTAATTATTTAGCGATAAATTTTAGCGAAACATATATCAGCTTAATGTGACTTTTTGAACAGCTGTAATGCATCTTACGGCATTATCTAGGGTATTTTGGACACGTCCCATGAGATACCCACACAAAACCCAAATTCTGTTCTCTTGTAATCTCGACAATACTTCCAAGTATGTTATTAAATACTAAATGTTAACAGTTTCTTCTTACACAAGAATTTTGATAAAATATAGCTAAAAAATCATGTATGGGGTTTACCATTAAAAAGATGAAACTTTTCATTGGAATTGTTCCAATTTTTAAGATGATTACATGCTGTAATCTCATGTTACAGCAACTGAACTGACCACACTTTAATAAAGCCAAGACTTGTACAAAATTTATTTTCGCAAGATATTTGATTAATTAGATTTTCAACTCATAATTTGAAAACTAATACCACTAAAACCAAAACTTCGACAAAACTTATTTAAGCTTTGTTTTGTGAACTCACAAAGAAAAAATAGTTGTAATATTCCGGTGGTATCGAATTTCTTAGTAGGAAATTCTTTGATAACATTATCAAACCCGAAGAAAGTACTAAAGAATTATGAAATATGTTCTCTATTAACAAAGTTATAAAATTATCTTTATCAACATTCAAAACCCAGGCATACTACCATAAATCCTATTGTAAGATGAGAACCAACACAACCGTAGGTCTCTTGTTAGGCGATCGTGCTTGAAGGTGTTTGTGTTAGGTTAACAGGCCGCGAAACACATTGAAACCAATGGAATGATTTAAATTGACAGGATCGGCGGTTTGAGGTACATAGTAGACGCCGCATCGGATCATTCTATTCCATGGCCACTTAGTATAACCGAACGGGTGCACTTTGTAGAACCAGGAGATAAGATTCATTGGGTGCACACCGGAGCGACGCTTGTAATTCCGGCCATTATTAAATCTTGGTAATTATTGACATCAATATTAATGCTATGGGTAAGGCGTGGGTTGCCCGAGTATTTTACATATTGATTGATTACACGAAGTAGGTTGTTGTGATGGGCATTACGCTCTCTCGCATTAAGAGGAACATCAGCGGTTTAAAATAGATTCGTCGGAGTAACGTCATGATCCGACGATGTATTTTGTTTAGGAATACAATAATCTAAAAGCAGTTTAATTAATGAAACTCACATGCAAAATGAATATTTAGTACAGTAAAAACATCTACTTTATGAGAGTAGTAACATATTTCTATTACTAGTAGTAATGTGATATTGTTGATAAAATTGTTGTGATGTTAATATCAAACTATCTATTAATTTATAAATATACCGTGATAATTAAGTGTAATCCAATTATTTAACACAAAACGATTCGTTAGTATAAATTTTGTGCGAAACGAAATTTTCATTCATTTAAAGGTAATCAGATTTTTGCAAACATAATTAACGTTAATAAAGCGTTAATTAACAGACTACGTTGGCACGATTTCGCGATTAATCATGCCCGTTGGGAAAATAAATAAGTCACGCTTAATTAGTTTACAGCGAATGTGTTTGATGATAAATCACGTTTTTTTTTATTTCCCGCCTTGAGATAGGGTTTCGGTGACAAGCGCCAGCCGCTAGAATGTAATTAGAAACGCCCGAAGGAAGCGGCGCTACTAACGAAAGGCGGGACAATAAATTCTTCTTGATCGTGAAAAAAATGAAACAACGTCTTCTATAAATTGGTGTTTTTAGTCCGAAATTGGATACGACAGCGTTCGCGGCGCCTATCCCAATTAGAGCGATTTTTCTTAATTTTTTTTCGCTAAACTATCTATGTTTAGGAGACCGTTGGGATTAATAAAAACGGAAATCGAGGATGATTCCATAAAAGAACGACATTGAAATTGCCCATTCAGCCTAGCTGTTTCTATGTTATAACGTTTTTTATTACATCCCTTTTTACACAGCTTCATTTCTACTACCGATGAAGGGGAAGTTTATGAAGCTTGCACGTTTTATTGCTTTTAATCTAATTAATCTCGTACATTCAGGTGCAAATTTAAAAGTCGTATACTAAGCAAGTGTATTTTTATAAAAATAATTTAAAAAAAGTAAGTTCAACAATTTATATTTAACTCTGTGGATGTTACAATTAAAGTAATTAAGTGTGGAAGAAGGTTACAGAATAGAGAAATAAAAACGTAAAAATAGCAGCAGGTATTGCTTGTTAGCCGTCCTTTGACCTATTACTCCATATATACAGGTGTATAATTCAATTTCGAATCGGTAACCACAAAAGTCAGGTTAATCAGGCTAACTCAATAAAAGTCTCTTAGCTGAAATTGCTTTTTATGATAGCTTGATGATGCAAATTTGATTACGCCATTAACTATCACAACAAGGATCTAGTGTATTTGATTAAAATACAGTTTTTATTGTTATTCTAAAGGTTTAAATTTTTTCATTATGACTGCTTTTGGTTTTATAAATTAATAATTTATTAAATTAATAAAACTTCAAATTTTTTATTACCAATAATTTTCTAAGTTGAATTTATCTTGAAATACTGGTAAAATGGATTTTATAATCAATGTTGATCAAATGAACAGTTTATATCATCAGTGAAAAACATCGGATACTAGTTTAGAAATCAAAACATTTTCTATGTGATATGGTAGCATACCAAATTCTTCAGATAAAGTGATTGCTATGATTTGAAATACTAACATGGAAATGAACACCGTTAATCAGACCATTAGCAAATTTGCCAAGAGTCAAAGACATCCAATTCCTCGCCAATATAAACCAGATCAAAAGAGTCAAGACCCCAATCAAACCCTTCGAGCTGGTGTAATTTGAAAGAGAATTCAAAATCATGAAAAACTAAACTCAAATGGTACATGAAACTAAATTATAAAAGCCGTCAGATGTGGAAACTCGATACGTAAATGATTTGCTTATATATTTAGATTAAGTAATACCGAAGGACAAATCAATACTCCCTCAAGAGGAAGACTTGTAAGCTGTGACATAAATTTCGTATTGGGTATTGAATTTTGAGTTGGTGGGTACCATTTTATATCCTGATGTGGGAACTTCTATTATTGTTGTATTGTGTGATGTTCTGATGAATAAAATACCTAAATCTTTTTGAGTTTTCAAGTCGACAAAGTTCTAATGGGTCAGTACTAAATTAATACTACGCTGTAATTATAATCGTTATCGTAAATTACGCCAAAGGGCAAACATATTAATGTTGAAACCCGAAATTGTGCAGAAAATTACCTTATTATCGATATATCTATTAGATAAGCTCACCGAACCTGTCACAAATAGTCGATTGGTTAACCTAGAGTGAGTGGTATGGTTACCTTGCACTATAAATTCTTTAAGATTGATTGATGATAGTGGATGAGATTTCTAAGATAGTTTTCAAGAAAGTCAAACATGTCAAGCTCTTTCTGCTCAAATCTATCCTAACTTTACAGTAAATCTATACATGTTAACCATCTTTAATTCAATTAAACTCCGATAATAACTTAAATTTTGTTGACCCCACTAGTTTCAGTCAATAATTTAATTTAATTTCGAAATTTAAGCATTTTATTAGCGAATGAATATAACACTCGAAAATAATTCTTTTCGAGTTTAATTTTATTAATTTTTTTGAAAAAATTGTTTTCATCCTATCTTTAGCTAATTAAATTATCTAATAAGGAACAATTTATCGTTCCAAAACTAACATTACATAATTGACATTTGAAACTTTACAAACTGCACTTTGAATGTTGTCTCACTTGGGAAATGTTGACCAATCTTCACAACAAACACAATCTTTAAATTCTCTAAGGGCGTAGTAGCATTCTAGCTTGTCAGGAATTCTCTGTGGGTAAACATATATGAACACAAACAACCACTGACAATTAATGATATCAAACAAAATGTATTCAAACGTGTATGCGACTTTATACCAATGGTTGAAGTAACTAGTAAATATAACAAATATTAGTAATTACTACGTATACCAAAACGTATCAGGTAATTAATGCGTATTGTGTTGTTGATGTAAATTTTGATTTGTGGAAATGTTTTGAACCAAATTAACAATTAATTAAAATGTCAGGTAAATTCACCGGATTAATTTAATTGTCGAATAATCCGCTAGCTTGCTAATAAAAGGTTACAATTAGTAATTTTTTATACTACACACGTTTTACGTATAATGGACACTAAATTTAATCAATTACATTGCGGGTAGTGAAAGTTTCCATTTTCGCGCTCAACGCCGCTGATTTATCGTTAGCAATACAATTGGAACGCAAGCTTAAAATCCATAGTACTTTTTTTTGCGGTCGACATGAATATAAATTCTTCTAGCACCGTTAAACGTACTCACAATAAAATGTATATACAACTGAAACAATGATATAATTTATATTTAAAAAAATAATTATAATATTTTTGATAATTAAATTAACAAATGTATTCTAATCTAATTTAGGAATAATATCGATAAATCAAAGTATGGTAAAAAAAAGGATAATATAAAAGTTAGACGTAATACATCGATATCTTCTCAATTAAATTAACCAGTGAGGCGAAATTGCCTATCGTGCAGAAAATGCGCTTATCTCTATGTCCAAAATCCAATTACAAAGCTTAGAGCTCAAGAATGCGTGCGGCATTCGGTACCTAACGGGGCGAAAAGTTGAAGAAAAGTTGTTCTTGGAGAAACTTTACCTTACATACCTTAATTAGAAAGATTACACGCAACACCTTAAGACGTACCATTTGAAATTTCTGCGACATTTCTTAATTACAGTATTATATTCAGATATAAATCACAATTAATTTTATGTATAATAATAATATAACGTAGGTATGTAATAAATCTTTGCTCTAAAGTGCCCAATATTACAAGGTTAATAATTCTATATTTACTATATCCCGAGGGAATTTTGAGATCATGTATTCAAATAACATTTATACAAGTAGATAGTTCATTTAAAATTAATGTGAATCTATAATGTATAGGTTTAAATTTTAATTTAAATTCAAATTTAAATTCTTTTTAATGAATGCGTAACTGAGCAAATAATAATCACCCATTAATCTTCTTTGCAGAATTTAGAATATATTACGGATAACTCATCTAGTTCCTTTCTTATTCACGATCAATAAAATTTTAAAAAATAATACACAATAAAACTTGTCAATACAAATAAATTCTTTAAATTGAAACTTACCCAATTTAAAATTTGATACCTCTTAAACCATTGTCACCTATACAAATTTTCACGAACTAAATCGAATTTGGAAAAGCATCCAAAAAACTTTTTCCGTTCTACGAAATACGAGAATTTCACTGTGTCGATAAATAGGTTCCGCGATCTCCGAAAATCCGAAGGGGCCCACAAAGAAACGTGGGGTTGTTTCGACGACCGACGCGTCACTGAACGGCATCCGAACGGCGTCGTTTCGTCGGGCGTCGCGGCGCAAGTCGTCGCGACGCCCACGAAGTGAATTGGGACTCCATCCGAATAGTTACACACCCGTTTCGTGAATGATCCGGGCACGATCCTCAATTCTTGATTGTTATCGTTACCAAAACGCGCGGACGAATCGAACAGAAATTGGGATAACGGGTCACATACGGTTTAATTAAGGCGGTCGGTCCGAAAGCGATATTTTCTCAGATAAACCCCTATCTACCGCACCGAAGGCCGTTCATATAGGGAACCTGTGAATGTCGTTAAATTTATGTTTGGCTTTACCCAATGGATGAGTTTGTCGTAATACCTTTCTAATAGAAGTAGTAATTATCAGAATAGATTTTAATTAAAACGAAAGTGTTTGGTAACGTATGTACTATTAGAAGATATTAAATTAATTGTAAAAAGTCAAAGCTGAATAATGTGACCATCAGTGCAATAGATGAGATATATCAAAATAATAACATTTAAATGTGCCAAAGTCTCGCATCAAATCTCGCATTCGATTCAGTTAATAATTAGTTAAGGTGAGCCATCCACATTTCAGTCAACAATAATTTTAGATATCGTAGGGATACAACAAACTCTTTCACCTCTTTAATTTAGTGAAAATTAGTATTAAATCACAAATACATTCACAAAATAAATACTTTCAATTTAATCAATTCATTCAAACTTTATCGAATTATAAATCCGCTTCAAATTTGAATGAAACGTAGTAATTTGATAATCAAATGTGGTAAATGAGGAACTAATAGAAATACGTTTAGGACGAAATTAGGTTGTAATATAATATTTCTGAAATGAGCAATAATAGCGATGACTAAAATAGATTGGCTTTGACTCAAAAACGAAATTAAGTGTACGTTGTGTAACTTCAATTTGTCGTATAATAGCTACGGGCTGTTGAATGTTTGGACATGAACACAATAATCAAACCAACCTCGAATATTAAACCCTTGAATCACCATAGAAACATATTACAATTTATTTGGCAAATACGATTCAGTCAGGTTGATGGTATTGACTTTGGTATTTGACCTCTTTAATTTACGTAAGCAAAGTTCAGGAATGCAGGATTTCGTTAAATTACATTCAGCTTTCAAAACCGAAAATATAATAAAAGGTTTAATTTTTGATATTACAAACAATTCAATTAAGGTGTATTTATTGATAAAGTAATCGTTCTTCTAGAATTGGTTGAGCATAACACTCTTCCTATCCCTTGAGTTTAGATTGAAAACACTTTAAGACAAAGAACCATAAATTTATCTTCTCTTTTGTGGATTCTCACTATGAATAGCCAGGAGTAGACCTCATAATTACTTAGATAGTTTTTAATCTGTCGGCTGCGCAGATAACCTGAAAGTACTTAGCAGAGACAAATAATTTTATTCTTAATCTCATCTATAGTTGGTGTAATAAACAATTTCTAATCAGCCACAAGAAGTTAGAAATACATATGCGTTCTGAATTGCCAATGCCCATGAAACCTATATAAGCTGTATTCAGAGTTTAAGAACTAGAGCTTAATGATAGGTAGGAAGTTCCATCTTGACAATTGAGAAGACAGGAGGACTTGCTTTGCCGTCGGCCAATGCCAGTAGCTTGTCGGGACTTCTCCGATGGTCTACCGGTGGTATACTAGTCCAAAATGTGAAAATCTACTCGCTACAAGTACGCTGTCATTAACCCCATCGCTTCCGCGAGGCCATGGTAACTCAACCACAGATAAAGCTACATAATCAATAGAAACCATGCAAACTAGGGATACTAGAAATAGTTCGACAATTCGGTAAGAAGCAACACACAGCTAACGTATAGCAGTTCCAGAGCAATAAATCTACATAATACCTTAATAACCTTAAGACTTACACTGATGGTTCGCCAAGACGTGGTACTAAAAATTTGTCTTATGACGATCAGATTTAACTTTCTGGTAAGGGTATCTTCAACCCTTAATGTGATGTTATCAGCATACGAATTATTAAAGTACCGTTAAAACGATATAGGTACTTACAATGAAGTTAAGATGAAAAAAATCCAGCAGAAGTTATTCCAACATTAATAGATAAATAATCAAAAATAATTCACATTTCTTTGTTTGTTCTAACAAAATTTAACCTTCAAATATAGGACATCTTTAATATAATAAATACTGGCACTATTTCATCTTTTACCAGGTTATCCCCATTTAGAAATTCGCAACTTTTAACTAGTTTTTTATAACGACCTAGAGTCCAGGTTACGAACCGCTCCAATGTAACTCCATAAACTTCTTAGGGTCCTCTATACTTTTAGACCACAGTATCCTATCTAGTTTAGTTTTCCATCCTTGACGTAGTCTTTGCATCAGTTCTATTTAAAGCGATTATAATAGTTATTTATATTACATGTGGGCTAGAAACATAATTACAGTACGAGTGCGGAGAATTGCACGACGAGGTCGTAGACCGAGTCGTGTAATCACACGAGTACTGTAATTATGCTCTAGCCCACGTGTGATATACAGCATTTTATCTACGACTGCTAAAAATTACTAAAAAATCAATTTCTTTAGAAAAGTCTATTTGACATTTATACAAATATTTTGAAATGATTGTTGTCAATTTTGAATTGTCAATTTCAACATGTTTACTCATCTGGAATAAGTGTTTTGAAATGTAAAAACATAACAATTTATGTTTATAATAAATAGTATTGTTTCTCTGTAAGTAGATAGCACTTTTTCTTTTGTATTGTTGCTCGTTTCAATAAATTAAGTCTGTTCTGATTAAAGGTGAGGTTAAAAATGCGTTACGTAATGAAACCAGTGCGGTAATGAACTTCATTACGTAACTCAAATCACCTCAAACGAGTGCGGTAATGATGACTTATCCAAGCAGTCGTAGATAATAGTATATTATTCAACAAGCGTATAATGGCGGCTGTTACCCACGAAGAAGAAGTTGCAACACGAGCGAGCGAAGCGAGCGAGTGTTGTAATCTGAGTGGGTAACATCCATTATACGCAAGTTGAATACTATACTTTATCTACAACTATTTAATTTTGAAAAAAAAATCAAAAAAACGAAAAAAAAATAAACTTGATAGACATTTCAGACATAACCTCAATATAAGAAAGCTGTCATTTCTGTTAATATTTTATTTTTTGATTAGTAGGCAGTGTCAGAAGTGTGGAATAATGGCCTCATTATTCAACACTTTGTCTGTCATGGGTAATGAGTGTCATTACCCGTCAAAAATCAATTGTATAACGAATAGATAATTCAATAGTTGCAGATAAATATATTAAATGCATGTGGTGATGTGTTCACATGTTAGTTATGTTACGTAAGCTACTTAAATTTGTATTAAAAGCTTCTTTTCAGAATCGAACATAACAATTTTGTTTAAAACCTACCACATTGTCGAAAGATAATCGTTTACAGTTTTATATGTATACTTTTACAAAAGTGTTGATTTCAGGTTGTATACTTTCACCATCAAGTACTCTAAGGTCGCATGTTATTTCCTAAGGGTAATATGTTTATCATTGACGGTCCAGGTTATGGAATAGTGTCTCTGTAAAATTGTAGGGATACAACAAACTCTTTCACCTCTTTAGTTTAGTGAAAATTAGTATTAAATCAATATAATTATCACAAATGTATGCTGATGATTTAAAAATTTTCTTGTCGGTTCGGACCACAGATGAATGTGTGAAGTTGCAGACTGACCTTGACACGCTTGACCAGTTCTGCGTTAGAAATCACCTTATTCTAAATATTGCAAATGCCATACTATTTCATTTACTAAAAAACGCGATTACATCAAATATAACTATTGTATTAGTACGGAAGGCCTGCATCGAGTGACGCACACCATCGATCTTAGTGTAACACTCGACCAGAAGCTGATATTTGACAGACATTGTTGACGGAGTTGTAATAAAATGTTACAGAACTTAAGTACTACCGAGCATTTCACAAACTTAAGTGCAATTATAAGCATGTATACTGCTTATATTGGCAGTGTCTTAAACTTTGGAAGCATTGTCTGGAATCCTCAATATGCGGTTTACATCGAACAGTTAGAAAAAGTTCAAAAATGTTTAATTAAATATCTTTGCTACAAAATCAGACGTGAATATGTGGATTATCCCGCAAGCTGTGAGATGTTCGGATTTCTGACTCTCCGTCAACGACGAGCATATAATGACGTACATTTTCTGTTCAGGCTTGTCAGTGGTCTTTCTGATTCACCGTCTTTACTGGCTAGGATCGACTTTCATGTTCCCCCGCAGCAACTGCGATATGACTTTTTGTTTTACGCACCTATGCCGCGAACAAATGCTTATCGGCATTCCCCTATTCTCAGAATGGAGCGTACCGCTGATCGCATTAATTGCGACTTATTCGCGTATAATCCAGCTAGTGTTAAACGCAACATCAGAACCGCCATTATATCTTCACCTGCCGTATCGCTATGATTGTAATGCCTTAATGCTCTGTCCTTAAGCTTCTTTTAGAAATTAGGATTTTTTTTAGTTGTATTTTATAAATGTATGTTGTGGAACAACTTTATTGGGTTCGTCCCGTTGTTGTTCTCTTGTTCAAATAAATTTAAAAAAAAATAAATAAATACATTCACAAAATAAATACTTTCAATTCAATCAATTCACTGTAACTTTATCGAATTATATCCAATTCAAGTTTTAATTAAACGTAGTAATTTGATAATCAAATGTGGTAAATGATGAACTGATAGAAACACGTTTCTGTCGAAATTAGTTTGTAATATGATATTTCTAAAATAAGCAATAATATCGATGACTAAAACAGATTGGTTTTGACTCAAAAACGAAATTGAGTATGTAACGTTAATTTGTAATCTAATCGAATTACATTGTGTAACTTCGTTTTGTCGTATAATAGCTACGGGCTGTTGAACGTTTGGACATTTATAGAACACCTGTATATCTCATCCTTGTCGCTGTTCGCCGAAAACACGTATGCCCGCATAGTGTGAAATTGGCAGTTAGCCCAAGAGATTACTTAATTTATTGCCCTATTATATAACAGGTCGTATATTACTCACAATCAGTGTTGTGTTTACATATTTAATGAATGGATTACTATATAGGTTGAAAAATATTAATTATGTTATTAAAATTTATTACGTTTCATCAAAAACGTTCCATAAAAGTTATAACCATTCATCATCGAACTCTTTATATGGCTTTACGCCCTGTGGCTTTAACGGTTTCAATTAACCGTTAGAGTAAAACTGAAAACCAGCCAGCGCTTTACACTATCACAATAAAAACTGAACCCGAGCTCAGATATAATATTCACCGGGGTATCAAGTCATAAATAGCCGAGAGAGTTCTGGACCAGTTTTTCTCGCTTTGTTTTATTACATTTTTTACGCGGTTTTGTTTCAGCTTCATGTAAACTAAACTTTTACAGTCGCGGTGCACCCGAACGAATAGATATAAAAGTTCCAAATCGTTGTTTAAATCTCTCTACAAACCCTTTACGTACCCATCGCTATAGTAGGTAATTAGTTCAACTTCATGATCCTATAAGAGTTAACAAGACCAAACAGTCTAATCTTTGGATGGTTTCCGTGTAAAACGGTAAGGTTAAGGAGCAACTAAATGTGTTGACACTGGTTAATGGGGCAACTTAAATTGGATATAAATTACTTTCCTTCCGGGTTCCGTTAGTACAAATTACTGGAAAATTAGTTGATTTTATTATGTACACAAGGATTTAATGTTTTGTTTTCGCTTAAACATTTTGGCGGAGGAGCCGGTGGTTTAATAAAAAATTGCGTTTTATAAAAATTTTGGGATTAATTTCTCTATCTACTATAGCGTGTGATATCAAACAATGACAGTTGACTCCCAATTATCTGCATCCATTGAAACACTAAGCTAACGCTAAATAGTTTTCGAAAGCCCTCGAGGACGACGGTCAATTTATCAACGGGGTCAAGTGTAATTTTATGCGCGATCTATAACAAGGCCGCTTTTGTGGGGTAGCCTCTCGTCGCGAACGCAATTTATTTTCGTTTTTCGTGTACAATGTATTACAAAAATTGCGCCATAAATCCGCGTGAAGTGGCCGGGGAATGGAGTTCCCCGTTAAGGTCCAGCCGGGTCCGGCTTTTGATAACAATTTCGCGAACACGCTTCCGACACTTTCACGCCTCTCACACAACTCCCACGCACCCATCCGTTATTTTCCAATAAAACCACTGGTCAACCGTTTATAAAAGAGAAAGTTCCTGCTGAATTTTCAATAAAAACTGATTTATTTTCGAAGCAGTATTGCTGCGGAATATAAATTTGACGTCCGATTAATTTTTTACCTGCCAAATCTACTAAATCAAAAATGGCAAAAATGAAATATAATAATAAATTATTTGAAAATTGTAATCAATATAGTGACAACAAATTTCTGTTGTATAAAGTGTATACGAAACTTAACATCGTGATATACTGCGCACATTATTCTCCGTTGGCTTCGCTAATTTATTCCAACGGAAAGGGTTCCAATGGCGATGTTTATAAATTTTAGCCTCCAGGGTGGACGTATCGGAAGTCCCACGCTGATGATACTTGTTCGGGATAATTTATACCCAACGACCAATTAGCAATCCCTTCCCAGTTGCTAGTAAATTTTACTGACATTAATTGCGTTCACACATGTTGGTGATAATATTTGTAAACGATACATCCTATATATCAGGAAACCTTACGGGAATTATGTAAGAGTAATATTAAGCTTATTGTTGTTTATGGTGAAATTGGCCTAGAACAGTTTCACAACTTATCTTGATGTAACTTAAAAATATAGAAAGTTTTTATGTGATTATTACAAATTGTATTAGAAATCATTCAATTTTTAAGGCTTACTGCTAATAATACAGTTAATAGAGGAGATAACTAGTTCAGATAATAATGTCTTCTGATCCCTATGTCTTTGAAGTACGTCAATTTCCAAGAAAAAGTAAGAAACAATTTTCGTATCAAAGGCATTGTGTGTAAGGTGGGTAAGCCTGCCAAAGAGGCAGCGAGGACGCCCTTTATTGGACCCTTCAGTATTTCCAATTTTTAGAACGTAAGGATCAAGAAAATACTTTCAACGATGAAATGAAGATGAAAATGAAGATTTCGGAGACGATCAGATCATGATAATCATGAAGATCGAGATTAGTGAAATATCGAGAAGAATGTGATTTCGAACAGAATTGATATAAAGTAGGTAATAAATCTTTATTTACTAAGGTGATATGTTTAATTATGTTAATTGTCTTTATTAATTTCAGCCACCTGGCCGTCTTCAGAAGACCTCTATACGTACAAAATATTATAAAATATAAATCAAACGGATTAAAATCATAGTATAAACTTACGTCAGATATTATAAACGCACGTGAACATGTTAAATTTCAAAAAATAAACATTTAATCGTAAAGAACATGGTGTAATTCAGCGGGAAAACAGAGTTGTTAGTGAGGTTTGGTTGCGCTGATCGGTAAAGTAGAAAACAAAAAGAGAATGTATAATCCGAACAAAATGCAAAAGCACACACAAGTAACATTAACATATTTGAAGAATTAAAATATCAAATTAAAATCAAAATACGTTAACTTAATCTTCTTGTTTTTTCGTAATTCGGGGCCTCTCTATTTTAACAATACAGCAGCACTAGTCGCCACCTAACTAGGCTCTCTCGTTTGTTAAAATTTTTGCTTGTCCTTTATATGGTGGATATGGATGCTTTAAGTATGTGTATAATGGGGTTTGTTGTGGAATTAGTTGTTCGTTGAGTTTCTCTTTGGGATTGTTATGAAGAAAACGATCATGTGTGTGCCCTTACTAATCTGGTGTAGTATTTTTCTCTGGTTTTGTGTTCTTTAATACGCTGTTGCAATGTTCTTCCCGTCTCTTAGATATATATTGCCTGGCATGTGTCGCATAGTAGTTGATAGACTCCGTTCTTCTTTAGTAATTCTGTTTTGTCTTTATTGTTAATTAACAAGTTTTTCAGGGTGTTTTTAGTTTTGTATGTAATTGGTTAAACACTTTTTTCAGTTTATGCGATAATTGTCCTGGAAAAGTAATGGCTCTATAAATAGTATCTTCTTTTGTATTTAAGTCTTTAAGTGTAGTGGTGTTTTTAGTGTTATTCTTGTGTTGTATTTTATTCATGAGTTTCTGTATTGTATGTTTGGGAAAATTGTTTTGTTTTGCTACTTGTTGTATGATCAAACATTCTTTTTCAAAGTCTTGTGTATCCAGGCTTGAATTCAAAGCTCTGTGGAAATATGCTCTAAATGCTGCTAGTTTCTGGGATATGTCATGATGTGATTCATATGGTATGATACTATCTGTTTGGGTTATTTTACGATATATAGAGAATTTTATTTTATTATTTATTGTTCTTTGTAAAGTCAGATCTAAGAAATTTAATGTGTTGTTGTTTTCAATTTCGATTGTGAATTTTAGTTTATTGTGTATTGAGTTTATATATTCATGTAGGCCATTTATTTTCGTTTCGTCGTTAATTATTACAATAACGTCGTCAACATACCTTTTCCAAAAAATAATGTTTTCATTAAAGGGATTAACATTATTGATAATTTTGTCTTTTTCGATTTGGTTTAGGAAAATGTCCGTTAAAATGCCACTGAGGGGTGATCCCATTGGCAATCCGTCATTATATCTGTAAATTTTGTTATCAAATTGACAAAAATTCTGTTTGAGACATTGTTTGAATAGAGTAATTAAGTTTTCTGTGTCTTTTCTGTTGCTAAGGTTGTTTTGTATCAATCCCTTTAATATGTTTAATGTTTCTATGATTGGTACATTGGTGTATAAATTTGTTATGTCAATTAAAAAGACAATTAACATAATTAAACATATCACCTTAGTAAATAAAGATTTATTACCTACTTTATCCAAGAAAGGGTGAAATGAATATTAACTTAAATTATAGAATATAGAAAATAACACAAAAATGACCTATATCAAGGTCATTTTTGTGTTATTTTCGTGTACCTTCGCTATATCTTCGCGTTTAAGATTTTTGAATCGGGCATTTCCACTTACGTATTGATCAGTGATTAAGCTTTTTAATTGATGACTAATTTCGCATAAGTATAATTATGAGAACATTGCGATTTGCATTTTTTAGTTGAATACAAATTTACATATCAGATAAATTTTAATGGATTATGTCAGTGATACGAAATGATTCGGGAGCTGTTGTTCAAATTAGTTTAGTTTGTTAGCGCTTTCTTTGTTATATGAAACCAATAATTACACGTTTTAGGTATAGTTCCAGGATATATTCCTCGATAAATTTATATAAACATAATGCATAACAATATATTCTGGTAAAATAGGTACCATTTTGGCTGTGGTCGTAATTTGAAATTTACTGATACATGATAACGTTATTAACGATTTTCCGTATAATTAACGTTTTTCTGGTCATACAAAATGAAAGTTTATGTACGCATAAATTTATTAATAACCTACTTTACCTAATTATTCGGTATATTTGATTAAGTGTTAGTTTTAGAGAAAACTGAAAACAACAGAAAAATATTTTAATATGAGAGTATTTTATTGTATAATATAATAAATATATTTTGACTGTAAATTTAACAACGTAGGTTTTAGGTTTTATAGATAAATATTTGTAATAAAATATATTAGTTCTCTATGGGAATCGTTGCAGTTGACGGGAAAGTTTTGAGTAGTCCCTTGCGAGCTGTTAATAAACGTATTACGAAAACTAAATTAAATTTCCTAACCCCGCATGCTGGTTTCTGGCGGAATAGTTGGAGACATGAGGTCATGTTTTATTCAGCAATTTCAGGTGAGAAATTTCTATATTATTACTACAGGTTTACACTATATCTATAAATTAATATTTTTATGACTTCAATAAACGAATCAATTAATTTTTACTGCATTTGCGCCTGAAAGAATTTTACCGTGAATATGCCACTCATTATTCACATTCTCGTAGCTGTCGGAACGAAACGTTTTTAACAAGTTTTCAGCTCTGTTGAAACTAAATTGAATTAGTTTCCTGAAGCCAGAATTAGAACGTCTTCACTTTAATTATACAGATCTCTTAATACGGCACCAATGGTAGAACTCAGTTTCAACCACCAACAGTGGTGTGTAGCACGTGGTGAACAGTGGGTGGAAGAGCGTGTAATTGAGGATTTGAAACTATTTTCACGGCATTATGTTTCAATCGGCTTTGTTTACACTGGAAAATGATATTCAATTACCGTAGCATCAATTTACTTAAAGGTTTATTTATTTGTTATATTACGGAAATTTAAAAACAAATTTTTTATGAAATTCTTTTGTATGCAATCATTAGTTTATGCGACTTGTGTACTTCAGGTAAGTTAAAATTTTTAGGTTTTTAGTAGCAAACGAATAATACAAAAGCGCATCCACATGAATATGGGACTTTAATACTTTACAGATTAAAACTGTATAAACGAAATAAAGGATGCTGCATTTCCGGGATTTAGCCGAAGGTTGTCGTTGTTTACGTTACTCTAAAAAACATGTGCTGTTAACACGGATGCACTGTAATACAGGAAAGTTATACCTTTTGTTTTGGATCACACCAATGCAATGGTGCAGGTTTAGTGCTATTTTTGAATCTAACGTGACCGGATTTCATATTTTGCCACATTGTACTTAAAATCAATATCTTCCTTTCATACCTGGAGAGTAAAATTTATATGAGTGATTCATGTTTTTAAATATTGTGCAGTGTTATTTCACTTGATATCACTGAATTTCCTGAGAGTTTGTATATCGAACGGAAATTGTTTATTTTACAGGGCGACGTGTAAATACCACAACCTCGAAATAAAGTTTGGATTGATGTGCAAATACATTCAACTGCTTGCATAATACGTGACTTTTCAAAAATGGAATGACTTTACCACCTAAATATATAAATAGTTATTTATTTCAATGAGATGTTGCTTTTGTCGTTTGATTATGTGACATGAAATATTATATAATTAATAGAAAGTCTTATTACGAGTCATTACATATATACAAAAATGGAAAAAATAATCGATAATAAATATAATCTTTTGGCAATGTAATAGACGAGACATGAACAATGATTAATTGTTTTAATTCGAATAAATTTTTTTCACATGACGATGGATTTATCGACAACCTCATCAATTTTGCTGGATTCTGTACAACACAATGAAATAATTTGAGTGCTGTTGTTCAGTTCAAATTCAAATCTACGTGACCATTTAGTAGAGTTTGCCAATTGGGAGATAAAATGAATTTATGAGAAATTTAGGTGTTACCATGAAAATCAAGTTTTATTTCTTGTTTTGCAATAACAGAATTTATTTTCCTTTCGGCAAATTTTTACTTCTACTTATACGGTTTCGAAGCGAGAACTGGATTTTTCGGCGTGTGATTATAACACAAATTAATAAAATTTGAATAACGACGCGCTACAATAATTAATTATAATTCGAGATTGTTATTTATGTAGATCGATGCGGCATTCGAGATTTATCCGTTTAAACTTTTTGAACGATTAAAATCGAATCGCGAACGGCTTAATTACTGGAGATTCTTTCGGAATTTGTTTATGTATTTACCAAATAATTTTTATATTTAACATTAATAACTGAATTGAATTGGAATATTTATTTTAACTTTCACTTTAATTTAAACTAATTAACATTCACTAGGCTTTTCATTCATCATCAGAGCAACAATTAGACTTGATGTTCATCGGTGTATTTTTGGTTTATAGTTTCCACTGAGGTTTTTTCATTCTAAGGTCCTTATCTCAACATCACACAGAAAAAAATGTTATAACTAATTACAATTCACTTAAACTAGTTATTTCTATGCTCCACACACCTAGAACTACCAAGTTTGACCAGTAATATATGCAAAGCATAGAAATTGCCATATACGTATCGTAACATTCGCGGGAGAAACATATTCTGCATCAATTGGCTGAAGATGGAAACCACAACTTCGTTCAGAACTGAATGCTGTGCAGAACTTTGCAAGAAGCAGGTCTTGCAAGGTACAACATTTGTGTACAAGAGTGACTAAAACATCGAAAAATCGCCCATAGTTCTTATCGCTGTCAATCGATATTCAGCCACCTATTTTATTAAGATAATAATTTTGATGTAGATGAAGTTAATACAGAGTACTGCTTCCAAAGTAACACCAGGAACAATTTAAATACTTGAAGTAGCAAAGAAGTACGGCATAGGGAGTTAGTAGGGAGCTATCCACCAAACTACCAAGAGCTATTCAAGAGTGTAGACGATATCAACAAAGTTGAACCAAAATTCTTCTCTTTAGCACGACAGTCTGTAGATTGTCCTTTTTATAGAAAAAGTTTGTCTTCTGTCAGCTTTAGTTAAGTTAACATTACATTTTTGATCCTGCATTTCCATAGAAAATCGACGCTGCTAAACACTCCAAATTGTTCCCAGAAATATTGGAATTATGAATTTGAAGTAATATACGAAAATGTATTTTTAATGTATATTCATAATATAATGATGTTATTACCTCATTCGACTTTCGAACAGTCGAAAGATCCAAATTAAATTGCAATAATAATCGAAATTTGTGCTTGATCTATTTTAGAACGTTTTAGTTCCCATCTAAAAAATGTCAAAGATTTTTTCACTAACACAATTTTCTTGAAAACAATAGAAATTGTAAACTTAATTACAACTAGAAAGCGAACACGAAAGATTCAATCGCATTTTTTCGTACAGTTGCGTAAAAATATGTCTCCATATGACACACTTCCCAAATGATACATGACGCTAAATAAGATGAAATCAAACGAAAATTTCAAATCAAATCAAATTTTATGTAAATTTAAGACACCGTTTCTGCATTTTTAAGTGCGGATTTCGTGATGATTTTTTGTATAAACAAATCGTGATACAAATAGTAAATATCTCAATGTGTAAATTGCCGACATCTAATAACTTTCTCTGAATTTCTCTTACATATTTGTGCATGATATTTTCTTTTGCAACTGTTTATAATTGTAACTAACGAGTTAATACATGTACTAAAATTATTTCTTGTTTTAAACGGAAAGTGATTAGTATCACCACAAAATGAACATGTAAATGCTGCTACAACCACAGAAATTTCATAACCTATTACAGATATCGAGTCGCAATATTATAAAATTCGATTGAAATAATATTAACACTACTTTCAGTTAGTATCAATATTTGAAAATACAATATACAAGGAAAAACAATAATTTTTACAAGTTTATTATCTTTAAATAGAAACTTTCTTTGTTTAAAGTAAACACCTGATTCTAAAATTATATAACATATTAGCTCGAAGCGAAAGTTCTACTATCTCAATGATGACCTGTTTGTAGATTAAAATTTAAATGTTCTATAATATTGATAAGCATGGCCAATAAAATGTGTGCACATTTGCGGTGAAAGTTACTAAAATTACGTCATCATCTAATAAAACATAATAAAGTCGGTAAGTACAGGTTCAAGGTGCAATGTCAGTGGAACTTTTATAACCGCAAACACGTTTCTCCCCTTCACTATGCAAGTAACTAGTGCTAAAAATTGCACCCCTACCACCGTGCATACGTCGACAAGAATTCAATATGGTCAAGTTCTTATTGTTCGTACTGTTCTTTAAAATAGTGTAAGAGGTAACCGGACTGACGATATAACTTGATCGGACTACGTGCACGTGGAGGGAATTTTGAAAGACTTTCACTCGACTACTACTCCTTTCGCTTTCCGCGATCCTGCTTCACACTCAGGTGCGATAATGATTCGGAGAAGTTGCGTGCGCGTTGTGGCTTTTTATTTATTTCTTGAAGTAACTACGAGATAATCGTATAATTTTATTTGATGCGGTAAAAAGCAGTACTTTGCGTGGTTATCTATTTAAGGATTTAGTGTTCGTTAACGTTGGGCGTTGATTGAAAAGAAATTGAAAACAGTTTTATTGGTAAGTAAAAAATCGTTTCTCCGACATCCGAAATTAATAAAGAGAAATGTATGTAAATATATTAATTTACTTTCTAAATCTAATTGATATATAGATATTTTTGTAGACTATTTAATAGAAATGTATCAATTTGGAGTAGGAATCTTGCTGCGTATGTACTTCCGTTGTATATCGTGCTTATTTTTTCTTTTTTGGCTCCGTGAGCACGATCCAAATCTAAAAGAGAAATTTTTTTGTGAGGCGTAAATTCTTTTTACATTCGAAGATTTAGCAATATTTTTTAGACAATCTGTAATTTCTTCTATTACTTCTTATTTTCTTATTGATTTTTTTATTATATAATATCGGAGAAATTAGAGTTAATTGTTTTAGAATGAAATAAAAATCCCTGATGATACAAACATCATTTATATTATTTACTAGTTTAATTATTTGATATATTTTTATTTTATTATTATTTCAGTTATCACAACAGATTGTTATAGTTTGTATTAATTTCCGGGTTGTGCCGTGCATCAATTAAAACAATGTGACTTTTTCGATGACTCATCATCAGAAAGCAAGTTCAAAAGTTTATAATTTCCATTAGGTGATTTTCTTTATATCCTCTTATACCTTCTACTTCAAACTATAAAAGTTTCTTTCTAAGTCTTCTTATACTATGCAAAGGACTGTGTTAAAATTACGCAATCTTTTAAATACAAACTTTAGTCGCTATGATTTAGAAGTAGGAAACAGGAAAATATTTAAATCACACAAACGTGAGAAAACATATTTTTGTAAACTCCATAATAAATGTGACAGTTTGAACATGAGGCAGTTTTGTATCGGCTTTCATATTTTAAGTATTTGCTTTCTACCAAGAAAGGTTCATTCGGCTAGACACTGCTAACTATTCTTGTATTTTGCCTGTGAAGGACGCACCTTCAGTGTAGTAGCTTCGAGATATATAAAAGGCAAAGGCACACCTATATTCCGTAGTACGTCTGTTTCATTGTCGCAATTTTCCTTTCAATTGTTAGATCGTACTGTTTATACATTATGTGCTAAACATGTTCCTCGAAAGATAGGATTGAGTCTATCATCACTTATGTAACGCGTCCTGTAACTTACTGTTTTTCTTTTATCTACGTTCAATTTAACTTTGTATCTTATTACAGTTTTCCATTTCATTAAGTGTTTTCTTGGATTTGTTTTAGGTCTCGTTTATTACTGTGACAGTTTTAGAACAAGTTATTTGATGTGACATGCTTGGCAGGTAGGATTTCAATAGGTCATTTGCAGTTTCTTGTGTTCTATAAGCATGAAGCTTTTTCAATAGAATTTGGTTATTTTCTATGCTGAAAACATTCGATAAATGTTAATAAAAAGCTTTCACTTTCTTTATTTTTATTAAAAGACTGTATAGAGTTCATCATGTACTTACTAAACCTATGATGGCTCTTGTTTCATATTTAAAATTTGTCAAAATACCCACCCAATTGTAGCACCTATGTCGCAAGCAACCTCGTCTTAATCAGGCAATATCTTATATCCTCTGTTTTAAATTCGCTTAACGCTGACGATGTAGCATATAATGTTCACGTTTAGGTAAATATGATATTAATTGATTGCTGAGTTTCATCAGTCTCAAGTAACTTGTTCTTTATCAAGCGAAATTATAAGCTTTAAGTTTAGCCGAGGTCGCATGAGGCTGAGTCACAGGAAAATGTGTTATTCAATTTTATATTGGCTTAATCCGGTGAAATCCAGCTTAATTCGGTGAAATCATATTAGATTGTATTGTAACCTTGACCGAGGTCATTTGCGGCCGATGTAGCACTCTATGTGATGTTCAGCACATAATCAGGCGAAGCCATAGATTTTCCGTCCTAAGTTTATCCTAGATCGATGGAGGCTGAGGCGAATCATGCAAAATGCTACATTCTCTGCACTAAGTTTTGTCAAGATAACTTGCAGTTGAAATGATGCAATCTTTTGATCACTTTTGAGTGTATAAGGTATTAATAGCTGTGCCACTGATACGAGCAGCCGCGGTTTTAGCCGAAACCGCAGTTAAGTTTTTTAAGGGATTCTCCTCGTTATCAAAGAATTTTTGCTGTTTTTTCCTTCTTGCTTAGGTTGATCAATCACACGTCTCAACGTTACAGGGCTTTTAAGGACACTTTTCAGATTATTAAAATGTATTGAGGCAAATTAAAGACTGTGTTTAAATTGGAGCGACTTTAGAATGGATAGTTTAGAAAAGATTAGGCGAGCAATAGATTTTTTTTTTAAGAATTATTTGGGTTGAATGAACAAACTATCCTAATTTCCTAAATTTCTGATATTTGCATCGACTTCCCTTATTTCCGTAGTTTGTCTGTATTAATTAAATCATGTCATAATAAAAAATTGCGGCTCAAATCGATGTCTTTATGGTCATTATAAACCAATAAACTTTCATTTTTCATCTATAACAATGTTTTCGAAAGGGTGCAACAAATTCTTGAAAGTTCAACACAAACGTTCTACGGTGCATCAGATTTTGAAATCGTCTTTGCTGACGTTTATTAGAAACGATTATAATATATACTCCAAAGTTTACAATATTGAAATGGATTTTTCGTTATTCGTCTACGATTGTTACCATTTAATTGTTACCGATCCCAAACATTCCATCCAAATTTTCGCCCCGAAACATTCATCGTATGTTGTAAAAAAAAGTATGCTCAAATCGTTTCCTGTCCTGAAAGGGTTGCTTTTAATCCAAGCTTTCCGTTCGGGCGTTCTATTTTTTTAGTTTGCCCCTTTTGTTTATTATGTATCGGTTTTTATCTCGTTTGCCTTTATTCTCATATTTAATTTTAACCTCTATTTAGCTTTAAAATCCATTTATGTATTTAGCTATATTCCTCATAGCGGAGCAGTTCTACGTTATTCGATATTTATTCTCATTCTCTCAAAGTTGGCTCGTATCACTCTGCCTAAGATTAAGATTATTAATGAGAATTCTCTCTTCTTTTCCTATTCTTTCCCTCCTTACGTTTACTAGGATGATTATATTACAGTAAACTAGAAAACTTTTTTATTAACGACTCTGATTAAATCTTTCTTTCAAATTTAATTTTTATGAACTTCCGAAAAGTACTAAGTATTCTTATACCTTTCACTTCGACTCCTTAATTCGTGGTCTTGTTCTAAAGTGGTTAGCTTTTACCGCAGATAAACACGTTGGTAAAGTCAGTATTTACGAACATTTAAAAAATCAGTTTTGTAGTGAGCTGTTTTTCATTTAAGATTTTATTTTATTGTTAATATTAATATATATTATCTGATTTAACCAGCCTAGCTTAGAGATTAATTTAAATAATCTTAGTTATATTTTTCTTGTGGAGCACTAATTGATTATTTACAGTAATGCTACGCGTAAGATAGTTGGTTAACCAATACTAATATAAAAAATTATTAGTAACGAACATAATGTTCGAGACCGCACACAATAATTGAAATCGTTTTCAATACATAAAATGAAATGTAATGGGCAAAACTGGAAAATGAGTTATTTTATATATTATTATAACCACTTTTACATATAAATAATGGTGTTTCACAGTAATGTGTTGGGTGCGAATCAATAGAAAGTAAAATTAATTAACATTGGAATCGAGTCAGCGACCGTACACGTCAATCTGGTCGGGTGTTTTATTTGTTACACCTGGGTGACATCGGCTACATCATCCTGTCCATAATAAATATATGAATTCTTTATTTGGTAGGAAATATTAGCATATAAATTAAAATGTAATATGAATCAAGCAACGCTACTAAATAATATATAAAAAAGCTATAATAAGTCAATAAATGTCGCATTAACAAACATTCACGTTTTACAAAAACCTAATTAAAACACAAATAAAAACTTTTCGCTTTTAACAAAGAAATCGTTAATTAATAAAAGTAAATGTAGATTATCATTTTCAGGTGATTCATGGATTGCATAACTTTGGTCGGTGAAAAGCCTTGTTTTGAGTTTGGTGAAAGTGACGGACATTTCTTTCCGAAATGGCTTACTTTAGGAGGTTTTTTGTAACTCCGGGGAATAACTTTCCCTTATTCGCCACTTATTAGCAAGAATTTATTGCGGTTTTTTTTGAGATGGTGGTTACGGCGGTAGTACTCGGTGCCATAAAAACGGCGACCACTATAATCGGTATTGGCAAAGTAGCGATTTTGCCGTTTCTGTTAGCTTCGATGGCTTATTTCCACTACGATCTCTTCGATCCCGAAAATAGACCTGCAACGGTCGACGTTGTCGACGCAGAGTACGACTTCATCATTGTCGGTGCTGGTGCTGCAGGAGCGGTACTCGCCAACAGATTATCCGAGGTGAAAAATTGGAAAATTTTACTGCTAGAAGCCGGTGGACACGAGACTGAAATATCTGACGTCCCATTGTTAAGTATCTACTTGCATAAAAGCAAACTCGACTGGGGATTCAGGTAAAAAATTTATACAAGAACTGAAAGATTTTAAGAAGATTAGAAAATCTTTTTAAAACCTTTTTAAAAAAATATTACTTTCATATTATTTTTCTTTTTATAGGACACAACCCCAACCAAGTGCATGTCAAGCGATGAAAGACCATAGATGTAGTTGGACAAGAGGAAAAGTTCTTGGAGGTTCAACGGTACTAAATACAATGCTTTACATAAGAGGAAATAGACGTGATTTCGATCGATGGGAAGCGTTAGGAAATCCCGGATGGGGATATGATGACGTATTACCATACTTCCTTAAGAGTCAAGATCAAAGAAATCCTTATTTAGCCAACAATACCTATCACGCAACCGGAGGATATCTCACCGTTCAAGATGGTCCATATCACACACCTATAGGAATAGCTTTTCTAGAAGCAGGACAAGAGATGGGTTACGACATAGTCGACATAAACGGTGCTCAGCAAACCGGATTTGCTTTGTTTCAATACACAATGAGAAGAGCTACAAGATGTAGTACATCTAAAGCATTTCTACGACCAATCAGATTACGAGATAATCTGCATATATCAACGTTGTCACATGCGACTAAAGTTCATATTGATCCAAAAACAAAACGAACGTACGGGGTTGAATTTATAAAAGAAGGTAGTACGTTTAATGTGAAAGCTAGGAAAGAAGTTATTCTTAGTGCTGGTGCTATTAATAGTCCTCACCTTTTGATGTTATCCGGTGTAGGACCTCGAGACCAATTAAATAAATTTGAAATACCCGTCATTGTTGATTCACCTGGTGTCGGACAAAATTTGCAAGATCACATCGCAGCTGGTGGAGTTACATTTTTAATAGACCATCCTATTAGCTTAGTTATTAACAGGTACGTTTAATTAAACTCAAAAATAATTTGAAAATGTAATTGTGTAAAATTATAATTAATCTTACGCAAACGTGCTTTAATTGTGGTGAATGGAAAACATTTTAAGTAGTTTTATATTTCATTCGAGGACTTTCTACATGCTGCAAACGTTCTTATTGATCTAAATATTGAACTGGTTTTCCCGTAAACTTCAATAATTAGATGTTGAAATATAAAATGTACGCTTACGATGTAAAACGTAGTAAATACCTTTACCTAGAAAACTTAAAATTACTGATTGAGCAAGATTGCGAAGCGGTATTAAAATGTAATTTGTGTCGATTTTAAGAGTATTTGCACGATTATAATTTATGATTATTTTTTTATACGAGTAAAATCGAAATAATTTTTAACAACCTTGTTATTTTTATACCTACATGATCTATCACGAAGTTACACGCTAATTATTATTAATGATTAGGTTTGGTTAACCACAACGAACGATAACTCTTCGGTAAATCTTTGAAACATAAATTATATTCTTAATTAGCTCGTAATAATCGTAATTAACTTTTCGTAATGAAGATGTGAGATGATAGTTTCTTTTTAATTACAGGTTAGTAAATTTAAATACAGCTTTTAGATACGCTGTATCGGAAGATGGTCCATTAACATCAAACATAGGAATAGAAACTGTTGGTTTTATATCAACTAAATACGCGAATCAATCTGATGATTGGCCCGATATGGAGTTTATGATGACGAGTACCTCAACGGGGGCTGATGGTGGTGTTCAAGTAAAAAGAGCACATGGTTTATCAGATGAATATTATAACGAGGTATTCGAAGAAATTAATTATAAGGATCAATTTGGTATTTTTCCAATGATGTTAAGACCGAGAAGCGTGGGAGAAATTAGATTGCAAAGTAAAAATCCTTTAGTTTATCCATTACTTTATCATAATTATCTAACTGATTACCATGACGTAGCCGTGTTAAGAGAAGGAGTTAAAGCAGCTATAGCTTTAGGTAAAAATTAATCAATTATATTTTATTACTTACATAGTTAATTACAATTCTTCGGTCATAAACTTGAGAAAATAATGATTCTATTAAAAGATATTCCAAAAGCAATAAAACATGTTCCTTAACAACTTTATCAACTAACTAACGAGAAAACATAAATCTCAATTTATTATATTTTCATTTAATTAAAGTATTTTGATTAAATCAATTTTGATTTTAGGTGAAACGGAAGCAATGAAAAAATTTGGTGCTCGTTTTCATCGTACACCGGCGCCAAATTGCAAACACTTACCTTTATTCACCGACGAGTATTGGGATTGTTTCGTCCGGCAATACACTTTATCTATCTACCATTATTCTTGTACGGCGAAAATGGGACCCAGTACAGACCCTATGGCGGTGGTCGATCCGGCATTAAGAGTATATGGGGTATCTGGACTAAGAGTGATCGATGCTTCAATCATGCCATACATCACCAATGGCAATATTAACGCGCCCGTTATAATGATCGGTGAAAAGGGTGCTGATTTAATCAAAGCGGATTGGCTCAGTAAAATCGGATATTATAGACCACAAAAATGATTCACACAAGGAAATAATTTTGTTTAGAATGAAAAGGTGAAAATGTTATTTATTGTAAAATTTACTTTTACGATATTTCTAGTCGATGTACGTTTCTAATTGTCATAGGTTTTAAGGATTTTATAGACCTCAGAGATTGCTCATTTTATAACTTGTAATAAACATTAACTTTATAATAGTTGTGTATTATTTAGTAGTTACTTAGTGTAGTGATTAGTAGTAACAAAATATTCTTACTTCACTTTATATAGTTATTATTAAACGGTAATAAAATTAACTAATCTTATTTAGTTTCTTTAAAAGTATTAATAAAGTAAAACAACTGCATTATAGAGATAGGCTTTTAATTTTCACAAGAACATCAAAATTTCTATTTTATTTGATAAATTTGAAGGGATCTTTTAGAAAATTAACTACGCAATGACTTATTTTTAATGTCTACTATCTGTGGCAATAGTTAATTGAGATATCAATATCTTCATAAACCCTAGTGATTAAATTTCTGTGTCAATATTTAAACAATGAAATGGTTTATTATCGTCATACTATTCCTTTATGATAAGTTGCTCTTCTCAGACCATCATTGTAACTAAAAATGACGAAATTTATACGTTAACTCCATATACGTTGTTTTTATCAGCAAGAATTACTTAAATTTTGTATACTATTTGACTTTTTGAGTTAACTAAAATGTGGTATAAGAGCTGGCAGTGATTCATAGTGAAGAAGTGCACAATCTTAGATTTGGTCGTACCTCGTATATCATGTAAGAGATAGTCAACCATATAATCACTGACGTATACTAAGTGGCTTATTACACTCAAGTTTCTCGCATTTGGAATAACTAGCGCAGTGTCTTGAAATATCTACTATGGGGTTTTCAGAATGAGAAGAAAGTCATCTGTTGGAATGACACTAATGAAATAACTGAAATGAAGGCGGAAAATACAGCCAGGCTTAGAAAACGTAAGTTGGAAAAAACCATAAAATGATAATTATATGTAAGTGAATACCAAGGTAGAGATCTAAAAATGATAATATACAAAACATTAGCTAGAAATAGCTTATATATGTGGTATACTGACATATATTAGCTTATGATAGCCAAAAAAGCAGGTATTTCAAGATTTGTAAGGTCTACTTTAAAAGCAACAAAATGAAAGGATGAGAAGGAAGCAAATACTTCAAGGGAATTACACATTGGATTTAACAGAAATGAATTAATAAAATGAAATAGAAAGAAAAAACCAGAAGTATTTTGGTGTTCCAAAAGATATCCGGGAAGGAATAGAACAATAGTCTTGGGTAGCTACCTAAAAACTACAATTCGGGTTCCACCTCGAACTTTTTTGATTACCAGCATTCCTCAAGACCAAAAATTGCATCACACGAGAAATATTGCATGATCCATCATTCCTATCCCCATGGTGGTTCATTATAGTTGAACTTGAATCAATTAGCAAAGTAGATGCTAAGCACCATTCTTCTCAGGCTATCGAGACTTGAGGCGTCAGTATCAAAGAAATTAGTGCCTGCTGAAATAGTATTGAGAAAGAGCATTAACAATACTTAAAAGTGATGAGTTATAGCTCTCAGTTATATTAGTAGGAAAACTAAGAACATCTTTTAATGATGAACAAAAACCAAAAATTTATTGGGATCACGTTTTAGATTATTAAATCTGCTCGTATTTTTCCGTTAGCTTTTATAATTTTTTAAGTATATGAATCCACATGACATTTTAAAGTATATCCCTGGTTTCTTGCTGATCTCCTGATCGGTTAAGCCGAGAAAGCCATATTTATCGCTACCTTTTGTCTCGCTTATTACCGTGCCTTAGAATTATGGAGGGCATCCAGTGCTTTTAATACTTTCTATGGAATTAAGTACAGTTCAGATGATCTTTTTGACGCTGCCAATGCATCCACTGTAAAAATTTCTTCATCAATCTCTCAAATAATTAAATCGTGTTTAGTGACATATGGATGTATAACTCGCTTTATTAAGAGACAAGTTTGGATTTCTTTAGACACAGCCATTTGATTTATTCCTAGACTACTACTTCCGTATCTATAAATACATTTCTCTTTGATACTCAATCAACAATACATTACAACATATAAATATGTAACATCAACAGCGTTTCATTGACGTGGGTTCCAAATCATACAAACATAGCCAAGTTCATCATATCAAGTTCTAAAACTTTGTGAGACCGAATATGGTATTTTATTTGCAATATTAAAACAAAGTCAAGGGAATATTAGAATTATACCCTAATAACATGACACAATTTCTGGCAGTAATGAATAATGTTTCGAAATTATTATGTTATTAATAATACATTTAGATTGCATATAGTATCATAAATTATATATAATAAATCATGTTGAAATACGTTTAAAAATTTATTAATGACAACTTTCACATTACAGGAAGAAAACGATGTACTTTTGCAGCTTATTGCATAAATATTTTATCCAATTAACATTAAATGAACAATTATGTGTTTAATGCTGCTATTGATCATCATAATTGATGAATCAACTTATTTACATTATTACAAAATATATAATGTGAGTACTATACATAAATTTACATAACTTGTAATAATATGCTAAAATTTATGAGTAGATAATCCGACTATTAAATAATTATTATCGTGTTAAATAATAAACAAATTATGACCAACATCTCGAATCAATGCTAATAGGTTTCATAAAAATCAAGTGTCTAAATCGTGGTGAAAGCTGTCGTCTAAACATAGCACCTGCACTCCACTCCAAGCAAAACGAAAGCGCACAGATTCCCATATTATAATGTTACGTGATGAAACTCTCGTTTTGCAGTAGGATAGCTTGTTTGGAATTTTCAGGAGTACGTGACTTTCCTCCCAATGACCGCGAATTCGAATTCTTCTTCGGCATTTTACTCTCACTTATTTATGTCGTTCTTGTTGTTGTTTAGCAATAGAAGCAGGACCGGACGAAGAAAACCGACGACATCCGATCTGTTTTACCAACTTTCAAATTTGTTTTAACGCCGCAGCGATGGCAACAGTGAACGCAATCGTGGGTCCACAACCGAGACAAACGTAATTTCTCCTTACTTTCTTTCCGACAACCGGCGAGGTTCGTGTTAATTTTACCCGCGATCTGTAAACATTGTGTCTTTGTATTTCTATTGTATCGGGAAACTTAGAACAACCATGGCGGTAATTAACATTAAGGTAAGTTTAAAGTAAGGGGCGAATAGTAAAGTTAGAATTAAAATCAAATTGATTTGAAGTTAGCTAGACTATTATTATGTACAGTTTTGTTTATTCATTTAACCAATAAACTTAATTATCTTTTTTATTGACCTAATTAAGTGGTTGGTAATTTGTTGAAACTGAGCAATCATTAAGAAAATAAAACGAATACTTTCCTTATGATTGCGTTAAATATAAAATGTAATTATAGTGGTTATTCGATTTCACGTTGAATAAAGCTTTTGAAGGCTAAATCAAGAAAAAGTTTGTAGGTATAAGCAAGATATGGGTTAAACGAAACATAATCGCATCTCTAGCAATAAATTTGAAATGATATATATGTATTTCAAAATTTCTCTTATGTTTATGAAGAATTATCATTAAATTAGAATCTTAAAAGTTATTCGTTACTTCTTGTAACGTCAAACCTCTTTAGTGTCATCGTTAACCTTACATTTAAGATTTCTCTCTTTTGATGGGGTAATATTTTTTATTTCCACATTTATTTAGGGACTTTCTCTGTTTATTTGAACATGTGTAGTTGCAAGAATAATTTCATCAATTACATGAAGTATTAATTATCTGTCGAATAGAAACCAATAATATGTACACAATAAGCATTGTTTTCGTTTGGTTAGAAAGTTATCTATTATTATATTAGTGCATTTATTTTCTAAGAGAAAGCCGAATTAAAAAAGGAATTTGTTAAAAATTAACAGTTCGACTAGATAATTTTATGTTAGTAATCATGCGAAAGTAATTATTATCAAAATGCTTTTGAAAATTTTATGTGGTAATTTAAACTATGTCGTGAACAACATCAAGACAATATAAAGTGTTACGATCCATTAAATTAAGTAACGTTAAGTATTCGGCCTTCCATACCGTTGACATTATTTTCTTCATTATTTCCAACTTAATAGGGTAGATAAGAAAGTTCAATTTGATATAAACCAATTTATATGTATTGGGTAATAAGAGATTTTTTTGATATATTACGCAATTCTGTGGCCATACATGTACATGTAGGTGAAGCGTTGCGAAATGTTCGACGATTCCATTATTTCGTCGTTCGTCTTTAAAGATAATAATCACATCTTTTCACGAATAACTTTCACCCATTTACTAAAATTTACATCATTCAACCTTGTACGCAATTTAAAAGGTATATTTTTCTTCCCTAGAATTCTGCTCATCAGTATGGGCAAACATGATCTTCAGATTCATATTAAGAGAAAGAGGGTCAACAGTTGGCCTGAAGCTCGCGTTGGACCGTCAAATGTCGACTATTGGTGTTATACAAATCCCGAAGAATTTAACGAGAGAGTAATTCGAGCACAAAAATATTACATTTTGAATCATCTTCGCATCAAAGCTGCTGTTGCGGAAATATCCTATCAAAATAATTTTTACCAAGTAAAAAAGACTTCGATAAGAGACTATATCCCTAAAACAATTAATAGAGAGATTAATATGGGCATGTGGATTTAATATAAATAGTGGAAAGAAATGTCGGCTGTGTTAGCTAGTGTTGCTGGTGCCGCGTTAAATATAGGCACAAATCCGCTGGCTATTGCTGGATTAGTGCCTATTGTTGCAGCCGGATTAACATTTTTACGTTATCTTAGATTCGACCCGGAGGATCACCCAGTTAGTGTGCAAAAGGTAAATATTTTCTTTAAAACTATTTAAAATAGAAACAATTCTTTCACTGATACATTCATTTCAAATAAAATAGGTTAATCTAAGATTGACGTGTGTTTATTCAGACAATTCATGTTAAAATTAGTTTAGATTTTAAGTCTCTTCAAGTGAGAGTAGAAATGTCTTCGAATATTTTTACATATTAAAATATCCTCAAAAAAAAAATCCCACTTATATAACTTGATAATTTGCATAACCGTTGGATTTTTTTAATTCCTGTGTATTTTAGAAGGTTTATTTAGCATCTAAATTTAAATCACTTTCTACGTAGAAATTTAATCATAAGTTTGTTTTTGTTTTACCATATTTTTGATTTAATTTGTGGACCAAAATTAACTTAACGTAGTTAAGGTATGAATTGACTTCTTGGGTTTTGGTGATGCACTTTTATGCATACTCTTCAGCATGGTACTCGAGGAGATTAGACGAAATACGAGATCATAACTTTGGTCCTATACGGTATATAACCTCCAAGAATATATATCTTGGAGGCTATAACCTTCAAGTTATTTACTGAAATCCCCAAGAAAATTACTAAAGGCGATGGTCGGAAAAAAGCTTAGAGGATCGCTTAACACTCGATATATGGACCAGTGCTTGGTTTTAAAGTCAGAACCACCATATACTGGAAAGAAGAGAATCTTGCATTTGATCATCGTTGCATTAATGAAGGAAATGGTATCATTGAAGGAAATCGTTCTATTTATTTCGATTCGTCCTCGATATTCATGCTTAAGTAGCACAGCATTTATAACATCCGATAACGTTAGTTACTCGTTTAGCAGATTCGCCATGATCTGTCTTAACATCTGGGCCATCTTCATGAAGTCAGTAAACGTCTGCAAATACATAACCTAAATCTGTCAACACTAAGTAATGTGTTTTCAGAGCTAACTTCCCCGATTATTATCTGAGCTTCCATAGCTCTTTCCCGGAACTTTGTAATTTCTTGCGCAACTTTATTCCTGCTCATGTAGGAAATTGCCATTTACAAATCTACATCTGGGAGATTCAAGAAAACGATATCAATAAAAAGTAGTTTTGAGTGTTCGAACGCAAGCGGCCTTGGCTTAATTAAGCGAAATCATACGTTTTGCCGAATCGCCAACCGCCGAGGTGTTACATATCTGTTCCACATGAAGTTTAACTTTTATTTTAATTATATGTAGAAATGTTGTTTGATATTACAAACAGGTTCTAAGATATAAATTGAGGTGAATCAAATATTAATTCTCATTTATTCAGGTCAAAGATACATTATATTATTCATCATTGTAACTGCACCTCATCACTCTTCTCAAATAACGTCTCTGCCGGAACGACATTTATAAATATATATACGTTAAGACGTATTAAAAATTAGAAACCACGGGATGATATTGAGGCGTAGCCGAGTCTCTTCGACTTCTTCAGTCGCTAATGTGCTACTTAAACTGTTTAGCCCACGCCTATCTCACGCTCATTACCATTATCTTCGACCTTCTTGATTATTTTCATCTGCCAAGAGTATAATCCAATTCGCATATGTTTCGACTACATCCTCCTCCAAATCTAATACCCCGCTTACATACTACATATCCATAACTTTTCGTGCAACTACTAATTGAGTCAACTTCAAAATTAATAATTGTCGAAATGTAAAATTTAGTACTCGACAATTATTTTGATAAAGATCGACTTGTTGAAAATTAGGCAATTAGTTAAATTCAGTCTTTACGTAAAATAACATTAAACCTGTACTATTATTTCAGCTTCTACCAGAGTATGATTTTGTAATAATAGGCGGAGGGTCTGCAGGGGCAGTCGTTGCATCACGATTATCAGAAATAGCTAATTGGACGGTTCTTTTATTGGAAGCTGGTCCAGATGAGAATGAAGTAACAGATGTGCCCAGTTTACTCGGATATTTACAACTATCCAATATGGATTGGATGTATCAAACCTCACCACCAACAGACTCACAGTACTGTTTGGCGATGATCGGCGATAGATGTAATTGGCCACGAGGAAAGGTAACATTTTAATACAAAAAATTTTAATTATTTATTTTTTGGAGTGATTTAGGTTCTAGGTGGTTCAAGTGTTCTCAACGCTATGGTATACGCTCGTGGTAACAAGCGAGATTATGACGCTTGGGAAGCTCAAGGAAACCCTGGATGGTCGTATAAAGACATTTTGCCATATTTTCGCAAATCGGAAGATAATAGGAATCCATATTTAGCCCGAACCGACTATCACAACTCCGGAGGTTATCTTACAGTACAAGAAGTTCCTTGGCGGACACCGCTAGCAGTAGCATTCCTCCAAGCGGGAAAAGAACTGGGTTATGATGTACGTGATTGCAACGGCGAAAAACAAACTGGATTTATGATTACGCAAACTACAATGCGAAGAGGTCATAGATGCTCTACCGCTAAAGCATTTCTTAGACCAGTTCGGTAAATTCGATTTTATTTATTTGTTATAAAATGTTTAATTATTAACAATTTACAGGCACAGAGAAAATCTTCACATTGCGTTAAATTCTCAAGCTACTAAAATAATAATTGACCGCCGAACTAAACGTGCTTTAGGAGTGAAGTTCGTTCGGAGTGGAAGAAATAAAGTAGTTCGAGCCAAGCGAGAAGTTATCTTGTCAGCAGGGGCGATAGGATCGCCTCAACTATTAATGTTGAGCGGAATTGGTCCTAAAGAACACCTGGAGTCGTTAAATATCCCAGTTATAAGTGACTTAAAAGTTGGCTACAACTTGCAGGATCACGTCGGATTAGGCGGTTTTACTTTTATAATTGATGACCCAATCACATTTACCAGAAACCGGTATCAAAGTATAAATGTAGTTATGGAGTATTTGTTAAGAGAAAAAGGACCGATGACGTCTCAAGGAGTGGAAGGTTTAGCTTTCGTTAACACAAAATACGCACCGAAAGATGGATTATGGCCCGACGTTCAATTTCATTTTGCTGCTAGTAGCATAAATTCGGACAGTGATCAAATAAGGAAAATTACGGGAATGAGGGATAGCGTTTATAATACCGTTTATAAACCTTTAGGTGATGCAGAAACATGGTCGCTATTGCCCTTATTGTTACGACCGAAAAGCACCGGAAGGATATCTTTAAAATCGTCAAACCCATTTGTTTATCCAGACATCAATCCCAATTACTTTACACACAAAGAGGACATCCTTACGTTGATTGAAGGAATTCGAATCGGTTTGAATGTATCGGATACCCCTTCTTTCAAAAGATTTAACTCGCGTCCCCATAAGATGCCATTTCCTTCTTGCGAACAATACGAATTTGACACAGACGAATATTGGGAATGTAGTATACGACATTTTACGTTTACGATATATCACCCAACTTCGACTTGTAAAATGGGTCCAGAAAACGATGGAGATGCGGTGGTAAATCCTCGTTTAAAAATTTATGGTTTGGAAAACTTACGAGTTATCGATGCATCTATAATGCCGAACATTGTAAGTGGTAACACTAACGCACCTGTTATAATGATTGGTGAAAAAGGTGCCGATTTGATAAAAGAAGATTGGTTAGGACAGCATTTTAGAAAGACTTAAAAGATTAATGATTATTTTTTAATTAATTTATTTAAAAAAATATAAATTGAAATCATTTCTTTTGTAAATACCTTGTACTAATAAAAATAACATTTAAATTTAAATTTTATTTTCTATTTTAAGTTAGCTTTAAATTACTAGTCAATCCATTCAGCACATCGGTTATATGCAACTTGTTGTTATACTGTTAATAAAGTAGTTATTCGAGTAAATAAGTAACATGGTGAATTATTTTTGAATTATTCCGAATAGAATAGAGAATGTTATTAAATTATAATTAATGTTTATTTCAGACCGAGTTTGCATGTGTATAATATTTATTATCCATTTTATTATTTATTTCTGCTAAAACTTTAAACGGTTTTGGGAATTTCCATAGCTTTTGGATCCTCCGAGCATGAATCTTATTAATAAATATGTAGTACTGGTTGCTGACGGTAGGTCGATTAAGTTGGAATTTTGTCATAGACTGTAATTGTTATCCAACCCACATTATTTGGAAATTTGTTAATGATAAGAGAAAAGGTAGGTAACTTTCAGACTTTAATTTCAATTAGTTATTGGATGCTATGGGTACGAGAGATACCAGAATTGGAACCAATATAAGGTTAACTCGGCGTAAGACGAGTTATTGAATGACTTTATCCACTCTGACTAAAAGTGTAGCAATCTCAAAAGGGGGGAAGCAGTCTTTAACAGAGCTAAATGCTTTAAATAAGATTTTGACTGAAATTACCCCTCATCTATCTCTTCCCCCCCCTCAAAAGAAAAGGAGCGCTCTACTAAAAAGTTTCAATGAGATTTGCACTCGCATACTATCTACTAGATATTTGCTGTAGTCTTAAATTGGACCAATATGGACGCTGCTGGCATCGTATGTGTTTGTGTGTTGATTATTAAAAGAACAAAAAAGATGGTTAAGATATGAATCACTGAAGGACCCCCTATGAAATTCTTCAATTACTTTACAATGAGTTATACTAGTTTTAATATCCTACTGGGATCGAAGGTCAATCATTTCATGATGATAAGGATTCTGCAAACGGTAACGCATCTTACGTTTATGGACTAGCAAAAGAGGTGTATGGTTGAGGTTGATACACTACCTGATCTGGGAGTTCTGCTGCAACGTGTAGCCGTAAAGTTCTCCATAAAATCACTCTATAAAACTACGGCTAAAAGGAAGATTTCTTAAGGCTTATTGGATTACTTGCGAGGAACTTCTCCTGAAAATCTCGGAAACCCAAGCAATCGTTTCTCATAAAGTGCTGAGAGTATAAACATAGAAGGATGGCTTAAGCTAATATTTACTGATCAAGATCATATAAAATGTGTAAGAGTCAAAAGTACACCCCAAGAAATCATTAAATTGTGCAATTAAACTTTGAACTTTAACGGGGCAAACTAAATTTTCCTTAACGACTTCCTAAAAGATGTTTGTAGAAAGCTTCTCTCGTGAGAAATTTAAAAATATTCCAAAACAGACTTTCAATGTCATTCGGCATCTCACTTTTTATACTTTTCAATTTCTTAATTCTTTCTTTTTTACAGACATAATGCAAAAAAAAATCTATATTTTTAATCAAGTATCTAATCTAAGCATCACTTTGTCGTTTTAAAACCTCAGACTATAATCTTCTTTAGGTTTTGAAAAATTTGGCGCTAAAGTACAAAATAAGATTTCCTAAGAGGTGAACAATTCAAAGTTTGTCCACCGTATATTTGAATATACAAAGAAAACGATTATTTACATAAATAAATTATGAAAAACGACATTGGATTTAAGTGTTATTATTTAATCAGATGTTTGTGTTCATTTCTGCTATTGTTCTAGAGTTAAATATATACGATAACAAACAAAAATAATTCAATTTGTGTCGTTGTATGAAACAATGCAAAAAGAATAAATCATTCTTTCGACATATTCGCAAACAATAACAAAATAACGACACAATTACAATAACAATAATTATAAAATCGAGAGTTATACGTTCGAAGCGCGTCACTTTTATGTAACTTCGATTAGAATTATCAATACCTCTTTCTCTCGCGGTTACGTAGTTATATAAGAGTTTCGCCGGCAATAGCAAACTCGGAAGTGGTTGCTTTCACTTTTCACCAAGACCTCGGGAGATTCTTTTTCGGTGTAAACGCGCGGGTATCTTGTCACGTAGGCGCAGAAAATTTACGAAGAAAGCTGAAGCATTTTGGATCGAAAAATTTCGTAATCCGAAGAAAACGTTACCCAATCGGCGTGCCTTCGACATCCACTCAATTTCGATGATCGTAATAATATATTTTTTCGTTTCGACAGAAGGAAGTCGAGGCAAAAGTAGGCCTATGGTACCCCCCACAAAGACACCGCGAGATCTTGTGGAGTTCCCGTGACGGACCACGCGGTTTAGTCAGTTCTGCGAGCTTTTTGATACAAGTTCAACTTAGTTTACCTATTATTACATCAACCTGAATCGACAAATTTAACGTTTAATTATTGCGTTTTTTTTTTTTTCATATTGAGTTGGTTAAAATAAAGTGTTGAAAAATAATACATTATGGATAATAATAAACGAAAATGTATTTTCTTGTCGGTGAGTATTTTTTGAATAAGTTAAAGAGCTGAGCAAACTAGAAAGTTTTGCAATAATTACTTTTTAAATTGACCTTAAATTATTTCGATGAAGAAACTCTTGACCTTTATTTAAAAAAAATCGGGCTAATTCGTTCACGTAGATGTCAAAACTAATTACTGTTTAATCGTCGATTAGACAGTAGTGTTTTTTTATTTTTACAATTAAACAACAATTTAATAAAAATTTTATTTTGAAATATTTCACACTTTCTCTTGATATTTTCTGGCAATAAAAACTATTTTTAAGACAATCAAGTTTGTAAACTTCGTGGTATAATGCTTCATTGTTTTCTGGTGTACTCAATTAGATGAATAAACTCCTATATAATTAACATGCAAATATAATTAATTTAGTTATTGTTTTTGTAAACGAAAACAAATTTATTTTATTTTTAATTTGTTATGTTAAATAATATTTGGTGAATTTAGAAATCTAATGTTACTGTTAGTATGGATAGTCATCAATCCATTCTATGTGTTTATTGATTTTGAGATTACATTAAAGATGAATACGATGAAAATTAATTGTTAACACGATTAATTGTTTTTCGTCAAATGTTGTAGATCCTACTTCAAGTTACGGATAGATTAGGTTGATTTGGAGGAGATTTGTCATATCTGGAAATATATCTCTGGAAAATATATCTCTCTCTGATTTGCAAATTCAGACTACCAAAATTTCTTCATCGTTCTTCACAGGAGAAATCTGATTATGGCGATCGTATCGGATCAAAATTTCCGTAAAGCAGATTCTTACTGCTTCTTGCTGTTCTTCAATTCTGTTGAACTATTCGGGTGCCAATTCCATCTACCTCGTTGATTCTTTATGAACACAATTGGTTCATGTACGACAATTCAATTCTTCAACATTTACCGCGTATAATATTGTTGATAAATTCAGTAAAAACTTAATTAACCAATGAATTATATCTATCAAGCTTGACCTATGGTTGATATTGCATGTCGAGTTTTTTTTTTGATAACTCCAGCATAACATAATTTTCTTTACATACAAATTTATTGTATGTAAATATATCATAAGTAATCTCGAAAATACATAGCTGATTAGTGATAACATTCTCAATAATAATTCTTTTCTGCACTTGATAACTTAGTAGGTTATGATGTGAGTATCTTAATTGGGTTACAAGGATTTCAAACACACATAACATAACACACATATATTATATAGACTTTCTGATTTACCATACATCGTAAAAACCCAATTGAGAAAGATTTTCCAAAAAGATTATTTACATGAGACATATTACAACAAGGATGCATAGTTCTAAATTGTAGTTACAACGCTTAACCACAAACAATACACATATTTTCTCTTAATATTCGAACTGTGACAAATTAGGCACCGAATTTTATCGTAAAAACAACACGACCTTGCTGATGTAATATTAAAGATATGATTTGATCGCAATTTAGATTATAAAAACTTTCAAATTGAGAATAATTCTTATAATATTACTTATTTAATTATAGTAATATTAAGAAAAACGAATGGTTGTTACTTTCTATATGAGCTCGGATATACTTTTACCTATTTATTAGTTATTTGTCAGTAATTCTGCATTAAATTTCAACATAAATCAACTTTATCTTTACGTTTTGCAAATTACGAATTACTTTGTACCCAATAAACCACATTACAACATTCTCTGAGAGAAACCAGCATGTTTCTTAATATCTATCCTAAATTATTTGCAATATACAAAAACAAAATTTGTATCAAAACGTTCTGTATTATTACTTCATTAATTTTCGTGTTTATTATATTTTGTATCTTTATTATATACTGTAATTTTATAATATCTTGCTTGACATAGACATTGAACGAGGTCAGTTCTCGACCTTTTATTTTACAAGTGCACGATCAAGAACCAAGTGAACGCTTCGTATTCAAGAGGTAAGTGAAAGCGAAAGCGGAAGCAAATCACAACATAGGGAATAAGACGCCAACGGAATCATTGTCGGCCTATTCAGACTCTACCATATCCTATTTCCTAGTGACTCAAAATTGCGTGCCTAACTCCCACCAACGAAGAAAGATGTACACATATTCTTTGTGGTTAAAGATCTCTTTTTTTATATACGGAATCTGCTGTTGTCACCGTTATATAACGGAATTTCACCGTGCGGCATTCCACTTTCTCGTTGTAGTGTGACGTTTACTGACCAAGTATTATATCTGTATACGTAAAATCGTACGGGTATTATATGAAATGTGTAATGATAATGATAAGAAAATGTATCTATAATAAAAATAACTTTCTAAACTTATTTCAGGATCCCACGACGTTACTAAATTGACACGACATTCTTCTAGTAATGTTCAGAAAACGCAAGATTTTCACAAAACCACTTCTAACGAAGTATCGAAGAAGAATGAGAAGATTTTCAGCGCCAGACTGATAATATAAACTAGCACAATCTAGTCATTTTTAGTCATAGAGTTAAAAAAAATGGTTTTAGAGACATTACTTGTTACGACAGCTTTAAAAACTGTTACTATAGTAGGAAAAGCGTTATGGGTTATACCTTTATTATTGGCGGGCATTACTTTAGTTAATTACGATAGACACGATCCCGAAGGAAAAATATCGGATCAAAAAACACTTCGAATCGAATACGATTTTATTGTAGTCGGTGGTGGATCTGCTGGTGCTGTTGTAGCTTCGAGATTATCTGAAATCCCGAATTGGAATGTGTTGCTACTCGAAGCTGGACCGGATGAAAATGAAGTAACCGATGTCCCATCTCTTGCTGCGTATCTACAACTTGGTGAATTTGATTGGGCTTATAAAACGGAACCAACTGGTAAAGCTTGTTTGGGAATGAAAAATAATAGATGTAATTGGCCCAGAGGAAAAGTACTCGGAGGATCTTCAGTGTTAAATTATATGTTGTATGTTAGAGGAAATAAACACGATTATGACCATTGGGAGGAACTAGGAAATATTGGATGGAACTACAAAAATGTTTTGTATTATTTCAAAAAATCGGAAGACAATCGTAATCCATATTTAGCGGCTACAGATTATCATGGAAAAAATGGTTATCAAACTGTTCAAGAATCTCCTTGGAGAACGCCTTTAGCTGTTGCTTGGGTACAAGCTGGGAAGGAAATGGGTTATGACATAAGAGATATAAATGGGGAACATCAAGCTGGGTTTATGATCGCACAAGGCACCATTAGAAGAGGGTCACGGTGTTCAACAGCGAAAGCTTTTCTTAGACCAGTTAGAAATAGAAAAAATTTACATATAGGATTAAATGCTCATGTAAGCAAAATACTTATTAATTCAGGTACTAAGCGAGCGTATGGAGTTGAATTTTGGAAAGGAGGAAAACGACATATTTCCCTTGCAAGAAAAGAAGTTATTTTATCTGCTGGTTCCATTAACTCACCCCAAATTTTAATGTTATCAGGTAATTTATAATTATATAAAATATTCTAAACGTAATTATATTCTTTGTTGTAGGTGTAGGTCCCCGAGAACATCTTACTGATAAAGGAATCCCAGTAATAAGTGATTTAAGAGTAGGTGAAAACCTTCAAGATCACGTTGCAATGGGTGGTTTAACATTTCTAGTAAACAAACCGATTGCTATCGTTCAAGACCGTTTCGAAGCATTTCCAATGACAATGCAATACGTAACAAAAAGTCGCGGTCCGATGACTACATTGGGTGGCGTAGAAGGACTCGGATTTGTAAACACAATTTACGGTAATAGATCTTGGCCTGACATTCAATTTCACATGGCACCGGCAAGTATCAATTCAGATAACGGTGCGAGAGTAAAAAAGAGTCTAGGTCTTAAAGAAAGTTTATACAACGCGGTTTACAAACCGATCGCAAATAAAGACACATGGACCATTATGCCTTTACTACTCAGACCTCGGTCAACAGGATGGGTAAAGTTAAGAAGTAAAAATCCGTTTCACTATCCAATGATTAACGCTAACTATTTTAACGACCCATTTGATGTAAAAGTTTTGGTGGAAGGTGCAAAAATTGCTATGAATTTAAGTCACGCTCAAGCTTTCAAACAATTTGGATCTAGAGTACATCCCGTCCCATTTCCAAATTGCAGAAATTACGAATTTGGAAGTGATCAATATTGGGAATGCCACATGCGAACGTTTTCGATGACAATTTATCATCCTGTCGGAACGTGTAAAATGGGTCCTAGTTGGGATACTGAGGCCGTAGTTGATCCAAGATTACAAGTATACGGTATTAAAAATTTAAGAGTTATCGACGCTTCTATAATGCCAAAAATCGTTAGCGGTAATACGAACGCTCCCGCTATAATGATTGGAGAAAAGGGAGCGGATTTAGTAAAAGAGGATTGGTTAGGCGAGAAATACTTTCCCGGAGTTTAACAAAACAATGAGTATAGCGAGCTCTAATTAAACTTTTGTATATAGTTCGAATTATGAAACGTTTCACTTGTAAATTATGTAAATACATGTTATTATTTTAGTGTACAACATTTTCTGTTGTTTAACAGTTGTAGCATAAAATGTATTCAATAAATTAGATTTAAGTACTTTAATTTGTAAAAAACTTAAATAAATACTTTGTTATTTACTCGGACACGAAAATGTTAGTTCGATATATTATCTTTGTTTTATTCTTTCTATAATATTTAATGAAAACAAATTTTTATCAATGAGTTCAATTTGAATGAGGTAGGTTTATTCAAGGATCAACTTTTTACTACTTTACTATTTACACAAAATGAAGGTTTTATCTGTCGTTTGTGTAAAGAAAATTTAAAGTATAAATAAAATTTATAAACCAAACTACATATATCACTTCAGGTTGATTTTACAAATATTTCCATTTTTTAAATACATAATAATGGAAGCACTGCAACTTAGCAATCTAAAAAACCTGTAAATTGAAAGAACACAATTAGGTATTTGCTTTGTTTGGACGATTTCATGTTCCTAGAATTAAAAAGGTACGAGATAAATCGTGGAGGGAGTCAAATATTGCTGAAATTGAATTTGAACTGTGTACGTGCGTCATTCTCCATTTAAAACAAGTAAAAACAATGATATGGATTTGCTATATGGTGTATCATAGAGCACTTACAACCATGGTCAAGATTTGCCCACTTAGACATAATGATATAGTTAACCAGCATTACTAACGCAAAGGCGAAGAGTTCATCCTATCCTTACATTTCTATTTTCCATTTTAAAGGAACATGCTTATCGTCTAGGTTGGCTTGCTTTGTGGGATGTACTTGCAAAACCAATTCAAACACGTGTAAATTGATTGCATTACTTCAAGGTTGGTTTATGTTGTGGTTGGATTGTTTGAGGTTTGCTTGGTTTTAAGATGAATTGCTATCTGATTCATTTCCAGAGAGGAATAGAACCAGAACAGACGACAGAAATAAGTGGAAGATTATGGTGGTGGCGCTAATGTTGCGAATGCATTCAGCATTACCTAGATTTTGGAGATTCTATTGTAGTACTATTAGTGCTTCCACAGATTTGAAATTGAGGGCGATGCTGTAGATATATGGAGTAATATAATGAATGAAAAAACGGAAGAAGCAATGGTGAGAATTTTAGATGTAAAAATAGAAAAAATTAAATTAAATTCTCCAAAACATATACAATTTCGCGTCTTTTATTAATGATTAGCATACGATCGCGATATTGGATTGGATTCGTTCAGTAGAGTGAAGTAACTATGAGAACAACAACGTGTGTAGTTTTAATCTTTGCAAATTGGAGGTGGACATAAAGTTATCAAAAAAACTCGTTAATTGATATTGTTTTCGCAAAAAGGCAAGAATTTATTACTACGTTATACTACCATTTACATCAGATCAAAATATTATTTGTTCAATTCTATTTCGGTCAATCTTAATATTAGCAATATCAATTTTTATTGACGACACATAATTATAATCTACGCATAGAAAAAAGTTTTTTGCAATCACTACTAGTAATTGTTTATCCCGCGAAATAAACAAGTGAATTGTAGTAATTGCTGTAACACGACAATTATTTTTTCACCGTGGCAAAGTTGACGTATTTTTGAACCTCAATTAATCAATCAATTGGAGAGACAATAGTTTCCCCGTTTAATAGTTGGTAAATTTGTATTCCAACGGCGTGGCGCGATTGCAACTTCGATTACAATCACCATTATTGCCCAATGACCACGGGATAGTACATATGTACAAGGTTTACAGGTCGAGTATAAACTTTCCCCTTGTACCCATAAGTGCAAATATCCTTTATACCACAATAATTAAGTAATTTCAGTATGCAGGAGAAAATAATTTGCGAACCGAACTGTATATTAGACATCTAGTGCTACAATTTTGACATAAACATCTAAAAAGAATTAATCATCTAAATTATAATTCCCAGAAAATGTTTGTTTAATAGTTTTATTTTAGGAATACCACTTTATTCGGTATACAATAAAATTTTCGTAATATGATGTAATCGTGTAATGAATAGCAATAATTTAATAACAACTTTAAAACATTTGGTAACAATTAAAATATTAAAAAAACCATAAAAATAATTAAGTTAATGAAAGCAAACATGAAAATCAATGTTTTACAACGAAATTCAATTTAATCAAAGGTTTTTATAATTTACTTAGTTTATTAACTTTTTGTAAAATATGTGTATTTCTTTTATTTTATTTTTTAAACTATAATTTTTTATAAGTGGTTTGTATTCAAGGCTGATGAAAATATTTCAAAATTATTACGCACCATACAAAAACATTCTGAGTTTTTTCTATAATCTATCATCTCACTAAAGGATTAACACAAGCGTTTTATGAAATGTTTGTAAATTATTCAAGACATTGAGATAAACAAGAAACAAATCAAGTATTTATTTATGCATGAGGTTTAAAAATACAACATATAAATAGGAAATTATTATGGCATCAATCAGCATCAATTATGGATGCTGATTATGAATCAATAATTGATAAGACTTAAATTATTATTAATTATTTTATGAATATTTTCTATATGTAACTCTTGTTTATAATTTCCTATAATTAAGTCGTTCAAACTTGTATAAATATTAATGTTCTCTTCTTTTTCTATGAATATTTAATACATTATAATAAAAATGAAATAAGTAAACAAGTGCTCATATGAGTTAAAAGTATTTAAATAGAAAAATTAAAACGTGAGATGACATCAGTTTGGTTATAAGATTTAAATGTATGTCACTTATAAATTGTATATAGACGCGTATCGAAGACTAAGATTAATGATCATTTGTCAACTGGCATTGAACAGCGTGGGTTTGTTTAATTCAGATTTCACCACATCGAGATACAAATCTTTTTACATAATTGAGAAAATTATCACCCTATAGAAATCATGTATCAATATATCACTTTGCTTGTTTAGTAAACAACACACAAGAAAAATACGGCTGTCAAAAGAACAGGTTTGTTGGTGTGATTCTTGCTAGTCGTCTTCAAAAAAGTTGGTTAACATTAGTACTTCAATTCTTCTATATTCTTCCATATTTCCTCATTTTTTTAAAATTTTTTTTTCACAATTATAGTTTTGCAATGTCATGTTAAACCCAGAAATATTCCAAGTAGGTTTCGTGTAACAAAATTAATAATGAAACAAATTGTAATCCAAATACAAAGACTCTGCTCATAAGCAATTCTTACGATGAATGCCATTTCACGGTGATTATTATTTAGAACATGATATTTTTTCTTCCATCTTTTCCAATTGGGTAATCTCCCTCTATGTTTTTTTGTTTGTTTTTTCTTAGAGTTCATTTTATGTTTGAGTTGTTCATTGTTGATTCGAAATGCCAATGAACTGCAAGTTGTTGTCCTTTTCTTCGATAATGGTTAATTTTATCATTAGGTGTTGACTGTTTAAGCGATTTGAGATATATACTGGAAATATTTCCTTAGACCAACTAGACACAATAATTAGCAACAATTAGTTTCATTAGTTTCTTTTCTAATTCTTATTTTTTCCAAAATTTGGCGATCGTTTTTTTAATTTTTGTATACATCAGATATATACACAGTTCTGAATTGCTTTATGCTAATGGTAATATTTCCTCAAGTAATTTCTGTCTCGTTTTGAGGTGCGTCTTTACCTTTATCATTATCAGTGCTAGTAGTTTTAATAGGGATTTCGGAAAAATACCGAAACTACAGCTGGTGTAAACTGGTCATCTGTAACATTATGAATCTGAAGCACAGAAGGCGTTCTCTGAAATTCCCACTGTGGCTGCTTAGTCATATGCTTCATTAGTATTATTAGATACCTACGGTATGCATCACAAACGACAAATTAATAATAACCATAATTTCATTCTAAAAAAAACAAATATAGCTTTTAATCAAAGAGGAAATATTTTATAAAATAAAACTATACAGTAAACCAAACCTACCCACCTGGCAGTTACAACAAAAGGACGTAAAAATTAAGAAAGGTTATAAAAGAAATACATCAAATTCTAAAGAACGAAGAAAAAATATAAAAAGAGAATCCCATACCTTAAAAACATAAAAACCGAATACAACAAAATGAGTTAAAAATAACATCAGAAGATGAACAGGTAGAAACGATCATCATTAACAAACTTGAATACAAAGAAAATAAATAAAATAATTTATTATTTTAAATTTGTTTAAAATTATTTATTAAATCAAATTAGTTTTATAGCTTTTAACTTTATAATTTCTAACTATTTTTAACTGTTTAGATATACACGGTAAAATTGTCAAGGCAGGCAAAAATCCCAATACTTCCTAGACTTGCAAATTGATATTTCCAAGATCAAATTTACTTAAACAGGACACGTCATTTTACGTCTTCCTGCGCTATAAAGTAGAAAGATATGCTTTTTTAGTTTTCTTATGATTGATTTATTGAAATATCAATTAAAGACAAATAATTTACATTTCTACAAATTAACATCGACATCACTTTAAAAAATTTCAATTTACTTGTTCTTTGTTGACGATTTACGGTTGGCCCACATTTTTCTGGTTGACGTGATTTTGTGCAAGTTTCTTAATCGAAAAGAGGGTTTTGTGCCATATAAACGGTACTGGTAAACTTACGCATTGTGAGACGTATGTCGAAAAAGCAGCGCGTTCAATGTCAACTGGACATCGTCGGTTTATATATATAGCAGAACGGATATCTGCGGCTTTTTGGAACAAGGTGCACTAAGTGGAAGGTAGTGTTTGTGTGCAGTGGTAATTCTTTTAGTTTGTGCAAAAAAAAATCGTTTCATTAATTGGTAGATTTCATCTTACGACTCAATCAGTTAGGTAATTAAAAAACTATTAAATCTATTTTTATCAAAAATTCTATAGAAATCGATTTTGTCTAAATGATTGCAAATCGCGTGTTATAATTATTGAATAATTTTACATAGATTAAGATCATTGTGAACAATGCTCACTTCTTAATTTGAATTTATTTTTACCAAAAAACAAGCAAAAATTTATTTTTGATTTTATCAGCATTTATTAACCAATGCTATAATGTAAAATGCTTAGATATTCTAAACTTTAAGTACAAGGTGGATTATAAACTAGATATTTAAATACCAGTAATACTCTTTGACTTTACATATTCATTCCTTATTTTCAAGGTGTTTCCGTTCATCTTTAAACAATTTCCAATAAACAACTATTAAGAATATCGATTGAATCTTTAATAACGTTGAATTTTAATATTTTAGATACGTTAGAGTTAATTTTTTAATAATCACATAATAATTATAATTTAAAAGATAATGTTGGCTGAGTAATTATCAAAATATACTGACAATTATTTCATAATCTCCTAATTAAACGTTAATACGTTCATTTTGAAGTAAAAACTGGGGTTGAGAAGAGAAAGCCGTTTTGAAAACTTGTTTTTCGTTAACAGTTACTGCATGTTACTCATCGTTTATCAAGATTTTTTTTATTCGGTAACGTTGCTTCTTGTTCAACTGAAATCGTGGCGAAAGTCGCTTACGTCCAATATGACCAATAATAATTATCCAACCGTTTCGTCCTTCTGTTTTAAATAATTAAGTTTTAAACCTGAAAACAAATAAAAAACATATTTGAAATACAAACACGAAAAACTTTGAAACTTGAACTACGTGCGTGCTTCAGAACGAGTTTATCGGTGTCAAGTTTAAGGTGACTATGAGAGCTAAACTAATCTTGCATCATTGGATTTCTAAAGAAAAAAATATCTCAACCTTTTGAAATTGAAAAAAAAAAAATATTGAATAAAATTTTAATTTTATCGAATAATTAAGTACTTGTTACGCCAAATATGCTTCTTAATGCAATTTATTCGCTATTACTGGCGTTTATTGATAATAAACCGAGTGCTTTCTAATATTTATTACAACTAACTAATATCCATAACTGAATTATCAACTGTTAATAAAAATTTTGAAACGTCCTTCTTGGTTGATTTACAATTTAAACATTTGTTGATGAATTTTTTTTAATGAATTAATGTTAAATCCGGGACGGATGCAGCGAATGACTTAAATACACATCGCAAATGAGTAAATGACATTTTAAATTTTATAAGGTGTACAAAATCAAAGTTAAGGACAATCTCATTTCCTCGGTGATTTCAGGTTAATGCATTTTTGAGTATTTTTTCACAACGTTAACAGCAGAATGCTATGTTATACGAAACATAATTCTACAACTATTCTTCTTTGGTTAGAAGAATGTAGTAAGCATTGTTCAAAAAGTAATTACGATAGATAAAAGTGCAATGAACGAAAATTTGTTGATAATAAACAAAGAAATGCATGACCCACATCGAGTTCCAACGTAGGAATCACCATTTTACAGGAATTCATTCAGGGGTACAATGTTATGCATGAAAATTATTAATAACCAAGAAGCAAACGTATTGATTAAACCTAGATATTTTACAGGAATTAAATGAACCCAACCTAAATGGAAAACTCCTTTCAGAATATGAACCAGACAATTAAAAAACTTGAAGAATATGTCAAAAAATGCAACGATCTAAAATGTTGGGGCTTCAAGCAATCCTCTATACAAATAAGATAGAAGCATTTTACCAAACAATCAGTTATCAAATTTAAAGCATATAAAAATGGTAGCACAACTGTGGTCAGTTTATATAGTTCTATAAACCTAAGTATTATCAAAACTCAGACCTGATAGATCAAGGTGAAGAAGGAATGGCACCATCAGTGAAGTTCTACATGCATCTATTGATCCATGTTGATTTATCCATATCATGAAACACCTCCAATCAGAAATGAAGTCAGTAGCTGGGCCAGAAATAACATCATGAATTGAACCTGAATCATCTGAACCTGAATTTAGATTCAGAAATCAACATTCCGTTTGTTCTGGTCTGCAGAATTACCATCGAAAAGGTCAAAAAAAGATGGTTTGCTCAGCGATATTTCTCTATGTAGTATAAGCCTTCGACAAAGTGTAGCATGTGGGGTTGAACCACATGTTTGAAATAACTCTTCCTGCCCAATATTCGAAAATCTTAGAATCCGATTTATCTGAACGCTATTTCAGGATCACATAACATAATATAATACTAATAATAAGAGAAATGATGACAATCAAAGGTATAAAGTAGGTAAGTAGAGACAGCGATGTCTTTGCATAAACGACCACTAAATGATCATGTGATTCATGGACACTGGAAATGTGTTAAAGGACGCTTACACGTCGAAAAGATATTTAGTAACTACTAAGAATGTTTACTCATAACGATTTGGGGAACACCTAAAGTATAAAAGAAAGTACAGCTACGAATTGAAAGTATGTGGTGGCTTTAAAAGATTCCTGCTTACTTACTAAAAATACGTTTTAAAATAGCGACAAAAAAAGGTGAATTATTGTAAAAATTACTATTCTGTAACTTATTCTCGTTGACCGAACCAATTAACTGGAAAATAATAATCAATTACAATAAATAGGTTGTTGTGATTGATCCTTTTACAAACTTTGTATTGACTATACTCGACCAAAACAACAAGAAGTTATTGATACACTTGAACTGAACTGCAGAAAAACATGTTAGAATACTGCCTTAATAAAGACATATTAAAATAGCGATGGAGTTCCGGAGGTAATAGTCGGCTAGAACGGATAATTAGAATAATTATACCGGTTTTGACCAAACTTTCCATTGAATATGTAGAAATTTGGTATCAATATATCCGTTCAAGTTAGTCTTTCTTGGCCTATTTTCATGTATTAAAAGTGGCATTAAGGACATTAAGAATTATAAGTCTAATCTTGAATATTTTAGAAAAGTACAAAAAATACATTAAAAAAAAATGTTAATGAAAAACTATTTAAGTTAATCTGACTAACAAAGCTAAAATAAGATCTACATAATTAAAAAAAAAAAACATTCCATCCCAACCAAATAAGCAATCAATCATTTTTTCCTTCTATTATACTAATAATTTATACTGCTTACTAATGTTTATTGTCAATAAATCCTCCGAGAAGTGCAATTGTTATAAACTTCTGATGGAAAATCCATATGTCACTCATAATTTACTTAACATTCACACATATACCACAAATTAGTGGGTGACATTTAAAATTTCCTTAAATATTAGATGAAAATCAAGTATAAACACATTACACCGATGATCTAAGCTTCCAACTTAAATATTCCTTTTACGTACATGCTTTATAATTGGTCAAACAAGGACGATTACACCATAAACGATTCGGAATCGGTTTATTCTTTTTTTAAAGAGTACTTGTTATAAATAATGTGCAAGTTATTTGTAATGATTTACGATTATATTTAATTAAAAATAACTCGGCACATCTCACAGTTATTTCATAATTAGAAAATGACATAAAAACTACTTAAATATATTCATGAGTTCTTTAAAGTTAACATGTACATATTGAGATAGATGATAATGAATTTATCATATTAGTTCTAATTAGATGAATTAGTCAACCGTTTACTTACTGTTGAGTTAATAATGTGTAATATTAATTTCAGTATTGGGAATTATTAAAACCGAACCACGATGAATTACTTAATTTTATTATTGATATTTCGTTCAATAAATTCACAAGTACTCGAGGGTGTTTTAAAAACATGGATGGCAGGAGAGACACAATATAGAATAGAACCACCTGATTCGCAAATATTACTACCAGAATATGATTTTATTGTAGTAGGAGCGGGTACAGCTGGATGTGTTGTTGCAAATCGTTTAACTGAAAATCCAAATTGGAATGTACTATTAATCGAAGCTGGGAGACACGAAAATTATTTAATGGATATTCCAATATTGGCGAATTATCTTCAGTTCACCGATGCCAATTGGAAATTTAGAACACAACCAAGCGGAAATTTTTGTTTAGCCATGGATAATAATCAGTGTCATTTTCCTAGGGGTAAAGTTATGGGTGGTTCATCGGTTCTAAACTATATGCTGTATTCACGCGGAAACCACGAGGATTTTGATAGATGGGCTAGATCGGGAAACGACGGTTGGTCTTATGATGATGTATTGCCGTATTTTAAGAAAATCGAAGACTTTCAAATTCCCGAAATGAACGACCCGAAGTATCATCATAACGGAGGCTATCTCACTGTTTCATACCCACCGTATAGGACAAAAATCGCCGAAGCTATCGTCAAATCTGGTATTGAAATGGGACTCAAATACGTTGATTACAACGCTAGGGAAATGATTGGAATCTCTTATTCTCAGGTATGTAATCTCGTTTATAAACCAATAACAATGTTGAAGCCGTTTTATGTAAACTCTTACTTATATTACATAATTTTGAAAAGTCAATGTTTTGTAATTGTGATCTCAAGGCCTCGATTTTAACGACTCTTAAGTTTCGACGTATAGACAAAAAATTAAGATTAAAAAACTCACAAATTTAAATAATTTAAAATTCAATATTTATTATTTACTTTAGTTGTTCACAGATTATAGGCTATTAATAGATAAATATTGATTCTTTTTTTCTATTAAATCAATATTGAGACATAATATTAAGATTTTTTTGATGGTTGTTAATAGGTTTGTGATAAAAAATAGGTTAATTATTTGTAAGAAATCTTACAAGCATTCTATCATCATCATTATTGGCAGTACAACCCAGCTATAGATCTTAGCTTCCTCTAGATATCCTTGCAGGTTTCGTAGGGTGCATCTATTGTTAAAATGAATTTATATCTTCAATTATTTGTTCGTTTCTTAGTTCCATTAATATCAATATTAACGAGACAACTTTATGGAGATACACTTTCGCGAATGAAGTCATGTTCTGACAATTCCATTATTTGTATCACTATTTTGTTTTTTGTTTTAAACTTAATTTATGTTCAATACAATAAATAAAATATAATGGTTGACCTTCCAATTGAAACATTCTTTTGTAATAAAATTTGAATATAATTTGAATAAATTATTTCATCATATCTTGGATTAATTCTTTTGTTGAATTGTTCACGTCTACGTCTATATCTGTTTTAAAATTGTATTGCATTATTTGGTACTATAATATGACTTGCTCCGTTTGCTACGTTTACTACGGAATTTCTTATTTTTACATCCGGGATAAAGACGTATTTGGTTACGCAAGTTAAACCGTCCAGCTTTACCGGAATGCGGTGCGAGTCCTGTTTCGAGAGTGCTTAAAACGACTCTATTATCTCTGAAATAAAACGCTTTTTAGCTTTATAGTAGATCTATTTATATGTCGCTATTTCATTCTACCGTTTCTAGTTTTTTATTTGCTAACTTAAAAATGCCTTCGTCACATCTTCAGTCATAATCGTCAAAATTTCTCTCACCTCTTTGTGCTTCTCGCAAAGTTTCTTGATAGACTAATTTAGTTCAACCTGCTCTTGTATGTATCATTATCATACTGGATTTTCGTGTTCTTTTACATCTCCAAAAATATGGCTTCTGCGCTCTCCGCTCTAATATCCTAGTGAAAGTGTCCTAACTATTGATCCTTAGATTATCCAAAATATGAGAAGTTAATACATTCCTAATAGATATATTATCGACTTTGAAAACTTCCAATTGATTAAGTTACGTTGTTATCTGTAAAGATAGCAAAAATAATAGTTTAATGAACTGTATGTCATCGCCAATTATATTAAATACCGTTATCTTAATATTTCTATATCTTATACTTATATTTTTATTATTTTTTTATAGGCATCAGTAAAAGATGGAATTCGTCACAGCAGTAGCAGAGCGTATTTACATCCTATAAGCTCTAGACCAAATCTTTTCGTTAAAAAATTTGCTCACGTTAAAAAAATTCTCATAGAACCAAATACTAAACGAGCTTATGGGGTTGAATTTGTTAAAAATGGAGTAACACAAGTTGCCAGAGCAAAAATGGAAGTTATTATAAGTGCTGGAGCAATTGGATCGCCACAACTTTTAATGCTAAGTGGTATTGGACCTAGGAATCATTTAAAAAGTGTCGGAATACGGGCGATTCAGAATCTTAAAGTTGGTTATAATCTGATGGATCATATTGCGTGCGGAGGAATAACATTTCTTGTAAACGACAGTATCTCGTTAAAAACTGAAAGGATGTTTGAACGGCAACCGTTATCGGATTATTTGAATTATCACAAAGGACCTTTATCTGTTCCTGGCGGTTTAGAAGCTTGTTCTTTTCATAATACGGATGATCCAAATAATCCGGATGGTTATCCCAATATGGAACTTTTTTATTTAGGTGGATCGATGGTTAGTGATAGTACTTTATATAAAAATTTCGCTATAAGGGACGATATTTACAACGATGTGTACGGTTCAATTAAAGGACGAGAATCTTATATGATATTTCCAATGTTGCTACGACCAAAAAGTAGGGGAAGAATAATGTTAAAGGATAATAACTACAAATCGCATCCATTAATCTATCCTAATTATTTCTCCGATCCATATGACATTAGAGTAATGTTACAAGGAATCGATTTAATATTGAATATAACCAGTCAACCGCCTTTAAAGAAAATAGAGAGTACGTTGTATACTAAACCAATTCCGCAGTGCGCTAAACACAGTTTTGGGTCACCGCCTTATTGGGAATGTATGGCTCGTCACTTCACTTTGACAATTTACCATCAAAGTGGAACTTGCAAAATGGGGCCAAGGAGTGACAAATCAGCGGTTGTAGATCCTAGATTGCGCGTGCATGGTATTAAAAGTCTTAGAGTTATAGACGCTTCTATTATGCCCGAAATTCCTGCAGCTCATACCAACGCACCTACATATATGATTGCTGAAAAGGGAAGTGATATGATAAAACAAGATTGGGGTTTTATACAATAAAAAAATAGAGCTTGTGTTTGATTCTAGTCAATCTAATAAGTCTTCTTTGTGTCTAAATATATTTAATAAGCGTTTCATCTTTTCCTATTATTAACAGATTCGAAGTGATTAGGGGATGGAATTTAAAAATAATTTATTAAAGATAATTTAGATAGGAAATATATCATTTTATTTATTTTTATTTTGTTAACTATAATAGAGTTTTTAGAGTGAATTTTACTTGTAATAAAAAATAATTACTGAAAACAACCCTTTTTTTTAAAAAAGTTTGTTTAATTTTTTTTTCTGAAATTTCATACCCTCAGTAACTACAAAAAAAAGTTGAAAAAACGAAATAAATCAATAACCTAATTCTCTTAAAAAAAGTGTGTGTATTTTTTTTAACGCATTGGGTTTTGAAATTCTATAGAAATAATAACGGAAATTAAAAAAATATATATCAAAAAAATATTTCAGTGAAGTAATTGTCTAATCCTAGAAGTGTTCATCAAATTCTTAAATAAAGATCAATTGGTGATAAAAGCAACTACGAGAAAAAGCTTTTCGAATTCTACAAGTTAGGGGGCATCTCAAGTGGTGAATAAGAGACTTTCGACAGGTCAATTAAGAAACCACGTGCACCGGAAAGTCGATTGAGTATTACGTCCCGACCTTAAACACTGATTCCCCAGAATTTAATATATCCTCTTTCTAATATAAAATTATAAAGTAAAAATAATCTTCAGTCAGTCTTGATTATAGTTGAAGTTAATAGACCATGTTTGAATCCTGTGAAGTTTACGAAGTTTGCTCATTACGTCGCCATACAAAACGCGTTCGTCTAGACTTTTATTAAATTTATGTGTTTACAAGCTTTCCTAAACTGGCTAAGGGGTATTTCCGGTTTGTTATCAAACTAAAGTAAACAATGTTTCAGAGTGGGAAGTTTTATTTTTTTGTTGAAAATAATTTTCAACTAAATATTTTTGATATGAACTCTAAAAATAAATAAAAATGAAATTTAACATCTTTTCAACTACCACGGTTTTTTTTAATTGAGAGTTAACAACCCCAATGTCATATATTTTGTGTGTGATTCTGTCTTCTTTATTTATTTTGCGTTTAAAGGGTTCTAATTGAATATGATTAGTATCAATGTATAGAAGAATATAGAATTTTAAGGCGATTGTCATGAAAATCCCCAAATATTATGATTCATCAAATCACAACCTCATATGGTAAAAATAATTTTGTTTACAGATGAAACAATATAACCTTGAACAATGTTTATATTTCAAATTGGAATAAGTGGAAATTGATCTGTTCAAACGCGCTCGACCTCTCACAACATTATTAAAGCACTTATTGAAATTCATTAACCAAAAGCCCATCCACATACGAAATACCACGAAAGCAATTAAATTTGTGGGGCGTCCTCAAACGATATACTAATTTTAACAAGCCGATTCATGAGTTCCAGAGAATATTGATGTCGCGTAAATCAAAGACGATTTATTTAATGAATCTTAAATTAGCAAAATTTATTTCAAAACAAGTAGATCAATTATGGAAGAAAGCAAGAACATCAGAAGCAAGAGGTAGCACATAAGAAGGAATTCATTCTGAGGGAGTTATTAAAACATGGTTACAAGCCGGCAGAAACATACAAGAAAAATTCTTGGAATATAACGTAGACTTATATAGCATTTACATTGATTTCAAAACGACCTTTGATAAAATAAATAGAAACAAGATGCTACAATTAATACAACGTTAATTGGATTGAAGGCAACTGTCAGAAATCAGAGAGAGTCATTAAAACTGTTTACTACTATGGCTATAAACACCTGATAAAAAATAAAATTCTAGACAGACAAATATATAGTAATTCGGTGAAACTTTAATGAATATAATGGTGAGAAACTGTAGAATAAAGAAGGAAAGTAATGTTGCATTGGATAGAAGATAAGGATAAGAAATGGAATGTAAATAAGGAAGATAAGGGATTTAGATAATGAATGAGTATGTGCTGATACATTTGGTAGACGTGCAGTTGAATCGGAACGCAGGAAATGTTTATATCTTTTTCATTGAGTTGAAAGCCGCTTTTGACATGGTGAATACATGGAGGGAGTAGAAAAGGAAGGTTAAAAGTAGACTGTACAAAAATATATACAGGAACGTTTAAAATCAAAATACTATAGGAGCACATCAAGACAAAACTAGTTTGCGTACGATATTGGCAAAGTAATTTAGATAATGACGTAGAATAGTAAGGAAGAGGCTTTTGCGAGAGGAAAGGAATAATAACGCCCTCACTATACGATCTGCTCACGCTCTCAGAAAATGAGGGGGTGGAGTATTCCGCAAATTTAGCTTCCACACGTCGCGTCATAGGTATGTCAGTCCGTTTCATGTCGGGGGCTATTATGTCACGTGCTCGAGGTGTCATTAGACGGGAACCTCCTTTGGGATACGACCACTTTAAATTTAAAACGTTCCGACCTCCATATTTGCAGTCCTTTATTTAGTCGGGGAACAATTTTGTTAAGCAATTTAAAATTCTTCTATTTATAAATAAAGTACTTTCACATATAATTAGTTTTATTAGAAATTGATTTTAAAAATTAACGTCAAATTATAAAATCATTCTCACTTCGTATAATATATTAATTAAAGTGTGCATTCATTCCAGTTTAGCTAACAACCCTAATAGAATATAAACGGTTGCAAACAAAGTCAGCTTCCACATTTGAAGTTGCCACAACAGTTCGACCTAACCATGCATAACTCAATTTTCCTATATTCAATTATTCGGTTGCATACTGCCAGTGCACATTTCTAACTGTCGAATAACTAATTTTAGCGCGCACTAACACGTAATTAATACCTAAATGTGTTCACTAATTAGAGGGTGAAACAAATATGTTAATGAAATGGTAGATTGTTGGAGGCGAAGGGAAGATTATTACAGCGCTTATAGTAATGGACTAAACCACATCGTATCAAATTATAAATTATTTGTGAATTCAGATATCTTCATCACTAATTAATTATTCAGTATGGGTAACTTTTCGTTTTAAATTAATTAAAGACTTGTTAATCGTTGAAATTTTTTACGTTGAATCATTCACACTCAAATTATTATTATAATATAAAAAAATTGTAAATTATACAAAATTATTGCAAGAATCACTTAAAAATCAAGAAAATCAGTGAAATTTATCACAGCATCGCCATCTCTGATTAAAGGGATAAACCACGAACAGTTTCAGATCGATCGTTCCCTAGAATAATATGAAATTTCTAACGTAATTTTCATGAAAGTTTTACGAGTTATAAGAAACTTATTTACGATAGCAAAAAGGAAATAAAGTTATTATTATAACCATAATGTTATTGCAATATTATATACGATTTCTTCAAAATAAAAGTGTTATAACCAAAAGTGTTCGAATGAAATAAAAAAGAAAACAACAGCTACAAAAACGAAAATTTTCGAGTTTACGTGTTTATGATAACAGCTGTCAGGGATCATAACTTACAATAAGGAAAAACTTTTGTGCATTCGTTTCTACAGTGCCAAGTTTACGACAGTTTTATGACTAAACTTCCTTAGTAATCACAAAACTTAATTCTTAGATGTTTAAATACTTTTCGTCCGTGTCAATGCCTTCATTCTGGTTATTTCCCTTGTGATTTTCACGAATTTTTATTGCGTACCTTCCTAATTTCGTTATTACACTATTTCCGGATGTGATAAATCTTTAGATTTATTATCATAGTAAACAATGTCGTTTTCTTAAATATATACACTTAAAACCCCATTAACATATACCCTTTAATTATAAAGGTAAAGTAATTTCCTTTCCAACCCTTCCGTAATTTTCCCTTGAAATTCTTGCTTACCGATGAGGGTGAAAATGTAAATATGTTTCTCTTGTAGTTCATTAAACTTGTTTTTGTATGTTTTTAAAGTAATTGAATTTTAGTATATATTTTTCTTTCATTTAAAAGTTTCTTGTTTCAATAAAAGAACATAAGGTTTTTATTAAAAAGACATCGTTGCTGCCAGATGACGCATCTTTCCACAATAACTTTAAAAGTTTCGATCAGACGTTATGCAAGGATAAACTTTTCCAAACTAGAGAGGCTTTGAAGAGTCATAGTTCAAATATACTTCGGCACAATGGAGCAAAAGATTTGAGATCCTGCTACGATCGTTACAAAAAGAGATAGACACTCCTTATTTTCCGCCCCAATAACGTCTTGCGTGGAATGCCAATAAACTAGTTGGGAAACAGTTTTTCTTTTAGCGGGAACTCACATAAACATCCGACAACTTTTCACTTTCCTTCAGACGTAAATAAGTCTCCGCCAATACATAAGTATTAGAGATAGCAAGAAAATTGACCAACGGCGCCGGGAAAGTTTTAAAAATTCAAACTTATTTCATACAGGATACGAGTAATACAAACTGACGGTAAAACTGTACTTAGGTTTTTGGATGTTTTTATAGATTTCTTTCTAAATAATTTATTTTATTTGCACCGCAATGAAAATAAAATAAGAATCAAAAGGATATCTTATTTGGATCATTACTTGTATACACCTTTTTTCTATGCCTTAGAGAACCATAACATTTAAGACAAGACTATAAATTTTCTCGCCACCCTAACCCTTAAAGTGAACGTTGTCCTACAATGAAACTGAATCCCTTTTTGAAACCATTTATCTAATTCCCTTTCTTCTTTTCTTTTACTTTGTTCTAGAATTAGCACGAAATTAATTACTGTAATTAATTAAGTGTATTCAAACCTTTCTCCTTTATACCTCCACAAAAAAAGAATTGAGAAATCCAAATCTTTTAAATGTATAAGGATGTAATGTTTGTATTATTTTATGACTTTTTTTTAATGTTAATATTAAAGGATTCTGAATTAATGTGGTTGTATTTTCATTTCATAAGCACGTTTAGTAACGATTAGATACAAAATGCTTGTAGAGTGCGGGCATGAACTGCATAAGGTTATCGAAAGACAAGAACTTTTCGGATTTATCTCACGAACCATCAGCAATATAAAGAAACTTCCGCTCCTTAAGTTCACTCGCGGTAATACGTAAAGCCCTTTAGAGCAGCTCGAAACAAATTGGCAAGAATTTAATGTCTTCCATATATCTACTCTTCCCCATTCAGAATTGTACTTGCAAACTATATTGCATTGAAGATATTTTTTGGATGATAGAAACTTTTGTCAACACCCATTTAGAGATGGAATTGTCAGCCACAGAGGATAATAGGAACTACTATTTCCTCATTAATCCTTATGAAGATCATCTTATCAAAGGCTCTTTTGGTAAATCTATGAAAGCTTCTGAAGCAGTCTCATTAGAGTTCGATGCCTTCCTAATAAAGCTAGTTACAGACTGGAAAGCAGTGGGTGGACTTGTTCTGGGTGTAGGAAACTTGATTGGTTATGTGACGATCACATAATCTTTTCAAGGTTTTTAATAAAAATGACTGATTGTTTTTAAATCATCCTGAGAAAGTAATTTTATGCATAAATCAGGTAAGTTGCTTAAGTATGCAGTTCATAAAAATAAAACAATCAAAAACATTAAAAGTAGCGAACACCAGGTAACCCTAAAATATTTCCTTTGGGTGAGGTATCAGTTCTTTTAAAGAAAGGCGCAAGTCAATTGGTTACGACTGGAGTCTCGCTATCTTCTGAACCTAAAAACTGCACATTCATTAGAAGAATTCTTTTCAGGGGGGAAACTTCCAGTTGAAGTAGACATATTTTTTTAATAACCTCATGCAAATATAAAAATTAAGGAATCGGTCAAAATCATTGAATATTCCGCACAGCTTATCTTGAGCCAAGTTAATCTTACATCGCTAGATTGTGTAGATATGTTGTATATTAGAACGTGTTCATCAATTCCAAACTGTTTTTTGAAACGTAAAAATATTAGCTAACACAAACCACGAACTCTATAAGCAAACTCTGTTGCCATCTATCACCCACTAAAATAATGTAAACAGTATGAGTGGTGTACTATCACTGATTCACTATGTACAATGTATCTCTGAAACACAAACACGAATCCCATATTCCTACAACTATCACCATTAGTAACCCGAACTACAACTTGCGATAGTACGAGAAGCACCCGTACCTAAAACACCTATAATATTATACGGTCGATTGATTAATGTTCCAGAAAGTCCCAAAAATCAGCTACAAAGACAATTCTGGGTTACAGACCAGTTCTCATTTTTACGAGGTTGAAAATTACCATCACACGACAAAATAACTAAATACAATCTGAATTGTATATTATAAAAAAATAATATATTCGACGATCTCAAAGATTCCGACTCTTAAAAAAAATAAGTGATAATTCATTATTTTTAAAGAAAACATTAATCAAAAGTACGGTTAAAAGAGAATGTTTTCAGTTTTGTAATAAAGCTTCCATGTCACCAGCATCCTGTTGTCCTGAAAAAGTAACCGTGCGCGAATAAGCACGTACCTCAAGTGAAGTGAAAGTGGACAATAATCTACTGTCGGTGAGATGTTTCGTAACTAAGGGCGACCCTTCTTAGCAAATATAAAGCCCTACATTCCCGGTAACCTCATTTCGAATAGCACGTGTTTCATGCGCCGTGGAACTTTCGAAAGCGCAAACGCGCGCTTACTACCGAACTTTCACGCAAAGCTCCTCCTAAACTTTCAACAGTAGCGCGCTGAACGTGTTGGTGACGTCATGAGCATAGTGAACCGCAAGTAGAGAGCTTTCGCGTATCGAGAAAATTGAAGCGTCCGGATTCACTTTTCAGGTAATATAAATTTTTATTATACTAAATTAATAATAAATTGAATGATATTAATTAAAAATAGAGGGTTATTCAAATTCGTTGTAGTGATGCTGTAAACAAATCTAATTACGATGTGACAATCTGCATTTCCCTTGTAACTATAATCAAATTATTTTATTAGTTCCTCCAAAGGACGAGTTGAAGCTTGCCAATAGAGTGGGGAGTTAAGTTAGGTTGTACAAAGATGTGGTAAAATTTTCACCGATTCAACTTGTACAAGTTTTGGTCCATTTAGTAAAGCCGTAATTCAATTTTATGACTTGTACATTGAAACGTACTTTAGTAAGCCTCTTCAATATATGGGGAGCTTAATGATGAAAGTTTCATAATTCAAACTTGGAAATTTAAAAACAAAACAAGAAAAACAAATAATTTTGACAAAGTTTAATTTATTTATTTATATTTATTAAAGCTCTAAAATGTGGATTCAGTTTCCCCCTCAAAACTTGACCCAACCACTAAACCAGGATTTCATAGTTGACTGAAAACAGATTATTTTATCGTTCAGAAATTCATTTCTCATAACTCAGTTAACATCATTTCAACTTCCATACACGTTCTGTGTCTGAAAAATACGTGTGCCAAAACCAATAAATTTGTGATGTGTCTGTAATACCCGTTTACGCTTTTTATGAAAGTTATACAGTTATAGATTCTCAACGGTACTATTAAAAAGTTTATATATAAATTTGTGGCTATTAAAAAATTTATAAATCTCTGTAAATCAGTGAAATATGTCTTATTCTACATTGGTGGCATTAACTACGTATGAAGCAATCCATCCTCGTACAAATTGTCATACATTATTCGAAATACTAACTAGTTTTATTATTTTTTTTTATTGTTCGTGTTTTAAGATTCTTGTTTTATTTACTAACATTGAATTCACACTCTATTATGATACAGTAAAATTAATTCAATGTGAAGTTTTGTTATCTCTATTATTAATGACCGTGTACCACAAACCTATTTATCAAGATTATGGTCATTATTGTCTCTTTGAACAATTCAACGTTTATTTTTATTACAGCCAGTTACACAATAATACCCAGTTATAATGTAGTGTGTGCATTTATCCCATTATTGTTCCCATTTTGGTCTGTAATGATATCGTTTTTATTACATTTTATAAAACTGTTTTGTTTTTACAAAAATAATTATTTAAACGGAAATGATAAAAGTTTACTAAATGAAAAATTCGTAATCTTTGGTAGAGCTGAAATAGTTTGCATTATTATATTTATATTAATATTATTTCTGTGTTATATCTCTATTATTACAATAAGGCCAGTTCCATTTCAGGAACTTTTGTTTTTGAAAATTCTTTTGTTTATTCTTTATACCCCGAATTTACGTAATAATTAGGATTGGAGCAAAATTTATATACTACACCAGGTGGGCATATATTAAACCGTATTTATTTATGAAACAAAACAACAAACTGTTAATATTTTGTTTAACTGAAGAATTATGGAGCAATTTATTTAGATTTAATCATTTAAATTTAACGGTTTTGTAGGATTTAATAGTATATAAACGATTGTTCTATTCTTCTATTTACTGTCATCATGGTTGCTTCATTACTATCTGTTACTTCTTAAAATTTTATACCTTTTTGTATGCAAATAAGCGCTTCTATCAATTTTGCGATGGTTAGGGCTTTTTCCGGTTGTTTCTTAATTGACTCTACAGCTCTAGGTGAAGCTTGGCCTGCTTCAGAATATACTCCCAGTCTTCCTTATCCTGCCCTCTTTCTCCATGCTCTTATTCCCATAAGGTTTAGATCTACTTCCACATCGTTAAGAAATCTCCGTTTTGGTCTCCCTCGACCTCTTTGCGCTATCATTTTTTTCAATATGTCAGGAAAAGCAATCGAAGCGTAGCGACTTTATCAGCACTTGCTGCTTCTCCACTGTGCGCAACATTCTGCCAGTCGTATCTTTCTTTAAAATAGTAAAACTAACCATAGCTAGTTTTTTTTTAACGTTTCATCTTTTGCATCTTCCCCAGTATGTTCCTTCAATTTTTTAAAAATGTGTCTAGTTTGCATATGCTATTCTGGTCTACTGAACATTTCTTGACAAGTACTACCTTCCTCGTTTATTGAATCTCCGAATGAATTGGTTCTTGGTGCAGATTTTTCTGCTGCATCGTCACCAGCTTGTTCCTTCAGTTTTTCAAAAATCTGCTTGGCTTGATTACATATGGCAATCGAATTTACTGGAAAATTCACCATCTTCCTCGTTTATTGCCTCTCTGAATGAGTTGATTGTTGGTGTCCATAATGCTTCGTAAGTTAGTTTAATTTTTCTTTCACTTTAGTTCAACTACATCTTGTCTAGTGATAAACATTGTAGTTAATAATTATTGACCTTTCAGCCAATGAAATACTTAAATTTATGCAGAATAAAAGCATTATCACAGCGATATCTACAACATTCATAAATCATCTATTGGATCACCATTTAGTTTCTCCACAGCAAATATTTTCATTTTGCCAAGTTTTCCTTTGATTTTATTCTAATCCAATATAAGTGGATAGAGGTTACAACAAAATTTTAATTTAAGACTCTTTTGAATGAATAATAATTAATCGGCATAATTAATTGTCCATAACTATACATGTTCTTAATCTCAAACAATATTAGCAAATTTTCCTCGATCTACTGAAAAGAAACAAAAAGACTATTAAATTATTAATTAAAAACATTAATCTTTTACATTTATGCTGTCTTCCGATTCAATTTAAATTGAGAAACGGTTAGGTATTCCAACGCATTAAACAGTTCAAACAGATTTTAAAATGTTCCTGTTTTTATTATTTTTAATAATTGTTCCCGTGCTTTGTCAACAACGTGGAGGCGTAAGTAAATTGATGTCATTAATATAAATACCTTTTACCATGTATAAATGTGAATTGTATCATGTTTTAAAGGAAATTACACCTCAAGAACTTCAAGCAGCCCAAAAAAGATGTCAAGCATTAACAAAGGGGAATAAAAGTGCGTATCCGCAATGTTTATTACAAACGTTTGGAATAGCGAGTCAATCTGGACTAAGTGTAAATAATGTAAATGAATATCTTAAACAAGTTAGTGAATGTCGTAAAAAAACTGGCAACAGTAACAAGTGTAACTTGCGAAGAGTGTAAATGTATAAATATTAATTTAAAGTTTGATTGAAATTAGAAAATTTACACTGTTTCATGGTGTTTTGTACTTTTTTAAACCACTATCAGTTGAGTAATTTTTTAAAATGGAAAATTTTAATGCTTTCCGGTTTTTGTTAAGAAATTGAAAAAGTTTTATCTCATGAATAATTTTCGTGAAAGGTAAATGTTATTATCTACCAGTGGGAATATATTTAAGGAAATTTCAGGAAAGTATGTACGACTAAGAGCTGGTTGAATAAGAAATCTCAAAATTAATTTATTCTCCACATCCACTTCATATCATACAAATGTTTTCATGTTCACATTTTTAGTAATCATATTATTGCACGCAGAATTTAAACTTCGTTATTTATCTAGCTGCGAGTGTCGAAAGTTTTAATAACTTATTCCTTAATGAACCTCCTTGGATAATTGATCCAATTTGGAAGTATATGATATCCGCAACCCCTTTTAGGGACACACAATGTTCTAACAGACATAGTTACATATTAATTAATGGTTTAAACTTTTAATTTTATGGTATTGGTTCTTCTTTATATCAATTTATATCAAATTTTGTATTTATGTATAAGTTTTCTTTGACAACACGAAGATATTTATATGACATATAAGAAGGTTCACAATAGCTTTAATATCATATTTAATTTCAACGTGGTCATTTTAGGAAGAAGTTGGTTTTTATCTGGGGAACTAACTGGCGCCGAATTGTATTGATCTCCGTCGAGATTCTCCCGGTTTTGTTATTTAGGTATCGTTCTACTAGACAATACCATTAATGTTTTTCTTTATCTTACAACAATTTTTAATTAACACATATTTTCAATTAAATTAATCATTAAAATGAACAAAAATTGTAAGGAAATGTGTTTGTTTTGGGTTGATGGGAATCCTTAGAAAAAAATGTATTATTTATGTTCATTAACAGTTCGAGAACCGAATTTGTCGCCTACCTTAACTAGCTATTTCGCGCGCCTTTCTAATTTTCTTCGAGGAAGCTGTAAGATTGCAGCTTTATAAGCTTGCAGGGTGCAGGCTCATTTCACGAAAATAATGCAATTTTCGTTTCAAATAATAATTACGTCTAGGGATAAAACCGAGAAATAGCAACTCTTTGCAAATGGTGTTTTGTTTGTTTTTAAATTTCGAAATTTTATTTTAAAAACAAGTATATTAGATGTTTAAAAATGTAATGTTCAGTATATGTAGGTATACATAATTTAAATTTAAGTACTTGTGTAGTGACAATGAGTACCTAAATATATCAGTAAAGTATCTGTGTCATATAAGTCCTCTATCACTCCTTCAATAGTGAATGTACGAAAAATCACATCAATGTTGTGACGTACATAACATCCAGTTCCATCCAGTGTAGGTTTAGCTTTTACATCCACCAAGTATCATACACCCGGCCGCAGTTTCCGCACGAAAGAAAAATTTGAGTACAGCCATCTAGGTCACTACCTGAATCAGCCATGCAACAGGTTGCTATTATAAGCTATACTGAAGAGAACGCAATAAATCGACGTCCTTATTGGATTATATGCAAAATTTTCTAATCTTTCTCAATGCAGGTTGAAGGTTTTCAAAGGCGACATAATAATAATGTGTAATACCTAGCTTAGGATCGATTTGCTCATACTTATAACGATTTATAAACTACTAATCTAAATTTAGAATAAATTCTAAATTCCGTTACCTTATGATTATAGGTAGCGTATTTTATTATAGCAACACGTAAGCACTGACATGGTTAAGTACTTATATTACAGTTACGACCACCCTCTTTAGGCATATCTAAAAATAGAACGGTTTATGCCACAGAGCTCACAAATTTTGGTGGGCTTTCTATGGGGCCTCTTATAGAAAGTGTCATCTACATAAGCAATTTAAGTTAGTTGTGAGGAAGTCAGTAGATGCATAATATAGTAACCAGTATATGACAATCAGCGTGGATGGGGTCCTTGTCTTGCTCGAAAAACCAGCGTACACCAAGCCTCAAGCTTTTCACTGAGGCAGTTACCACTCTCTAACCATGATGTATTCTCCACTGTGCTTTACTCTTAGCCACAAATTTCTCAACCTGATGATCTCTATAAAATGTTTCTAAAAGGTGCTAATCCCATTCTCTCAATTCGAGAATAAGAAACCGAAAGTATTCGAGAAGACTTCAACGACAACTACTATAAGCTCCAGGGTACCACGTTTTTACGAGAGGATCGTTGAGGTAACTGCAAAAAAAGCACCTAACTGCGTCAATATTTTGTAGTGTTTGAACCGTACGCGGTAGACCACCTCATTTATTGATAACAGATCCCATTTCCTTGAAATTACTTAACCACAACATAATCGATTTTCGATCAGTAACGCTTGCCGTAAGGGATCTTCGTACCGAGTTTGAAATGTGTTCTGCGTACGATTACAGAGTTGTGGTTCCGCAAGCAGGCTTTAACAGCGAAAGCACGCTGTTCGTTCATCTACATCATGTTTGCAACTGAAACCTGCTTTGTAACGGATCTCCCAATCTGACGGGTCTACGGGATACATCTCCGCCTCGGTACGCAATCGCATCGCTTTAGCTGGAAAGGAGATTAAAAGTGTCAGGATAAAGATGGGCCCCGGATGAAAGAAATCCTTGAATAAATAAGTATTAAAATGTGAAAATAAAAATTTTCACAAATAAATAACTATAACATGTGGATGTTGAACATGTACGTCAATATTATTATTTTATGCTTTTATATGCGTATTATTAGAAACACTGAAGCATAGAAAAACAAAAAAAATGGATATACTTCTCCTTTATAAAGTTTATACATCAAAGTTTCTATAAAATCCTCTTTTTCTCGATTGGACGTACGTATGAAGTGCTCGAAGTAGGTTCATCAATGAATCCTTTCATTTCTCCCAGAGAACCTCCGGTTTCATTTTTTATCTATTTCCTCTTGAAAAAAGTACATGGTGCTGGTTCGATTTTTCTTCACAGAATTAATTTTACGCTTCAGACTTTTATTTTTGTTTCTCAATATCATCAATCATTTTCAAAAATAGAAACTTACATGTAAAATCTAATTTTTAACTTTTTTACCATCATAATAATTAAACGCATATTGCATATCGTTTTCTTTATTTATTACAGTCGGAAATTACACTCTTAAAGAACATTGTAATAAATTGCTAAAAAGAATAAATTGGAACTAAATCGAAAACGAAATAACTTCTTGAATCTCAACTCTTATCAAAGCTATAGAGAACTTTAATATAAAATTATAACCTTGCTTTTAAAATAACTAATTTAATACTACGCGGGTGAGAAATGCCTTTTTAAACATTTTTGGGTCGATGATGTAATCTGAATTTGAAAAATGTGTGAATAGTGAAACCCAGAAAGTTGCAATGGGACAGTCGTGTAAGCTACTATGCCACTCTTATCTAACATCATTAGTTTTTACGAGATCGGTAAGTCTTTCAAATTTTCGCGCTTAGTATGGGTATCATATGCACATTGATCTTAGTGTAGGTGATAACATAATGGACATTTGAATATTGTTCATCACGCAAAGTTTACCGCGATAAAAAATTTTACAAAATCACCCAACACGTCGATATCTCACCGAGCACTTACCATGCGGTGTGGAGGTGATTTATCTGATGTCATTTTTCATACGCATCAATATGATTTAAAACGATAAATTCAGATAGTAAATTTGAGTGATTTATCAACAATCTATTTGTTGATATTTTTTAAATTCCATTTTTCTATACTGTTTTTTATTTGCATCGTTTTCAAGTTTATTCCTTCTAAAATATTTGCTAAAAACAAATTTAATAGTAACTTATTAAAATTTTTATGTACATAGAATTCGCAAATCAGTACAACTCTGGCTTCGCGTAACAGTATCGGGTTAAAATCCTATCTTTTTCAAGGCTTCTTTTGTCGATAAATACCTTGCGAAATGTGTAAAAACCCGCGGTTTTTGTCGCCGTCAGTACAATATAAAATATCTACCTCGCAATTCTTTCTAGATTTAAATTTTATACTCTTCTTTGTTATTGTTACGTGTTACAATTCGACATCGAAATCACCTAATATGCGTCAATGATTTCCAACTTTAACGTGTTTTTGTTACATCTCGAACCCACTAAAACATTTAGTACACTTTCGGTGATTAAATTTATCGACCTACCACACATTTTCTTGACAGCCTCCCTTCAAAACTATTACCAAATCACATCACGTATAAAATGTACTCGCAAAGCAACATCTTTTGACCAGTTCAGAGGATCGTGCGGAGTATGCGAAAAAGAACTGTGAGCGAACTCCAGCAAATCGACCATCTGCTCGTCATTGATATTTAATTGAAAATCGATACATCGTGGCGGACAACCGTTGGTTTTGGTCTCTTGTACGTGTGGACATTATGTATGCCAGAATAACCTCGACGGACCGAGATATAAAAGTGGAACCCAACCACCGCGGCTGGAGAAAAGAGTAGATTTGGCACCGATTCCGAACAGTTGTTGCCAGGAAGTCCCGATGAGTGCGCTCGCTGGACGGACCAAAACTAAATCACGGATTAAAGTAACCGCTCGTAAATCTGACGGTCGTGCAAGAAAAATAATCAAATAAACAGTTTCTGCATAAAAATTAAAGCATTTTATCTTGATCAATAACAATGTATAAAAAAATAAAAGAATAATATAAGTAAAAGAACAGACTTTTCCACATTCTTAATTGGAACGAACGAAACGTTATAAAGAGAAGAAGTTAATAGTCCTCTTGAGTATATGAAACTATAAAAAGTAGTGGGTAGCCGTATTTAAATTTGAACAAACGAAATATCTCTGTGAATACCGTGAGGTAATTAAGAGGCAGAATGATCGCTGAAAACCATAAATTTAAAATAACGAATGGTGTGATAACCATTGTAACCAATCCTTTTATTTATATATGTTCGCAGAACTAGATAACCCAACAAATTACCTATTGTATCTGAACATATCCCCACAAATTATTCGTCTTTTATTCATGAGCGAATAAAAAAGCCAATTATAGTTTGATTAGATTTTGCATAGAAAATGATTTTGTTATGCTTCGTTTTATCGTTGATAAAGTTTTAAGCATGGCCTAGATTAACTAATGCATTGGCAGGTTAAGCTGATTATGAAAACACATCATAACTAAAATTAGTTATACTTAACCTTCGTAATTACACGGTAGTTGCTAATTACATAAATATAGACTCCAGTATAATTATTAGTCGTTTTTATAAGCATAGTTTTAAGTTATGGTTAATTTAAGGCATGGTTAAAAAAAATAAGGTAACTAACAATATCTTATATGTATAACTTCATTATTATATTTTGTCCCCACCATACTTCTTATCGCGTTAGGAGGGCCATAAGTTAATATAAAAAAACCCTCCTAATAAAAAGTAGCTCTATTAATTAAGCTTCTTTATTTGGAGTAATTAGGTCAAGATAAGAATTTTTCTTGGAGACTGTTACAAATAGGTCAATTATATATAAGCGATATGAAATATTATAGATGGTGTAATATTACGTGATATCTCAATCCAATAATGTGGAAAGATTCTACAATAACATGCCTACATTGACCCCGAACAATATATCATTAAGGACCGGTTGTACAATATACCGATAAACTTCCCAACAGCGTTATCTGGCCGATAAGTTAGTTTGTACTGTTTTACAATTTCTTTATCTCCATAAATAAAGATAGAGCAATTTTTAAAATTTTCTAATAATTCTCAAATTATACCACAAATTACAACTTTTAATTTTGATCCGTTTCAGAACTTTTTCGATAATCAACATATTAATTTTTATACATCATTTTAAAATAGAGATTTCGAACTTTAATTTAAGATATAAATCATTTCTTTATATCCATAAATAAACATAGAGCGATTATTTAAATTTTCTAATAATTCTCAAATTAACCCAAAAATTTCAACTTTTAATTTTGATCCGTTTCAGAATTTTTTCGATAATCAACATATTAATTTTTATACATCATTTTAAAATAGAGATTTCGAACTTTAATTTAAGATATAAATCATTTCTTTATCTCTATAAATAAAGATAGAGCGATTTTTTCGATTTTCTAATAATTTTCAAATTTATCCAAAAATTACAACTTTTAATTTTGATCCGTTTCAGAATTTTTTCGATAATCAACATATTAATTTTTATACATCATTTTAAAACAGAGATTTCGAACTTTAATTTAAGATATAAATCATTTCTTTATCTCCATAAATAAAGATAGAGCGATTATTTAAATTTTCTAATAATTCTCAAATTAACCCAAAAATTACAACTGTTAATTTTGATCCGTTTCAGAACTTTTTTGATACTCAACTCTACTCCCTGATTTCAATCAGCTTATTTTGTTAATGGTTCTTTCCACTGGTTCCTTTCAAAATTTTCTCAATGTGTACTAAATAAAATAAAAACGAATATGTTCTAAAATTGAAGCTTAAATTAATTAGATTTATTTATTATTAATTAAAAAGTTATTAAGAATATTTCATAATATATTAAATTTAAAACAACACAAAATGATTTCATCCCTCTTTTTATTTTTGTTGTTTTCCATTGCAGCGAGATGCGGTTTAAAATTTCTCGTTACACCATAAAAAACTCGTTTTACGTTCAAACCAGTTTATTCACTTTATACCTAGACACAGAACTTTCAACGTCTTTTTAATATGTAACTCATTTTGTGTTATTTAAATTAATTCCTTTTGTGTTATTTGTTTCTACCATATAATAATCTTCAAATATTAATGATTAATAATTTAATCTTTTAATAACAGTTGATATGTAAGTAAAATTTAATTAAGTTTAACTATTAATTAATTTGTTCATTTATAATGTTGATATATTGTAGTCTATTATAGCCTAATCTACAGTATTAAGTAAGTAACGGCTTTGACATAAACAATTAACATAATTTTGGTGTAATTATTATTTGTTTCCATCATTCGTATTAAAATAAAATAAAGAGTTGCACTTTTTTAATGGATAATTGTTATATTTATGTTCTACCGGTTTCGACTCAACTTAGAGTCATCTTCAGGAACGCGTCATAATTTGAAAAAACGCCTGGTATCAGTATTAAACAGCGATGAGTGATGATCATAGCATCACTCATCGCATCCGCCCATAATTACACATTTATTTAATTTTTAATTTTCTTAATTTTTTAATCACGAACAAATGTTTAATACTGATACCAGGCCTTTTTTCAAATTATGACGCGTTCCTGAAGATGACTCTATGTTGAGTCGAAACCGGTAGAACATATATATAACAATTATCCATTAAAAAAAGTGCAACTCTTTATTTTATTTTAATTAACATAATCACTTTGCAAATTTTAATAACCAAATATAGGACTAATTGTATGATTTGTGGTAAAATGCAAACTGTTCTTAAACTCAAGAAAAAATGTAATAAGGAGCGTATAATATGTTGGCAGCGCTCCAAGAGAGCTAAAGCTTAGATACACTTAAAATGCAGAACATGTTAACCTTGCAATATTGCTTGATATTAATATGTCGATATAATACAAAATGTATAGAAGATATTTTTTTACTGATTTAGTAAATTGCAATATTACCTCAACTAAATTGACATAAAACTTTTCAAATTATTACTTATTTTTTACCGAAATATATTACAAAATAATAAATTATGTCTTTTTTTTTCATTTTTTGTTGGAAAAGTTTTAATATTGTCAGCTTTTATAAAAGCTCTTCATTCAAAATTGTGAAATTTTTTCTCGTAAATTCACGAATTTGTCAGCCGAACGGTGTAATTTCGTTTCTAGTATCGGTTACTATGCATCGCACAATAGCACATTTTGATCATATGTCAGCCAGAAAATGAATGTAAATTGTCTCTTCTGTTTCAGTGAATCTGGAATGATAGTGGTAGGACAGTTGGAGGTTCTGGCGCCATGAGCCATGCGGCTGGGCAGCTGCGCGGCCGCACTCGGCATCGCCGGACTGCTCTTTGCCGCCGCCGTCGCACTGCCTCCGGTCGTTAAAATTGGTGAGTTTGTACACATTTGTACCATATCCATCTAAAAGTTACACCCGAATATCCAGGTTTTGTAATTCCCTTATTAAATTGCCTTAAATTAAAACATTTGCTGTTATCCTTAGTACCATAGTTTCTTGTTCATATTCGTTAGTCAATGGTAGTTACAATTACAGACTGCTCGCAATACGAAATGTAACAGTTGAATGCTATTAACGCGATACGACCGTTCACTGTATAAACGGTCCAAAATTGCAGTGCAATTGGCACACTAATACAATGCTAGTTACAACGGTTTCCCTCGGTAAAGTTCCGCTTCAGGGCTGTAAACACAGATTACGACCGTTTACCGCAAGCCGTTTGAGGATTTAGATAGTTGAAGTGCGCAACCGTAATTTGTCCGCAACTCAGAAATTGTCCTGGATTTTAATACTAATTTGGAAGTGACGAAAGCACCTTGTTGAAATTCGCTTTGAGTTATAATCTGCAATTTTGTAATCTTAGTCTAGATAGCTATACAAACTAAGCAATATTCGTAACTACTTCCGCTATGACTAAACTTTAACGTACAACATAAAAATATTTCTAAAATTATTTTTAAATTTATCCCAAGATAGCGGAAGATTGTAAAACTTTCGCGGTTTATAGTGCTGCGGTAACAAAATCGTTAACTACGACGTCCAGGTTATTCCACAAGTTACTTTATATTACTATTACAATTAAAGTTGACATTTTTTATTGATGCTATCTCTGTCTTTATTAATTAAAATTACAACGATTAAAATAAAATACTTATCCAAATATCGACTTTTTGGAAAATATGTTGAAATATTAGCTGCTTGAATTTAGATTGAACTGAATTTTAAGGTAATGCAGTTTCAGGAAAGATATATTGAGGAAGTTTCCCAAATATGGAAATTAACTTTAATGGCAGCGGCGAGATTACGTTTTTGTATAACGTCGCAGCTGCTACTACAATGATGACGTTTACTAGTTTTAAAAGAAAATTTACCAGGTACTACTCAATTATTAGTTGGGGGAGAAAACTGTGTAATATATTGTACCACGTTTTATTATCCCAATATCTCTTCTATAAGAACTAAAAAATGTTATTACAATATTTCTGAAAACATCGATTAATCAAATAATTTTTCAAACCACTTTCAATTAAAACTGTTACTAATTTTCCGGTTAAAATAGACCTTGTGACCTCCACTAATAACTACATTAATATTTACGGCGCTATCACGGAGTTAAAAGATTGGACTGCATTCGTATAGAAGTATCAAGATGAAGGGTCGCTTTGTGAGAAAGATTGTACCTTTGGGCTAATACGCATAATAGCCTCGTATTAAAAGCAACACGTTTTAAGAGCAGCCGGCGAATCTTTTCACGGCCTCAACGATAAAGTTGCTAGATAAACCAGCAAAATCCAGTTGTTCCTGAGGTGATGCTGAACCAGCTATTTCTTTTACCGCTATTTTTCTAACAATAATATCTTTTTCCTCAGCTACAGCTGACAACACCGCGTCTCCTAATCCGCCTGTTGCATAATGATCTTCGATGGTTAAGATTTTTCCGTGACATTGTTGCGCGTTGCATATAATTCCTTCTTTATCTATAGGGTTGATTGTGAACAAATCCATAATTCTCACTTTAATTCCTAACCTTTTTAACGCACAATAAGCACCAAGTGATTCATGAATGGTTATACCACCTGCTATTATTAACACTTTGTCCTCTTCAGATTCTTTAATAACTTTTGATTTTCCTATTTCGAATTTTTCGTTATTGGGATATATCATTTTTGTTTTAGGTCGTGTTGTTCTAATGAAGGTCATTCCTAAGAAAATATATAAAATAAATTTTCTATATATTAATTGAAATAATATGTATCAACCTTTCGTATTAGCTGCTAACTCTACAGCTCTTTCACAAGCAACTGCATCACTGGGATAAAATATAGTACAGCCGGGAATAGATCTGAACATAGCAATATCTTCCAAACCCATTTGGCTTGGACCATCAGCACCTATAGTCACACCGCAGTGAGAACCACTAAAATTTACATTAGATTGAGAAATAGCACCCATGCGTATCTGATCGAATGCTCTAGTCAAAAATGCCGCAAATGAAGAACAGAAAGCGACCGTACGATTTCTGCAAGCAGCTCCAATTGCAACTCCAACCATATTTTGTTCTGCTATGAAACATTCTACGAAATTTTTTGGATGCTCAAACTTTACTTTCTCAGCATATGTCGAATTACTTGTATCGCAATCGAATGCTAATATTCTCTCGTTCTCTTTAATCAATTTTACTAAAGCAGTACCATAAGCCAATCGCGTAGCTACGAGTTCGTCAGGTTTATAACAAGGTGGTTCAGATAATTTGTTATCAAAGCAATTAATTTCTTGAATTTTAACTGACGGTTCACATCTTTCAGGTGGTGTTACATTATTATCACATATCAAGCTCTCAAGGTGACATATAACTGAATCCGTATGTTTTCCTAATACTTTTCCATGAAAACTGGGATTGTCTTCGCACGTTAAAAAATTTTTACCTTTTAAAGTCTTCGCAATAATTACACTAGGTTTGTCACATACTTCTTTAATATTATCAAAAGCACATATTAACTTTTCTACACAATGACCATCCACAATTTCGGTATGAAATCCAAAGGAAGAGAATCTTTTTTCGTAAATATCTAGATTATGTCCAAGATTTGTTGGGCCTGTTTGCCCTAAACGATTAACGTCCATAATAATACATAAATTATTTAACTTGTAATGACTAGCGAAGTTGCATGCTTCCCAAATCGATCCTTCAGCTGCTTCCCCATCGCCTATAATGCAGTATACCTTATAGTCAGCTTTATCAACGTTTTTACCAACATACGCCATTCCTGCTGCTATTGATGCACCTTGACCCAGTGAACCAGTAGCGACATCAATTGCATTTAGCCGTGGCGTGGGATGTCCTTCAAATGGAGAGCCAAATTGTCGTAATGTCATTAAATCTGATTTTTTAAAATAACCAGCTTCAGTCCATGCAGCATAAAGGATAGGTGCAGCATGTCCTTTAGAAAGAACTAGTCTGTCATTTGAAGGATTTTTTGCTGGAGTAGTATATTTGATAACACGAAAGAATAGAACGGATATTATTTCTGCAATTGAGGAACACGTTGTTGGATGCCCACTGTTAGCTTGTTTTGTAGCATATATCGTTAAAATTCTTAGCTTATTCGCTAAATCTTTCAATTTTTGAACATCACGCATATTCTAGATTTGTTTTGTAAGCTCGCGGTGTTTAATGTAATAATTACTGACATTTAAGAAAATTATTTTGACAAAATTAGTAACCTTCATTTTTATGATGTTAACAAAGCGTCATTATTTTGTAATCGAAACATGTTCTTAATAAAGTGCTGATTCTGATTGATATACGCAAACATGAAAGTATGCGTTTTCCGACTAGCCACTTTTCTTTTCCATATCGATTTTATAATGCAAAATTTATTCTTTCATTTCAAAAGTTGTGTAAATAAAACATCTCGTATTGTAAATCATAGAAATTGAAATTTTATTTATTGAGATGGTGTTGCAATTAGATTCATGCAAATAACAAACCTGTCACAAACAACCGGATGATCTACTACATCGGCGTACTTTTGGAAAACCGCCACGCATAGTAATGCAGAGAAGGGAAAATCTTTTCCGTTGATTTATTAGACCACCGACCATCTGACACCGCACACTAGACAATAATAACAAAGGAAGGGATCTACATAAGGAAACCAGATTTTGTTTGGAAATTATCTTCTATACATATATCTGAACAAACAATACACCCTAAAACTTCGTATAGAAATGGGAATATTGTCGTAGCACAACTTCGGCCCCCTACCGAGAGGTATAAAGAATCTTCCGTGGGATATTATTGTGAGGCATGATATTTGGCATCAAATTCGTCCCTTCACTTTTGTTGTTTCATTTTACTCCAATCCTCCTAAAAGATTTAACCTACATTTCATAGATCAGATTACAATTTACGGTATTACGGTTCATGAATTAAAATTTATTTCTCTCGAAAAAAACAACAAGTAGGATTGGGGTCAAATAAAATTTTCCAAAAGGGAACTCAAACAAGCGGAAATAAGTCAAAAAAATCAATACTTTTTGCTAGGAAGTTTACATTTTTCCTTTTAAACTCTGAAATTTAATTGAATTGTGTGTATGTTTGTTTCGTGTATTCCAATCAATTTACTGAAACGAATTTATATTCAATCAAGTTGTTTGACCAATACTGAATTCAGTTGATTCATTTGAAATAGTGATATTTTGCTTTGTCCATTTGACAATTACGCGAATTAAATATCGGCTTTCTTCTTGATTAATTAATCCCCATTATTTTGACACCTTTAATTATGAGATTATTATTATTTTAACGTTACAATTTTGCACATACTATAACAGCAAATGGGAGAGTTTGAGGGGTCGAGTTTTTTTGATAACACTAAATAAACCCACTGTAATCTAATGGTAGAAACTATCCTCACATACATTCGTACTATTCGTTACTCTCAAGTGATTCATAAATTACATGCAAAAAAATGGGATAAAAACTGGGTTAGTCCTGGGATTCAAGAAATAAATCAAGTTTTCACGTTCGAATGAAACCTAATTTCTCATCTTCAGACCCCCAACCGAAATGATAGATCCGATTCAGATTCGAGTCGAATTTCTTTTATATACACAGATATCAACGTTTTTTATCATCGTGAGACCTGAATTTCGCCGATATCTTTACTTCCGGCATTACCCTCGTCAAATACGTACATTTCGGTCCGGATGGACCAATTTTTTACCTGTGACTATCCAAAAAAAAAATCTATCAAACTCCACGTCACCAAATAATAACTATTCCTCGAATGTAACATGTTACTATTTGCAATAAAATTAAAACAAAAATTTTTAAAATGGTATTTGTTTTATTGAAAATAAAGTTGTAACGTATCAATAGACTCAGTGAAATATTCTCTCCCAATCTGTATGTATCCATTCGCATTACCATACGACTACGATGAATATCTCCTTTGCTTGCAGGGGCTATATTTACAGAGGACCAGAAAGACAGCACTACGGAATTAGCCTTCAAGTACGCCGTTTACAAAATCAACAAGGATAAGAACCTCCTGCCGCGCACGTCTCTCGTCTACGATATCCAATACGTGCCAAGGGATGACAGCTTCCACGCTAGCAAGAAGGGTGAGTGACGACATGTTTACCACAGATCTGGATCGTTTTGCGTGTGTGTACACGATACGGCTCAAACCGATTATTTCTACTTGACACGGTTCTGTCTTGTCTTAGTTACGGGTACGGTAATGATCATTTATTAGTGCTGCGGTGTATTTCAAAAACTTGTATGATTAAGATGACGTTTATTTGTACCTACAAATATGTATTTTTTTGTTCAAATATCTTGCTTCTAACAAGGGAAGTGTCACAACTGTGTCTCACCGATTTCGATGCAATTTGGTACAGTCATAGAATGGGCCAAAATAAGGTTCGTACATTTTTTTATACGTGCGGTAAAAGCCCCTGGGGCGAGTTATAGGGGTTGAAAGTTTGGAGAAAAAGTACGTTTTCACTTATATTTTAAAACTGAAAAGTGCTATCAAAATTTGGTAAATTGTAACTGATATTCATTTTAAAAGAGCTTTCTTTTGATGTATCACACATATACCAGAGGGTTAAGAAGGGCGAACTACCCCTATTTTTTTGGAATTATTTAAAAACCACCCTATCGATTTTGGCGGCATTAAGTATACTTCCAGCACGTTCAAAAATATTAGTTAAGGGTTTTTTCCCATTCGCTCTAGATCATCCCCAGCGAAGTTACGGGGGTTAACATGTAACCACTTTTCGTAAGAATGATGTGATAAAATTGTCAGGTATTTTGAAAATACTTTAACAAAACCGTAAATTAGTCGCACAATAAAATGTTTAATGTAAAATAAGGCATAATACACCATTTAGGGGTGGTTGGGGTTAACCACCCCCTTAAAAATTAATTCTATCCCGGGCATTACTTGTTGATTACGGCGAAATTTGGTACTGTGTTTGTTTTATATTTGAAGTAAAAATTTTTGAAAATGGTTATAAGGGTTACAAATTAGGGGTAGTTTTTTGTTTATACCTCGAAGATGAAAACTGCCATCGTAACTGTGGTATTGTTTTTTAAAAATCTATCTATCGATGTTCCACGAGGTAAACTACCCTCATTTTCTTTAAATAATAAATATAAAACTACTAGATAAATAAGATATTTTATTTATTTATGAGTTAAAAAGCAACTGACAAAAAAAAATAGTTAGTTTAGTTAAACATTTATCTATACCTGCAGGGACAACAGGTCAAATACAGCCCCTAGATGTATTTGGTTTCAGAATATGGAAAAATTTTATTAGAAGATTCTCTGATCAGATTATTCTTTACCAGTATGATGTCAATTTACATCAGAGGGATAACATATTAAAATTGCAATCGTTGACGCATAACCAGTTGGCTTCCCCTCGGTTTATAAATGTTTTTAAATACGCATGGTTTGCAAGTGGCTATATAGAGGAGAGACCAGACCATTTTGAAAATCCCGTGGAAGTTTGCTTTTCGAGTGAGAAGCCAACGTGTGATATCTGTGGGGATATAGCGGTCATAACATGTGCATGGTGTAAAAAATCCTTATGTTTAAAACATTTTTTCCACGACTTTCATTTTTGCCAACACTACGTAGAATAAAAATAAATTTAATATTGAAAATTAATATAATACATAAAAAACGTCAATTAGTAATGTAGAATAAACTTCTTTGGTATATTGAACTATTTTTTTTGTCAGTTGCTTTTTAACTCATAAATAAATAAAATATCTTATTTATCTAGTAGTTTTATATTTATTATTTAAAGAAAATGAGGGTAGTTTACCTCGTGGAACATCGATAGATAGATTTTTAAAAAACAATACCACAGTTACGATGGCAGTTTTCATCTTCGAGGTATAAACAAAAAACTACCCCTAATTTGTAACCCTTATAACCATTTTCAAAAATTTTTACTTCAAATATAAAACAAACACAGTACCAAATTTCGCCGTAATCGACAAATAACGCCCGGGATAGAATTAATTTTTAAGGGGGTGGATAACCCCAACAACCCCTATATGGTGTATTATGCCTTATTTTACACTAAACATTTTATTGTGCGACTAATTTACGGTTTTGTTTAAAGTATTTTCAAAATACCTGACAATTTTATCACATCATTCTTACGAAAAGTGCTTACATGTTAACCCCCGTAACTTCGCTGGGGTTGATCTAGGGCGAATGGGAAAAAACCCTTAACTAATATTTTTGAACGCACTAGAAGTATACTTAATGCCGCCAAAATCGATAGGGTGGTTTTTAAATAATTCCAAAAAAATAGGGGTAGTTCGCCCTTTTTAACCCTCTGCTATATGTGTGACACATCAAAAGAAAGCTCTTTTAAAATGAATATCAGTTACAATTTACCAAATTTTGATAGCACTTTTCGTTTTCAAAATATAAGTGAAAACGTACTTTTTCTCCAAACTTTCAACCCCTATAACTCGCCCCAGGGGCTTTTACCGCACGTATAAAAAAATGTGCGAACCTTATTTTGGCCCATTCTATGACTGTACCAAATTGCATCGAAATCGGTGAGACACAGTTGTGACACTTCCCTTGTAAGTGTCTTATAATGATATTAAGATAGTAAATGTAAACTAAACAGTTGTGTAAGGTCATAACAAGAGTACCTTTTAACCGATTTTGACAAACAATATCTCATTCGAAAGCTTAGTCCTTGCCCAGAAATGAAAGTAGAAATGCCCGATTCAAAATGTCTTTTGAATCCCGCTAAAACGCCAAAATATTGCGAAAGTACACCAAAATAACACAAAAATTACTATTTTTAGGTGATCATAACTCATAAATGTTGTACGCGACTATCAAGTTCTATATGTCATTGTATTCGATACAAAAAGTTATGAAGAATCGAATGACGTATAGATCTTGATAATCGAGTATATCGTTTACGAGTTATGACCACCTAGACAAGATCATTTTTATGTTATATTCGTGTACCTTTACAATATTTTGTCGTTTTAGCGGAATTTGAAAGACATTTCGAATCGGGAATTTTTTTCCCGTTTTGTAGTGTCCAAGGATTAAGTTTTCGGATGAGATATTGTTCATTTATTTTCTTCTTGTGTTTATTTATTATGTTCTTCATACATTTTTATTATTGGCTTAAAAAACAGATAACAGATAACAAAATCAAATAACAGATTCTGGACCGCCTATTATTGTCTACCTAAATAATTGTGTGAGGTTTTTAGAAGACCCTACACGTTAATTTAAGAGTAAATTAAATTACAAGTAACTAAAATCTTTCCCGTCCTGAGACTCCAAGTTTAAGCAAGCATATTGCAACTATATTATTTGAAATGGTAAAGTTTCCCTTGCTTTCATATAGTTATAGCAGTAATTATTTCAACCAACATTATCGTAGATAAGTTTAATGTATAAGAAAACAGATTAACACGGTTTATTATTCGCAACAAAGTTTTGTTACTTTAATATCTTTATCTAACAGCACTAAAAAAGACGAAAAATGTTTTTTTAAAACGATCTAAACTTTGGTGCAAAGTTCTAAATACGAGAAGATAGGAATTCGTAAGGATATTTATTCCCAATAAATGTCGATTGAGCATTCGCATCTAAAAGTTTAATAAAATAAAGGGAAGTCTAGAAAGTTAAATTGCAAGATATCCACTTAGAAAGCGCACACTGCTATTCCCACTCGAATTCTGCATTAGAAATGTCAGCTCTAGTTCGGGGCTCGAACATATGCCAGCCGGAACTCCTCCGTGTAAATAAACTATTAACAGGATCGATTCAGGGTTCAAGTTACTTCCGGTAAATTACTGTCCGTAATAAGTTCTCGAAATAACTTCCTCTACTAATATTTAGTAGTCATATTTCACCTGTAATTAGGAACTTGAATACAGTTTTCGTTAATTTCTTATGGTTAATTTAATGTATTTAATTTAATGAAGAATTTAATATAAAAAAGTTGGAAGCCGTGTAATAGTAATAACCTGATAAAAGGAAGTACGATCAGCTTTGTCAGCAAAAGCAATAGAGGTCGGGGAATGGGACAGATACGACCTCCAATAAAATCAACTTCATTGAAAAAAAGAAGCACGTCTATAAAGGAATGAGTGCGAGAAATTACTCCATTTCAAAGATATAAAATGAATTAAAAACTCGGATTCTTTCCTCTTGACTGAAATTGTAAAGTTAATGGGACCCCAGACAGTTTATTATGTCTGTTTAAATTTAAACTTTGTTGCTCCCAACTTACCATAATAAGCCCCCCATCGCTTCGCTACAAAGAAAACGTGACTTCTTTAAGTAGCAGCCTCGTTAATATTTCAAGAAAATCCCTGTTGACGTATTAAATAGTTTAGTTGTTCTAGTTTTACAATAATTCTTTATACTTTTAAGGACGTTTTTAAGAAACCAATTATATTCAATGAATACGTAGACATAAATACTCATAACAGTTTCGTTCGGGAAATGAGAAAGTACTATTGCGATAAATACCAATTAAATGACGAGTTAAACGCGATAAATCCCTATTAATTAGCGCCACCACCTTTGCCATCATTGCCCACGGAAGGACATAAATCAGACTTTTTCATTCGAACGCTGATATCGTCCCGCGTATCCTCAGCTGAATATTTAACAGATAACGAAAAACGTCGGAAGCTAACCCGGATGACATACGATCCCGTTCATAAATTACCGCCCTTTCAAATATTGACAAAGTTATCCTCCCGCAAGAAAAAGACGCCGTCGCTGGTCGTTCCGATTCCGACGAGGACGTTGATTAATTGTGCGTACGAAGGGCGTCGACCAGTCGCTTATTGTCGTGTAATTTCTGTTACCCAATATTGATCCACTATAAACTTTTAATTAAAAATATATTTATATACAATATTTTTTGAACACTAGACAATATATGCTGAAAATCGGGCGGCATTTATCGAAATGCGTTTCACAAATGCAGATTAAACGATTATAAAATCTAATGTTGATTTAGCCGATTTTAAACCAAACTGAACAGCTGGTGTAAGATTTAGAAAATGTTTATTTGTGGATTTGTTTTGTTAAAATTACTAAAACTTTAACATTTAGGAGTACTTTCAGTGCAATAACAGATCAACAGGTACAATTTTGAAAACAACTTTTCAATGTAATTTATCGGACGTGGGTCTCCTTCAATTCTATAACACTCTAGACCAGGTTGACATTGGCTTTATTGATGGCACTAATTTGCATCTAAACGAAAAGTTGTCCTTATTTATAAACCACATTGTTACTACCCTCCACTTGTGCTTTAGCAAAAGTCAGAGTTCTCAAGTGCAAGGTGGGCAATGAGAAAAAAGTTTCCTGGTTCACTAATAACTAATAACATTAAGCTAGCCAGGGATGTTTTGCACCTTCTGGTTGACATAAATAGACGGATTTGATATCCACATCGCAAATAAGACAGTTTGGACGATTCTATCGCAATTTAATCATTAAAGCAAAGAAAGACGCAAATACTAACCACATAAAAGCTCTAGCAACAAACAACGTGTAATGTGGAAAATTATTCTGGGCAACAATCCTTTAATTTATGACCGCTCTACCAATATGTTTACTGCTACAGAATTGAACAAATATTTTGCCAATGTGGCTGAAAATATCATCGCTGCTGTTTCTAATCTTTCCGATGAATTCTTCTAACCTTCATCCAAATTCACCTGTTAGTAATAGCAACTATGATGCTTCTGATGTTGAGAGAGTGGTTTTCAACTTGAAGAAGTCTTCGTGCAGGGATGTCTATCGGTTGAATAGTAAGTTAATTAAAACAGTTTTAATGAATGCATATCTGCATCCTTATTCCCCGACTGTCTGAAAATAATTAAAGTTGTCCCTTTACACAAAAATGGCCGACAAAATGAACCTTCTAACTTTAGACGAATATCTATTTTGCCTATTTTTGGAAAAATCTTTGAAATTATCCTAAATAAGCAGTTGCTCTCTCATATTGAATCAAACAATATGTTAAAGCTGGTGCACTTTGGCTTCAGAAGGAAAAAATCAACGACAAATGCCGTTCAAGCACTGGCTCGTATTACTCAAGATTGTTTTGAAGCCAACAATTATTTACAAACCATCATTTTATCATCACGAACTGGTTTAAAAAAAATAGACTCAGCACGAATGAAGCCAAAACGCAAACCCTACATTTTTCCCTTAGACGTCTAGGACCTTGAGCCGGGCCTTACATGGGAATCACATGTTTCACATTTAATAAAAAAACTGAATATCGCCATTTTTGCAATTTGCAGACTGCGTGACTTGGTCCCTTTCCATGTACTGTTGGGCACATATTATGGTTATTTCTTTAGTCACGTCTTATTAGCTTGGGGTCATTCTGCCCATACTAATCGAGTTCTAATCAGAGTGATGGCAAACTTGGGATTCCAGGATTGCTGTTGAGCTAAATTTATTCCATTTGGACTGTTAACAATTCTATGCCTTTACATCTTCCACTGCCTTCCGTACATTAAAAATGACATTACCCAATATAAAACGGTAAGTTCTGGCCATAACTATAGTACGAGGACGGGTCCAAAATTAGCTTTAAACTATTTTCGAACAGCACGGGACTTGATTTTTCTTTTGTGATTTTAAAATGTAAATGGTGTTATCGTCAATAAAGTATTATTATTAAACTGGTTTGGATGAATTGCAAATAATATTATAATACATATATAAGTAGTGCATATACAATGTGGGCCGAAACATTGCATAAAATGACAGCTAAAGATTGAATGAAATCTATACCTCACACGGAAGGGGTAATAAGATTACAAGAGAACAGCAGTGTTGAAGACGATAAAGTTGATGGAATTGAGGAAATAAATAAATAATGTTAATAATAATATTTGGTGTGAAATAAAGGCCTTTTTTATAATTAATATATTTTTCGTACGGCTACACGCATATGTGATACGTATATTTGGTTGTCTATCTTTTCAAAAAAAGCTCCATGTCCAACTCTTATTTTGTACGATTTTAAGCGATGAATCATTGGCTTTACTAATTGTATAGACTGTATCTTGTTTCACATACGAATACATTATATTTCAGAGGGGAAAGAGTGACAAGATAATAATCGCCTTATTTATGACGTTTACTGCGCGATCAACACCAAAATCATTATTGAAAGATAAAATGTGTTAACTATAATTTACTATTGATTTATTTGAGTTAACAAGCAATTATTTCAAACTTTTCTAACTATAGATAAAGTTAGTAAATTATTCAACAAGCGTACGAAACGCGTTAACATCATGGTCGACGTAGCTCCCAGAGAATATTTGAACATAAATCATCGTGCGGTTTGTTACATTAATTAAAAACGTAATAGATACTTATAACATTTCAACGTTTGTTAATGAAATATGGTAACGTGAGTACCTAGTTTTGATTTGACCATATACAAGCGTGTTTAATCCAGAATGTTAACGCAAGCATTCCAGTGGTTATTGACTCAGTTTCCAAAATGTACACATTTGCTTAGCTGATTATGCATTGCTACAATAGGAATCAGGTATATGATGAAAATGAGATCTCGCTTTTATTTAGTAGTCACTTTTCGTATTCTATTTTTGACTCAATTCTTGTATGAAAGAACAACAATTAAATTAATTAATACCAATATTCTTTTATAAACTTTTTTTATTGAGATTTTCATCATTAGACTTTTAGAATCAATTCTGTTCTGACCCAAATTGTTCTTTCTACCCTCCTGAAAAGATTACACTTTTAAAACGAAAGCCACTCCACATCGTTTGCGTTAAAGAACGATCCCGGGTTACAAATTGAGCGGAACGAACAGATCTAGATCTTGGGGAACTTGGATATACTAATAGCACTTAAAGCGTGTCTAGAGGTAGTTAAGTGATCTTGAAGTCAACGATCCACTCTCTTAACATCTAATAAATTCCGAGAACCTAGTAAATTGATAGCCGGAAAATTCTTTCTTAATGAGTAAAAAAGATAAACCTAAACCAAATTTGTTAGATTTTTAGAGAGCTTTGGCGGGTAATTAGGTTAGCTCAGATTGAACGATATTACCGTCCCGGCCTTGAATTAAGAAAGGCAAGGATACAATACAAAATCTTATTGTCCGCTTGTTCGTTATATAAAGATGCAAATCGATAACCTTTTCAGAAACGATTGAAAAAAAATGTCGTTGAAAAAGGGCGAAAATGAGGGAAACATCGTTTCCTGTCTCGCCCTTCTCTTGTAATTGCGTTGTGAAAGGGTGTTAGCTAGGAAAAGCAAACAGAACCTTTTGGAAAATTTTCACACCGAGTAAAACTAAAAACGAAAATGAGGTTCCCTTTATTAAAAGAATTTAATGCTCCTTAATGACGTGGCGGAAGATAAGGTTATTTACCTTTCATTCTAATAAAAATGAGATCAAATTTAGCCAGCTTCTTGTTAATGAATCCTTTTTATAACCTTTGTAGCGTAATGATACTTTTAATTTTGCGAGAATAAAAAATGGAAATGAATTCAATTTTGTTTTTAGCATGTAATCAAGTACGATTTGGAGTGCAAGCCGTTTTTGGACCGTCAGATCCATTACTGGGGGCTCATATCCACTCGATATGTGACGCCCTCGACATCCCACACTTGGAAGCCCGGCTGGATCTTGATACGGACGTTAGGGAGTTCTCGATCAACTTATATCCGGCTCAACACCTACTCAACCGAGCCTTCCAAGATGTCATGGCGTTCCTCAATTGGACGAGGGTTGCTATCATCTACGAAGAGGATTATGGTCAGTATTCTTAACTTTATACAAAATATATTGAAAATGATGTAAAATTTTATTATTGTAATAAAATAGAACGAAACTGTATTATATAAATTATTAATACGCATATTGAATATGACAGCATTTTAAACACAATAGATTTATCAGGGGTATAAAACACTTTTAGGGGTTTGTGTTTTTCCACACATACTGTCATAATAAATAGCCCAAACAAAGCATTGCAGTAAACGTAAACCAAGATAAACTCTCGTCGATTTGGTAAATCTCTGAGGTTTCAGTTTTGCTTTTGTGTTTGTTTTATTTGTAAGGAACAAATAAAAACTACCAGAATAAATACAATAGATATCTCGATTTAGAACTCATTACTTAAATTTAGTGGTTGCGATAAAGGCCGAGAGAGAATTCTGAATGGATAAAAATTTATTCACAGTTCGAAGACAATTTACTACAGCCGCTCGGCCCGAGGCTGAGCATCCTAAAGGCTTAAAGAGCCGTAGTTTGGAGTCTTTTATATGGAAATGGAACAAAAAAAAAATTCGCCGCAGTGTAATACCAGCATAGGGCGTTATAGAACGTAACGCCATAGTCGCCCTGTCGTAAATCTCAGAAAAATACCACCCCTTTTCCGCTATCTATTCGATTTCAGACGCTTGTAATAAAAAAAACTGTAGTTTCAACTTTCTTGGATTCATTTAATAAAAAACGCAGATTAACTTGATATATTTTTTATAAGTAAAGTGTGTGAAAACTTTTCGTTCAAAGTACTAGTTGAAAGTTACTCCATGTTCTGAGTAACGTTAACAAAATTATCACTGCCGACGGATCTGTTCAAGAAGTAGTTCTCGCAATCGTCGAGAAACGTAATAAAATCAACTAAATTTATTACGTACGAAACTTTGTTTGAACCACCCATTTGGAATAATTGTTTAAAGACAAAAATTGTATCCTGTTAGAATATACATACTTCGGAATTTAATTATTTTCAATTAGGTAATAGAACAGCGTGGTTATGTATGGAGGGTGAAATAGATAAAATAAAATTAAATATTTATATGTTATATAAATACAAAAACCGAATAAAAATTATAAATAATTATATAAAGGTTATAAGTAATTATAAATAGTTAATGGAATACCCTATATTCCAATTTAAGTATTAATTAGCTCATTGTTAGCCCCCATCTCAATCCAACATAGCAAAACAAGAAACAGTACGGCTAGAATTACATGATTGACAGTATAAAAGGCTTTTATAAAGTTCGAAGCTATAAGCAATGTGATGTAACGTAAAATAAAGCGAATAATCACTTCCTCCCAATGGCAAGGTAACACAGTTGAAAAGTTTTGTAATAAAATTTTAATACGTTGGCTGTGTCACCAGCTACGTTTGCATAATACTATATTATTTGTAAAGTTTTATATGACAATTGCAGCAAAAAAAATCCTTTAATAATTCGCATCACAGTTATTATGAGTTGATTCATCCATTCTTAAAGCAGTATCTGATCATATACCAATTCTCTAATTATTCATACTGTTGCTTTAAACTGACATAAATTAATCAACATAATTATGATAAATATTCAGATACAAAGTAAGTAACGCTAGCTTTTTCTATCAATGATCCTCGCTTGAGACGAACCGTTTAGCAGGTGTAGACATGGAATGAAAAGCTTTTTAAATCGAGAAAAATGTTCAAGATATATATTTGTAACATAATTGTAGAAGGAGATAGAGTCGAAATGGAAAAAGGTACAAAGATGGTGTAAAGATAAGATGCCAAATTAGGAAGAGCGGGAACTATTCAATTGAATAGAAGAGAATTTGTATGACGCTCAATAATATTTATTTTATTTTATATTTATATCTACACCCAATTGAGTCATATCATTTAGTGTGATCGTTTTGCCTATAACTTTATGTTTTTGTTGCAGTCGATTGATATTTCTCTGTTACAGCAATATAGTTAGTGCATATAATTTTTTTGTATTATGTTTATTAGCAAATATATTATTATTATTATTAAACAATGTATATTTAACCGATAAATAAATATCGTTACTAATAATTGATGTTTACAAATTACAGTTTAATGAGATTGGGAGGTTTCCCATTAAATATGTAATATATCAACACATACCCAAATCAATTTAATTTCCGATAATTCAGTTAAATATTTGTAATTTTGAAGTAACTTTATTGTGAATCTTTTGAAAAGTTTGTTAAACCTGTTTTAAGGGATGATTTTACGAAATATTTGTGAACCTTTCTTACCAACATCAATTAAGGAACAGCAACTCAGACAATGTTTGTGTTTATAATTCATGAATATTCTGTATAGGAAAGCTCGAGGAACTATGGTCTGTGGCTCTAAACAGTGAAATCCAACTAAATCTCAAAGTTACGTTTAGAAACTTCTCAAAAGCGAATACTCGCAGTTTTAATGAAATTTATGCTACTTTAATTTGAGTTGTACACATTCAGTTTCGTCATTCGGATTTTTCGGATCTATTTTCTTAACATATTAATAAATTGTTTGTAAAATAGTATTATTAAAATAATATACCATTTTATATAGTTTGATCGAATTAACGAAATTTCTCGTATCCACAGCACTCAAATTTCAATTGTGCTTTTTTCACCGTAAAAAAATAGTGGTAGAATAAAACAAACGGTGTTTTATAGCTTTTTCCGGTACATGTTGAATGTCCTTATTATAACGAGTGTTTTAACAAAATTTTTTTATTTTCTAGCTCCTATTGGTAGCACAAGATTGCGATTCTTGCAAAGTAAGCAAACGAATATATACCTAAAGCTTCAGTGTAGATCTGTGCTTCTTATGAATGGCTTTACAAAAATTCTAAGTTGAATGTTAACTTCTTCAAGATGTCTATATAAATATAATTAAGTTTTTAAACAATTTCTTTTAGTTATAAGCATGAGTAGTACAGTGTTCACTTTTTCTTAATCGTGGAAATAATCAGAATTTACGTAGTGTACTGGATTTATTTAACTAGAAAAAGTTTCAAAAATAACGTGTGAAATCGATACAAGTCTACAAATAGTGGTTAATGTATGAGCGCCAGCAATTTCAAAGTTTTGAAACTTTGCGGTAAATTCCGTAATACATCACTGCGTTACATTCTTCCGTTAACCATTAAATCTCGTATGCGGGATAAATCGTTAAAAAGTTTTTACCCAATCTATTTTCAAATGGATGGATTTATTGAAAAATATCAAAAACTTTGTTTTGGATCTTACCGGTTTATTTTAATATTTACTCAACAAAGAGTAAATCGAAGAATTTTTTGAATGAACACGCAATTATGGAAACTATAACAAAATTTGCACATAATTTGATTTGTCGTAGTGTTATAGACAAGATTTGATTGCAACGAATATAAATACAACGAACCTAAATATTGAAGCAAAAACAGTGATGAAATTATATTGATCAAGAACAAACAATCTGATTTCAGTTAATTACTTTCACTCACAGACTACAGCTAATCCAAATTATTAAAAGTTTGGTGCAGATAAAAAAAGAGGAAGAGAAAGGGTTTCAATAATGCAGTACCGACTTCTTAATCCATCTAAAGATTAACCAGCAACTCTTATTCTCATCATTGCTGTATTTGATTGTATTTTTTTATTTTTATTTTTCCACCGTAATAATATTTTTATCTATTCTGCACGTTACAATATTTCATTATAGTATAAATTTTGCATAGTTCCGATAAGGTTGAAACGATTTTCACAGGTTGGTCACTCGTAACTCTAAATGTAATCCATAAAAATGGGATGGTAGCAAATATCGCCCGGAGAGATTGGGGTCGTTCATGGCGTAAAAAAAACACCACGAGATTTATTAAGCGATTTATAGCCAATATTCGAGAATTGGTCTTTCGATTTTATAAAGTCCGTTGTGCAATGAACCAAAGAACAATCGATCTCTAAAAGACACCAATCGCTGCACTTTAATCAAGTGGAAATAACTCCTTCAGCAATTTAGTAATTGAACTACTCTCGAGAATTCGCAATCGTAATCTCCTAGATAAAAGTTAGTTTAAGTTTCAAGAAAAATTGTTATTTTGTTTTTAATTCTAATAATAACCAAGCACTGCAAACAAACCGGACAACTCTTATAGATTTTAATCAAGTTCAAAATACAATTAAATAATATCAAAATACGATTTACTTTTATTCTGTTTTAGCTTTTATTTTATAGATTAAACAGTCGTTTGGTGCATTTTTAAGTTCACAGAATAAAATTGCCATTTATCTACTGTTTTTAATTTCCCGGAATTTGAATTGCATATGCTTCACTTCCTTTTAATAGAACTGGTGGGTTTTTTATTTCTTTATCTCGCGCGCGTTTTCAACTTGGCTAGAAACTGAAACCCTAATGGTTTAACGGATACAATTCGAACGATATTTGAAAAGTTGAAAAAAGTTCTAAGTAAACGCACTTCGATGCATTACTACCGCAAAATTTTTATCGTAGTACTATTCTGATTTTCAGGATTGATAAAACTGCGAGAGCTCGTGAGATCTCCACACAATAGGGACCTGGAAATCCACATACGACAAGCGGATCCCGAGACCTATCGACCCATCCTCAAGGAGATCAAGAGCAAAGAAATACACAACATCATTATCGATACGAAGCCTTCCAATATGCAGCATTTTCTTAAAGGAGTAAGTAATCCCCAGGGTTGATGATTCAATTATTTTTCAATCGCGTCGTGAAATATTGGCGAAGACGCTGAACGATCTTAAAATGTTTCGGGGATAAATTCGTACTGACGCTTCGTTAAAGTAAAACTTCCTTTCTTGATGTCCGATTTTATTATAGGATACGCAGGTTTAATTAAATTTATCGAGAAAATTCTTTTTTTATGTCGTCTTTTAGATACTTCAACTTCAAATGAATGACTACAAGTATCACTATTTATTCACCACCTTCGATCTGGAGACGTTCGATTTGGAGGATTTCAAATACAATTTTGTTAACATGACTGCTTTTCGTGTTGTCGACGCTGGGGATGTAAACGTACAAGAAATTTTACGTGATATGACGAAGTTTCAACACACTCTTGCAATGCCACCGGTTTTGAACAGCAGTTTTATACAGGTCAGTATTAAATTAAGAAAATAAATAAATGTAGTTAAAGAATAGAAGTTCAACCAATTACTGACAATTATACGTTATATTGGCGTAGATTTTCAATTACATCGTAATAGAACCTTAAAAAAGCTTTTAATCTCGTCCTGAAATGAACTTAATATAAATTTAATCCGATCACAAAAGCGCGTCCAATGCAGTAGTTGTACGCGTTGGTAACGGTGATTGTTTCCGTTCATAATATGGTATGCGTCGGTTTAACCATTAATGGAAATCGATATATTGGAGTACGAACGAGGTGAGGACAGAATCATTTTTACGCAATCGAAGTTCCACGAAGCAACGAGATCATTTCGTCTCATATATCTTTCAACTTTTTTCCCAACTTCGTCGTCGTGGGCGTTGAGTTTAACAGATTGCCCCTTATAAATTTGCTTAGAAAACGCACAGACATACTCCCACGTATGTACAATGGGTTCAGACAAATTGACAAAAATTTCTCTTTCAAAATGAGGAACAAAGAAAATAAGGATTACGTAATATATGTATCAAAGTAGGGTTAGAAATAAATATTTCTAACCTAATTATAATCTGATGGTGTAGGCTTCACCCCTTTTAAGTAGACCTTGAGAGTAATACAAACTCAAGAATATTCTATTATACTGAGTAACGAAAGTCTCACAAATTCTTGTATCTAGTACTAACAAGGTTAAAAATCAATGCGATAGATAATGATACGTAAAAGGTTCTTTGATGTGAAAGCAGTTAAGTAACACTGCAAATTGATTTTAACGCAGAAATCAATTCGACGGTGTTTTTGTTGTTACAGTATATACTACTAAAATTTTCTATCGTGAATGGCAGTAAATTAGGCAGTAGTGTTTCCTGGTTGTGTGCAGATCACAAAGAGATTTTTTAGTTTTCCGTCCTTTTTCTAGGACAAAACGATCATCTCTTTTGAGTTACATTAATTAATGGGAACAGATTCAGCGGTTTCTTCTGAGGCATTACTTTTGATATTCGGTTTAGGATTTTGTTAGTAACCATAACCAAATACGATGTTTCTTTTTATTCAAAGAAGGTTTATGCAAATAAATCAAAGTGATTGCAAATGGTATGTAATAACAGCAATATTAATCAACGCAAAAAACACTGCAAGAAGTCGCCTTATAGTAGCAGATAATTGATCAACCACATCCACCTCAGGTTTTGTTGTATTAGAAAATATAATCACTTCAAGATTCTTGACTTCACCAGTAATTGATGATTAGTTTTACCTATATCTGTAGAAGAATGCATTGCAAGCAAAATGGTGGATTAGCTGCAGCAAGATATTGCTACAAAACTAAAAAACACTGTAGTTCATGCATTTATAAAACATTTAAGATATTAATATTCAAAACACATATTTTAAATATATGTAAATTAAGTATATCCGGCTTTGGTTAACAAATCAAATTTACACTGAACACATACATATGTTTCGATTTTTTGGCAACAATTTTCAATTCCGGATTACTGCAACAATTCCATCCGCTAAGCTCACGAAATCTACAATGACTTCAGTAGTCGTACTAGAGCAAAAGCGATAGGGATGAGCTTGATTGTGAAACACATTGGCCCTCTGGTTGAATTCGTTGGACCAAACGTTCACACATGAATCTGGGAAGTCTTTCATGAATTGGTGCTGCAGTCTACTATTAATTTCGACTGACTTCACGTTTATGGATGAGGAACTTAAATTATACGTTTCGCTCATATACTATTCTTATCCATTGTGTGCAGTTATTATTTTAATACAATTACTTTTATTTATAATCATAATAATAAATATTTTTTTAATGTTTTTAATTAAGAATTAATGAATATGGTATAGTATTATATTTAAAGCAACATTTAGATTCCAAGCAAAGTTTTACGAAGAAAGTTAACCCATCTCATCGTCACCATTTTTCAAGATGAACGTGATGGATTGTATTAAACCTTCCCCGAATATGAGTCTCAAAGTGATGCTTTCCGCCCAAGTGTTATTATTCAAACCACCCGAATATGAATATTGAAGTATCATCCCTCTAATATTTTTAGCGGCAATAAATTACGAATTACGGTATATATTTTCAATACGTGTTATTTTATATTAATTAAAAACATATTAATCTACATTTGAATAAAATATTTATAATGCTACAAAAACAAACCATTACAAAAAATACCAACTTGGCAATTTATTTAAACGTGCAATATTCCATTACTTTATTTATATTGTCATTATAAATATCGACTGCTTGAATACGCATTTTTGCGTATTATATATGTAAATTAATAAAATTAATGTACACAAGAGTAGGTATTAATTTAGGTCCCTGGGTGTTTACAACAAACATATACAAATTCGATTACAATTAAACATCTGAACCGTGCGAAATGCGAATTTGTACAAACGATTCAAGTAATGAGAACGCATCTATTTAGTTAAACCCTATGTTGTAGTAAATTACGACAATTACGGGTTCTCTCCACAAATCTTTTACTCTCACTTCATTTAATGAACATTTATATGTGTTCCACGATTAAGCTACGTACCTTTAGAATTTATTTTATGAGAAAGGTTTTTAGAAATTTTATTATTTGTCGGGCTTTCAAAATTTCAAAATTGGTCGCAATAAATTTTTATATACCAATGATATGAAGACTATAACATTGATATAGGACCTAAAAGCAATAAAGCTTGTCTGAAATCGCAAACTGTCGATCGTAATTGACACATTGACATTTTTAGGAGACCCGTAAAATACTACAATATAGTTTTATGATAGGAAAAGAATTATAGGTAATTTAAGAATGCAATTTCAATCTTTTCAAAAAAAAATAATAATTAATTAACGCCTCGTTAATAAATTACTCGTTATCAAAGTTTTTGAAACAAACACTTTTTGCTATAAACTAGTATCTTGTAAATATCACCAGGATACATGATACATGACAGTGATTAATCTCCACTGCGTTTACCCTATATGAAAATCGTCTAACGTAACGTTTAATAAGCGAATATTAATATAATCTACGTCACCCAGTTTGCATTATATTTTTTGTATAACAAAACGTTCTCACGTTTGAATTCGGAGGCTCTCCTACAAGTCCTTTTCGACGTTGTTGAGACATCAACAAAGATTTCCTATTGTTTCATCGACGTTGCACCAAAAATAACAAACGGCGTGCCGTCATACACCAGAGTAGACATCTTAGCGTAAAACAAACGGAAGCTTTTCGAACGATTCTGAATGTGTGTATATTTTCCGCTCGGATAGTTGCAAACGAAGGGTGACAGGCATTATTCTAAATTTAGAAATCAAGCCTCAAGTCTTGAAAGTAGGTACTACAAACTGTGAAGTGTTGTGCTGTTGGAATACGAGGAATTGTCTCTTTTACATGAATCCGACAAAAGTGAATAAAAGAGGATTACGTCCGGGAAGTTACGTCTAGTTTATGAATACCTACATTGGATAAGTACGACTGAATAATGTTGACGGGACGTTTTCAGATTTTATGACAAATTTAATATACATTATTTACGAAATTCAACCAAAGTATTTATTTATATTGAGTACATAAAAACTATGCAAAAAATAGATCCATAAGTATAATGTAACATGATCTCATACTTATTTTTTCCTTAAGACGGTATTATTAACTCGATAGTATGCTTTTCGCAAACAAAAAGGTTGTTTTTCATAACATTTTGAGTAAACAGAATAATGTCACTCTTTGTACCGCCGCGATATATTTCATTATTCGTTAAATATTTTTATATCGATAATATTTATCCAGTCGCGCATTTAAACACGTCATAATTTGCTTTGAGTTTATAGCTCATTGCCTTTGTTTGTGTATAATTATGTATAATTATGCGAAGTATTTAAGTTGTAATTTATCCTTTTCAACCCATACATGCCAATAACTCTTCACAAACACAGGGAAATATTTCCATTATTACATTTAGCTTTTGATTTACACAGTCCAAAAAGTTATTTATATCGATTAAAAAAATTACAACTTTATTACGTTTTTTAAATTAATTTTTTAATTTCAGATGGTATTTACGTTTGTACGTTTTCTTACTTATTACCCCGACGATTGTTATTTCGAAATTTATGTTTTAATATTGGCATCATAAGACTTGTTATGATAAAATGTTTCATTATTTCGTTATACGTTTGAAGTAAAATTAGAAATATCAAACCACGTCTGCAAAATCTGGCAACTGCAAAGACCCCAACAATAATGCTAACAAGTTATTATGAAATATTATATTTGCAGAGATGCACAATAAAATCTTCCGCATCATATAACTTTGTGGTGGAGTCATAAAGCCTCAGATCTTTTTACGTTTTCCAAGCAATTACCTTCTACCGAACTGACGCTGTAGAAATAATCAAAATAAAATACCCTCGTTTATTCGTATTGTTTCTGTTTTTAATAGCATCTGAGCTTATGTATTATACAGTGACAAAATGGCGTTATTAAAAACGCTAAAAAGATAAAGTGGGGCCATTAAGAGGGTATAACTTAAAAACTCATTGGTGGTACAATTTAGAACCATAACGAGTATAATCGGTAGCGTCCGCCTTTTGTAATTAATTACAAGGAATGGAATGATTTCAACAAAACCATTCCAAAAAAGAATTTGCCCCCAGACGCCTCTTGGCAATAAATCTTTGCCCGTTTTCCTTTTATGCAAAAAGTTTCCTGAAAGATCCCGTTTTACTGGCCACTTCAGTGTGCTATAAATAAAGAATTAATGGGTTTGTTTATCACCGGGAATGTAGGGGACTTTTCCTCACCGCATTTTTTGCAGTGTTAACTCTTCAACGTACTTTCTAAATAAATTAATTAACTAATTAATCAAATTTAAATTTAAAGCACACTAAATTAATAAATTTATTAAGTCATTACTCCAAAATAATATAAATGAGAAATAGCAGATATCACGAATCATGTTGGGGAGAGAAAAAGATGCGAAACAAATTGAAATTCTGATTTATGATTCTGGCTTCTTTACATTACCCCGTCTTTGCATATCGCGAATTCTCCCCACGCAACCTCTTAAATTCCTTTGGACCTATATTTTTCTGTATAAATAATTTGCAAAAAAAAAAGATCTAGGAAGTTATACTTAAAATATATGACGGTTTTTTAATATCTTCTTTTCATGTGCGTTATTAGAAACATCTATAATCTCTCCCCTACTTATAGTTATTTCGTTTCAGGCAGAAGCAGCTCTAATGTACGACTCGGTATTTGTGTTTGCAATAGGTTTGCAAACGTTGGAACAATCGCACACATTGAAGCTCTCTAACGTTTCGTGTGATCGTGAACAACCATGGGATGGTGGATTAAGCCTTATCAACTACATTAACGCGGTAAGTGATCAAACGTTTGTTAAATACCAAACGTTTTAGTAATGTAATCGTTTGTAATAACGTTGTGATTGAATTACAACGATGTGATTATTAAACAGAGTTGCATAAAAATGATTAGGATAATTAATTTTCAAATACCATCAACGCTTTTGAGTAAAATCACTTTATCAATTTAGCCGAATTGATTTACGAAATTTTTTCAACGGTACTAGATCGACTCAACCATTAGGCCAACACGTTAACCGTAGTATTGGCTGAAATAACGTTTCAGTAGAACTAATGCGCGTATATGGCAATTTAAAATTTCTAACGGCGATCAATTCAATTTGAATCTATTGGCGGTGTACGGTATTGTACAGCTTGTGTTTGAATTTCAATATTCGTTACGATTACGAACGTATAATGCCATTAATTCCCCACCAACTACAGAATTTATAACAGTTATCCAATACTATACTATAACCATAATGCTATCTGTTATTATGCAATACTCCGACTCATAGTCATTAATAAAATAAATTGTTACTAAATTAATTCATAGTGATAGTCCTAATTAAACAGAAAGTTCGATATAATAGTAAGAATTTCCTTCTCTTTATATATTTGATAAAATAGAGAACAAGTAGCTGCGGTTTATAGTCTTAATAAATTAAGTGCTTGGTGTACGACGTTTAATTAGCAATGCCACATGACTTCGACGAAATTTCATAAAATGAATAATTAGATTTGTTATGGTATAATGAAGACTCCTAATATTAATGCATTCTAAATGAGCAACACTAATAAAAGCGGCAGAGAGTAACTTCTGTAAGAATATATTTCTTCAATGTGCAAAAATTAGTTAATTTTAAGTGTGCTTACTTCATGCGCAATTAAGCACACGTAGTCAATATTTTCTGCAGGGCAATCTGTAACTGTCAAAGTTTCTGCACAATAATAGCAAAACCTAGCTACAGTCCTATCATATAAACAGTACATCAACAGTAATCTCCTAATTTATTAAAAACTACAAGTGTGGCAAAATAAGACCATCATCTTGGCTCTACCATTAACTAGACAGAAACAAGCCCCAACAAGAAAATCTTCTCATTATCATCAACTCTTTTCATTTTATGAAACATTTTATGAGATGTTAGAATCGGATCAACTCGTTTTATCCTACCAGTACATTTTTGCAAAGAGTTCTCAAAATCACTAATCTTTTCTACATCAACCTCAACAATTCAATACATTACGTATTCACATCTTTTTTATCTGTTTACACCTGCTACACTTAACACAGTCTCGAAGCTACCACAAGAGTTGCATTTTCTTGAATCTTAGGTATAAAAATATATAACATGTATATAAAAATATGTAACAAGAAAATGAGATGGTTTTTACGATGGTTTTGAATTGCGAAATTTTACTACACGAATTTTTCCTGTTAGTAACTTTCTTCGATATGTATATATTAATATGATTTATATAATAATTTCATATATATTTCTGTTTGTTCAAATTCTTCCAACACTCCAAAAATACGTATTAAGTTAACAGTTAGATTACATCTAACGAATTACTATATGTAATTATTAGATCAATCATGGACCACATTTATACTAAAATGCTTTAAATAGATGTATTTGCAACACGCTTGAAACACGTAAATTAAATTTCGTTCCAGGAACGGGATTTCATAACATTTCAGTCCCTTCCTTTTGCATTCACTGTATTTCGCTTAAATTCAACGAATCGTAATAACAGCTAGCTAATTGGTATCCTTCCCTATCACGAATATAACGGGAAATGTAACATAATCAGTATTGCTTTCAATTCCATCCTTCAATCTGTTCGTTTTTCATTAACAGTGTGCATTCGCGAATACGGACGGAATGTACAGGCTGTAACTTCCAAGAGTCGCCCTTGGGCGCTCTTCATTCATATTCTATTAACCTGTTTACAGGTGGAGTTCAGAGGCCTGAGCGGTCCGATAGAGTTCAAAGAAGGTCGACGCATCCAGTTCAAACTGGACCTGCTGAAATTGAAGCAGCACGCGATCGTCAAGGTCGGTGAATGGAACCCAGGGGCAGGGGTTAACGTCACCGACCGGGCCGCTTTCTTTGATCCAGGAACCATGAATGTTACCCTTATCGTCACTACGATTTTGGTAAGATGTTTTTGATACGTAAAATTATTCGTAATGTCATAAAAGTCATCGTATTTCACTTGCAATTTTGAATTGAATGTTGAAATAAAATAAAGAATGTGAATCAAAATATTTTCCACGCGGTTAACTTGCAATTTATCGAACAAAGCTTACCGAACGACGACTTTCGTGACAATGTACCCGTTTTGTTGTGCGCACGAACGTTTATTTTCAGTTTAGAGAGCTGTAGGGAGAGATTTGCTGCCTGTGACCTCTATTTTTCGGTGCACCTGGCATGTCACCTCTTTTATTTCCGCCCAACAGGAAACGCCGTACGTTATGATGCACCTCGGCAAAAATTATACAGGAAATGGACGGTTTTACGGGTTTTGTGTGGACATACTGGAGCGCATATCGAAAGATGTCGGCTTCAACTATTTGCTGGATTTAGTCCCAGATAGAAAGTATGGCGTCAGAAACCAGAAAACTGGAGAATGGAACGGGATTGTACAGGAGCTTATCTTGCATGTACTCATTTCCTCTTTTATCATCCTAGCTTTTTATGCTAGCTTTGCTTTTTACCAAACAAAGTTGTGGTATATAGGCAAGATAACGTTACCAATGAATGCACTCCTTTTCTGCTTTTGTTAATAAAGTTTAGCCTAAAAATATTTTTAACTCAGCACTTTCATGTTAAATTTGAAATCCATTAATGCTTAAAATTGATTTGCACTTTTAATGAAGTCGTTGTTAAATTACATGCCTTCAACGTATTCATCGTACATTCGAAAAAAGTAGCGTAGTTCATTTGGCTAACTCAATTGCAACCTCAATGTAATTACCACATTCGATAGGAACAACCGTATGTAATGCTGAGACACCAGTCCAATTTATCTGGAAATGCTCGATATGAAGGCTTCTGCATAGACCTGTTAAAAGGTATCGCTCAAATGGTAGGATTTGAATATCGCATAGAGTTAGTTCCGGATGGAAAGTACGGTGCTATTGATCTAGAAACTGGGGAATGGAATGGAATTGTTCGACAACTTATGGATAAGGTAAGTTGAAATCAGTAAAATAAAAGTTATAAATTAAATTTGTAAATTCAATTTTTTAAATTAAAACTTGTAAACTAAAATTTTAAATTAAAACGAAGCGGTCCAATTAAACATAGTGGGACTTTATGTTTTATGATGTGAATGAAATTATAATGTCATTTCAAACTACTCAGATATTCTATTGAGAATGCATTTAAAATTCGATATTGCGGCTTGCGAACTGTGTATGTTCGGTCGACAGAATTTATAGGAGTGGTTTATAGCAGGATTTATCAGAAAATTGCCGCTACGCGCTATAACCGCCGAGACTCAATTATGTTGGAAACAAGGTAGTTTGTCGTACTTCGGAAACGGTGTTGAACAGCGATAACCGTAAAATTTCCGATGTGTTAACATTCAAAATTACCTCCTCTACCAAAACCGCACTATCCAAAAGATGTAATTTGGTTTTAAGAGAATTGATTAAATCACTTAGGATGATAGGATTTCTAGGATGCATTTAGTTCATATTTCCATATTGATTTAGTGAACTACCCCCATAGGGCATTACGTTACTTACAACTGTAAAGTTAACGAGAAAAGAACGACATAACATATGCAAAAGTAGGTAACTTAGGTGCAGCAACTCGCAACTGCTGTATAAGTCCAATGAATATTTAAATGGAACCCTGTGGTAACGTAGGATTGCAAGACAGAAAAGTTGAAAATAAAAAGGAAAGATTTTACACCAACCGAAGCTTATAAAATTACTTGAGTATGACACTTCAGGAATATGTAAGATTACCATTAAAGAATTAAATTATCTCTCTATAGATCCTAGATCAACGTGATTCGATTGTATCACTATCGGTGTCATTATACTTGATTAGCTGGAAACTAACAAACAAACTAATTTCCTTTGGGACGCGAAACCAAGATTAATTCCAAAGTTCTTATCAGATGTTACGCAAATTACCTGTGGTTATACTCAGATGTATTGAAATGGCACTGTGGTAATTTGAAAAGGGCTTTCGATCGAGATAGAGATATCCCGAAACTAGGACGATGCTGTAAAGTTATCTACATAGCCAAGCTATCGATGGAGATCTAAACTTACCCTCCCCTAAAATCAAAAAATTAATATCGAGATTACTGAAATATGTGCGGGGGTTATCTCTGGAATCGATAGTAATTACAGGGTACTCGCGACCTCTCAGTAATGAACCCGTAAATCGTTCCTTAACCTAAAATTAATTTCCTGTCCTACGTTTACGCGATCTCCTAATTAGATTTTCCATTTTCGTGGGATAATTAACAGTCATAAATTTGTAAGTTCAATGAGGGCTTTCTAAACATAATAACTGCTCAATATGTTAGATCTATTTTCAAGCATTAATAAAGTCTTACAATGTTTTAAGGTTTCTAACAGACATAATCTTTGTACCACATAGTAAGATAACTGTGTACTACTAACCTCAAATTAGTCCTTCTGTACATTAGAAGTTAAGTATATTAAGTTGGCTAACATTGGTTACACATTCAACCCACAATGTTGACTTCATTATTAGGTTTAAATATTTTGACAAATATTCTGGACCCAGTTTGCCGTTTTGCTAGACGACGAAGGTATCAAAAGTCGCCTATGTTGCTCTCAACGTTCTCCTTTCCCGTTTAAATAAGACGCTATGCAAACCTCTACCAGTTTAGGAACGTTTTTTGACAATTCCTCCATTTGACGAAATTCATAGCTGTCTTAGGTTGTTCAAGATCATTGGAAGCTGGTTGGTAATCATTAGAAACTTGTCAAAATGATTGAGAATTTGTTCCATCAATTGTAAGTTGCTTAAAATGATCAATAATTGCATCTAAAATTGTTCAAAACAAGTTTATATCTTTGCAAAGTGATTCAAAAGTGATTGGAAATATTTAAAAGCTTGTCTAAATCAATGAAAACTTATTGAAAAATTATTAGTTTTGCGAAATAGTTCAAAATTATGAAAACTGCTTGAAAGTGGATTAAAACTTTCTTTAAATGACTCAACTATTCCATTATTATTCAAAGTAGGAAATGTCAATTCCAATACATCAACTACTACGATTTCTGATGGCAGACATAACCTTTGTTAAAAAGCAAAGTAAGACAATAATGATAGTGATCATGCGAAATAATTGTGTAGTTCAAAACGTTTTTTTATGTTGAGTGACACATTGATATAACTAATATAAATATATTTAATAAAATAAACACAGAGATAAGCTGGTTCTCTCTTTAATTCTACATCTGTGGATTTAATACAAATAAAATTGTGTACTAAATCTCCACATATATTAATACTTTGATGTTACAACTTGAATATTACAATCTCGTTTGCTAGAAAAGAATTGATATTGAAGCGGTAGAATCACTTGGGTCCATAATATCTTTCGATATATCACCAAAAATATTCAATATTTTATCCAATTTAGTCGGATAATTGTCCAATTCTTGATCAAGAGTTTGTGATGGCATCCACCTATTTTTCCAATCATATTGATTATACCACGATGATTTCGAGTCATTACCAGATGGGCGATTTCTTGATATATCTTGAGTTGGATATTTTCGTTTCATTACCTTTTTACTGCATTTTTCACTTTCATCGCATATTGAATCTTGTTTTGTAACGCTCGAAACACATTTTCGTTTGTGTTTTCGTTCGTGATAGCAATCTTTAATGGGAACATCTTCTACAATGCCATAATCTTCCAAGTCTTTTCCTATAGCTTCCCGTAAAGAACAAGAACATACTGAACAACGAGAATCTGTTTGAGCGTAAGATACTGTCGGTTTCTTTTTTCGAGATTTTGAGGAATGTCTGCGTAATGAAGAATGCTTTGTTTGGCAGTATTTAGAAAACGGCATATTTTCGATGGGAGAGCAGCCACTATCAACAGTACCCCGCCGGAGTGGTGAATCAAAGCAAAATGATGATAAAAGTGGTATATTAGATGCGTTTGTATGGAAGTTTTTCATCTCAGAAGGACTATCTAAAGTTAAGCAAACACAACAACCTTGATTACAGTTCTTCTGACTTTGAGGAAAGCAGTTCTGTGTTCTGGCCACTGCTACGTACATTTTTGGAATAGCATAATCATGAGATAGTTCTATTGCTGATAAAGCGTTTCGAGAGCCAGATAAGGTAAAAGTTTCACTTGATATGTTCGGAAATATTTTAAAATCTTCGGCTAACGTCATAATATCTGATACATTCTTGCACAATATCTTCGACTCCTTTTGTTTTCTTATCAACCCCATTGATGGTGTGCTTTTACTTGCACAAATGCTTAAGGAATCAGTCTTTTTACTATCAGTTGTATGACAACTTAGTGTTTTAGTGTCCAAGTGTTTTGATGCAGATTGATTACTTCTTTGCGAATTCGTCAAACCTTTTTTCTCTGAACATACATTCGTTTTGGTAGACACTGCTTGATTTTTGCTTCTTTTAAAAGGCGTCTCGTTACAGCTATGAATCGCTATGGCAACACAGGTACATTGTTCGTCATCACTAATGTCTTCGCTTTCGTCCAAACTGCAACTACAAAATTGCTGATTCTTTTGGGTTTTAGATCCCTTATTCTTCTGCTCAGAATTGAATCCACACAGCCCTAAAGCAGCTACGTACGTGCTAGCTACAGTGCTACAAGTACAACTTATAAACTTCGCCCTTTCTTGCGATACAGAGTTATTTGATTTTGAAACACAACTACACTTTGTTGTAGATTGTGATGTCATACTACTTTCTCCTGATGATTCCTCATCCGATGATGAGGAACTGCACGCACACGATTGAATACCAACTTCTTTCTCCTTTTCATACTTTGTTTGTGCCCAATTTCCGACACCACATTTACAATTTTCCAATTCCAAGTTTGGATCTTTAAATGCAACTGGGTTTCTACCTTTGGGTGCCGTTTCATCTGTTTGTGTAAAACTATTAATGCATATCTTAATGCATGTTGATTTGTTAGAAAACTCTTTTTTGTTAGTTGATGGTCGAATTTTCATTTGAGTACCGCAGCTACATTTCATTTTTTCATCTATACGTTTGTTACCTACTTGTTCTTGTAGTTGTGCTTGTCTTTGTGAATTTTCTTCTAATTGTGGAAGGTCACAAAGACAAGATACGAAACTACTTACATCGTCCTGGCCTTGTTTTAATGCCTCATTCTTATTTGCCGTGAAAGAACCACAACTACACGACCCATCAGATAAACCATTTTCTTGGACCACATTATTATCCGCGCAACTACAACTACTATCACCATCTCCGACTGGTTTATTTTGCAATGTTGTTTCCTGATTTGCTGGTAAAGAACCACAACTACACGTCCCATCAGTTAAATCATTTTCTTGGCCCATATTATTATCCGCGCAACTACAACTACTATCAACATCTCCAATTGGTTTATTTGATGGCGAGACACAACTACATGTCGCATCAGATACGACATCTTGATCCACTGCTTCTATTGCACAACTACAACTACTATCACCATCTCCAATTGGTTTATTTGATGGCGAGACACAACTACATGTCGCATCAGATACGACATCTTGATCCACTGCTTCTATTGCACAACTACAACTACTATCAACATCTCCAACTGGTTTATTTGATGGCGAGACACAACTACATGTCGCATCAGATACGACCTCTTGATCCACTGCTTCTATTGCACAATTACAACTACTATTCACATCTCCAATAGGTGTCTTTTCGATGGTGGTAATATCGCAATCGCAAGAACCATCAAAATCGTCTACTTCTTTTGCTACAGGTGGAGATATTGGTTCGCAAGTACATGATTTCTCACTCATACTGGGTTTTTCTTCGATTTCTACATCATGTGTATCCACGATTTCTAGATCACACTTACACACAGCTTCAATGATTGATTTCTCAAAGTCAGCAACCTTTGGTTCATTAACATTATTTTGGCATTGAGTAGGGCAACAATCACAGATTTTATCAGATTTGTATGTTTGTTGTAAATTATTTGAATCACATAAACATTGTAATCTAGCTGGAGTTGTATTTCTCGTATTACCACAATTACATATTGCTTCATTAGTTATATTTGGTTCCATAGGTGGCAAATCTGCCCCACAAAAGCAGCAAAGCTTTAAAGATTTATTCTTTTTCTTCGCACTTTTTCTTTTTCCTTTTGCAGAATCTCGTGAGATTGGTCTTGCAGATGTACTCATTTGACGTTTACCGACTGATGTGTTTTTAAAGGGCACGTCACCAACGTCAGGTGGTGGTTTAGATACTGTTTTATCACAGCTACAACAATACGCTTTTGAAGTATCTTTTGCTTTAGAACTAGATTTTTTGTTACTTGATTGCCGATTGAAATTTTTAGCGGTGAAAAGTTCTTCAGCCGTACCTGAGGTTTTTTTTGTGTCATCAATTGTTGGGAAATTAGGAATTATTAAATCGCATAGTCCGCATATACAAGGCATTCCTGACTCATCTTTTTGGTTGCTTATTTTATTATCTGAGATTTTTTGTTCTGGAGTTATAGTGCAGGTACAAGACGTTAGATCAGACGGTGTTGGAGTGCATGAACAGCTGTTTGGATCAGTTCTAATCTCTGGTGGTGTTTTTGCACCTTTTGCTAAAAACGTATTGAAAGAGCTTTTTATTTCGGAGATTGTACAAATACAGTTATTCGATTGTGGCACACTGGATTGGTATTGCTCCCGTTTTTCTTGATGTGGGTTTGTTGTAAAATTTTCACAATTACAACAATTAGCCGCAACACTTTCCACAGAACTATTACAAGAGCAACACAGACTTAATTCACTCTTTGGAGGATCAGGAGTACAACGGCAAGCATTAGACTCCGAGGATTCCGACGATTCTTCAGAACATTGACAACCTGATTTAGAAGCTTTTTTGTCCTGCGAACTACATGCTGCATCAATAGCTTTGAGTTGTGTATTAAAAAATGTTGGGGAACACTTCGCTTGTAATTCCTTAATTCTCGAACATATTTCATACTTCTGAGCTCTCAGACGATCCAATTTTTCTTCTTGTTTTTTAATTATCGCTTCCCAGAATGCAGATTTAGCTTTTGAGGTACTTTTCGAATCTGTATTGCCACCACAGGTACAAGGAGGCATTTTTGCAAGATGTAGCTAGTAAATCAAGAACCAGTAAGTTATATTTTTCAGAAATTTAGGTAATTCTTTCAATGAGGATGACATTTTTTAATTATTGAAGTATGTCACATGTTCAATCAATCTTTCATGCCGTCAAACGTATCTAGATTTATTGTAGATATCTTTACCTCATCCACACCTTGCAACAATTAGGATGTGGATGATATTTAATTTTACATGATGGATCTGTATCTATTGAGGAGGCGGTATCACTGGAAGTTGAATCGCTTAAATAACATTTGCATGAAGAGGTGTCTGTTGTTGAACTTGCGTCACCATTGGGTACTTCGCCGGCATTAATCTTATAACAACCACAACCTTGACAACAAGGTGGTGGTGGTGGTGGTGGAGTGTGTATAGGACACGGAGGACAATCTGTTTCGCATATGCATACCGTACCGGTTGATTCGTATATTGAATCATGAACCGAATCAGTCTGCTCAGGAACGTTATCAACTATTTCTGAACCTTCACTTAGAGCATTTTCTTCATAAATAACGTATGGAACAAGAATTGTAGGATCACAACCGAGTTCTTGTATCTTTATCTCAGTATGTACATTTACTTCAGTACCAGAAAAAGATGTTGACGAACTACAGGTACATGACCGTGACATTTCAACTGTGTCTTCATCCTTACATTTATCCAATGCAGATGAACGTAATGGAGAAGATGATTCCAATACACAGCTGCACGTTAATGTCGACGGTGACTTGGTGAATTCTGTCGTGTCACAAGAGCAATACTGACTCTCTGCATCAATCGAAGTTTTTCTTCCTTGAGCTGCTAAATCAGCAATCACACCATATAAATCACTCGCAGAAATCTGAGTACTGCACGGTTCGCATTGGGCGTCTGATAATTCACATGTGCATACAGCAGTCGTACATAATGACTTTTTTTCTTGTTCGCAACTACATACAGGTAATCTAGAAGACATCAGTAAAATTCTATTTAGTAATTGTGCTGCGGCGAAACCTTGATAACATGGATTATAACATGGATTATAACATGGATTATAACATGGATTATAACAAAACCTAGTACAAAAATTATTTGAAGCTTGTTTTGCCGTGCAATCACAGTTTCGTTTTTCGTTTTGACTGCTAGAACTTGAAGTGGAACTATTTGATAACCTTCTTGGAACGCAATCACACACCGCCTTTATACACCGTTCTTTACTACCTTTATCTTTTTCCCCCCGATTACGAGATTTTTTGTTGTTGCTCCTATTTGATTTCTTTTTATTTTTCCTAGATTTATCGCTTTTACAAGTACAACAAGAACATGTACGCTTTGATTTTCTTCCTTTTTTCTTCGATTTCCTTTCTTTCCTTTTATTACAGCAGCAAAATCCATCTGACTTTCCGTGAGGCTTTTCTATTCGTTTATTAGATTTACATGGTGCAGACTCAGCAACGGATTGTTCGCGAAGTGCGGGACATCCCTTTCTGTGATATTGTTTATCTGTTTGCATACTCGCGTCTTCACTTTGTGTTTCAATGTATAGTATTTCTGATAATATTTCTGAACTTGGAGTATTTTCGTTTGATATTTTAATTGGACAACTGCTTGATTTCGGAATTTGATAAGATTCGATTTCTCTTTGTCTTAAAATACAACTGCAATACACCTTTATATTCAGGTTTTCTTCGTTGGGGCCATCAAATGGTGGTATTTGACATACTTCATTTGAATCCGCTGTTATTGTACCTAATTGTTTTTGTGCAGTTTTGCTTAAGTCAGACGAATATTTTTCAATTCTACAGCAAGAGGATTTACATCCCCCATCACAACTACATATTGCAGCAGAATCACATTTTTCATTATCTTGGCTTTCTGAAGGTATTATCTTTTGATATGCCATGTCGCCATCTGTTGTCCACCCAGTCAGCTGTTGACATGAGTGAATACTGCTATCATCGATATGAAATGTGTAATATTCTTTACCTTCTATTATCTCCTTAGTAAGCATTAATTTTTTAATAATCGGTTGTTGATTTGTTTGCATACTCGCATCCTCAGTATGTGATATCTCGGATATTTTATTAGCGCCGACTTCCGATGTAATTGGACAACTAATAGAAGGCGGGATAGTTAAATGACGTTGTGTTTCTGTTGGTTTTAATATGCAACTGCAAGTCGCTATTATATTTGCGTTTTTATAAACCCTATCACCATCACATGGCGGGTCTTGACATAAAGAAAATACCTTCCCTGTCTTTGTATCAATTTCTTCAGACAAAATTTCATTTTTACAAGAACAGGTTTTATCTATACCACAATTACATACTCCAACACAATCGAATGTTACATCTGTATCAATTATTCCTTCATTTTTAAAATGATATGTAAGTTCTTCCTTTGCCTTACATTCTGTAAACTCTTTACACGATTTAATGGCCACTTGAATACTTGCATCTTTATTACTCCCATTTCCCGATGTTATTATTGGAATAGTATTTCGGCTTACTGATGTAATTGCACAATTGAATGAATTCGGTACAGTTACGTAAGGTTTAGTTTCAATTTGTTTCATCGTCTTTTTATTAATTTTTTCGTTAGCCATTTCGCTGTCAAAGAATGGTATTTGATATTCTTGTGCATACAACTTCGTTCCATTATGTTTTATTACTTCTTGCAAACAACGCATATTATTCGTGCTTATATCAAGACTTTCAACAGGGATAAAGAACGGGTCGTCGTGTTTTAAAGTAATTGTTCTCCCTCCAGTGAGTTCTTGACATGATTTTATTGCTCCTTTATTACACATTAATTGTTTTGTAATTGATTCTGCTTTAATAATTGTAGCTTTATTATCTTTATTTTGAGAATGATTTACTGCAGTAGATATTATATCGGATAATATTGTTGGAATAGTACTTGTACTTGGTGATGTTATTGGACAACTAAACGAAGTCGGTGCTGTTAGATATGGCCCAGTTTCACTTTGTTTTAAAGAATTGCATGTCGGCGTTATATTAGTTTTATCATTAGTTTTGCCATCATTAACCATGTTTGTTTCATTAAAATTTTTTACTTCTTGTAAAGGAAATAGCTTCTCTGTTCTTATATCAGGAATTTCAATAGATGCAATAAATGGTTCGCTATCTTCTAAAGTAATTATTTTTCCCACAGAAAACTCTTGACATGATTTACTTTCCTGTTTATTACGCAATAAATGTGTCGCAATTGGTTTATGTTCTGCTTGAATTTTCACGTCTTCATTATTCTTATTTTGAGATTCATTCATTGCATTGGATACTATATCGGATATAATTTTTGTAATAGTACTTCTACTTGCTGATGTTATTGGACAACTGAACGAAGTCTGTGCTGTTAGATATGGCCCAGTTTCACTTTGTTTTAAAGAATTGCATATCGGCGTTATATTAGTTTTATTATTAGCTTTGCTATCATTAAGTGATGGTATTTGATTTAAATTTGTTTCGTTATATTTTTTTAATTCTTGTAAAGGAAATATCTTCTCCGTCCTTATATCAGGAGTTTCAATAGAAGCGACGTATGGTTCGCTATCTTCTATAACAAATATTTTTCCCTCAGTAAATTCCTGACAGGATTTAGTTTCCTGTTTATTACGCAATAATTGTTTCGCAATCGGTTTATGTTCTGCTTGAATTTTCGCGTCTTCATGATCTTTACTTTGAGATTCATTCATTGCAATGGATACTATATCGGATACAATTTTTGTAATACCACTTCTACTTGCTGATGTTATTGGACAACTGCAGGTAGACGTTATATTAGTTTTATCATCACCTATTGAAAGTACCTTCTCCCTTAATACATCAAGAGATTCAATAGGAGTAACTAATGGTTCATCATGTTCTATAGTAACTGTTTCCTCCTCTTTTACGTTATCATCTTTATCAATCTGCTTCATCAAATTTTTATCTTTTGAATGATCAATTGTAGCACAAACCATTGAAGTTTGAATTAAGTCTTGCAATGTGAGATTTACTAATTTGTCGGCTTTACTTGTATCCATCTTGATATCATTGAGATTATATTTATTTTTTAATCGTTTAGACCCATCATCAAAACCTCCCAACCTATTTATATATGCACATAAGCTCTTGTGCTGTTCTCTTAATTCTGCAAAAGCTTTTTTCATCTCATCAGTTATTTTATTCCCTTCTGCTCCCTTTTCAGATAACTTAACCCCTCCTATTAAATTTACAGTTTTTCCATCTCCAACCCTAATTGCGCATTTACCTTGAACCATTTTATCCAATATTTCAATTAATTCTGTAGATGTCCCTCTGCAAACGCAAATCGATTGGGAAAAGTTTCTGTTTTTATCTCCTATTTTTTCTATTCTTTCGTCCTCTACTGTGTTGCAAGGGCAACAAGATGGACTTATAGTTCTATTGGTGTTTTCTCCCACTATTTCAGTTTTAATAAAATTATTGTAATTATCAAGATTACAGGATATTCCAAATGTTTTGTTGGTACATACAATTGTCGTATTGTTATTTGCCGATTTTATATCATTTATTGAATCCGTCATGATCGATTTGATATTTTTTGTGCATACTATTAGAGGTTTACTATTTTGTTCTGTTATTGCTGCTGTTAATCGATGCATTGCTTTTATCATTTCCCCGTAATTACATTCAATATGTTCATCATAATTCCACATCGAATTATTTACAACGGGTACAAGACGATTTTCACTTTCGGTATTTGTATCTATGTTTATCATATCATTTTCTTTAAACATTGTAAGTTGAGTTTGTGGCACTATATTTGCTTCGCAACCACAATCAATTGTATCATCTCCAACGCCTTCATCTATTACTTCTGTTCCCATATCTGTTTCCATATCTGTTCCCACATTTTCATCCTCCGTTTGAGTCACATCAGTTTTGAATGAGTGTTGATCATTTCCACTCCCTGGACATTTACAGGCGATAACTGCTAAACCTTGTTTTAATTTCTCTACATCAGATATAACTTTATCAATCCTATTGGTACCTTTATTTTCAATGTCACCACTTGTCTTAATATTTTCTTGACTAAATAATTTGTAATTGAATGTATTCGAAGTTGGGTCCTCATGTATTAATTCCAACCCCATTCCTATCTTTTTAAATTTATCTAGAAGATTTCCATTGAAGTCATGATACGATACAGCGTCCGCACTTTCCGTAGGTGCATGCATAGAAAAGCTAAAAACACTTGGTTCTGATCCGCTTGGAGTTGTATAGCTGGCTTGCACCAATTTAAAAACTTGCACATCTTGATTTGATTCTTCGTGCAATAATTCCAAATGAAGACCTATTTGTTCGGTTTTACTATGAAGAATTTCGTTATTCGGTCCAAAATCTCCGGTTCTATCAACTTTAAACTTTACCTCCGGAAAACCTGATGAGGTAGGACGCTGCCTTGGAAACTCTTCAGGCATCGTTAAAATATTATAAACCATTCCACTTATTGTTGATGGCCGATCAGATTGTGGCCCAACTGCTTTATTGCAATAACATTTCCCGTCTTCTTTCTTCATTGTTGATTGATTCGCTTGTTTTACTTCTTTGCTCTTTTCGGGACTTCCTCGATTCATATCTTTGAATTTCCGAGTTATTTCCGAAATATATTCTTCACAAGCACAATTCATATCCCCCTTAGCTTTTGGCGAATCATCTTTTGCTGATTCATCTTCATCTGCAATGGGTTTTCCGTCTAATTCTGCAATTCGTTTATGCACTTTTTCGGTACATGTTACACAATCGCATGCTGGTTGAAAAATATTTCTTTTTTGTACAACTGTAGGTTTTATAATTATAGGGGGTGGTGCGTCTTTATCTAAATCCATGATTTTTTGTAGAACTTTTTCACAGCAACTTTTACAATTACAATCCGACAAGTGGTTATTACCAATTGGAGGAAATGGATCGTCTTTATTTGAGTGTGGTATTGTTTCGACAACTTTTCCATTGCAAACACCACAACCACATATCCGTAATTGATCATTATCATCTGTTTTCGCTTGTGGTTTTTCTTGTTCTAATTTCCGCTTTTTTTTCTGCTCGTCTCTCTCTTTCTGTTCGTCTCTCTCTTTCATTTCCGATTTAACTTGTTCTCCACACATACATGACGATTTTTTTGTATTATCCGATAATCCAATGTTGTTCGGCTGTGGGCCTTTAGAATAGTTAAATGAGTATAAATTTTGAGGATAATTACAAGGAATTGTCATAGGGCATGATGCGCACATACACGTTACAGATGAAGTATAAGGTAATTGCTGCTGCAATTTTTTTATACTATCACATAACTGGGATTTCTGTGTTTTCATCTGTTCCAAGCGTAACGCATGTTTTTTAAGAACTTTTTCCCAGAATTCGATTTTTGAATTTTTACTTTTACCATTTTCATTCTTTGTCTTTGCCTTTGGTTTGTGCTTGTCGGGATCTTTAGGACATAAACACGATGACATACTTGCGATTCAACTTTTCGATTTTGAAATGAAGAATTGATGAAATAGTGTTCTTAAAAGATGATTTAATTGAAATTCATGTTTTGAGTGTTTTGACGTTTGACATATTAATGTTTGATATTAATCATAAGAATTACACTTTTAATTTACAGTTTTAATTTTTTAAGCGTTATATATAGTCTATTATCTTTAATCCTTATATCCAAATGTTGTAGTGTTGATATTGAAATGTATACCCCATTAAATGTTATTCTGCCATCATAATTTGGTATATTTTGAGCTTGTAACATAACCTTAATAATGTGGATTATCTCTTCTACTGGTTCTGTATCTAGTTCTTGTTCTGTCAACTTTCCAGTAATTTCCCTTTGGAAACTCTCTTGCATTTCTGGGCATTTCAGTTTCTCTACGTTCAACTTGTTAATTAGTTGTCGCTGGTCCAATTGTTCCTTATTCTGTACCTGAACTTCGGCTGTAACAAGATATGTGTGCTCCTCTTCGTGTCTTTACATCCAACATACTGCTTGCTGCCCTTCTGACTATCAGATCATAACATATTTGATTATACCTCCATCGAATAAGAACCACATACCCTAATGTATCATATTTTTACACTACGCCAAGTTTATCAGGAATTCCCATGCTACTCATAAGATGCTGTTCTTTACCGATCTTGGCATTCATGGTGTCTATTATAAATCTGATATCATTACATAGAGTCGTATCACATAGTCTTTAGGACATCCCCTTGAAGGATTTTCATCATAAGCAAGAACAATTTGGAACAAATAATCTTTTAAAAGCCATCAAGTATGCAAAATTGTTACCCTTATTGTAAAGATAGAAGGAGTAGTAGATAATGGAGGAATAACTTTTGCCTTACGTTTATCCTGAAATTTAACTACCTCTGGTTGGTAAATATAAGATTTTTTAAAAAAACTATCCGAAACACACTAAATATGCAATTTGAGATTGTCATAAAAAAATAGATAATAAATTTGGGTTGACTCGCAAAAATAGATAAATTACAATTTTATTTATAAGAGTATTTTGAAAAAACGAATTGATTAATGGCGTTTCGCCATTTCTACAAGTCTCCCATTGAAATCTAAACACGAAAAAGTTAAGTGTAAGCCACTTTCAGACTATTTCTTTATCGTAGAGGAAAAAGCACGATTTAAAATAGGATAGCGATGTATCTCCGCAAATGGTATATGCAGTCCAAATGTGTTCATAATATCTGATATTACCATAACATAACGCGACATGTAGCGGCAAACTTACATCGTTATCCGTAATGTTTATGTATATTGACGTTATTAAAATGAGAAATATATATTTTATAGCGTGCAGATTTAGCAGTGGGATCAATGACCATCAACTATGCGCGAGAAAGTGTTATTGACTTTACGAAGCCATTTATGAATCTTGGTATCAGCATTTTATTTAAGGTAAGTTTATGATGTGTTTAAATTTTAACGTTATTTTATAATACTTATTTTAAAATTCCACGAGCAAGTACAAAGAATGAGTGTTTAGAAAAAATTTTAAATAGGTTCCCACCGTTAAAGAATCAGCATTCTTTACGTTCCTCAATCCTTTGGGTTTTGATATATGGATATTCGTGTTCGGTGCGTTTTTCATGGCAAGTTTTACGTTGTTCACATTAGCAAGATTTAGTCCGTATGAATGGGTGAAACCAATACCGTGGAGACAACAAGATTATTTAGTAAATGGTTTCAATATGTCGAATAGCTTTTGGTTTATTACCGGTACATTACTGCGACAAGCGTCTGGTGTTAATCCCCAGGTAAAGATAAAGGAAAAATTTAACAACAAACTCATTGCTTACTCACAATCGAAACTCTGTAATTACGATAATCCTGTCTAAAAGAAAATTAACGTGATTGTTGAGTCTTACGGGTAAACGTTTTTGTCGTCCATGCTAAGGGGCCTAATTAAAAACCAATTAAACCTCTCACAAAAACTCCAGACACTTTAAAATTCCAGTATCAAAGTTCGTCTAAAGGATAATTTATCATCATCGGTATTTAATTTTTGTTTTTGTGTATTTAATTTAAAAATAAAACAAAAAACGCTAATTAATCTTTTTATTTTACATTAGGTACCTACAAGTCAACAAACACGATTATTTTCGTTTATGAATCCGCTGGCAATGGATATTTGGTTATACGTATTGTCGGCGTATATTTTAGTGTCCTTAACGATGTTTGTTGTTGCGCGATTTTCACCGTACGAATGGCACAATCCGCATCCGTGTGAAATCGAAAACGAAACGGTCGAGAATCAATTTTCACTTGCAAACTCGTTTTGGTTCACTATCGGTACTCTGATGCAACAAGGATCGGACTTGAATCCAAAGGTACCATGTCCATTAAATAAGCACTCGAACCGTTGTACTGTTTATTTATCACCAACTAGCCTATTCAGGTACCTGCATGAATAAGCACCTTTGTTTCGTTTAGTTTCCATCCTTTTAGCACATTTCATTATTTGTTTGAAGTTTGGAACTTTTTGAATGGTGCTTGTTTAATTGTACATAGTACCTTGGACGAAACTCCAATAAATGAAAGCAATGGGTTTAGTTGTTGATAAAAAACAGTTATTTATTTTATGTTATTGTATATTGTGAATTAATTTTTTATTGAAAATAGGCGACATCAACAAGGATAGTTGGTGGGATCTGGTGGTTTTTTACATTAATAATAATCTCTTCGTACACTGCCAATTTGGCGGCATTTTTAACCGTTGAAAGAATGATTACTCCAATTGAAAATGCTGAAGATTTAGCTGGCCAAACGGATATTCCATATGGAACTTTGGATAGTGGATCAACCATGACATTTTTTAGAGTAAGTCAAAATTGAGATAAAATTTTAGATACGAATTTTTGCTATCAATTCCAATTATTTAATGAAGTAAAATTTTTAAGTATTTAAAATTTTATGACACACCATTTATCCACAATGAGTTTTCCCAGATTTTCCAAACCATGGCAATTATCACAGAAAATAATTCATAGAATTGGTAAAAATATAATTAACTCCACGATATGAATACATTTGCCTGTTATTGTATTTAAATTTAATACAATTTTATTTAATTGTTTTCGAGCACAAGTAAATTTCTAACAAAACTGTATCGGTAAACTGATGTCGATTTGAAATCGACCTCACCGATTGCAATGAATTTCCGTTAAACCGTAGAGTCGAAAACATTTATACAAACTTTATGTAAAAAATGCAAATGATTTTTGCAATAAAAAAAACCTTTTATTGTTACAATGTATTCATAAATTCACAAAATTGTAACACTTAAATTGTGGACAATTATTCTAATTTGATGTATTTGGGAGTTGATTTTCGGTATTTTAGACACCTATATTCAAAATAAATTTGTTTAATTGACTCCAGCTCTTGAGAACAAAGTAATTTGCGCTGCGTTGTCAATATTCATACAATAAAAATATTTCAGTGTATCAATATAATTTTGGACAGATGAATAGTTTTGAAGAATGCTGTTTATTTGATATCATTCGTTAATTTACTTCAAGCGCTACATCGATACCGAGTCAATATCAAAACTAACTGTATTAAAAGATGTGAGATTTTTATCTAACACCATTCTGGAATAAAAGATTTCATTAAAGCATGTTACGTTTTATTCCAGCTTTAGAATAAAAAATGTATGATTTGCAACAATTAACCCGAGTAGTTTGCGAGAGATCTTCTAATTTGTCACACAATACTAATCTCTTCTAAGTAAGTTTGCTTGAGACTGACATAATAGTGCAACCTGGTTTTATGACGAAACAATAAACATTTTGCCAAAGTATATTTCCAAGCCATGGAACTTGCTGAAATTAAAATAAAAAGTTGTCGAAAGGACCCACTGGTCTGTTATGTATTCTTGGCATATTGTTTATTTGGGTTCATTTTGTTCACAAAATGGTAAACTGAAGTTTTTTCAGATATGGGCTTTTCTGTAAAGTTTTTGAAAGAACTAAATCGCAATTTAATAGTAATTGAGCTAAGAGAGAATGAACGCAAAAGCCCAAACCTTCTTTAATTGGGCTTTAATTTTCTTAACGTCTAATTGATATTATATTGTCAAAACAAAGAGAATTATCATTTGAAAAAGACTCTTGTGTCTCTATGTAGGATTGAATTAGGCATTCTTAAGAGCACATAGCACCTAAGCCCTTTATATGACCTTCGATAACAGGCAGACCAGTCACATCAAACAGTCAAAGTATTTTCTGAAAATCAAAGATGCGTCCATAATTCTGACCAAACTCATCCAATGCTTAATCGTCGATTCTTTACAGTTGGGCAGCCCAATAATACGTGTAATACCATCTCATTGTCCAACACGCAAGCACGACAAAGAAAGCTAATAACATGTACAGTATGTTGTAAAGATATAGCATATTTGCTCCAATCTCGACAACTTGTATCTAAAACCACGTAAACTTGTGTAACAGATATTATTTTAATGTTTTTTTTTTAATTTTTAGGATTCAATGATTGAAACTTACAAAAAAATGTGGCGATTCATGGAAAATAGAAAACCGCCAGTATTTGTACCTACATATGAAGAAGGAATACAAAGAGTGTTAGAAGGAAATTACGCGTTTTTAATGGAATCAACAATGTTAGATTACATCGTCCAAAGAGATTGTAATTTAACCCAAATTGGTGGACTTTTGGATTCGAAAGGTTACGGAATTGCAACTCCGATGGGAAGTCCTTGGAGAGATAAAATATCATTGGCTATATTAGAGCTACAAGAAAAAGGCGAAATACAACTTTTATACGATAAATGGTGGAAAAATACCGGAGAAACCTGTACCAGGAATGAAAAAGGAAAAGAATCTAAAGCGAACTCTTTAGGTGTTGACAATATAGGAGGAGTTTTTGTTGTTTTGTTATGTGGATTAGCATTCGCTGTAATCGTAGCTATAATAGAGTTTTGTTATAATTCTAAGAAAAATGCGTTAGCTGAAAAGGTGAAAAATCGAATTTCAAACGCAACCTTTATTATATTTTTTACAAATTTTAGAGATCTCCATCTTCACCTCATCAATCATTATGTTCCGAAATGGGAGGTGAATTATGTTTTGCTCTCCGATGTAGAGGATCTCGTCAAAGACCTGCTTTAAGAAGACAATGTTCAAAATGTTTACCAGGAGTTACATATGTCCCTGCCATATTAGATATACCCATAAATCCTCCGCAACCACCAAGAAGACAACCACCTACTAATGGAGTAAATCACAATTACCAAGAAGAAATTATGGTAATTTATTTAAAAAATTATTTATTTATTATAAAATTATTACATGGTTTTAGCACCATTTGGATAGTCCACCAGTTGATATGCAGCATCATCATTTACATCAGCAACATACTGATCTTGACGTAATGTAGATGCTGTAGAAGTTCAATTTCGTTCAACATTAATACGCGTATAATAAGAAAAACTTTTATAAAATAAGATTAACGTACTTTCCAGAGTAAGTGTCGTTGTAATTTCATTTATTTTAATTTCAGATGGCGAAAAATCGTCGACTTCCGTCCTTTCCACGATTTTTCGCCACACCTTATGATATTAATGTTTATAATTAGCGAATAATCGTACGATTTAGTAATAATTGTAAATATATGTGATAAGTGTTCGATAAATAGCGGCAATTACTTAATTATACTTAATTTGCGAAATAATTGTATTGTATACGTAAGAAAATTAAATTTGAAAGATGTTATGAATTTTTATGTATTTATTATTTATTTATAATAGGAAATAAACGATATCTAAATTGTGTATTATCGATTAAATCGTATTTTTTATCGTCTTGACGGTTTTATCAAGAAACTATGTTAATTTATACCCACTTGATGATAACAATGAATTATATCGAGGACAAATATAACAAATTGTATCAAGTTTACCTTCACCTAGAATGTTAAAAAGGTTAAACAACAAATAAAATTATAACTAACACATTTAAATGTGAGTTTAAATAATAATAAAACTAAAAAATATATAAATAAAACTTTAATCAAAAAATTGGTGAAAGTGTCTGAGTTTATTGAAAGTATTGATAAAAACACGTTCATTGTCATTTGGTTGATAACATACCTATCATTAAAAGATATCAAGAGCGGGACAATAAAAACTCTTATATTGCTCGGTGGTTAGAATTTATATTTAGAACAGCAAGGTTGTTTTATAACAGTTTGCCGAACAACTCGTTTTCGGTGCAAAGAGTGGGAGATTATTTGTGAAAGTTTTCTACTGTGTACAATAATCTAGTATATAACCAAATGTTAAGCCGGTTCATACGGTTCAAGTTCTTTTTATTGTTCAAGTTACCGTTTTGTTATTTTGTTTTTCGATATTTTTAACTGGAATACATTCATGCATAAATTTTAAAGTAAGTAATCATAAACTAAGTTGATTTTTCAATTTTGCTAATGTGTGTAATTGCCTGATAACTATATAAAATTATAAGCTGCAACTGGTTACATGCCATGGCGTTTTTTACATGCCATGTTTCATGAATCCATCAGATTCTTGAAAATATTTTTATCTCATTGATGTTTACGTACTTGGTGAGTGTGCGTAATTGAATGCGATAATTGATATTCTATGTAAATGAATTATTATGAATATAGAAAAAATGTAAAGCATTTTCTTATTTATGTTTAAACTCGTACTCGTTTACTTACTCATTTCACTTAAGTGTCAGTTACAGATTATCACCCAACACATCTTCATTAAAAATGTCATATATTAATAAAATGATTGATAATCCGGATGAATTCGAAGGATTTGATATGAGTAGTCTTCGAATGGATGAAGCTTTCCTTCAAATAATCAACTCTAGTCCAAATAGTATTTACATATATGAGTTAATAAGTGAATGTATAAAGGTAAAAAATTTTTATTCATAAACATTTATTTTAGTTAAAGTCTTTTAGTGTCCCTATAAAAAATTCATAGCTGTACCATCTGGAAGCACATTAATAAAATTAAAGACAAGATTTAAAACAATATATAGGTTATTAAATACACAAGTTGGTGCCACACATCCTGTTGATAATGATGATTTTGTATGTGGAATTAAACAGGATTTTGGGCAATTTGGTGTTTATAAATTGGAAACGAACGGGATAATATGTAATACTCAAGTATTAAAGCAACCAGTAAATATCTATTTACGTAAGTATCATTAACTTTGGTCAATGTTCTGCTCATGAGCGAAATAATAATGTAGTTAAAGACGTAGTTGATATATAGAGTGTTAGAAAAGTCTTGAAATGATTAAATAATTTTTTTAAGCTTTGGTAGGCAATTAGTTTGTGTGTACAACAATTTGCAGTTGCTTATAATAGATAGATTATTTTTTTCTACCGGATTGGCCGGTCAAACATTACTGATTAATAATATTTATGTTTGCATAAGAAACGTGTTAATGATGATACCATACAATAATACGCAAAACCGGTCCCATTAGTTCGACTTCAGTAATATATCTTCTTAAGAGGAAGGCATTAAAAGAGGAAAAGAAAAAAAGATACATAACTTTTTATTATGAAGAAAAGCAGAACAGAAAATAATATAACAAACGTCAGCAAATATGCTATTGTAAATAAATTGTTGAATTCATTTAGTAGTTCAAGTAAGATGCGAATCTTTGTACATCAGTAACTATCTTGCTGTAAGCGTCAATGATCTGGTTTGATGAGCAGAAGCTATAAAATGGTCTGGGATGATTGACTATTTTAAACAAAATTAACTAATTGATTTTTTGTGGATAAAATAGTTTTTAAGCAATTTCTGCAAAGTTTTTCATTCAGTGTGTTTCAGAACATCAAAACTTTTATTAATTTTTCTAACACTTTGTAGATATACCTATGAATTATTGTTGTTACGTAATAATGACCACCTTGATAGTCTTTATTGTGGTTTTACTGCGGTTTAGATTGGTCATTTTAAATATAATCACCATAATTTTTTGTTATAGAATTTGCAACAATGCTATAATTTTATTACATCACTCATTCTGTACTTAGACAGTAATAAAAAAACATGAATCGAGGATTAATGTTATATAATGCAATTTAATACAATTAGAAATGGTGAAATGTTCATTTACATAATAATTAGATATTATAATTAAACGGTCTTAAAACATCTGGGAATTCTGGGAAATATTTTACGCTTTATTAAATATCGTTATTAGTGGTTGTGTATATTGACAACACAAAAAGTTTATAAATAGGTTTTATTTTGTCGTAGTTTAATTTTAGACTTAGGGTGTTTATTGCATCAAGTGTGTTTTGATAGAAGCGTTAACTTTTCTTATAAACAGTATGAGGTTTTTAATATTCCTTTCTTAGAAGATAACTAATAAATCTCGAATATTTATCATGTTCGTATCAATTATTTAATGATGAATATTGTATACAAACACTTCTTTGTGAAATATATTTTCGCAACCGCTCGATGTATAAAATTGCGGTAAAGTTTGCGCCTTTATTGTATCTGCATAAGAAAATAAAGGCGCGACGTTCAGTCTGGAATACACACCATGGCTTACTTCTGATTCTTTTTAATTTATAATTCGTTTAAATCGTTCTAAAAATTATATAGAGACAAAACTTTGAAAAACTGATAACAGGATCCGACAAACGCAATTATGTCACATATTTGGTTCAAATCCGGGTTGAAATCCACCTAGCCACTTTAGACAAAGCTGCAATTTTCCAGAAAAAGATCGTTGCTCCCTCAAATAGTATTATTAACACATAAGCAACAAATTTTTTGAAACCTTGAAGTCAGAAACTTTTAAGCCAATCAGGCCTTAATATTGCAATAAAGAATTTTACTTCATAATTTAAGATTCGATATCTGTTTTATTAACTTACAATTCATTATTGAATACTTAGTTATCTAACACCAAAGTAGAATTTTATTTAAAAATTTTTCTTTTTCAGCAATTCTAACAGTAATTTTAATCTATTCAATTTTTTTCCTAATACCACTTTACTCAATCGTCAAGAAGTATGTATTCAAAAAAGATGTAAAAAACGAATCTGATCCAGTTACAACTAAAGAACGTTTAAAATCGTTAGATACTTTCCGAGGGTAATATAAAAAAACATAAATAATAGAGAATATTAGATTATTATATTTTAGTATTTCAATAGTATTGATGATATTTGTTAATTACGGGGGTGGAGGATATGTATTTACTGATCACGCCGTTTGGAACGGATTACAAGTGGCCGATTTAGTTTTTCCATGGTTTTTATGGATAATGGGAGTGTGTATACCAATATCTATTAGATCTGTGTTGAAAAAAGAAACGCCAAAAGGAACAGCTTTTCTTAATATTCTTAGGGTAAGACCTACAGTGTAATCGATAAGCTGCAATTTAATTTGTTAAATTTTAGAGATCATGTACGTTGTTTGCAATTGGGTTGTTTTTGGGATCAGGAACCAATTTGGAAAAATTAAGAATATTTGGTGTTTTGCAAAGGTTCGGAATTTGTTACTTGGTTGTTGCTACAATGTGCTTATTTCTAATGGAAGTAGATTATGCAGAATTCGATGTAAGATGTAAATTTAACTAAATGGTATTAATTTAATGCTAATATTATTATTGTAGAGAAAATGGAAAAATTATTTTTCGGAAATACTGCATACATATAAAATGTGGATTATCATTCTTATTATTTTAATTATATATTGTCTAGTAATATTTCTTGTGGAAATAGATGGATGTCCAAAGTAACTTAATAATCAAATACAAATATTTAACTTATTGTATTTTATTATTATTTAGAGGCTATCTTGGTCCAGGAGGATTTCATGAAAATGGTAAATACTTTAATTGTACCGGTGGAGTTACAGGCCACATAGACGAAGCGATCTTGGGAAATCATATTTACCAATATCCAACAATAAAAGAAATTTATAATTCGAAACCATTTGATCCTGAAGGAATATTTGGTATAATAATAAATTTTATTAAATTTTTTTTAATTAATTATAAATTATCTATAACTTTTAGGATGTTTAACATCAATAATTCAAGTATTCTTAGGTGTAAAAGCCGGAATTATATTACTAACTATAAAATGCTATAAAAAACGCGCCATTAGATGGACATTTTGGGCCTTTTACACAGGACTTATAGGAGCTGTTCTTTGTGGATTTTCTAAGGAAAACGGAGTGATTCCACTTAACAAAAATCTTTGGTAAGTTTTTTTTTAAATTTTATTGGAGATTTTTAAATAACCTTTTTATTCCAGGTCTCTATCGTTTGTATTGGTTACGTCGAGTTTAGCATTTCTGTTATTAACATTCTGTTATCTATTAATAGACGTAATTAAAATATGGAATGGAAAACCGTTTTTATTTGCGGGCATGAACGCAATTATTATGTATATAGGTCATAGTATAACGTATTCCAACTTTCCCATTAGATGGGACGTTGATAATAATGAAACTCACTTTTTGAGGTTATTCGAAAACGTTTGGGGAACAATGTGTTGGATTTTAGTTTCGTATTATTTATATAAGAAAAAAATATTTTATAGTATTTAATAGTTATCCTTAAATTATATGTTAAGTGTTATTTTGTATATGTGTAATTAGAAAGGAAATATAATGTTAATATAATATTTTAATAAGATTTGGCACTTTATATCTTTTCCACACAAAATATATTCCATATCTTCTTATTAAATTAATAAATAATAATACTGTATTCATTACAAAGTAAAAAACATAAATAATCTTAATAATGCACGTTTTTGTTCAATCAATCGTTGCAACATTAGGTACTTACGTGCTATTCCACTACACTTCTATGTCTTCTAGTAAAGAGTGACTCTGCATTATTCACTCCTTCAAAAGTGAGTGATTCTTCTGCACCTTTTTATCGCTGTTTCTATACCTTCTGCTCTGAATAGGGCTTCGTTGATGACCAGCTGCAAAGTGTGTGTGTTGCACAACCCATATTTGCTGCATTGCACGAATTGAAATTGTTGTTTATGTTCCATTCACCCACAATTCGAGGAAGCTTCTCTGAAAAGTAAGCGTCGGTGTGGTCCTCTTCCAGTACAATAGCTTCCCATATAACTTTCAATATTTATGATCCCATTAGGAAATGACTTGTCAAACTTAGTAATGAGCACGACTTTAATGGATTTGTCCATACATCGATCGTGCAACTTAACCATTTGCTTTCTTTGATTACTTTTGCCTTCACTTTGTCATATGTTTGAGGCATTAACGATATCTGCAAATATTTTTCAGATTTAACTGTATTTACTACTTTACGGCTAAAAGCAGTAATTTCCACTATAGAGTATGTCAGCATGTCGACAATTATAAAGTCCATTGGCCTTATCATTGCGGTTGTTTCGTTATTTTTTTTGTTAACCTACATTGTATGAGATTCGATTGTTATTATTAATGTTTGCCACATCTTTCTTTTTTAACATAACTTCTTTTTTCTGCTCAAACTTAGACAAAAGTTACTACAATCCATGTATAGTTTGTTTTTTTGATTCGTTACTGCCCAAAGAAAAAAGTTTTCTGAAAAGTTTACATATGGCTCGTAGAAATTCCAACTAGTTTTTCGTCTTTCTCTCTTTACATACTTTTTGTATACGCTTCACAAGATAGATGCATGTATACAAACTTGTTTCATCTTGCTTGAAACTAGATAAAACTTCCATACGCGCAAACCAAAGCAGATGCGAAAATAGACGAACACCAGCCGAGACTAGACGAACAAAGTTTCGGTTATTACCAAAGGTTCGGTTGAAAAAAGGATATAAAAATAATACAATTACTTAATTATTAAAATAAAACCATTAAAAATGTTTAATTAATTATATATATTTAATAAGAACACAAAATCAAAATATCCAGTACAATTGAAATGTAGAATTGCAACATTTTATTAATTATTATTTTTACTTGTTTTCATATATCATTTTTTTTAAATATTTTTTTTTTCATTTAAACGAACCGCATCCTCGACGAAAGTAGTAACACAGTGTAAACTCAAGTAACGCAAGGCGATCACAGATATAAACAACTGCCAAATAGAAACATGCAGAACTTTTAGAAGTTTGTCCATCGTAAATTGCACATTTCGATTGATATGAATTATATCAATGCGTCGTCATCCTTTTCTCATTTTTTTTTAAATATGTATATAATGTATATTCAATTATTTAAAAACATTCAGCTAAGTCTAGATGTACTGGAAAACAGTTTTTAAATTTTCTTCCGTTTTTAATTTGTAAATATCACTTGTGACTTGTAATTTTGTTGTGTTTTTATTATATTATGAAGGATTTGATATTTTATACATTCTTAATTTTGTTGGTAATATGGTTTAAGAAACGTAACGCAAAAATGTTTTATTTTTTTGGGATAAAATGCGCTTAAGGTATAAATATCTTTTTGACCATAATTCGAAGAATGATTTATTATAATTATTATTAATATTAAGTGTGAGTTACGTTAAAAATTGCATATATTAACAGTTAAGATCTGTTAAGTACAAAAACATTACGTTTCTTAAACACATACTTCTTATTTATTATTGATGGTTTTTACGGACTGTTTTCGATAAATGCCTTTTTTTGTGATATTATTTGTTAATTATTTTCCAGTACTGAGATTAATATTAATGGCCACTGTTTTTGTGACACAGTGATAGTACTAAAGTATTAAAAGTCTAACATCCCAATACTTCAGTGCATTATTATATATAATAATCATTATAATAAGTTAGGAAGTATGAAGGCATTATAGATAGTTTTTTTTTATATTTATACAATTTTAAAGATTTTATTTTCAAAAAGATGACTTACCACGATTTGGTATTTTGCAGCAGCAGTATGTACAAGTGTATGGTTGCGTACAACATTTAAGTTCAGTTAATGCAAAATACCAAACTAGAATATTATAGTAAAGCTATTTGAAAAGAAATATAGCTATCACAAACAACTCAGCGTACTTTATTGCTTGGTTTTTTTTATGAATTTACTTCTTTTTTACCAAGCTAATGAAGAATGCCTCACATTTACAATGGTATTCACGAAAAAAAGTTTAAATTTAGATCGAGTGTCAGCGATTTTAATCGAAACCTTAACAAAAAATATTTATTTTATTTTTCTTTTTTGATAATATAAAAGAGAAATCCGAACGTTAACTTCTTCAGTCGTAGATCAACTAAAGGTCGCATACTACACATTTTGAAAGATGTTCGTATATAATATATATGTTTTATACATAAAAGATTTGTCAACCAATCACTTAAGCATGACATATTAAAATGTTATGGATTGTTCTTAGCTAGATAGAAAAATGTGTCATTTATTGCTTAGATATACCACAGTCTGGCGTTTTAAGGAAACAATGCAAATTTTTTTTTAGACACCATATTAATTGATCACCATATTCCACAAGTTTCTTTTGCCGCCGACATTTTTATTTAGAATTTGAGGTGGTGTTTTGAGAAATTGGGGAATTAAGATATTAAAAGAAACATTTTAAAAGGTATATTAACATGACTAGGTTGGTAGAATATGATGGATTAAAAAATAATTCAAAATGATAATGAGCTTTAGTATTCAGTGATTGATGTTACCAAATCTTTAAATGTATTGTTTGAAGAGCGGGAGAAAGTGTTGCTAAAAACAATGGGATGCCCCAAATTTTGATACAGTTAATATATATGTATATCTACAAGTAAATATTACTTAGGTATATCAAGAGCTTAACCAACAATTACATATATTTATAAAAACATGACCAATACAAGAATAAATCCTTCAAAGATTGTTTAAGTAAATGGTTCGTTACTTTTCCTTTTTTCTTTTTTTTTTTTAGATTTAGTAAAAGCTTACAATCAATGAATCATAAGCGCGACTGTGTAGTACATATGTATAAAAGTTAAGGGACGTCACAATATATGTTTTATGAAATTTCTGTTTTCCTTTTTTTTTTTTGATATTTTCCTAATTTTTTTCTAAGTCGATAATCTTGGTTGAGATATTTTCTAGTTTTTTTTTTCTCTTTATAATAATCAACTATACCATAATAATATTATATGTATATATTATAGAATAAATTTACAGAATTTAATAAGTTTAATTAGATATATAATTTAACACACTGGCACACAACGTAACTTCAATCATTCACACAGCAAACTGGCTGCCTCAGAAAATGATTTCAATTCGCATCATAGAAAGAGATTCTATAAAACAGAGTTTATAACAACCGCTATATTCTTACATATATACAAAACTAAATTAGTTATATAACTCTCATTAACAGTTAATATAATCTTTAATAGCCCCAAAAATTTGAAATTTGTTATTTGAGAAATTACAATCCGAATTGAAATGTAAACTCTAATGTCTTTTATAACAAACCACATTGATATTATTATTTGTTAGTTAGTTTAGTACTTATGTTGTTTATTTTTTCCCTTTTCTTTTTGGAAATGTTAATAATATCGAAACAGTTCTCTTAGCCAGCAAGTTTCCATACTACATTTAAAACACGTCAACAGAATTTGTACAATCAAAAAAATAAGTACAGCTTATAGCAAACTTGTTTATGTATTTTCTGTGTTATCCATTTGTAAACAAGTAACTTTTCTTTATATTATTATATATCCTTCTATGTAAATGTCATATAGTAGAGAGAAATGATAGAAATATTTTCTCGACTCATGGATGAGTTTATAATATATTTATGTATATATATATATAGCAATATCTTCAATTTTTTAATAGTTTAAACTTAAATAAACACACGTATAGTGAAAATGTACATGGGAAAGATGATGAGATACGATAACAATGTTTTATATTCATTTTTCCTTGGTGACAGACAGGTTTATGGCACGTTTATCACTCAATAAAACACGTGCAACCCATGCATGTTCGAACCGCCAACTCTACACACTATAAATAAACATTTTATTCTCGACAGAAATTAAAGTATTATCAAATAAAATCAAACATTATCAATGTTATTATTAAGGTTGACTATAAAAAAAACAGTTTACATTTTCAAAGTTAGATTTTTTTTAATAAAAGCTTCAACTAAAAACTGCCCAGTTCGGAGGCTCGAATTGCGGAAGGTACTGAAGGTAGGAAGCAGACCAGCTACTTTGTTTGAAAGAATGTGAACGATCCTGTCGTCCCAACGATAAATTGTGATTACAAGCTAAGAAAAGATGTAACATGTATATAAGAGATGAGATGCCATCGCAATTGGACCAATCCTCTTGATTGTGTACATCTGTAACAAGAATTATATATTTTAATTCAAACTAATAAAAAGGTAAAACGTCGTTTGAAGATTTTCGTAAATGTCAGTTAATTTCTTCTAAATATTTATTCCATATCTAAGTAGGTGGTAAAGTTTACTTTAATATGTGCATGAAAATCTTGCAAAGCGCAATATAGTATATTATAATTGAGCCAATAAAAGTCCTGTTGTTTGCGCATGGTTCAAAATTTTAAGATTAAATTTAGATGGAATTCCGCATTCAAAACTTGCTAGTTCTTTTGCTTTCGCAGCTGCTGGTTTTGTAGCTGCAGTCATATAAGTATCCAAGAGCTGGCGAAACATTACTCAGACCAGGTGATTTGTATCATATCCAGCTTTTTGAACTTCTTACCAATACAATATTAATATCAAATGCGCCCTATCTAGTACCAGATAACATTCGCATGAGATCAAGGGTCATACCAGAGATCCGTTATTACCAATAGTTGAACTAAATGTTACTGTGTTAAGAAACTTAGTGTCAAATGTAACGTCTAAAAACTTCGTCTCCGATATTAGTTTTATATTATCATGTTGTATAAGTATAGTAATTGTTCTTCCTGCCATATATATCATTTGGTGGAGAGGATACACGTAGTTTTCTGGTAGTCGAGTTAAAACCAATGGACACTGCATAATCCATTAAATATTTCATGCATCTAGTTGTAAGTTATTGATAAACATACCTGAATGTCTAGACTTAAATTCGAAATTATCGCATTAAATCCTATCACAAGAAGTTACTATAGTTACTCATGGCTACTGCTATTTTTATCATATCAACAAATTTGAACTAGTTAAACTTTAAAGTAATTTTTCTCGAAAATTTTCTTTTGTAACCAATATTAATATTTCACTCTCTAGATTCAGAAAAACATCCTCTTCGTTTGAAGAAACGATGACGTCATAATCCGTTTAAAACTGGCGGAAAAAAATTGAAATCTACGCTAAAAAATTGCAAAATATTTAAATCTTTAGACCCGTTTCAGGGATTTTTCCATAACCTGTTGATAATGATTTTATCGCCTATATCCGCTACTTTACGGACATACTGTATTTTGTTTAAAAAAATAAAAATTGTAATAAATGGAATTCGAGCGGTACCTATACATAATGACCCAAAAGCTCGCTCTGCTAGGATGAACTGCAAATATCATACAAGCATCTCCTTAGGCATAAACAAAAATTCAAAATTTAAGGAAATTGTTTCTCAAAATGGAAAAAAAATATGCATAAACGACAATACAGAAAGAAATTTCAAGAAATACAAGATTTTGAAGACCCAAGTTTTATTTATTTTTTATAGCGATTTTATTTTTTTTGTTGCACATAAATATCTTGTATTGTCATCGCATTGTCACTTTATATTTTAAAAAATAATTTTTTTTATGATTCTTTTTACACATAATTAATAGAAATGAAATGTTAATCCTTGGTGTCATTATCGTCATTATTTGCCTCATTATTGTTATCATTATAAATCTGATAATTATTCATTGGATTAACTTTTAATCCAATATCATCATAATCAGCAAGTTCAACAATAGTTACAACACCACCTTCAGGTTTCTTTCCATAATTAAACACACCAGCTTCAGTATAAGCGAATTTAGGTAGGGTTAATAAATCTTTCTTGTTACCTTCAGCTCTGGGAAACGCTTTATATGCAGTGTTGGGAATTTTGAATTGAGAATCAGCCATTGTAATAGCTCTCTCTAGTAAGGTTTTACCTTCTGCAGATATTTTTATAACGTTTCTTATAGCAGGATCTATTGCTCCTCGGTCGGCGAGGTTCATCATCTTCTTTTCTCTGTGAGATAATCCGTCAAGAAGTCCTGTTGGTTTTAAGTCTGGACTATCAAGTTCGGCAATATTTTTTTTCATTTTCTTTAATATTTTTTGTACTGGTTTCATGGTTTTCTTATCTTTGGCTAAATCGTCTACTATATACGTCCAGTAAACGTTAACGGTTCTAACTTTTTTTAATGTCTTTTTGTCCAAATAGCTAAAGATTTTCTTAACAACCCATATTGGTAACATTTGTATTTGATCAACTAAATTTTTTTCTCCTTTTTTTCCCTTGCCACTTTTCTTTGAAGTTTTAGTGCTTTTAGAACTTTTACCTTTGGATGATTTATCTTTTTTACCTTTCTTTTTTCCAGTATTTGGTTTACCCTCAACAGAAATTCTATACTTTTTTATTTCATCTTCCCAAATTTTTTTCTTTTTTTCTATGTCAATTTCCAATGGTGTTAAAGGTTTCTTATGCTCCTTTTTTTTACCTTTTTTACTCTTATGTTCTTTACCTTTTTTATGTTTGCCTTCTTTACCTTTTTTATGTTTATCTGTTTTCACTGAGCCATCCTTATCCTCTTCCTCAGGTTTTTTCTCCAAAAATAATTGGTTCAAATCAATTTTTTCCTCTATAGAATCAGCAATAACTTTATTTTTATCTTGATTTCTAAGTTGGTTCTTTATAACGTCACAAATACTTTTTAGTATCGCTCCACCACTTACTTTAAATAACTCAATCATAGCAGTAATTTGTTGACTATTTTCCAAATTACTATACCATCCTATAAATTTAGATATCGTTGCATTCAGAAATTCATCATCCAATCCTCTATTGTGATCTCTCAATTTTATATCATAAATATAAAATGCTCTCGAATTACATTCACTATACATCGTTAATTTATCCGTTTCAAAATTAAAACTGGATAATAAAATATTTAAATACGATTCATCGTTCAAATTTTCTACCATCAATGTTAATACTTTTAATTTATTTTTTAGTGACGCTTTTAAATACCAGTTATAAGCGCAATTAAATGTAGTCCAAAAAAATTTTTCTTCTTCTGAAGCTAATGTTGTTATAGATGATTTATCCTCTAAACTTGCCATTGTAAAAAATATTGATGTTGACAGATTAATAAATTGAAATTGAGTTATGATTATTTTATTAAATTTATTTAAGAAAAAAAATATTACTTGCGCATGGACATATGTGATGCATTATTTAGGTGTAGCTCACGAGTGCGCATTGGATTGGGTGTGATTGTGATCTTGGGGCGCCTCGTCTGCAGGCGATGGAGGAGCATCTTTTCTCGGTGGCATACGTTCGTTAATCGCGTCCAAACCTTTTGCTTCCGCAAAACTAGTAATCTTGTGGTTTGGTGAAAACCCTTGTAGGGCTATAACAAAACAAACATTAATTATAAAACTAAATTATCGTACTATAAACATTTTCTTACCATTCTTGAGACTCGTTTTACCACCTGAAAGAGCTCCAAGAGGTAAAGCACCAGTAGGTGTAAGTCCTTTTAACTGAAGCACCGATTCGCTTTCCTCTCTGCAAATAAATTAAAACCATCAGACATAACGTAATAAAAATAAATCATTAAATTAAAACTTTATTAAACTTTCGGAAACACTAAACTAGTAACCGCCTAGTTTTATTTAAGCCCTAGTACTTTGGGGATCGTCGCGATTTTCCCCTGGGCTTGACCATCACAGAAACTTTTCTCATTAACTACTATGCAACGAGGACCTTGTCCTTTTAAGCAGTCGAAACGAGTTTGAAATAAACTGAGGCGCTACAAATAGAAAAAAAAAATGGTCGCCGCAATCATTATAATTATCAACATTGCGGCGTGGCGGCGAAACGTAGTTCACGTTGTTGTTGGAAATTACTAGTTTAGAACTTAAAGTGGTCAAGTCCGCATGCAATCGAAGGAAAGAGCAAAGGGCGAAACACGACGGCACCTGATGAAATTGCAACTTCCGTACCTTCTAACAAGCTAAATTGGACCAAAATTGAGGAAATGTTGAAGTTAAAGTTGGGAGTTAAAGTAATTAAAATAAAGTTGAAAACTCCAATTTTCACCTTTCTGTAAAAAATTGTATTTAGCGTGGTGTATGTTATATTATACAGAGTAAAGCGTTTAAATTGAATTTATAATAGCAATCAATAAATGAATTGGTAATTTTGACAGCGTGTTGTTAAAGAAATTTTTCGAATAGAAATGTCAATAAAATCCGCGAAGTTAAACATATACAAATGTACAATATTTATTACAGAACAAAATATTTGTTTCTGAGTGGCAACAATTAACATTGCAAATGGGAAGATATTTATAGATCACACTTGGTAGAGGATGACTCAAACGACTTAAGATTAATCCTAAATTAACTGAAGGACATTGAGAGGTGAAAGAAATTGTGACTTATTAGAAAATTTTATTTTACTTTATTTTAAAGAATGTATTAATTACCACTTTAAAAGATACTATATTTACCTCATCTTTATAATGTAATCAATTAAAAGGATTATCCTTTTTCTTAGCAGGAAGATTCATTATGTTTACAATGATGTTTACATTAAACGCTATGAATTTTTATACGCTTTCTTGTAAAATATGTAATATTATGTTTTATCAACCGTACTTAGAAGATAAATCTGATTTCTAAAGGATAGGATTTATTTTAATCGGATTACTGCATTCCAATTATGGCGCGATCTAGAAAAACAAGTAATTAGTAGAAGACAAACTGTAAACAAGACGCAATTTGCAGACAATTCCACTTTTATTAAATTACCTATCTCGTACTTCATTATCTCTGTGGCAATTATAAGGCATTATTTGATACGTCCAAATGAAAAGACGAGCTTCTAACCAGTTAGAAATTTATATCGCTGGTTTTTTTGTTAACCTGTAAGTAATTACGTCATATTGACTTAGGTGACCCAAAAATATGCCTGAATTCCAGGTGATCAGTGTCACGGTTTAATTTTTACACGACCTTGTTTTTAACAACACTGATGATATTGAAGTTGACGCTACGTTTGGCTATACATTCTACATCGGCGACCATGATTTAAAAATTTACCTGATTTACGGATTAACAATATCAAGAAATTGGGACCACAATACAAAAAATGCTCAATTAGCCCTGACTCTTGGCGTACACCTCAATCTTTCTCATCTCTGACTATCGATCATAAAATGTCTCAACACTCTTCGTAATTACAATACCTATTAGATACTATTAACATTGCCGACAGCTTCTCTCAACATGATATCTAACCATAATAAATATCAGATCTAACGAATTTTCTGACACCCTTTAATCATTCGTTACTTGTGTCAATATCATCCCAGACCTCCACCTCAGCATCTCACAACCTGGTTCCCGCTATATATCAATATCGGTGTATGAACGTAAGTAGTGAAATAGCTTCTCTTTTTGTTGAGTAAAAATACAAAAGGAAACGTTTGATTTCAAATGACTATCGATTATAAAAATTTTAAAAGTAAACCTTGAAGAAAGAATTATTATTACATATTTATAAATATAGTTCATTCAATAAAGAGGTTAATGTAATCTTCGAAATGCTATATTTTAGATTCGAAATCAAGACAGACTTAAACCGTTCATCAATCAAGGTGTTGAGAAAACGTTTGGTAACACCGCAACTCAGTGGTCGTATCTTGTATGTGACGTGACATCAAAGTTGATGAAACCGAACTAATTAGCTACTATTTGTATTAATTTAACCGCAAAATGTATATAGACTTAACTTGTGAATTATAGTAGGGTGAACGGACTCGGAACAAAATTGGATAAAAAATAAAATTAACTAATAATCTAACTTACCTTAATACAGAGAATACTCTAGCCATTTTCCCGATTGCCCGGATCTTATTGCGAATAACCTCTTTTCGTAGATTTGCTGCTGTACCTATAAAATTCACAATAAAATTAATATCAAACACAAACAAACAGTTTTAAACTAAAACGTAGAAGTCAACTCTTCAACTCAATAAAATCAAAAAACACGCTTAATCTTAATTAGCTTCGTGATGACAAGTAAAAAACATCTCGGTTTTAACCTACATCTCTTAAAGCAACTATTTTACCTTCTCTTTTTATTTATTCATTGTATCAAAATCTTTTACACACAACATTTTGCATTCATCAAATTCCAACACAATTTTTGTCACCGTACAAAAAATAAACAAGTAAACGGATTATGTTGCAAAATAGCAAAATCTCTCTCAATATTTATTCTTGTAAAATATGTTACAAAAAAGGAGCTATATATATAAAACTACTAAGTATATTTTTAAAAGTACGTTGTAATGGAATGGTTCCAAATAGTTTTTTCAAATTTGGTACTTTATTAATTAGTAATATGGAACCGCATCGTATAATTGTCATTATGAATTTTTACATGCAAAAATGCTTAGCGATTACGAAAAGTGAAGGACCTATCACTGTTCGTGCTGCAGATTTAGCTTTAAAACTTATTTGTTAGTTTTATCAGTTATTTAGGCGAATGGATACGTTTATACTCATACAAAACGGTATACAAAAGCAATCATGCAAAAACTTTTTTTGTATGATTATTAATTTTAATTTTTTGCAACAAACTTTTTGCTTTGCTTTTAGTAGTACCTACATATTAACACATTGAGTCGCTGTTACTATTACTGCTGTACTATTACATAAAATAAATAACTTTTTTATCTGGAGCTTTTAAGGAGTTGTGATGGACCTAATTCTTCATCTCTTTCGTTTTTTTATAAATAATTTATTTTACTTTATTTGGTATCCTGTTTGTGTGCGCAACAGCAGTAGGTCCTTGACAAATAAACAGCGAACTGTCAACTTACCGAACGATGCAGGAATTCAGCCGGCACCGTTGACGAAGATCGACAGCAAACGGGCAGAGTGGCGCAAAGTGTAGCGAGCGTAGAGTTATAGAAAAAAAACAAAAACAAACGGTGCATGTAGAAAATTATAGCCATCATACAGACACACAAATAAGAAACGAAAAAAAAAATTACTTCCTTTTTTACGTGTCTCTCTCTTTTTCTCCACTTATTATTTTTTTGTATCTATACTACTTAATTTCAGTTTTATTTTCGTTTTATCGTTAAAACAACAGTTTCTACATTTGAACGATCATTTCATTCGTTTTGATAAAAAAAAACCTTGTTGTTTTTAAACGATATGAGAGACCAATACGTTAAAAAAAATAAAGGAACAAAATTAAAACAATTAATTCGGCATTAAAACCGTAAAAATTATACAACACGTTAAAGGCGAAAAAAATAAGCAAGAAAACGTATTTTTCGTTTTGTAAGTTAAGCCAATCAATAAACACAATACGTTAAAAATCGGAAAACTAAGCCAACATTTCATAAACCAAGCGCTTTTTCGCAACAAGGAGTAACAAAATCTAGCGTTTCCGTTGTTCTGTTTACTTTTATACGGGTATAATGAACAAAAAAATAAATAAATATATATTTTTGTGATGTGTACCTAATTATAGTAATGACGAACAAGCAAAACCAACAAGTTGCAGTTTTATTGTCGTACGAACTCGAATTGTGTTCACCTGTGCAATCGGATTAAAAGAAAAAGCTTTAATTAATTAATCAAGCTGTTATCTAAACATTAGCGTACACAAGACTATTTAAATTAGTTGCCAATTAATAGCAAGTGAACACAGCTCACGTGTACACAGTCTTTGTATACTTACAACAAAAAAAATACATATACACAGATTCCACTTTATTCAACATGTAATGAATGGTGATTGAATGCTTTCAACATCAATTTAAAAGAAAAAATTGCGTTTATTTTAGTTAATTAAGAAACTATTGCATACAACAGTGAATGTTAATAAACGCAAATTTATTCCTTATTTCCTATGAATAATAAAGAAAGAAATAGTAAATTAGCTAATAGCTCCAAAATATAAAGTATATGCGCCATGCAAAACTACGCCTCTACTTCATCGAACGAAATTAAAATAACGTAAAAAAATGTAAAGAAAAAAAGAATACTACGAAAATTATTCAATTATTGCTCTAGATTTCGTATGAAAAAGAAATAATCAATTCTCATAATTTGGACTTGTAAAATTTCAAAGGTGGTTAGTGTTTTGATCAAAAAAGAAAAATAATTAAAAATGAATTAATAAAAAACAAATTATAATCACAAAATTAAATAAAAATAGCTCATTAATTTGGTTTAGATTCAAAAAAACGTATTTTCGGTGTATTAACACCATGTATTAAATATGCTACTCATCTCGAAATCAAAACATATTTCTTTTTAATTAGAATACAAATTCGAATAAATTTTCGAAGGGGGGAGATAAAGAAAAAGAAAAAAAAATCGGGCAATAATAACTTGAATAATGAAAAGATTAAGTAGCATAATTAACAGTGGCAAAACTGTATCAAAAAAAGTTTCTTTTTGTATTGTCAAATGATTAATGCAGTGTTATTTTAACTCTTCTGTCCAAGCTGCATGTTCTGTGATAACTTACCAGGTTTTTTAATAACTATTTTTGGTTGTTTCGCTGTGTAGGGGCGCGATTCCAAGGCGAATATAGACAAATAGTGAAAAATAGAAGTGTCAGAATAGAAGAAAAATATAAGCATACGGTGTGCATGGATTATTTTTTGTCTTGGTGGTATAAACAAGTAAATGAAAGAAAAATAAATAAGGAACGACTCGATTTGTTCAGTGCCGAGGAGTTATGCAGTGCGAACAATATAGTAGAAAAATCCGTAAAATTTGATCAAACTATCCACAAGGATATTAAAAAACCAAATCTACGTGAACAGAAACAAACCAAACTATAAGTAAAAGTATATAATATAGAATATGCTACTTGGGACGCATTCCTATATATTTTTTAAGGACGGTCTCGATTTTAAAGAAAAAAAATAAAACAACAAAAACAAAAGGGTTTTATCAAATCAAACATGAAGAACATCAAACAAAACAAGAATGTACATTATAATGATCGCAATAGTTATGTATTATTATTAACCACCCGCTCAATTTTGTCACTCGTCTATTTAGTTTTGATTGGTTAGCTTATCGAAAATAAAATAAAACAAAAATTAAAATAAAAAAATACATAATAAAAAAACTATCCAGGCAGTCTATACTGTATCTACAAGTCTGAAGCGAGTCAATATTGTATAATAATACGAAATAAAACTGAACCTTACCATCTAGTATTCCAAGTAGCATTGAAAAAAGTAGTAAACAATTTTTGAAATTTTCCATGTTTGCAAAATTTATACATTTGCATTTGGACGATTTAATTTAATTTTTCGGAAATAAAAAAGCGTGTCAGAAATTATTTGTCTTTAATATAAACCGTGTGTGTAGGGATGTACTCTAATCACTAATAAAGGTAGAATCTTGATAAAAAAATGTTAGTTTCTGAACATGGTCACGAATAATATAAGTATGACTAGAGGTGTTAAACGGATTAGTAGAATACAAAAGTTTTAAAGGTACATTGAGTGAAAACCGAGCATGAGTGAATTAATTGTCTAATAACAGAATAATTACACAAGTTTATCAATATCGATCAACTTTTAAGAACGAGAAAGGAGTTTATGTAAGTTAAATTTATTACACTGGATGTAACTCTAAATCATTTTGGTTCTGAGTAAGTATTATTTTATATCTCTACAGGAAATATATCGTTTGCCAAAACGTACAATTTCAAAAATTATATGTTTGTGCTTGATGTCAATTTAAAATATCTTTATAGGCCTTTATAGGCTACGTAATTTGCATAGAAAATAAATAAATGCAAAAGCTATTTCCAAACATTTTAGTCTATCCTTCAAGGTTTTGTAACTTCTGAACATAACATTTGGATAAAGAACCCGAATTTGCTTGAAAATCTTGGGTTCGGAATTTCACGTGGCAATGGTGTTAGGTAACGCTATGTGCCTGCCTATGAGAACTTCTGTAATACCATTGGAAAACTCACATCAGTATTTTTACCTTGCTATTCATTTTTTTCTGGAAACCTAGAAACCTTAATTTCTATCGTATGCGTTTCCGTTCTATTTGTCAAAATCAGCCCTCCATGGAATCACACTCCAAAAGATATAAGTAAAAATACTGCTCATGCCTTGTTAGCATCAATCAAAATTTTGCCATTATGTTACAAAACTCACAACGTTGGGCAAAATCTATTTCAGAAAACAACTATCAACTTATAAGGATGAAAAACAAGGTCTCTATGTAAAACTCTTCTGAAAATCCGATCTCACAATCTAAGCGAAGCAGCTTTTGTTGATCATAATGATGATTGCGATAGTTTTTGAAAATAACGTTTATATTTTAAAACATTTAAAACATTCGACGTCAGACCAGAAAGTGGTAGCTGTATATAGTTTATGCGTTTAAAATCAGATACTCTATTTTTTGTTTAGAGAACTCGTAGTAGGAAGAATGTAACTGAACAAACAAAAAATTTTTCTTCTTGTGCATAACTAAGTGTCTTATCTCTTTTACCTGGTCCTGTCACTTAGTTAGCGACCTTCCTCTTGGTCTTCCGCCTTCTACTTTTTCTTGGACTTATAATTTTTTCAGATTATCTATATCTCTTATCTGATTGGATGCCCAAAATATTGTAGAATTCGTCGCCGGCATATAGCAAAGAGTCTGTCTTTGATTTCAGTCAGCACCACATCTCGAAGCTTCAATCCTTTTTTTATCAGCTACTTTGATAGTCCAGGATTCTACACCATAGAGGAACATCGCGAGTATAAGCAGCTTTAGCTTCGTATTCCAAGTTCTTTAACTTAACTCACATTTTCCCTGACTGCAATTAAGTGCGCCTAGAACAACATCAATTTCGCCATATTTAGGTTCATTTCTAATCTCAAGTTTCGCTTTCTTCTCACGCCAAATTCGGAATTTCAGTTCATAAAGTAGTCCTTCAATACTCGAATAACGATGGGATTGAAGCGATTCAGTTTGTTACACAAATATATTGAATTTGGAATCGGGGTCAAAGAATGAATGTTGAATTTGGGTAAAATATGAAGGATTTAATAAAAAAGTTCAAAAAACTTGTTCATTAAAAAACCAATAAGGTTTTTAAAAATAATTGAAAAAGTTTTACACATTGTGTCATTTAAAATTAAAGTACATGATGACAGCAAATAACTTTCGGTTTAATAGTAAATCATTAAAGGCAACTTATGGCGAAAGTCTTGATGGCAAAATAGATACAAATTAATAATAAACATTAGAAGCATCGTTTCCCTGCTCATATCTGATTCCGTGTAAACTTGTGTAATTTATTATTTAATATTAGTAAGAGTTACATTGCACATTAAGCGACAATGAGAATTAAAAATAATTAAAATTAAAAAAAAAAACATTTTTTCACTCTTACTCACTTCCAGACGATTTAGACGCGGAGTTTAATAACATCTAGTAGCATAATTACATTAAATTACATGTATGTAAACACGTCTAAATAAATTTTTTTATATCAACTTTTGTATTTTACTTTTTCGTTTAATGTTTTTTCTATGTAAATATTTAAATAAAATGTTTTAGTATCACTTTCATAATATTTGCATAGAATTTTTATTATTTAACTTACTCTGCCTATGTACAAAGAGCCGATCTTTCATTGCTAATACATGTGAATATACGAATAAACCTAAATAAAATTTATTAATATACTTTAATGAAATTCTCAGGAATACGTGACTGCACATATCAAAACTAATTTTCTCGCTTTTAATCAAACGTTTCGTGAACGCAAAGGGTAAACCCGAAAAACATGAACAATACGTAACCACGAATATTTCCCCTCAAACATTATCCATATTCAAGCGAGGGGTGAAAATAAATTCAAGAATGTACAATGATTAACAAACACAAATACTATTCACGAATTTCATTTCATCCTTTTACTATTTATTTATTGTTAACTTTTTGTTTATTCGTTATTTTGTACCAGCAAAAGAAAAATCTCGAATTATGGTTGTGTTGAGGAAAAAATAAATTGTGATGTGTATCGGAATGTGTCTTATGATGATTGTTAATGTGAACATAGTTTTCCTACCTTCTTCTTGGCCATCGTCGCCTTCCGAAACGAGTTCATCGTCTGAACATATGTTGAGTACGTTGACGAGCATTTCCGTCACCTTTTCACCCACAAATGGTAACGACCACGTGAATACATCCATGAAGTTCGGTAACCAGTACGGATGTGTAGAACAATTAAATTGGCGAATATTCATCACATTGTTTTCATATTTTAGTACAGCGGCCTAACAATACAAAAATTAATTGAATAAAAAGTAAATTATTTACTTTTTAAATATTTACCTTGTTATTATACACATCCAGGTAATTCGGCGCTGAAAATATTGTTATCAGCGATGGGAAGCCAGTTGTTTGACTTTTTCTATACATTCGATACCTTTAACACAAAAAAAAATTATTAAAATAGTGTCAAAAGCATTTAAAATTCCCTAAAATTATTGTGTTGTGAATCGAGATAAAAACGTTTTTATAATAATATATTTACCGCGCAATTAATCCAAATAAAACACACCAATTTACACAATAAATAAATATCCTTTCAAACTTCGTTAAACATTTCATTCCATGTTGAGTTTGAATTCATAAAAAATTTCGATACAGTTGATGAAATATTTCGACATGACCAGCGCAACAATAAACGATACAAAAAACAATACATTTGGTAACAATGGCATTTTTTATGTTCGAATTGAAACGAGCAACGATTTTAAAAAATAGAATTACATTTTTTTGTATATCAAGCCTGATGGTTATAACTTTAGCATGTTGAGAAAAGATTGCGGCCGAGACAATACAATCTCGAGAAAATCGCTATTTATGACAGTAGTTGTCGGGGAAACATATTTTTCTTGAGAAACTTGCCCGAACCAAGAAGTTACAAGATCGGGGTAAAAATTTATTTCTTTTTGCAGATTATTTTTTTGTGGTTTATTGTTTTTGTTTGTTATTACTTAAGACATCTCTAATGTAATCTAATGTTCAAGTTCTGTGAGGGAATTAAAATAAAGTTAAAGGCAAAGCTCTCGAGTAGTATTAAGTTAAATAGTTGGTTAATCTAAACAACACTATTATAACATCTAAACATTTTCACAAAATGATACAGTGAAAAGTAACACACAGCTTAAAATAATAGCAAACCATAAGATAACAACTGTAATTATAATAAATTATCCGTAAAATAACATATAACAAAGAAACTATAATTAAGTGGTGCTTAAAACTTTTAAGTCCGCCTATATTAGTTGTTATGGGTGTGGTAATAACGCGTTGCGTTATATATTTCATTAAACACCGTTGAGATTGGCGTTGTGTCACAGATAAGAAATTTTTCATGGTCTCATAACGTTTCCGAACCAGCAACCAGAGCCACAATCGCTTGGGAACTGTAATCTCACGATAATCGAAAATTTTAAAATAATGGCAAAAGTCTTGGCCGGGTTGGTCAAAGGGGAGTGCGCAACACATTTTCGGATTAAAACTCGACGTGAACGTGCAATCTGGCCGTTCCAATCTGAACGAACTGGAAATAAAATTTATTGCGACTTTAACGCGAGGCTTACGGGATTTCTTTCTTTTTTCCCCCATAACACATAAAGAGGCGCGCATGTTAAAGTGCCATTAGGTGTATTTATAATGACGGATTAACATTATCGACGTTACACATTTCTTTTTTTTTGAAAAATTATTTACTACCTTTTATAATACCTGTTATTTCGATCGATTAACAGTTATAGTTAATTGAAAAAAAGAAATCTGAATAAAGTGTTAAATGAAGTATGGTTTATTGATCGATTTCAATTAAGTTAAAAAGGGACGAAAAAATTCGCTTTTAAAAGAACGTCCTTGGAGAACGGTGATCACCTCGGCATCTCGAGCACGAAGATCTTTACCGATTGTTCGAAGGACAAAAGAGGGCATCATTACCATATTAATTATAGTCAACGGAACGTGCAATTAAAGTAGTTTCGCGTTCTGCGGAGCTTGCGAAAAATTATATCATCGCGCACAAAGTTCGTTTTAAACCACCATTTTTAAATCCTTCCCTATCATAGACATGGGATCGGGTCAGGTGATATGGCATGCGAACAACTTTAATCCTATACCAAATCCAATCCTCCTTCAAGTCATGGCCATAATTAGCATTTTATCGCTACTCGGTATTTTTTAAATAAAGTATTTCCCATTACGACACACCGCATCATGAATAACAGGAAGAATAAAAAAGAAGAATTTTTTTCTAAAACTATAATATAAGAAAAATGGGATAAAAGCGTTGAACACCACAAAAAAATTTTGATGTTTTTTTCAAACTGTGCTTTTTGGGGTTTTAATTTCACCTTCTAAAAGGCACGGGCAGTTTTCGAGATAACATTGTTTTGGGAAAATGCGTTTTTTAAAGTGTGTGGGATGCCAAAAAAATACAATATACGATACAAGCTCAACACATCAGCAAAAAAATTGTTAAGTGTACCGAACTGTCACAAACCACAAAAAATCAGGTTAATTAACTAGCCATAAAAGAAGTTTTTGTCCCAATTTTTTTTTTGATATAAAATTGATAATGAAATGGGCCTTGTTACATAATTAGTAATTAACAGCAACGACGCACAACTCATGTTATTGATCATTTAACCGATTTAATTATTTAAGTAGTATATAAAAAGAAAATATTGTAGTCGTGCAAAAATTTGACCTCGAAATTTTGATTACCAAAATTGATGCAGAAATTTGTGTTAAGACAAGAACATCAATTTTTGCATAAGAACAAAAATGCCAGTATTGACATAGAAATTGGCAGAAATTTTTGGCAAAAAAACAGAGTAGATTTGTAGAGAAATAACAACACTTTATGAGGGAGTGGATATAGGATCGGCATTATCACCAGTCATTGCTAACTTCTATGTGCAGCTATTTAAAGAAGCGGTTGTAAAGACAAGTCCTTGAAAATCAAAGTCATCTGACTTGATTCGCACACATTTTCTAAGAGCTATGAAACTAGGGAACGGAAAATTTTAAAAATGAAGAACGACATTTAATGAATATACTCCAAAAGAATGGTTATAAGTTGAAGGACATCCAACGAGCTATCAGGGAGAAGAAGCTACAGACAACAGATAGGGTAAGTAGTCAACCTGTAGGCTGTATTTGTCTTCCTTTTGTTTCAAGTGTAACGGAAAAGATAGCCAGGTAACTTAAAATGGATGATATCGTGGTGAGGCATGGGACAGTCTGTAAACTACAGAACGTATTGCCGATACCAAAGAATAAACTGCCTCCGTTAAATGAGTGAGGATATCAAATTGGGAAAAACAGAGCAGTTACTACCACCAGAGAATAACATAGAGCGGATGGTATGGAACTAACAATAAATCGAATTTGCAGGAAGCCCACAAATTTATAACAAGAACATTGATTAAGTTATTTATGCAAAATGACATTGGCAAAAAAGTTTCTAGAACACCAACACTGATACAGAAATTTTTGCAATAAGGTTAGAATACCGACAGAAGTAGGTATTGGCAGCGACAACTATTGATACTAATAAAGAACTCTGACAGAAATTTCTATACAAAGACAAATATATAACAGAGAAAAGAAGACAAAAACATCAATTCCCTCAACCTCAATAATTTTCATCAGAAGTTTCTAATAAATGACGATAAGTATTATAGAACAATTCATAATAAAATATATACAATAAATAATATGAAAATTATTGCGACCACAACAAATTATTTATTTAAAGATTACAAAATCCATTCGTAGCTTCCATCAATTGCTTTTCCTATTATTTATCGATATAACACAATTTCCTTAATACGCTCTAATCTACTTCCTTATAAAGAAATAAAATGAAATAAATGTAGTTTACAATCAACCAAAGATAGATAATGTGTTAAGAATAATAAAGATCCTAGTCTAAATAAGAAATTTGTGTGAATCGTCAGTCTAGAAAAGAGAGAACATAAAGTGTTGAATAGAATGGTTACTAAACAATGGGTTGGTACACAATTCAACTCGTAAACTAAAAGATTTTATGTGGCTTCGACGAGATAAAACGGCTCCCTCGATATTTTTTCGGTGGTGTTATACGGTGCTCACGTGAGCAAATTATGGTAAAACCACGTTAAAATCGTGATGAAATCGTAGTTGAATTTTAACGATAGCGCCGTGGCGTACACGCAACAAACATAAATGCGTGATGAGAGATAAATAAAGTACGATATGGTTCGACTTTAATCTGATTCATTATGTTGAGATACAATACAGTGGCGTGTTTGAGAGGGATTCACAATAATTATACTCTCTCACCTTTTGTACCATAATCTGGTATTGTGTCTTTATTTATGATGCTAATGCGATGCAGTAAATTAGGCGTGTGGTTCGTGTAGTAGTCGAAAACAATACGATTACGAAGCGAACAAGAACCAAACTTTAATTAAACAGATAAGAAAATTCAATTAGCAATGAAAACGGAGGTGTTAAATTTTAAATCCAAAAATAAATGAATAATAATTGCATTTTATAGGATGTTTTATTTACGTTTGTGTTCGATATCAATTCATTTTTAATTAATTAATTTCCCGTGATAAAATTGTAAAAAAGAGATAAAACGCAAATTACTTTATTAATAATGAACGCTGTTAATGAAAATAGACTACATTATAATAATTTACAGCTATTATTTGTGTTGTGACATTATACGCTTTTAAACGAATTCGATGAAAAATCAATAGAAGTAAATAATTAATACCTGTTGGGATAAAAAATAGATTTTTTGGATTAAAATGGTTTTCTTAAAATTATATAATCCATTAGTAAGCGACAAAAAAATAACTGTAAACAAAGAAAAGCGGTAAAGTGTAAACATCGTTTTTGTGAAAATCGTCAGTCGGTTTTAAGTCGAGGAGTTCATTATGCTAAAAGTCCACCGGGAATTTTAGAAAAGTGTTATTTTCTATTAAAATTTTTTAAAACTCACCCTGCGTCTTGTGCTTCATGTGCTCTAATAATTGATAGGAGATTATTATTCTGTAGGAAGTCGCAACAGGCAGCGTAGCTGAAAACAAAGTATCGATTTAGTAAAATGCCAACCGTATAGTAGAACAACGAACGCGCGTTGTCTGGTTCATTAATCACGAACCGTGTTGGTCGGCTGTCACTTGAAAGAACAGGGAAGAATGAATTAAACCAATGTTCTACAGGTGATATAGCATAACCACTCTAACTTATCACTTAATATATATTACACTCTTGAAGAGAATAATTTTAGAAACATATTTAGTAAATTTAATTAATTAGTTACACAAAGAACATCCAATTTTTACTAACCTGTAAAAATATGAGCAGCCTCTTACGGAGTTGTGTGAAAAATGTTCTGCGTTATTTTCACTACCAAAGTCTTCTAAAGGATCTGACCATAATAGATCACACATAGGACCAAAAGCCGGAGGTTCTTTAAACCGATCTAGCTGTAAATAAAATCAATAATCACACTTTATATTATAATTTTAAAATGATTAATAAACAATTTAAATGCATTATGAGTTTACCATTCCGTATGAGAAATCACAAATGGTTATTTTCCAGCAAATTATACAAGGAACTGTGTTAATTCACACATAATTACATACAGTAGACTGACCGTGAAATCTCTACCATGCTTTATACTTTATATTAACAATATAACACTTGAAACGGGTATTAACATCCAGAACGCATTTGCACTGATCAATATTGCGACACAGATTTAGTTCAAAAACTTGGTGTCTCTGTGTCGTTAAATTTTCACGTTAAACCTCAACGGAGTCGTACAAGTTTCTGAAGATCGGATGCACATTGCAACTTTAAAAGTAAAGGGAACAGTAAGTAGTTTAGGCAAGTTAGGAAAAGCCGTCGAAAGTTAGCAATTACAGTTTTGCGGGAGTAAAAATATCGACGCTTACGACATGTTTGAATTTCAAAACTTAAAATATATAATGCAAAGGACGAAATATCCGCAATACGCACAATCAATAACGGAGCAAACACCTTCGTGTATATTATCATAACATGAGATCCGACGGCGTTGTTTTAAACACGCAATACAAATGCATCATGCGTTTGGCATTTCCAGTTAAACGTTATCAAATTAAATGTTATAAAAATGTATTAAAATCTTTCGAGGTTAAACTAAAATGTATTGTTTTAATAATAACGAGAAATAATATAGGCAATCCATATCGATTATAGAAAGCAAACCCAACTCCTTAAAGAAACGAATTATACCATTCAACGAATCCGAGAGTAGCCGCATAGCCCATAGCTAAATCAATTTAAGTTGAACCTAGTAGTTGGATCTATTTACTTACGCGGTAGACCTTTGTAGAACGAATTCCGTTCTGTAAATACATTCTGGGATTGCTAGAAGTTACGCAATGAAATATAGACTTCAAAATGCATAAAGAATTGTTAGATTGAATAATATTTTGATGTAAAAGCTTAATTTTCGTAAAAGCGAAAATATATTTAAAAAAAGAGCAACGTTATTTATTTTTATCACGGATCTCCTAAAAGGAAAAGGGTTGTGAAGTTTCATTAAACGACTTGGATCAACCCGAGGATGAGTAAACGTTAACAACCGGGAGGGAAAACTTGACCGATGCGAAGGCGAAAAATAACATCTTTGTGCAAACTTTATGTAGCCCGATAAAATTGAAGAGACGAGATTTTCTTAGAAAAAGTAAGCGAAAATAGAATAGTTATGGAATCAAAGCAGCCAAGCGAGACGATTTATGAGAGCTTGTATAAACGACATCTCTCGCCACTGAAATTTCTAGAACAACGTTAAACCGTTGAGGATCCATCCTATCACATTCTGAGGAGATTGAGGAAATAGCCGAGAGCCACAAAAGGATGACCAGTGGTGAATGAAACGGGGGAAACTATATAGGAACATGTCTCAGAGGTACAACGCGAAATCAATATTTTCCAGAATCCGTATACTGTGGCTTTAACCTCTTTTTTTACTTATTTTGTGATATTCAACATATACGTGTAGAAAATGTCAATAATTTAACGTCTTAATATATTAATATATTATAATTACGTAAAAGATGATTTGAGGCGGTTTTAAATAAAACAAAAATCAACATCTTCTTATTTGATGAATAACCTACATAACACGATGTTTATTGAATAAACAAAATTTCAACAGGATACCGCCGAAATGTTATGGGAGGTGATTGTTGAGATTACCGCAAGAAATATGTTTATGTATACAAATATAAAATGTTAAAAACATTTTTAAGTAAGTGTAAAATTTTAATCCAAATTTTTTTAAAAGACGATGATTTAATATTGTGATATTAGATTTCACTAAATTTTAACGTACTGTAAATCCAGCTCAAAATACGCTAAAGTTAGACACGGTGATGTTAAATTCAAGTTTATTTCTGAACAGGTTGAATTTTGGAAGGAGGAGTTTGGTGGCGTTAAAAATAAAAAAAAAGCTATACGAGGAGGAAAGAAACGAAACAATATGAGGAGTCCTAATAAGCTAGTTTGGTGACACGATACAATCGATAACTCAAATCGAACCCAATCTAACCCAAATAAAAAAGGTATAGTCATGTTGATATACTTATTCAAAGCAGATATTAGATTAAAATACATATTCGCAAGCCGGAAGGTTGCAGAAATTATTGGTTTCCTAGGATAGTGAGTTTGGCTTTAGACAGAAGTATTCAACGATCGACCCAATACATCATCTTATAGAGGTCATAAAGAGAGGCACTCGAAGAAAAGCAAATTTGGCAGCACAGTTCTTAGCACGAAGGTCTAATTTATAAGTTAAACAAAATCTTGAATAAACAATATGTAGAAATCTTTACGTCGCATCGTATGTAACCAAAAGACTCTTTAAAGTATATATTTAGATTTAAAGAGAGTACAAGAAGGAGTACCTTAGCGAAGTGTCTTTGGACTGTATATCCTGTATACCAGGGATATACTAGACCTGCACTGACTATATTCGCAAAAGATGCAGCATTGCTTGCACTACAACCAAACGTGATAGCCCCGAGTCAAGTATTGCAAACAGCTAGCGATAATATATGTGAGTAGGCTAGAATGAAGTACTTAGGCATGATATTTGACACCAAGTTGAGGTATAAGATTCATGTTAACAAGAAAAAAGATGAACATGCAATTTAGATTATACAAATAGCTTTGTATAACAAAACTATGGTTTTGCTATATAGTTATATAGTTTTTACAAAACAGATCTTAAAACCTATATGGCTATAACTAAGTAATACAGTCCGAAATAAAGTTGTAGGTATACGCGGTATGTAAGGAATAATGATATACACAAAGACATAAAGATCCCAACGGTCAAAGAAGAAATCAAAAGTACGCAAAGAAGCATGAAGAATGGCTTCATCGACATGAGAATGGAGAAGTACTTGAACTGCTGGATAGTCACCAACTATACCGTAGATTGCAGAATACAAAACCATTTAAGCTGATGCGGTGTCCAACATTGCTCCCAACCTTAAAAGCAGGTCCGCTTTTTATGAAGTTACTCCATGATATAGAGTGCTTTTAGGGCTTGAGTGAATTAAAATTCTTCCTAACAATTACGAAAATTGGATATTACTGGAAGTAGTTTGCAAAATATCGCCAGCAAGTATAAAATAATTATTATTCAAGATACCCACTCTACTAATATATTCCTACTTGCAGCTTGCAAAGATCAACAAAATAAGACAACTTTACATACAAGATAACGATCACATGCTAATCAAAATAAGTTAAGACTTCGTAGTGTTAATTAGCAAATTACAAAGTTCTTGCAAAATATGAACTTCACCATTGCCAAATCTAAGGTTTAAAGTAACTTCACGACAAGACAAGGATGAAAGGAGCAGATAAATTATTGAAGCTGATCAAAGCTGACATTCACGAAGGAAAATGTGGAAAATATAATTTAATAGACATGATTCATTTAATTTTCAAGGAAAAGCGATGTTTCATCGTCTAAAGTTTTTGTTATTGAAACAAAACGTTCAAAATATTTTCATCAAACTTTTCATTACAGTTTGACGGTTAATTAAGCAAACTTAACATCACAATTTTATAAATTCATCACTCACATTGTTGCTCGAGACGTTTAGATGCAATAAAATTAAATTAATTTGTTGCCTTCCATAATTTGTAATCCATCATGAAAAACATTGCAATTTTTCACATGGCATCATAATAACTTATAAGCTCAACTAAATTTAACACCGGTTCCAAATCATTGCTCTTTATTATTGTAAATTTCAAATTAATCAGAATCTTTCACGAAAAATTAATTTATACTTTTGGGTTACACTTTGACATCGACACATAAAGCCATTCAAGAAAGAACAAATAACAAGACTTTATAATTGTATAAAATAAACAGTACTGATTGTGAGTTAATGTTGTATGTGTTTGCAGTTAATCTTATAAAGACATTCTCAATAACCGTAATTCATCGCTAATGTGAATTTTATGCATACCAATTAGCCATATCGGCTGGCGGCACTCAGACTATCCTGTGACGGCGGGAGTCGCGACGCCACTGCCGTCGGCAATTAATCTTTGAAGTTGCTGGTGCGCGCCCGTGACAAAGGGTTGGCCTTTCTAGTTTATTGCCTTGGGCGTAACTTCTATGCGAATAATTAGAGAAGGCATTCAAAATCGACCAGATAAATCAGGAACAGCATCGCGAAAACTTTACCTTAAGCTCTCATCCTCATCGTGCTTGTTCTTGAATCGTATAGTTTTAGTCTAGTGCTTCATTACCCTGTTAACGCCTCCAACGCGCACTTTCTCATTAACAAAAGACACCGAGGCCGTATAATTGTGAAAACTTAGAGCGTTGCCTAAATGCGTTAAAATCTCTAAATGCATCTCGAAAATAATAAATTTGTATAGTTTAGAAAATTGCAAGCTTATAATTAATAATCTTATTGAAATTCAATATTTACATGCAGTCATAAATTATTTAATGTTTCAATATATCATAAATTAATCATAAAACTGTAATACAACCTAAACTATTAAGGTTATTGCGTGATCTAGTCAATTCTGACCTAAATTTATAAAATGTACAACTTCAAATTTTAGTGATAAATCAATAAATTTGTCTCTATCACTATAAACGGTAATGGAATATTATTATATACTTATAATAATATATTATTACTTATTACTCTACAACATTATTTTTAATATTAATATATTTTGCTTGTTTTATGCGAAATATTTTAATAAAAGCGATGAAAATAAGAAAATAGGGCAGCGGATTTTCTTAGCCATTGAAGTGTAACACAAAAGACGGGGAAACCTAACAAATCCCATTAGTGGGGGTTCCATTTCCTCCTTAAAAATCTATAACAATAATCCATTGGTTCAACAAAACCGGTAACAGATATAAGCGTTAAATTTCCATGACCCAGATTCATAACACGTAATATGATTACATACTTTAATCCAATTAAGAAAATACTAACCGCAGATATCTAGGCCTAAAAAATCTTGAAACAACGCTCCTGAAACATGCAACATTTTCACCGAGACAAAATTTACTTTTCGTGTGAAATAACGTAAAAATGTTATTGCCGTTTAAGCTTTCAAAGTATGACCGACATTTCAAAGTTCTTTTTCTCCTCTATTATGTACGGAAACGACTTAAGTCTAAATAATTTAAAATAAGATTCCAACCGTCACGCCTCTGGGTAAATAAAAACCAACGATCCTTGAATAATTCAAGGAACACAGAGAGACGTCGAGTTTTCTTCACGGCGGAGGTCCTTCGAGGCATTATGGTAAATATGAATAATTAATGCTTAAAAGGCGAGGAGAGAAGTTCCGCTTGGGTAAAGGTATCCTAAAAGCCTCTAGAAGAGGTTGTAAAGAAGAACAAAACTTCCCACTCTGACCCCTGCAGTAACTCATGGAGCGCTAAAAATGGTAGTGCACGAAAACAATGTTTCATAATTGTGATGTTACGGAAGCTGCACCCAGTTTCTGAGAGCAAAATTTAATTACATCAGCCAGTCCTGGTTTGTACACAAAGACAAATAACTTGATTAATATATAATTGGGTTTCCAATAACTTTCCAATCTTCATTTAAAATCTCAAAAAATATCATCTACCTTAATATTAACTAAGCAGAAGCAGCGAGAAACGATATCTGAAGGATTCCTCAAAGTTCTTCTCGATATATTTCAAGGGTGTTAACTTAAACGAAACTTTAGTTTATAGACTGTGTAGTATAGTGACAAGTGAAGAAGTTTGTCCATGAGAGTACACGGTCTGCAGTAAATCGGTTGATATTAAATAATGCACGAGCTTGAAACTTTCAACTTTCAAGAGTTTCAAATGAGGATTAGTTGAAGCCTTTCCACCTGAAACACTTTCAGTTCGCCGACCAAAACATGTTCAAGCGTATATCGTCGTATACATGCAGAGTTCGTTCGTATTCAAACCAAACTCTATTGATTTAGATGAAATTCTACCTGTTGAGAAATTTCACCTCCATATTCATATTAGACACAACCACAAAGATAACTTAAGTTATGATGAGTTTGTGTTATAATTATTAGATAGGTAATGAAGCGATGTACGCTACAGTGCACACATCAACAACACTGCAGCACTGCTACCTTTATGTTTTAACAAGTTTGTTTCCAATTAAGATTTAGATGTAGTTGAAAGATTATTTGATCTAACCGGGACAAATACATTATTAACTGATACTCATCTACACAACTTTGTATATGCATAATTTGGACTAACTCGATAATCCTTTATGTTTTGATTAATTCTGGATGGTTTATGATGGTCTAGATTAAACACAGGTCTTAAAATCCCTATATCCATTGTATTCAATGTATGTAATGCTTCTAAGTAGTATAAGTTTCTAAGTTCTAGATCTAGTGTTAGTTCTAATGCTAGAGTTATTTCTAGTTTTAGTTGTTATTCAGCGTTAGATTATTTAATTTTTTTGATTGAACTAAAACTAGAAACATTCGGGTTTATCTGTCTTAAGAGACGCACCACTAAACCGGAAACTATGTTTGGGTAGATAAATAGTTTTGTGAAAGTTATTTTCCAAGTTAAACAACGTTTTACCTGACTGTTGTTAGTAGTTGGTGGAAGCAGATAAACGTGCCTAGTTCATTGAAAGCACAAAGAGACTTATGAACACAACGGCGTTGTCGTCATTAATTCGCGGTTTCTATCAAAATGCAAACGAGTTTTATCCCCAAACTAGGGGAGCGAAGCTAGTCGACAGATGCCGGGTAGAAATTTTGGCACGACAACCACGAAATTATATTGCGCTACTAAAAAGTTCATGCCCTTATTAGTATTAGAGCTATGGAGCTGCAGGAACCTCGGTCGCGTTTGTTTAAAATTTATAGAGACAGCACCTCGCACGAACGCTCACCTATCCTATTATAACATCCCGGGCTAATGCTTTGCAACGAAAGCTCTATTTTTCCTGTATTTTTCGATTATACACCTAGTTTTTGTAATTTAATATTTAATGCTGTAGTAATCTATTTTGGAAATGAAAAACAGGTGTTACATTCTGTTTAATCCTATTATGTTTTTAATGATTTCGCTTCGTAATTATTTTTCTTCACGTTCCGTAATAAATCTTGCTATTCTTATTGTTACCTGAGTTGTGCGAACGCTTTAGACAGCAGTATAACGTTTAGAGAACCATAAAAATTTCAAACCAATAATGTGAGCTAGTTTTATAACCGTCCATTTCTTCGAAACTGGTGTTTTATGGTTTGCGAGTAATGACGTTGGCAAATGGGAAAACGAATTGTTCATTGAACGGTTGAAGGCTTATTGCCGATTATTTTTCGCACGGAGTGAGAATATATTTCGCTCATAAAGAAAATATTTAGAAAAATTATTTCAAGGAAAATCACGTTAAACTTTCCGTTTAAACTTAGTACCCAATTTGATCGATACGATAACTAGGACAAGCTCACTATCCTTGGAAAAATCGTCAGACTACAAATTTTCACCAGTCAACATAACGACCAACGTGACCTTAATACTTAGATAATTAACGTTTGTTAGTTCGCTGCGTTATTTGAAATTCAAAGATTTAAATATAATAAAACTTTTATTATTGCGATATTATTGTTACAGCAGCTTCCATGAATTTGATTTATAATTGAATTGATGTTTTCATTGAAATAAAACGAAAAATATATTTCGCAACAAAATAAACCAAATATACATATTTCGGTTACTCACAATAACATTGTCTCTACATGGCGTAAAATAATTCGAATTTTATTGCACTACTTCCGTTTTAATACCCACTTTACATTCTGGCTACATAGGATTATAAATTACTTTTTTAATAAAATTATTCAAACAAACAATTTAGCTTTACTACTTTAATAAAAATGAAATCCAAAAGCGGCGCATCCACCAAAATTGAAATTCACTTTTAAGATTAGCAATCACGATCAAATTCGTTCAATAATCACATTAAAGACAACAAGCTTCAACTCCCGGTTTTATCGCGAAGTTCTAGGAACTGAGTTTGCTATTTGTTATGTTCAAGTATGTTAGTTAATGGAATTGCACTCCGCCGGATGTGAATTCGCCATGAAATTTGCCATGAACCCAGAGATTGCATGTCTATAAAATTACAATGGGTGGAATGAAATTTTAAAAAAAGCTACAAAACACCTATATATCAAATATTTTCTAATTCCAATTCTAAATATATAAAAAAGCTGAATATGTTATGCTTCTTACCTTCCGTATGTCGTCTAAATTGTGTATTTCTGGTGATAGTCCCCCATGCACGCACAGGAACTGTTGATTCATGAGGGCGGCCAGCGGTAGGCAGTCGAAGGCGTCCATACACGCATCGTATACTCGTTCTGAATATTTTATTTTACCTGAAATAAGAAACAGAAGTTGAAACATAAGCCGAAGCGGATGTGACAACCACGGGATCGAATGAAAAATTTATGAGGACTCAAAGTATGGTTGCTTCTCGAAATGCTTATCGATAAAAATGCGGGCGTGCTAGAAATTTCGATACTCCCCGACTCGTCGGAATACGAAATATTCTAAAACAGAATCGATCACGCGACATAAGCAAATTCAGACTATACCCTGAAAAGCGTGCATTCGCAAAAATCGAGAAAATGCATACAAAAACAGTGATACGTTCTATAAAAAATGTGGCAGGAGATAGAGAAAGATTCTTATGAATATAAATTTATCAAATGAGCCAAAAATTATGGCGTGAACACGGTTAACAAACACTTTTACATAATCTAACGATAAACAGGAATCATAAAGTGCACACACTGTAGTTAAACGTGACACCGTTCCACTGGAACTCTTCCAACAATGGGAAATATTTCGAATAGAACCACGACCTAAATAATTCCAAGAGATTAATGCGAATGGCGAAGAAAATATGTTTTAACTTACGTACAGCTAACCTAAAAAGCGCGATGCTCACGTGCTATATTGTGCCATTTGGAACGCCGTACGGGAATATATTGCAGAACTATTGTTCTAGTAATGTCTTTTAGTAATTTATGAGACACGATTTGAATAACATCTATCGTACTGAGAGGAGTTATGGAATCACGAATCATTTCAATTACGAAAAGTCTCTATCATAACGGCTATAATAATACATATGGTATTCAGCATGTTAACTGTAATTACTTCCTTGTTCTAGGATCCTCATAATAATAAGGTATATGTTAATTAAGGAACATGTGGAGATCACTATAACAATGCCCAGGGCGATAACTCTACATAAATAAGCAGACAAAGCATTTATCTGTATATCTAGGATTATATCACAAGAAATTAAATACATTTTTAGTTCTTATAAAACAACTTAAAAGTAAAATAAGTGTATTTTCAAAAATACCTAACTTGTTTATTCTATTGCCAAAGTCAAAACGTGTATTTTCATCGTAGTCAGTATATCATTTTAAACCTTTAAAATGAAACAAGAGCGAAGGCAGTAGTGGTTATATAACCGAATAAAGACAAAGCTGTTATCATAGTAGTAATCGAACCACATTAATGACTTTGCATTTGCATTCAACCGTTTAATTACTTTTTACTTGAAACAAAGTATTATCTAACCTGTGTTTATTCTGCTGATACACAAATACATCATGGACCATTTAGGATAAACACTGCGATACCTATTGGAGCACCCCTATCTATTAATCGACTGTTCTTGTGATTGCATGTTACCTCTCCAGTTAATAACAACAGTATTCGACTTTCATCCTTTAAAGTGGACGTTAACCCATTGATCCCCGTAACCAGTCGCACAATTCTGGTTTTCATTATCACGCAAGTGCAGGGCTAAACCTCTAACTTGACCTATACATTTACTGGAATAGTCGTGGAATTGCGTCAAATCTGTTGAGCAATTCAGTACGTGACCCCTTGCAAAATGACGAAAAGATCCAGATAAATCCTAACATGGAAACTCTCACAAGGGAGTCGATAAAGCCTAAATCTCACGTATAACTTATACACTTTGGCTATTCCACGTACATTACATACAAAGAAATAAGACTTTTGTAATAACAGCACACGCAGAAACCATCATCCCTATTTTACTACATTATATCTTACTACAAGAACAGTATCAAATTTATAACCTAACTGATATTATATAGACTCTCCGTCATAGTAGTCTAAAAGCAGAAATCTGGATCGATTCAAGAAAGAGTGTTAGTGAAGAAGATGCAGTGACTTCAAACACACCAGGGGAAGAAAGAGACAAGTTTATTTCCATGCCGTTTATCATTTGCAGGTTGCCATCTCAAATATTTGCATAACCATCACAGATACAACTTCCACCATGAAGGCACGATCAAACAACATATATCATATCTCTTGAACACCTTTTCAGCAAATTTTCAAATCCTCGCAATCTTTTATTCTAGATCTAAGAAGCTTGTATAACATTATAACAGTGGATGTGCTAAATCCTATTCATTAATTGCAAAATATAACAAAATTGATTCAAATCATAACTAAATATGTCAGAAATGTATATCTTAATACAGTGTGGCAAATTCATTCAAATTGGCGTGAGACTCACTCTTACTTGTACTACGAAATAGTTTTAGAAACAATTTAAAAATTTCGTCCTATCTATTTCCATCGAAAATAATATATCACTGTCCAGTGTTATTTAAAACATCCAGTACATACCACAAATACAATCCGGCATAAATGGATTAGTTTTTCCTATATTAGCACATCATTAATTTGGTTAACAGAAAATTCAAATCTGAAATCGATTCATAAATTACATTCATTTCATCGATGACAACTATTATTTGCATTCGTCGCTATGAAAAACATTCTGCTGACGTGGCTCGTTGGTTTATTAAATACACCCACGCGTTCCTTTTGACATCGCCCAATTTGTATTCATCAAATCAAATCCGTCCGTAAAGGATAAAGAAAGTGTGTATAAACGATCGATCCGAAAAAAAATATTATAAAATAATAAAAAGTAATTGATATTTACTGTTCAATTAAATCTTAAAGTAGAAAGTAATTGTGATAATTGAAGTACAAACTAAAAGAAAAACGAAGTGAGTGATTCTCGAAAGTAGATGCGGTTTACAACAAACGTAATAAATAATAATACTGTCAAGTAACGTGCATCACTGAGTAACAGAGGTCGTATGAGCTCACGGGTCGACATTTACACATAATCCTGTGATTTATGTTTGCAATACATTAATCATTCCGGGTCACCGTTATCCTGCGTCCTAGTTTTTTTACGCATATGTTTTGACGGTGTTAACTTGTCAAAATACATCTCAGGCGGTTAGTGACCCATAAAACACATCACCTAAATAGTAAACGATACTAAACGTAAACATTTCAGTAAAAAAAATGTTTAAGAAACGCAATTTATGTCCGATAAATGAAAGAATCGTTGTTGCCGTTTTTCTTATTCGTTTCAGCTGGTTGTCATAAAACAACAATAAACTAAAGAATATTGGAGAAACGTACGTTTTGTTCTAGAAACATTGCCGTGTATAAACTGTAACGTGTAAAATCGCAAATAGTTGCCAACAAAATCGACAATTTCCAGCAAGGTCAGAATTGTACGCCACAAAACTGTTTTCATGTGGTTTACTAATTTTTATAGTTCCTGACCGAATGATATTAAAAAAATGCGTTTATTATTTTAAACAGATCCGTTATAACAATGGTTTCGTGGCTTTGAAGGCAGGATGTTGAACTTTATCTTTATTTATAATGTTAACCAGTACGATTATTTATAAAATACATTTAATTGAGTCGAAGTCATTTTCTTTTTATTTACGTTTACACCTGTTTACATTAAACCAATAACATTTGGATTAAATTTAAATTCATTCTTTTTCATTACTATTACGCTTATTAAACTCACAACGCCTAACTTCTCTAAAGTTTAAGACAGCAGAATTCTAATTGCACACTTTCCCAAACTGTAATTGTTCGTGTCGCTGTCGACGAATTTTCCGCACGTGTTCCTCTTCAAGAAAGTTCTTAATTATATTCATTGACTATTCAGAAATGTGGAACAATAGTGTTTCATTTCGAATTTGATTAAATTTGTCGTCCATTAAATTATTTTTAAGCATTCAAATTTTCTTAACTACACTTAAGTGAGTCACTTTAAATACGGCACCAAAAATAATTTGCACATGCAAATAAATTTATCGTAATTGCCGTTTCGGATGGAACAAACACTCTGATCACAAATAAGTAGATATGCGAACAAAATTATAGTACGCTAACAGTTGCAATTCTCTAAATCACTCTACTTACGTTTATATGACGCGTATGAAACGCCCATTTAAGATATTCTTGCCAATAAAGTTATACTGGTTCCTATGGTTTGAATGAACACTCGAATCTTTTTATAGCTATCTTTTATAATTTTCGATTCCGTTTAATAATGATTTTATTTAAAATTTAAAATGGGTGGGTCTAATTGAATATTAAATTTATAGCACTGCAGTAGAACGTGAATATCTGCAATAGTTCTTGAATAGCATAATTAATTAGATTAAAATCACAAATATCACGAACATTATTTGAATTCGAAGCGCTCGGCGTGGTTTCTGTCGTTTCGAGGGGATAACGAAATTCATATTTTTAATTGAACGATTTAGTAAACAGAACTGAACCGAAATCGGACTAATTAAACAGAATTCGACCATAGATAATATTCGTCGTTCCTATTGGAACTATTTTGATTTGATACGTGATATGATTATTCTACAAACTTGAGTAAACTTTGAACGTTGGCGTTTACTTCGCGAATTTGCTCAATCGATTACATTATATTAATATATATAGAGACATCTCGTATTTGAAGCTATGAAGGTAATCGGCTTAATTAGTTGGTTATCGTGCGATGCGCTATTCAATCAACATAGTATTGGGTCCGGTTCGATTGGTACACTGTATTAACATCCTGTCCGACATTCGTTACACTAATTGTTCTCATCAAATCTACTTACATTCCTGCTTAAATGTGAAATATTCTGTGAGATGTCGACACTCGTGGTTGCCACGTAGAAGGAACAACGTTGTTGGATAGCACATTTTCAGGGCCCACAGGTACAATACACACTGTAATAAAAATAGAGTTATTGAACTTGACATGAAATCTTCGTTATTAAATATACTCACCTCTATACTAAAATATCCTCGGTCGACGTAATCGCCAAGAAAAAGGTATTTTGTACTAGCTGGTGGTCCACCTACTTCGAATAATTTCATAAGGTCATAAAATTGACCATGTATATCCCCGCACACTGTAACAAAAAGAGATACGCCAAAATTAGTTAGATAATCCATTAAAAGTTTATCACCTTAATTGATCGTCCGGTTTATATTGGTTCTTATGTCGTTCAATTCGAAACGGTCGGCATTAAACATAATTAGATAACCGAATATATCGACCGACTTGACAACCATAAAGGTATTAATGTCCCCTCATTGACGCAAAACGAGCAAGACAAAAGAATTGGGTCGAGAAATGGTAGTTATCGATAAGACACACGTTATTTGAAAGGATGACATTAGAGGGGGTTGTTATGTTTGATCACGAACAGGGTGGTTATTAATTAATTAATAATCTAAGATGATGAAAAATTACCGCAAGTTGGATTTTTAATTGATTTTTCTTTTTTTCAGTAACGATTATTGCATTATTGCGTAGGATCGAAGCATGATTTACTACACAGTCGAGTTTTATAATGTCTAGGAAAAAATTAAAATCTTGTAAGCTAAATAATTGCACCAAAATTATTTACGTTCTGCACCTCTGAGATTAAGAATTAAACATTTTCTAAAGTCATTTAAGTGATCGATACGGTCTGCTGTGGTTATGCAAGTAGCAAGAGAACAAAGGCCTTGGTTTTGTTCCAATCAATAGGGTTATAACTACCGAAACGAAGGCAAATGAAAGAGTGGGAAAGGTCTATAGGGCACTTGCGAATATACTTATAGTATTCGTAGTTAGTAAACGAAAAACAAAATGGGTTCAACGTAGAGCAAAAAAGTTAACTAAGAAAATAAGGAATGAAAGGTGACTATGTTAAAGAGGATAATGAGTGAATACATCTGCACACAGATGCGATGAAAAGATATATAGACATAAAGTAGTTTCAGAAAGCGAGTGATATGAATAATCACCTGCTACTAAATGAATCAATAATTTTTGAATGTAGCTTTCGTACTTGTCGAGTTAATTCGCAAACATTTGGATCAGTTTTCGAGTGTACGCGATATTACTCGTGATCCACTAACACCCAACAGGTTATGGGCCACAGACACGATACGAGGTAATGTCGAAAAAGACATGTTACGATTCGTTTTGTATTATTGATATAATGCATTAAAAAACAAATGCAAATACAGAACCATTCCTCAACGGTAAATGCTAACAAGCCAGAGTTTTCATCAATTAATAACAAAAAATTATCTGCATTACGTTATACAGGAGTGATCATTATCAAAACTGCTTTCAGTTCTGCTTTCGGCTTCGTTTCTCTTCTTTCTCAAAATTGTTATTATTAAATCCTCTTACTTTTAATGTCCCATCTTAATGGGTTCTTTTGGCTATAAACTACATCATAAATCATTCCACAAATAAAACACGAGTGACTTTTTCAAATTTTAACTTATTTCATATGATACTGCGAATTATATTTATAAATTTTAACTTACAATCCTAATTTGTATCAAATTTTAGATCCAATTAATCTGATATAAATTTGCGAATGGAAACTGCTAATCAAGGCATTAGTCAGATTATCCAAAGTTAACGCAAACAATAAGTTCGTGTTTACGTTCCCATTTCATGTCTGGTGAAACGCATTACTGGAAATTATGGCAATTGGATTAATAGAGAATAGTGGTTCTCTAACGATAACATATTGCAACAAGTACCGCAAAAGACCAAGAACCGTGTTGTTACGAGCAAACGTCCGAGAGAGGGTGGTAGCAAGCGGATCGACGTTTAACAGAGGCGAAACTAATTCGAAAATTGCTGCTAATCAAAGGAAATGAAAATGTGGTAGTTCGCAACGTAGCGGTTGTAAAAGGGGTGCCCACCGTTCTTTCTACTGAAGGATCATTAGGAAATCGGGCAGGTACACGTTATAGTGGGCAAAATAATCACGAATCGCGGTAATCGGTCGCCGACAATTGGACGGCTTCAATCACGAACGTTCTTGCTATTTTAAAATCAAGCGCACGCTTCTCTTTACTGGCAATCCTCGTAAATTCAATAGTGCGCAACGGTTGCGCCTTACAATCACGTTACCTACATTTCTTTTGATTTAATTTTCATTTCGTGATGATTTGTAATCAAAATTAACGCGTCAAAATTGTACATAATAATTTATTACAGATAAAATAATAGTACATTCAATCAAATTAACTTTTAGACCTACGTTGCAGAAATCTAGCATTTTAGTTTTCAACTAACTGTTTGTCGAACTTAAATTTGTTATTTTTAAGTCATTTTTTTTTATTTGAATCATTAAAGATTGAAATTAAGAACCTAATTAGTCAATTCATTAAAATATTTCCAAATTTGAAAGTGGACATTAAGGTTATCACCGTAACGAGTAGCATGCAAATCCTGATATGTTAATAATTTTGCAATTATTAATCAAAAGTCAACAATAAATACATATTATCATAATAATTTATTAGAACTCATTAATCTTAAGAACAAACAATATCTAAACCCGCGACGTACTTGGTCTATTCATGAAATCTTCTGCATAGAGCTGTTTCGAAAATCTGGTGCGCCAATGACATTAACACAATAAGAGGTTGGAATTTATAAAGTTCTCTATTCATAAATCATAAGAATGTTGGGATAAAGTTATTCATACTCATGAAGCAAAGTTTGAAATTTTTGAAACAATTAATCATAAAAATTTACGATCAACTGTTAAATGTGGAGAAGATTTAGTAATAAAAACTAAAGAATGGTTTATAAAGAGATTAATTTATTAGCTAAAGGATTGGTTGATATATATCGTAAGAAATCAATTATGAAAAATAGACTTAAGCAAAATAAGCGATTCTATCAAAAAAATTTAAGTTCGGATTCTAATAAAATAGACTCCAAAAATTACTTACAGTAAATTCAACAGAACACATTTCGGTCAAAGATGACACAATCAATAAGTTGTAAGTCCTATAAGTAATAGCATACAAAACATCTATCTCTGAGGCCATGTATTTTATTTTAATTTAGTTATATCAAGGCAAATATTGGAGCAGATGCCATACTTCAGGATATTAGGGAGGAAATTGAAATATATCACGGATGATATTGATACGTATCAGGGATATGGAGTAGTGTAATATAAAGGCATGTCATAAATGATGTTGAGAACAATTTTGGGGTGCTGGGAAATATTAGATCCGATGTTTAGGAATATCAAAGACGAAATTTATTGAAGACGTGAAAAATGATTACATTGAGATAGCGATTTTTGATGTCTTAGATGAATTTGAGTAATTTTCGAGCAATCAAGGGCGATGTTGCAGGAAATCGGGGATGATATCAGGAACGATGTTGAGAGATTTTATGAAGATAAAAGATATTGTGGAAGATAGTGACGTTGTTAGAAAATACTAGACATGATGATGGCTTAACAAGTCTAATTTTAACAGAGGATGCAAAAAAACTTGATGGCGGCCAAAAAAGCGTTGAATAATGTCAGGAACTATGTTCAAAGTTATCGGGGATGATGTTTAGAGCTGTCAGAGGGTGACATTAATAGATGATTAGGAAAGCTTTGACAAAAGTCTTATTAGGATCTGTTGGGGTATGTCAAACATAAGGTAGAAGAGGACCATCGATGATTTCAGAGTAACATCAGCAATGATGTTGAGAGACATCATTATAATCGGGTCTGATATGACAATGTAGGACAGGATTTTTACGATAATCTACATCGACAGCAATGTTGCAAAATTCCATGGATTATGATGCACCGATTTAGTAGAACAGTCAGTGTTGAAGAAGATCAGACTGATTTTTCAGGATATCAGGGACGATACCAAAACATATGACAGACGATGTTTAGGGCTATAAAGAGGATGTTAATAGATAATAGTAAAAACAGCAAAGACAATAATCAGAGGTATGAGGAATTGTGACGAAGATGATGAGGGAGCATTGAGAGATGTTAGGGATTAGGTTGTGAGGTTAGCGTTGATGTTGCGGGATAGTGGAGAAGACCGCGGACAATTATTAGCAAAAAAGCTGTTTTATGTAATGTAGAAGAAGTTAGAGAAGGCAGTAACGACTTTGATTCTTGTTACATAACAAAGGGACTCAAGAACCAGAACGACTTGCTTGGGTTGGATTGACTTGAGTTCGCTTAGCTTGGGTTGGGTTGGGATTTCCGCGATCCCAACCCAACCCAAGCCAAGTAAAGCCTTTTTTTTCTGACGCAGAAGAGGAGAAAATGCGTCACTCACCCTAATTTGTTTGTTTGATACTGAAATATTCAATAAACGTTTCGTTTCCTCTACATGAATAAAATTAGTTTTATAGATAATTAAATATTTCATGATGTTTTACTTTCTAAAATATATATATTTTTAAATTTGGCGTCTTTTCTACAAACTCATTTAAAGGGATTTGAGAATGCAGGTTAACTAAACGCACTACCTAAGGTGTGAAAACTGTTAATAAAGACTTAATAAAGAACTTACTTCAATAAAGAAGTCGCCATAGTACAGAAATAAATATTCTTAACATATAATTGAAATATCTTAAAGTACCCTATTCTATTTTCATAAACTAACAATAAGAGTTTATAATATTTATTGTTGTTATTCTGCTTATAGGGCATGTGTTACTTTGATTTATCGCGTTAAAATATGTGACGAAAATAAATTTTAAATGCAACATAAATTGAAATTGTTTTTTGGCAACCCTACTTATGACCGAATTTTGGGTACTTGTGGTAACTATGCTTTAATAAGTAAAAAGTCAATATTTCAAATTGTAGCTACACTAATAACACTGAATTTTGACTATAATTAATTGTTATATAACATAAATTTTATGTATTTAAACAAACTATTTAGACAATGTATTTGTCTCAAAAACTATTTTCAATATTTTATTTTATTAAACAAAACCTCTTTCAATATACTTTGCGATTTTCTTTTTGAAGTTTTGTATTCTCAATTTCCAAAACGAACGACATCAAAGGTATACGGAAAATACCGGAAACGTTATTACACATTCTTTTTCATTAAAGAACACACGAAATTGTAAAATGTTGTAGTAACATTGTGTATCGCGACAAACGCAAATACAATTTCACCCAACATAAATCGTTTTTCCTCGTTTATCCTCTAAATGTAGGACAGGATTTTCACGACAATCTACACAGCTCAAAATAATAATTCACTCTTGGACATGATGATTTATATCCACGCGAAGAAATGTTATTATTCTGCGCTGACACATTTTTTTCTTTCCTAATTCTAACCTTATTAGTTATAAAAGTATAATTTAAATATGCAAATTATTTTCAACAATAAAACATCTAAAATAGAACACGTAAAACGCGTCACTTTTAAAGTTTAAAATCGGGAATTTTTTAGAAACCCATTTTACGAGGCCACTTCACTTATGCAAAACGCCTCGCTCCATTTCCTTCTTAGGACGAGAGCAGAGTTATAAAAGGGAAGAAAAGTGCGTAATATGTAGAGTATTTGAGTTTCAATTCAAGAAGTAAAAAAAATCACTAATCCATTTGATTGCATTTATAAAGTATAAAATGTGATATTAACAAAACCTTTCATCTTTCTTTTTATCTTATTTTACATGTAAAGTGATTGTGTTATTGTAACAGTAGAAAATGCGGCGAAGAAATTGAGTTGGTACTTCTTTGTATTCTGAACTAAAATGTATGCATAGAAATATAGGACGAACGTAAAATTGAATCAACTCGCTTTGCGTCGCTCCGGCGTGCGGTGCGGTTGCTAAAAATGTCGAATGGCAAATTGGCTTATACCCTATCTGTATTTAGTATCTCAATAGAGTCGAACCCCGTATGAAAAGACCGTTAGTACACACACATTCTGTTTGTGTTCAACGACGATATATTCGTTGCAAATTCCATTTCGTCGGTAGTTAACCTGTCACATATTGCGTTATTGAAACCATGAACATTTTATTGATTTCAAGCACTATACATATATAAAGTAATATACGAGAAATTTAATATGTATAATTCAATATGTGTAATTTAATATGAAACAGATGGGTTTATTTACTTAGACGATAACAAAAACTTATCTTTAGTAAAGAATAGTGATTTCAAATAATAATCGTAGCTAAGCGGTTCGCGATACAATTTCCTGTATCTGATTGAACCAACTTTGCAAACTAAGGACTTCCTGGTAATTCAGCACGATACAATCATCCAATTAAACCCGAAATGAAATGCCGAATTGTGTTTTAGAGTTTCTAGCATATATGGTGTGTAAATTATTCAATTTAATCAACGAGAAAACTTTGAATCCATTACGAACACACTTAATTAAAGTTTTTGTTTAATTAGACGAGATTTCACAATTAAACTAATTAGAATTTAAAATAATAAAGCAGATAGTGTTTTTGGATGGATTGATTGGTTGCAAAAAGATTATATTTCAATTTTTGAAGCAATTTCTAAAACTTGCTATAAACGTTTCAGTTTTAGTATTGAACTCTATTATACTCATTCGTTGATATCGTAACAGCGAAATAAATAAGTGGAAAACTCTGTATACAGTAGGAGTGTTTTGTACAAAAGTTGGTAAGTAGATACGATGTTAAGTTATATTTAAATGTTATCTTGGATATAGGAATGTTTGAATCGCTCTCTTACATTTTAATTATTGGAATTCCCAGAACACAGACAGAACAACCATTCTTTTGGGAACGGAAATTCATTTATTAATTAAATACATACCAAACTACCCGTTTGGACTAAAGGTGAAGGTAAATATTTTGGGGTTATTTTCTTCTAAAAATACCTGGATATTTGACATCACTACGCCTATAAATGACCGGTGTGACATACACAGCGATATTTTCAGAATCGATTACACGCCATCATCAAACCGCACACGCTACGATCGACCATCACGATAAAAACTAAAATATATAATTATAAAGTTCAATAACCCGAATCTGCCCAAAATTCTTTTTGGCGTATATTGAAGTCACATTTATAATCTGGTTAACTACTTATAAGAACACATTTAAAAAAAATCAACACCAGTCATATTGTGGTAATGCATAACCATGCTATAAATATATCGGTATTAATCCAACAAGATAATGGAACATTTGGACACGATGTGTTACATTGAAAAATTATCCAAATTTCTCATCCAAGTTTTGCGACATCCCGATTGAAAAGATAAATTATTTTTTTGAATTATGTTATTGAGATAATGGTTGAAATACTGATAGGATTTTTTTGTGTCCATTGTTTCCACGTACGCATAAAAGTGGTGTATTTCTAACTTGCCTCAGGATACTGGAAAGTTATACACCAGAGTTGCCGTTTATAAAAAGTATATCTCCTGGGGGCACTTTCGATAGCGGCTTTTTTGCTGGTATCTTTATGTAATAAAAAAACGTTTTAGGCTTAATTTGATGAAAGACTTTGTCTCGTTTTAGTGTTTTAAATTTTGATTCATATTTAATTGAGCCTAAAATAGTCCATCCAATAACCTGCCAAGTATATAAGCAATTCTTCTTTTAATTGGTTGTTAACTATCACAAAACAGTAATTTTGGCATTTACAATCTTTTCCAGTAACAGTTTTACTCAATTCTTTTTCAATGCGGATTTCTTGTTTTGCACAATGATCCAAAGATACGTATAATGAAAAATAAAAGAAAAAAGATTTCGCTTGATACATAAATACACAAAATGTAAGATTTGAACTCGAGTTCACCTTATTGTACTACTTGAAAAATAACAAACTACTTGAAACAAAGAAGCTATTGAGTATAGCATTGGGTCTATTAGTGGTGTGATGTTTGCCAAGTTTTTTGGAGACAGGATTAATGTGTTTAATTTGTCCTTGACAAATTGGGAAAAATGGAGGCATCCATAACACTCTATAAAATTGATACTTTATCATTCAAAGAAGCTATTCCAACTGCCAAGACTTGATTTTACATCGTAGCCCGAATTCTTTCTAGGGTATACTATAAGATGGCATCTAATACAGCTACCCAGACCACGATTTCTTTTTACGAAGTTAAACTAAAATCCTTAGTTAATAAATATAAATGTATTAATAAATTAATGAATAAATGTTTTAAATTACATCAATTATTAACAAGTTTAAATTTTAATGTTATAAATAATTGATTTATGCCGACGCTTCCAGAAACGACACTTTCTGTCATTCTACTTTAAATTTTAAATATTTAACCATTATTTCAAAGAACCAAATAAAAAAAAAACCACGTACTTTAGCCACAAAGCAGTTTTAATTGAAATACATTATGACAAATGTTTAAATAAAAACAATGAAGCAACGATTTAGAAATCCCACTATCCCCTAGGACAGAGAAAGAAATTTCAAAAAAGGAAAGATTTGTCCAATTATAGCGCAATACATATTTAAGTATTCCAAGAAAATTATTAAAGTGAAAGATGTTTTTAGACCACTTCTTATGAGCCATAAAATCATATCGTTATTGGAGAGCTCTAAATTGAGTTTTTCACTCAGTCAAAAAGAACGAGTTAACAAAAGCGGCAGATGAGGACATAATTAGTGGTTTCTAGCCCAAGATCTTATTCTATTACACTTTTTCTTCTTCTACTTAGAAGCAGTAGATAGCTTAGATAACAGTAAGAAAGAATGTGGTTTCATAGAACTAATTATAACATAAAGTACATTGTTTCTATAAACAGATAGTACTTAGAATAGATACGATATGGTTACTTAGAAAAAAATGGAAATATTCTATCGCTACGATGTTAGAAAGTAGGATTAAATTCGCAAGTTTTTATGTTATTAAATGTTAAATATTAATTCATAAAAGAAAGTGGTTATGACATAGATTAGATTTAAGAATGAAAACTATTTTAAAAACATAGTTTAAATCATTGTCGCATAACTACCGAGACAAATTGCAGTAACAGAGACCGATATGTAAATATGAAAAATGTTTATTTTTATTTAAGGTCATTGGAAAACTTATCCAATTTATTAATATGTTAAAGTATTTAAATAGCTATGTGTGTTAATTTGATTGATTGTGACAGCAAAATTTTTTCAATGATACTTTTAATTCAATAAAACATAAATCATGCAAAATTGAGTGATAAAATTTTAACGCGTAATGGAATTTATAAAATTGTGTATTTATCGATAATAAACTTATAAGTTATGTTGTTAAAAGTAACGTGCAAAATGCATTACAGTAATTTTATTGAAAATGTGGATTTAGAGTAAAACCATTAAAGAGTTACTGTTATTGAGTTGCATCCCCTTAATTCCTTACTATAAATGCAACAATGAATTTTATTGGTTATAAAACATTCTTAACATTAGAATTAAAGCAACATAGTTTTCTGAATGTATCTACCTAAACAAAAATAATTTATAAAATGCATTACCGTTCTGGAAATTTATCGAAAATTTCATTGGAACTGTGAATTTACTGCAAAAATAACTATTTTAGAACTGAATTGAACCTATAACGTCATCGTAAATTTTCTCAAAACGATCCCTTTAGGATAAAATACAATGTCTTGGTAGAATTTTATTGGCTATAAAACAATCTTATCACTTTTACCATTTAACTAAAGAAGCAAAATTAACTTATTAATTTATTAGCTTGCAAAAGTTAGCTTAGATAAATCTATAGCTGATGGGATATTGAAACTAGTTTATAACAAAGTTGTCTCAAAATTAATCATCGCATCATCAAAGATAATTAACCTTTAATTTAACAAAATATACAAAGTTGGTTATGAAAAGAACCATATTGACAATACCATAAAGTAAAAGCAATTGAAACTTTAGCTATTTCCGTCATCTTAACGCTAGCGGCGGAAAATAAAAGTTTGATATATATATTACCATCCCCTTTCCACGAGGAAATGTACTGCCAAGGATAGAGAAATTAACGTCCGCTTTTACAACGCCTTGAAAAACTTTTATTGCTCCGAGCGGAGTATCAGCATCTTTCATCGTAGTAAAGGCGCTGGTAACGACGATTTATATACGCGACGAAAAACACGGAACAAAGGAGAAGCTGCCAGCATGTGCCCTTTGTCTTAATATTTTACCACGGAAAGTGTTGAATCGTATAAATAACACTCGCCCATTTTACACACATGTCCCCATTGATCGCCTAAATTTGTAATCAAAAAAGATATTATTTATCAAAGATAATCGTTATTTTTTGAATAACAAATTATATAAACAACAAATTTCGTTTTATAAAGTATTTCATATCGCAACTTTTTATTTATATTTATAGAGATATCGGTTTAATGCACCAAGTACTCATGATAAACTTTTTACTGCATTGAAAAACACTTTGTAGTTACCATCCTAGATACTGAATATTTATTTAATTAATAATTACTTTGTGAATAACTCCGTTGCAGTGGCAAACAATCAATATTAGTATAGTACACGTCTTTGGTAATTGGGCTTTATATTCACACCTGTTGAGTTTGCATAGTGTTGAATAAATAGTTCCCTTTGATTAATTAAAAGGTGTTTCACTTTTAACACGTACATGCTTACAGAATAGATTACAGAAGATAGATATCGAGCTTACTATCACAAATGATATTAATCTAATACCACGTAATTATTTTTCGCTGGCCAATATAAGCGAGTTGTGTAAATTATTTCGGTGTTGTTTGGAAATAATTGGATAGATGCCCAATTCGACGACACAAGGTCACTCCGGCTGTTTTTGTTTTCCATTTTTCAAATGTCAGATGTGGGTTTTAAAATTTGAATTAGAAAAGATTTTTTAAAAGAATTTTCTTTAATCTACCGAAAACAAATAAGTATTAAACACATCACATTAAACTAAAACAATTGTAAATAATATTTGGTAATCATAAAGCAACCAATGGATTTTAGTAATGATAACATTATATTCATACATTCGACGATTTCTTCCTGAAGATGAGGACTAGTTCCTCGAAACATGTAGAAAGAGAAATAAAGAATATACTTTAACGATGTTAAAGTACAAATAAATGACCTTCACTTCCAACAAAACAAGTATTAGTTTACCAAAACACCAAAATTACCAAAATAAAATTTAAGATTTTCATGCTTATCAGAGTTTTTTGTTTTGAACAGACTCTTCAAGTAGAGCGTTGAAATAGCTGATGAGTATTAGTAGTAGGTAGAAGTAAGGCACAAGGCGTAGTGTTGAATCTCCAAATATCTCCAAGGTAGCTGAACATAATGATAATTATAATTACAGCATACAATATCACTAGCAGAAGTACTTCGAACTTAGTTGAATGAAAAAAAGAATAGTCAAAAGCCACTGAGTACTTCAGATCTGATAAACAAATTGGTAGATTGCATGGCTGAAACGGCAAAAATGTTTTGTCTCCAACTGCAATTAACTTGCAAATTGAAGTTATGTCCAAAATATTTAGAATAGTTAGTGAAGCCGAAACATAGAAGCGTTTTTGCCAACCAACCCTGGTTATTAATATCATCAATTCACTATGCCACAATCGCACATTCAACAAGAACTATATGCTTCACATTCTCCACAAACAACAATCTCCATTCCTTCACCATCACCTTCCAGGTATGGCCAGAACCACAGAATAATAGTAGTACTAGTCTGTGGCCAGAACTGTTTTGATAACCATTACGACGACAATGAAGTGACAATATTCTAGAGTGATGTCATTACATAGTATATCTTATTACTTTGTTTGAATATTGATTATAAGATCACATTAAATAGATCACCCTGTGTATATTTTTAAAATTAGCTTTTCCTGTAATGGGTTTGCTGCGGTTTTCATCTACACCGCCTACCATGAATCGATAAACCCCCAACACCCCATCCCCAACAGTTTTCATAAAAACTAAAAGAACCGGAAAAGCCAAACAAAAACAAAAGTATAATGGTATGTTTTTGTTGTAATTAGATCACTTTGATATTAATGTAAACGCGAGTACGTCTTTGAACACGTGAAGTGGCCGATATCGTTTACACCAACATCATTTACTTACGCTACACCGCAATCGATCGATGCCATCGACCATGGCCGTTTATTATATGGCGGTCATGGTCATGAGGCGCCGCGCCACGCCGTCCTACATTTCTTCATGCCAACCTTCGAAACAAATGCAACGAACAAGACCAACCAAGGTTGGTTGTGTTCGATTTGCATACTTTTGAACCGGCAATACGGGAACCGTACGGGTATTTGTTTGCGGAAGAATTGTTTGGAGGAAATTAAAATGCAGACTCGTATTTTCAAGTGCACCGGATGAGAGCACGTATTATCGACAGTGCAATACCGTGATTGTTTGCGGATACAGATCTGTATTCATGATGCGTGATTCGAAAAGGATCTACACTTTAAAATGAGTGTTTTAAACCGCGATTTTGAATTTAAGATTATCTTTTACAATATAATCGGAACTCTTCAGGTTTGTTACGTTGGGTTCTATTTCAGCCAGAGGTCGGCGTCGGCGTCGCCCCAGAGAATCGATAAGACCGCAGAAAACCATTTCGAGCAACTGGAATTGTTGGCAGCATTGTTACGAAACCGAGCGGGTGCGTAAATGAAAAGCAAATGAGTTTGTCAATTTAAATTTAAACCAATTTGGCCTGGGACGAGATTTATTCATCCCCTTTGGGAATAAGCGTCGCGGTGAACCCTTTGCGTTTACGTTCGGACGCGGTTCCATGTTCCGAGGTCTACCGAAGGCGACGTAATTATGCAGACTGAATATTTAACAGGGATGTTTACACGACAGCTCTGACAAATAACTACAAGTTCGTGAGGAAAATGTAATAACGTTACTCCATAATGTAGTATATTTGGTACGAATTATTATGAAACTTACAAAAAATTAGTAATTAAAAAATGATATATATTTACTTTGGCCCAAGAAAACATATATTTGGAAAAGATCCAATAATACGTTAATTATTCCTTCACGCGGCGATTGTTTTTATAAAAAAAAATTAAAATAAGAAGCGAAAAATTTAAAAACAATAAAAAAGCGGTGCATCCATTTAGACATTTTGACATGCGAACATTTCACCATTTGATTTGGATTAGAGTCACACAAAAATGCATACAAAAGCCCTTTTAACTGACAAGTGAAGTTGGGTTGAATCCGCACTACAATCAAATCCTTCAAATGAAAATATTTTGCCCGCTGAAAAGTGGGCGCTTTCAATGCATAACGCGTTTCATTCCTGAACCTCGGAGCTTCGATGGTGATTTGAAGCTTGCTCGGTGTCCCACTTTTTTCAGACGCTTTCGTTTCTTATTCATAGAATGGAACGAATGAATTATTTATGATCGTCACACGAAACGGAGCTTCAAATGAACGAAAAATCTAGCAAATTCGAGAATATCAACTTTGACAACATTATTTATTATATGATTAATTTATATCTATATTTTGTTCAAATATGAGTATATTAAATCATTCCAACTCTGACCTGTTTCTGCCACCATCATATCGAAAAACGGAAAGGAAACAACGGTGGCAGTGGTGCGAGCCAAGAAATTATTACAAACTTAGGTTATGTTGATTTATTTTCTTTATATGAAACCGAATTCAATGAGAGTATTCAACTAAAATGGTTGATTTTACAGTGTTATGAAAACACAAATTGGGTTGTCAATTGGGTACATCATTATCCATTATTATGTCTGAAATAAAAACCGAGTAGTGATACAAAAAACTTTTTGTTACCAAAGACTAGAGTCATAATGTAAAAATGATTGTGTCTAACGTAAAACATAAAACCAAATTATAAAAAGATATTATATACCAACTACGCAATAACTAATTAATATCGTACATTTTATTACCAAGATTCAGGTATAAATAGATATTGAGTCATATGTCAAAGTAATAAAATGAAAGTGTAAATATTGATGCAAAAAAAGCAGAATTTTTATCACACGTTTGTTTAAAATGTTAAATTCCTTCATCCATCTCAGGAGTACAACATAAAATGATTAATACGAAATCTTTAATATTTATTATTATTATTACCACTGTGTGGAAATATAATGTTATCTTACTTTATGACCAAATAAACTTCTCAACAGTGGCAAATATATCTACAAATACGGGATAACACAAGAGACGAGAATATCTAATCTAATTATTATGTTTATCATAAAGAACAATAAATCTTGTTTTTATTAAATAAAATTACCACATTATTAAATTTATCACAACATAAATAAATAAAATAAATCAATATTTTTTTGTTATTAGTAGTAATATGAAGACATCATTTTTAATTGCATCTCATTAACTGGAGATTCTCATAACGATAATGTGTAGAATTATGGTCGCAAATATTTTACGACATCATAGATAGTTTATTATGCCGAGATTAGACTTATTCAGGTCGGTCAGTGGACCTCAGACACAAACGTGGACGGTTCACAATATCGTATTTTCTCTTGGATGATGGGGTTCTATCCATAAAGTTTCCGTCGTCCAATGGAAGCATGTCGTGCGTAAACCCTGTATCGACCGTTGCGGGATATGGCCAGGAGCTGAAACCGTAAAGTTCTCCTTTAATAATGCGGCAGATCCCAAAATTGGCAAATGTGAGAGCGAATAGAAGGTAAACTAATAGTCGAGAAAGAAAACAAATTTCTATATTCTCATTTGACAAGAAGAATTCCTATAAATTCATAAGAAAGTAAATACATACGTAATCTAAATTAAGGTTCAATTACAAAGTTTTTCATACATAGATAAAAATCATAAAGTAATATAAAAGCTTTTTGATGTTTTGATTATCATTTTGCTAATATTGAATTAAGTACCCGATAATTAAACATATTTGACAAACAGAAAGTTATAATTTTATAAATAATAGGTTTATTAAACAAACAAATCTGTTATGCATTCATTAATTAAACTGCAAATAGATTACATCATACACAACTCATCAACAATTTTGAAAAACCCATGTTTATTAAGTGAATATCGGAGACAGTATTATCGAATAAAATTATATGAATTCCAAATTTAGAAACTAATAATAACATGACATTAACGATCCATTGCTATAATACACACCATAATCCGGAAAGTATCTAATTCCGAAAACTTCGGGCATCTGCAAATATCTTCTCGTCGTCTATTTAACGCGAGTCATTAGCGAAAGTTAGATTAAACTTTTTATGTATTTTAGCGGCGATGCGGTTAAAGATCTGTTTAATGGTTAAATAAAGTCGGAAGGTTACTCAAACCTATTTTCCTCCAGGTTCACCACTTAAACCCTGGAACAACCGATCGTTATAATTAAAATTTAAAATTAATGCTAATCTAACTTTAATCTTACGGTACTAGAATTCGCTGGATATGAGTTGAAAAAAGAACAAATTTAATTTTTTTTTTAATTTTACCACGATCAAATAAAACTGATAGTTTGGTGAGTTTAAACGACCTGTGAAGATGAGCCAAAAATATCATGTGTTTGAATATAAGTGACGTTGTTAAATGAAGTTAGCATTACTATTGTTAATTGCCATCAAACTAATATGCTAATCCTCTTCTTCTCAGTCGAAATTTCGTATTCCAGAATCGTGCTTTCATGAGTTGGTCTCCAGAGCATTTCTCCATTTAGCTAGATTTTATCCCGTGATGTTTGTTGGATGCCGATTGATATTTTGTTCTGGGCATAAGCCTCTTTAAAGATCTAAATTTAACGGAATGAAAAAGAGTATGTCTTTCGGTATAATAAAGTATTGTGATATTCTAAAGTTTCGTTTAATGCTGTGTAATGATGCTTGAATTGCGTGGTTACCTCTCTTTGTTGTTGAATTCGTTTGTGTGTAACATTTCTTATTCCAATTAAATCCACCTACATAATAATTTTGTGTTATACAAGCAATCGAATCAGGTTTACGCGAATCTGAAAACATTTTTTAATTTGAATTATCTTTATTGGGTTACTATGACGTATCTCTACAGTTTTTCTGTGTTTATTAACCATAGTTGTGAACCAGTTACATTGTAATGCAAAACGCAACAAACCGAAACGGTGAAAATAAAAATCTAAATCAACTGCCTCAGATTACTTAGCGAATCCTACTACATTACTGTTATCACTAGAAATATGGTGAATTTCGTAGTATGGCCGTAAAGATCATAGTTACGATTTTCTAGAAAAAGGAAGAACAATCCCGAGGTAGTACTTCAGTGAACTAGTGAACAGATTCAACGAGAAATAGAAGCAAACCCAGCCCCACATTGCACAGAAAAAAACTCTGCTGCATCACAACAACGCACTAGTGCACACATTCAGAATCACAGAGGCCAAATTGCAGGAATTGTATAACGAATTGCGGCCGCATCCACCACACTCATCCGACCCGGTTTCCTGCGACTTTTATTCCTTACGGTAACATGACAAAGAAAAAAAGCTGGAACGAGAGCGATTTTATTGGGACAAAATTTTTAAGAGCTTAACAGATCATATTTTTAAGAGGTTTACAAAATTGCAAGGAAAACTTTGTCGTTCTAAAAGGATTTTTACAAGTACTTATTGATATAATTAGGCGACTAACTTAAAAACTTTTACATTGCAGAACAAAACAGCCAATATCTTGATTGATTTATTGTTAAATATTTTAGTAATTTAATCGTATTTACTTGATACTTAATTTAAGTTATAAATCATTAATTTTTTTCGTACAATATCGAATCAAATTAATTCATTGTATTATTATTACGATCATATAACGTGATTTAAAATCTAAAGCTTGTGGAAACCAGCCTCTTTCCTTGGCACAGTTCCAGCATCACAAAGTTACTCTTACTAAAACTCGAGCGAAAGTCAATAGACTCTTTGAACCACGTATAATACATCTCACATTCTGGTGAAGGAAATACAGTATTACAACGAGTTTCATTTAAATCAAAGGGACACTTTAAAGTAAAAATAGGTCATCCAAACGAAATATTGGTATAAGAAATTTTTATTATTTTATTTTATGTATCTTTATTGAATAAGCCGTCAAAACAAACATTTGTTTTTAATTATGTCAGTGGGTTACATGTTTTTGGTGAAGGATGGAGTCATGACATGTGTATGAAATCGTCAAAAGATGTTTGTAGTATTTATAAGTTTATTAGTTTGTTGAAATTCGGACCGCCAAACGTTTAAATTTTATAGTTCCAGGATAAAGATTAAGTTCAACGATCTGAAAAGCAATAGAATAATCTATTTTTACAAATATACGATCATTTTATTTAATGTTCTTGTTTTAAAATTAACCTCAAGGAACTATACAATGATTAAACAAAGCGTTATTCATCGATCGATCGTAAACTTATGCAAAAACATTTCAATATTGATCTATCTAATAGTATCGTGGCGGGTACTTCATCAACCCAAGAAACATACAAACATTTGTTCACCTTTCCGTTCAAGGTAAATGTTAGATTTTCAAAATAAGATTAGGAATGTAGGTCAGCGAAAATAACGGATGATATTACCACATTGTCGACAAGCGAAGCGGTAAACTCGACAAAGAACGAAATGTAAACACTCATGTTATCTTTTGCGTACTGCGTGTAGGTTCATTAGTTCTACTAATAAGCCTTTCACGTCGTTCCCACTTGTAGCTTTACTACAATTCCAAAGCTCAAAATAGGAAAGCGTTTAGTGCAAGCGATTAAAGTTAAAAATCACTCAAAATGTCAAATGCACCGGCTTCACGTTAAATGCGAAAGTTCTATTTTGGCTTAATTAAGTGACATTAAGGGAATAAATGTGCCGTATCCACTTTTGCATTCAACATTAAAAATAAAGATTGCAATTTTAAAGATATTTAAAATAAATATAATTGAAGTAAATTAAATTTATTGATATCGAAACTAATCTAAAATCCATACATATATAATGCACACATTGTCAATATCGGTTTAAAGCATTTATCACCTATATGAACGTGTACCATCAAAACAGTCTGTGCCATCCTAGTAAATACCACACAGTCGCCGATTTAAATGCAAATATTTAACGTAGTATTCTCATTTTATTTTACGATTTAATTAGGAACACCGGACCCGGTGCAATTATCGAATGGTCGTCGTGGAACTCTCTGTGTGTTTATAAAGTGGAACTATTATTGTACGTGTCACAAACTGTAATTAAACAACTGCATTTAAATCGTTTTATCCGCGCGAATAACGCGGTAGGTATAGGGATAAAGAGAGAGAGAAACAACGCCTATTCTAATAAGGTATAATTAACCCGACTCGTACGTTGGTTATGCAATTAATTCAGTACTGTTTCGTAAATACAAACGAAACAATATGGTTTGTTTAGTTTGCGCTATAAATGAAACCGCAAACTTACCTACTAAACATTGAAATAAAAGAACAATTTTGTTCTATTGTGATTTTATTTTAAAAGAACTTCAATGAATTTTTCTTGGAGTTGAATAAAAGTTAATAGTTCCATTTAATCTTAAATGTTTCTAAATGTTTCTAGTTCTAGATCTAGTGTTAGTTGTAATGGTGGTGCTAGTTCTAGTCTTAGTTGTTATTTAGTGTTAGATTGTTGTATATTTTTATTGAACTAAAACTAGAACTAACACTAAACCTAGAATTAGAATCATTCGGGTTTAGCCGTGCGTCTTTTAAGACGGCTAAACTCGAATGTTTCTAGTTCTAGATCTAGTGTCAGTTCTAGTTTTACACTAGCACTATCACTAGAACTAGAATGATTCGGATTTAGCCGTTTACAATATTTTATTTTATAAACCTTATTCAGTCTCAAACAAATATAGCAAACTATCTTAAGCATATCCTAATTCAAAGTGTGAAATAGTAGTTGCCTACCTATGCGTAACGTCACGAACGGTCCTTCAAATAGTGCACCTGTTCCCCGGATGTAGCAATTCTCTTAGATTTTACCATCCTTGATTATAACTAACTTTAAGAATAATTTTGAATCTAACTGAATTTAAACTTGACATAAATGGATACTTAAGAAATTTATATTTCCAACTACATTTATTTTATCACACCATAAATTACAAATTTAATTTTGCGTGGAATACGAGATTTTTCAAACCCCAACTGAAACGTTACAACCTAATTTCTCAACTTAAAATATTTGCTTTTAAAAGATGCGATAAAATTTATTAAACAAAGGACGTTGACCTAAAAGAAAAACAAGTTGGTCATATTTGGAGTTATATACCTATGATGATACAATACGCGGCGAAAATATCCTGCGCCATCTGGATGCGATATTAACCGTTATACGGTGGTACGTAAAGGGCGGTGTATAAGCAGAACGTACAGGTTTATGGCTTCGTAAAACAGATGCTATGACCGGTATAATAACGCAGGTAATAACGTCCAAAATTACATGAGTGTCCACCATAAACAGTATAAAACACACAACTGGAACGCAATGAAAGCAAAATACATCAATTTAAGCTTTTAAATAATAAATTATTTAAAAAAAATCAAAAAGTTCAATGCAGTCTGTTTTTAAACAGAATCGTTTAATATTCTGTTTGAAAATGTCTTAAACCCGCCGCAATTTTCGAAGAACATCAAACACGGACCGAGATTGCCCGACCCTTCTGGAAGAGGTGGAAGCAAGGCCGGAACGAAATACGATTCGCGTGGGGTAAACGCGGACATAAAATGTAAATTAAAACACATAAATAATTCAGGTCGGAATAAAGCAGTAAAGCTTTTTATGGAACCGATATAAAAGAGTTCAATTTAGTGCTGCGGCGAATTTACAACTCCTCTTTATCGAGATCGCCACGCCTCTATTCGATCACTATCTTTCGTATAGAATTACACCCTTTGGTAGTATTGTATCTATTAAAAAGTTTTATTCAATAAAACAAGAAATCCTACTAAAATATTATCTTTCAATCCCCAATCTCACAAAAAGTTATTCACTGGACTTATCTTCCATTAATATTTTGCCACCCTAAATCTGTCCCAATTAAAAGAAAACATCCCCCAATTCCTCATAAATTGTAAAGGAAGCGACCACATTTATCGCTGCGGCAGATCAATATATGGAGCATCCGGCTCCTAAATTCGAACTCCCAGTGGAAACTCATTTCGTGGTAGAACCCGACTGCTTTGGAATCGGGTATCCCACACCCATTTCACGTACGTGGTCTGACTATCGGCATAGAGACGAGGAGCTCAGGTTCCGCGAGTAACGAAAGAAACCAAGCCAAATTGGATGCAATTTACGCGTTCCGGTTTAAAAGAAATTACGCGATACAGTTTCAGCACTTTAACGATCGCCAATTTTCAACGATCGTTTAGTTGTTTCAAATTGTTTACAAATTACTATTTCAAGCATCCTATACAAATTTTATTAAATCGTTAACTTTCAAAGTATAAAGTCAAATTTTACCTTACACAAATGGAACGGAGGTATTGATTTTACGGACAATTTCGCAGTGCAGCAGCCTCTAACTCTCCGATGGGTCACAATTTTCCCGTAAACGGTCACCAGATTGCAGTCTTCTTGTTTCTTTATGCTAGCGTTAGTTTTAATTACTGCGGACCCTCATTTTTATGTAAGAGTTTGGCAGTTCAAAGTTCCAGTCCGGTTAAATATGCATACCAAAGTTTGAAAAGTTCGATCGCTTATGCTGCAAGTCACGAAGAATATTAACATGAAGTTTCTCACAAAAGTAAAGATTTCACATAATAATTTTTTTAATTTTAATTTATGTATGTATTAAATTCAGCTAATTGATTGTATAAAATTGTTTGTTAATCAAATATGTTTGTGGTTTTATGCGTTTGAATTGTATATAAATTGTAAGCAATTGACTTGAATTGGTGTCAATCGTGTTAGAGAACATGGTACAATGATCAGTATACAAACAAAATGTATAGGATTGGAAAAGAAATTAAACAATTAAATTAATCATTAAATATGATAACATTTAAAAAAAATAATAAAATGTTAATAAATGTAAAGATACTTATGCCTTCAAAACAATAAAAGGCTTCATATATAGCACAATGACCCATTATATATAAGTTTTCAGAAGCTATAGAATACTAGCGAGGATCCGAAGGCAATCGACAGCGCAAATATTTGCGAGAAACTTCCCGTCAACAAGTAGTAAACGAGCAGTTTCAATCGGAGACTTTGGAGGTAGGGGAGAGTATAATAGCAGAGAACTTTACGAAGGTAATATTTAAAATGGAAACGAAACTCGGGCAAGCAAACTTTTTCAACTTCCCCAATTGAAAGAAAACGAATTTATTTCAGGAAATTGCCCGGTGACCGTTTGCCAGGACGACTTCCGAGTAACGAGCGCTATAATTAGGTCACATACAGCAAATGCCGCTCTAATTATAACGTATTCTGGTTTATTTTTAGCACAGAGGTCGCGTTTCTAACACGATTCCGTTCCTCTCCGCTTCCAATTGACAAACATAAGTACTATATTTGATAATTACGATTTCGACCGGTCGTTTACGATAAATTCAAATTTTATTATTATGTGTTTCTATAAAATAACATCGTTTTGTACAATTGAGCAAACATAACATTCACAGTGATAGTTGATACATGACATATAGAATCATGTGTGGTATACACAAATGGTGAAACACGAGAATGGGTCATGTTTCTCCGAACAGGACTACGATAAAGACACCATCAAACAATAGTCCGCTTTCGGTGCTTCCGGCGGTTGAAAGAGCTGGTATACCGATGTTGGCGTATTGGTTGCACTGGAAAGTGGGCAGCGAACCGAAAGTTATAACACCGTTATAACATTATACATGTCATTGTGTTGATGCACGAGTGGAAAAACATTAAAATAGATACAAACCTGTGACGGGTGCTTCTATGTCTATCATCGTTTTCTCCGCACGCAAAAGACCTGCACCTTCGTTGATGATTCGTAACGCCGCCTGTTCATCGATTCGACCTTCTAGTATAAAGTGTTGCTTCAGAACATCGGGCCGTGGTTTTCCCGACCTTGCATCGAAAACTTCTGCAATAGTTAATTTATGACTCGGTGGAAATGGAACCGCTGAAAATAAAAAAATAATATGTTATTTAATTAAGTAATAATAAAAATTTAATGTATTCTTAAATTAAAAATCAAAGAATTTTTTATATAACCGTCGCCTCCACCAATTTTATATAATATGTTTTCACACAATTTCTGAACCTCTCATCCAATTTTGACGAACTATATCTCATTCGAAAGCTTAATCCGTAGCCAATACGGAAATGATCTCAATTCTTTCTCATTAATTTTATACAGCACTCAGATTGACACAGAGTAATTTAGGTAATATAAACATAGGATTCGAAACATTTAGAAATAAAGTTTTTGTATAAAAGTTGTAGCTAACTAAGTTGTAGTCGTAGTTATACAGTTTTGCTCTAAGATGCATAAATATCGAGAAAAAGTCGAATATGTGAAAATTAGATCAAATCGTGGTTTTACATCTTGTTGTTGGAGCTTGTTTAGAGCATAGGATTTGGAACATTTTAGAAAGAAAGTTGTAGTGTAAAAGTTGTAGCAAACTTAATTTTTAATAATATTGTTCTTTTACACTTTTACCTTTAGATGTGTAAATATTGAAAAAAAATCGAGTAGCTGAAAATTGGACAAAATTGTGGTTTTACTTCTTGTTGTTATTAGATCACGGGATTCAGAATGTTTTAGAAAGAAAAGTTGTAGCAAACTTTATTCTTAACAATATTGCTCTTTTACAGTTTTGTTCATCACGAGATACGGAACGATTTAGAGAAAAAGTGTATTTTAACGAATAAAATCACCGAAATCAGATAAATTGATATCACATTTTATCAGATTAATCAAAATACTATTTAATCAGTTAAATTTGTTTGCTTAAAGTATTTGATGAACTCCTTATTTTTCAAGTATTTTTAATTGCATCTAATCATTTTAATCTAATTGAAAATTTTCCACTACTTTAAAATTGAAACCAGTAGAAATTTAGTCTGAGCGGTATAACTCATCATCGAAAAAAGCTAAAAAGTTTTGTAAGAGTGGGATAACTGGTCTAGCTTCGGTCGTTTTAGCAGTCTCACATTTGTTGGACTGTCGTAGTGTCGCAGATAGTTAAAACGAACTCGGCGAATTGCAGTTGGCAAGCCGCGCGAAGTTTCCAACTTTCGCAACGATTGAGCCAAACTCCTGGTACCCCTGTAAGCATTTCGTGCGAGCATTTTCCGTTGAATAGACGTTGACGTTAGATATATATCAAGGTGAATTATGCCATCAAAACCAAAGTTATTTTAGTTTGCTGTAAAAATGTCATGTCGAATTTAAATATCTGTTTATTATAAGTATATTTAAATAAAATTAGAGTTAACCTTAAAATGTTTTTTCTTTTTGATTTAATATATAAGCGATATATACGAACGGTTTATCTATTAAAACATAAAATAAACACTTTAAGATGATCTTTATAATTGCTATTTAAAAGTCGTATTTGGAATAGTTCCAAGATATACTCATGTATATATCAATAAAAAGATTTAAATTTTGAATTCTATTAGTACAAGAGATTTAAATCAAAATCAATAAAATACGTCCGATTTTGTATTTTTCGGCTCAATCTAGATTACCAGTTTAATTTTACAGAACACTAAGCAGAAGTTTTCGTCTCGTCTGTCCTAATCGGTAACCTTGTTACGTGAGGAATAACTTAATTTCACGGGGCTTTCGTCCTGGCGAAATCCTCCTCTCTCACTCTACTCCCACCTCACGTCACATTTACAGTATCTAGAAGTGTCGAATGCAGATGAGATCCAACTAACCCATACAAAGCTACCGTTCTATTTTCGATTCAATTCCCAATACCGTTTTGATTCAAATCTAATTAATTTATTTTATCATTTTAACTAGCAAACATTTTATGTATGGAATCTTTCTAGAATATATCAGTTAGTGCTATAACATCAAGAGATGATGACACGAAACTCACACTAAAGTAATACCAGAGTGATTATCGTTAAAACCACAAACACAAAGTGCTTTCACACGTTCCGCTCGATTTCATTCATTCGATGATCGTGTTTCGGTTACAAATAAACCAATGTCCGTATGTTGGACATTCGCGCAGGCTTAGGACAGTTTATCGACACATATTTCACGGTTAGAATGTACACGTACACCCAACGTGTGTTGAATTTGACATTCACGAAATATCCATCGCCTAATTTAGGTTTCCTGGGACCGAAAGGGGATCGCCCAAAGTATTGATTTGCTGAAGTGTATATAGCTTCACCTAAGCCTATGGTTGTCACATACATCAAATTTGCGATAACAACGATATTACCGCACTTAATTAACAGATTCTTATAGGACATTGATTGTATCGCAGGGGCTATATTATCTATGGGTTATCAACAGGATACGAAAATAATACATATCGTAATATCATCAAATATATTTAACACTTTTATGTGGTAAACGAATAATAATAATTAGTCACGCAGTAAAAACAAACGTAAATTAATGATTATAACAGATAAAATAAGCTATAAAGGTTAGATAAAAATTACTTCATCTTTTAGAAATAAAGATGATGATCTTTTCCTGATGTCTTACTAAAATGCCTTAGGCGCGTTTTTCATAAACCAATATGAAGAATTTATAACGTAAGTGACCTTGTAACGTTTGCAGCCAATCTTACAGATTAATAGCAAAATTATGCAATAAACTATCAGAAGCTGATTACAATTCTTTATTGTATTTCATTGATAACATGCATTTGCAAAGACGATACGCTAGAGACTAGTTATAAGTATATGGGGATCTTGGATTAACACTTAGAATTTTCATAAACATTGACTTATGCACCTTATTATTATGGGGTCACATCAAGTAACAAGTTGTAACAAGTGCAAGTCAGATAGTAAAGGAATAACTCGATATATTAATAACACAAAACTAGATAAAAATCGATAACTTTGCAAAACTCGATTAAAAAAATTGCATGTTGCAGAAACCTAAGATGAGCCGTTGTGTGAAGTTAAAATTCTGCCAATTCTTAGTTCAGAGGTTGAAAATTTATTTAAGCTGTTGCTTTAAAGTAGGATTACCCAAATTAGTACGGATTCTTAGCTTAGGGAAAGCCGAATTGAAGTTAGACCTATCTTGAAAATAGGATTACAGAAATGAATTCCGCTCCTTGAAACCAGAAGATTTGATTATTTGACTTTTGTGTTGCCATATAAACTCAAACTTTAATATCCCTATCAAGAAAACTCCCATTATAACTACAAAGGCTACTTGGAGACGGACTTGTCATGTCGAAACATACAATGTAGGGAAACAATAATTTTTAGTTCCACAACAACCATTAATTTTAATTTCTAACCACAAATTAAATCAATCATTCACCATAAACATTTAGACAACTTACATGATTGCGTTCAAACTCTACTTTCTATTATAAGACTACATAGTGGCCTTTAAAAAACAATTAAAAAGGATATTACATTGATGCACATTTCCTTTTCGCATAAGATTTTAACATTTCGAATTGATGAGTGATTTAACCACAAAAAAATCTATAAACATTATTTCCAAATACCTATATATGATAAATAAAATTCTGCGAAAATGAGTTCAATCTGAGAAAGCCATAAATATTCACGTTTATAGTGACGTTTACGACTTTTTTCATCGACAGCCACAACGACGATTCTGATATTGGCAGGTTGAATGAAATAACGAGATTGCGTTTGGCAGTTGCCTCTTGAGGATGCTTCTTTTATAATAAACAAGCAAAAAAAGATTTGAAATTTCCTTTTAAAATAATAAATTAAGGATCCAATTTTTATAAGGAATTGATGCACATTGAACTTTGCCAGCGGGTGGGCAAAAAGCTTGAATTTACAGCCAAAATTCTGCATTTAACGGTCCCCGAGTTCCAGTGATTCCCAGTGAGTATGTAAATCAGCGAGGATCAGGAACACTCCATGGGCTATTCACATGAAATGTCATAAATTTATAAATTAAATTATACAGTTCAATTTTCATAACAACGTCAAAAATAAATTTGTCATAATAATATACAATTATAATTATACATCAATTATTCTATTGGAAAAAAGAAATCAAGATTTATAAAGTGAACAAAGAATGATCAAAGAAACAAGTAAAGATACATTTTCTCAACAATTAATATCCGAAATTAAACGATGGAGAACTGAAATTATTTTAGATTTACATACAACCCCATTGAATTTAAGTGATTGTATGTACGTGGCAGCTTTTATAACCTACTGCATCATAATTTGTTTGCTGCTCGTAAAATTGAAAACAAACAGTGACAATAAACGTAAATTACAAAGAACTAAAGTCTACAATTCTGACGTTTGTCCAATCTGTTTGAGCGAATTAATGATTCCTGTAAGAATCAGTTGTGGTCATGCATACTGTGCTTCGTGTATCATTAAATATTTCGAGTACATTTTAAAAAGAGGCAAAGTGGAATGTCCGATGTGTAAAGAAACTATTAAAGAAGCAAAATTGTTGAATACGAGTGCAATGATTTCAATTGGTGACGCATACGATGTTCAAATGCGTATAAAGAAATTACTTGAAAAAGCCAAGTATGTCTACATTACCAAATCCGCTTACTTCATAAAATTTACCATAGCTTCTATGTTATGCTGTTCCTTTTTATTTTACTTAGTTTTTACAAATAATATATTTTCTGTATAATTTTTTTTAAACAAACATTAAATTTATATCGTAACACGACCAAATTTTTCTTTTCTAGGATTATACAAGTCAGGCGCAGTATTCGTTCAGTAACAAGAAAATTAAGACTCGTTTATCGACTTTTAGAAGCCCAAAATGATTTTTAATCGTATACACTACGTATTGTTAATATCGTATTATTGATTGTTAGTAAGATTACACGTTTTTAATAATAATAAATATTGCCAGGTGGATTTATCCAAATTGACTGCAATCATCGTTAGCGAAATAAGTTAAATTATGCCAAATAATGCAGTTATAAAATAAACCTTGCCGGAAAACAAAACTATGGTGCAGCCCATTTCGCGTTGTACTAAAACCAGAACAAATGATCGCATTCTCTTGCCAAAACCGTCGAATAAATGATTCCAATTTATTTTCCATGCTAAATTGTGACGCATTAATTTTAAGGTGGTTTCTTCATTCAGACTTACTACAATGTATGGAATTATTTGTTTCTTTTAACACCACCAAAACATCTTGAATCAAACAAATCGAAAACCGTGAAACAACTTTTTAATTCGCCGCAACACTGTTAACTGACGTTTACGAGGTATTTACAAAAACCATATCAAATTTAAGACTACAAATCATAATTTATGATTTCTTTTTCGCGAGCAAATCAAAAAGATTAGAATTTTTTAGCATTTCTCAATAAATATTAATAATATTAAAGCTGGTTCGGATCAACAATTAACTTTATTTTTAGTACACCACATTGAGACTGTCTATCAATCAATCAGATCAATCATTTTAACAACAACCTGAAATATAAACTATACTACCTTAGTTAATACGTAATACGTAAAGATAGTCGGAATAATAATAGCTTTGCGTTATTCATTATTAGATAGGTTTCATTATATAATATTTTTTATCTTAAATAAAACAGACGAAATGTATTGACAATATGTGATAAATTTGATAAACTGATAACTTAATCTTATAGAGATGATCCATAATACTTATAATCAAATCAATTGTGAAATCTCAAAAAATTCTTGACAAGAATATCTTTGTTGCAAAATTTGAAAGTTTTTTAAATGCATTGACCAAGGATGGGGTGGATTCCTATTTTTCAGAGTATTTCTTAAAGTTATCAAATATGAGTGAGTGATGAGGAGGCAGTAACGGTGACATTTATTCGAAGGGATAACTTAATGGTTCAAATAAATCGAGTCTGGAGTCGATATAAATTTATTGATCGTATTGAGTTGGCGCAACAGAAATTCGTGCGGAATTTTACGTATAAGTATTCCTACCATAGTGTGGTTACGCTCAGCAATGTACAATCTTTGGGTGGAGATCCTTGTAGCATCGCCGTAATACCTTAGGTTTAATAATTCTTTACAAGACGATCGATCACTCATATCTTACCTCTGAAATTTATTACATCGCTCCCTTCCCGTTTCGTTCACTCACAAGAATTTGCATATATTGTAAATTATGCACGTTATTGTCTACGCTGACATTATAATTCTGTACCTGTAACTGTGTAATATTTCTGTTCTTTCATTTTTTTCATCAATTTTTAATGAGAGCTATTTGAAGTAGATTATTTTTATATATGTGCTTGGCATCACAATTTCCCATTTGAAATCGTTCTTTGACATCATCATTCAAGCCATCAAGAGACTGGACGTTTATTGATTGGTTTCCACCATGAGTTGTTTTAATTTGAAACATTAATGAACAATCAGAATTTTGCCACTCCTATAAAAGGGCAGTCATAATATTCAAAAACGAATAAATCGAAAGCTAACCTGAAAATGATAAATACTAACATTCGACATGATAAATTCCCTTTTAATTTTGCTCCTAATATATTAAACAAATATTTCGTTCAGCTACCTGCCAATATAATTAACTCGCTGCCGACCCCGATCGATATATTCCTCTAACATGTACTATGTAAATCGGCATACGAAAACTAAGTTAGCCTACCAGGTATATCAGCGAGCAAAATAAGTGTAACTAAATCAACTAAATTCTGCCCTTAATATTTTTATACGTATATCAATTTTAGACAAAGGATTTCAACAGGTTATTTCAGTTAAATACGGCGTGTCGCAGTACTTGATTAAAACTTTTTCGATTTTTATTAAAAAGTACCATTTCATATTGATTACAGTGTTGATTGCTACCGTTAGGTTCATGACGTCAATCCACTGATTAGGGGTTATTACAAAATGAAATATTACCAATAAGCTAGCTCCAAATTAATTAAAAAGGTTCAAAAAACTGGTATCTGACTTAAAATTTAACGACCATATCGTCGCAGTGGAAATAAAGATAAGTCATAAAATATTTACACTGAGACGCCCTGATGTGTGAGGTCTCGCTGGATTGGCCAAATGGTTTATTTCGCGCTCCTTGCCAACCTATTCTGCCTTGCTGTAGGGGTAATACCCGCTGTAGTGCCCATATTTTCGAACTCCGCCGACATGGTGTATGTGTTCTGGGTGTTGTTGGTTCCAAGGATGTCTGCCAATTCACTAAACTGTATAACCACGGTGCCTTGTGAGTATACTCTGGAGTTCATACTTTACGAGAACAGCAATAAATCAATATACAAATATGACACTATAACAATCACTTGAAACCTTTTTTTATTCGCAACACATTCTACAATATACAGCGTTGTTGTTGATCTTATCTAACATTTTATATGATCTGAGTGTCTTTAAAGCGCTATAGCTTTAATAAATATGTATCTCGCTCAATGGTTGATAAATGCAGTTAAAATTTTGCATAAGCACTCTTGAAACACAAAACAAACCCATTGTAATGTGTATTCGACATATAATTAATACTTCCTTAATTGGAAGAAAGGCTCGTCAAAAACTAGTAACGACAATTTGGATGAAAATCTTAATTTGTCTCTAATAGAGCTTGTGTTATTGATGATTTTATTACTGAGATGGATTCGACTTGATTTGTGTCTTTTGGATTTTACGAAAATCACCTAATGATGTGTTATACACCACGTTATGTGATTGAGTGATGATGCTTCTGAATTATTAAGAAGTTAGATAACGTGCTATCAACAAGTCGTTATTAATGGTGATCTGTCCGAGACGATGTAATCGTTTCCGACGGTTAAGGCTGATGTCCACAACTATAATTATATCTTTATGCAAGATTTACATAATATTTTGACACATTTTATGGTTAAATCTATTTAATTGCATTTTATTGTTTAGTGAAGTTGAGAAGAAAATCATCGTTTATTATACCTCTGTTTAATACTATAATATTGTTCAAGTAACCCGGATGTTTCACTAATCCTTATCGAGCTATCTTTTATTGTTCCGGATTAGCGGGGATTTGCTGTAATGGGACTTTTTCCTAAATAGTGTTTCTATATCCGTTAAATAAGTAAGAAACAATTTATTTTATCAATAACTTCGTTTAAAATATTCGTTTAAAGATAAAAAAATATTATTTCTTCTGAACTTTGTACACGTATTTATTAAAATGCTTATGTATGTATGTAATGTAATGTATGTCGTGTTAGTTTGTGGTAATACCAGAATATTTAATCATATTCCAACTGCGTTTTTATTTATTACTCACAATGTAAGGCGTAAAATTTGTTGAGATATATGATTATATTTAAATTATAGGCTTATCTTACTTGTTGGTTAAAAATGAAATAAGGAGGATAAATAACGTTTAAAAAAATATTGGAAAATTCTACTTAAAAAGATACTCTCTCACATGTTCTGAATAACCATAGAAACTTCTACACTGTTAATTTTTTTAATAAACCTAGTCATCCCTCTCATTTAACGCTTGGGGCCAATTCAGCCATTTAGTCCCGCTCTTTCTTAACCTTGCAGACAAATTAAAAAGACGACAAGAGTTTTATTAAAAAAGTCGGCCTTCATAAAGAAATATAAATTTCGTTGATGAACAAGCTTTTAGAAGTGGTCATAACCAACAAGTTAAACGTAATATTGATTGTCTATCTAAATTAATGTTGTCAGTAATAAATTAAATATATGACCGATTCATGGAAGAGAAGATATCGGTCGTTTAGCTAAATTGAACGCAGACAACCCTTTTTATAAAATTGTATATAATGAGGAGGGGTGGGGTAGTATCAAAATGAAATCCTTTGAGAAAAGAAAGCAATTGAAATAAACATGCAATTGGAATCAAATGGACAAGAATTAACTATAATGGTAGATTTGTAAGATATAACACTTTATTGGCTCTAAAATTCTGGAGTTTGTACCAAGGACAAAAAATAACTGTTAAAGTATTCGGAATAACTTGATAATTTGTCACTAAAATATATCAATGCTAGAATAATGTCCAAGTAAAAAAGCCTGATTATGTATTTCAATTGAAGACTGGTCAATATCGAGAGAGTGGATTACGAGATGTGCACTAAACTAGTATATATACCATAGAACAGCACATATTATCTGTTATTGCTACCAACTCTTTGATGCTAGGAGAATCGAATGATATTAGAATACTGTAACATACTTAGGTCTGCTTATTTCTGCTTCATTTGCTTATAAGATTACTGAGAAGATGACTGCATGTTGCTCTGAGAAGTCTCCAACATGTTGTTTGGGCTTATTCTATAGGTAAAAAATGCGCTCTCAGTGTAAGCGACTAAGCTGGAAACGATTAGTCAACCGAAGTAAGTACAAAGCCAATAGGTTTCATCCATGAAGTTGGGAAAAGGTTGAACGTCAAAATATTCGCCTAGGTTAATTCTATTACGAAGAATGACTCTAACAAGATAACTGTGAAATGATCTTCTGAAACATGTACAGAAACATTCTCAGGAATACTATGACTAATACTATGATGTGCTGCGCAAATCGCTTTCAGAGGCAACCCTGAGTCTAATTTATTAATTTTTGATTATTTATACAGTATCTAACAGTTGCTAAAAATTAAGTAGCTCATTCTCTGCAAGTTATTGCATATATATAATTAATTTTACACTTAGAATACATAAACTATTATTCTAGGGTATTTTGCTATGCACTTTGCTTACGAGACCTACGAGATATGATGACACTACTATTCTATAATTAATTCGAATAAAATAAATAAAAAAGAAAGTATTGTTATATCGCACGAACCCATAATAATTAGTAGTAAGTCAATATAACGGAAAAATCCCAGCAAATAACAAATAAGCCTACTTCATGATGACTTTAAAAACGTTATAAGAGAACTGAAAACGTTTTAGCTAATTATGAAACATTAATGATCATGTTGGAACCAACTTGAAATTGTTCCGCACTTAAACCCTGAAATTCCCTTTTCCAAGTAGTTATTACGAGACATTAGTGGTTATTATACTCTTTCTCACGTTTCTGTACTAGTTTAAAATTAAAAAAGCCTAAGTACGAACGTATGTTGTAATTAAGGAACAAAAGACAATTTAAATTAAAAACAAAATATGAAACGAAAAGTTTTAAAATTTAACGTGTAAAAAAGGAGCTAGAAATATACATATACAAAAGCTTTTAATTTATTGTAGTTATTTACGTCGCTTATTATAGTTAGAAGTTTGTTTGCCAACCAAAACAAGTTTAGAAATTGAATAACATAGAACGTGTTTAAATCAAATTTTCGTAAATAACGAAACTATGATGAAACTACGATTCTCGTGGCTTAAATGATGTAAAATAAATTATTAATTTATAAGTGTAATGGCATTCTAATTGAACTCTTTTTCAACAACATTTTTAAATGTTTTAATTTTAACCGAATACACCGGACAACATATAGTTATAAGCCCAAGTTTGTAATTACGTTAATACCTCTAAGCATAACTTGTTAATTGAATTTCAAACTAACTCGCTTGAATTGTATTACTCTACACCCAACATGACAAATTGTATTCTATTCGATACGTCTCTTATGAACTGTCATAGTAATTAAATAATATTTAGTATTATTGGATGAATAAATTAATGTTTATATTTTATTTCTATTATTTATAGAGTACAACATCATGTCAACAAACGGTAAATATAAACCGTTATTTAAATTTATGAGTTTGTTATATATTTTGACCTCAAAAGCTGATAAGCGAAGTTTTGATAAACCATTCCACAAAATTAACCATTTCCTAGTCTGAAATCTATTAGATATAATGTAATAGATTAGTACGAAACAGTTAAAAAAACGTATTTTATGTTGAAATGTGTATGTAAGTACGATAAATGTAAAGTTCAACTTTAATTATTGTTATATTTTGTAAGCATAAAACACGTGATCGCGCGGATCCACATGGGATCCGCTTATCTGTGACGACAGCAGTCAAAGCATAAGTAACCGTGCCTACATACACAACATTTTGTAAACATTAAACTAATAATAACCTGTACCTAAATTTGCGTCTACGTTTCGCGGTTTCTAGACCGTTACGAGTTGGGCAGGTCAATGGAAATTTATCGGCTAATTGTCTGTGAAGTGAGACCCCGAGACTGATTATTTTAAGCTCTCGAGAACCTATTACAAATCCTTATCCATGATATATAATTAGATGTTTTGATGGAGTACGCGGTATTCCGATAAAGTTTACATAATTCAGAACATTATGATTAAAAACAAAGTTTATTAAATTTGATATGCTTTATTAATACACTAATTAATCAGTCAATTAGCTTTTAACGAATTAAAAAAAAATACATAAAGAAGGCGGAAGAACCGAATTGGCAATAGCGAATCATAAGGCGAAATGTCAAGTCGTAGACAACCAATCGTTGATTTAAAAAGAAAGAGTTCCTGCGAGAGCGTTCGCTTAAAATAACAATCACAAATATAACTCAATCGAGAACCGCGTGTTAGTCAGTTGCCCGTGTGGGTGCGTTGGCAGCATAATATCTGGCAGAAAGTTCCAAACTTGTTATGCTTCTTTTCTTTATAGCAATATAAGATGCCTGGGAATGTCACAGCTCACGACGGATGTAGGTAGAATAAAAAATCTAATATTAAAAATATTTTAACATAATTTGAACACCAACTTAATTAATTTTAAGCGACTTAATTAAGTTACAGCTTTATTTTATTTTCATATACTATTCTGATATCTTTATTGTCAATGATTTCTATCTTTTTTGGTTGGTGAGCTTTCCCGTGGAAGTGTACCAACTTTTTTTATGATAAGTTATTTGTTTTTGTTATTTTCAATAATTGAAGACGAACTATGAAGCACTAGGGTTATAGATGGGTTGGTTTATTGATACTATAGAAAACTTCACAGAAATTATGACTATTTTAAATATATTAAAATTTGTTAAGACTGAACGTTAAAAAATTGCGAACCAATTTAAAAATAAAAACAAGTACTGTAGCAAAATCATGAGACGTTCAATAAATTTGGCAACCTCTAAAACTAGAGCAAAACCCAATATCGGTGTAAATTGAACCTGGCGTTGTTCAACCAGATGATAAAAGTTTGATCATCCATTTCCAATGGGTGTTGACGTAATGTTATTTCTGCCCATCGTTGTAATATTCAGCCAAAAAATTCAAGTAAGCCAGATGCAACACTACTATATGTACTATAGTACCCATATCTTCTCGCACTTAAAACAATCTAATCTTCCCGTGGTACACCATTGGCTTAGCAAATGAGGCAAACTTTTATGGGTAAAAAACGCTTTGTTGCAGAAAGGTTGTTATAAGTTGTGAGTGTCAAGGCTCAACGTACTCCCTTAGTTCAAGTTTCCTCGCATAGAAAGCTTTTTGCGCTCGGAATCTATTTAAGTTGGTAGATAACTGAGAAGATTAAAGACTGACTATGTAGGTGGTATAATTTTTCCACCTATTAATTTATAATACAAATTGGCAGAAAGATCATATACATAGTCGCACCTTACACGATCATTGTGAAGTTGAGGTATACAAGTTAAATAATAAAATTCCTCCACGAGTGTAGTTAACATAATAATATGCGTTGAACAACCTTAATATAAAAATTTCTCATTCTGTAACTCACATACTTCTTTTACAAAAAGATTTAGATTTTCCATTTTACAGCCTTATTCTAATTTTCTCCCACACATCATATATTTTAGCTCCATTAAAGACTGTATCGAGTATTTGTGGCTGCTTACAAAGTGATCGTTTTCATTATTGGCATTCGTCAACTTATGTCAAGAAGCTATATAGATTTTGATATACATAAAGATAATGGGTTCAATCCACTGAGCGCTTGAATTGAGTAGATGAAATGAAAAAACAGATAGAAGCAGCAAAGTGCTCCAATCAGAATATCTTCTTGGATCGTCAAAAACCAAGTAATCTCCTTTCACGAGGACTAAAACCAGTAACTGCCAGAATTATCCCCTTTCGTATAAGAGTGACGTCGAATCTTGACTTGATACCTTTTAACTACACCCATTAATCATTTATTAAAAAAAATATTTTAATATCACTTTAATATCAATAAATGTTAGATTAAATTAAAGCATTTAACATATTTAAAAGAAACTAGATTACTAAATTACGAATTATCACTTAATCATTCTGTAAATCTAATAAAAAATTAATGTCGTTATTAATTATATTCGGAAATCTATACTACACTAGAATATTCTAGAATATTTTAAGAAATTCTATTATTCCATAACACACCTTAATGTCGTAAAACATTTATGTTCACAAGGATGTACGAGAATCCATATCGCATTAAACCATAACACCTGAATTTCACTTTATAGATTTTAAAGTAAAGTTTTATGTCAGTTATGGTGAAACGACAACATAAAACTTATTGCTGGAGATATAAAATTTTATAATATTATGTGGCAATAAAATTTTAATCAGAAATTTAAAAAAATATATTGCAACGAATCGCTGTATGTTTATATTAAGGTTTATTTAGAAAAGTATGTTTTGGTGTTATAATGAAGTAACTTGCGTCAAAAATAAGTTCCAGTAATCATGTTATGAACAACAATCCAACAGGTCGGTTGGAAAAAATGTTCCAAAAATTTCCATAAGAATAAGTAAAACTAACGCGTAATGTATGAATAAATAATCTTTTATTAGAATACAATTGGTTTTTGAATATTTTAGTTTCTTGGAAAAAAAAATAAATAGATTGTGTAGAAAAGTATACGTAAACATCGATTTTACTGCAGTAAAATCCGCATGGCGGGTGAAAATAAATTCTATTGTCCAATGAATCAGCTAAAGAAAAGTAGAAAAAGGAAAATTATGAAGACAAAGTATAGAACGTGAAGGTGATGTAAACATTTAAATAGACGCAGCCAAATCAGGAACACACAGACACTACTCTAGGAGGAGCAGCAATTAGCAGCTGAGGTCGGGCCGGTCTCTCAATAGCAATGTCGATCCAAAAGGATAGAACAGGGCAAATTTTCAGCAAACATAGTCGTCTGAGTGGCTCGACAAAAATAAACGTCGTAAACGTTTTGAAAAAAAAGTGGTTGTGCGTTCGTCTCGTCACACAATATCCACGAAATCAATAGTGATGGCGGCCAGGAAAATCAATCCCCAAGTCGTGGTAGTGTGTACGGGGAAATGCGCAAAAGAGCGTGCGAGCGAGAGAAGAAAACGAACGAACGAGGAGGAGAGTAACTCGGTCTCTCTGTGTGCCACACAAACGGATGGCAAGATAGATAGAGTCGTCAGGCGGAGAGGGCATCGCAAAATTCTTAAAATTTCGTTTGTGCGTATATTACGTCCGGCAAACTGACCTTGTATCATACGCTGCGTGGTCGACAGCTTCTGGTTATTCGAAGACATCTCTTTGAAACGATTCTGTACACTTCAAACTATAAACATCGGATTTTTCGCCGCACAATTATACGCGCACCGTTCCGAAGGCTATATTCTACTCAAGATGGAGCGAGTAGCGCAACCCAGGCCGGGGCTCGCACGGTGCGCGCATGACGGACAGGAGAAACGAATCATTGCGAACGCGGCCCCGGAGCGGCGCTACACGGTCAACGCACGTAACATATTATATACACTATTAACACAACTCTATCTTACGGACAAAAGCACTACTTCCATTCTAAATAAAGTAGTCTGTTTTATAATAAAATCATTTCACAGATTTTACAAAAATTAATTTACACATTTCATAGCTTTTATTATCTTTAAAAATCACTTTCTCAAATTGTTGTCAAGTATCCTCCATTCGGTTAATAACACATTTATCAAACTTAGTTACTAAAACCAGCTTGGGAGTATAGAATATAACATTCTTTGCCCTTGACCTTATTTTCAAGGTTATATGAAGGTCACGAGCAATTTTTTAAATGGCACCCTATACAGTGTGTCCCCAGATTTTGTCCCCGTAAGGTATAATTGAGGATAAATTTTTGAATTCAAATTCCATCTTTTGCAATTAAAGTCTGAATAATCAAGTTTTACGTCAAATATCCTCAAAGTACCAAAGTTAACGCAAAAAGTTTGTTAACCGTTGCAGATAAAGTGGTCTTTCTGAGCACACTGTAGAGAATGTACAGGGTGGGCAAATTTGGGTGTTATTATAGGCTATCTCAGAAACTATAAGAGATACGAAAAAAGTAGGTGCCATGTCCCGGTCTCTTTTTTCGAGACAAACCCAATCCCGCAAACACCAAACCTCTATCTTCTTTTGTTTTTAAGTTATAGCCAAAAAGTCAAATTTTCGTGATTTCAGAAAATGCTCATATTTCGTTTATTTTTGAAATTAGAGAAATGGGGTTGATACGTTCTTAAGGCACTTTTTTAAGTAGAATATACTGACGTTGAAAAATTTTAAAAATATTTGATGATTTTTGAGATACAGCACAAAGTTGTATTTTTGATTGTTTGCGAGCTGAAACATTCTAGTTTACGATTGTGTTAATAAATATTGGGATTTGATAATAAAAATTATGAAAAAATGGCGTTTTAAAAAAAACTTTCAAAGTCAGGTTATGATCAATTTTTTAAAAACATCAAAAACTTTCAATAATCATATCTTCGTTATTTTTGGCGCAAAAGAGACAATTTATATCTTAAATTAAAGCTGACACATTCTAGTTTACGATTGTGTTAATAAATATTGGGGTTTGATAATAAAAATTATGAGAAAATGGCGTTTTAAAAAAAACTTTCAAAGTTAGGTTATGACCGATTTTTTAAAAACATCAAAAACTTTCAATAATCATATCTCCGTTATTTTTGGCGCAAAAAAGACGATTTATATCTTAAATTGAAGCTCACACATTCTAGTTTACGATTGTGTTAATAAATATTGGGGTTTGATAATAAAAATTATGAGAAAATGGCGTTTAAAAAAAAACTTTCAAGGTTAGGTTATGACCGATTTTTTAAAAACATCAAAAACTTTCAATAATCATATCTTCGTTATTTTTGGCGCAAAAGAGACGATTGATATCTTAAATTGAAGCTCACACGTTCTAGTTTACGATTGTGTTAATAAATATTGGGGTTTGATAATAAAAATTATGAAAAAATGGCGTTTAAAAAAAACTTTCAGTCAAGTTATGATCGATTTTTTAAAAACATCAAAAACTTTCAATAATCATATCTTCGTTATTTTTGGCGCAAAAGAGACGATTTATATCTTAAATTAAAGCTGACACATTCTAGTTTACGATTGTGTTAATAAATATTGGGGTTTGATAATAAAAATTACGAGAAAATAGCGTTTTTTTAAAAAAACTTTCAAAGGGCTTATTAAAAAATAACGCTTATTTTCCCCAAATACACCATGCGTGCAATACATCATTGGAAAGCTAAAAATATGCTCTTTTCAGTAACACCATAATCTACTATAGTTTGCATTTAAAAAAATACAACTTTGTGTTGTATCTCAAAAATCATCAAATATTTTTAAAATTTTTCAACGGCAGTATATTCTACTTAAAAAAGTGTCTTAAGAACGTATCAACCTCATTTCTCTAATTTCAAAAATAAACGAAATATGAGCATTTTTTTAAATCACGAAAATTTGACTTTTTGGCTATAACTTAAAAACAAAAGAAGATAGAGGTTTGGTGTTTGGGGGATTGGGTTAGTCTCGAAAAAAGTCTCTCTTATAGTTTCTGAGATAGCCTATAATAACACCCAAATTTGCCCACCCTGTACAACAAAAGTTGATTAAGATAAAATGTTTATGTTAAATTATACCGATATGCCGAATTTTATTAATTTAGCATATAAAAGAAAAAAATTAGTTTTTCTTTGAGTTTTTTCTAATATTCCGTTTTACAATAAAAACAAATAATCTGAGTGAACTAACAATTATCATTTGATAGCTTAACTTATCCTATTGTCAAATATTAATTGGAGAACTATGGATTGGAGAACATTAGTTACAATGCAGTATTATGGCAATTTGAGGAAAAATGGTTGCAGTAACGAACGCGTGGATTAAGTTAGCCCCCATTTTTTTATTCTTAAATTTTTCATTGTTGTTCTAGATTGTTCTAGAGTTGTTCTACATTGTTCCAGAGCGGCAAATAGAAAAAAAAAACCTCGGAGAGAAAAACCGAAAAAACGGGTTTTTTGACTAGCCATCCATTTCTGGAAAAATCAAATTTTCTTTGTTGTTCTGGGTTGTTCTAGTTATTGTTCTAGAAAATCAAAATATATATATATACATATACCCTGTATATGTTGCATTTTTGGTTAAATCTAAATGTTAGAAGTGATAATGATAACGAAATGACAAGCAAAGTGTAATTGGGAATTACAGATATTTATTAACATCCTTCAACTAATCACATCTCTTAACGAATTCTAGAATTTGCGATAATATTTCCATCAATCATTTGCTATTTTATTGCAGAACTTATATTTGTGATTGAACTCATAATGGATGACTCAGATGCATCATAGAGCTATATGGAGCATTTCTTTGATTGCTCAAAACTTTTTGAATCACTTACAATTAGTTAAAAATGTCTATTTATGATTAGTCAAGATAGTTGATGCAACTTAAACAATTGTTTTTTGGTAAAATCGATGTTGCAAGATATAATCGAAATAAAATTTCAATAAAACAGAAAACTTCTTTCTTGTTCATTAATTGACCAATTTTTGTTAAAGAACAATTTTTTTATCATTCAAATATTAGGAGTACGTTTGACAAAAGAAAGCTCAACCAGAAAGTTATGTTGAAATTGTTGTAAGTTTGGACAAATGGTAACAAATTAACCTTGAAGTACTAATTAGTGACAGGGTTAATATACTTCTTCAATTTGAAGAAATCTGCAGGTGAGGTGCATCGATTGCTTTAAGTGAGAGAAGTTGTCAGCACTTGGCCTGTCTAAGCAGCGCTTTACATCATATGAAGATTCTAAAAATTGGGTCGATTCGTGGATAGCCACAAAAAATGAAGAGTTCTTCCGACGTGGTATCCGAATGGTGCCAGAAAGATGGGAAAAAGTAATGGCTAGTGATGGACAATACTTTAAATAAAATATATTTCACAATACATTCCTAATTTTTGATAGAAAACGGCGGAAACTTATTTGTACTCCTGTTAATTTATTTAATTTTAATTATAAAAAGTAGACATCCAAACACTGAAATAATTCAGATCGTGAATCTGCAGTTTATTTGGCAAGTAAAATTGATGAAATGTTAAGCAGTTGTAGCCAAATCTGGGGGCTGATGACTATTTTCATGGATCCACCATTGTATTGTTCCTTTTCAATTGTCTGACAATATGAAGTTGGTTGTAAGACACATCATACATTGGTCTTTTGAAAATGAGTGCTAAATTCTTCGGAAAATTTAGATAAATTAGTGATTAATTTGACGTTTGTGAAACACAAAATTTTGACAAAATATGAAAGCGGTAAGATTCTTAAAATTTTCTTGCATTTCTTATTCTAATAACAGTCTAACATCAACATTAGCGTATAAGGTAGTTGATAATATTTTATTGTTGAATGATTAAAGATGTTGAAATAATAGATTAATGTAACATAATTGAATAAAATAACAGATATTTATCAATAAATTATTATCAATCAAATAAGATGTAGAATAATATTTTTGTGGTTCTTCAAAATATCATCTCCTTTGATTGATTTGTTTATATATCATATCTAAAATAGAAATTTATTATTAATCAATCAAGAACAATAAGAAATGTGATTAATTTTCTATTTTCAACATGTATCGTTTATCATCTCGTTAAAACGGGTACATTCCTGTCGTCCAATCCATAGATTTTGATCTATTATAGATTCTAAACTTAGCCGATCAATAGTAAAACCGGACGCGGCTGCATAAACAGTATGGAAACGTTTGTCGTAGAGGACAATCGTCTAAGATCAGTGCAGTCAAATCTTGCAACGAGCACAGAAGCGTTCTTTCAAAACAGTACGATGACTAATACTTAATTTATCAAGTAAAATCTTTTTTTCGGTTCCGCCTCGCATTTGGCAAGTAAGTTGATGGAATGTTGAGCGGTTGTCGCCAAATCTGGGCGCTGATTACTATTTTCAAAAATTATACACTATTGTACTATTTCTCCTCAATTGTGTGACAATACAAGCAGTTGGTTGAAACATACATCCTACATAAATCTTTAATTTACTAAGTATGGATTCATGGGGTAATTTAGACATCAGTTCGGCGTTTGTAAGAGATGAAACGGATGGCAGTTTTCGGAAAAACAAGAAAACGGTAAGTGCGATTTAAAATTTAGATTTCCCGCACAAAATTCGTTTACGCCGAGTCGAACCGCGGCGCTATTCGAGTTATTTTAAGTACAATCTATTTAGACTCTAAGGTTTCCCTGTGAATTTCTAACGAACGCATATGATTTGCGGTGAAAAAAATCGACGAAAACCAACATTTTATCCTCGCAACTAGTTTGTAGTGTTAATCGGTGATTTTCTTATATGGATGGACAAGATGTTTGGGGCCAATTGGCCCTTGAAGCAACCCAAGTGTACTTATCGGACGGCACGGCTGCCAGGAGCCCCTTTGCCAACACGGTAAAATCGTATTTTTGCTAAGGAGAAAAAATAAGTAATCAAGTTCTTTTAATTAGCCTCTTAATTTTGGCACGGTTCAGTGCAATTCATCTCGTTTTAGTCGTCTACAAAGACGATACTATGTTTAAGTACTAGCGTGCCTCGAATATTATTTATAGATTAGCTAATATGCACGTTACAATATTTTTAACAAGTATCGGAATTATTATTTCAAAATTTGTAAAGAGAAGGATTTATATGAATAAAGTAGAAAATAAATACTGTTTGAAGCAGAGTTGAACAAAAAAGATAAATATTTAAATCATCTACATAAAGAAGTTTTGGCACAAAACCTTAAATGTTATTTATCAATGTCCAAAATAATTATATTTTTACGCTTTCGTCTAATATAGTAACTTTAGCCAAAGAAATAATGTGCATAGTTACAATAAATCATTTAAAACTTTTATTATATTTATGTTTATTATGTATTTTTATTGATATTTTTAGTGCCATTTTTCAGTTAACATCAATTAACAGAAATATAATGAAGATATTTTTGTAATTCAAATCGTTTTATTAGCATTTTTATGGAATTGCATAAATTTGGGAAATTCTAACAGAATATTTTGAAAGCAAATGTTGTTTTAAAACAAATTATACGACCCTTTTTATGATTTGACCCTCCAACTGATTTTGTAGAAGCTCGATAAAACAACTTTGCAGATAACGACTTGAATTTGTTTAACTCCTAGTTGATCATTTTAAATAAATCATTCTAAATTTGTTAATAACATGTGGTATTGTTAATAACTAAAAACTACACCACTTTTTACATTTATTTACAAGCAGAACTATTTGTTCTATAAAAGATGCTTCTTATTGTGACCATTCTTGCTGCCATTTTTTATTTATTTATGTCTACCTTCCATAGATTGGCCCATTTTGTTTATCTTGGTCTCTATTAAATATCTTTGTTAAGCATACTGTATCTAATATAATAAGTTATGGCTTGTTATGAAAGCAACATGATCTCGTGTTGTTAGGTGTTACCAAAAGTAATTGCCAAAAGTAAAATGGGATGTGCAGAATGTTGTAAAGCACCAATTCAATTCAACTTTAGGTTTTCACCTCCTTCAAGAATTTGATTTTTGATTTTTCAATTTGATTTTTTCAATATGTACATGGATGTACATTCATCTTGACATTAGCGTATCTGATAACCTTCCTCATTACTTTTAACCTAATGTGCGATGTATGGCTTCTTCACCATTTCCTATCTCTTCAGGAATATAGATCCGTTCCTACCACACCTGCTTACGTAATTAGAGATACTTGTTCTGCCGAATATTCCTTACTGAGAATGGATGGGCCTTGAGATGGGCATATCATCATTGCCGAGATTTTCTTTATTTTCAAATTTCATTACGTCTCCAAACTTATTAAATTATTAAGTTGGTTCTACGTTTGGTTCCCAGTTTGATTTTCTCTGCACTCAGATATAGTTACGTATCTTAACCATTCCTGATCAGATCCACAACCGTAGAAATTATGACTAGTTTCTGGATTAACGTTTAATTTTCATATTATGCGCTTTTGGGCAAGTTTAAATCTTGGCCTTGCAAACGACGTGATTTCTGTACGAAGCCAGCTACGGTCAGTAGAAACTACCGCATCTGACCGCAATAAAAATAGGTCTTCTAATGACTCGATATCGTAGTAGCACCAGGCAATGTTAGCGTGCTTCTTAGCACGCCGCGTGGATCTTCTCTTCGCTGCTGCTGTCTTAGATCTTTTCTGATAACGACAAGAACTTTCTTTGACGAATTGGACCTCCTAAACCTGGGTATGTGCCTAAACGTCAGAATAAATCAAATACCAAGTTTAATCCATAACGAAATCATGTAGTGATTAATTCACAGATTAATTAGCAATTTAAGACAAATATTAATTTTCCATTATAAAAAGCTTCAATACAAAAATTTAAACGTTATGTTCGATAATTATATTAATGTTTTTTTTTTCAGACCATAGAAAAAATGCCGGATAAAGTCCTATTAGAAATATTCAGCTACTTATCTCATCGAGAAATTTGCAAAATGGCCCGTGTGTGTAAAAAATGGCGATTAATCGCCTACAATACAAAACTATGGAAAAACGTGTCTCTTCGTCCAGAAATTTCAGGACTTCACGTGGGATCTTTAGAATCTCTACTAGCTTTGATCAGCATTCGATTTGGACCATCTCTAAGATACATTGAACTTCCTATTGAGTTGATAACTCACACAGTTTTACACGAATTGGCTAATAAATGTCCAAATTTAACCCATATGTTATTAGATTTCTCCACAGCCATGCAACTACACGATTTCAGTGAGCTAAACGCATTTCCGACGAAGTTAAAATACTTGTGTATTTGTCTATCGGAGGTAATCTTTATGGAAGGTTTTATGAGAAAAATATATAATTTTATTAACGGTTTGGAAACACTTCATTTAATTGGAACATATGAAAAAGTCGAAGAGGAAGAAGAAGAAATTTACGAAGTTATTAACGTGCATAAATTAAAATCGGCTACTCCTAATTTGAGGGTCATTAATTTATATGGAATCAATTTTGTTGATGACAGTCATATTGATGCGTTCAGTTCTAATTGCATACAGTTGGAGTGCTTAGCTGTCAATTACTGTTCAAAAGTAACTGGTTCTACAATGAAAACTTTAATACAAAGAAGTAGAAGACTACAATGTCTTCTTATGAACGGAACAAGTCTTCAAAGTGAATATTTAATGCAAGTTGAATGGGAAAAATGTAACTTACAAGAATTCGATATTACGGCTACAGATCTATCAACGGAATGTCTAACTGATTTACTTACAAGAATACCAGGATTGCGATTTTTCAGTGCGGGACAATTAAATGGTTTCAACGACAGCGTTTTAAAAGCTTGGGCGGAACATGGAAATCCAAGAAACTTGGTTAATCCATTGTATTGGAGTTTCACTATTTATAAATTTATTTTATTTCAGATTGCGTTAGATTTGGACAGTTCTGATAACTTATCAGAAGAAGCAATTTACAAATTCATCTCGAAATATGGAGGCCAATTGTGGGGATTGGGAATTTCTGGAATGCCGCATATCACCGATAGTTTATGCACATCCATTTTACCTATTTTAAAAAATCTCAAGTAAACTAACGAAAAATAATTAATTTTTGAAATTAAGGGATTTTTATTTTAGGATTTTAGTTATGGGTACGCAAGAACGTCTCGGCGTCAACGTTTTGGTCGATCAACTCATGGATTGCGTTGCTAATAACTGCCCAATTCTGGAGAGATTGGAATTAAGGTGGGACCCTGAAAATTTGAGATTTTCCGATAAAAGCCAAAAAGCCATCGATACTTTACGTGTAAAGTGCCTTAAATTACGTAGTTTAGTGTTAAGGTAAGATAGTGTAATTTTCAATTAAAATGGGAGGTTAAAGTTAATGTATTTTTTTTTTCAGTGATGGTAGATATTATGAAATTGTGAAAGCTAATTTTGAGAGAGCCGACAGATTAACTGTTGTTCGAACAATAACAAATTGCAGAGTTTCTAACTATTATTTACTCTCGAATTATAAGGATTTGATTTTTAATTAAATGTGAATTAATTTATAAAATTTTTTCCTTAAAAATGTTTTGAAACAAATACTAATAAAATTGAGGAATAATGTTTTGGAGAAGTTTCGTGTATTTACAATTCTAACCTTTCCATAATACATGTGTTACAGCTTGACAAATCAGCGTATTGCAATACCAATACTGTAATATTGGTTGCATATTTGCAATGGTGACGTCGGGTACGATAATTAATTAAAACACTGTATGTTAAAGCCTTCACCTGCTCTATTTAAAAATAATTTAAGAGTATATTATTAAGCATTATTTTTGATAATTCCGTTAAGGGAGGAAATTTAATCTAGAAATATAGGAACAATAACAACATAAATAATAAAATATAACTTAAAAATATTTTATTTAATGAATAAATATTTTATCAGTGCCACTCTGGTCTCATATCATTTTAATATACCAAGTCATCGTTAATGTACATTGTAAAAAACTTATATAATGCTATTATCATTATCCAGCATTCTTAATGTGGTGTTAAATTACTTGATAAAACTTCTTTTGCTATAACCGTGTTACTATAACGCAGCGAGCGATTGCAAAATCTTTTTTAAAGTGAAAAAAAAAAATAATGATAAAATCACGCATTTGCGTTATAATTTATAACATTAAAGTGGGATCTAGATAACAATTAAATATATTATGTATATTATCGTCGTTTTATATTATTATATCTTTGTCTAGTGTACAGACAACGAAAATGGCCACAATCACAGATGTACAAAATCGAATTATTCTACATAGAAATATTTTAGAATGAAAAATAACAACTAATCATTAGATTTAAGAGTGAATAGAGATTTCTTTGGAAATAGAGAAAAAGAATTGAAAATTAACAGTAATTACTATAAAGAAATTAAAATCATATAATGAAGAGCTGGACTTAGATAATAATTCTTATTATTTATTCCCTATACAAATAAAAAAATAAAGTATTTTACAGTACCCAGGATGCTCGGTGGGCACTTCTTAAATAGGAAAAAAAAAAACTGAATCGGATCACAGAAAGACGGGAACGCAAAATTATCACCTGTGGTTTAGCTCTTCTTGAGCCACCTGAATCTGTATAAGCCTGCCGTTCCAAGCCTTATTCTCTTCAACTTCAACGCTGTGTAAAATATTATGACACAACGGGCATCTAAATCAAAAAAAAAAATTTTTAACCAAAAAAAAATAAAAAACGTGTTGGACTTGCTTACTTATCTTGTACGTATAACCATTTTCGTAAACAAACACCATGAAAATAGTGTTTGCAACGTGTAATCTTGGCTGATTTCATCTCCTGATAACAAATGGCGCAAACGTCGTCCAAATGTCGAAGTTGTTCGGCGTCTGCTTCGGGTAAACTATCGATTTTATTAACGGCTGTTCTACGTTTCATAAACACCGTCCATCCTGCCTTTGCATCGCACCAAATGTTAAAGTAAGCGTGAATGCACATCATGACGGCCCGAATCGCACCTGCAACGACGGCTACTAAAAACTCACTTTATATTTTCATTAAAAGAAATTTTATTTAGTATAAAAATAAAATACTATAATATTATGCTATGTATCCCTGCGTTGTCATAGTATTTTATTTTTATTTTAAACTAAATTAATTTGCATGAAAAAACTTTCAACAATTCTTTTTAATAAGCATATTTAATAGGTATAAGTATCTTACCTCCGCTCTCGTATACTAATATCCAAATGCCGTTGAAGAATAGAAATATACCAAAACAGAATTCGACCATATTTCCAAACGCTTTGATGTAGTAAACATAATCGTCGAGTTGTTCCCAAAACGTTTCTCTACGAGCATCCAGTAAAAATAGGGAGTATATCGAAAGTGAAACGGCAACTTTGACAACAATTTCGATGCTAAACGCAGAAACGGCCAATAACCACGTTGAAATAGTGTGATTCGACCAAAGATAGATTAACAATAAAATTGGAAACACCACAAGATAAGCACAAACGGCCAAAGCGCGTAGATGTCGTTTAATTGATGGGTTGTGTGATGCGGACAAGCTCATTAATAACGGATTAACAATGTTATGGATGAAATGAAGTAGTGCGGTGAAGAGTAAACAAAAATTACGACAAAGTCTAACAAATCGCTTTTCCGGGTCTAATCCTGTTAAACCCGTTTGAAGCGCGAGTATGTAAAAAAGAATAGCAGAAACCGTACCGATAGATTTATCGTTTTCGTCCTCCGTTAAAAGGAACCATTGGAAAGTACGCCCGATGTGATGGCATATATAAGAAACGACGCTAGTAATTCCAAGAACCGCCGTTAAAGTATCACAACCCGTAACCATTAATGATTTAATTAATCTAAACAACGGCAATATCCCGTCCGAATCATTCCACAAACCGGAAATGAAAAACAACCCTGTATGTTCGAATACCCTTAAAATCCAAAATGTTCGTAAAACGCCCGGCACGTTCAATCTAATCCATTCCGATTCGATCAATGCCGACATCCCAAAACTGGTTACATAAGTTCGCGTTTGCGAATAACCGTTATAAATTGTGTGAATAACACAAACTAGCGAACTCCACAGCACAAATTTTACCAAACTTAGCGGAAGTAACGCCGCGAAAACGGGTGCGTGCATTAAAACGACCGCAGGAACAGGTAACAGGGCGAGAATTGAAGGCATCAAGAATGATAAGGGCAAAAATCTTCTTTGGACATAATGATATCTTGGTCCCAAATGGATATTAACAAAAATTACGGTCAATATACATTGAACGAAGTAGTTTTTAAGGATAACTGTGAAAGCTCCACCATAAAGCTGTAGCAAATTGTCAAAATCCAAGAGGAGGATGTCGTCTAAAATACTCGGATTCATCTGCCCTTCTGGGTAAAGCGCAATTACTTGTTTCATCGTTGACATATTGCTCCAGTAAGAAATAAAAACTACTCCAACGGACATCAGGTACATGTAGACGATCATTAAGTGTTTGGTACTTAAGACAAAAAGACATATTGCGACGGCACATACTGCAACAAAAAATATAGTTATTAAAACATGTTTTAATAAAGTCGACGCTGCCAAAGTGCCAAAATGATCACTTTTAAACTATTGGTTTAAAATTTGCGCAAATGCCTATAAATTCGTTTATGAATTTATAGGCATTTTTATAGACAAAAAGTAAAAATCGTTTATGCCGTTTTGGCAGAGTCGAAGTATAAAAACAATTCCAAAGGTTATAAAAACATGAATTAATCTGTTTAATGTGATAATTGTATCATAATTGGAGAGTAAAACGTTATAGTTTTAGAAATTCTATTTTTCATAAAAAAATCGATTTAAAAACTGAATATTATCGCAAAATTTTAAATATTTAATGGGATATTGTATTCAAATTGAAAACTGCTATATTCAAAAATTTCACTGAATGTATAATTAAAAAATTGTAAATTTTAAAAAAATAATAAGTTTGTATTACAATTTGTAATAACTGATTGTATTACTAAGACCTTAAGAAGTAGAGCCAATTTAACGCTATGTTATTTGAGGCTAACGACTATGGCTAGCTATCCTCAGAGTGGCGCATTCTAGACGATCCAATTTGAGGCTAGTCGATTCAAACCCAAGACGAGTTATAGCAATTATTAGTCAATCAAGAAATTTTTGTGATTCTCAGCTGTGCAAAGATTTTTCAAATTTAGAAAAGAATATCATCATGTGATATAGTTTGCAAAAGCACTTGATATGTTAATGAAAAGTCACACATCAGATGTATTTACAGCCTGAGTCTTTTGCACTTGTGTCAAGTGTTAACAGCATTCTCAGTTGATTTGTTCTTTTACTCTGAATTTTAATGTTTGATCCTTAGCGAACTTGCAGTATGCTACAGATAATCTTCTAAAGGCTGAAGACGAACGGCTAAACCCGAAACTTTCTAGTTCTAGTGTAAGTTTTAATTGTTATTCATTGCTAGATTGTATATTTTTGTTGAAATAAAAGTAGAACTAACACTAGACCTAAAAACATTCGGGTTTAGCCGTCTAAGAGACGCACAGCTATACGCAGCGCCATCTTTTGCGCGTCGATCGTATCTATTGACAATTGCGGACTCACAATCTGCCTTTGTATAAGCGCATGTATTGGAAGGTTAATGATAAATATATTTTTGTTGGATTTGATTTATAGATTTGCGGCATTGATACCTTTAATCATTGTGACGTAAAATAAATATATATTTCCAGCTTTATGTAAAATTCTGTTTATAATAGCTACTTAACTCTTACAAAAAAAAATATATCAATTTTTATAAGATACAATCAGCAACCAAACAGATAAAATTTATCAACAATGAATTTCAACATTATTATTTCAAAAGGATATATCTTCCTAAAGAATAACTTTAAAATTCATTAATACATGTTCTTTTCTTCAAAATCATCTAATTGTAAGAAAACAATTGGAAATTTTGTACCTGTAACTAAAATAAATTGTTTAGAAGTTTTATGTGCAAAATAAAAATAAACAGCATATAAAATAATAAAAATAAATAATCTTGAACCATCAATAACTTAATTATCTACACCAAAAACTTACATTACATATTATCCAAATACAGATTTCTGTAAATTATGACAAATTGCAATAGATAACTTATTGAAAGATATTATAACAAAAATCTCTTACGCAATCCAATAGATACAATTTCCACATTTCACTTCATTGCTTTAATATTTAAACAGATTATTCAGAGGTCATTTAAACTAACCTGATGTGCTGATAAGTAGCCTGTACAATGAAGCCAACAAGAACCACTTAAAATTCGGGTCGTAATCAAGGGCTGTTATGTTCTGGACCTTCTCCTCAAAATAATCGAAACTTTCTTCGTAGCCTGCGAAGTCCGACCGGTTGGGGAGGCCCAGACTGATCTTCAGAATCTCATCGATAACAAATAACGACGGCACTCGTAGAAGGATTTCGCCGAAGCTTAATATTTTGGCGCGTAACGACATTTCATTGCACTGTCGGTGGCTGTCCTTTCGGTTTTACTGGGATTTTGAAGGGGGTTTTGCTACCGGAGACGACGAGCGATGTGTGTTTTGGTAAACGTGATACTAGACAGATGACATTGACGGATACGTGTCGGTATTACAGCAAACTTTTTTCAACCTTATAAAAAACAGATCCGGATTAATTGTGAGATTTTTAATTCAAATTTTATTCATAATTCTCTATGATTAATTCAATAATAAAAGCTTATATTTGTATGTATATATGAAAGTAAATAATGATGTTTATATTTAATTAAAAAAATTAGGTGCGCCACCTTAAGGCAGATTCCAAAAATATTTTTAAGATTAATTTATTTTAAACGAATCCCAATATAATTTCTATATTTATTTACATTTTATTTTCTTATACATTAAAAAAAATATAATCCGTCTCTGATTAATACTTTAAACAAACTTGCTTTTGCATATTTGTTTATCAACTGGATCGTGAGTAATCAACTCTATGAAAAGCATCGACTCCTATACAACATCGACTTCTTATCAAAATTTTTAAATAAATACATAGTCATCATTGTAAACAATAAAGTAAAGCATATTAAAATCAATTATGCCAACATGCATGTAATTAGAACATTTGTGTGAACGAAATCAACAAACGTGTGGTGTTGTGAACGTTCACTAAATGTCGCAAGAGATTTAATTCACTCATTAAAAATTACTTTCACTTTTCGATCGATTTCGTTACCTTTATGTCCTTTCGCAAGGTTTTATGTAATAATTGGCATAATGATTTTAATAAAAGAATGGGTTGAAACATATTTTACTTTAGTGTTATTTGGGTTGCGTTCAATTATAAAAACGATTCCTTTAATACTACAAGGGCAATAAAGTTCATATATCATAACATAGATGTCACTGTAACATTAAAAATTATTAAATAAATATAATTAATATTAATTATTATTAAAATTTGAAGTTAATTTTAGAACTTTTCGATATCAAATACTACCGAAAAAACAAAGGTGTTAAAAATACAACTTTGTTGAAAAGAGTTGAACTGTCTACATGTTCATTTGTAAATGTCACATAATGAGACGTGAAAAATGTAACAGAAGGAAAAAAAGGGAATACGAGGAGGAAACCCCGAACGGCAACGTTTAGTTCGTGTCGAAAAGGGGGATGTCAAAGGCATACTTGAGCACATTTTAAACGGCGACGTGTCGTGTACATTAATAAATTGTAACGGTGGTTAAACGTTAAAAATGGCATTCGACTTTGAACACGTAGTAGCGTGAATGAAATGGAATGAAAGGGGGAATGTCATCTTTGTAAGTGATGCTGTCTGTACCGAAACGTACATGCATTTATTATAAAGGGGATGACAAAAAATCTTTCTTATCCATTTAAATTTAAAAAACATTCCGATTTAATACACTAATTTTAGATTAAGAAGTCATTTCTCATTAATTAACCATCCAGAGTGAGTGTTCAAAACCATGTGCGTTGCAACGAGATGCAAATTCCAAAGATTCCGAGTGTCCCGTCTACATAGCAGAAAAATCTTGACATTCATCTCTTGACAACACTAAGTGAAGACGCAATGGAGCCATTCAGTTTATGGTTGTGGAACAGTCGGTTTCAAAGTTATTCCATGCGAATCGGGCAATTAAATTATTATGTACCCGTAGAACGTCGCCTCTTTTCGAGACGAACATGTGCTGCTTCATCCGGACGACGTCCAGATGTTACACTTCTTAAATCATCTCTACGAGTTTAGACAAAATATTTAACTTTCTTAGACGAAAATTGTAACAATAAATTCATACAATTTTATTGTAACTATTTTTGCAATTAACTTGGTTAACTTATAAGACTATGTTTATACATCACCTTTTGAAAAAGATGAGGAATCCATATAACATAGCTCATTTGCATTACAACCTCAGATATTTGTGTAATAACTAAAAGTAGAACTAACACTAGAGCTACGTACAAGCTGATAATGTGGTCAGAACATTTCAAAAAGCAACAATGGGGTTGCAAAAGCACTTAGATAGTATATATGGGCTTTAAATATGTTGTAACTCTTGTTCAGTTATGCTGCAAAAATCGCAAAACAATCTGTAATCTAAAGTACTAAAGTAAAACGAAAGATTAGTTTTACTTGTACCTGTGGTTTGGCAGAATTCAATAATCCATACAAATAACAGCTAGTTTTGCTGGATCTTTTATTTATGATTCAACATATTCCACATTTTGATAGTTTATTTAGAACCTATTACTAACTAATAAATCAAAAATGTGGTACTTGAAGTAGAAAATGAAGACAGTGTGGTGGAAGAAGTACTCAACAAATCTTACATTCATTTTTGACCATCTAGCTGAATCAAGCGGATATGAATAAATTAAATTGAGTCATTCAATGTGATGTGTCAGTCTCACACTGTAGGTAACGTCAAAGCAATGTGCTTTTGTGTTGTCAGTCAAATTATCGATTACGGAAGAATATCAAATTTAACAAAACAATAAGAAACTGGGATAATATCTCACGAAAACGAACACGATTTTTCGATTGTAGTAAAAAATTTCGTATTTTCTCATGGGAACGTTTACTTTCACGCTTTGTGAATAGAAATCATCTAGATTTATATTCGTTAAAATCAAATGAGCGATAAGTTCGTGGATGTTATTAAATTTAAAATTTAAAAATGATGATTCGGATATTTCTGTTAAATCTATTTCTCGTATAAAAAGGGCGAAAAGATGATTCTTCATTTTAAAAGGTTCGTCCGATGTGGTAAAATTGTCATAAGTGCGCCATAAAGTGGCAGTAAACTGTGCAACATATGTCTGGCCACGCGGATACATAAACATCCCTCATAATTTATTTTATTGGTCGTTACTCGAAACGCGAAAATATATTATATATTTAGGAGTGGGATGGTATAACAATTTACCAGCAATTTCCGTTTTTATGTGACATCATAAACCATACCGATAGAAATTCAACGTTAAACATTGAATTCTCATATACCCAACGTTCAGGAAGAGAACATTGTGTAATTTAAAAGCGTTATTAAACACGAAAGATTTTTTTATTTAATAGAGTTTAGTAGTTATTCCAGATTGTAATGGCTTTGGAATGAAGAGATCCACTTAAACGATAAGCGAAATAGGATGAAAGAAAAAAAAAGGACTCATGCTGACGCTTGATGATGGCGCTAATTTAGTAAATTAATCCGTCCATTGTTTGTTAAACTTCGGAAGGAAAATAAAAAAAATAAAGGAAAGACAAATACGCCGATTCATCAAGTCATTGTATTCCACTCTGTCGGCGCAATTATGAATAATTAAAATAGACTTAAACGAGCTATTATTCAGTGTTTGTCCGCGCACTTTTAGGTCAGATGAATATTTAATTTCTATCAATTGTCGGCGATTAATAGTCGATTTGCGTTTGTTTGCAAATCGGGTCTATTGTTTTCTCGACACGCTCACCTGATGCGAACCGATATAGTCGTTTTTGATTTTCCATCTACAACTATAAATTTTAAAGGGTTATTTGATATTTAACCTCTTACGCAATGTCATTAAAAAATTATATAGAACCATTTTTACTTTTTCCAATTCTTAACAAATCTCTAAATCTTGCAACTCTATGGAAGATGCTGAATCTTTACTGAATACACATGATGTTTGTACTTTAGGCCTGGAGATCGAAGTCTGCAGAATGGAATGTTTAGCAGTCTTACAATTAAAAACCTACTTGATGCCTGATAAGGATACCGAAAGTTTTACAAAGAATTCTAGACGTAATTGGTTATGAGATACAAAGACTATTAACACCAATATAAGACCACACATTTCCAGAGAATTTTTTACAAAGCATGGATATCCATGCGTAAGTGTTAGACCATGTATTGACTTGTAGTCTAATACAGCAAAGGCCAACATATTTCAATTGTAACAAATAATACGGCAACTCTAGAAAAACAAGTTATGCTTGCATTGTATCAGATTTTGGCATCTTTACGGCAAAATAAATATAAATTAATTTTACAAAATGACCAATCTTCTTGTTTTCTGGGGAGATCAATTCAGTGACAAAACCGGATGTTGGTGATGGTGATGACACTGTATGATAACATATTTTGGTTATATGTCTTTTAAGATGACTGAGATCGGTTAAATTTCGGAGTACGTTAAAGACTTATTACATTTAAGCCTTGCATGTTTAACTCTTTAAGGAAGACGATACAAAAATAGTGATGAAACAAAAATTGTTGTGATTGACTATGAACAAAAGTTGGAGAATGGATAAAAGTTTTAAATGTTTTTATACGACATATTAAGTTTGCCTTTATCCTTCTGCTATGCCACCAACCACTACTCCGACGTCTTTCCTATTATCTAATAATTTAGTATGTGCATTCGTAAAAATGACCTCAGATTATAGCTACATAAGCAGTGATTTTGAATTGTTTTCAGTTCATGCTGAGTAGCGGTTACACAATGGTTACAACATCGAAACAACATTATCGATGTCGTAAGTTCTTTTCAACACTTAGGGATTTTTACAACAACAAGATTTTTAAGTTCTAACATAAAAAGAGCTTTGGGAATATAATAGTAGCATTATAACAACTTTTGAAATACTGTATAACTGGCAGTTATGAAGCACTCTGCCTTTTTTGGATTGTTACATAAACATATCAATTTGATTATCAATGTGTTCCGTTTACAACTCCTATTTTGGACACTTCTTTATTGATTTCAAGATCTTAACATTTGTTTATTGACATCCATTTATTTTATGTTCTTATGTAAAAAGCAAACACGTGGTTGTGGCAACACTGGGTATCCCGTGGAAACCCTTGTCTTCATTTGATGACCAGGGTTTCTCTCTGACAGGATTTACGATTTTAATATTAATAACTTTCTGGACTTTATACAGGGTGTCTCACGTAACTGGTTCGTTACAACTTTCTCAGGTTTCACTATTCATAGAGATTTGAAATTTTGGTAGCATGGGTTGTTCATTCGGAACTTTCGATCTAAAATATTTTCAAGATGGCCGCCACTTCCGGTCTACTGGAAGTAGACTATCACTTCATTATTTTAAACGGAATGCTATAGTTTTTATTACATCGTTTAATTGTACGAAAAAAAATAGGTTGACTTTGATAAAAGTTATTGGTACTTAACGTTCTTCGTTTTCGAGTTATTTTGGTTTTAAGCTTTTTTTGGTAAATTTCAACATGCTCTTTAAAACCCCATATCTCAGTCATCATTGATTCAAAAAAGATCTACATTGACACGATTACTCTTCAAATGCTGTCAAATAGATTGTCATTCGTTGTATCGGAGTATCTTATACAGGGTGGTCAAAAATTTAATTACCGTTTCTCCATATTCAATGGCGATGAAACAAAACCAACTGAAAAGCACCGAATTTATTCATACTTATTTAATATGGTAGTTTCCGCACGCAAATAATTTTGTTACGTAGATATTAGTTTTCCATAATTATTAATATTTTAATATTTTTGATTTTATGATTAGATTGATGAATACATATTTTATTTTTAGTAAACACTTAAAGGGTACAGTTGAGGCACACTCAGTAATGACTACATTAAAAGCGGTGAACAAGACAGTCCGTTGATTAATTCGTTATTTTGACATGTGGCTTGTCCGTACATTAGCGCAGATCTTCTCTTAATGAGGGGACGTGATGGCATATTACCGGCTTGGCACAGCATCCACATGTGCGTCGTGGTCTCGACGTCGTCTATTCTTATATCCATCGCGTCCTGTTCTCTTCAATGACTCCATGTATCTTTACAAGGTCTAGCTAAAAAAAAAAATACAGGAAGAATACATATCTTTCAATCCGCGTTAATGTCAAATAAATTCTCAATTGATTAAAGCTTGAATGTATAATATAATACATGAAATTTTCAAAGGGGATTTCACTAAATTACAACAAAAGCTTTACTGTTTACTCTAATTTCAATAGCTCATCTTACAGTGTATCTGCAAACCGCAACGTCACAATTACATGAAGCTGGAAATTCCCCACCAAAACCCCTTTCAGAGAAGAGGGGGTGAGTCGGGCGCTTCTCTCAACGCCCTTTATCTCTGCCATATTATTACGTTATAACAAGTGGCTCGGCAGCCCGGAAATTACACAAACTATTTTCGAATGGCGTCTCAGTCAGTGTTTTAGTACGTAGAGCGTCAGATAACGGCGCCATTTCCGTTTTGTTCTGCCGTTGCCGCGTTGAGAACGACGATGTCGCGGCGCCCGTTTTCGACACGAATTAGACGCGCTCCCCCGATAAAAAAGGGGAACTCCCCGACGTATACACTCCAGGTTTATTGGTGGTGCTTTACGCAAACAGCCGACGATTTCACTCACTATGGCGAGCTTTTATGAATATTTCCTTTGGGAGAGGGCGAAACAATGGGGATGTTTTCTCTTATCAGGTGGGAGGAAATAAAAATTTGTTAAAAAAGTGTTAAAGCATTTCAACAAAGCTGGTCTCGTTGATTTTTTTTCATTAAAAGAGAACAGAGAGATGTTATTGATCCCATTTTCAATGGTGAATATGCGTGGCGTTGCGATGCTCGTCGTATGTCGTTCTAGGCTCGCATATTATCTATCGGTGGTGGTTTATTCAATATGTCCCCGCGATGTAGGTGGTGGTGGAGGTGCATCTTCCTATCCTGGCAACGGTGCATGCGCCCCGACACAGGGTGGAAATGGAAATAAAGGGGAAAAAAGGGAGGCGCGTCGAATAAGGGCTGTTACGGCACAGGGAAATCGGTGCGCAATAATCTACGGCCGTATTGATTTTTCGGAATTATTTTTTTTTGTTTCCGACCCAATCCCCAGCAACACCCCAAAAATGAAATACGATTTACGAAAAGAATTTTATTTGATTTTTTTTTGTTAAAATTAATTTAAATTAAATAATTCTATGGTTCTTGTATTATTATCTAAATTAATAATAATAATGATAATAAGAAGTGTTGGAATGTATAGTTGTATAGAAATCATTCAAAGTTTCCCCCCTATATATTTATAGGTAAAGGTATGAATTCATTCTCCATCGATGTCGAAATCAAACAGGAATAGTAAGTAGAAAGACAATGGCGAGCGATGTTGGGGGAACTTCCTGGTAACGCGAATAGAAAGTATCTACCCTTCGGTAGGACAGAGAAAGGGCGAAAAGGGATGTCGATGTTGTGGGGGGATCGTCAGGAGGGTGGGCGGTGTGGCGGTCTGGTGTCGTCGCCAATTCCACACGCCGTATGACATATAACGGGCGCGATAACGGCCTCCGAGGGCCCCCGCCATATAATAGTTCTATTGCATAATAGCTCGGCGCCCGCCCGGCTCCGCGCTTATCAGAAAATGACTCATAACAACTGACAGACGCGAACGGGAAATTGGAATAAGAAATTTTCGGGCGTAAAATGAAAGATAGTAGCGCCGTAATTTCCTACCATCTGCGGCGCTGCCGCTACTGCCCACCCCCTTTTCACCCCTTCTCTGTTTCTAACCAGAAATCAACCCCCCGAATACAATTCAACACCCATATCTAACACCTCTTTGTACTTAAATTGTGCGCGAATACTAATAAAATATACACTTTATGAAATCAGTAATTGTTCATTATGTAATAATATAAATTATAATAAATTAATTACAATTTCCCTAAAATTGAGATAAGTTTGATTCGTCTGAAAACGAAAGTGAAGAATGGATAGAAATTGCTTCTTTGATCTGCCTGAATACGCAATAAAATTAAAAACAACTTCTCTTTGCTTGGCATAATTGCTTCAGTTGAAAAGAGTGTAGAAATATTTAACTGGTGCAAACAACATAAGCATAAACAAAGAGTCTTTGTCGAAATATTGTAAATATGACCGTCAGAAGCTAAAATCGAAGCCAAATAAGCTGGGTAACATAACTGTAAATATGTGGCAGAAGATGTCAGCAAACTCCTTAGTCATACCACATTGAAACGTACAGGGACGATTATTATAGTGTGGCTTAAGGAGCACGAGCATAATGTTAAATAATTAAATACAACAGTAAGTATTTTGAAAATTACAATAATGTGTAATTGGGAAACCATGTGTTACCTTACCTGTTGAGATGTCTTATTCAGAACAAAGAAAAAGACCATCGGGCAGCCAGCAGAGGAAATTAAAAAAACGAAATGGAAAAATATTCCATCGACGTCAACTACGAGTGGATTCAATGAAGAAAATAGAAATGACAATCCAGATGAAGAACAATGTAATGTACCAGAACAAAAAAATAAAAAATCTCTTGAAAAAGATAAAGAGCATCATGATCTATGTGACTTCTCTATAATAACAGCTGATGATGGTGAATGTTGTCACGGTTTAAATAAGAGTTTAATTAATTTACGAGATCCCTGATTATGGCCAGATGTTCTAGAAGATAAATATAGAATTTTCTTAGTCGAAAATAAACCATATAGCATTTTCTAAGAACAATGCTAAGAGAAGCTTTTTGAAAAGTACTACAATAAAATCCTTCTAAATAATGAGTTGGTGTCTAGAAGTTAATTGTTTTATTCATCATTAAAAGATACAGTGTTTTGTTATAATTGCAAGCTATTTTCATTCTCACGGCAGGACAGTGCATGAGTCACTGTCCTGCCGTGCAGTTATAATGATTGGCATCATTTGTCAGAAGCTCTGAGTGTTTATGAAAGCTTACTAATTGTAAGTCATATATATAAAATGTTGTAAATAATAATTAATATCATTAAAGAATACTTTGAAATTTAAAATTGATGTGGATGCACGTCATCAATCATTAATCGATATAGAAAAACACAGATGGAAAGAAATTCTGAAAAGAATTATTTTATGTATTCAATTTGATGTATTCAAAACATTTTGACGAAAATAATGGAAATTTTTGACAACTTATAAAAATGATTTGTCAGATCACGTACGACGCATTCAAACTAACGACAAAATAATGCCACACTATCTTGGTACATAAAATTTATGTACCCTATACCGCGCATACTTTAAATTTAGTTGTTAATGATGCTGTAAATGTGTTAATGCAAACAACGGATTTCTTCGGAATTGTACAAGAGGTGTACACCTTTTTTCCTCCAGCACGAAACGATGGAAAGTCATGAATGATAAATTCAGTGGATTAACACTTAAACCATTATTTAGATCCAGATTATCTCAGACCGCTACAACATGGATATCAGCAGATAACCATATACGAGGCGTGTCCTGAAAATAAGTACCGTTTTGATCTACAGTATTGTATGAGATTGTCACAACACGATTAAATTATCGGAAATTGTGTTCCCATTTGGTTCCAAAAATGCTTGCAAATCGAAGCGACTTGGAAGTGTTTTGACATTTCTTACTCGATACAATAATATGGTAAGTATAATAAGGAAATGAACTCTTAAGCAAAATTGCGACTGGTGATGAAACTTGAGTTTGTCATGTCACTTCAGAATCAAAACAACAGTCGATGGAGTAGCAAAAACAAAAATTTAAGACAACTTTGTCGTCACTGGCGATATCTTTCCATGGTTTTTCAGGTTAAGCAGAAAAATAGGTTAAGTCATGCTCTTACATGTTTTTCAAAACGGTACTTATCTTACCGTGTAGCATGTGTATTTGAAATTATCGAGAAGTGTGTTTCATGACATGCAGTCTAAACAGCAAACGCAACCCAACCACTCATCACTGTAATTAACATAGTAAAACAACGTATATAAAATATACACTGTGGTAATTAATTATCGTACCCGACATCATCATTGCAAGTATGCAACCAATGTTGCAGTATAATATAATATTATAATAAACGATTTGCGTATTGCAATACCAATATTGTGATATTGGTTGCATACCTGCAATGATGACGTCGGGTACGATAATTAATTAACACACTGTATATAGTATGTTGAATATTACGAATAAGAGGTGGTTAAGGCAGTATACTTTTTAACTTTCCACGATGTTGTAGTATCAGATATTCGACGATGTTATCAAACATACTACATATACTCTACAACATACATTTACACTAAGCGTATCCATATAAAAATTGGTCAAACTGAAACCGCTCCTGTATTTTACCTTCCTCCCCTTCTCTCGTATTTATTTTATATTTGTCGGTCCGGTCTCGATGCGGATTCGATCGATCGTTCGATTTCGATCATTCGAGATCCTCGAGTTGGCATCCGGTGTCTTTGTCGTGCCCGTTGAGCGTCGATAGCGCCGTCTTCGTTGGCAACGTACTGGGGACGCAGTGCCTGCCCTCTATATACCTGTCGAAACTAATTAGATAATAAATCAGATGGCTTTCGCAGGTACGGGGACGGACGGTTGGACGGAAGGGGTCGCCGCGAGCGCTGCAGCCACTGCAACCGTGGCAGCACCATCGCCAGCTAAAGCCCCACTTCAAACTCAGCTTCCAGAGGTCGTAAATTTCGTTCTGGAACGCTGGCATATTCCTAAGTTATTGTCTACAGTTGTAGCCAATTAGATTTGATGACGAGATTGTGCAGTTTATGTAAATTTGCTTAAAATTTAAAGCAAAAAGAGAAAATATGAAATCTATTCTATTCGTTGATCATTAAGTGGTTAAACTCTCCATGGTGATCATAACAGTTCCTTTTGAATGGACTGAAAAGTTTTTCTATACAAGAAACGGTACTAGAAAACTACAAACTAAACCATTTATCGTTTCAAATTCTAAAAAGAAACATCAAACAACGATATATTCTTGTGTCAGAGATTGTTCAGTGTTACTCTCTTTAGAGATTCATTCAAGAATTGTCCATTCAACCGATAGTTCTTAATGTTTTGGGGTAACTCTCGAGCTCATTGACTTGGTGCGGCTATATAAGTAGAGTCAATTCAGGAAATTTATGACGCCATTCCGTAACCTCAAAGTGCGCCCACAATGAACGAGTTCATTATGCTCCTGTAGACGTTCTGGGTAAATAAAGATGTTGAAGAGGTTCAACATCGGCGGGTTCGCGCTCTCCTCATTCATAGGTGTAGCGAAACGGGGCGACAATAGCTCAGTCGGGAATCGGGAATGTGTCAAGGACCGAGAAATAAATGGCCCATTGTCGAGTGTTGACCGGCGCTCACGTGAGTTCCTCTGGGAACACTGCGCGACATTAATCTTCATTTGTTGTCAGCCACTTCGAAGTGCGCTCCATTCGCCGAATATTCGGATGATTAGGTGAAATTTTTTCGATTTAGGCACGCTTAGGTGAGACTTTAGTTATCTTTTTCAAGATTTAATGGTGCGTGGGTGGTTTTGGATGAATCGATGAATGGAGAACCAAAACTCAATGGGGACGGGTGTATATTTTCAAGAATTCCCATGAGAAATTTGTATGGAGTATAGCTCTATTAAAACGTTATAAAGTATTATTCGTTATTAACTCCCAAATCGATTCCAAATAACCGAAACTAATGATCTTTTATAGCTTTGAAATGTTAGAATGAGTTCACAAAATAAAATGAATTTTTTTTATATGTTTATGTACTTACATAAATATATGAAAAAGTGAGATGGGCATTAAAATCTTAATGTGGGTCAAAGCTATTCGTGAAATGTATTTCCGAGACCATACGTCGTCGAACCCATTAATTAATCGTAATTCTTTAACAAATTACCAACCGAAAAAAAGTGGAACGCCGTTCGGCAGTCCATTTTCAATACGCGCCGTCTCGATAAGGATATACCGCGACGGCAATAAAAGGCGGACCGTTTGTTTTCGGCCACCTTAATTGATGCCGATATCGGCGAAATTGCGTGCAATAAATAAGTATAAATTGGCGTATTAAATAAACCTTAAACGGGAACGGCAGCTTTTTCTCTCGCCCCTGGATTTCGCGCAGAGTCGGATCCAGAAGAAAATCCATCCTTTAAATCTCTCTATTTGTTCACGGGACGATTAAAAAGAAAAATCGGCCGTTCAGGCGCACAAACCGCTCTACCGGTAAGGCAGAGACGATTTGTCTTCATTAGAATTACTGATATTGTTATCTTCTCCTTTAAGATAATAATAAAATAAAGATTCCGTGGTCGAGTTCTGTTCGAGGCACAACAGAAGCGACGCGAGCCTTTTAGAATGAGATAGTCGTTACTTCAGTAAAGAGTATTTTGAAGTTGTGTAACGAAGAAGAATTGGAATTACGTTTAAGGCGACTATACATTAAATTCACGGAAATTTTTGATAATATATAATATATCCTTCTTCTTTTATATCCTTATGGTCAATATTAATATGATTAATTCTAATGACTCTATAAAACGCAGGAATAGACTCAAGGCATACTCAAATCATTGAAAATATTTACAAGGAAGCAACAATGCATATCAAAACTGACGAAACAATAACGACCAACAAAATAATATTGAAGAGAGGTGTAAGACAGGGAGACTGCATTTCACGAAAACTAGCTCTGAAGAAAGTATTTAAGACATTGGAATGGAACACTAAAGGAATTTACATAAATCGTGTAAGATTGAACCACCTCAGATTTGCAAATGATACACTCCTAATAGATAACAACGTTACAGAACTAGACAAAAAAATAATTAATCTGGCGATTAAATCTGGCATCTGCAAGCATAGGACTGAACAGAAAGAAGTGGCTAAGATGAAATGGCAATGGACTGGGCATGTCGCAGGTTGATGAAGAAGAAGATATTGATAAATGTATCACCTGGACTGATACTGATATTAGAGCACTTATGAGGGAGCCTCATCTAACTTAACGATACTTTTTGCGCATTCACAATTTGACCAAAACTGAAGTTTTTAGTCGCATATGTGACTCAATTCCTAAATCATTATTACACTTTATGCGCTCTCTTGGGTTGGGTAAAGTGTAAAAGCATCATGGGTGAATTGATAAAGTAATATTGGCAAAACAGTTTTCAAGCAATTTAAAGGTATTAAAAGATTATTTTCTTTCCCTGTTTAACGACTCTCCTTTCCACAATTTAACCTTAGAGCGTTAAGGTTAAAAAGAGTTAAGGTTCTGCAACAAGACAGGAACAATATTAGAGGCAACCTTACAAAACTGTTGCAGGAAATGAAAACTGTATGGCTAAATTGCGAAAACAGGGAAGCAATACAAATTGTTTTGTAATAGATTGTCTGTTTTTTGATTTTCGTAATAGTGTTATACTACTATACTATTGATGGTTCCAACTCCTCGTTTCTCACAACGTTAAAAGCCTTAGTGTCGTCTAGGATTCTGCTCTAACTTGCACTTCATAGACTGTCCAGTTCTAACCGAAAATAGAGGTTGAGGTAATTCAGCCCGTCTGAACATCTCTTATTTTTAATTTAATGCCAGGATAAGTTGTGATTTCTGAAAAAAAAGATTATATATTCTTCATAGCAGCACAAACGGGCGGCACTTTAATTAAAACTCTATGTTCATACAATTCTATACTCCAGATGCTGTAGAGTTACTTATAACAAAAAATAGTGTTAAATAGACTCGTAACATCTTGCTGCAGTATGTGCAAAAACACTACGTAATCCGAAATAATTTTTAAAAAGCGATATATTTTCTATCTTAACCTTCTCGTGTTCTTATCTCCTTAATAAGATGAAATAAAGTATCTTAATTGATTATGTATTGGTATATGTTTCGAAATTAATTTAAACTATTTTATGACACTCCAAAAAGATTTTTACAAAACTTGTCTTAACATTATGAAATCTGAATGAAAAATTTTAATATATAATTGGAACTGTCACCAATTAAATAGAACTTTTAGCAAACATTTGAACCAGAATTATGAAATCGGTCGTTAGTTAACTGTTTGGAATCAAGAAATGCAAATCAGTTTGTTAGCGACCGTTCTCCTGATGATAGGTATACTTTATGATGACGATTATTTCGAGGCCAAACCCAACTCTACAATACAACGAAGACGTAATGCAGTAGTAGCCAATTTCTTTTCATTGCAACTAAATCAATGTACTTAACTTTCACTTTGAGAAGAAACTAAAATAACTTTTTTGTCTACATTTGTCAAAATATTTGGGTGAGGTCCTATTTGTGTTTATTTCCTTTCTAACAAATTTGCCCAATATGCGATATTTTATCTCAGGTTTGTTTCAACTTTTTAATTATTAAAAATATCTTATTTAATATACTTCTGAAACGATTAATTATTGAGTTTTAATTGTAACTTTAAATTAATAAATTGTAACAATATATTTCCTTGACTGATTAGAATGTCCACTTTCAAATATGTAAATAAATGATTTATCTTTAATAATTGACATAATTCTAATTTTTAATATCAAATTTTAAATAACGCAGGAAATAGTTAACATTCTATTAATACGTATCGATTGACTTCAAGGAATAAAAAAATTTACGATAACGATTGTTTATGCAAATCCGTTTGAGGTGACATTAATTATTTGTTAACTTATGTATGTTTACCAACATTCCGTCTTTTAAATTAAAATTCATTCCTACAAAGAAACCAATTTATAATCTCGATGTTTATTCCAAGAAACCTCGTTGTTTCTAAACCTCATTTAACTAACTCATTTTGAATAATTAACGGTAATATTTAAATTTTTATTTAACTTTCTTTTAACATCCCACGAAACTGAGTTTTAACACTTTTTCTCTTACGTGGTGTGTCTTCGTCCTAATTCTTCCACCTCCTCGTGTTCGGACGGCATATTTCTTGTTGGGTCCCAGTAGCAACAGTATCGGCCCCCGGTTCTATCTGCCGTCTGGGCCCCCGTGTTCTTCTTCTTCGACGGTCAGCGAGTTATTTTATCTGACCGTCCTGGAAGGCGGGCTGTCAAAGGGGGCGTCGCGGCGGGATCGGGGGCTACGGGGGGCGTCGTGCCGGCCGCTAATGGCCCATTCTAACCAATTGGTCTCGTAAGGCCGAGATAACGATACATCTTCGCCCGATTTATTGCCGATGCTACTGTGTTGCGCCACTGATGCTCTTTATATACGAAATACTTTTCAAACCAGAAAATTATATAGTTTTAAATTAAATTGGGTTGTAATTAAACCTGAAAAAACAAATTAAAAAGAAAGTTGTTTATTTTTTTTTTCGTTAAATGAAAAATAAGAAAGGTGAAGTTTGTCTGAAGACATAAAGGCCACATACCTATCCCAAAGGGGGGGAAGAAGAAGCGAACGTCGACCACTTAGTGTAAATCGAGAGGTAGCGATCGGCTAGTGCGGTCGGTCTTGGTGACGCGAAGAGATAGCGACAGGGCCTCTTCACTTGTCAATTTAAATAAGCCTGCGCGCGTAATTTATCGGCTTGTTTTCGTCCCGCGAACAATAGATTTGTCCGAGGCGATGCCAGCGTCCCGTCAGCACGGACGTGTACCGTACTTAACTTTAATAACGTCCCAGGGCTACCAGACCTGGTACCCCCTTCACCACCCCCTATCAGACCCATCGCGAACGACGGTCCCTCCGCATTCGAAATTACCATTGAGTTAAGCTTCTCCGATCGGCAAAGTCCGATATCCGTAAATGTTACGACGTCCCATGGTTTAGTTTAGGCTTGGCACTAGCTACTAGACATTTTAACATCTCATCAAATTGAAATTCTAACAAAAAGTTTATTGAAAAATCATTATTCAAGTTTAACGATTTCAAAAAACTTGAAAATATCGTTAAAACGAAACGAACATTTAAATTTTATTGTGGTTGATTCACATCGACATTAAGATTTCGGGCATATCTTATTTGTTTGGTGAATTATGAAACAAGAAACAAAATAAAGATAAGATTGAAGTTGTTTTCGAAAAGACAGTTTTCTCTGCAAAGTGATTCAAATTAAATCAAGACATTTTTAAAAATGATTACGACGAAGTACTATAAATATTCATAAAATCAATAACATAGAATGTTAAGCTTCATGTAGATATAAATGAATTGAATAAATATTTTTTAAATCGTACGGAAACAGAGCAGATGTGAGGAAGTATTTAATTCTTTAATTAAGATACAGTAGAGTGCGAAAACCACGTTTTTAAAATTATTGAAATACGAATGTTTAATTTTTGTTCTAAGAAAAGGTTAGAGAATTGTATAAAACTAAATAATAACAAAACACTTAATTATTTTTTAAAAAGGTCGGTTATTTTTACTTGTTTTCTTTTCTGATTATTTATCTTTTGTTTAATATTTATTATGAAAGTACGAATTTTTAAAATGTCTATATCATCTTGCTGTTCCATAAAAATTAAAAGAGTTTCAGCATCTGCTAGTGCTTCCTTACAGCTGACTTTGGATTGTAGTTCTAAGGTGTCATTTTCTACATTATCGTCGCTACATTCTTGGAACGAACTTGGTTTAGAGATTGGTTTGGTGACACTATCGAGTAGATCATCGTCGGCCACGTGTTCACAGTCCAAAACATTCGAGTCAATATTTAGCCACTCCAGAATATTTTCGTCATTCAATTCTTCACAGCCCTGAACATTTAATCATTTATTTAACGACTGAAACACATCTAAAAATTCATCACTATCAATTTCATGTTCTTCAGCTGATTCATCTCATAAAATATTGTTAACACATTTTTCAATTGTGGTAGCTTTCACATTTTCCCAGGCATAAGATATATTGTATACAGCATCTCGAAGCGTAATTGAGTTCCAAAACTGTAAAGGACCATTGTTGTCTTCTTCATTTGTTGCAATTACGCCCTGATTCATGGGTCGTATTTAGCAGACAACGCTTCAACTGGCGGATGAGATGGAGCATTATCAAGAAGCAATATTGCATTTTGAGGGAGGCTTTTGCAGTCCATATATTTTTTTACGTGTGGAACAAATTTGTTTTTAAGCCACATTTCAAAAATGTCTCGTGTCATCCACGCAGAACGGTTGTTACAGTATCCGACTGGGAGTTTTTTTATGTCATTTAAAGCTCTAGGCGACTTTGACTTCCCCATAATATATAGCTAATTTGAGCTTATATTCTCCACTAGCATTTGAGCAACATAACACTGTAATCCCATCTTTACTAATTTTATAGCTAGGAGCTTTTTTTCTTTAGATGCTAATGTACATTGTATATTTAGGCAGATATTAAACCCCTCTCTTTAATAACGTTTGACAACGTGTCACAAAAAATTATAGCCCCAATATTGTCAGTACTAAGCTGTTCTTCTTGAATTTGCAATTCTCTACTTCCATGCGTTTCTTTAAAACGTCGCAACCAACCTGTTGAAAGTGTAAGTCTATCGGTGATTTGTAACTTTTCTGCAAAGTATGTTGCTTTAGCTAACACACGGACCGGACATCGGCTCTCCTGAATGCTCTTTGCTGAAAAAAACACTTCATCATTACATTTTCCAGTTGCTCACTCTTCGCACCTTTCATTGTTTTCCTATGTGTGGGGCCATATAGAAACGGTTTATTATCCAACTCCATATTCGTCAGCCAGCAAACTGACACTTTCACCATGTTCACGACTTTTAATAATTGCTAATTTTTTTCCACTGTTAAAACTACCCGTTTTCGCTTAGGAGCCATTACTACAGTACAACAATGCGCTGGAGTACAGTACCTACAAAAAATTAGGCCTTGCGGAGTACTTAAAGAAATATTTAAACCACAAGCAGGGTTAATCCGAACCCCGGTTAAATGGTTCACGGATAATCGGCACTTTACTGTATATACAATATTTATTTTTTTCAACTACACCATTGAATGATTACAAAGAACTATTTAATATTTATCAATTTTAGATTTTGCTTTAATTTGAAATACTACCGTAAAGTGCGACTCCATGGAATATCGATTAGGATGACAATAGATGCCACGAAGCTTACAATACGGAAGTTGAACTTCATGTTTGATGATGAGGTGTCGTTTTACAAGAACTTTCGTTTCATACACGAAACTTATATCATTAGAATGTGATATAAGGGATTGATACAATATTTGATGACACTTGATTCGCAGTCGGTGGTTTTGATACTGGGATATTTTGTGTTTTGTATTTTGTGTTGACATCAATGAAATAGAGATCTACATTAATCTAGTCATTATAGAGAATGTCGATGGTGTGATTATTTGTATGAATGTTTAAAAAGCTAAGCCTAGACCTAAAAGTTTTCTTATATGAAGACCATTTGCTGTTCGTTGGTAGCTGTCTGAGCACTTCTTAATACATCTTTTTTGCGGTGAATATCTTCTTAACTGAGTATCCATGATAATTAAACCCCTAGGTATATGGCTTCGTTGCGCCTGATAATATTATACTATTTACTTTATAGATTCTTCAGATTCTTCTTTTTGTAGGTTCTTTATGTCCGGTACTACATTTCTCAGATACAGCTTCTTGTAGATATCTTTCGAGTGTATTTACTCGTCCCGATCAGTTATGCAGCTGTCGCCTGCGTTCATTGTCAAATTGGTGCACCGCCTTTCTGGTAGATTCATTGTAAGGATATAAAATAAAGTTATACAGTGCTTCCCAAAAGTAACGGATAAATTCGTTAAAACAATTAAAAGCGGTTTACAGAAAAATCGCTGAGACGGGTATAAGGATTTAAATTTTTTGCAATTTTTTGGTATGGTTTTTAATTTCTTTCCGCCATTTTTAAACTAATTATGATATCATCACTATTTTTTTCAAATAGCAAATCCCCCATTTTTATTACGGAATATGAAATAGGATGTTTTTCTGAATTTGGTAGAGCCACAATTAATATTAGTTGTTATAAAAAAATGTTCGAGAAAAATTGCCTTAAAATTTCATGATTTTCCATTTATTGAGGTAGAAAAATAGCAGTAGCCATGCGTAACCATGGCAACCAGTTGTTTTAGATATTTTATTAAGACAATGATTAATTTTTGATATCTGAAACAGTTGGTTGCCATGGTTACGCATAGCTAATGCTATTTTGCTAACTTAAATGAATGGAAAATCAGGAAACTTTAACATAATTTTTCTTATGTAACCAATGTTAATATTGACTGTACTAAATTCAGAAAAAAGCCCTCTTCATATTCCGTAATAGAAATGGGGTATTGCTATTTGAAAAAAATATCGATGACGTCATTACAAATGAATGAAATCACGTTGGTGGCATGTATGATGATTTTCTGTATGTTTGTATCGTTGAGTTGGCCGGTATGTTTCTCAATGCGATGGAGTCCGTTGTGCTTTTTCAGTGAAAGCAGTTCAATGAACTATCCTTCAGACGAGCAATATGTCTTTTTGATGTAAACTCTGAGATGTTGTAGAGTTGATAAAGTATTATTATCACATCTTCTTAACAGCGATCACGATGACATGCAGAGATCCGTCGGTTAAATGAATAGCTTTAACATGTTCTACCGGTGGGGTTCAACGATCGGATGGTCTTAGGTTAGATTGGACCAACAGCATTAAACTTAGTTTCAATATATTCTGGGATACGACATTGTAGATCGCTTCTATGATCTACAATGTCGTATCCCAGAAGCTTCATGACATTTAGTAAAGTAATGCAGATTTGTTCTTTTGCAAGATTTTTAAATCGTCATTATCTAGTTCAGATGAAGACTAGAAAGTTTCCCTTTTTAAATAAATCAAAATTAATTCAATGAAATCAGAACGTTTTTTTATTCAAAAATTAATTTGAGCAATTATATGATAAAACTTTATGTGGATTTCCTGGTTTAGGTGTCATAATAACTTCAACAACTTTTCGTATTCTTAATTAATAATATAGTGGAATCAATTTAGAACAATGTTTGGAGATGAATATAAAAGAATTAATTGTTTTAGATTTTTACAAAAAAAACAAATACAATATTTGAATATAATTTGTACTTATTCTAAACCATTCTGTATAAAGTGGCAGTGAACATAAAACAGTTAAAAAAACGAGTTTCAACGTGCCGGACATTTGGTAGTGCTGTCAATTTGGCGGTAGGGCATTCAATTAAAAAACAAATTTATGAATGGGAGATTGTCGACAACGATAAGGAACGGAGGGGTCTAAGCGGCATTAACCGAAGTCGAATTTAAAATTTCGAATAATTAAATTTGATAAAACAAGACCACGACTTGCTTGGAATGTCAACGGGACGGTAGCGATCGAATGCGGCCGGTTTTAAAGTTTGGTGACACCCGAACGTGTTGTTGGGTCGTTGGTAATTTCTTTGGAAATGTCCTGATGCCCAAATCGAACATGATCTTATAAATTTAATTTTTATTTGTAATATAAATTTGTAATGTTATTGAATAATCAAATTTGATTTAAAAAAAGCATTTATTAAATAAAGTAATTTTAAGATTACTTAAATACAACTTTATAATTAATAAGCTGACATTTCAACTATGTCATCTTTAAATCGTTTCGATTAATAAAAAAAAAAAGTTAACAACCGAGAAAGGTTCTTGTTCGTCAACGAGAAAAATTATCATTACACAAAAAAACTTGGTACTCAGAGACATAATTCCGAGATGGAAGCAAGAGATTGAGAAGCATTTCGATTTCGTCCGGTCCTGATACAAAAGACGGAGCTCCCCTTTCGACGCGACTCGGCCCCTCTTTGTCTCTCTCTCAGAGGAGGAGGAGGACGTGGTGGAACGGGGCATTTTAACAAGCTGCAGCAGCATTGGCTTTCCGAAACACGTATTTTCACGATTTGGCTAATTGGGCCAATAAATTGTTGCTACGGTGTCCGTCCTTAATAGGGTGATTGTCTTTTGTCCCATGGCATCTGTTCGGTAAGAGACGATGTGGCCCAGTTCGGTAGTCGACGAGTATCAGCACGACCACTCGTTCTATGTGATTTCAGAACCGAATTCAGATTAAATTCAACTATAAAATAGAAAATCACTATACTGAAATTCAAAAATGAAATTGATTAATAAAAAAGTTAATAAAATTATAACAAAAAGTTAATGTTAATTCGAAGTCCAAGATTTTTCTTTTAGGTGATAACTGAAATATGGTTGTAATAATTAAGAGTTATTTGAAATAGTTGACTCATACAGTCATGAGTGATGTTACTTTAAAGATTTTTGGAAATCTTCTACTGAATTGGCTGAAGACGGTCCTGTTGTTTGGTCTCACTTATCAAGCGTAATTCGGTGTGCCGTGGTCTTTACCGGGTTTAACTCGGATTACCAAGTGAGAAATTGGCAACCGACGACCGCCACGTGAAATTTCTTAATTACTTTGCGAGCAGACGAGCACCAGGGGCCGGTTAAAACAGTTTTTGTGTAAGTGCTTATTTATTTAATAGCGCCGCCGCCGTAAGCGCCACCTGTCCGCCTTAATTATTACCTGTAGCCACCTCAGACGTCGTCGACGCAAATAAAGTGATTTCAGTCGCGACGTACACGTTTAAACGCCGCAGGAAATTACTTATAGATTACAGAGCCTTAGTATCAACAAAAGAAGCGGACGACGAAGAGGTGACCCGGTCTCAGTCGATAATTAAGTCCGCTAATTTAATTTGTGTACAAACGGGTTTAATTAAATAAAACCGTCGACGGGACGACCCTTAAACCGAGGATTAAGTCCTTTAGGTATCGCGCTGCCGCGGCTTTGGGAGGGTTCGGTCGCTTATCAGCCTTAATTTGTGTTTTAAATTAAGGCCAGGGTTGACGTGGAGCTAAATAAATGCCCGACATACCAACCGAGGAGGGAAGAGCTCAAACCAACGGGGGACCCCCCGCATCCATCGTATACGTGAAACAGCGTTATTGTCGCGTCGCGCCATCTCGCGACGGTAGCTCCCGGTGTACTGTGGCAGGACAACGTTGTGCAGGAATGGGACAGCACTTGCACGTAATGGCCTAGCAGTAGATGTCTGCACGTCAGCCATGTAATAGGAGACGAGGAATGGCTAGCTCCAAAAAGGAAAAAGAATAGTTGGGGTGGTAAAAACAATTGCTACTGGTGGTTACTTATCGATGGTACAGGTGATTTTCACTACTGTAGATCCAGAATACAGGACCGTATTAAGTAAATTTATTTTGTTATTATAACTGTAATAAAATTGTCATAAATCTTCAGTGTTTCTACCTGTTAAAAATGTACACTCCTGATGTTATTTTTTTGTTTGATACCTTATTATATTGGCTAAATTCTGTTTTTCAAACAAATTACTGCGTTTGAAGGCTTGAATCTTAATTCTATAATCTGATCGGAATCACATGTTTCCACGACACTTTTAACTTTGTGTATAAAGCTCTAGATGGAGTATAAAAGTGAAATCTAGACAGTCCATTGATCAAAACCGACGCCGTGCAAGATAGAAATGCAAGAATGGGCGAATGTTCCTCTATAATGTTGCGCAACAGCTTTACATGCATTATGATGTACAATGTGTTAATTAATTAACGTCACCGACAAAGTATGCAACCAATATCACAAATTGGTATTGCAACGTGACGAAAGTTACTAAAAATGATGGCGGTAATTCATTAACTTTAAAAGCCGTTTAAAATATATTTAGATATATTTTAATAATTAAAAAAATATTTTAAATATAGAAAATGTTTTAACTTTCTGTCCTTTTATTTAAAATAATTTTTAGTGTACCCATAGTTTGAAATTAATGTTGAAAGTAGTGTCTTTATTTATTTATTAAAAAAATATATAGTTTCGAAAAATATAAAGGCAGCAAAAATTAGTTAAAGAACAAAGAAAATACGGAAACTCACAAAGCGTACGACAATCACAACAATAACGATTCGATCAGCTGTCAACATCTGGTTATTTATTTAAAATTATTCAAACTACCACTACACATTGAGATATGCAGCCAATATTACACAGAGTCACGTGGGTTGCGATAATTAATTAACACAGTGTACACAGGAAAAAATCGTGTCGTGTAAAAATTTTAGAATACATAGTTGGTAAAAAGAATTAGAGTAAAAATTGTAATACCACATGGTAAAAACAACTCTAATGTACACTAATTCTGTATGTATTTAATATTAATATAGAGTTCATATATTATTCACTTAATAGAGTAGTGTTTACAGTTCTCTAAAACGTGTAAACTGAACTTTTCCTTCAGGTACTTCGTAGGCATCGCACTATTTTGCTCGGGATTACTCGTCGGTACCACGTGATTAACATGTGGTGTGATACAGCTAAAATTTAACGGTCATCTACTAAACGAGTCGTAACTTGATAGCGTCTCGAGACCTGATTTACGCGATATAGAAAGAAAGAACGATTATTTTTATTTTAATTGTGTTTGCCAAAATAAAACATTCATGATGTGAAATTAGTGGAACTTCCGGAAGATTTTACATACAAGTTCCTTGTGAAGATTGGTAAGTATGTACAACTATACATACAGAAAACTTATAGAAGACTCATTAGATGCAGTTTTCATGGTGACTCGGTGGAAGCTTTAAAATGGATTAAGTATGGTTATATAAAAAGAATTGAAAGTTACACACTATTTAGTGATATTTTGTCACTTAATAGAGTAACATTAGAACGAATCTTTAATAATTTACAGTGCTAATTTTACGCTGATTAGATTAGAAATGTATCTAATTAGAGTCACGACAACATCTAGTTAGATTACATATAATACACTGTTATAGTGTAACGATTTTACACTATTTAATAAACACCATCTGTCACTATTTAGTGTAAAATTTTAATCTATTCACCCACACTATATAGTGCAAAAAAATAACTCTAAATATATTGGACCGATCTGAGCCTTGTTTTAGAGTTGATTTTTACTCTATATTTTTTCCTGTGTACTCATTTGCCGACTCTTTATGGATATATATTAAGTGTTGGATGGAGACTGCGTGCATCTTCGGTTGGCATATTAAAACTCACGCATTCATCTTATCCCCAAAATCGAGGGAGTCAAATCTCGCCAAGACAAAGCATGATTGTCTTGCATTTAGAATCGCTACACTTTTATCAATGACAGTTTGGAAGTATTAATTGTGCGCACCTCAATTCCTATGACTTAGATGCCACTATTCGGACGAAATCTACATTTCATGGATATGAAGATATTCCATCTGCTATTTTATCATTAGGATCATTGCTTTTAATCTTACCCACATCAGACGTAGAGTTAGCCAAGAGGATTCATCTTCCCCAGCTCATTCTAACCATGGATTAGATAAGTTTTTATGTAATTGGCGTGAAATTTATGGACTTGAGAAAATCTTTGGATAAGCCCATAAATCTACAACAAGAAGGTTTAAACACCAAAAATTTCTATATTGCATTTTATTTCTGTATTGAATGTGCATCAAAATTGTCCAAAAACTTTCCGATAACAACAAATCAATAAATTAAATAAAATAACAATGTCTTCTGTTTGTACTTTTATTAAAAATGGATTATTTGTTTTTAATTCTACCGGTTTCGGTTCAATGGTAGAACCATCTTCAGGAACCCTCGAATGTCGTCAATCGCAATAAAAGTACAAACAGAAGACATTGTTATTTTATTTAATGCTTTAAAATGGAAAGAAATAACGAATACAACAAAATCAATAAATGTCTTATTCATTATTTGTACCATTACAACTCAGTGATATAAACAAGTAAATTTCAGAAATCGGCCAACCACGGCATCGTTTCTAAGATTTTACAGGCCAATAAGTTTGTACAAGAAAATGTACAACTTGCAATATGTAACATGGTATTTACGACGATAAGTGGCATAACATTCCATTTTTCTTATTTAACTTTAAAGTTTCGAATTTGTGTTTAATAAATTTATGACAAGGATCTATCAGATATAAGAGCACAATTGGTCAAGTATTTTAAAACAGTTTGAAAACTGAAATTTCACCCGATTTTATTTTTTAGCGGAATGCCCAAATTTGGACAGTTAGCAACTAATTCTGAAAATATACATATTTATACATTGCTTGGTCGTAGGCTTATTAGCTGATTACTTGTGGAAGACCGTGAATATTTGACACATATTAATCATTAGATTTACATAGTTTGAATAGAATAGGATATAGATATGTTATGCAATTGATTTAAATTAAACTTAACATTCGAAAATTAACATTTAACGAATTGAATTGTAAATTTAAATTTGTATACATCTAGTAAGATGGTCGTGTAACTAATTCCCACCAGATCCTGGTTTCTCGTCTTGGACATACTTGAGAGACGGTGGATCGCGAAGAAGCGGGAGCTATGTAAATGGTTTCGCGAACCCGCTTAATTCAATTAGGTTTTTTCCGGTCTCTGGCCGCCGGAGTCTGGCATCTTTATTGCGACCGCGACGGCGGCCGTTGAAATTCAACATTTAGACATAATTCCTCGTATCTCAATTTGCGGAATCGGACGGGAGACGAGCGTTGTCGTCCCAGTCCGGCTTGGACATACTTGTAAAAAAGTCGTTCCGGCATTAACGAGACCGCGTTTCTGTTCGCGGTAGCGCCACCCGAGGCTCGTAAAACGCCCTTTCTGCACCGACGGAAGGACACCATTGTTCTTTGCGTGGCTTTGGGGGACTTAATTACTAGTACCACTCTATACAATTTCCAATCCGTTGATTGGTCCATGACTGTTACTGGATTTTCTATACAAAGTGGTTTATTTTTAAGAATCGTTTTTTTAATTAAAACAAATAACTTCTAAATACTTAACATTTTCGTTAAAATCTTTTTGCAGTTTGAATTCACTTAAATTGCAAAACTTCTCGGTATGAAATTCCGTACCTTCGACCAACAAACATCTCCAGAGGATAAAACCAATAACACCAAAGCGGCGTCGGCACGTAGAAGTACCAAGACCGCGGCGTCCCGACTAATTCGGAATTTCCTTATCGTTCTTTTACATCATCCTTTCGCGGTTCTGACCTGCGGATTTCCGCGAACGCCTATCGCGACCACCGCATCGCGCCGCCACAACCGTGCTTTGCATCGCATGAGACGGTTCAGGACACCGCCCCTTATCTTAAGAGTGTTAGAGAGCTAATTAATTAAATTCCAAGAAGAGGAGGTTGCCAGCCGCCTTCTACTTCTGCTACACCAGAACACACCAGAAGTAGAAACTGCTGGTGAGAGACAGAAAAAACCTGTGGGTGGACGTGCAAAAGTATAGCAAGAGAAGGAAAGAGAACATGTTGGTGGGAGATAAATACGAAGAAGTGGAACGGATCTTAAAAAAATTACTCATTTATTTATGATGTTTCAATAAAATAGTATTCAACGTGATGAAAGTCAAATTATAGATATTAATAGCAAGTTTGATATGATGTGGATATCTTTAGATGCATCCTTCTCTTCACCCTTCTGGATGAAAAGAGAGAGCTAAATGATACAGACACCAAAGAGAAAGAAGGGACTATTCGTTAATGAAATCGGGTACGACACAAGGCTGCCGGTGCTTGTAATTATTATTCAATAGACACTCCGCGTTTTAATTGGTCGGAACGACGTTCTTCTATCTCTCTCCCTCGGCAACCGCTCCTCCGCGGCTCTTTTCCTGCAAATTCGTTCTTCGTCTCTCAAACCATCCGTTCTCTCTCTGACCAGTCGGGCTACCGCCGCCTCGTTTTTGCCGTGCAGGGATTAATTAATTTCGTTGTTAAAATTAATTGCCTTAATTATTGCCGAGGCGGAGTGGAAAGACGCTGACTCGTTTACTTGCTCGCTTACTCCATACAGGTCATAGTTTTTCATCTCTTTCTAGTGGCAGCGCGCAAATTGCGGCGTTAATATTAGCTCGTTTTTTGTTTCTTTCTATGCGCTGAGCAGAAAGTCGATGGAGGCGAGGAAGATCAGAGGCGGCTGGGATGATGTGTTTTGACTGATCGCCTACATTTGTTTCTCTGCAACATTTCTGTGACATTAACATCTTCGGAATTGGAATAATGGAATAAATAATAGACCTGTTAATATTATTACACTTACTAAACAAATTTGAAAACATTTTTGACTTTGAAGTCAAAAGATATGTCATACGGAAGAAAGTTTTCGCCTTGTCGTACCCGACTTTATAATTGCAAGTATGCAACCAATATCGCAAATCGTGTATTGCAATACCGATACTGTGATATTGGTTGCATATTTGTAATGATGACGTCGGGTACGATAATTAATTAACACAGTGTATAACTAAAACCAAATAAGGTGAATGAAAATATCTCTCTAATATAGCTCTATTAAGTATTGAACATTTAACAATGAAATAATACGTAACTTGCTGTGAGGTATAATTCTAGGAAAACCAATCTACATTAATAGCTCGAGTGAAAAGTGGTGGTCGGGTCGAACGTCGTCGGTCGAAGAGTCAGATTTCAAATTTTACGCTAATTTCTTAATACGGTCATAAAAACTTGTGGGGGACAAAAGACGCGGCTGCGGCCGAAATTTCTGTTGCATACGGACGTTTGTGGATATTGTTTCCATTTGTATATATATATAGAAAGAAGTCATTAGTTATTAAGTGTTAAGCTTATGGTAATAAGTTTTGGTCTGTTGGTGAATTGTGGCTTAAGGCGGCATGAAGTCTCCATCGGCACGCACTCACCATGCGGGAGGTAAAGTCCTCATTCCATCTAATACAATTCCATCGTATTGTATGCATTTCTTTTTGTCTACATATATCCGATGTGTTGATAGTTGTTCGTTTTACTACTTGCCGATATCGTTTTTGAAGTGAGTTGATTTATTACGCTGACAGACATGCTTCGTGGTTAATTTCCAAGAAGATTTATTTCAGTACATCACCAGCCGTGGTTGTTTAAATTTCCTAGAGTGAAAATGATACCGTCATCACGATTTTACAACTTACAGTTTAAATTCTTTGTTCCTCTTATTATCATTTAACAAAATGCATGTCTTATTATTTCTTGGAAATCTATAAAGGGGGTAAAGAACCAAATACTTACGATTTCTTGGAATAAGAATTTAAAAGGAATTTCGGTTACCAACAATTTGCCGGATCGTTCGTTTTAATATCATCCAAAGAAAAAGCGGTGCCTCCTTTTACGCGAGTCTGGCAATAACAGTTCCTAATTAAAATTTATCGGTACCGATATAAATCTTCGCACCGCTGCTGGGCAGCGGCGGCGGCTTTCTTCGGGGCGGAACAAAAACAGGACCCGGGACGGACACGCGATGTACGTAATTCTTCGGCAGCGGTTATACAATTAGAAAATCACGGCACAGAAGACGTAAAAATGTAAGAACCGTCCGTCGCGTCGTTGCCGTTGCGTCATGGCAAAAATGCACTGATGTACGACCTTAAATAAGCGAATTTCGATTCTTGTAGCGCTCTACGTTGCCTCGTTACCATTATAGACTGCGTCCGGGCTCGTTTTGGATCAAACCACACCGATAATGGCTAAGGACAAATTTCTCCGCGAGTTCTTCGGAACGAAAGACCTCGAAGTGTGTTTTCTTCACGACTAGGAAGATTTCTTCAACTTCTTATGGAACTGGTTCTTTAGAAATTCTTCGATATATTTTTCAAATAAATCAGATTTATGTTTAGACACACATAAAAATTTATTATACCTATTGGTTCATTTTTTTTAATTAATATCATGCTTGGTCCATAAAATTCCAGATCCTACATCTAGTCCAAGTTCAATTCTGAAATGACTTGAGTTAATTCAAACAATCAATTAGTCTAGAATTAACTATTTTTATGCTCTAGTTATACCTGAATGGACGTGCAAAATTGAAAGTGACAATTTTATTGTGACCTGGCTAAATATATCGTATGGTTGTTGTATAATGTTAACGATTTATAGTAATTTGGAAATTAAATTGTAAGGAAATAATAAACTAGAAGGAATAGACAACTAGAAGAAGCAGAAAACAGAAGATGAAGAAGAACAAATTGGAGGTTTCCTTCTCAGGTTTAGTTTGAGGTTGTCTTGTTTTAACTATAAAATGCTAATTTATATCAATGAAGAAATTTATTTTATATGTATATGGACATGTCGGTGGCAATTGGGATTTATGATCATCAAGCATGGTGTTTTTATGTCGAAGCATTTCAATATGCTATAGATATTTACAAGAGCAAGCTTAAACAAGAGGTGTCTAATGTTGAAGCAGACGTTGAAGTTTGCACAAGAATACAAATTTAAGCATGAGCAATAAGAAAAATTATGAAAAAGCTAACATGAGAGAACTAATAAGAGTAATTAAATCGGGAGCTCATATAAAAATGATAACAATTGGAGATTACTCGACTACAAGATTTTTTCAAAGAAGAACCTAAGTTAAGGTGCTCTTATATAAAGCTTGCGAGGTGTTATTCTCTGTAGCTAAGAAGGAAGGGGGGATGCTCATTAGAATGGAAAAGAGATCTACATTGAGGGGCGAGTGATCTCATTTGATTATATAATAATAGATCACGAATCAGATTAGCGGCAGAAAGGAAAGGAAGTGAAAACATATAAGATTGGTGGAGGAGATAAAATGATAAATTAAAGTAAATTAAAGGTCATACACAGTACTATTTTAATGAAACTTTTTTGAAGGCTAAAAAGGGGGAATAGAGAAGCGAAAATGTTGCAATATTGGTAAGCGCTATGTTTGATCTTTTTTGGATATTATCATCAATTTCTCTCTTGTTGTCAAATTCAGTTTCCAAGTGATTTTCCAAAAGTTCTCTTGGTCGTTGAATATCCATTGGCATGACAGATTTCTTAATGGCGTTTTGGGTTCTAGCTTCCTTCTTATCTTCTTTATGAGCTTATACAGGGATTGATTTAAACTAAGATTTAGCTTAGTTTGGCATAAAAAATCCTTAGAATATGATGTTATTTCAAAAAATTCTGTTTAATTGTATCGGATATCATTTGGAAAATGAGTGCCGAAGTTAACAAAAAATACTAGATCAATCATCATCAGATTCACACCCCACCAAACTGCTGACAACACATGCTTATTTCATAGCGTATGCTCGGGTACATTTGGTTATGGTTACGATCAAAACCAATTCTTCAAGTCTAACTAGTATCATCATATGACACATCATACATCAAGTGTCTAATATATCGTTTATATCAAAAGCTGAAAGTACAGAAGCTGAAATTATCTTACTACAAATAGAGCAAATGGTATAGTATATACTCAATTTTTAGAATATTTTAGTTAAGATGCGATTAAGTTGCAACACTTGATATTAAGTTTTTCTGAACACTGTTCTCTTGTTTCTTCAGCTGCATTCTTCAAATCTTTGATTAATTCACTAATCATCATATAACATAGTACTCCGAAAATTAATTTCGAGTCAACTGATATTTAAAACCAAAAATATTTAGTGTTATTATACTCTTCTTAATTAATTGATAAATAGTGCTACTAAGTAAATATATTAACTTAGACCTTTTGGCTTTTTACCCCCTTATATGTGTGTTATTTGTCTATGTTCATTCTCGTTTTGATTATATCGATCTCTTCTATATTCTTATCATGTCATGATCATAAGTAAATAAGTTACAACAAAATCACATTAAAAAAGTCTTTTTGTGATGTGATTATTATACGAGGTTAATATACGAGGTTAATATAAGCAAATATTTAAAAATTACAATAATGAAGAAGATAATTTTTGCACCTGGACTTTTTTGTGAAGGTCATTTTAAAAAGGTCACCTTTAGTAAGATCGTAAAGCATATCGGAGAAAACCAATTTGTATCATTAATTAACAAATTAACATTTAAATTATTAATGGGCGAAGCCTCAGCGGTTCTGTTGGGCCATAAATCGAGATCGGTAGCAGGTCTCGTTACTTAGGTAGTGTTAAATGGTGCTCGGCCGCCGGTAATTACGTTTTATATAAATTATTGTTCGTAAAAGTGTTGGACCTCGAGGCGATCGATCGTAGATCATTTTGTGGCCGCCTTCGATTCGTATCGGCTTTTAATTTGAACGGGGTTGGTCCCATCTGGTCTCACGGCTGTTTTGATCTGGGCAATTCCCTTATTTAGTGCCTGGGCAATCACCAGGAGCGCATCAGTTGGTTGGTTACCTTGATTGGCCATCTCATAAAATAAAGGATTTGAAAATATAAAAGATATTTTAAAACGCCTTCGCAAATTTTTTCAATGCAGTAGAAGAAAATGTTTTAAATAAGGACAGGAATCTTGTTTCTCTTTTCTTATAGCCGTAACAAAACATAATCTAATTAAGTACGAATGGACAAATTAAGGATCCGAACAAATTAACGTTATGGACGGTCGGTGGCAGAGGATGCTTAATAAATTGCAGATAGGCATCTGGCAATGCTGCGGGATGCCTCTCGAAAGGAAATACCCAGCGAATACACCGCGACTACCATATAGGATCGGGAGGAAGCCGAACGAGGCACTTAGAGCGTATCAAAAACCAATTATCCCGAGATTTTTCTGCATTCCCGCCTCGCCGTTTTCCAGGAATTTTCACTCGCCGTTCCTCAAACTATAAAAGTCGCTCGCCTAGCTATTCGACATGGAGAAATTACTCGTCGTAGACGTCTAGCCATTCGTCAATTGCCCAATGGAAATCTCGACTGTTGCTGCTGTTTCGATTTCTTATTAAAGTCCTTGAACCGGAGTAACCGTAAGTTTTGTACCACTCTCTTATCGTGCAATAAACACTTTTTTTTTTTTGAAAAATGGGATTTTTTCTACTTTTAATTAAGATTACTTAGTTTTAATTATAACGCGTATCGAACAAAACTCGATTAGTCAACTTTAAATGACTTTGAAAGTTTAGACTGTTCATTATTTAATCAACATTCTTAGTGCGTCCTCGTTAAAATGCCCAAACACATAAATACGCACTCGTTGCGTATCAGTTTTGAATAACACACGTTATTGCGATTAGATATGCTTAAATTTTTTGTTATTAATTAGGTTTTGTTTATGGGTTTATGTATTTAAATAATACAATAAAATACTATTACGAATTCGTTTATTCTATTCATTATAGATATTTTAAATAAATCTTATTTACAAATTTAAACAATAATAAAACATTTTTAATATACATTTTATACAAGTATTTACAATTTTTCGTCAACTAAAAAAATTATTAATCAGTCTTATACAGAGATATACGTTTATGTACAAATTAACAAAACAGAAAAAAAACAATATCTAAACATTAGAATTGCCCCTTTTTAATCATAAATATTACAGTAGATGAAAGGAGAAAATAAAAAAAGTTTCGAAATTAATTCAAAAATTAACAAAGAGAATAAAGAAAGGTTTTCTTTTATGACACATAGAGTTAACTTTAACTTTTTTTTCATTGGATTTTATCACTGAGGGATATTTAGTATTGGACCATGATTCGCAAAGTTGAATTGCGGCGGTCGATGAGCCATTGTGGCATTGAGAAAGTGCGGGAAGAGGTTTGGCGTTCCAGGAAATAGGCCAAAGGTCGCAGGTAACAGAGGAGGTCGTGCGGATAACCTTAACTTTTCCAATTCTGCTTCTTGTAGTCGCTTAGCTTTCGCCCGACGGTTTTGAAACCAAATCTTAACCTGAAAATTACAATAAAAATAATTTTACTAAATTTATTTAATTTATTTAAATTTTGAAATAATTTTAAATTAATCTTAATTACCTGTGTTTCTGTTAATCTCAAAGAACTTGAAAATTCCGCCCTCTCAGCTATACTCAAATACTGTTTATCTCTAAATTTCTTTTCTAAAGCGAGAAGTTGTTGAGTTGTGAAGGGGGTTCTTGGTTTTCTATTTGGTTTGTGTTTCCTAAGAGCGCATCTAACTATTGGTGGACCGGTGTTTTGGGTAATGTTAGCTATACTTGCTAAAAAAAAAGAAATTTCTTTTAGGGCAAATTTTTAAATTTTATGGTTAATTTGAAAATTATAATAACTTACTTTGTGGTGAATTAGATCTTAAAATTCCATGAGCTTGCCAAGGAAAAACCCAATGTGGTGGAGGCGCCTGGTTTAACAATCTTGGTACTGATGGATGTAAAGGTTGAGGAACAACCACCGTATGAGAATTAGGACTCAAACTTTCTCTACTTTCAAGGTCGTCGTCTTCGTCCACCGTAATATTTTCGTCACTATCATCATCGTATAAACTATGTTCAGAAGGTGGTTTTAATCGATCAGAAAGGAGTTCGCTTTGATCCTCTTCAAAACTCTGATCTTTCTCCTCACATTTCGGCGACGGAGAACTCGCAGTCCGCGTCGAAGATAACAACGATTCAACACTGAACGAAATCTTCGTTTTACAGTTCGTTAAGTTTACTTCAGATTTAGTTTGATCCTCCATCACAAAAATATGATAACAATCACTTGATCAAAGTTTTTTAATCACAAAACTTTAAAGTTCCACTCAAAATTTTTTTTATTTTAGTTTTATGTTTTATTTTTGTAAAGTATTTTGTCACTTTCTCTTTAAAACTGGTAGTAGGTAGACTTGCTCTCAACAAGACTCGCGATCGTAGACTGAGCATCCAGCAGTGTGCCGTTCTGTAACCATGCCTCCGAGAGGGCGGTGAGATCGTATCTAAACCACGCCTTCCCATTTATAACCTTAATGCTCCGTGACATTGCCTGTTCATTTCTCTCCCCTTTTCAAAAAGCTTTATCCCCACCACGTTTCAGTTTTCACCTCCCCACACCACATCACCACGTTTCAGAGTAATTCCGTAGCTGCCTTCAACTAATTGGGTGCTTAATAGCAATTGGGAATTTGTTGGACTTGGGATGAGAGAAATGGAGAGAGAGGGAAAAATTTAAAAAAAATTTAACAAAGCAAAAAATTGAGGATTAGTGACAATTGGCACCAGACATAATTGGTTGCAAAAATATGATTTTTTAACATAACATTTCAGAATCACTTTATTATTATCCAACTTCATGGTGCAACATATCAAAGAAAATTTCATTCACTCATTTCAACCAAACAAAAAATTCTTCGTCTTAACACAGCCTTGGTGATCATCAAATTAATTCCTTTTACTTTTCAAAGTCATTTTTAAATTTTACAATAAAATAAATAGATCGAAAAACACAATTAACACTAACAAAAGGTGAAACAAAATGAATTAAAATAGCGAACAAATCAATTATTGCCGGGCGTAGTAGGTACAGTTCCGTAACGGAGAGCTTTCGGTTATCTCTCGTATGTGTAAGTGAGATAGAGAATGAGAGAGACGCTTTGAGTTCTCCTGCTGAACATGTTGCCAATTCGCGTATCGCCGTGCCATAGGCATGGAGTTTGTGATTGGCAGTGTTCGGCTGTTTACCCGCCCAGCCTGAAAAAGGGGATTGGTCGGTTTCAGGGTGGGGATAATAAAATCAATTTAATGCCATCGAAGCTTTCAGGTGGAGGACGACGGGTACGTACACGATCGTTGATAGGGGGCGCAATTTATTTGCTTGCCTTTTCGAATCGGTTCACCTTATGGTGAACTAGCTGTAGTTTACAATATTTAAATTAAATAAGAATACTTAGGAGAGAAATTTAAATATCAAAAACCAAAATTAAGTTACTTATACATATACAAACCTTCTTAATTAAACCCTCTTCAAAATTAGCTTTAATTACTATATTAGTTACATCTAAAAGCCAAATCAATATTTTTGCCAATAGATATCAAAATAATTTGGGGTTATTGCACCAAATAATAATAATATCCAAGTTTGCAAAAAATCTCTTAGACTCGAATCCATAAAGTCTAATTGAGCATCATAATTTCATTCAAGTTTGGATTCTCAAATACTTAGGAACTCACTTGCCACTCATATTTAGATAACTATTGCGTAAATTTTAAGCAGATTTCTCACCATATTTCTTCAATACTCCAAAAGTTATGTTTATAGAGTACCATGATTTATACTATTGTATAAGTTTTAAAATAAATTTCCAAAAAATGTACTAGATGTGTTGATACTACACATAATATAAGGTTATCTCAGGTGGAGTGAATGCCAAATGGTTTCAAAACAGAAAGGGCTTGAGTTAGGTTGGATATCCTTGAAGGTATAGATTGTCCAGATTGCGAAATTTTAACCATGGGGCAATATTAACAGTACCGCTTTTATTGAAAGATCTGATATAGTAGTGCGTAGGCTATCATAGACATGTTATTAGAACATAATTAATCAAAAATAGACCTGTGAACTTGTTTTTGAAGCTTTCCAACCTTTGGTTTCTTGTGGCATAATTTTGCACAACATTTAGATATGTGTATATGTTACTTTAAATTCTAGAAAACTGGTAAATCTTAGGTTTTATGTCAGAATCAAATCTTGGGATATACCAAGTTGGGTTGGTAAAAGGGCGAAATTTGAGTCGTGATTTATTACGAAAGTTAGAAATTGGTAAATCCTAGGATACTCCCATCCGTATTGGTCAAAATAAAGTTTTCTGCTGTTTTGATGGGGTTACAAAAACAATATGAACAAATCCAGGATTATTTAATATCCACAACAACAGCTAATAACGTCCTTGGGTCTAAGTTAGATTCCATCTACATCAGATATTCATTTTTTTTGTTGTTCTAAAGCTTGACGAGATTTCTCTCCATGGGTTTCCTTGTTTTTGATTGCTTGAATGAATTTGAGAAATTCGGAGCAATGACTGCTCACATTGGTTTCCATCAAATTGTGATGTTTTGAAAATCTTGATTACTACGTTCCATTAACCCCAGTGACTGGCTTTGTCGGAATTTGCCTTGAACAATTTTTTTATCAGAATGTTTTATACTAGATGCTCCAAATAGAGTGAATATGTGAGGTAGTTAACAAGCAAATTTTTTAGCCCATAACGAGAAATAAAGTTAATAAAGAGAACGTAGAATTACAAATTCGGTAAGATGATCTTGATGTCTGCGTGGAAGAGTGGATCGTGACTATGTTACGAATCAAATGCAGTCTATTTGGTTACAACCGCGTTCTATTGTAATATACAGGGTGATTTATAACATATGTAGCAGATTAAAAGGGGAATCGCTCAAAAACTGGTGTTTGTTTGTTGAGAAACGCTGATACCATGTTTTTATTGCTGCTAATTCAGTTGATTTGGTTACCTAGCAGCGGACATGTCATTTAACAAGTATTTTAATTGTTCTTTACTGAATATCAGCGGTTCCCAAAAATTGACGATAACTTATTTAAAAAATTAACATGCGATATCTATGTAACTATTAAGTTTTTAACAAAACATTATTAAGAAAATCACTTTAGTTTGACCTCAAGTACCTACCCGTTGAGTCTGCTCCATATTTTATAAATCACCCCGTATATTGCTTTTGTACAATTTTTGTTTGTTTATTTTTCTTTTCTTTTTTTTTATATATTCATGTTTGATTTTTTTTTAATGTTAAATATGTGGGTTGTGCCAAGAAATATTACTATTATTATTATTATGTATCATAGTAAACTTTAAATTTCTGTTCAAATAAGTCAATTTGGCATCTGCAGTTTATTTTACTATTTAAATTAGTGTTACAAGTCCATTTTTGAAAATGATGTGTTCCTTTTGGCAAGATTGGCTTATCGGCAAATACCACAGTTATATTTTTGTATTTGCGATTAAGCTCTTTCAATGTTCTAGTTGTGTTGTGTAGTTTCGTCTAAGTCATAGGGATGAAGTGCCATAAAATCAGTTCGACTTTTTGTTAGATGCATCCCTTTCTCTTGGTCTTCTTCTACTTCTGAAAGTGAAAAAAGAAACAGAATCAGGAAAGAGCATGATGTGGGTGAAGTTAAGGAAAAGTACAAAAGAATTAATTTGTTAGAGTTCATGATAGTTTTCATCAAAGTAGATGGAGAAATGGAAAGTCTTATTGCTCAAGCTACGTATAATACTTTTTTGATTCTGATGATGAGAATACAGAACAATGACCAACAACAAATTTGTGGGATTTTGTTGGTGCCAGAAACAGAAGGCAGTACTATTTTATTAAAAACTCAACAGAATCGTTCGCTTAATGTGCAAATCATTCAGAATAGAAAAGGGCAGGGCTCCGTAGGTGTAACGATACGGAATAGAAATAGAAACCTTTTTCAGAAAAAAAAAAAAAAATAAAAATTTTGCTGGATGCTGGATGACAGTTTCTATAAACCACCTTCTTTTCTGCAAACACCCAAAAAATTATCCAAGACACATTATATAAAAAGGTTTAAGAAGGAAGAAATTTCAACGTAACCAATCAATTAGAAGACCTTTTACTACTGCGACTCCAGCTAAATCACAAACACTAGCGGTTTGGTTGTTCTGGTTTACCTGCCATGTTTTCTATGGAAAATTTTTCTTGCTTTTACACCCAATAATACAAAATAATCTCAGTTTCGACTTTTTTGTAATTGCTTTTCTATGCTTCCATATCTATTTTGGATGTAGCTTACTAATAATTTCAATCTATATTTCTATGAATTTTTGATTTTTATCCTTAGCGTTTTCGTAACTCGACACTTTTAACAACATAATAAAACAATTTTTGTTTGATAACCGGAGGATTAAAAATATTTCCTAGAATTCAATTACAGTTAAAAATCTGTCAGTGCAATATCCATCCTATTAACAGTTTCCAACACAGCTCATTTATTTGTACAAAAGGCCAACCGATCATCGTCACAAAGCGAGCAGATTTAAGCCCATTGAAAAAACTACCCCCACAGCGTCCTTTAGCTAATAAGTCGCCCAATGTTATCTGACCAAAAACGTCAACAGATATCAGTTGGAGCGATCCCGGGGGAACGTTGAGGGATATAGGCACACGTTCCTGTCACTCATCCATTTCGCCCCGTCCCAGTACGTATAATCCGTTCAGAACACCCCTGGTGGTCCCTTAATTCCTGTTACAAACTCTCGTTGTTTGCAAATGGGATTTAAAAGGATAAGTCGATGGTGTGTTTTCTTCGCACTTGTTCAACTTTGTGTTTACCTGTACTAAAATGAGTTTGATTTTCTTAAAATCACTAAGAAATGTGCGATTTGTTAGAAATAATTTAAAGTAAACATTTTGTGATTACCTTTTAGATTTGTTAATTTCTACTATGGATGTTGGTTTTATTATAAAACGTGACCTTTTCTAAAAGCTCAAAAAATGGGATTTTCGAGTTAGCCCCATGGACGGACAAACAAATAAAGGGATTATCGGACGAACCACAACGGTATTCAGAGAAAATTGAAATGGATACGGGAGATTAGTACCTTCTGAAGTCTTGAAGGACAACAATTACCGAAGCAATTCCTCGGAAAATGGCCAAAGTGTCCTTTCATTTATTACGGGCCGCACCACACTAAAGAAATACTGTTATACTGTGGTACTATTCTTAAACCAGATTTTAAGGTTGTTTCAAGGATTAACTTTTTACGGATTAGTGGAGTTTTGTCAAAATAGAAATGCAACGGTTTACGGTAAAATAACTTTATGGCTAAAAGAAATTGTTGTTTTATGACTTAAAAAGATTAACTTTTAAAATTCCATTAAAATTTTGCAGTCAAATTTAAGCGAATTTAAAAAATTTTATGGATAAGTATAAAACCATTCATAATAATATTTCTGCAAAGTGTTTTTGTATCACAGCTTTTAGTATTGATGAATTTTTAAATGTTTTGAGAGATGGTAGAAACCGTTTTGTTATTATAATTTGCACTTTAAACTGTTTGAATGAATAAATTTAATGCACACAAATTCGAACAATTATCCACATCGTTGCGTTCTACTTTTAGTTCAATAAAAATGTACAAAAATCTAGCACTGCACAATAACTAATACTAGAGCTAACACTAGCAGTAGAACTAAAACTAGACCTAGAACTAGAAACATTCGGGTTTAGGCGCACGTCTCTTAAGACGGCTAAACCCGAATGTTTCTAGTTCTCGGTTTTGTGTTAGTTCTAGTATTGCACTATAACTAACACTAGACCTACAACTAGAAACATTGGGGTTTAGCCATCTTAAGAGATAAATCCGAATGTTTCTAGTTCTAAGTCTAGTGTTAGTTTTAATTTTCATTCAATTAATATATTGTATATTTGTGTTATTCAATTCTAAAGTTCCCTACAATTAACCACTTTTAACAGTTTACAAACGAGGATCGCTTTCTTTTGATACAGCCAAAAAAAAAAATAAGCATCGAACCCGATCCACTTAATCATCCACTTAACAAAAGGGCAGAAGCACCCAAACGTATAGAGACCCTCAAAAATTTCAGGACAATAAATTACGTGTTTCACGGTGTCAAATAAAATAGACACATACACACACACGTTCGTATAGACTTCAAGCGCGTTTAGCGTCGTTTAGGATGCTATTACTGTGCGTGTTTGGTAGGGGAAGTCAATGAAAATCACGTCGGCGGCAGATGGTCCATGATTTTTGGATTGTTACCCGCGTCACGGTTTCATGGTTCAGCACAAGAGAACCCGGCTTCAGCTTGTTGGGTCGCGTCCGGTGTTTAATATCAAATTAGCACATACGCCATTGGGCCAACGAGCCAATGGGAATCGTTTCAAAGGGGGGCCACGCCGAAATGTAAAAGAGCGAGACTGCGCGAAAAATAAGTAGGGAGAAAACGTGAGAGACTCCGAATCCGAAGAGATTTGTCGTGGGTCATTTAATTTAAAAGTAATTACGATTTGATTTATTTATTCGGGTTCCTACTATTATTGGTGTGCCTCTCAACGCGATGCCAGTTGGTCCGTTTAGTGTTTGCAAGTTGACTACTATTGGACTGCAATAAAGCTATTAAGTATATGTAGTTAAAGTACCCTTAACCAGGATAGATGGCAACCAAACTCGTTCGGGTGTGTTAATTGCATTGTCGGTGAGGTACTTTACTTTAATAGTAATAGTGATCATTATTAAAGTGTTTAGATGAATAAAATTTATTGAAGTATCCTAATGATATCAACTTGAAGTATTAAAGAAAAGTTTTTTTTATTAAAAGATAATGATGCTTGAAGTAATATTTTTTTCGATAAGTAGGTACTGTTCTTGAAGAGGGGTTGAAATGAAGGAGGTAGAATTTTTTTATAGCCACTACGATTCATAAACGGCGTCGGTATCGCTTAGAAGATCGACGGCGGCGTTGTTGGAGAGCGCGCGGCCTCTGGCGGGCGCAATATCATTAAAACGGCAGATAAAGGGCCCCAAACGACGTCGTAACCGACTTTTATGACCGTCGCATTTGAATACGTCCGCCGCGGACAATTGCGACCCGGAACGAGCCTTAATCCCGCAGTTTCGCTATCGCCCGCCGCTAGATGGCTTGATTAAAAACGCGCAGGATCGGACTTGCGTACAAGAAGCCATTACATTTAAAATCCATTTTAAATCTTATTATTAAAATTATTTTCTGCCGGATAAAACATTAAAAAAATCAATTAAGTCTGGATTTAACTAGAAATGGTGAAAGGAGGTGTTTAAGAAAAATAACTGAATACTGTACTGAAAACCAGCAAATGTTTTACGTTCGCGGTAATTTTCGAAACGGGCTGGGCGCGGCACCGTTCCAAATAGCAGGAATAACGGACGCCTATTACCAGCGGGGGTTTTTTTTTTGTTGGATCGTTTTAGCGTCCGCCGCGACGCCGCTAATGTCTGTATAAGTCGGCTAATTTTTTTCAGTACATTTGGCCACGTTAATTCCTGCCTCCCGGCTCTTTTTCGATGTTTTGGCCCATTTAACCGCCTCGGCTGTCTACCCGGTAATGAATGCAGCAGGTATTAGCGCTACCGTAGTCGCTATCTTTACGTCTTCGCCGTCACTCGACGTTCCCGAGAAAATTGCCCCTGTTTTCGAGCCTTTTTACGGCTCTCCGTAATTGCCACCGCGCCCGACTTTACGGCTTAAGCTTTTTTGTTAAATGCTATAATTACATCGTATGCAATTTTGACGATTCTATTATGCAGTTAATTTTTTCACAGTAGAAAACTTCATCTGGTACTTATAAACTATAAAGAACATAATGTTATAAGAAAAAGATATAAAAACAAAAATTTATTTCTTAAGTTTTTTTTGTTTTATGTAAGGTAGCTTTAAGACTATAAAAACAATCATTTACGACCTTTTTCCGTCTAGAGAACAAGCAATTTCATCAGATTCAATAGATAACGTTTTAAAATGTCTATGTGTAATGTTATTATTAATATTATTTCATGGAATGTTCAATCGCTTAGTTCTAAAAAACAAATTCTTGATACGCTTATACATATTTAGTAGAGTTTAACATTAGACTTTTCTGAATCTTGGTTCAAACCGAGAAGTAGTACTGGTTTTAGATGCTGTGTGTGATGGTCTTGCTATTTTCATTAATGTTGTTTGTGGTGTTAATTTGTTAGAATACAACATCACCTTGTTTTCCGTGTAAACAAGCTGGAGTTGAAGTGATATGTTCGATCCATAATGATTCATTGTGGTCAGAAACTACAATTTTAAACGGCAAAGTGTGTTTATTTTGTGGATTTGGTGACTTAGGCCCCTGAAAAAGTTTTGGGATTAAGAACATACAAGTTTATATACTAGTTTATAATATTCAAATTTAAACAAACATTAAATTTATATCAATTTTAATGCAAGAGTAAATACTGCTTGCAAAAGACTATATACTGTATGTAGGTAGTAGATTAAATACTGGTCGCAGAAGACTACATTCTGCTCTTGGAAGATTAGACATTGCTAATAGAAGACTAGATACGGCTGCAAAATGACTAGGTGTTGTTGGAAAATGTTTAGGTAATGCTGACCGAGGACTACATACCACAGGCAGAAATATTAATACTTGGAATACTTGGATAAACCCCCACTTTGTAACTGAAGATCCGGGTATAAACTAGTTAATATAGTATTTATAAAATCATCTCTACAATAGTAAGATAAAGAATGTACAAAAGTCACTGAAGAGTCTCCTATTTTAATTAACTACATCAAGTATTGACAACTTGCAGAAATTTCAGACTAAACTTTTAGATCAGCTTTTGGATCTTTACAAAACATTTTTCAACAAAAATCAGCTTCTTTTGTTTCTAATACTATAAGCTATATTCCCCTAGAGTATCTGTCACGGCAACTTGAAACATAATTGTAATATCTTTTGACATCGAGTTGCTGTTGAAATTGAAGGCTTGTGAAGACGACAATGGTCTAAATAGGATTTTGCTCACTAACAACAGTCTGGTGTCATTAATTTCCAGACTTAAGTTTGGTCATGGTTGATTTCTTGTACATGTTGTTGGACTAAAATTAGCGTAATTAAGAATCCAGAGTGCTACTATGATGCTGAGGTGGTGGATTTGGATCATATTTATTACTCCTATTTACTTTGGCTGTCACCTAATTGTCTACCAATTAATTTAATGTACTTATTAAACAGCATTTTAGAGGAAAAGTTGATTTTCTGAAGTGGTCAGAATTGTGATACTATAACTTTGACACAATTTGCAACATAAACTGGCTATGTTAGCTTCTTTCTTGGTCAATCCGAGTCAATAACAACTTGATAACAACTCCATTTGATGCGAACTGAAATAAATATTCATCCGAATTCATCTGAAAATATACTTTTTTAACCCATATCATATACTTGTGTTTAATTATTTGGTTCTGAAACTCGAAGAATTATTTTTTAATAACAAACACATTTGATTTTATTGACTTATTTGATGGCTTAGTTACATTAGGTTTCATTAAATGATGATTTGTCTTTAATAAGGCCGATGACAGAAATTGAACTTGAAATTTAAACGTTCGCTAACATGCTCGTTACGTACCTGGTATGTGAACTAAATGATGTTTATCATTTCCTAAAACGGTATTTACGAGTGAAGAAAGTGCTTTATACGTTGGCATTATCTTTTTTGATTCATAACTGCCATATATCGTATGATCAAGACTAAATTTTCCATTTCTACGTTTATTGCTGTCTTCTAGATACTCTTTTTATGCTATTTAATTGCAAGTTACGATTAAATATTCAAGTGAATTAAATATATTGCAATTCATTTCTTATACCAAAATTCGAGAAAGCAGGTAGAAACAAAATTTTTTTTCCGTGGGTTACAAAAAAAAAAGTAAAGTTGTTATGAGTTACTTCTCGATGTCACGCAGTCGTCGCCGGCTCTCGTTGTAGTTAGCAGAAAAGTGATTGCGCGTGTTACTTTCATTGGTCGAGTTTCCTTTTTGTGATAATGGAAGAAATGAATCCTAAAGATTTGATCCCCTTAATCCAAGAAAGAGTTGTGGTGAAATGAAGTATTTTGCAACATATGGAATAGAAGCAACAAAGAGGATTATGTATTTGTGCTTATCTTTTGTGCGAATGCGTTTGGATGGATAACCAACAATCAACGTAAGTCTCAATTTATTGGCAAAAAAATTTAAAACTTATTCAATCTTTCTTCTTGCTCTACTTATATGATGTTATCCAAAAACAAGAGGAAAGCATTATCATTAATCACCAGCTAAATAGCGATCTTCTAGATATTCGACACATTAACTACAGATTTTGTTTTACCAGCTTCATCAATGGAATTAACCTCCCATGATAGCTCAAACTTAAACGTTGATGGTAATTTTTGAAATATTTTTTGTCCACATTTCTCATCCAAATTTTGAATTTGGTTTCACTTACTGAAATCTACTGAAGATTTTTTGATTTGTTTTCTTGAAAATACATCTCGTAATACCAAAATTTACTGCGACTTCAATGAGAAACCACATCCGACAAGTGTTAAAGTTTCAATCTAAGAAAGTTTAAGAAGAGTTTACACCTATTTTTCACCATATTACGGAACGATTCCAGTTTAAGGTATAAGAAAAATACCTATTATTATTATTTAAACTGTGTTGTTATTAGAAAATGGTTCTAATCCATTTTAAAACATCATTCAGTGATAATTACACCTACAAGGTTTCACAGTAAAAGCAATTAAAGAAGACAAACAGTCGGAAAGACTGTAGAGAATTACCTTCTCCCTTTAATTACCACCGAACCCGGAATTAGTGCCGCTCCGAAACTACCGGCAATTATGGAAAATTAATCGCTTTTGTCGGAGGCAAACGGGTCTCTACCTGTAGTTTTTAATTGCTCTACGGACACAACAAATTCCGTCGATAAAACTGTCATTTCGGTCCACGACGACAAGAAGGGCCGACGACGAACGGAATGGCGGGTTTGTTAACAACCGCCTTAATAGGTGTTTACCGGGAGTTACATTTTTTAGATTTCGTCGGTAGATAATTGGCGGGCGAAACACGCAGAAGGATGAAAGGGCCGAAAATCTCGTAAAATGGGAAAAGAAGAAAAGGGACCGGCATCAGCGGGACTGCGGCCAACTTTAGGTTCGAAATCCATAAATCTCTGTTAATTATTTTTCGAAACAAACAGGAATCAAAGATGGGACTGGATTAGATGTTTTTTTCTTATAATAAATCATCGTAGATATTTGGATAACTTTTATAAAACTATCTAAAAATATAGGTTTCATAAAAAAAGTTGACACATTCATAAATAGTGCTTCACAGGATGTTATTACACATAAAATTTATACATACTTTTTTACGTCATTTATCATTGATTAATGGATGTAACCCGTATATAATAGGAGGATTCACAACGGAAAATATTATGTAAATCATTTTCCTGTTTGCAATTATTACAACGTAAATAAATTCCCCCAAAGGTTTTATATTACATGTGTTTGTACGTTTGATACGAATACAAACGTTAATCGAGGTAACTTTCGCTTGTAAAAAAATATACCCCGCTGTTCGATGGAGTATATAATTCTTCGTCCCGCAGCATAATTCCTGCTAAATTGTCTGTAGGAGGAAATTAAATCGGCCTGCTCATAAATAAATTCATCCTCCGGTAAAGGTCGCCGATTCGTATAAATCATCGGAAAATCGCGAGGAATGGAACACCTGGTCGTGGCGAGCGCTTGCCGATCGGATCATTTGCGTTGAAAATTGTTTATTGCTCGGCCTTTATTTTATTTGTCACATCGAATAAACGTCCGAGCGGCTCGGCGAACGTTTCGCTGAGCGCTATTTCGTGACGTATAAATCAAAAGTCTCTCTCTCGTTCCGCGCGCTCCTCCGTATCGCGACGAGAACCGTGTGTTTCTGCGCAAAAACTAGTTATATTTTAAATATGAGCGGTCGCCCGCGTGATGTCTCCATACGATTGTCAATTGTATTATTTATAACAAGCCTCAGACTTGGCGTATAACCTCCTCCAAGCGAAACGTACCAACTACGTTTTATCGTGTGTACGTACGTTGGTACCTTGCTTGTTCTTTCTGGTTCTACTACTCTTCTGTACCGAAGCGAGACGTTATAATGGAGCATTGTGGAACGGAAACTATCTTATTGAAATTTCTTTTTAACATTAAATTTACTCACGACACATACTTTTGTATTAATACATGAACAACAATTGCATTCTATCGTTCTTTATAAAGTAAAAGAATACTTCTATTATAAATTTCCGCAAGTTTATAACCACACTATTATAATCTTCTAATGTTTTTAGTTCAATTTAAAGTATACAACTATCTAACGCTCAATAACAACAAAAACTAGAACTAACACTAACATTAGAACTAACACTAGACCTAGAACTAGAATCATTCGGGTTTAGCCGTACGTCTCATAAGACGGCTAAACCCGAATGATTCTAGTTCTAGGTCTAGTGTTAGTTCTACTTTTAGTTCAATAAAACATATACAACAATCTAATGCTGAATAACAATTACAACTAGAACTAACACTTGCATTAGAACTAACACTAGACGTTCTACTACTTAGTTCTACTTTTAGTTCAATAAAACATATACAACAATCTAATGCTGAATAACAATTACAACTAGAACTGACACTTGCATTAAAACTAACACTAGACCTAGAACTAGAACCATTCGGGTTTAGCCGTCTTATGAGACGTGCGGCTAAACCCGAATGATTCTAGTTTTAGGTCTAGTGTTAGTTTTACTTTTAGTTCAATAAAACATATACAACAATCTAATGCTGAATAACAATTACAACTAGAACTAACACTTGCATTAGAACTAACACTAGACCTAGAACTAGAATCATTCGGGTTTAGACGCACGTCTCATAAGACGGCTAAACCCGAATGATTCTAGTTCTAGGTCTAGTGTTAGTTCTACTTTTAGTTCAATAAAACATATACAACAATCTAATGCTGAATAACAATTACAACTAGAACTAACACTTGCATTAGAACTAACACTAGACCTAGAACTAGAATCATTCGGGTTTAGCCGTCTTATGAGACGTGCGGCTAAACCCGAATGATTCTAGTTCTAGGTCTAGTGTTAGTTTTACTTTTGGTTCAATAAAACATCTACAACAATCTAATGCTGAATAACAATTCAAATTAGACCCTCAGTAAGGGACACATCGTGCATGTTGGAGTTAAGCATTAAGTTATTAAGCACTAAGTAGTTAAGACACATGTCATTCTAAACATCAAACAGTGTTTTAATAGACACATAATATATAACAACCCGGAAAATATAGTTTTAAATTGATTTAAGAACCAGCATAACATTCATGATGTGTTCATTTCCTAGTTCATTTTCGTTCGTTGAACGCCTTCTGGTTTATTCTTCCATCTGGTTCCTAGTAATAGGTATCAGGGAGTAATTTGCATGATTTAAGATTTATTAAATAACAGGGAATTTTGTTTGTATCGCGTACACATGTCCTGTCCTTACGATTTACGTTAGTTACCTCAACAACGTCTTAAATTACACCTCTGGGTACATAATTCGATATATCAGAAACACGAACATTAAAAAAGTCAGAATACGGGCGCCAGTCGGATTTCTATTTAATGACATTTAAACACCTTGGCCAGGTGATGTCACATTTATTTATTAGTAGACCATATCGTGATTCACTATAATGAAGATTTAAACGCATCAAGAAATTATCGGGTTAGTTAAGTGTTTTGGTAAAATGAGTTCGCCGAAAATTAAATTTGTAAAAGAAAAACTCGTCTTCGAAGAAACCATTGATTATTTGTCGATGACGACAAAGACGTCTTTAAAGTATCTCGTTGAATTGCCGATTCGTGTTAATTAAACAGCTTTAATATCAGGCGAAAGAGCACATTTATTATACAATTCACTCTGTGTATACCATGCGATATCGTTAATTTGACCGAACGACGCGTTTAATAAATACTCAGCGCACTCGAACCCGAACAGTGTATAGCGTGAGCCGCCGATTTAATTAATGGACCTTTGTTTATTGACAATGTCTCTTAATTAATTAAATCATAATAGGGTTTATAATTACCTCATTTGGCGTTATCGCTATCGCTGTGATATGTCCACGCCTGGCGCATTGACTATTAATGAATTGATAGGTTTATTTGTATTTTCAAAATAGTTATTATTTAGTTAAAGATGTTTATGGTATCAAATTAATTTATTATAACTTATATTAGTTTTTTATATAATAACATAAACAAATTTAGTAAATTCCTTTAGATACTGTAAGTAAACAATTATGACATCATTTTTCCTAGCTACGCACATGTTCTTAATTACACGCATATTTGTGCTTTGTTAGAAAATTTTTGTCATAATAAATTTGTATAAATGAAAATGTTGTTTTTGTATAATATACCATCTTATAACTATAATTATCTTTATTACTTTGTTTTGCTTCTATTTATTACATTCAGTGTTTGTTTAGTAACATTGAAATTAAAAAAAAAAATAGTAGTATAAATGGACCGCGTTATGCATCACTTGACTAAGCGACATTTTATCGTTTTTAGAGATTTTCATGCTGCCTGGTTGGTAAAGGTGTAACTAATCTTGGACAAATGCAGAATACCGAAAGACCTAAAATACTATTTGTTTTAAAGGATAAGCGCCAACCTCGATGAATCTACAATTTCGGGCCAGTGTCGTTTTCTAGATGTTAGTATAAAATTAAAACTTTATGTCTTTTATTTTATATAGAATTTAAGTCTAACTAGTTTCGGCCCTTGGCCATCTTCAGAGACTTCACAAATAGATTAACATCTCTCATCTCATCCATTTTACAAACGACAGCGGTAGCTAGCGCTAGTTAGCATAAGATATCACTATGTTGCATATTTTTAGTGCACTAAAACTAGAACTAACACTAGACCTAGAACTAGTCTGAAGACGCATTAAATTTATACCACGACTTACAGAAACACCCTGTATAATCGTAAAACGACTGACCAAGCGGATTCTGTGCTTGTGATGGCTGTCATCAGTGTTCTGTGATAAAAATAGACAGGCACCAAACAATTTTCAACAGTTTGAGCCTGTCTATTCTGAGAAGTCTTATATTTTTAGAGAGATGAAAACGAAAATCTCGTTTTTCCCAACATTGTTCATTTGTCGCTTAGTCAAGTGACGCATAACGCGATCCAATTTCTCTTTAGAATGTTTGATTATGAGATAACCAAGAAAATTGACTGCAAGAACTTATCAAAATGTTGCTATATCTGTGATTTCACTTCTTGAATCAGATCATATCATATCATGTTGATCAGATAAGAAAACATGAACATTTAAAGCATTACATTTAGTTGAATTCTTAATACAAAATGTTTAAAAAGTTTAGGTGTTACTACTTTATCTTAATATGTTTGAATTAAATCTATTAACATATTGAAATTTAAAATTTTTATTTTAAAAAGTAATAAATAATCGTTATCGTATCGTTTCGAATGAGAGACGGAGAGCCGTTAATTAAAGGGCGTTTTTATAATAAATGTGTAAACGTGACCCGAAAAATCCGACGTCACGTTGAAAATAATTTATGTTGTCTGGACCACACATCTAATCGCGCTACACATAATTTACACACCGAATAATTGATATGTCGCGACTAAAGCTGATATTTACGGGACCCCGTCATCTAGTGTCGCCTTATCGACAAAGTTATAATTGCGCGTATGAAAGAACCATTGTTTTCTGTAGGGAACCCCATCGATAGAAAGTCCGTTTTCTCTTCGGCCACACGCGTCGCGCTAAATTTAACCGCCTCCTAACTACCGCTGCCGCCGCCGCCGCGGAACAATAAACGTTTATTATGTTACTTGGAAACTGCCGGTTCGCTTGTTTTACATCGCCATTTCCTACGCGAAAATCGCTCTTGGAAAACACACGGTCGAACAATGACGTGAGATTCCTTTTATTTTCTTCTCTATATATTTTTTTGCTGGCACGATTGACTCGTCAAACGTGACCTATTCATAACGTCGTGAATGGTGGTCCACCCTCTAAATTATAACAATCGACTCACAGCTCACAATATGGAGCACCATTGTATAAAGTTGCCAGACCGAAAATGACAGAGTGTATAAAATTTTGATTTAATAATTGTCAGACCGACCGATATCACTTCATGGATATTAAATACAAATTTTTACGACCTCCTCTTTCTTGTGAAAATACAATCGATAAAAGACGATATATTTTTTACATCATAAATTCTTCAACTTTGAACGGATGAATTCACTTGGAAGCAGAAGTTTAATCTTTAAAAAATAAAGTGGATGGCAATTATGAAAACGATTTAAAATTCGAAAAACATTGCCACTTGTACCATTTAGTCGTTTGCAGGAAGAGGACTTTTTAACGGAGTGGCAAATAGGTCTGTCCAAGAGAGGGGCCTAATTAAATGTTGTTTTAACAGAGGTCGGGTCATTAGCAAGAGAGCCGCAAAGGGACGGCTCCTTTTTGGTTACTCGCCCGTTGTCCTTTTTACGAATTACTCGGCAAACAATAACCTCTCAGCCTCCTTCTATACCCGTTGTCGGTGACCGGCCGAGCCCGTAAAATATTGACATTTATACCGTCAGCGAAGTGGCCACTTCTGACGCATTCCACGCCTGCCAACCAGTCCTCGCCCTTTGTCCTTTTTTTGCCAGAAGGACCCTTACCGATCGTAGAGGTGTTCTAAACAAGCAAAAAGTTTATAAGAGAAGAATACAAAAAAAAATATATAAAGTGCAAAATTTTTACAAAATTACTTTACAATTTGCAACAAAAAGAAGAATGTATTCTTGTACCTCAGCAAATTGATGTAATGCCACAGGAAATTCTAGAACAGATTAGAGAAGTTAGACGGACGTATCTCAAATATAGAATATCCTCCCTAAGTAGCGTTCATTAAGATTAGAAGAAATGAATAATAAACTAAGAAGTCTATAATGGAATTGGATTGTTGCAACACCAACAAGAGTTGCAGTCTTAGAATTAGTATTATTAACACTGAGTATGAAATTAAGTATTAATGTCACAACTGAAAAACCAACATCAAACCCAAAGAAAACTTCTGGTCGCATAGATCACGAATACTTCATCAAATTATGGAAAAGTTATAAAACTGTGAAAGAACTCAGATCACTTCACATTAAATGATTGCACAAATCTGAAAGATAATCCACCTAAATGAATAAATAAGCAAATAGATTAACAAAGTATCAAAATTGATTTGGATTAACTGATTGATCTGTTAGTTCCATGGAGAAATGAGGAACAATTACATCAAGAGGTAGATAAGAAAACACAGCAGGCAGCTAAAGAAGATACTCCTGAGATTAAGTCTATAGCAAATTGAAGCTGTTATGGAAAAGACATTAGAGACTATAACTCATAAAACAAGAAGATGGCATCAGTCCAAAACATAAACGCATTATACATAACTTACTATCTAAAAATGAAGATGGTAGTTGAGCTCGAGATAATACTCAAAAAGAAAATTATTTGCTGTAGTAAATTATCTACAGACGACCTTCCTACCCAATGATGGAAAAGAATTTCAAACCTGGATCGAACCAGAACAAAAATATTAAATTATTATGCCTGTTTCTCCGAAAATATGCTCACATAATATTAATTCGAAATAAAAACCGGGTTCTTACTCCATTATCGCAGATGTTACCAAACGACGTTCATGGAAAGCTATTATTAAGACCGATCTAATCAACGCATCTTTTGGTGTAACCGTTATCAGCTAAAGATTAATGCCAATAAGTGCGGTGCAGTTATTTTCGACCTTTGTATTGTCCAAATTGGAATATGGCTCTGTAATTTGGTCGCCACATTATGTGTGTCATAGACTTATACTGGAGAGAATTCAGAGGAGATTTCTCAAATATTTGTCTCTACGCCTGGACGGATCATACCCGGATCGTGGAATGGATTACGCATCCCTGCTGCGGCGTCACCGTTTTTCTGCACTAGACGTAAGAAGAGATGAAAAGTGCATCAAGTTTTTGCAGAAGTTAGTGCAAGGTGAATTGGATTGTGGTTGGTTGTTGTCGCGGATCATTTTCGCGGTGCCTACGCGTGCAACACGTAGTACAAATCAGTTTTATTTGAGGAATTGCAGATCCAATGTTTTAGCCAACTCCCCGGTGCAGAGGATGTGTAAACTAACTAACAATCAATAATAGTGTAAGAGTGTTTATGTGAATTATATTTGTTTTATGGCATGTGCTATTTCTTATTTTCTTTTTCTTGTAATATTGTCCTGTAATTGATCTTTGTTGGGCAATAAAATGAATTATTATTATTATTATTATTATCTTTTAGAATGATAGAACCTAAGATGTGAAATGGAGGAAATGAAAATTATACCTAAAGAAGGAAGATTCTACATGTCAAAATTCTATGAAAACTTACTTCTCAAGAGATTAAAACCTGCAAGAAAGGAAAAGGGCATTGCTCCTTCCATCAGCTTGACTTTAGAGAAAAACACTCGAAAACCACCTTTCTTCTTGGTCAACAATGATGATGCTACTCATGGTGGGGATGGACTTGCCAATAGATGATACAGACTAAATTTTTAAAATTTATGAAGCACTTCGTTCATCACTCCAAGTCATCAAAACAATCGCTAACTTTATCCTGTTCGATAATCATTCGTCGCATGTATCAGTTGAAGTATAAATTTTGTTATATTTTATTGTTGTTTATGAGAGAAATCATTTACATTAAAGAAGCTTCAATAACTGTTTCTGTTCCTTAACTTTTATAATTTTTTTCGGAGATGAGTTTTTTAGCAAGATAGAAATTTTTTCTGCCAAATAACAAATCGAAGAAATCATACCATAAAAAGTTATATAGTGATATTAAACTAAATATTAATTCTTAAGCGGTCGACTCAAGGTGACATTACCCTATCGCAAATTAGTAAATGGTACTATCGCAGCGTTTGCTGATGGTGCCACTTAACTGGTCGTTGATAAAGATCATGAGGGAGCTACTAAAAACCATAAATATCTAATGCCCAAATTAATACTAGAAGGGTTGTACAATACTCGGATTACTCCCATTGCTAGCTCAGCAAGGTACATGATAATGATACTTGTTCAACGATTACTTTGAAGAATATGGTTTGTTAAGAAGCAGATACTAAACCAACTTGGACGTAAGGTACCTCTAGGGTTGTGTTACAAAAGCAAATTACAAGTTTTATGTTTCCAAATTTATGTGTTAATTTTTAGGTAGAATCTCTGGACAAGACTATATCTAGTTGTGCCTGTAGCTATACATAATAGTTAGTCCAACATTAAAATATCATTGCTATTGAACTCCTTGACAACTCCAATTCAGCAAAAAGACTCAAAAGGATCCTTTGAGCTGGTTTCGTGAAAGTACTAGCTAAAAGGCAGAACAAAGTGCAACCACAGTTCATACATTAAGTCACCTCACACTATAAACTTGGCAAGAGTAGTAGAAATAGTAAGAAGAATCTTAATATTTATTTTTAAGTTCTTACCTAACCTTAAATTTGTTATCATAATTTCACTTTAATTGATCTGCTAAGATCAATATTAGTTTAAGGCACTTCTCCAATACTAGAGGAACAATGTGTATTAAACTCAAATCTTTGCTGAAGTCGAACGAAGTTTCAGAAGTCACTCTGATCATATTTTTACTAATAATATATATATTAGCATATTAATAAAGTGAACAAAAAGACGGTTTAATTACTAGATTTATGATTACATTTATAATTAACCTCGGTTTTAAGGTTTCTTGTTTTTTCACCTTTGTCACCTTTGCTTTAAAGGTATCACAATCCTGGCTTTTTAAATCTTTAATTAAAGTCTCTTTTAGTAATATCTAATTATTAATAATGGACAAAGTCAACTTACAACCAATTATATCCCCATATAATTAAGACTCAGCTGGGCAATTCTAATCGGCGCAAATTATTCAAAGATTACGGCAATTATCCAGAGATTAAGATTCTTGCAAAAAACTTGATTTTTACGGTATACTTAGTAGATATAATAATCCGGGTATGCGCATGCCAGACATTTCTTTGCTGGCATTAATTTTAATTGTTAATGATTTTTTGATGTCATTAGATTTTGTTCGGATTATTATCGTTGTTGATGAAACTTATAATTAGAGAAGTACTGGTTATTCGTTTGCTTTTTAGTTGTAGAAATAATTAGAACAGGTGAACGAAATCAAGTGACGATTTTACAGGTGCTAAAAGTTAATTAATATGTAGATATAAAACTGGTAGGTAGTTTAACGATAGGAATTAAAATAAAATTTATGAAAAATCTGTATTACGTTATCTATTTAATTGAATGATTGAATTACTAAGAGCAAAATATTTTTTTCTTGATAAAACTCGGTGTCGTTCAACCTAAACAGGGGGCAGACCACTTAATCATTGTGGTTTTCTCTGTATTGTAACGAACAAACTAGACAATTTATTAGCATTAAACAAGGCATTCTTAGAATATCTCGACCGATAAATCAGTACACTGCTTATTGCTCACTGAAACTGAGATCACGTTTCAACCAATAACTATAAATCGTCTGCGTTTGTCAGTCTATAATAGACTATTACAAAACACGAGGCGTCGCGACGTTTCCTCACAATCTTTTTTTAATTAAGGACTTAAATACTTCAATCAGCTTATCTAAATATGTGCCCATAATAACCGTATTAAGAATTTAATTAATAATAACGACTATTATTTTTGACTGAATTTTTTTCATTTCGAAAAACCCATTTGACATACTTAATATCGATAAATCGACTCTTTATCTAAAATTAATCTGACCCGGCGGGTTAATTAGGTTCCTCCGCAAAGATAACTAATGCCTTTTGTAACCCGACACGCGGCTCAATATGAGAAGTGGGACAAATTTTTAAGAAATCGGACATCCATCATCATTACCGGACTCTGCCGCAGCAGCATGTGTTTTTAATAGGCAAGAAATTTCCATTATGAAAAAGTGTCAACGGATAATTGCCCGGCGCTAGTGTAAGGTTATACGTCGTATATATTTTCAAAAGGACTTTTTCCGTTACCGCCCCGGATTCCTCGACGTCCAGAGTTCCAGAGCCGTCGTAGTTTGTGAAATTTGCTCAACTAACCGCGTAGAGCCGCCGTAAAACTTCGCCCCATAAATTTTCCTCTTCAGGACCGAAATTTTAAACTAATAGCCCTTTTGTGTGTGCTGTTTCAAAACTTTCGGCAGAACCCGAGAAACAAACGGTTGACATCACCGCAACAATGTAGAAAGTGTTCGTGGTGTGTGTTCTGTTTGTCTTGTTTGATAAGAAAGGATTACGTTCGCACTTCGTACCAATACAATAAAATTTTATATCGTTGCTATAATAGTGATATTGGTTTTAATCTGTAATTAAAATGTACTAGTATATCTATTTCTGTAGATTGTAAATGTGTTGTTTGAGTTCTTCAAGGTTGAAAGACACTATAACATTTAATACAAAATAAAATCTTATCTTTGTAATAACGAATATTGTTTAAATGTGTTATAAATTAATTATTGAATCTTAAAATTTCTTGTTACGCCACTGGTTGGTCTTTAAGGTTAGTCAGAGGCGATACTCGGCAGCATTTCATCGTCGGACAATGGGGCTCGCGCACGCAGCTCGAGCTCGCGTAGGAACGAACGGCGTGAAAACGTAAATTTAGAGGCGGAAAATTAGTAACGTTATTTATCGCCACGGCTGAGTTATGCCGGGCTTGGGATTACTTATTTATTCCGCGTCGCTGGTCGGATCCGATTAGCGGATTTACGAGCCTTTAATTGTTTAACTAGAGAACGCCGACTCGACCGAAGGCCCGAAGAAACATAATCTCCCGAGCACCCCGGGAACCCCGCAAAACTTACCATCATCAATTACGCTTATGATACGCTTACGCGCCTCCGCCTGTACACGCGCGGGATTAACGTGTGTAAATCCGAAATGACTCGAGAATAAATATCCGACGAAACTCATTTCTCCCTTTGAATACCGTTCTCGATCGCTCGGGGATGACCCCCGTATAAGGACATAGAGGCGTGTGCTGATGCGAAACGAAATGGAGCTGGCGCAATTAGAGCCTATTGGTCAATTGGAGTTGAGCAGATCGGCTCGATTTAAGTCGATCGGATTACGGGGAGAGGTATTAACGTCGAAGTAGTGTTGTTTATTGCGTCGACAGCCGAGTTTATCGTTTAAGGTGGTTGGTTATTGCTCTTGGGCGGAAATGGGAACGTTTGGATTAAGTAAACGAAGCTTTCAGAGCGATTTAATACGCATTTATCGCGATCTTTCTATGTCAACAACATGGCTCTTTGTATTTTACTATCTATTTTGATAAACTTGGTTATATACATTGTACGAGAGGTAATAAAGATCAATATAATCTAAAGTCTAAAATTATTATCACCATTTATGACATATGAAACTGTCTAAAACATATGGACACATAATATTAATTCGAAAAAAAATGTCATTCTGACAACTTCCATGGAAAACTATTATTAAGACCGATCTAATCAACGCATCATTTCAACTAACCCAATATGTGGGAAGTGAAGGAAATAAAAATGAAAAGTTACTTGCCAAGAGATTAAATCCTGCAATAAAGTAAATGGCCCTTACTTCCTTGCATCAGTTTGACTTTACAGAAAAACACTCGATCAGCAACCAAGTACACAGAAAGATATGTTAGAATCAAGTATATTGGAATAACATAATTTGAAAAAGCAACAATTTCATAAAATTTTCATATTTTCATATTTTTCCCAATATTGACGCATCCAAGAGCAAATGTGCAACAGGACAATATTGTTAAGAATAGAATTTGCTACAACTTTTGTTCTAAAAGTTCTTTTATAGCATGTTCCAATTCTAGAGTGTTACCTTTAATAATTTGAAAAAGCAACAATTTCATCAAATTTTCATATTTTTGTATTTTTGCGGGTATTGACGCACCCAAGAGCAAAAGTGCAACAGGACAATATTGTTAAGAATACAATTTGCAACAACTTTTGTTCTAAATGTTTTTTTATAACATGTTCTAATTCCAGAGTGTTACTTTTAATAATTTGATAAAGCAGCAATTTCATCAAATTGTCATATTTCCGTTTTTTCCCGATATTGACGCACCCAAGAGCAAAAGTGCAAGAGGACAACATTGTTCAAAATAAAATTGGCTACAACTTTTGTTCTAAAAGTTTTTTTATAACATGCTCCAATTCCAGAGTGTCACCTTTAATAATTTAAAAAAGCAACAATTTCATCAAATTTTCATATTTTCGTTTTTTTCCCAATATTGACGCATCCTAGAGCAAAAGTGGAAGAGTACAATATTGTTAATAATAAGATTTGCTACAACTTTTGTTCTAAAAGTTCTTTTATAACATGCTCCGATTCTAAAGTGTTACTTTTAATAACTTGAAAAAGCAACAATTTTATCAAATTTTCATATTTCCGTTTTTTTGCGATATTGACGCATCCAAAAGCAAAAGTGCAACAGGACAATATTGTTACGAATAGAACTTGGTACAACTTTTGTTCTAAAAGTTTTTTTATAACATTCTCCGATTCTAAAGTGTTACCTTTAATAATTTGAAAAAGCAACAATTTCATCAAATTTTCATATTTCCGTTTTTTTCCGATATTGACGCATCCAAGAGCGAAAGTGCAAGAGGACAATATTGTTCAAAGTAAAATTGGCTACAACTTTTGTTCTACAAGTTTTTTTATAACATGCTCCAATTCCAAAGTGTTACCTTTAATAATTTCAAAAAGCAACAATTTCATCAAATTTTCATATTTTCGTTTTTTTCCCAATATTAACGCATCCTAGAACAAAAGTGCAAGAGTACAATATTGTTAAGAATAAAATTTGCTACAACTTTTGTTCTCAAAGTTCTTTTATAACGTGTTCCAATTCCAGAGTGTTACCTTTAATAATTTGAAAAAGCAACAATTTCATAAAATTTTCTTATTTTCGTATTTTTCCCGATATTGACGCATCCAAGAGCAAAAGTGCAAGAGTACAATATTGTTAAGAATAAAATTTGCTACAACTTTTGTTCTAAAAGTTCTTTTATAACATATTCCAATTCCAGAGTGTTACCTTTAATAAGTACTAGATAGAGTAATCCAATTATCATGCAATCATTGCGGCATCATCGTTGTATAAGAATTAGGTGGAAACTGAATAGGATCTAGAAGACGAATTATCAATTGTATGACTGAAGAGGATGATGCAAAATCATACTTATACAGCTAAATATTGAGGAGTGGTTGTGGAATAGCTGCGCAACTAACAAATGATGCTTGAGATGGATTGGATAGAGATTAGGTTGGGCTTTCGGGAATTATTTATTGCGTGAGGTGTAAGTTCAAATGTGGTTAGATTTAGGTTTGGATATTGGTAATGTTACTATTTTATGTTGGTCTTATACAATCTGTCTAACCAAGACTGCGAATTATGTAGATTCCTCAGACCGGGCTAAAAACTGATTCGTAAAATTTTAGATCAATTCGATAGCGGCGAAAAACATTGGACATACCTTGTAATATTCTGCAATAATCGCCTCCAGGCTAAGCTAATCGTACATCTATACATCTATTAATGGTAGAATATATTATGGGCACAAGTTGAATATTAATCGTGGAATCTAACTCTTTCCTTTTTAACATGTATTGCACGGGTTATTAATGTGGAAGCAATTACGCTTTCCATTAATGACACCGTCAAATTCTACAATAGTGGTGGTATCTATCTGATTATTCAAAGAGCGCGAGATTGACATGCCTAACACATTAATGACATAGCTTGCTGAATCACATCCTCCATACATGCCCCATGGTCGCATCATACGGATGTATTCAAATGATATTGTTCCTAAGATCAAATCGCACATACACTGTAAGAGTCAAATTAGAGCTTTTTTTCACATAAATAAGAATAAACTTGAAAATGAATACATTAATTGACTATTAACCCAACTTAATATACAATATAGGAAATACAATCATGAATTTAATATAATTTTACAATAACAACATATTTTTTAGTTTATTGTACATACAAACTAAGCAATTTAAGATAATCACCGTTAAGTTATGTAAGAAGTTATTTAAATGTTTCTGTATATTCATGTAGGTATTATATGGCAGTCCTATTGTAATTTTAAGGACGATGCACTCGGTATGGTCTTGTGGTCTCACATACCTTGAAGGTGCAAATGGTTGGAGGTTAAAGTGTTGGACGAGCGGGCATATTAATATATTATACCCACACGCTAATAAGTGATATAATGCATTGTGAGCGCGATATTTATAGTTCATTAGGGCCCCATTCGGCGGTGTGTGGCCGGACACATCCTAATTGTGCGCGAATGGGGTCCCTAATAAGCGCACACACGGCGACACTCGCGCCGAGTGAATAATTTACTTATAATGACGGTATAAATATCGGATTATATAGATTTGTGTTGGTGTGATGAATGGGCCGGGCCCGGCCCGCGGTCCGACCCAGCCCGGCCAGGACGTGCTCCGCTCGTTATTCAGCCGCCGCCGCAGCCGCTTCTTTCTTTAATTGATTGCGGCCGCCGCCCGTGCCAGTGGCGTAACCAGTCATCGAAACCATGGGGGGCTTATTTAAGATGACCCCTTCTGATACGCCAGATCTGACCGTGTTCATCCGAGATTTTCGCCCTGATGCGGTCGGTATTGACCCACGATGACAAGAAATATATGACGTCGACGAAAGAATGGAATTTTGCTAAACAGATTCGAAGATTATTTCCAAATACGACAAATATCATCAATCATGTTCTTTTTAAACAAAAATTTACACTTTATTATAAAATTAACTCAAATTAACAAAAACAAATTTATTCCTTTTTCGTATAAGACAAAACGATTTCATCAAACTTCTTTTGCAGTTCCATAAGTTCATTATTACTATCTTTCATTAAATTCTTAACTTCATTTACAATTCCCTTTATATTATGTTTTTCTGGATAGCATGTTATTGTTTTTAATTTTTTTAATACATTTTTCTTCTTTGATTTGACTTTTTGATGTATTTTCTTAACAATAACATCTCTAATAGACTTTTTACTGGAAATTTGTCTAAGACCTTGACGATAACGACGCGAATTCATTACGACGGATTTACTTAAATGTCAATTATATGACAATCATTCCAATCACCACAGTCATACTAAAAACTAAAAACGACCCCACGTTTTAAAATACGCATCCGGCAAATTCTTCACTAGCACTAAATAATACGCCCAACGTCTTTACGGCCGTCCTTAAATCGCCGTAAGTGTCGAGGACGATATAACTCTAAACGCCCCGTACATTTCGGTTAATCCGCGAAAATTAACGATGATTTAATTACGCCCCGGTCCGGCGACGGATTTAATGTGCCGAGAGTCGCCCCGACAGCAGAACATTAAATCCTTTTCGCCGTGAGCAAATCCTTCAAGAATTTATCGTTGCATCCTTCGGACTTAAAGCATCTTCCACATATCCAGTGTTTGCGTAGGCATCGATATTCCATATTGGTGGGACCAGGTGTATGGGGGTCCCTCCACACAACCATACGGCCGCTTCTCGCCACTTCGAGCCGGCGCTAATGAATGGCCCCATTGTCCGGTCCGCGTGAAATGACCTCTAATTGCCTAACAATCGGTTCGACCTGTCCACGGATCGGACCGAGTGCGTTTCCGAAAGTCAATAGTGCTTTAATTGCATTGTGAACGGACACACCGAAATGGTCCGTTTAAGATATGACCCTACGTTTGTTGCTTCTCTAAGTTATATCTTTGTGGGTATAAAAGTACAAAATAGAATCATCGAAAATAAATTGTACTAAAATTACAAAACGATCAAAAGTGTATCTTACAAAAAACCCACAGCACTTGAGATTAATATATTTAAGACTACCAAAATTTACCTTTCGGTTAAGGAACGTAAATTGAGAAAGAGAGTGGTCTAATATCTACATTGTTCATGTAGATCAACAATAGATGGGTTGGTCAGTCCTCTTCACATTTTGACTTTTATACATGACAAGATATTCGTGGACAGTTTATGACAGTTATTGTATTAATCGGGTACGCATCTACCACCTGGGTTAATACTAACATTTGAGCTGTTATGGGAGAGTAGTTTGAATAACTAATCTGACTTGATTTGCTAGCTCAAAACAACAAGTTTAATGATTAATGTGGGATCAAACAAATGATGAAACCTTAAATCAAACGATGAGACAGAAAATCATTTGTTGGGCCTTCAGAGAAAATGATATTTTTTGCTGGAACTGTCAAGGGTTCCATGAAACCTTTTGAGCAAATGTAAGACTTTTGAAGTTTCAGAACTTCCTTTCGTTCCAAGTCCTGTTTTAAGAGCTTCATAGACTCTTTTCTTGGTGTTTGTCAGTTTGGCTGTGATTCTGTGAATTCTATAGTCCATACATTACTCTAATAATGAAATGTTAGATGTCGTGTGGAGAGCGAAATATTTTTTCATACATTGCAAAGGTTTAGTTTATCAGAATTATGAAGTCACATACAACATATTAATCACTTCTGGTTGATGAATTCAGTTTAAAACTTGATGGACTAATTTTGGTGTCATTACCATGAAGTAAACAAATTGTGAAAATTATTGGGAAGAATTTTCTTCTAATAACGCTTTAGAAGATGAAGATTGTTAATCGGACTGTAACAACGTTCAAACTCAGAAGAGGATCTGAGGATATATTCAATAAATATATCGCATAACTTCGTAAACATAGAAGAAGAGTTAGGGTTGTACTCAGATCACTCACCAGTAATTATTACTCTAAATAACAGAGTATGTAACAAAGAACCTAGAAGAATCTATTTCAACAAACATTAGATAATAAAATTCATCTTAATGGTCTTATGAAAACAAACGAAGACATTGACAATGAAGTAGAAAAGTTCTTAAAAAACATACAAAACGCAGCCTGGGCCTCAACACCAATTTTAACAGCAAAACCTAAATCTAATATTTATCCTAAATTCATTAGAGACAAAATTGCAGGAAAACGGAAAGCAAGAAAGAAATGGCAAACCAATAGAATTCCTAGTGATAAAACTAAATTAAATAAAATAACAGCCAAATTAAGAACATTAACAGATAGCCACAAAGATAATAATATTCAAAATTACTTAAAAGACCTTACTGACGATGCTAGTACTGATTATTCTCTGTGGAAGGCAACAAGAAAGCTTAAAGTTCCAAAAACACATACACCTCCAATTCGAAATAATAATGGAAATTGGGCTAAGAGTAATCAAGAAAAATTTAAGTTGTTTGCTGAACATTTGAAAGAAACTTACATCAGACAGTCCAACAATTATATTAAATAATGTCCCTGGTGTAATTCAAAGTAATCAGCAGAGTAATATACCATATGTAAGAATGACAGAACTGTATTATGAAATACAAAAAGTAAATATAAAGAAATCAGTAGGGTATGACCTAATTAATGGAGAAACATTGAAACATCTACCAAAACGGGCGATTACAAAACTAATGCTGCCTTGAAACAGAAATACTTCCCAAGCATATGGAAAGTTGTTACATCAGATGTTACATCATGTAGGCCAATCTAAAGCAATTACTATTAAAAAGACTAAAACCGGTCATAGAAGAAAAAGCCCTAATACCAACACATCAATTTGGGTTTCGGAATAAATATGCAACAATAGACCAAGTGCACAGAATAACGAATACTATCGAAATAGCAATGGAAGAAAATAAAGTCTGCTCCGCGTATTTCTGGATGTTACACAAGTTTTCGACAAAGTGTGGTTAAATTACAAACTAGACCAAATACTACCATCAAAGTACAGTCAACCATTAAAATCGTATCTTTTTGCTCGATATTTTAGAGTAACATACGATAACGCTTATTCACCACTACATGAAATATGAGCCGGAGTTCCCCAAGAAAGTGTGCTTGGCCCAAAACTGTACTTACTCTACACATTCGACCTTCCTCAGGTACCAGAAACTTTAACAACTACATTCGCAGATGACACAGCGATCTTATTTGCTTCTGAATAGCCAGAAAATGAAGTAGTTGCAGCAAATAAGTTACAATTGGCCTTAAATTCAATAGAAAACTAGATCAAACGATGGCTATTAAAACTAAATACAAATAAATCGACATACATAAACTTTACTTATAAGAAAGTAAACTATGTCGCAGTACACATAAATGGCAATGCAGTCCCTTACGCCGACAATGCAAAATATCTTGGTATGACAATGGATGCCAAACTCAAATGGAAAACTTGATATCAAATTTAGCCACCTATATTGGCTTATTAGCAGAAAATCAACGCTATCACTAAGTAACAAGTTGCTAATATACAAGCTAGTATTAAAACCAAAATGGGCATACGGAATCCAACTGTGGGGTTGTACCTGCAAGACAAATACAAGTCTGATTCAATAATTTCAGAACAAAGTACTAAGGTGCATAGTAAATGCACCCTGGTACATAAGAAACACCGACCTCTATTGCAACTTGAAAGTAGCATCGGTGTCATCAGAAATTGCATCATTCGTATCTAAACATAAGAAGAAAATGCACGATCATCCCAACATCGAGGCCATCCAGCTTCTCGACAACGAGGATGTCCTGTGTCGCCTTCAGAGGATGAAGCTGTTCGATTTAGTGATCTACTCGATTCAAACGCGAGCAATAGTGCGGAATTATAACAAAAACAATAATACCCTAAACGTGTTTTCCGCGTATGGGGTATTATTGTTTGGTTGCGTGTGCGCTTTTTTGTGTTTTGATCTTAAAACGGTAAAAATATGACAATATTTATCAATTATGGGTAAAGCAGACTGGACTACTGGGAAAAGCTGCAAAACATTATCTAGTTTAATTTGGTGTTAAAAAGGTAACTAATTAGTATGTATTTACTAGGTGTTATACAATTGTGCTATGCATAATATAGAAAAAAAAAGATTTAGATTTGATATACAATACCGTGATTATATCTTCATATGATAACGAGAACATCTAGCAGTATTCATAATCTTAAGCCAAATCTTTTAACACTACCTTTTTTGAAAACACATAATTGTGGTTATTTTAGTAAAATTTTAAAATATTATAATAATTTTTTTTAAAGTTGTATTAGAACTGGTTTAATTTATTATTAGAACAAGGATATTACAAGCCGGAAATTGCATTTTCGAAATGTTTGTGTTTGTTAGAATCAAAGGGACCACGCAAGTAGAGTACACAACGAGTTCTGCCCGTTAGATTAGCAGGTAATTAACTTTATACTGCCGTGGCCAATGGAGGTACAAGCGATCCCGCGGGATTTGAGTCGCGTTCAAAGCGAGCTAAAGCACTAAAGTGCTCTCTATATTGCGCTTTAATGGAGGTCGGCGCGACGTTCGCGTGTTACATGTGCCGCTAGTTAAGCGACAACAGGGAGAAAGAAGTGGCCGGTAAACACAAAGCCTATTTTCGCTCCTTTACCTACCGCACTTCGGCTATAAATATAAAAGACGGGAACAACAGAAAAACTCGCCCGCTATCTGTTTCTGTTTGGATACGGCGTTTTGTCGAGTCGCACGGGTGGTTGTGGACACCCGAAGACTGAATGGCGGTTTAATTGTCGACCCGAACCTTAAATAGTAGGTATTCACTTTAGGTGTAACAAATTTACCTAAATTCAAATTTTATTAGCTCAGGTATTGTTAGACCCTCCAAGCACCTGGATACGACACTACACTCGATACAACGCCTTTCGAGGACCTCAAAAAGTCCTTTTGACCGAATCCCTTTACTGAAAAGAAGAGTCGTTTAAGAGTCATTAAGTCGAATTGTGTGAAAGAAACACAATAACACGCACAGCTGTTGATATCTCAAATTCCATGCTGTTACCGTTTCTTTTTTATTTTCGTTCTACGAGCACGTAAAGAAATCTAATTAATTATCGCCCGTCTGAAACGAGGTTTTTTTAAGTCATGACCAAGCAAGGTGAGCACGCGATTTCATCCGTCATTAGTATTAATACAAATTGAGACCCGCCGCAGGCGCAAAAACGTGGTAATTTTTATAGAAATACTCGAGATTCTCGCGCGTATGGAATGGGTTCTGGCATTACGACCAAACATGCGATACTACATAGTTTCGTTACCTTTATATCTATTTCGTGGAAGTTTTATATCACCATATTTGTCTTTATACATCCACTGTTTCAAAATAAATCAATAATAAACGTTTTATAAAAAAAGAAGACAGCTTTGATTAGTTATTTATGTATAATCTGGGAGATTTATTCATATTCACTATTATTTATAAATCAAAGTAATCACATACTTGTTTATGATGCGGGTGAATATAAAAAGAAAGTAGTTATTGTTACATATTGCATATGGAGTAAGAAGAATGTAAACGATAAGGGAAAATAAATGAGGTTGTCAAATAACAGTATTTATGCCCTTTAATATTAATACCATAATATCGCATAAATACTAAATATGTTCTTGTTGACGTGCATCAAGAAATGTAATGATAAAAAGTAAATTGTTAAATAGCTAACGTTTAAAACTGCATCATTTTATTCTTTAAATTAACGTTTGGGTTCAATAATTAATCTTATTTAGTCAACTCCATTTGAGATTGTGAACTAAAAGTAACGCTCCTATTATTTAGTCAAGACACTTTACCATTAATGAGGAGCAAATTGGAATGCTAAGCAATGTTTGGGTGTCATCCACTTTATGTAATATAACCTAATTATCTGATTTAACAAAAAAATGTTTTGCAGAGCGATGTTACTCAAAAAATTCTCAAAATACAAAGAACCAAGGTTCAAACTCAAAACAGATCTAAGTTCTGTGGAGTTACGAATTTTGCACAAAGTCTGCTATAATCGTTTAACAACCACGTTTGCCCTAATGTGTCAGAGGTTTTGTTACCTTTTCTGACAAATCTCCTTAGCTAAAGAGACCAATCGAATCAGTCGAACGGTGTTTTCAAAACGCAATCTTTTGCTGTGTCAAATTTTCCAAACTTTGTAGAGGAAGAAGCTTTGTTTTTGACGAAATCAAAATGATTGTGCCGAAACACAAAATAGGATATTCACAAATAGTAGTTTCCGCCCATACGGATTCTACACAATGGTGTAGTGTTCCCAATTTGCTTGCCGTTTTCGAACTATCTGGTCCTCAGCAGCACAATACCTCTGACACCTTAGGACAAATATTAAAAGATGAAAACTTACTTTTAGTAAAATTCGTAACTCCACACAAACTCAGATCTCTTTTGACATTGAACCTTGGTACTTTCTCTTTTGACAAAATTTTGAGAAATTCATTCATTTTTTACAAGATGAGATGAAAGGTTTGTATTTATTTCATTCAAAGTATATTGGCTTGTATCGTTGGAGTCCAGAAACATTTCTCCCAAAACCCGCATAGCACAGCTTTTCATTTTCATTTTTACTTTTCACAGCATTTTAAACTTCTATCTAGTATTACTCCTAGACATTAATATTTAGTGATATAAGTTGCCTAAGTTAGGTGAAACAACATTTTTAACATATCTACTTTGTATTGAGACATAGAGGCATCTTTGGCACATTGAATAGAAGTCTTTTCGGATATCCAGACACAGTAATCGATTGATGTTTTTTGGCAGCACGTTACTTGGAAGTTGAAAACCGGTGCAGTCAGTGGTGAAGTTAGATCTGCCGTGTTAGAAGCCCCTTGCTTTTAAAGTGTGACTCCAAGCGTTCCTTATTATGGGCAGTAATGAAATAGGACGATCCGCTGGGTCGGATAGAAGAGAATTGTGTTACACATGGGGTCGATTTTGCTACATGTGATACGATCATCAAAATTTACTCAATAAAGTTAATCGTACAATAGCTGGTATGAATAGAAACTTTTTAGTTATATATAATTGTTTGGAGCACATTTGTGGAATCCTTCTTGCGGTATGTAACTTTGTGTCTTTAGTATTCGAGTTAAATATTCTTGGAAGTAGAGACATGGAGGGCGTTTCTGGGATTGTTGATTTTAAGAAGGGATTCGAGGGTAGAAGACAACTTCAAAGAAAGAAGTCGAGAGACTAAAGTCGCCGTTAACGAGGTTTGCAAATTGGCTGTTAGCGAAAATCTCGACGGAGCACGACAAAAAAGCGGTTCAACGGGACCGGTTTCTTTTTCCGCGCAGAGGCAATTAGAAAAGCGAAATAATGATCGCTTAATTGTAAATTATCGGCCTTATTGGCGATGCGGTCAGCGAAATTATTGATTGGCCCGCGAATGGCGACAAAAAATGGTCGCTCGCGAACCGATCTTTTGTATTACCCCGCTCTTTCTCTTCGCCGAGAGCACCCAACGGCGGTAGTAGCGGCTCGTTACCGAGACCCCGGATTTATTTCGCGACGGACGTCGTCTGTTACCGTCCCTTTTATGACTTTGTTTGGCATTTGATGCAAGCACGTGGGACGTGGCTGAGGCAGGTCGCAATTGGCGACCGATATATGAGACCATTGGCAGGATATCTCCTCCGGAGTACAGCAAATTTTACCCTGATTGGGTAATACATAGTTTCACTTGAGTTACTTTTCAAATTCACTTCCGTATTTACGTTTTCTAATTCTCTTTCTCTTTAGGAATTCAAAAATTTTATTCAAATTTAAAAATTGCAAGGATAAAATTTCAAATTAACACCGCTTATACTTATACACTTATATTGTATATAAAGGCCCGTTATCAAGTAATTTAAGAGAAAATTGTTCAATTTATCGATCGTGTATAGCAACCACACCCCCAATTCGATGGAAATCTAATTAACACGGGCGGCTTCGGGCAAGAATAATTGGAGTCAATTTCGACCTTTGGCGAATAAACAGAAATAACGGTCCATTAGCGATGGTACATGTTTAGGAAGGAGCCAAGCCCTGTGCGGACCTCGAGGGCCGTAATTTTATAAATTAGATCACGTAACCGACGGTCATTAGCGGATGTAACGCGTGATTCCGAGGAGGCACGCCGCATTAACAACTCATTCCGTCGAACCGGGCCGTGACTCGACCGTATTTATGAATAATGCTTAATTAGTTTCCCGACGACCACACAGCGCCCTCTCTTCGGGCCGAAGAACCGACGTCGTCGTCGCCGTTCGCCGAACCGCTAAAGGACGCGGTATTTTCTTGGTGCTGTCACGTAGGATGAATTAATTATGTATTGACGCCGAACCGTTCGTTGCTCGTGCGATACGACCTAAGGAGTTTATTTAGCCGGTTGGTAACAATGATGAGATGGTTCTTTGAATTCGAACCAAATTGACCACCATTCAAGTTTAATCCTTTGGGAAATCGGTATCGTCATACCAAATAATATGAAGTCGTTTTAATACTGATACACCTATCCAAAAATGAACTTTTCAACAAAAACAACAATAAAAAAAGGCGATAAAAAGAACGTACACCTTTTATAATAAATTCACTAATTAACGTTTCGCTGTCCGTATAGATGTGTTCCGTCAGATGTCATGAAAGGGACGGAAAAGTAGCGATATGATCTCTTTGCCTAGATAATTATCGAGCTCTTAAATTAAGCAGCTTTCGGCAACGCGCGAGTCCCAACTCAAAATAAGGGGGAGAACACTGCAAGAAAGACCTAAAGGTACACGATAATTGGATCTGTATAATTAAAACAACTTGACGATGCAATTTGGATGGTTTAATTAGGTCCGTACTCGGTTCTCGGTGCCGAGTGGCGCGACAAGAAAACCCGAAACAAAACGGGGTAGCTCTCGAGGAGAAGGAAAGAAAAGGATGGAGACGAAAAAAGAAACGGAAAAGGCGATCGAAGAAGAAAAAATAATAAAAAGGCAAAAAAGTAAAAAAGGGTTCGAACGGCGAACAAAGACAGAGGGAGACATTATAAATAAAGCTAATTGACAAAAGGCCACTTCGGCGTATAACGAGCAGCAGGGCCGCCAAGGCATCTTCGTTCTTAAGACCGGGACGACGTGGTACCGAATTCGGCCGTGAAGGCATTATTTCGGACCCATCGCGTTTATATCGCTTTAAATTTAAATTACAAAGAGAAGAACGACCGCGCGCGTTATTTTAAATGGCAATTAAGACGCTACCGTGCGTAACGAGCGAGAGACGATAGATGGCGACAGCGACGGGGGGGCCAAAGGGGGCCCACAGGGCTCCTCCTAGCGAATACAAATAGCCCGGTCTGTAAGCCGGAGACGCTCGCATTTTACGGCTCACTTAAGTATATTAAAGTGTACACCGGAATAAAGCGAACGAATAAATGAAAGGACTCGGTCCGTTTGCCAAACAATAATTACTTCTGATTACCATTTCCGTTTTATTATTTCACAAAGTTATAACAAAAATTTATTTATTCTACATCGTAAACCATCAACCCGTTTAATAGTTTTATTACATAACATTATTTCTGTCTCAACATTATCGCTTCAATTTTTGTTACGTTAATAGTTATTTGTAATATGGTGAAAGTTGCAGAAGCCTAGTATAACTCTGACAACGTTTTTTTCCTCCAGAAGGTGGTAGTCAAGATTGAAAGTAATTTGGTACTAAGTGATTTTTCAGTGTGCCTTTTCAAGTGTGAGCAACTTCAAAAAGCTTGTTCAGTATTAAATATTGATATAAATAAACGATTCAGAAGTTCTTGTTTCGACCTCTGCATGAGTCTGACCATATATAGTATTAAGTGTTGTCAAATGCGAATAGGAACAACGAGATCGTTCTGCCAGAAATATCTTTCATTATATACAGTTGTGCCTGCGTTTTTTTGGCGAACGAACAACCCATCTTCAATGTTGAGCAATCTCTTGAATAATCTGTCAGGATTACCATCCTTGCATACATCGTGCTGTCATTTCTGTTTCTTCAACAGACATAACTCCTGCTCTTCGTTATCCATGGTTAAGTGAAGGAACCCACGAAAACCCATTGCATTAAAAAAGTATAGAGCAAAACTATAGATTACTAATAGTTTAGTAGTCGTGGATTTATCTTTGCAGAAACCATGTTGCTGTCCAGATGCAAGCCGATTTGTTCAAACAGTTCTGCAGTGTTAGTTCTGATGGATATTGGTCGATAATTTATCACTAAGTATTTATTGTTTCTATTAAAAACCTAGGACATATTCTGCTCAACTTCCAAATTTTTGGAAACATTTCGAAAATTCTTCGGGAAATACGTAGTTTTTGATAAGTAAATTGAGTACATGTTGTAGTTGATGCATAAATGCAACCCCAATATTATGTATTATGAAAGTATTATGAAACTTTTACAAGTCTTAAAAATTTGGTAATTTTGGAAATTTTTACAAATATCTTTTGCAAATACCAATTTAAACGTCTTGGAAATAGGAAGATTGCATTGAAAGCACTAGGGAAGGCTTGGAAATGCTTAAATATCATTTATTTCCTTGAAATTCTGTGCAAATCTTGGAATTTCTTTAACAACCAAAGGTAAATATGCGAGGCATTTTGTTGACATTCTTGGACACTCCAATTATTCTTGGAAAGTCCCTAAAATCATTAGAAATCATTGATATCCCTAATAATCATCCTGAAATACTTCTACTATACTGATTCTATGGTTGACCTTGTAAATTCTTTCTCAAAATTCTTTTATACTTTAGACTTCTGATAATTAGGAAGAGATTATTAGGGAGAGACCAACATTTGCGATGTTGGCGAATATTATTGATGTTTTCATTTTAATTTTATAGTTGCTGTTCAAAAAGATTATAAGGCTTAATTTTTATATACAGGTGTCTCGTTAAGGGTACGGAGCGGCTGTATCTCAACAACGGTAAGGTCTAGAGGTTTGGGAAAAAAATCCTTATAGGCAAACTGGGCAAGCGAAATAGCTGGAAATTATTTTCGACTGGTAATTGCATTGCACATTTTTGCCATGCAGTTGCATCATATTCGTAACATTGAAAATAAATCATCATACTATCTATCATATGCTTCTGCGTTAGTAAATGACATGTTCCTCTAAGCCTTACCGTTGTCGAGATACAGCCGTTCCGTACCTTTAACGGGACAGCCTGTATATATGCAATTTCAATATTCATATCTTATAATAAATATAAAATGAAGCAGTTTGTAAATTTAGTTTAGGTTAATCTAAGTACATCTTTTTCAATATGTATGGTAAATCTGATTGGTTAAAATGGTAAAATGATCTGCCGGAAATGAAGACGTACGACGGATTACATTGACTCCAAAAATAAACGTGCTGCAGCACGATTCTTGAGAGTCATCCCCCTTCTTCTGAACTGTAAAAGCTCGCGAGTAACGTAATAAGGAAAACGAGAAGAAGAAACAGTGGCGGCACGCTCGAACGGTTAGGGTAGCAGTATATCAATCGTTCCGGAACATAAGTCACTTTTAAACACTCAACTATTAGAAGGTCCACGATGCGTGACGAGACGAAGGATGTGAGAGGCGACAACACAGAACGACTGCCGAGAAAGTTAACGTCGGATTGATAGGGACGTTTGGGTTGTACTATAATCTTTCGATAATTAAGGAAAAAAGGAATGGAATAAAGTTTGAGCTGCGTAATTGGTAACTACGCGCCATCGAACACGGTTGCCGGGGAGAAGAAAAGCTCGTCGTTTAACAAGCACCGGGACAAACCGAAAGGGGCAAAGTAAAGACATCAACCGTTTTAATGTTCATTATTTTTGAACGGCTTACGTCCGAACCGATCGTATGTGTTATATAGAGAGGAGAGAGGCTCGTTAGAGACGATCACAATGGCTTTTGGAGATTTATCCTATTATAAAAATGGCCGACTATCAACAGGGGCCAATTTACAACGGATAGTCGATCCTTATCTGTGCCCCTTTACCAACGCTAACGATCTCGGCGACATCTGCTTTTTCGCCATAACGTTTCGACAACAAACCGAAAGGTTGCTGGTTTTGGCTTCCGATATCGTCCGCGTCGGAGGTAGAAACTTTTCGAGCATTTTAATTTTCGTTCTCGTTTTCTCAACTATTTTGATTGGACCATAAATTGAACCTGGTCCGGTCGTTTAATTGATTTAACAATAGCCAAGACGAACCCAAAACACGTTCTCGATGTTTTCAACCCCGGATAGTTCCAACAACTGGGTGGTCGTTTTGTTTCTACCGGTTTTATTATTTCTTTGCGGCCATCCCTATCTACTTCACGTCCTGTTTTACACCTCATTTTACGATTGTAAAAGTACGGATACCTGGCTAAGGCATTTTGTTACTAGTAGTTTTATGTTATCATTACATTAAATATTTATTAATGATATTTTTTACTATCTACAATATAATAAGATTTTTTTTTAAATACGAAGGATTAATTTTAAAGCACGTCGTCTCCACAGAGTGTTTCTTGGGTGGCACAAATACTTTCGTCCCAAAAAAGAAGTGAATAGACGAAAAAACTCTCGACGGATCAAAAAAAAGCCTCCACACACAATCCCCAGTGCATCCGCTAATTGGTAATAAGCATCCAACGTCGTCCGGCGAAAGGGTGTGCGATGGTATCAGCTTCCACCGCTACCAAATGAGCAACCCAAATGGGCTACCATACACCCAGTGTCACTCTCGCAAAACGAGACTCCTCTTTCTCTTGCTTCTCCTCATTTCTTTCCTCTGCATCTTATCTTCTTCCTCTTTCTCGACTTCTTCGGTGTCACATATCGATACACACATTGAAACGAGCAGACAAATAAACGCGAAGACATAAATAGTGATGAGAGAGGAAAAGCGGGGGGATCTTCCGCTGTGTGTTCGGAGGCCATCTCCGTGGTCGATGGTGTTCTTGGTGAGGGGGGCAGCGGCCCCACGAGGCCGGATATGGGACCGGCTAATGTCCCGGTAGAATGCCAGCAGCGCTGCCTCATTAGGAGGAATGCAGCGCTAAACTGACATATGTTCCTCAAATATTAATCATGTTTTTGGCGAGGTGCGGCTTCGGTCGTTTCCCTTCTCTCCCATTCTTCTTCTCTTCCTGCGGTAATTAAAAGCTCCCGGAGCTTTAATTAGTGGGCGTTACTCAAAGTTGTGGTTTGCACACACTCGCCAAATCTGATGGCGTTTTGGTTAAAGAGGTGTTTATAAAATTAAAACTATTTTGTGCATTGAAATACCGGTAGTTTTATTAAACACAACGCCTATTGTTATTTTGTCATTTCCTATCACGGACATTTTAATTCAAAATCGACACTGATATTTTCGTTACACAATTGGTCGTCACATGATTATCAGAACAATATTGAATTCTGTTCATAATTAAACTTTATCATTATTTTTAAATTTCCAATGGGTACATTTGATCGCATAATTAAATCTTTTAGTAATGGTTGTAACATAACATTCGATCGAGGTAAAATTAAAACGGTTCGTGTCATCCGCGTTATTTTCGAAAGTGTTGAGTTACTGATTAAAATCATAATTAATCGCAATGGTCGTCATCGGTTTGGAATGTTTTGGTTGAAAATATCGCGTTTCCAGATTATAGGAATTAATACTTTATACCAGACGGAATATATAGGTATTTGTGACGTCGTCGTCGAGATCAATTTGTAATAGTCCACACTAATAGACGTTAAATAGGAAACACGTTGCTGTTTGTGGAGATGAGAACGGGGCTAATAAGGCCGAAGAAACCGCGTTTGCTAATTAGACACGTATTAAGTTTCTTCTTTCCGAGACTCGGATCGAGTTGCCACCGGCTTGGAGCGCCACCCTTGTCATGTGCGGATGTTTTTTGTACTAATTACCATGGTAGTCCGATTCAATCGCTTTGAGAGGCTTTGAGTTGAGAACGCGCCGAGAATTTTCGGAATTTTAATGACACTTTGGACGGATATTATAATATTAAAAATATGACGTATACAAATTGCAATTTGGCTTTGAGTATTTTAGAAATTTTAGTAATTTAATAACAGTCACGTGTTAAAAGTTTACAAAAAAACTATTATCATGTTCTTGTTGAACTAATTTCAACTTAATCCAACCATCTGTCCAATAATACTTAGACTTCCCAACTCCACAGGGTATTTAACATTAGAAATACGTTACGTTTTCATTCCTTCCGTATTTCCTTGCACAATAAGGGTACTTGTTTAATAGGCACCTTCCCCTATCGACAGTTTCTATATCTATGCCTATATTCTATAATATTTATCGTACAGCTACGGAAAATGCACCTAATGCGAAAAGCGAAAAGCCACCATCCGGATAAATCGAACGGCAATGAAAAACTTCGCGAACTTAGTCATTGAGAAGACGTTATCTAATTACCCTCATATGCGTACACAAAACAACTATTGATTAAATACGAGATGGTTTGATTGCAATCTTATTTGCAATTACGTTAGTGTTGAGGGTCTCAATATGCGTGTAATGAAGAAATGTAATGTTATTAATAACAGGAAATTCGTTGACATTATTCTAATTTTGTTCTTGTTATGATGTCGGAAATAATGAAGCGAAATATGTACATACGTTATTATACGTTAATACAGGTTGTATGTTAACGCTATGGTTATGTTATTAATACTTAAACATAATTGTACATAAATATGCAGTAATCATAAATATAACATTGCTGTGTTAATATACATTTTCAAGAATACTAAATACAACCCATTGAACAAATGGTGTCTACTCTGCTGTCAGGCTTCTACCAGCATCACTTTGCACTAATTTGACACTTACAATCTGCCTTACAGTTCATATAGTACGCGGTTGAACTTTCGGAGCAGAGCACAATTTTGGAATTTCTGGAAAAGTTGGTTCATCTACTATATCGTTGGTTTGGGACATAATTATCACGTAAGTCGGAATAGGAGTCTGTTGGTAAACATGAAATAAATTGTGGCTCAAAATTGGATGCAACTCAAAAAAAGTGGATTATAACAATGGTTGTATGATATTTGCATCATCTAACCTGATTGCTTTTTAGTTCATAACTCTTCGCTGAAACTGAATAATCCATCCGAGAAAACAAGAAGTCTGCGCACGTCTTGGAATTTTGTAATTTTCCAGAACACAAATACAAAGTTGTTCAGATTCGCCGTTAAGTATTTCGGACTTGTCGCAATTTATTTGGGTTGGGTTGGGTCAAATCTAATAGCTCTTTTTTGTTCTTTTGTATGACAATCCAAGTTCTGTCCGGTTTATAGTACTACTCACACAGAATCATAAATATCGAGGAAATATCGTGCAGATGAGCAGCATCAACAGGTTAGAATCAACCAGAACATTTTGTTATATTAATATTAGCACATCATTATTGTTCAAGAAGAGCAGATGCAGAATTGCTGTATTTGGAGGAATGAATTTCCATGTCGCAATCGAGAAGACTATCTACTCCAAACCCAAAGTGACTACAAGTAACCCAAACTAATGCAGGATGGAGCACAATAATAAAGTAACAGAATGAAATAATAAAGTAATAAAAAATTAAATATGAAAATGAAACTTACTAATTTTGGAAACACCAAATTAAGAAATCTGATCGCTCAAGACATAAATTCAATTCTTACAAGATGCATATTCAAAGGATGACTTGGGGTTATGATACTCAATTGCTAACTACGGTCTCTACATCAATTTTTTTAATACATATTTAATCGCATGAACCACTATTTCTCCAAGCTTTAATCGTTTCTAAGTAGATGATTTAAAGATGATGCCTTTAGCCAACACTCGATTTGAATGTGTTGGCTTTTCAATTATTGCATGAGGATTTTTTTCTCATTTGCTTGTCCACTTAACCTCCAACGTGAAAATGAGTTTTATGGGAAGAGATGATTCTTAGGGAAAGACGCTCATTTTTTTTTAACCGATCAGTTAACTGTCTAAAACTCTGAGGTGGAGGCACCATTCTCAGTTGGCACTTCATTTTAGTCAAATTGGGTATTCAATTTTTGGCAAAATCGGTAACTGCTCGAGTATTTTGAAAATAAGGTTTCAATATATCGTAATGTCGATCAAGCGTATATTGGCGCATTTCGATAGCTGGGAATATAATATTGAATTTTTATCACTTGAGGCTTGACAAACGACAAAATATCGCATCATTTAGATGATTTAGAGTGTAGCAAAGAAGCTTTTGGGAAAGCTGTAAAATTTTGATACTGTTACTGTAAACCCAAACGACAGTAATGGAGATCAAGTACAATCTTCGAATTTATGCATCATCATACAATAAAGTTGAGAGCAATAATGAGAGCAATCTCAAAATGTATTGCAAAAATACGTGGAAGCAAAAAGGATTGGAATAATTGCAAAGATGTGCAGAATAACTTTTAAGATTCTGTGTCGATAAGATTTCTGAAAGAAATTCTTATCTAACTCAACTATTTAAAAGGATAAATTTAATGGACTTAATTACGAGGTAACCCAATTAAACATCTGTTACCAATTAATATACGTTTCTATATGTTTCATTTCAAAGAGATGTAATTTAATTGCATCTGTCATAAAGTGTTGACGAAGATCAATGTATTAGCCGTGAACTTGAAATATAGGATTTTAAGTCATTTGAAAGCTTTCTATTTATCACATTAATATTAATATGTTTAAGTTTACCCAACAGTATCATTAGTTTTATACAAGAAAAAAAATCAGAGACAATCTGAGTATTTTGTTATCGTTAAAATATACAGGGTGATTTATTAGCTGATTTATTACAAAAAAAAATGTTAATGAACATATGTCCTATTTCAATTATTTACAAAATTATAACACTTTAAAGTTTTAATTTTTAACATAATTAACTGCAACATTTTTTTAAAACACATAAATATTACAAATATTCAAAATAGCCTCCTTCTGCTAGAATACATGCTTTACAACGACGAATTAAAGGGTTCTTCAGCCGAATTAAAATGTCTGGTTGATTTCTTATTTCAGTAGCAACCATTTGTATTCTGTTTAATAACTGTTCTCATGTGTTAATTTCCTCTTTATACATGACTCATAAGTAGAAATCCAATGGATTAAGGTCGGGGGATCTAGGTGGCCAAGCAAATGGACCATTATTACCAATCCACTTGTTTGAAAAATATTGGTTTAACCATTCGACAACTACTCTTCCGCGATGATGTGGGGCAACATCGTGCTGGTACCACATATTTTGAATTACATTAAGACGTATATCTTCAAGTACACCCCAACCCCAAACGTTGATACTGAAACGTTGTTGAAATTTTTTTGGTCTAATCGCATCCGGATTTTGTAATGCCCAAATATGTTCATTATGTCCATATAATTCATATTCATCTGTCAAGAGAACATTTGAAATGAAGTTATTATTTTGGGCATGTTGCAGGTTAGCATTCACAAAATGCTAACCTTTGCTGATTATCTCCTGGCTGCAGACTTTGAATATTCTGTTTGTTGAATAACTTTTGCTGGAGCAAGATTACCTGTTTCTCGAAGTCTTCTGAAAGAGTCGCTAAAAACTGAATATTATGGCAAATGACGCTGTGGAAATCTGTCTTGATATTCTCGTTTTTGCAATGGACAAGCACCATTATATCAGCATACTCTTCAGTGCTATAAGCGTACATTTTGAGTTTGTTCTTGTATGTAATAATTATTTTACTGACTATTAATAAATTCGCTGCAGAAAACTTTCATTAAATTTTTTTTGGTAATTGGATTAGCTATCATATCTCAAAGTTTGATGATGAGCTAATAAATCACCCTGTATTAATAATTGAATTTATATTAACAAAAAAATTTTTGTAATTGACAGAAGAGTTTTATAAAATATATATTAAGTTATTATGTTAAATCTAAACGAAATGATGACATTTTTAATCCAAATTTAATTGCTCTAATCTTTGCTAATTGATGCTGGTTTTAATATCTATTAATCGTATCCGGTTAATTTTTTAATGGAAAATTAATATAAATTGTGTTATAACATGTGGGTAATTAGATACGCAATTATTAAATATCAAGGTAAATAGAATAACACTATCTATAATCTAAAAAAAAGAATGCTATTAAACTATAAAGGTTACTATAAGTGAAGGTTTCCGTCGGAAAGTTGCGTTAAAAGGAAAACAGTTGAATTTAATTATTAGTAACTCCATGGATAATAATGTAAAAGAAAATTAGTTACTTAAAAATAATTTTTTGCAAAAATTAATCTAAATTAATAATTAATTTATTAGTACTTTTTAAGGAATTATACTAAGTAGTATTCAGCAGGACAACCGGTTAGTAAGTGAGAGTTGCATGGAAATGAAACGTTTACCGATTGGTGGAAACGTTTAGGTACGAAGGCGTCTTCATCTCTCCACCACGCCTATTTTAGCTCCGCCTGTACAGCAGGATAATCGGGGGTATGAAACGAAGGCAGCTTTTAGTGTTATAGCAGAATCGTACTGATGTAGAAGTGGTGTTTTGTACATATATTTATAATACATCTATTATGACTGCGATAACTCATAAAAATTTTACGTTGAAATCGGTCGAATTAAAAAAAAAGTTTTAATAAAAGTGAATATTTTTTAACGACTCATTAACATTATTTTTTTTTAATCATTCGGATGTGCGATGGTTTGACACGAGGACCGGGTTATCATTAATGTTAAAACGACAAACTGGAAAAACTATGACCATCCAAAACGTGAGCCTCGACAACGGTGCTTCTGGAACTTCTTCGTCTGAGGCTATGTGCGAGAAATCGAACAAAAACGGACACATCAGTTTCAGTGTGGCATCGCTTTTAGCGGACACCAGGCCGAACACCAATAATAATAATAACAACAATAACAGTAACAGATCAACATCGCCGGTTTCCCAAAACTCAACCCTTCCAAATTCAAGCCCACCACACCAATCAAGCGATGAAGAGTACGATTCAAACGCCGAAGACTCGATCGTTGACGTCGAAGATCTTAATTCCGATAACAAAGATTCGGAAGATGCTAAAGACGCGGAAAGTTTCGTCGCGCAAAGAGACTTTGGTAGAGAAAATGTGTTGAATCAAGCCCCGATTAGACCAACACCTTTCTCTGCATTAGCCGCCGCTGTTTATCAAGCGGCTCATCCTAATTGGCCACATCAAAGTCTTGTTAATCCATTTGCTGGACCAGGACCTATGTTTCAAGGACCTACACCTTTTGGTGTACCAAATTTAAATTCAGGTAAGAATCTTTTCTTATTAATTTATTTAATTTTATGTACATACGCTCAATATTCAATAATATTTTGATATTAAGATTTTGTTATAAATAAGATTTGATTTTATCATGTATTTTTTTACAATTATCATTTTTATATTTAACGATTTTTTTATCTTTCGGTAACCGTCGCTTCAATTACTACAGAGTCTTTAAGGTCAATATTATGATTGATACAGATTTATGTATCATTTTCGGATTAGATGATAATTAATCAACAATCTAACAATCTAGTTACAAGGTAACTCTCAAGATAATTTTAATAAATTATATTTTAATTGCTGATAATTCCTGATTATCACATTAATGTTAATGTATTTAGGTTTACTTAGCATTGCTACCTTTGGGTTACCATAATTTAAATAACGGCATTATTATTCCTATACCAAGCAAAAATAAATATTTGAAAACATTTCTTTACATCACATTAACCGTCGCCTCTCTTGCTTTATGTACTCTTTATCAATTTACTTCGATATGATGCTAACTATTTTTAATTTGTCATGGTCAAGACTAATAGAAATAAAAACTTCGACTATATTACAATTTTCATACTAACTTGTACACGTTTTTACAAAAAAAAAAATTTTATAATGCTTGGCAAAACTTAATATTAACTAATATTTATCCTGGTTAAATCTGGTAAATAAAAAATAAAAGGTGATAATAGGTTCGAGTTGATAACTGATAACGAAGTACTCAATACACTGATTCAATATACCTAATCTGGTCCTGTTTTATGACCGCGTACATTAAAGACTTTATGAGTTGTAAACATGTTGTTAAGTTGCGAAAATAATTTACACCATTCCAGAAAAAATGATTTAATTTGGGAATGTTCTACGCAAATAGTGATCATCAATTGGGCTCATTCGATATGGTCTGCTATGATCTTGCTGGTTCGTCCTTCAATATCATAGTAACTCCGTCGTTTTAACTTTTAGCCCAATATATGTCTTATTTCGATTTGGCTATGTGGCTATCAGAAACAACTTTAGCTTGAGATCATATTTGAAATCTATTCCTGATAAAAGGAACAGGGTAATATAATTAATCATTTACTTTTGAGAAGAAAGTAGAATTAAAATACTATGATCCTTCATTTCCTAAATCCTTTTATTATTTTAGTAATGTTGTTATCATTTAAGAAAAACATCAATATCGTTCCCACATTTGAACCTTGACTGTTGAAATTGTTTGCCTTAGAAAATTCTTCACTTCAGACATACAGCAAAAAGCAATGTGAGAACCATTCAGTAAATCAGATCATACCCAGACTCTCGGACTTACTATTCAATGTTTTTGTAGCTATTAGTTTCAAACTTTTATCTTAAGGCGTAAGAAAATGCTTTCAACCCACTCGTTTCCAAAATAATCCACATTTGTCCACTTTAAAAACTTGATTAGTGCAATTCCATTATATTCAATAACCGATTCTAACTTTTTAGTGAAGGCATTTGGGAATTTTTCATGTGTAGATGCAACCTTGCCTGTAATTTTCAAGTTATGTTTTGGATCTAACCATCTTTTACTAGCAGAAAATATTTAACTGTTTTTATTGGCGGAAAGAGATGATTCAGATTTCTTAGTCAGTTTGGAGACTTTATTTTCGATTGAATAGCTAGTTATAGGAATCTTTTCCAGCATAACTTTCCTAGTGCACGAAGATTATTTGGTACAATTTGTGTGCTAGTAATATTAATACCACTATCGCCAATTATAAGATATTCTAGGTTTTTCCAGAAGGAGAATATCATGAAATGGTAATCTAATAATTTTTCCTCCAAAAAATTGAAGGAACAAGCATTTTTACTTATACTAATCAGAAATGTCCAATTTTATATAATCCCACGCATTATTGGAAATTAAGAAATATCTTTCACATCAAAAGAGCGCTAAATTTTTTTTCTCTAAGACGGTATATAACGAGTAATAATTAATTACTTTAACCTAATCAAAATTTTACATATTCAAAAAATTCCTAAGCCTTTTCATGACCAAGAATAATATTGGAAAAATATAATTAATTACTACAGTTATTTAATGTAGTTATTCGTCTACAAAGTAAGCGGCTCTTTTCGTTAGAAAATGATTAACGATCGCGATAGTTAATTTATACATATAGGAATGACTAGCTGTGAATATTTTAATTTAATTATTTTTAGAATTATATACTTAATTTAATTTAAGAATTATATCATCAATAATAAAATTATAACTGTTTTTGCAAATATCTCAGCAATTTTTAATATATCATTGGGCAACCCTCTTTTTTCAATTTTTCCAATAATCCTATTGAAGTCGTTAAATATATACCAAAAAGCAAAAAAGTTGTGTAAAGTTTAAGTGTATATGTTCAGGTCAATCTCATTTGATGTTTCATGAGCATTATTCTCTGAAGATAGATATAGATGACTATATTAATGGAGCTGGATACTCGTATTATAACCATAGTATTATTTGGGAGCTTCTTCGTTGTCAAGAAAGTTTGCTGCCATATTCATTATCCAATACTTTGACAAGCTATTTCTATACCAAGCTTGAGATGTCATCCAGAATAAATGATTTTTCTCAACAGATGAGTGGTTGGGTCATTCCAAAATTATGGCAAATCTACTTCCCGAGTTGGAAATTGATTTCTTTACTTCTTAGTAGATTTAGTTTCACATACTCGAATACAGATGTAAACATGTCTTGTTTTCGGTCCCTTGCCTCAGATTTATTAACTGAAGGAACCCATTTAGACCAACCTCGGGGAAAGCAACGAAGATAGAGGGTGTTTACCGAAATGCGACATATACTTGATAGCTCTTGGCAAACCTCACGACATCGATACATACAACAATATTGTAGCAATCCCACTTAAAACAAAGTGTATGTGCTTATAGTTGATGAAGCAAAATAGTGAAGATACAATGTTATATTTTGTTGTATTAGCAGAAATCTCAGCAGCCTCAGCTCTATGTTTTGAAATTGTTGGAGCCATCATGGCAGAATTGTTGCATCGACTTCTAAATAATGCACTTGAATTGGAAAAACATCCATTCATATCAAAACCAGTCTGATGAATTTTCTTACAGTGAAGCATAACCAACTGCTTTCGCTGCTTGAATACATCGGATTCCTAATAATGCCTTCTTATTAAAAAACTACATCTTCTTCTACAACAGGAACCTGGATGGAGATGTATCCCATCAGCTACATTGGCAAAACGTTTATTGATATGATTAGATTTTGGAGGTATGCAGTAAATTGCTGAATAGGGTTATCAGAGTTATTTTCACCGGAGGACTTAAAAATTGTCCCTAGATACACTGCTTAGCCTATTGGCAAAGGAAAGCCAAAACATAGAAAAAGTATGGAAACTTTGTGAAGTTTCTGTTAACCTGGATAAAGGAGTCCATTTTCAGATCCAATTGTGTTCGTGTTTCAGTCAATTGGAACCACGTCATAATCATTACTATTATGTAATAGAATATTTTTGAACGCTTATTGCTGCATAGAAACAAATGAAAATACTACTTTGATATGAATATCCATTTCATTCTGAAAGACATTCTTATCTAATCTAATAAATCCTTAGAATAAAGTACCTACGCTGAATACATTGCTATAACATAAATAATAATAAGAACACCAAAGAATATAATAACCATATTTAAAAAATAAATTATAGCTATAAACGAGACTATAACTCATTATGTCTGGGCTGTCATAATAATTACTGATTTAACATAAAACATTTCCTTGATTAACTCATACGTGTAACTTATACATTCATACGACTTAATTTTTTCTCTTTGAAACAGAATTATTTATTAAAATAACTTTGTTAACGTAAATCATACTTATGCCAATTAAAATGATTTTTAAATTTAACTTTTCACTCCAAAGATTATTTTGTTATCATATTATAATCGGTAACAAATAAGTTTTAATAATGCACCAATAACTCGAAAGCTGAAATTTAAACGCAAATTCAACGTTCTAATTGAAAATGAAAACATGGGATTACTTAAATCTTATTTGCATTTAAGTTAGGTTAGCATAATCGAGGCGTAAAGCAATTGCTAAGAGTCTTAAAACGTCAACTTAAATGGTTTGCTATCGCAAATGTTTCAACATTTTAAAAGTTAATAGAGTTTGAGTTAACATGGCTCCCCTACAAGTTTAATGATAATTCCGTTGGGTACACTGTATAATAAAGATGTGAGTATTTAATTAATCTTATCGAAATAATTTTTTTCTTGGACTTAAATTGAATTAAAGATAACGGCGTATAAATCGACATTTTAATTAAACGGTGGATTATGTTGAAGAGTTGAGCAGATTGGAAACGTAAATAATTTATTATCCCCAAATGAGATTTATAAGCGATAAAATATTGTTTTTGCATGCGTACAGTTTAATAGGCGCATAAACGGATTATAAACAAGATTTTCTCAACTGTCGTTAACCGTAATATGCATTTATGGGTGAACGCAAGGCGCAAACCACTTTATTATACCACATATTCAAGATTTTATTATTAATACATGCTATCACCTTAACATGAAAACTATTTTCTTTTTCTTTCCCTTTTATATACCGCGATAAACAAAACAATTAATAATAATATTCTAATTGCGAAAAAACTCACCTCGATAAGAATTTGATAACAAAATTGAATTGATGTGACAAATTATTATGTAAATTAAGTAACAATTAATAATTATCATACCATGTAAAGCAATTAGTTTGTGGTTGCTTTCAATGCCATTTTAAATTAAATTTAATAAATTTGCTGGCGGTCGAGCAATTAGCAACTATGTTCGCCAAAACGAAAATAGAACTTCGTGACTTCAGTTGGAAACGTTTCGTTGCGCTCGCACGTAACCGAGGGAAGCCGTTGAAATTTAATAACCATAAATCAGGTCGTAAATTACATAATGTGACGGATTAAATGGTCCAAATTGAATTATTTCCCCCCTTTAAAACCAGGTAATAGGCCGATCCATAATACCCCCACGTTGACCGTATGCGATTGCGCGCAATCACGTCCAACAACTTTTCCCATTTCACCGTACATTACAACATTTATACCACGCCGCGCAAAAGTTTCAAATCATTAAAATTCTAATTTTAAATTGATATTAAAGAGAAGGCCTTCCGAAAACTGTAGGTGCTTCAAGATACTCGCTTATCTGAATTGTGAGAAGATAAGGCGTTCGGGAACCTAATGTGGCGCTGAACGAAAAGGGAGTGAAGACGAGGGGGACGTAAATTATCGGTGTTAATGATGACATAAAAGGATTCGGGGGCCGAACACGGCCATAAATCGACCGATAGGGCGAGAATCGGATAGGAAACACTTAACGGGGCGGCTGATAATATTTGGTTACTGTTTTGTTTAACAGCTGCCTATACAAAGAGAAAACAGAGATATTCAAACTAAAGAGGTAGTAAATGTTTTTACTACTACCACTATAATTTTATGTTGAGGTTACAAAATAAAATGGGGATAAAACGTTTTTTAATAAATTTAAGGATTAATTTTTTTTCAGTTTTGTTATGTAGGATAATTTTGAACAAGTATTAAAGAACTTCATGAATTATTAATTCCTGTAATTCTTATAAACACAACATACCGTAAGAGAAAGGTGATGTAACCGTGTATATATATCGCATTATTTTATAATAGTGATGGATGGAAACATTTCTTCGTTCTATTGATAACGCATTAATATCTGCTTTATTTATTCTGGAAGGTAAAGGTTGATAACAATTTATTACTAAATTATAGTATGCATTGCCCAAATGTATCGAAGTCTTATATCTGTGATAGTAGGATTGATAGTTTTTTGCTCAGCAAAAACACATTTGATAATCCTGAGTTTTGACTATAATGCAGCAACAAAAAGAGATAATCACATGATATCTTTTTTTAAGCCCGAAAACTTATTGGAATTCAAAATCTGCCGTTTATGCCACCACGCATATAGGTGCTTTGGAATCAGATGAAAGAAACTCCTCTTTCTCCTATGTCTTATCGTGATCAGTCTTGAGGATGCTTAAACTGCTGTAAGGAGTAGTGCAGCCTGTGCTACGCGAGACACTTCGAGCAGAATAGTCCATTGATTCCACATGCTTTTGGAATCAGATGAAGGAAACTCCTCTATTTTTTTTAAATGTCTTTTTGGGGGTCAGTCTTTATGATGTTTAAGCTATTGTGGGGAGTAGTCCCCGAGTTGTTTGGATAGAGAGACTATTTCGAAGTGGGGATCAAGTTGAAAGCTAAGTACTATATCCACTTAATGTTTCCAAAATGTAGAGATGCTCATGAATTTATAACAGCATTCAGAACATCATTCAAAATGTTACCCAGAATGGCGAAAGATACTACGACGAGCCCTGAATATCCGATATTGATGACTTTTCTGCATTATATCCCTAGCGGAAGAAGAAGGAGGAATACAGTCTTGCTTTTTCTAAGGTGAAAACTTTCTTATTCATTAACAAGATTTTGACATGGCACGGGGCTTGAGCACTTTTGCACCACTTAAATGGAATGTATTGCGGTTTTTCATTTTTTACGTTCATATCAGCAGCTTGATCGAATATCTTTTACGGGCGATATTCTGTCGAAGGATCTTGACGTTTCGAAGAGAGACTGCTATTACTAATCGATCACTTCTTTTATGGTTTTTAATGTGTCTTTTTCATTTCAAAGTCAATGGTATAGTACGAATCGAAATCACGTTTATATCGTTTTGATGATATTTTTCCTTCGAGAAGAAAAAAAATTTGGTACTTTTCCGCCTTGGAGGTTAATACAAAATTATGGATACAGATACAACTTGGAGTTTTGGACTAGTAGCCCGAAAGATATTTCTTGCAGCTTATTTATCTGCTCATTTCGTTCATCTTAGGTTTTGTATTGTCAGCATTAGTTATGTTTTAACTTTGTCTTTGACATGTTTCAACTGATTGTTATAAATTAACTTTGGTTTAAAATATATTGTTAGAAATTTAATCTCATATGAACTAAAACGGCATCGATGATAAATTGCAACAAACATCTCTTGTATACAAGGTTACTTTCCGAAATAGTACTTATTTTTGATAATACATATCTCAAAAGACTTGTTAAATGATTCATTTCATGAACTAAAGTTTCCAAATTTACTTCTGACTTTCATGAATAATAACCACAAGAAACCCCAGGTCATATGTATTTCCCAGATTATGCATTCCGAAACATTGAAATGTTTCGAATGAATGGAATTCTAAAATAAAAAAGCAGTCCAAGTCTAAAAACTCTTTAATATGATTGCAGTTTATTACACAATAAAACCAGATTGTTACCAACCTCATCATCTTGTTAGTTATCTTGATTACTTTGAAGATATTGTAAAATGTTTGTTATATGGAGATCAACTTATATTGTTGGTAACGGGTAAAACGTCCATAAAAGTAATATCCTCCTTTTAGACGTGGATATGATGGTGAGCTGGTAAGCTCTATACCACCAAATTGTTTGGGTTAACGGTGAGCTCCAGACTTAAAATTTGAGGACCAACCTCATTCAAAGCATGAATGAATTATTGAAGTTACTAGAACGTCATATTTTGTAAACATTCGCTCAATAATAAATTGTAGCATTATTATTTAAAATGTGAATTTTGCCAGAAATCACCTTTTTTTTCGTATCACCTCGTATAAAATAAGAATTTTGAGTAATTCAATTTAAAGAAAAAATAAATAGAAGTAAAAGAGAAATTGATTACAATTAGATGAAGTAGACTTCGATGGGTAAGAGGTCTTCGATACGAACATCTTCTAAATGGAAATTTTATTCAAATGCCAATGTTTTAATTAATGAAAAAAAGCCCCAGCGTCCTCGTCCGCGCTCAATTAACCGGCTCCCGGTTTTCGAGCCATCGTCCCCAGATATCGGTGACACCAATTAGCGCGAATAAATAATTACTTATCTGCCGGCCGGGTCGTGTACGAGCACCTGTATCGCGGCGAAGAAGGTAAAAGGAGGCGGAGGAGGGCTCCGCAGGAGCTAAAGGGTCCTGCGGGGACTCTTTTTACGACCGCGAGCCTCGCGTCCGGCTAATTTTTAATGCCGAACGGCTCACCGTGCTACCCGAACCGCGCTCTCACCTTCCAATTAACGAACTCCAAATAAAGGACCTTAGTAAATTATCGAGAGGGTTTCCACGGTTTCACGGAATCCGAACCCACCACAACGTTGTCTTTGTCGTTGCTATTTTCAAACCCGATTTAATCGGACGAAGAAAACACCGTTTATATTTTATTCAAAATAATGACGAATATTTAAAATTATTACTCTTCAAATCTATAAATATATACGACAGTTAAGAAAAATCACTCGAAGGCCATAAGTCAAGTTTCCTCTGACGGTATTTCGCTTAAGAGACGTACACCTGTTAAATATAGAACCGAGTGACTGCGTTTTAAACGGGCGTAAGTTGTACGCGGCCCGCTGCGCTAAACAGTTTATTTATCGGTGTAACTGTCAAAATAATCCGGTAGGCCGTTCGTTACCGCTCGCCCTCTGATGGCCCGAATAAAAACAACCAATTTATATTGCGCGACGCGCCGTCGGAACCTTCGGCGGCCTCCGAAAAAAACTTTTGATGTGTCAAGATGATGAAACGGATTAATGGAAGCGAAAAAGGTCGCAGCATTTTTTTAACCCCTTTTTTTGTCTTTCCAAGTATACACGTGTCTACACCTTCAATCTTTGAATCATAACACAAGATCTAGATCAGTTTAATTTTTCACATAATGTATCCATATAAACTGGTAAATAAATATAGTTATTTGTGTATCAAGATTGGAAAGGAACTAAACTTCTTTATGCATGCGTGCCATTAATGTCAAGACAGCTGTACTTCCAAGGCAATTAAGAGCACGTGAGTAACTACCTAACCAATGGAGGGCTCTTCTATACATTTTATCTTTTATTGTCCTGAACATTGACAGCCATTTATTATTTTCCATATAAAATGATAACTGATATCCAGTTGAGTCTAAAGTTATCAAAAGTGCAAAAAGGTTTTGTCAACTTTGGGCATATTACAAGATTGGAACTCTAGTTTCTGCTTAGATAAAATTTGTGTGTTTCATGGTTTATAAAATATATACAAATGCACCATGGGAAACCTGACCAAAAACTTCAATGATAATGTTTCCTTTTCTACCAAATGTCTAAGACTACGAGGTGTAAAACCAATAAAGAAAATTCGTTTCTAATTGAACAATTTTGATGTTTGACCTGTACAATGTTTTCGCAAAATCTAATTACAACTGAAACCGACACTGTAGTGCAAAATCGTTACAATTTACAAATTGAGGAAGATGATAAGAAATAAACACCAAAGCCTATTAAAATCAAATAAGGTGGCACAAACCTTGAATTAGAAGAAAGGTGTTTTTTGCAGCTAAGCTAGAACCAGTACACGAAGCTTCTCTTCCATACTCCCAGCAGGCTACAATGCATTCCATCACGCTATGCAATCATAAATCCCAATAACAGATAGGAAAAAGCAATCCGATTTGTTCCTCTCTGGCCTAAATTGTTTAATTTATCACATTTGACCATTCTCAGATGTTTATCTACCTACCAGGGCAATTTATTGACTTAACTTATATGTTGACTCTAAATCGAGATTGAAATCTAACTTGCGCATCTATATTTCTAGCAATTTAAAATTTTATCTTATTGAACATATGTTACTTATGTTTTGATAAACACTGTAGTTAGATATCTAGAATGTACGGTGTGGTTGAAAAGAAACGCTTCGATTCGAAGTATAAGGACGTTTAATTGACCACGCCGTCCGAGGCATAACGATATTGTTATTGCCGGCTCAGAAAGCGGGCACGTATTTGTTTTATTTTCCCGATTAGCCGTGCGAGTCGCGGTTATTAACGGACGCGGCCGTATCGACAGTTTTTGTTCTGACCGAGTCGGTCGAGAGACGTGAACGTTAAATGTTACGGGCGCTCATGATATAATGACCCGCAAGCTTATAAGGAAGGACGGCGCGCCTTTTTATCGCGGCATTGTGTGGTTTTTGCAAAGGCCACTCGACGCCATTATTACCTATAAATTAACCGCGTTTCCGGATTGATTTTTCCCTTTTTTGTTTTCGTAATAGCTATCAGCCCGCAGCTGTTTTTCGGTTAACAGGATATAATTGATAATTTCTCAGACAAGCTTATACAGGTAATTACTCATGTAATCCTAAACAACAATTTTACTTATATAAAAGATAATCCAATTATTGTTCATAAAGATGAAACAATCCTAAACATTACAGACATCTCACAGGAAAAGGATCCTATAGTATCCTCAAATATCCATAAAAATCATTTCCTTGGTAGAAAGAGAGAAACGCGCCGAAGATCCCAATAAAGCATCCAATTGGCGTACTCAGCACAAAAAGCAAAAATGTTAAGGTTACCTAATATTCTATGTTCTCGCCCACACACATAGCTCACATGTTCCATAAATACAAGCAACGTCTTAGTTTCTGGAAGGAAATGGGAAAATCATTCTTATAGACTTTCTTATCCTGCCTATCAAGCTAAAATAATACTAAGGCTTATCCAACACTTACTTACTCTAAATGATAGCAGTTTTACACGATACAACTTTGGCTTGCTTATACCTATTCTGAAAATAATTGTTCTTCATACATCGTTTTTATGTTTTATTTTTTATCTATATACTCTCTTGCGCTTCACAAAATTGCCCTTGCCTAACTACCAAATATATCTTCTATAATTTCCACTCTCTCTATAATTATCATATCACCCTAGCACAGTCTAATACAATTTTCCATCCTGATCACTTTTTTTCAATCATTTTTATCATCAACCTGTATCATTTATTAACTTAACTTATATGTTGACTCCAAATCGAGATGGAATGGATTGTACTTCTGGAAATCTAACTTGCGCTTCTATATTGCTAGCAATTTGTATCAAAAGAAATTAATCAAAGATCACCCTGATAATAAGTAATACCATCGCTGTGTATTTCTGGTCAGGTTTCCCATGCAACCCCATACTTTACTAAGAATCTGTCCTTACTACAAAATTTTGTTGTTGTTTCTACACCATCTCGTAATGACACTTTTGATAACTTTAGACTCAACTGGACATCAGTTATCATTTTATATGGAAAACAATAGATGGCAGTCAATGTTCATGTTTAGAGTGGAGAAAGAACCAACTGGATGTTAGTGATAACAAATAAAAGACAAAATGCATTTTCTTGGCCTTGCAGTTTAGATAAATTTGTGATTAATATCTACGACAAACCTTAAAATCATGATACTTTATGCTGCATGTACCCATATACCTGAGAGCTATAATATCATCTTACATAGCAGAAGTCTTAAATTCTATATTATGATCTTAACTTTATATGCACCTGTTTTTCATTCTCTCCATTGTGAACAACACTCTAGCTTCTTGCTCAAAATCTTCCCATATTTATTGTTACCCTACTGGGAGTATTTGGGAGTGTTGGTACGGTTAACATTGTTATCTCGCTGGAACTTCAGTTCTACAACTTAACATTTGATGACTTTCTAAAATTTTAATTTTAGTGATTCATTTATAGTGATCATGCATAGAATTGATTCGTAATTCGTATAACACATTTATTAAATATACTTTCTACATATACATAAAATTGTTATAAAGCTTATCATGTATTTTGTATAAAGTTTACGAAAAGATCTGTTTTATTTTAAGATGTCAAATTTTTTTATAAACACAGGTTGTAACGCGGAGTAATTGGTTTTAGAACGTCCTCGAAATCGTCGTTTTCTTCGAGTTCGGGCAAATTAATTTGAATACCTGAATTCCAGGACAGAGCCCCGCCGTTGTATATTCGATGTACCCCGGATCGCATAAATCCGTGATCGGTTGTCATGGATCACCAGAAACAAAGGGGGCTGCTGTCACAGCACGGCGGATCAAGCCTTAAATCGAATTTAGATCCGTCAAGCGCTCGACCATTGTCTACGGGTTTTGATGGATTCGCGTCAACGCTCTTTTGTTATACATGCAGGATAATTGGACGATTTCGCGATACGCTTCTGATGTTTCCAGTTTCGTTCTCTATTCCTTTTGCGGGACTCACCGTTTACCAGCGAACCATCCCTTTAGTTTTTCCATGCATAAACGATAAGGATACTTCGTCTTTTACTGAAAGAATAACTACCGCACTTTGTCATATCGTAACCTGATTAAATGAATTTTATTTCACAAACAACTAGTAAATACGTTTTAATAAATTGAAAAATGTTATGTAACATAATAATAGCCGTTGGTGTTCCAAATATTAAACCGGCTAGAAAACGGTATCTCATTAAAAAAAATAATAACACTAACTATCAATTTAAAACGAATTTATTACGTCGACCGAGTTAAAACGCTAACGCAATAAGCGTATAAAATTAGTGGTAGAGTTTTATGTGAAAATTATCTACATCAATGCAATAAATTACAAGAATTGTTGTTGTTTGGTTTCAAAAAGTTTATATCTGTTGCGGCGCCCGCTCGTTTTTGATGTACGAATTTTACGACTAAATTATCAAGTTAATTGAATATGAATTATCGCGTTTGTAATGACTTTCATTTAATTAGTAAAGTTTTCGTTTTATTGCCTTTAATTATTTTTGTTAGTACAGTAAAACTTCAATATAACGGATTAATATAGGGAAGAAAGTATTCGTTATAGCCAAAAGTCCACACCAAGAATTATAGGAAGACTGCTACATCCCATAAGCAGGTGCACAACTCTAAGCCCCGTTCGTGACGTCACTGCTGAATAACAATTAAGAGTTTTAGTACAACAAAAATATGCAACATAGCTATATCTAGTGTTAATTAGCACTACCTAGCATTATCACTAGAATTAATATTAGACCAAGAACTAGAAACATTCTATTTAAACTAATATTAATATTTAAATATATTGAGGTACTCCCTCATATGAACAGGACGTCTTTGTTGTATAGAAGAACGATAGACATAGAAAGAAATAATGACGAGGCCGTTGACCAATTAAACTATACAAAACGCGAGCTGTTACGTATTTCCCTTAAACGAGCCAACTAATTAGTTAATTAACCGGCGAGTTCTTATACATCGAGTCTCCGGTCTGGACCGGTTACGTATACCTGGAGCCCAAGCCGCCATCTATTGAGCAATTCTACAGAGTAGGTCTGCGTGAAGACATTTTGTCCTGCATCAAATAAATACTGAGAGCCTGTAGCCGATTGTGCCCCGCGACTAATTAATTAATTAATTGAATTGCTTAGTCTTAATCCCAACTATAATTTCATCGTTGGAACTTCCTGCGGATCAACAGGACTGTTTTATGAATAATGCATTGTTTCTAATAGTTCGTTTACGCGTTAGCATAGTAATAAAACGATTTTTTTATAATAATAACACTTATTAAGTTTTTATCTTTTACCTTCGAAATGATTGTAAGTTTGTAGCCAGATTAGAAACTGGATATAGAAGTTTTATTAAAATGAAGAACTTCAACTCAATTGAAATGCTAGTACAATACACATTAACAAGAACAAAGTTAAGAATAAATCAGTGGATTGGTAGTCGTTGGAACAGCCAATTAGAGGCAGTACAGAGGCGTAATGGCAACTTTACAGTTATTAAGTCGCATCTGAGACGGCGCCCTCTTGCGGTATTTACGCGCCGATTTCTCCAAAGCGATTGCAAGCGTAATTGATGGTAATGAGGTGCGCGCGAGCGCAGATCCATCTGCGGGCGTGCGCAAAAACAACCACAGCGAAAAATTCAATTGGCCGACGTTCTCCGATCATACACGATACGGTGGTCTGTGTAGGGAGCTTCTAGAATTGGTCGCTAGAGTTAGTCGAACGAGCATTTGTTACGCCGTTCAACTGTTACCTAGCTATGACGACTTGATTATGAATCGATGATGATCGTGTTTTGAGTTACGTTGACGTTTATGATTTATGATTGCCATCGGCGATGACACATTCCAGTTTCTGTTTCCAATTGAAATAGTACTTGAAACGTTTATTAGTAAACGAAAAAAATCCAGATATATTTAAAAAAGACGTTATTCACTAATGGATTTAAAATAGTGGAGAGTTTCCTCTTTAATGATGTTGTAAAAACGACAGTTAGATCATTTGGTTAGTTTCTGTACTAACCGACTGCAACTGCTTACAACTATATTTAGAGTATAGTAGGCCGGGTTGGAACATAAGCCGCGTCGCTTGTGAGGATAAAAAATGGTCCACAAATATCTCTCAACTCCACATATCAGTGTCGGAAGTTAAAGGGCCAGCTAAACGATCATTACCAGATATTTATTGCCGGCGGCGTTTAGTAGATTAATAACCATCCATCACGGAGGACGCCGAGCGCTGCCACCCCGCTATTTAGCATTCCGGCAGGGTAAAAATACTACGATCAAGGCTCGTAATAACGACAACAACCAGCACACAATGTAAAACGAAATTGTAAAAATGCTCGGAACTGCAATGAAAATATCGTCACGGCAATTATCGTCTTTTTATATTTAGATACCACCAATTTTTTATTCTTTCTGATAAAGAAAGAATGTTGAAAAAAATATTCAAGGCATCAACCTAATTACAACAAACAAGGAATGCGTAAATACGTTTAAATTTTTGGTTATCAATGTCGGTATTTCATAACAATTTAGTTCGTTATTTAAAAAATATCAATTCAAAAACATCAAAAAACACATTAACACAAACAAATTATTATTAATATAATATCTTAATAATTAAGCATATTAAAATCTAAATTTCAGCGGTCATAGAATACAGCAATATAAATAATAAATTATAATATATAGGGTGTTAGGTACACATGCGGCACAAATGCAAGGGGTTATTCCTTAGCCTACTCTAAGAATATTTTGTCCTACGATAATTTTTGAAAAACCGCTTTGTTTCAAAGATACAGGGCGAACAAAATTTGCAAGCATTCAATCTTCTCGTCATTGACTGCCGAACTCTTTCAAACACACCAGGGTCGTTTCTAATTGAGTTACATCCGATTTCGCAAATCGTCCAAATTCTCCACTGAAGTACTACTTCTGATATCCCCAAGAAAAATAATCCAGGGAGTTTCAGTCTGGGGATCGAGCTGGCCATGCGTGTCACCCACCTCGACCACTCCAGCGATTACCGTATGTTGCTGTTAAAAAATTACGAGCAACCAAACTCAGGCAGCGTTTCTGCCAAAAAGTTGCAATACACCATACCAGTAAGTCTTCCTGGTAAAAAGTAAATCATCCACAATTCCAATCTAAACATTCAAGAAGAATGTTCTTGAAAATGATCTTCACATACCTCATGTGGATTTTCATTTTGCCCACACATGATTATTATAAAAATTCCTTATAGTATTTCTTGAGAAACTGGCTTCATCGGTAAAAAGAATCTGCGTCAGGAATAGAGAGATGCGAACTAATGTTTGCAATATCCATTGATATAATGCAATACGTGGAGGAAAATCAGCAGGTAGTAGTACTTGAACGCGTTGAATATGGTATGGATACAACAAATTGTCCTTATGAATTTTCCAAACTGTCCAATGACTTACATTCAAAGTATTTGCAAGTAAAAGTAAAAAGTATTGCAAGTCTTTTGTCAGGCAAGTCATAGAATCTACGACTAAGCCATCATCTACTCCCAAATCCCTATATAATGGAAAAATATATGTGGAAACCTTTATTATAAAACCCTTTTCTTATTAAAACTAATTTTGATCCCATTTTGAGTTCACCCAACAATACTTTTTCGGCGTTTCCAACTTATGACGTTCAAAATAGGCAATGATGAAGCCTTCAATAATATCAGTCATGTGCTGTAAGGGTATAAATTAACAAAAAATCAACTTTAACAACCACTACCAAGCTATAAGCCAATCAAATAAATGAATAGAAATGACTAATGGATATAAATGTTCGAAAGTAATAAATACAAAAATGATAAAAAGTTTAAAAATTAATAAAGAATGACCAGTTCTAATCCACGATTGCTAACACTATCGGTATTTGACGCTTTCAAAGTAGGTTGACTACACAATACCTATACATTTTAAGCTTGTTAACCTAATCATATATCTCACTATAATCGTAATCCTCTCACAAGGTTTCAAATTCGTTTATGTACTCAAAATATACAAGTGACATTGATGGCTTAAATTTAATGCTCGCATCTGTTTGTCAGGGGTTCTGTGTTTTAACCAAGTGCTCGTTTGCGTTTTTGACAAGCTGTGTGGTATTTTGACCAAATTTACCAAAACGACGAGCAGTCGTGCAATACTCGACAAGTTAAGAAAGATTCCAATTATACAGGGTGATTCAAAAAACCGCTGACAGACTTCTAGAGTAGGGGGTTGCAAATGCGTCCTTAACGAGATATATCGGGTCAAAGTTTCTTTAAAATTAAACATTATCTGCAATAAAAAGCCCTTTTTTAAAAATATTGTCTACGCCATTGCTAATTTTGTCAAACGGGCTTTCGTGTATTATCTATCAATCTGGTCTCTTACAAAACTTTCATCAAAGCAATAGTTTTTAAGAAAAACACGTTTGTAGAAAATTTGTTAATCCAATCAAAAGATGTTGCTTTTATCAAGATCACTTCACACGAAAATACTGTCCGTTTGACAAAATTAGTAGTGGCGTTGAAAATATTTAAAAAAAGATTTTTTTATTGTAGATAACGTTTAATTTTAAAGAAACTTTGACACCCTTATATCTCGTTAAGGTGGCATTTGCAAGCCCATGTATATTAAGACTTTTCATCTTAATTTTTGATATATTACCTGTCCTAGAAGTCTGTCAGCGGTTTTTTGAATCAGCCTGTATAGTTTGAAGATTTACAGTCTAATATTATTTGAGTTCTTAAAGTTTTGATAAATAAATAATAACAATAATTTATTGCACACCATTTCTCTGGGATGTTATTCAATAGCAATAAAAATTACTTTCTACATCAGCACGATACATTAATCCCAAGATTTATTTATACACATTTCTTGTGTATTTCAGCTAAATGGGTTTAATGTATATTTTGTTATAAACAATCTCAGCAGAAGGAAAAAATTCAAACGATAAACACTACTCTGCTCAACGATAAATAAATTGTAAATAATAGTGATAAACCATATCTACGCGGTTTATCGACGTATTTTAACGATGCGTTTTGACGGGGTGTTTAATCGCGCCACGCGAACCATACCTTAATCCGCGTTTTATTTCATAGCTCATCAAAACTAAAAAAAAGGTGTATAAAATACAGTTGCTGCTCAACTCTTTTCAGAGTAGAAAAACGTTGATAACATGTCATCACGAATCCTTTAAATTTTTTTATTGGATATTATTTTTTTAAACAAATTATAGGTTGGATCTTAAGACTGTCAATTTTGAGTTGAAGGCAATTAGTAGGTTGGACGCTTTCCTGTCCGAAAACGCGCGGCAACTTTACGACCCAAAGCCTTAATCGCTTAATTTAAAAACAATAAAAAACGGGGCTGCGATAAACAATCGGGCGCGTTTTAAAATTCCACGAAACTTAATTCCGAGATAAGAAGAGGGCGCCCGTAATGGCTACCGGGCAGTGGTGCCAACCGTCCCGGACCACTTTACGACCTTCTTACACGTCGGCGCGTTTTATTCGCTGTCTCCGTCTCCTCTTCGCAGATTAGCTACCGTACCAAAAGGCATAAGATAACCGTCCTGCGGTTAAATGTTAAATTTAATTAAAGAACGTTTTGAAAGGTTAATTGCCATGAGATGTTACACAAAAGTGAGGTTACGTCTATCTGACAAGTTAACGTTTACTTTCTTTTTTTTGTTGTTGTTGTTGTGGTATTAAGCATTAGTCACGTTAATATAAGTAATCTAAATGATTCGTTATTACGTCTCTCATTATCCCGGTCGTTTCTTTTCATTCCCGGTTCGCGGCGTGGAAGAACGCGTCGTAATTTATACGCGATTCGATCAGCAGGGACGATAGCAAGAATTTGTAAACGTCCGCGGCGATTTGAATTAAGCCCCGAGACGAAGGTCGTAAATAAAACGCCAGGACAAGATCTTAATAGTCAATTAATTTAAATTGAGCGCGCATTAAAGTGTCGCTCGACGAAATAAATCGATTTTGACGTCGTCGGGGGCACTTTAAATATCCCGCGCACCGGCTAACGACGACAGATGGCGCGCGGCGCGCCGATTGTCGCGACTCTCAATTGTCATGCAATTACGCAGGCGCAATTGCGAATTTCCGTTTCCTTTTTTACCACGTTCGAAATTCTTTCTACTTCATTCCTTTAAGAATCGCTAATTTCACTCTAACGACTTTTATTTACTTTTTTCTACCTTTTTGTCGTTACGAAGACGACGTTAGATTATACAACAAGATACTTTATAAGGAACCGTTCGGTTACTTAATTAAGAGGATTAAACGTTTATTATCCTTTCAGAGTCGAACGGGGAAGCACCGAAGCTGAAATGTAATCTACGGAAGCACAAACCGAACAGAAAACCTAGGACACCATTTACTACGCAACAACTGCTTGCTTTAGAGAAGAAATTCAGGGATAAACAATATTTAAGCATAGCTGAAAGAGCCGAATTTTCAAGTTCATTACGATTAACAGAAACACAAGTAAGTAAAAAAACAAAATTGGTCATTTAATTGATTTTGACTTTCGTTATAATCTTTAAATCTAGTTTTGGATTTAAGCATGTTATAATTTGAACTTGATGCATTAAAAGAGTCGTTTATCAACGCTTGACTGAGATGGAAATAATTAAGTACGAGATTGTTAACTTGGTGTAATACGGATTGACCGCAAATTGCAGCATGTCTGGAATTTCTTTCCAACTAAATTGCTTATTTGTCCTCACTGGAGAAATCTGAACTGTTAGAAATACCTTTTTATGTCTTTCACATTGTAATTTTTTTTGGGTTCATTTAAACATTAAACTTATTATTTCTAGACACTTACCTTAGAAATATTATTTTTCAACAATGAATAATAGACTTTATTAGTGTAAGTGGAGTTACAAGACTTTAAATTTTGCTATTCTACAAGCTGTATTCATATAAGACCACATATAAAAATCATACAGATAAATACTCAAGTCAATTCAATTGTCATGAATTGCACCATGAGGATTGAAAGATATTGCATGTTGGTTAGAACCCATTAAACTAAAAGGTAAAAGAGAAGAAAGCAAAGGCAGTGACGTTGATTTTCAACTCGATGCGGATGTTCTGGTACAGTAACCATAAGAACGAAAAGAGTGTGAATTGAACAGTATCAACTTCAAAAGAGCAAGAAAAACTCTATCGAATATTAAAGCAAAAGAAACTGTCAGAGACTGGATGGTAGTAGCACAAATACTACATATAATTATAGAATTCTAAATTGGTAAAAAGAAGTACAACAAAAAGCTTGTGAATTAGACATTGTTTGAAAGTGAATTAACACTTCCAGACACTCGCCAATAACATAGGACGCATGCAGAAACCAAAAGATTCTTAAAGTCAGTTCTCTGTAGATTTTCTGCAATCTGCTGAGTAGATAAGGCACTGCGGATCAAGTCAACAGCTCTCTATAGATGCGGAAGTGATACAAAAAGTCAGCAAGTGCTGGGAAGAATCATTCGAAAGCACCGCATTTAAACGATGGACCACATACACCAGGCATAAGGATGCACATCTGATTGGATGTAATGGTGGTGCTCCTACCAAAAAGCCATTGATGAATAAACCCATAAGAGTTGTCCGGTCAGTTTTTTTTAAAACAAATCAAGGAAACTGGGTCTCTAGAGCGACAAATCAAGGTTACCGTTGGGATGACAGACACCAGACCTTGGAAAATGCCTCCTGTCCGAATACTTTGTGGTATGCAATGGTATCTATTAAGGAATTATCTTTTTAAAAGACTTTGATTACCCAATGTTGAAGGAGAGTTTGTACGATTCCATTGGTGTGGGTCACGCCGGATCATTGATGACAAAAGAAATTCAGGAATCTAGAAATAGCATTTGATTATTCGATTGAAAGTTTTTTGGCAGAATATAGAAGATTTATTGCAGAATAAGAACAAGAGATTTACTTTATCTTTACACAACAGCTATATCATGTACTTACTTACAGAAAATGAGATTGCATTTTATTTCAAGATCAAGCTACTTCTACTGTTTATAACTCCAGTAATGAACTGTAGATGTGGTCAACCTATAGTCTTGGTAAATATAAGTGTGATCTTCACGTAACTTCGTCATATGACTGATATTCAGATAATTACTCGTGAACGTCTAACAAAGATTATTTGGAAATACAATATTATTTTGATCAATTAATTTTAAGTTCTAATACATCTAATAATTCAAAATGACAAGGAAAGTGATCAAAATCAATTAAATGATCTCCAAAATTAAAAATTAATTGTAATAATTATTAATTTTTATTATTATTTTCAGGTTAAAATTTGGTTTCAAAACAGAAGAGCAAAAGCTAAACGTTTACAAGAAGCGGAACTAGAAAAGTTAAAAATGGCCTCCTTTTCAAGACATCCACACGCGCTATATCCTCACCCCGCTTTGCAAGGATATTTTCAGCATGGAGCGGCGGCTCACCCTTTGGCTTCGCTTTTGGGGGCGACCAGACCCCCGATGGCTCCAATGGGGTTGATACCCCAACCGTCACCCCATTTGGCCTCACCCCAAAGCGGTGGTGGCACCGGTAACGTTCGGACGCCTAGCCCTCATATGTCCTAAAGAAATAGAGAATTTGGAAACGGGAAGGGAGGGCTCTAACTGGAATAAGAGAGGAAACCGTATACGTGATTCCACAGTTGCAATATGTAATTTATTTCTTGCTCCCCTTCCGAAAAGGCGGAGTAAATATATTGTGATGATTATGGTAATAATAAAGGGCAATGTCAATCTGAAAATAGTTCGACGTTGTTGTTGTTATTATTATTATAGCTTACTTGTAAATAATTATTATTACTTTAATTTATTACGATATTTTTTATTTTGTATTACGGATATTATTATTTTTATTTTGTTTTTATTTTTCTTCTTTTCTATATTGTATGTATAAAATATTGAGATGCGAAAAGTTTGTAAATAAATAGAATTATGTGCCAACTTGTATTTTTATTTAAATTCCTTAAAAATTCAAACCACATAATCGAAAAATGATAATAATATTAATTTTGAGATTGGTTGCTGACAACAAGAATTACAGCTCCATTAACGGGAGGTTCTTTTACATTACGTGCTACCTCCACGGTAGTTCTCGGTAGCCGAATTAAAATAGATTAGATCTTAGCAGTCTCGTCCACACTGGCTGTAATTGGGGGAATTTTTTCCAGTCAGTGTGTTCAAAAAAAAGGGTCTGTTACAACAAAAACGTATTTGATCGCATCTGACCAACCGGCTGACTTTTGGGTGTTCCTTGTCGATAATTTTTTTTTGTTATCTACATTTAGCATATTTAACAAGAAACGAGGTCGATCGGTATAAAGCAAAAAAGAAACACGGTTTGTCAATGAAATAACTGACGTAAATTGTTGATGCTGAACTAAATATAAATCAATTCAAAAGAATTTTTGGACAAACCGATGACCCAGGGGTTACATCCAATTAAATTAAATTCGACATTTTGTTAATCAAAATATTTTGTTCTTGTATATTAAGAAGAGAACACACTTTGTAAATAAAGTTTTGAATTTTTAATAATCATTACGATAAAAAATTGTTTATTTTTCTACAATTAAGTAAGATAATGAAATATGTGTTATTTAAACATCAATTTTTTTTTTAAAATAGGACATAATGAAATTGAATGATAAAAAAATTTGGTGTCAGTTTGATCCGGTCTTAAAGTTCAAATTTAATAATATAGATTACTCATGAACAAAATTAGCGATGACCAATTTGAAATACAAATTTACTCAAAGCGTGTAATTAATTTTATCAAGTGGTAATTATTATTGCAGATATCTGGCCGTTGTTTACATTGAAATTAGACGATGGGGTCATCGCGAAACGATAAATGGCTCTCATTTTGAAATTGCGCTCCCAATCTCTTGTAATTGATTTTCTTATCACCAGTGAGATGTAATTATTTTTTTTTGTTATGTTCAAAGAACCGCAATTATATATTGCATTATTATCACATGATTTATACACATTCATCATTTAACGGAATTCATTCTGAAAAATAATGAAGAAAAATCGTTCGATTTGGCGTAATTCGAAACGAAAAAATTTTTTAAATCTAATAATAAACCGTTAACAATAACATTTTTTGAGGCGAGGAATGAAAAAATATTGTTACGAATTCCATTGAGATAAGTTGGCACGGAAATTTTCCATTAATATTTTGGTTTATTACACAGACCTAATGGAAACGCGTGTTCACTTAAGTTTAAATTCATTATTGGGTGGTTTATGGTAATGTTCTCGAATGCATTAACGACATCAAAGTGGAAAGTTATCTTACAAATTATCTTGTAAATAGTAATGTGTGCGTATGATATATTTTCATATCTACTTATGCCAAGTTCTAAAATAATCCAAGAAGGAATATCTACGTTATTTTATAGAAATAACTCACCTTCGGTAATAAAAACACCATCCCTTTTCAAAATCTGCAAAAAATTAATATATACACAAAAAAGTTATTTACATCTAGTTAATACTAATTGCAATAATCGTTTTGAAATTAATCTTTCTACCTCGGAAAGTTACATAAAGCTTCATAAATCCGATTAAACTATCAGAGCAATCATTAGCAATATTAATACACCTGCAGGTATTTTTTTCCTATTTTAATCTTTTTTATCACTACAGTATAAAAAATTTAAGCGATAAAGTTAATTAATGCACGTAAGTTTTTACTTGATTTTGCAGGATTATGTTTTTTGAGGCATTTATGACATTTCGACGACAGTTAAACGATTTACTAGTTAGATTACTGTAAATTTAGGCTTTAAAACAACATGCACAAATTCGCCTGATTTTTATGAGATTTTTTTAACAAAATTGTAGGATAAACGATTTTGCATTAGTTTCGTATTTATTTATATCTTTGGTTATGTTATTCCTGTTCTGGGTTGGGTTTTCAGTTTATGCGTTGTGACTAAAATGTGGATAGACATTCTGAATTATCTATTCTAATCTATAAAGACGCTTAGCATAAGCTAAGCTTACATGAGCTTAACTTATGATGGGGCACCCATATGATTTTTGAGCTTTTCTTTATTATAACCTTTTCAAAGTTTTATTTCTTCAGCTTTATCCTTAATCTCATAAGTCAGGAATTAGGACCCTTACGTACCCAAAGCCTCACAATGTTTTTTCGTACAAGTATGGCTTAATTTGTTTAATAGCAAAGACTTTAAGCCAGTAGCTTTTTCTCTATAATCGATTTTTTTCTGTGCCCACAAGTGTCTGCGTTGTGTGATAAACAGGTTTGCCTTCTCCAACTTCTCCTAGCAAAAACATTACCCCTAGGGCATGTCTGATACAATTATTGTAATGATGATTTTTTTTTTTTTAATTTAGATATTGTAGGATTGCTTAATTTACCAATAATCTCGTTCCACATAGAACAGATTACCATATTTCCTCGTAAATCCATTTAGAAATCCATTCTCTTCTATAGTCATCCCTTTTTTTCAGAAACCATGTCAACTTCTTTATGTGTTTTGCCAACAACACTTTATTGCACTTTATTTTTCGATAATAGACCGTAACCAAATGGATCTATCTGTATATTTAATGTGAGAATATAATGGAGAGAGATAATGGGAGAAGATATTGGAGAGATCATGTTGACAGGATGGGTGAGGCAAGGTTGGCAATGAAAATCAAAACGCAAAAACCAGACACCAAGCGACTCCCAGGGAGACCACATAAAAGCTGGTATGAAAGTTGGATATCGTCATCACAACCCAACCCATCGAAATGGAAGTGAGATAGGAAAAAGGAGGAAGGAAGGGGTGAAATGGAAGAAAAACAGGGTTAGTCCCTAAAGTAAGAATAAAAAGAAGTTAACAACTTATTATAATCATTACTAATTTTTATTTTGATTGAGTTAAGTTGAGAAAGATGTTTTTCGGATTTGATAGATATGTTTAATTAAAACCAATTTATTAAATGTCGTTTAATTTTCTATTTTAATATACCAAACTAAAAATAATTAATTGATTGAAGTAATTAATTTTGGATTCGAGTACTAACAAATAAACAGTCAATAGTACCCCACCAATTATAATCGTATAATGCGTAATGTAACAGTAGCAATTTTTAAAACCACACCAAACCAGCAGCAGTAATAACTCATTTGGATGCGCATAATTTTGTCTCTGGTGCTAACGCAAGCGTTCGCTTGCTCTCAAATACCTCGGTAATTAATTCGTATACTGTATATATAGCCCAGACCGCCGTATTTAATTGTTATTCATTGACTCATAAGTCGCCGGTCAGGAATTTAATTATTTATGGTAATCCGGGCCTGGTTGGTTAATTAACAATTAGCGAAAAGCCGACGATAATTAGTTTTCCGTTCCACGTTCCCCTTTATTACATTTTATTTTATTAGATTTTTTTTGAAACATCATATATTCATTGCAAAATTAATTAATTATTTCAACTGAAATGATAGGAAACAAGTAAAAGGCGAATCAAAAATAACACATTGAATAGAACTAACAGCTGAAGCACTGAATGGTCTGATAATTGGACCCCTACAACGAAAGACCCCCGACCTTCATAGAAAACAACAGCTTCAAACAAGAATCATTTAAGATGAGTATATACTCAGTACACAAAAGATTTTATTTAGAAATATCGAGTTATTTTAATTAACGTTATTCAAAAATCATTATTTTAATTTTGTTTTTGTTACGTTGTTTATTAAATAATAAAAATTTATATTTTTTTCTAATATTGTGAAAGTCGTTTTGGTTTGAACAAGCCCTAAAAGTGAACAAAACCGTTCCCGACCGAAAGAAAACAAGGATATCAATGATAAATTGGTCTCGTTGATGGTTGTTCGTGACCGATTAAGTTGTAGTTTGGATATTTATGCGTCTTATGCTTTCGGTACTGTACGAGGAAGAATCGTGGTGAGCGAGGATGAAGGAGATGGTGAAGAGGACGTTTAACGACTCAATTATACACGGGGCCGTATAATAAGTGATTGGGTAATAAAAAGACCATATTTTCTATACGTGAGGCGATTAATTCTTTATCGGTAATTGATGGGAAAGTGTAAAAGTGCTTTTTATATATTTTAACGTCCACTTTGTTTGTTCGTGACTTTTACGACATTTAAGATTTTCGAAAATTTATATCATCATAACTGTTTTTGAATTTATTTCAAAGTTCTCTTTGAAAACAAACTTACATCAATTATAATAATTTAGAAAATGATACCAAATAATGTCAGTTGGAGGAAGACGTGGAAAGAAGCGACAATTTACATTAAACGATGTCAGTCGTAATTCAGATATGCGGCTTACATCAATAACAGGCGCATACAAAATGGCAATAACGACGCCCGATATTAATATCTCTTTCAATACAAACGTCGATTGTTGAGTATGAAAGCTGGAGACGCGGCATAATGGATGGTGTCATTCGTCAAAAAGGGCTCACGTACAGATGACATTCATCGTTTTGACCGTAACAACCGGTCGACGTTCGTATATTGAGACAGATGTGGGCATAAGTGGAATTGGAATTAAACCGTCACAAAATGATACTCAATAGAGGTAATTGTACTTATTATTTCTCTACGGGTTCTTCTTATTATTAGAGTAATTTCAATTTGGACGAGTGTCCTTCGAAAAATCGAAGATGTTTGTATTAATTACTATAATAAAAACTAATTAACCCATTTGGGAGGCTTATTTTCGACACGAACTGTATACAAACTAATCTATTTTAAATCCTTTTAAGGATAAATACAGTAAAATATAACGGATAAATACGGAAAAGGGAGTGTCCGTTATCGCCAATATGAATGATTTTAATGCACACAAATTCGGACAGCTCTCCATACCGTTACATTCAGTCTACGTGGCTCTATATTTATACATAGATCTGTAAAATCTAAAAAAATTGTTACATCCCGGAAGCACTACTCGAAGACCCGTTCGTCACCGCTGAATAACAATTAAAACTAGAACTAACACTAGACCTAGAGCAAGATTCTTGTTCTATGTCTAGTGTTAGTTCTAATTTTAGTTCAATAAAAACATACAATTTAGCTATATCTAGTGCTAACTAGTGCTACATAGCACTGTCATTAGAACTAACGTTACACCTAGAACTAGAAACTAGTGATGGAACGGATAGTGATTTTGCGAAAAGCCGGATACCGGATATTCGGCATCCCCTTCGGCCGGATACTTTAATTCATAATTGATGATATTTCCACAAGGATTCTTCAAGAAATGAATTTTATAGCGAATTTTGAAAGGTATCGATGAAAATTGCAACATCGAAAATTTTATCAAAACTTTAAATATTGTTTTCTCAAAAACTAAAAGTTATTTTTCAAAACGGGTTGGTACATTGGAAAGAAGACACTTTTATTAACACTTTAGGAGATTTTCATACTCATATTCCAAGAACTGGATTTTATACGAATTTTTAAAACATAATCGGTGAAAGTTGCAAAATTCGAAAAAATTGTTGATCATTTCAAAAAATTATTTCTCAAAAACTAAAAGCGATTTTTCAATAAGGCTTGTTGCATTACAGAGAGGATACTTCAATTAATAAGTGGTGATATTTCCACAAGGATCCTTCAAGAAATGAATTTTATAGCGAATTTTGAATGTTATCCATGAAAATTGCAACATCGAAAATGTTATCAAAACTTTAAATATTGTTTTCTCAAAAACTAAAAGCTATTTTTCAAAACGGGTTGGTACATTGGAAAGAAGACACTTTTATTAACACTTTAGGAGATTTTCATACTCATATTCCAAGAACTGGATTTTATACGAATTTTTAAAGCTTAATCGGCGAAAATTGCAAAATTCGAAAAAATTGTCGATCATTTCAAAGATTTATTTCTCAAGAACTGAAAGTGATTTTTCAAAACGGCTTGTTGCATTACAGAGAGGATACTTCAATTAATAAGTGGTGATATTTCCACAAGGATGCTTCAAGAAATGAATTTTATAGAGAATTTTGAAAGTTATCGATGAAAATTGCAACATCGAAAATGTTATCAAAACTTTAAATATTGTTTTCTCAAAAACTAAAAGCTATTTTTCAAAACGGGTTGGTACATTGGAAAGAAGACACTTTTATTAACACTTTAGGAGATTTTCATACTCATATTCCAAGAACTGGATTTTATACGAATTTTTAAAGCTTAATCGGCGAAAATTGCAAAATTCGAAAAAATTGTCGATCATTTCAAAGATTTATTTCTCAAGAACTGAAAGTGATTTTTCAAAACGGCTTGTTGCATTACAGAGAGGATACTTCAATTAATAAGTGGTGATATTTCCACAAGGATGCTTCAAGAAATGAATTTTATAGCGAATTTTGAAAGTTATCGATGAAAATTGCAACATCGAAAATGTTATCAAAACTTTAAATATTGTTTTCTCAAAAACTAAAAGCTATTTTTCAAAACGGGTTGGTACATCGGAAAGAAGACACTTTTATTAACAGTTTAGGAGATTTTCATACTCATATTCCAAGAACTGGATTTTATACGAATTTTTAAACCTTAAACGGCGAAAATTACAAAATTCGAAAAAATTTTCGATCATTTCAAAGATTTATTTCTCAAAAACTAAAAGCGATTTTTCAATAAGGCTTGTTGCATTACAGAGAGGATACTTCAATTAATAAGTGGTGATATTTCCACAAGGATGCTTCAAGAAATGAATTTTATAGCGAATTTAGAAAGTTATCGATGAAAATTGCAACATCGATAATTTTATCAAAACTTTAAATATTGTTTTCTCAAAAACGAAAAGCTATTTTTCAAAAGGGGTTGGTTCATTGGAAAGAAGACACTTTTATTAATACTTTAGGAGATTTTCATACTCATATTCCAAGAACTGGATTTTATACGAATTTTTAAAACATAATCGGTGAGAATTGCAAAATTCGAAAAAATTGTCGATCATTTCAAAAAATTATTTCTCAAAAACTAAAAGCGATTTTTCAATAAGGCTTGTTGCATTACAGAGAGGATACTTCAATAAATAAGTGGTGATATTTCCACAAGGATGCTTCAAGAAATGAATTTTATAGCGAATTTTGAAAGTTATCGATGAAAATTGCAACATCGAAAATTTTTTCAAAACTTCAAATATTGTTTTCTTAAAAACGAAAAGCTATTTTTCAAAACGGGTTGGTACATTGGAAAGAAGACACTTTTATTAACAGTTTAGGAGACTTTCATACTCATATTCCAAGAACTGGATTTTATACGAATTTTTAAAACTTAATCGGCGAAAATTGCAAAATTCGAAAAAATTGTTGATAATTTCAAAAATATATTTCTCAAGAACTGAAAGTAATTTTTCAAAACGACTTTTTGCATTAAAAGAGAATAGTTTAATTAATAATTGATGATATTTCCACAAGGATTCTTCAAGAAATGAATTTTATAGCGAATTTTGCAAGTTATCGATGAAAATTGCAACATCGAAAATGTTATCAAAACTTCAAATATTGTTTTCTCAAAAACGATGTGCTATTTTTCAAAACGGGTTGGTTCATTGGAAAGAAGACACTTTTATTAACACTTTAGGAGATTTTCATACTTATATTCCAAGAACTGGATTTTATACGAATTTTTAAAACATAATCGGTGAAAATTACAAAATTCGAAAAAATTGTCGATCATTTCAAAAAATTATTTCTCAAAAACTAAAAGCGATTTTTCAAAACGGCTTGTTGCATTACAGAGAGGATACTTCAATTAATAAGTGGTGATATTTCCACAAGGATGCTTCAAGAAATGAATTTTATAGCGAATTTTGAAAGTTATCGATGAAAATTGCAACATCGAAAATTTTTTCAAAACTTCAAATATTGTTTTCTCAAAAACGAAAAGCTATTTTTCAAAACGGGTTGGTACATTGGAAAGAAGACACTTTTATTAACACTTTAGGAGATTTTCATACTCATATTCCAAGAACTGGATTTTATACGAATTTTTAAAACTTAATCGGTGAAAATTGCAAAATTCGAAAAAATTGTCGATCATTTCAAAAAATTATTTCTCAAAAACTAAAAGCGATTTTTCAATAAGGCTTGTTGCAATACAGAGAGGATACTTCAATTAATAAGTGGTGATATTTCCACAAGGATGCTTCAAGAAATGAATTTTATAGCGAATTTTGAAAGTTATCGATGAAAATTGCAACATCGAAAATTTTATCAAAACTTCAAATATTGTTTTCTCAAAAACGAAAAGCTGTTTTTCAAAAGGGGTTGGTTCATTGGAAAGAAGACACTTTTATTAATACTTTAGGAGATTTTCATACTCATATTCCAAGAACTGGATTTTATACGAATTTTTAAAACTTAATCGGCAAAAATTGCAAAATTCGAAAAAATTGTCGATCATTTCAAAAATTTATTTCTCAAGAACTGAAAGCAATTTTTCAAAACGGTTTGTTGCATTAAAAAGAGGATACTTTAATTAATAATCGAAAGTGATAACAGCGACAGTTCTGTTAGCAATGAATGTGATGATGAATTACAAGCGAAGAGAAGAAAACTTAACGAAACTGCAATAAGAGATTTTATATATCGTATTGGGATTGTTACAATGAGGTTGCTAATGACAAACCTGATATAAATAAAGTTGTATTCAAAGAAACAAGTCCTATTGGGGTTGAACTTGTTTATTATCTGCAGTGTCCAACACCTAAAAGAGATACTAATTCCTGTTAATGGTGGAGTACTAAGTAATACGTTTTTAATATCCGGCCAAAGCCGGATATTAAAACCGGCTAAACCCGAATGTTTCTAGTTCTAAGTCTAGTGCTAATTCAATAAAGGTATGCAACAATCTAGTACTGAATAACAACTAAAACTAGAACTAACACTAGCATTAGAAGTAACACTAGTCCTAGAACTAGAAACATTCGGATTTAGCCCTGCGACCCGAAGACGGCTAAACCCGAATGTTTATAAAGAAGTGTTAGTTCTAATGCTAGTGTTATAATCGTTATATCGAGTTTTACTGTACTTAAATGATAAATTTTCAATCTTTTATGTAAGTACACTGTGTAAAGGTTTTGGTTGTATGTAGGTGAGGTTCTCGTGTTGGGTCCGTTTTAATTTTAAACCGTAGTGGGGTCCGAGGGTCGGTAGTTTCCGACCGAAAAGTTGGCGATCGAAAAGTCAAGATACGGGGGCTTGATTTATTCCTACCACTGTCTCGGTATACAAATTAATTCCGGTTGCGAGAACCATGGAAAGCGAGCAGCCGAGTTTCTCGATCCTTTTTAACTTGAATCGCGCACCGCTCTCGCCTTATTTTTACGCTCCTCGCCCGCTTCGTATCGCCTACGTCCTTAATTATTCCAGATTATTTCGAGGATTAGATCGAAAAATTAAAATTCCTCATAATTAGGAATGGTGGGGCCCCTTTGCGAGCGGTGTTCCTGACGTGAATTATCGACACGGAATAAAAAATCCATTAGGGTGATGAATATTTATGAGAGGCTCGGTGTCCGCGGGAGTTATAAAACATATTATTTATTGTTTAATGTCTATCCTTTGATGTAATACATCCCAGAAAAGAAAACTACACAACAACAAAAAAAACAGAAAAATTTAAATCTTTTCCAAACGACTAATCATTTAGTTATTCCAGATATTATCTTTACAATTGTTTTTTTTTTTTTGATCTTAATTACCGTAACAAACCAGTTCCGCAATAATCAAACCGGGCTCTTTATAAGCTAATTGCCTCTTTAATCCACACTAATTGACCCAATAATAAGACCGTCCTAATAACAGCTGCTATTAACACATAAAAACATAACTTAAGAAGCTTAGGTTATAAAAGGTAAACATTTTTAATGAATGCAGAGCAGACAGCAACATAAAAGTTGTCATCTGATTCCAATTTATTGAGTTAAAATTATGGTTTGGAAACTTTTGGGTAGTTCTGTACATATATTAAATTACACTGCATAGATCATGCATGACATGACTGTTAATTACACCAGTATAATATGGTAATACGTTGAATCATTACATCCGATTTGACATTCGCGGCATTAGCACGGGTAATTTAATTCTCTCCGCTTAATTGGGTAAATAAACAAATTAACTAACTGTTAAATTAGCATTTAGACACGATTACATGTAAAACGTTTATATATAATACAGCGAATATAATTTTTTATACTTTCCATGACAAGTAGAGGATAATTTGCTTTGATAAACGACGCTAGTCAAAAAGAAATAAAAATCTTGCGAGTCTCGACGGTTGCCAACGAAATTGAGAACAATGTCACGCACAGTTTAAGAGATGAATAATTTATTTAATGAACTGTGTTTAAATAAGTTGTTTCGTAAATGTCCGAAAATCCTGTGTGAGATACGCACACATTTGATGATTCGCGAAGGCGTCGACATTTATTATTTTAATATTTCCGACGTTTACGAAATTTTATTTTTCGTGTTTAATCTGGGTGGAATAGTTCCAGAAAAGCTTGTAACAACCTCGTAAATAATTGCGAGTCGTAAATCGCGTATTAAAACTTTATAATTTTAAATAAATATCAAGAGTTTTAAGAGTTGGCCACTTGAAAATTTTTTTCTCACCCCGTCGAACACTTCAGTTTAACAATAAAAGCGGTAATCGATTCGTCTTAGTATATTGTGAAAAACCCCTCTTTACAATACACCACAATAGACCACACTCCATTCCCATAAGTGGATCTTAACAGACTCGACCACCTTTCGTTCATTGTCGCATTATGCAGTGTACCTCTGGGTCAATAACGTATACAATAATATACCTCGCTATCGACTTTTTGTGACATCTTCAGCTTGGACAGGTGGCTTACAACCGTATTATACAGGGTGTATAATATAACTTGACTGTTACAATGTCAAGTTATACGAAAACAACCACGCCAATGACTTGACGCGTCGATGGTGGCTGGTAACAGTTAAAAATAAGCGCCAATAAACATGTCATTTTAACAGCTGACGACACGGGAAATTATGGGCTATAGCGTATAATGATAACGGGCGAGATAACGGTTAATTAATGGACAAGATTTTACTAATTTAGATCGAGATAACGCAGCGAGCTTACAGAAGGACCTTTGTGCTTTGGAATCCTGGCGACGACGACCGATGTCTGAAAGGAGGACCGGCTTAAAAATAACTTTTCGATCACTAATCTTTTAATACAAAAATTTTTAGTTATTTTTAAACATTTATTAGTTAACATTAATTTATCTACCTACAGCGTGATAAATTTGATGAGTCGTGTGGTTTATTGGTAATGAGAAATTAATTAACAAAAGAATTTCTTAAGATTTTTAGGGAATGTATCTGCCTTATCAAACATGAAATAACAGCTTTGATGCGTAAGCTTCAATGTGAAGTTTCCCCATAGTCCAAGAAAATTAACACAGTTCAAAAATAATTTGCATCTGGTTACAATGAGTCAAAAAGTGAACAAAGAACTAACGAGATACAGGGCCCAAAAGATGTTTCTAAAGATATTCGAGTAGAAATGAAGAGTAAAGGGATTATTTATCGTCCACGAGATACAAATCAACGATAGTTTATTACTTTTTATGTTAATAATTGAATCTTAACGAATAACTAATAAATAAATTCATAATCTTACATTTTAAAACCTTTACAAATTATAAAATGGTTTTAACATAATTCTTCTGACATGGTACAATTGGCGTTATATCTATGATATAGATGTGTCGATGTAAAACTACACGATTTCGAAGGATTTATGTATTAATGAAGCCAAGGTCGTTTGTGGCCGAGGCGCTACATCGAACCTATATCACAGAACAACCAGAAGTGATACTGACGGTATCACTGACGCCATATTATGGCGAGTTGCCAAGGTATTGCTGCTATTGGTGGTAAAGATTTGGCGGGATTGTCACTTCTGCTTATTCTGTGCCTTTGGTAACTCGCGATAATATGGCGGATTTTAAATCGAGGTCACAAAAAGAGGTGCCGCCAATGTCAAACGAATTGACGTTAGTGTCATTTCTCGTTATTCTGTGCCTACATCAATGTAAGCTACACCATAATGAAGAATATATATCATAATTGAGCCGAGGTCGCTTGCGGGTGAGGCCCTACATCGTTGATACATTGATACAAAACTATACAATGGTCAAGAATATATTTCCAAACTTTCCTAACAAGCTCCCTAAGTTTAGTTGAAACAGAACGTGTAGATTGAAAAACAAGCTTCAGGAACTGTGGTGGCTTAGGAGAGGTTACATTTTTTCCTGTATTGTTCGCCAATCTTCTAATACATGGTGCAAATGGCGCATCTGTTTCTCTTTTAGTAGATCCTTCTCTATTCATGTGTCCCAGCATTTCAAGAATTTCCATTGATATTTTTATGTGACCTGTTTAATGAATACTATGTTGCAGATTACAAAAGTTATTAAGTTAATATTTCCAAATATTAACTTTTCATTTTCAAATTGATAATACATTTTAAACGGCAAACGTTTACTAATGTGGAAAGTTTTCAAGACCAAGCTGTATGCAGTATTGTTTGAGTTTATAAAATACTACACATTTTGCTATATATTAGTAACTTTCCAAATATGTAAGGTACACCTCATAACGTGTTCTGTGTTCAGGATTTTATCGCATCACAACATTTCATTGTTCCAACTCCAGAGACATACGTATGTTATAAAGCCCTAGTACAATTTGGAACGTTTGGGCTACGTAGCAGTAGGACTACGTTGACATTTGTAAACAAAACTAGCATTACCTAACATTCTTTCACGGTATAATTGATATTTCAAAAGAAAAGTAACCTTACTCAACATTCTTTCCCTGATTGATTGACATTTGTAAACAAAATTAACCTGAACCAAACTTTATACCTGGATTGACTTAGTTTCAGATTTCTGTTCTGCATATGCATTTTCCTTTACATGAATGTGTTCAAAAACAACAAAATAATGCTATCTGTCTAAAATGTCGTTTATCCAGTGACAAGTTACTGTACAAGCAAGTTTTAGGTTCAACCCCAATGTTTCTAGTTCTAGGTCTACTGTTAGTTCTGGTTTTAATTGTTATTTAGCGCTAGCTTGTTGTATATTTTTAATGAACTATACTAGAACTATCGCCAGCACTAAAACTAACAACAAACGCGAGAACTAGAAGCATTGGGGTTTAGCCGTGTGTCTCTTAAGACGGCTATACTATTCTAATTCTAGTTTTAGATTCTAGATTTCGATCTCTAGAATTCGATAGCCACTGCTATGATCTAGACATATGGGATTTTGGTGGCTTCCACTGCATAATCTGCCTCGTGCAAGTATGGACATACCAAAGTAGTACTGTATACCATGTGCGAAGACACCTTTGTTTGGACACACGTTAAATGCGTATCTAGCCTTAAACGAATTTAATTTTGACAAAGCAAGTGAGGTGGAAATTTGTGTATTAAATTCTGCAACTCCCTGTATATAAATTTTAATTTGTAATCTAACGTAATCTAAAAAATAATAATCCCTTATAAACTAAATTTCGTTTGATAATAAATTATCACTTATTATTATACTAAATAGGAGCTAAAAAAAGAAGTTGATATAAAAAGGTTAAAGAAGAGGCTAAAAGAATGAACACAAAAGACGAGCTTAATTACCTTTACTTAGACCATAACAATAAAGTGATTTAGTACTTAGTAGAGTAGCTGGCGGAGGGCGTCGCTCCTGCCCTTTTTTCCTCTCCCTTTCGGCCATTACTTAGCGCTCCGCCCTCACCCCGCCAAAAAGCGCGGTGTAATTAATTTCTCGGCGTTCGTAATTAAAAGTTTTTGCCCCGGAACGGTGGGGCGCGAGCGGGCGGTTGGGGCGGCGCCGTTGACAATGGCCCCAACGTCGGTGGGGAGCGCGACGTCGACGACAAAATATACCATAAGTCGCGCTATCTGCGGAAACAAACGAGCAACAATTGCACCTTCATTTATCTTGCGCCGCGGGAATTGTAAAACAATGGCTAATCTAGGCCCGGACGCCATCTAGCAATTACGGGGATAATTACTCCTCGTGATTCCCCACCAACCCGTTAACAAACTCTATCTTTCTCATTTGTATCTCACATACAGAGTAAATTTTGTATTTATAATGTTTTGAAATAATCTTTTGTATTAAGTGAACGCTTTGTATTTAATGTCACCCAATAAGGAATAGTCGACCTATTTAATAGTTAGAATAGAACGGCGATCGCTTAGCCAGTATAATTAATAAATAACTTAAAGGTATTGAGACGTCACGAGGAAATTTCAACAATGCCTCGTTACAGAGTGCCTTTCTTTCAACGCTCGGTCCGATGGTAGAGATAATATATAGCTGGTGCCGTAACGACGCAGCGTAACAGCATTTTGCACAACAATTAGCTGAACAATAAAACCTCGTTTGCATGAGGGACAGGAAGTGAGGCAATTTCCATTTTAAAGAGGACCCTCGCCGTGATTGGTCCGTCGGCTGTTACGCGAAACGAAGTCCGAAATAATTGCAATGACGCGATGGTCTCTTCGTTCGAAACGTAGTCTTCTACAGTTGGCACCAACCAGAAGTGTGTTAACGAAGAGAAGTATGTAAGGCAATTCCAGGTAATAATCTGTCTGGACTGGACTTTACGGTGACCGACGCCGTTTGCGTTTATTTGATAATCTGAAAAATACACACGATCTTCGGTCGCCAAACAAACTGCCGAAAGTCGAGAGCACCGCAACCACGCCTTCTGTGTTTACCGAACGATTTAGGACTTTTGAACGGATGTGTACACATCCAACTATTGTTTATATTACTGCACCAAACCGCAAAAGTGAATATGTACACTTTTATTGTCATCCGGTTGTTTTCACACTATTCTCTTTTTTACTTTTAGTTTTTTTCAAACAAACTAAAATTAACTTGGAACACAATATTGATTGTCTGCAAGGAACAATTCATTACCCAACTGTTCGAGAGCAGTGATTTAAGAGCCACTCTTCCTATGCCCACGTACTACTTAAGTATTACTCTTCATCGATTTCACATCTTAATCCAAGGGAAAATGCAGGGATTGCGTTCAACCAATCGATTACCGGACAATAATTCAATTCGAGATCCGTACATAGGTGTAGGTACGTAACATATAGCAGCGACTTTATTATTGCGCGGGATGGTCCAAGATGGCCGGGACGTCATCCGCGGTCAGCTTCGTGCCTTCAAGCCCATTCTGCTGTCCGAACGACTCCGTCGCAGACCTACATCTTCGCCCGGTCTTCGTTTTATTATTTATGTCGAGGGGGCGATGTACTTTGTTGCGCAAGATGCTATATTGAAACAACTCAATTTTCCAAACTAAACAATCAAACTCAAAAACTTTCTCTAGGTACATGAATAAGCTATATCAAAATATAAACCAATATTTGTATTTTATAAAAAATTGGAATGCATAATTTTATTAAAAAAAAAATTAAAATATCTATTTATGAAAATGAAGCAATTCATAGTGAGTTAATTTAGTAAGTAGTAAAGTTAAACGAGCTCCTAATCGATTAAAAACGTTAAAAAAAAGTATCATAAATATAACCCAGCTGCTATACTAATGCACACTTTTATGTAGTTTTGAAAACGACCAAGAAATTATTTACGATAGGTCATTAAAATTTAAGGGTCTGCCAATAAACGGGTGCCCTCCGGCGACCAATTGAGCTAACCAAACATTAGTGTGGCGTTTTAACGTTACTAACATCTTCTTTAATTGCAAAACTTACAGAAACAATTTTTACTACAATAATAACCAGGTAGCGAATGAGTATTTTTTGCTCATTCGGTTATCCCCTATACCGGGTTTTTGCCATCACAAGACCGAATAAAAAGAAAACGCGAAAACATTGAATACCCGCGCGCGCCCCACGTTTTCTGTCAAAGATAACAACTCCACTATGGGCAGCTCTGGGCTGTAATTTCCGATGGGACAGCGCGTACCGCTCGATCCTGTTGGTTTTTTTTTCTCTGAAAACGTTCCCTAGTTACAGATACGGCGCGCCCTCGACATGTTTAAACGTATGTACTCGTTTCATCTATCTTTTTTTAATCCCCTTTTTTGAGTTTATTTGTTACTATCTTGTCTGTCTGGTGAAATTAAATTCAGAGGTTTAAATTCGTTTTGTTACTAACTTGCCGGTACGTGTAATTTTCGTTAGTCGAGGATGAGGAAGCAGTAAATGAACGCTAGAAGAGCGACGTCCAACAAAAATAGTGCTCCGGGCCTAATCGGCCGACGTTTATCTTCCGTTTTATAAACCCGTCAGCACAAAAGAGCGCGTTCAGTACCCGATTCTGAAATAGCCGCCGCGCTTAATTAACACGCATAAATAAGGTTTGTGAGTCTTTCAGTGTGCCAAGAAAAAAATATTCGAAATTAATTAAACAGATGGATCTTTTTTTAGATATAATAAAAAATGACAAATATTAAAACTGGTCATGTGTTAAAACTAGTAACATCAATCGGCGAAAAAAGACAACATCATTTTCTCTTTCCACCTCAAAGTACTTAAAGCTTCACTTACTTAATATTTGTATCGTTGGTTTGTATTTCCACATTTTTTGTTCATTGCGTATCACCATAACTTTTGTTTCATTTTGGTTCATCTTCATTCCGATGATCTCCAACTTCAACAGGCGAAAAATTTTCCGTGCTCCTTCTTACACTCCCTAATTTCTTGGAATTTCTTCGCCATCCTTGGACTCACCTGTGTAACTCTTAACGTTTCTCCTAAAATTCCTCTTCCCTATAGTATTTCCCATATTTTATTCCTTGACACACCAATAAGCGCTTTTTCCAAGTCCATGAAGGTGATGATGTAGAAACAAGCAAATTAAGTCTTTGTATTTTCTGATGACTATTTTTTAGATTGCATCTCTACTCTTTCCCTCATCTCCACCATATCTTTTTTGCCACCAATTTTTACAATTTTGACTTATTGAGGTTCAATTATGGGCTCTTTGAGGTTGGTCGCTGATGAGCCATACTGAGCTTGGGTTCTTCATTCCCTTTCGATACTTTGAGCAGATTATTCACGTCATGTTGCCTGAACCTATACAGCCTATAATTGTAATAAAAGATGAGATAAGATAAAAGATCGTATTTTCTTCTAGGTCGCCATCATCCCCAAAGAGGATCACCACGATGGATTATCCCGGCAGTAGGCTCCGAGGACTAGACATTATTTCTGCCTATTTCACTAAATTGTATCATTTTCCTGTCTCCTTATTATAAATATCACATCATCAAATATCTTTAACAATTCGAACATTTTTTTAGTGCTTGATAGGTTTGTCTAGAGATTCCACGTTCCCGTGGACGCTCAACCATGTGTCAATTAGACTCAATTTATGTAACTTTGTCCTGGTGAGACCGTGATCCATTAAATTCCTACGCTAAACCAACCTGGCAGGTCATTGCTTGCATGCGTCTACAACGGCAAGTTGCCCTAGCTTTGGTTTCTAGATCCCAGCTATTCTGCCACCATGCTAAGACTCATTAATTAATTTCTTTTTTCATTTTTAAGTGCTTTATTACAAATAGAATAAGGGTATATTAATAGTTTTGGACTCTCTATGTCTGGACCAGTACAGTAAGCATCCCTTAAAGGGTCTATACAAAAGGGGATAATTTCCAATAGAAGCGTCCTAAGTGCCCAGGACTGCCCCAAGATATACCCTATGTCTATAATATAGACTCTATACCCTGTATAGAACCCATTATGTATGGAATATAGTATATATCTTGGTATGTATCAACTTTATAAAAAAACATTTTATACAAAAGTTGTTTAATATTTTATTTGCCATAATAAGACAGCATTCAATTGTTTTTATTGCAGAAAACAAATGAGCAACGAATAGCACTTGGCAATGTACCCTTTCGTTAGGCTCATTTGATAGAGATTTCTTTTCTCTTTACGATGACGTAAAATTTTAGTACCCTTATATCAGAAAATTTTTGAAAAAAATGTAAAAATTGTTTATTAAGAAAATTTAACTAATGGCAATAATCTAGACATCCGAGATCGTCAAGTACCTCGAAGTACCTCGAATCAGTGGAGATGTACACTAATTTTTCGTTTATTTCTTTTATTTTGTATGTAAATTTAATTTACGGTAATAATTCGAGGTACTTGACGATCTCGGATATCTGGCATTTGTGATATGTGTGCATTTTTCAAAAAACCCTAATTATCTTCCAAACTACATTAATAGGTATACGACATATGGGATATAAAGGATGTAAAATAAGGCACCGAAGACGACTAAGTAATAAAATAGGAGTTATGGTACTTCTAAATTTCGAAAAGTTAACGTGCCATAGTAAAGTGACCAAATATTCTAGACAGCCGTTCTCGGCACCAAAACATACTCCATCGTGTTGCTTAAGCATGTTCTGAATCCTAAATTGATATCCCACAAATCGAGTGTTTTCTGATTTTTTAAACACATGTCTGCTGGAGCAGATTTTTCTAGAAAAATTCGAATAATTTGAGAACGGCCTAATCAAATTGCAAAAAGTAAAGCTTTTAATAAACCTTGAAAATAGACAAACCCAAATTTGTAAAAATATATAGTGTATAACCGGAAGTGCTAGAAATCTGAAAATATTTTAGTCGAAGAGAACGCAATTGATTATGCTTAAATCTGAATTCTCAAATTTATATTTTGGCCAGAACCCCAGAAACGTCTAATGACCGGTTTTGCTGAGACACCTGTATACTATATTCCATATATAATGGGCACCTGTATAACCCAGAAAAATACGTAGCTCTCAAATCCCCTATCTAATCTTAATACCTGCCTCATTTGGCTAACCATCATGTGGTTTCTTCAACAACTAAGAACGTCGGACGAAGAAAAACACTTCTTTTGAACACCTATCTTTTAATATTGTTTTGAACATCTAGGAAGATGATTTATATTTGCATATTTTCTTGTATCTCTATACTGATTATACTTGACCTAAAAAGATTGCGTAATGTAATAATGTTATTTTAGTTCATGGAATCTCTAACGGATGTTTCATTGAAACTACATGAAATAGTAACATTGATGTATCTTCTACATCGATAATGAGGACTAGAGGGTTAAAATTACTTTTTTAATATAAAACAGCATTGTAAATAATTAAGTTGTAATAAATAAGAGTTAATAATAATAAGTATATGTTTTTGTTTCGAATTGAAATAATCGTTATAATTTGATTTATGAGTAGATGTAAAATATTTATGTAAGATTCCCCTATTTTTGAATTGAACATTCGTTATTTTATGACATTCCCTTTTGTTTTATGCGGGCCACTTTATTTAAGACACGCGAAATAGTAAATTAGCCAATAACACAGTCACAATTTATTACATGTTTGCACGATACATAAACCGACAAGTTACCGCTGTGAAAATACCGAAAACATTCGTGGTTATGTCATTCAAAAAATAGATCAAAGGTAACCATTTTAACAAAGATAATTAAGATAGTCTCTTCGCTCGTTCAATCAATCATCAAATAACCGTTGCCTTCGCGATTTTTAACCACCGCTCGTTACTAATCGCCGCGCGATGACAAACGAACGCCATCAATCATTTGTTTAAACAAACATCGAACGGAAACTGGTAGTTCGAGCTTACAAAGTTATATAATCTGAAACGGACACGTGGCAAAGTCTCTGTTGGGCACGTGTTATCGACAAACGTCTATGACATTGCGCCGCCTACAAATAAGCTTAACGTCAAAGGGTGCCCTGAAGCGAAAAGACACCCGATGAAGATAAGGTTGTTATATTTAGATAGTCGAGTCTATTGTCCGCGTCGGTCGGTAAATTGTGTCGCTTATAAACCGGCAGCTCGATTTCGCGGCCGGCGAAAATGAAGTAATTAAAACTATAAAGGCTGGCGTTAATTGTTTTCCCTACCGTCGCGTAAATTAAAACAAACCAATTATGGACCGCCTTTGTACCGAGATGGCGCCATCTCCGACTAAAACGGTGCGAGTTTTTCCTTCTCACTTCGTCTGGCCACCAGCGCCACCTATATCACTCTGTCGCGCTCATTTGCACGTTAATCAAACCCCGCATACAGACTACTATGTAGGTGTACAAAGCAAATTAAACAATATTAACGGAAATTAAATTCGGACGGACGTCAACCTTAGTTAATAACTTGACTTTAATACGAAAAAGAAGCGAGATGGAAAGTAATTTCCTACCACCCTACCCCGCTTTACTTTTCGTGATTGAGTTAGTGGCGCGTTGTGGAAAATACTAGACGCCAATACATCAAGATAAAGATCTTTGAGGAGGGCGTCTAAAGGGAACGGGAGCTCGGTTTATTTTAGCCCCCTCGACGTAATAGTGATAATCATAATCTCGGACCGTTTAATCAATTCTCCCTACCCTCTACAACCAAGGGTTAAAAATTCAAACCGACGCTTTCCCAACGATCTTAATGGTGTTAAATGGGTCGTAGAGCGGATAGGCCGAACTTGTAATTCTCTGTATAGTCGTTTAAAATTTAAGATTAGGGTGGTGTTAACCATTCTATTCTATAAGAGGGTGAATTTTTTTATTCTAAATCATTTATTATACGCACATCAATTTTTTCCCTCAATGTAATAATCTGCTTATTAAATAACATTCAAAAACGAGATAACCACGCAACATTAAACCAACCCGCTATTTGTTTAGTGAATTGTTCTTTGTTCCGCATCGACTCGTCTCCGTCGACGCCAAAGTACCAGCCATTTTGTCGAATCCCTTCGGGCAAAAACAAGATGGCGACCGACTCTCGCGCTCGGCGGCTGGCAATTAAAACAGATGATAGGCGATAATGGGCTTAATTAATTTCGCCTTTCTCCGGCGGGCGCTAATGTGCAAATTAAACTGTTACACGGCCCGGCTCGCTCACAATCGCGCCAGCGCCGCTAGGGGGCGACGGCGCTCGATTGCGTACCCCCTGGTGGCCGCCGAACTCAACAGTAAACGTACAAAAGGGCTGCCTGCCACTGTTTCCCTCCGTTGACTCTGAAAATTGACCTTCATTGTGCTGAAATTGAGTTTATAACGATCAAGAAATAACTTCAAATAAGAATTTAAACTTTAGTTAAAATACCAATCAGGAACATAAAACTAATTTTATTTTTATTAAAATACAGTTAAAAAAACATTTTAAATCATCCACATACAATCTAACTACCGTACGGCAAACAAAAGCATTCGAAAGCTCGCCATTGAAACGGCACAAACAACACTAACTCTACGAACAAAAGACCGGACGTTTTGGTGTGACGAAACTTTTTAATAATCAATTTGCACATAGGCGGGCGTAATTCACGAACCATCGTTCCGACGCGTTGCGACGAATGGGCATCATTTTTCGCGAGCGCGGTCGGCGGTGTTTGATATTAAAAGCGGACCCCCGATAACGGCCGAGCTTTTTGTATGCTACACCGCGTCATTGTCGCATTGCCGCAACCGAGCGGCCGATTCGATTTATTATTTGCCAGATAAAACGAGCGTTCGGTCAAACTCCCGAAAACCGGTAATTGCGTTTTATTGAAATTTTCGAATTTTCAAAGTTTTATTTGCTGTGGACATTTTTCCGCAAATTGAAAATTATTTTGAAACTCATTTTCTGTCTACTAAGTCATACCACCTACGTTTCGTACCAAAACATTGCAGTCATAAAAGTTATCATCAGTTAGATTGTCATCTTCATCTTCACTTCTACTGAGGTTGCAATACCGTTCTCATAGCGAATTTCATCTTGTTTGTCCATATTTAAGCATTCTGCAGGATCAGATTCATCGTAAACATGAAAATCAGAAACTAATTCTGCCACCTCTTTTACATTTTTAAATGTTTCTGCTTTAATTTCATTGTCTCCTCATCTAATATTTTTGCTTTTAAGAAAATAGTTCCATCCTTCTTTTCAGTTAAGTTTACCTTTATGCAAAACTATCACAAATTTTTTCCTACTCTGTAAATTGTCACCATCCAGACACTTTTTTGTGCTCTTTTGAAACACCTTGGTTTCGTACTGTAATTCGCTTCTTACTTGTTTTAAAACCGGTACCAATCTTTTCGATGGCAAGCTAAGGATTTTCGAGGCAGAGCTTTCCAATTTACCCAGGTATCGCACAATATGGTAATAAATTGTTTTTTGTACTCTATAACTAGTTGGAAGCAGGCTTGGAACATTTTTGAAACACCTTAGTTTCTTACTTTTTCCAATGACAATTTGATATTGCATAGTCACCACTAACATTTGCACAAACCATCGCTGTAGTTCGCATCTTACTTGTTTTAAAACCTGTAGCAACCTTATCGATGACAAGCCAAGGATTTTCGAGGTACTACATTGTAAACTTTTCCTCTGAGAAAGCCACTATTGCATACAAGAAACCAAAGAGTGACAGGACAAAAAATTGTTGCCGGGCAGAGAGAAACTGATGAATTTGATGAAACTGATACTGGAAACTGGAAATAAACTACAACAGTAATAAAGATACTAGATAGTGAATACGAAAACTAGAAGAAGAGTACAGGGTGTCCAAATTTCGATGGGTTTGCAAGGTATCTCAGTTATTATGAAAGATGGAAAGTTGCGGCTTTCGCGAACCTGAGCTACTTTTTTGTGAAACTTACAATGGCGCAAACCAAATTTTCATAGCCCTCTTCGTTTTTGATATACAGGTAGTGTTTGAAATTTACAGTTTTCAGACACCTCCGGTATCTCGGCTATCCGGAAACTTAATAAGAAAGTAAAAACGGGTTCTAATAGATTTTTCACGTGAAATCCAATGGTGCACGTAGACTTTTTCTAGTCATCACGGTTTTTGAGTTATAAACACAACTCAAATACTGAATACTTAACTTCTAAAATACTCAGCTCTTTATAACTCAAAAACCGTGATTACTAGAAAAATTCTACGTGCACCATTGGATTCTACGTGAAAAAATCTATTAGAACCCGTTTTTAAGTTTAGGGATAGCCGAGATACAGGAGGTGTCTGAAAATCGTAAATTTTGAAACACTCCCTTGTATATCAAAAACAAAGAGGGCTATGAAAATTTGGTTTGCGCCATTGTAAGTTTCACAAAAAAGTTGCCCAGGTTCGCGAAAGCCGCAACTTTCTATCTTTCATAATAACTGAGATACCCTGCAAACCCATCGAAATTTGGACACCCTGTACAAGAGGAAGCCTGGATAAAGACCGATATTAGAAAAACAGATTCAATACAAACTGTAAAAGCAACCAAACTATATTCAGGATAGAAAAGTGATAGAATAAAGACACTATGCAAAGAGGAGAAAGACTGGAAACAGATAGTAAAAACCAGAGAGGGACTTAATAGAGAAAATGAAGACTACATGTATAGGTATAAATGGACGAGACAGAAAAGAGGAAGGTTGGAAATAAACTAATATTAGAAGAAAGTGACTGAACTGAGGTTGGAAGGAGAAAAGATAATAGACAAGTTTAAAGTATTAATCTTAAAAGATTCTGCTGCAGAACTGTCCAAAGATAAGCCATTCCCTTGAGTGAGTTAGTTATGAGACTTATCTGATGTCTTCACTTAAAAATGTTTTACCATCCGTGGTGACTTTAAAGTGAGCAGGATCATTTAATTATTTATTGAAATAGGTGGTTTCTTCACAATCAACCTCAATCTCGTTGAAACTCACAAATGTCTGTATGAAAATCAAATTCCCGAAGTCTCCTGTCGCTGAATCGTCTGTATTCCTAAAGTTGATATAAATGTTGTTTTTGCGTGTTCGATGCAGGTTGAAATGGAACTACAAATGCTTAACTCTAGAAATAAGACAACAAAAACCATTAATACATGACAACATTCAATCAGCGAAGATAACCAGTTTGAGCAGAATTAATAAGAAAAAAACAAAACAATCTAAAAAATTACAGGCTGTCTCAATCTGTCAACTTGACTTTTAAACTGACTGTTTAACATGTCACATATTACAGACATTAAATTTACAAGATATGATTCTAAACCGAATAAAATCGTTTCTTGATGATCGATGGATGTGGTTTATATATATTTTCTACAATCAAATCCACTTTTAAGTTAATACTTATACAAAGAAATTTTCATTTGAACCATACTTTGAAAACACCGACCATTATGTATAGAAAGATTACAATTTCCGCTACAAGTTTAATTTCGGATGATCGGATAATAAAATACCGGGCGTCGTTTACGAGGTATTAAGCCCGTCTATCACAATAACGACCAGAGAAGGGCCGTAAAGATACGGCTTTGAAAATAAAAACGACCCGAAGCGATTTCGATAGCGCACGCGACTCTTCTCACACACCAAAAAAAAAAATAGTCATTAATAATCGCAATTACGACCGTATTCGGCGGTGTGAGAAAATCAAACAACCCGTAACAAAGATTAAACAACTCGGTATCGGGCGTAATTCCTTCGCAAACAAATCGGGTAGGGGGTGAGGAGATAAATCAAAAACGGAACCCCATAAATTGGATCGTTTAATAATCGTCGTTATAACAATATGCTAGCTGCCTTGAAGCTGTATATAGTGCGAAATAAAAGAGAAAGAAAAACGGGATAGTGTGCTAGGGTGATAGGGCAAAAAATAGCGCGGGGCTAATCCCGAGTAACCGCACGCCTAACGGGGGGTCCCCGTCGTTTTTCCCATAAGGGGGTGCATATTGGATTACCGACTTATTTATTGTATACGGCCGTACGACGGGCGGTATAAAGTAACCTAATATCCCTGGCGAAAATATGCTACAAGGATTTGATTTTTATTGCGGGGGTGGGTGTGGGGTGTTAACGAGCTTATCCTGTGGTTACGCAACTGCGAAATTGCTTCGATGTTTTAATGTTAACAAGAAAATCTACTTTTGTCACCTTTTTATTTTTTTATTTTTCACCAACAAAAAGCTTTTGTAACAATTATTTCCTTGGGGAAATATAAAACAGATTAATAATAATTAATCGTTTATTAACTTAGGATAATGTTAACAAGTATAGTAATACTAAAAATGTTTGTGTAAAGATTGCTTTGCTTATTAGTTTTTCAGTATATTCCGAATTTTGATTTCATTTCAAGAAGTCTCAGCAATGAACAACTAATTTTAAAATGGAATTAGAGATGTGGATGTTTGGAAGGAGACTGGTAATAGATAGCATTCGTGGAACAGAAGGTGAAAAGAGATGAATCTCCTTCATGGATGGTCAGAAAGAAAGGAAACTGAAAACAGACTGGTAGTGATAGAAAGGATTGAACATGAACTGGAAAGATGAAATAGGGATTAAATAGAAAGAGCCACTGGTAATAAGAAACCGAACAGTGACTGGAAAGGCAAAATTGATGCTGGACACAGAAAAAGAAGACTGGAAAGAGACTGTAATAGTAGTGAAGGGTCTAAATATGGAAGATGAATACTAAAGGAAGAGAATAATGACAAAGAATAGACCGATATTAGAAAACGGAAAGACTCTGGCAGAAAGGAAACTATTTCAACATTTTGAGTAAGTCTATACATATATTTAGGATTGTTGTAGAGACTAACAGGAATGAAACTGGGACTAGAATAAAGACACTGTGCAACAAGGAGAAATAGAGACTTAATAGAGAAGATGAGACAGAAAACAAACAGATAGACAGAATAGAGGAAGGCTGAAAATAAACTGATATTAGAAGAAAGTGACTGAACAGAGGCTAGAAAGGGAACAAATACTAGACTTAGAGAACAAAACCCAAAACAAGAAAAGAAGACACTGGGCAGAGATGAGGGATATTGAAAAAAGACTATAACGGTTAGAAAGGGATCTAAATACTTGATTTAGTATAACACATGATTAAAGAATTTTTCTACCACACTCTTTGATATTTCTGTTTCTATTGAAACAAAATGTCTTTCTTCTACACTCATTTCGAGAAATTTCTTTATCACTTCTCAAAATCTGAAATAAAGTTCGGGTCGTTTTCAGTTTAAATCTTCGTAATGAAGTGATCTGATGAAGTGAGTTGCGAGATTTTGAATAAACTGTTGATGAATTGCACATAGACTCATCTATTTTATCTTTTCGTGTGTGATGTACGTTAATTATCATACTGATTTTGTCCTTGTCTACGTTATAGGCTACTATAAAAATAAATAAAACCTAAATTTGTTATTCATCATTATCTAATTTCAATTAAAAAAATCTTTATTAATGCTAAAATAGGAGTAACATTAAGTATTAAAATATTCTGTCGTCGTTTTGCATAGACCAAGCGTATACGAACCCAACCCTAACCGAAATAACCCAGCAAATAATCAAACAGTACATTTGCATACGTTTATTTATGGACGCCTTCTCATAACGTACCACATACGTGAACCGCCGACTTAAATGATCTAATGGTGAGGCCTTAATCACGCCGTGCGTTTCTTGGTAGGCGTATTTAGGAACGCACGTGCCGCGTCGTAACGTGATTGATCGCAACCTTTTATGAAAATAATAATAATGATAATAATAATATTCGTCGATTACAAGCGAGTTACGCGTCCAACGTGGGGTGTCTGAACATATAACGCTTAAATCTATGCAAATGAGTGTAGCGCTTAAAGCCCATTGTATACGTTGAGTCGGTCGTGGCATCGTTTTATTACCTCTAATTCTCCTTTGAATACATATTGGATTTTGTGATTTACAGGCGACCCATACGCGTTTTTATTGACGCATACGTTTAGATTTTTTTTAATTGATGTACAAACTTAACTAAAGAATGAAATCGTTTTAATTAGAAATGTAGTATGAAATCGCATTACCTATAAATTATAATTTAGACGGTTGGAAAATACTGATTTAAAATTGGAAATGAAAATGAAGGAACCGAGAGTGGCATCTTCCGAATGAATTAAACGGTGGAAATTTATGATGGCAATTGAATTAATGGGGGACGTTCGAGAAGGAAGACCGGTTATTGCTGGAGGCAATTTTCGAAAAACGTAAATCCCGTCATCTCGTTTCCCGGGCCGTTCGCGCCGAGGCCTTTTTCAATTGGGAAACTTTGGCAATTACAGCGGGAGCCGCGAATGAATTTCAGGACGTATATAAGAGCACGCGAAAAGGGGGCGGTTTCCACTCGTAATATCAGGGACGTTACGACGACGTTATTACGCGCGAGAAGAAAAAGACCCGTTTATATGAAAATCGTCCCTCGCCAACGGAGACGCCTTTTGCTGACTTTAATTTCCCCGGCAATAATTCAGCAACATTAGAATTTGGCCCGACGTTTTTACGACGGTTGGGTTGAAATATTTATATTTAAATTGCGGGCTGTAAAACTGGCGTTCCGATTTGAGTGTCGCCCCTTTTCCCGTTTTCCATTTTCACTCGGATTTAAACCGGGAAATGCGATTTTCCTTCTTTTCCCAACGTTCCCTTAAAATTACTATTATTACAGAAGAAAAAATATCTCAATTTTTTTTTCAGGGCGATTTTAATTTTAGATTAATCTTTATAATTACAAAAAGAAGCTTTTTTTATTCTTTCAATTAACAATACCATATAATGTTACACAATTCCGGTGATATTATGTTCCATATCCATCCTTTTCATAGCAGTGTACACAATTGATCAGAGGCTAACTTGAAGTCAATTCACGCGGACAGAATCCCCGTCGTGATTCGACCCCCCGTCGACCCTAATCTTATAAAAAGTAATAAATATCGTATTTCCAATATCCGGCTGAAGCGCTAGAACGGAAATACACGCCGCCTGCGGGAAAAGCTTGGGATACGAAATCGTTGAAGCAAAAATTCAAAGACACTCATTTATAAAAAAACACAATACAATCCTTAAGTGTACTGCATTTTTTTTTAGATAAGTTAAACAATATTTAATAATTCATTTCTTGCACTAAATTAACATAATTACTTGTTTTAGTATCAAATGTTAAAGTTTCTTGTTTATGATCAATTTTTGTCCTAATGAAGCAAATATTAACTTCAGACAATTGGTTCTAATTGCTATAGTTACTGTGTGTTATTGATTTTAAATGTTAACCTTAAAATTACTTTGAAACAATTAAAAGCAGATAACTTGGGCAATGTAAGCAAGACTACCTTTTTTGTGTAGAATTGAAAGCTCCTCCAGATTTCTGGTTCTAATTCACCATACCTCAACTGACAAAATACTCATGACTTGATATCTCAAACGTATAGTGTGTATCTACCGCCCTCTACGAGTAATCACAAAACAAATTTCAAATTCGTATTTCTCATGCTCGAAAACATATAACTACCAAATTTTATGTTAATAGTACTAAAAGCTTCAAATTTATTAAGAAATGAGAATTTAACTTTTTTGTATACATATACAGGGTGGTTCAGTTTTTAATCGGGAAACTTTACTAGAACGTAGTACTTGCCAAAATAACACAAGTTTATTATATAAACATAAGGTCGTAACTCTTTTGTTTTCGAGGTATTAGTGATCAAAGTTGAGCCAAAAATTGGCTCTCTTTCTTTTTTATTTCGGCTATAAATAAACCGTAGAATTTGAAACTTTCTACGAATTTACTACTGGTTAAGACCTTATTTTCAAGCATACCTTAAACTTCCCTAGCACCCTCTAAGGGAATGAAATTCACCACCCCCTTGATTTTTTTTATATAAAGCTCATTCCTTAGTGATTCCTATGTTTATATAAAAAACTTGTGTTATTTTGCTGTATATGAATAATCTCCAAATTTTCATTACATTTGCAACACTTTAAAAAGAAGAGAGGTTATCGTAAAAATTATAAAACAACTTTACTAGTTGAGACGCATAAAAAATGAGATTTTATATAGATTCTGATATCCGTACAAGATATCGTACCCCATAATTGAACCCCATCAGTTACCAACCCCTCGAAAGTTTGGGAGAGTCATGTTTAGATCACGCATTTAGATCAATTTTGTTTGTTGTAGCCTAACAATCGGCGAATTATAATGCCGCGCCGATTGCGTCGCCACCGTCCGGGGCTTCCTCTTTCTCCCAAAAAGGGAGAGATAACGAGAACCCCCCCGGCTTTTTAGTCCCCCATTCGGTACCTAAGTGAAGTTAACGACCAGATCGATGATGTAATCGGTCCGGAGCTTTTCGGACGCGGGATTAATTGAATGCCGCTTGTTAATTTTACAATAGAGAATCGTTTGGTGATTCGTTATCTTGAGCGGAGGGTACATTTTCGATAAAGCTTTAGCCGATAAAAGTTGTTTGTTTAAGAGATATCGTGTTTCATTGTGATTTATATTGATGTCAAAAAGTTAGTTTTTGTAACAATATAATAAAAATTCTTATTCGCAATTTTAGGTAAAATCCGGAAGAGTTTTCATCATCGAAAATAGGGAGATCCCCTCATCGTACAATTTCCTTCAGAAATCAGGGAATACTTAATAGCGGCCCGTTCGCAGTTGGGGGAATTCAAACGAGGGCGTGCTTTGAATAAAAAACTACTTATACCCCGGGACGGAGACCGGGCAAACTCGGCAATTTTACCCCACTTTTCATTCGCGTTTCCATCTGGCCGCTACGGCCCGGCGAAATTGCCGAAAACGACGCGAACGGCGGATTGTCGCATTTGAATATAAAGCGAATCTCGTTACAAGGCGCGCCAGGACGGCGACGACGACGGTCCCTGAGCCTTCGCACTTAAATTGAACCCTGTTTTCTATACATTTTTCGGCGGCGCCGCAGTCGAAACGGGCCCGAAATTGAATCGCCGAATTTATGGTTTACGGTTATTGTCGGGCGAAACGTTTCGAAGAGTTTTCCAGAAAGTTAAACAGCCTTCGAAATCCCACTACGAACGTATTTCTTAAAAAGCGTTTTTTTTTAATCTAATAGAAAAAAGAATACTCGTCGCACGAGTATTACATAAATTCCAGCACATTTATATTAACATTATTAAGCATTATCACCCGCTAGTTAAATACCCGAATCTTAATCATAACACTCTAAATTGCCTTCTAAATATCTCTATTATCACGCTGACTCCCCTATTAAACAAGGGAGCGATACCCACACACTTTGGACTGCCCTTCGTTGACTGTACAAGTCACCAGGGGGGCGAGTTATGATAACTTGGGGTGCGGGTGGTGTGAAAACCTTTTATGAATACGAATGAGAGGAAATTGGATTTTGATTTTTTTCGTGGTAACCCCATTCCTTCTATCCTTTTGGACCACCCTATCGTTTTATTTCATTATTAAACTTATTACAGAAATACAACAATCCTTTTTATGTACTTTCTGCTCATCAATTTTAGTTAATTTTAGATAAAAATGGAAAAAAAAATTATAACAAGGGTTTTATTATTAAAGTAATACCTTATTATTAATAACGTTATAAAATAATAAACCAATATACACTCCAGGGGTGTTCTTATATTACTTTTTTCAGTTCAGACACAAGAGGGGTGGTACCTTTCGTGCGAGCTTTGAGCTTTTATGGCACGGCGCAGATGCCTCGTAACCATCAAAAAATAATTTCTTTCCCCTCTACGGTTGCCGTGGTAACCGTCGATCCCGAATCCCGACAATTGCGAAAAGCTCTCCTCCGCGTTCATTTCAAAAGCTCAACTCAAAAGCTTGCCTAAATTACGTTTTAAGAAAAATAGCAATTTTTTCCTCTTAGAATCATTTTTAACTTAATCGATTTCTCCGCGGATTTTCGTGGATGGAATTGGTAAGAGAGAGGGAGCAAAAGGAGAGGCATTGCAGCGTTGGTTTCGACGTCGTCGGCGTAATCTTCGGTTTCCGGACGATTAGCACCCGGCGCTAACCGCCATATTGGGATTTGATCTAAGGACCCTCATTTAACACCGACAAAGGCGTTCGGCTCTCGCGTTATAAGTCAAGCGATGCCTTTATCGTTGCCTCAACCCCCGTCGGTTTGGAATTATCTGGCAATTTCTAAGCAATATCATATGCCCCGTTACGACGATTTATGATAGAAAAGTTATTCCGATCGGGTTAGTTTAAGGAAAGAAGGATTGATGGTAAAAATTGATGGTTTCAAAAAAATAGAATTAATCAAAAATATAACAGTTCACCAGTTAGGCAAAACCTCACTGATGCACCAATATGGGTTTCAGAAGGCAAAACTGATGTATTTAGTGAAAAACAACTTATCACTTTTGATCTACGTATCAAAAAAATAGGGAAAAACTTCACGGGCAGCAATCTCAAAAGCAAATCAATAACAGTTTTTAAGAGAGATTATAGTAAATGGTCTAGGTTTCGATTAGAGTTGTTATGAAAGCAAATTATCGCAGTTAAAGAAGGATTCTTCGAAAAAACAGAAATTTCTGTGAAGATGTTACCACTGATACCGAGCTCTCTTGCTTGAATAGCGTTTTAGTTTTAAACCCGGAATGATGAATTGGTGTATAAAAAGGACTGCCAACCATACTGACAATCTGCTTAATTTTGTCAGAGGTAAACATGTGGTGATGTTATTTGACAAGATAAACCAACACTATATTGAGTGTCAATGATGTGACAGAGATCGGTAATCACCAAAATGACAGATTTTTAATGATGGGCTTATGAATTTACGTAGTTGTAACCCAACCTTCGCTAGATGGCATTAAGCGGCCATGAGCTTTTAGAGATTTATCTTTTATGCCATGGAATGATATTGGAGTTCAGATTTTGTCCTAAAGATCATCATGTTAGCCACTTCTGGAAGTATTGTTATCTTCTCTATATGAGCTAAATGATACAATAATTGACGCTAAAAGCAAACCCTGTAACCTGTAATTTTTTGACTTTCTCAAGAGTTCCTGAAAATCTTCGAAACCAAAAACAAGCGAGTTGCTTTTCACAACAATGAAATAAAGGTTTTATATTGTAGAATATTTACAAAAATCATTTCTCATCACTTTTTATCTTAAACCAGAATGTTGTTTTATATATCTATACTAATAAAAATAATTTAAATAAACATACATTTCACATTGTATAAACTTTGTTATGAAATTATATGTCAACAGAGTAAGAGAAATAAATATATGACAAGCGATTACACGTTGTGAGACAATGACCATAACTCTTCATCGCTATGGTAATTATATCATCAGATACAAGTAAGCACGAAGAAAAGATCGTAGAAGAACGCACGGAACTATGGTACCAGTAAGTTGAAAGAGAGAGAGCGACGCGCGTTTGGCTATTTGTCAGTGACATGAAAAGTATTTATTAAAGGTAATCTAAAGTTAAGGATCCGAGCGGAGACATCAGAATGTTCGGAATCCGTGAGCCAGGGCTCGGGCATAATGTCAGCCATCCTTGGTATGCCCCGAGGCCGGGAGATGAATCTATTAGCCACTTTTATTTATAAGCGTTCGGGAAATATTCCTGATTTGTCCGCGTTAACCGAAATATTCGTCGTATTGTAGATGCCACCGACGATAAGATGTCCCTTTGTCTGCCCGGCTCTTTCTCACAATATACGCATATTTCTGCTTCTGCTTCTTCGATACGGTGAAAACATCGTGATATGTTACCGTGAAGACACCAGGAGGTGGAAGGAGAAGAAATGACACGGTCATCGTCTAATCGCGTGTAAATTATAGTACACCCGATGGACATCTTAATTTGAATAGAATTCCATCTAAATTATGACCCGATTCGGGTTTAGTTATGACGGACAGTTAGTAATTAATATCAGGCTTATTGAGATACGGGATTGGTTGTCCCGGTAGGATTTATTGGATCATTGAGAAACGGTGTAATTGTCATGAAGATATCATGTGACGTTTAATATCCTAAAATTACATACAATAAAAAAAGTGTGGTCCAACAATAAATCTTGCTGATAAGTTAAATTTTAAGAACCACTTAACCTCAATCAACAGTTTTAACACATAAAAAATCGTTACCATCTTCAACCCCTTAAAGTTTAAGGGTGACTTCCCCTAATACATAATTAAAAAACAAACATACGATGAAACGTTAAACAACACGTATATTAAGTCACCCTCTCAACCTAGGGGAACAAACACACGCAGACATATACAGGGTGACGCGTTAAGAGGGTGGCGCCATCCCTTTGGAGATGCAGCCGCCTCGATCGGCATATAAAGTTACCCAAAGGACGTTTGTCTAAGAGATTTTCCCCAGGGACAGCTAACTAAATAAAAATCAAACACATCCCCTACAAGTCGGGGGCTAAAATATCTCTCTACCTCTTCTGAAACGATGTTCGAATGTAAATTCAGGTATATAGCTAGGTGAAAACAAAAGGATCTCTATCCTTTTTTGGCGGTTTGCAAATGCCGCGCGGTCACTTTATGAATAAATTCAAACTTTCAGGAATAGAAATGGTCAGTTTGGGGTATTCGTTGAGAACCCAACGGATTGAATTGTATTACTGAACGGAATTTTTATGTTGATTTTCGGTTATATTAATGTAAATACGATTTTTTATTTTGTATAGTAAAATAGTCCTTATATGAATGGTGTAATAAATTATAATTCTATGAGGAATTTTTATTCATGTTATTAATGTTTCTAGTTCTTGGTCTAATGTTAGTTCTAGTGATAGTGCTAGGTAGTGCCACTTAGCACTAGATATAGCTATGTTGTACATGTTTATTGAACTAGAAATATTCTTTAAATAACTTTCTAATTCTAGGTCTAGTGTTAGTTCTAGTTTTAATTGTGATTCCACGCTAGTGTGATATATATTTTTATTGAACTAAAAGATCTAACACAAGAATTAGAATCATTCAGATTTAGATTCAAACTCCAGAGTAGCATAGACTGCTTAATTCCTGAACTCAATTCCTAAACTCGAAGTTCGTCTCATCAAGCTAAAATCCATGCTTGCATTAACTGACCAATCGCAGCAAACTCAGCTGCATCGATGCAAAAATTTTCTTCAACTAGAGATCATTCTAGAAAGATCGCGAGTTTGCTAGAATAATACAATTAGAGCAAGTTCTATTGTAACAATAGGACTTGTAGCATTACTGCAACATTTTTTTACCCCTCAAGGGTGAACCTCAATGCTGAAACCTTTCCTGAACGACATCATTGTGGAGGACTTTCCACAATAATACTCAACTCCGGTTCTCAAGGCAAAAGTAATATGGTATGGCGCAAAACCCAGTTTCTCTACTCTCCGTATCACAATGCAATGGACTGCTTTTTGTGAGATGTCTTAAAAAGTTAAGGCTGCCCTTGAAAATTGTTTTCCAAGATCATTTTCACGATGTGAAGGGAAAATGTCAAGTCTGGAGTGTTCAATATCTTTTGATAGCATGAATTTATAGATATAAGAACAAGTAGCCAATACTTTGATTTACTTACTATGTATATTTTTGTATTGATTTTTATAATAATATAGACTGACATAAAACAATTTCTCTTTTTTAAAGTCACAATAATTAATCAATTTATTTACTTTGTAGTTAAGACATGTTCTTCTTTGATCAATTGGTTTACTTGAAGTCGTTTAAATCGGTCGATTTTCATTTATCGACCTTATTCCCCCATTATTTTGACCACAAAAGGTATTAAAGGCGCGGGAAACAAGACCAGCAAAGGTAAAAATCTCTACTGACGGCGGCTTTATCGTTGAACGGTCGAAGAAAGATATCTTCATTACGATTCTCTCTGCTGAATTGAGGGCTATTATCCCACGGCAGCGGCGGCGTTTTAATTTTTAATTGCAGCGCGAATAGCGGAGGAACTCGCAGAATCGCCATGTCTCGCGTATAATGCGCCCCGCGCGCCGATTAAGAAAGACCCCGAGTTTATTAAGAAGTTAAGCTTGAAGGAGCGCAGGTGCGCCGAACACATCTGTCGACGCCACTTAGCGGCTTTCGCAAGGCGCTTAAGAAAACTCGGAAACGCGACCCCTTCAATTAACGTTTTTTAAGAGGTCGTTTTTGGAGCCGCGTTTGAGGTGGTATGAGTGGGCGATATTTTATTATATCGGTAGCCGAAACGCGAGGGGATCCGTTTCTTTTTCAACTTCTTTCACTTCTTCTCTTAAAAGGCGCATTTTTTTAACAGACCAACGTTAATGGTGTTTATTTGAAATTTAAAAGCACACTTAAAGGCTGTGAACGGATGTCCTCTAATGATAATCATTATTTGTGCGAGGGCGTTGAGTAGCCACCTTTTTAAGATGAGTGGTGTACACATTTTATGACCATTTTAAGATGAAATGATTTTCGATTTTTTTGCTAAATCTTACAAAAAAATAGATTGAATACTTATTTAAATAAGTTTTATTCTTTAGGGTGTATCAATCGTCCACCCCCGCTTTCGTACTCATCCTTTTCAAAGGATAAGATATTTTAAGCACCGAAAAGTAAAGAGGCGATCCATTGTGTAGCCCAGCAGCGCGCCATTTCGCTATCTCTGTAAATTTCACAGATAACATCGCCAGCACTGACTATATCAACGTTTCTCAATCGAAACCTGATCGGCGCTGCTCCGGACCGTTATAAGTCACATCCTGTATTCAAATTGAACGCCGCCATTCGCGTTTGGGAATCGGGCCGTTTAGGACGTGATTTACCGAAACGGGGGGGTGACGACGGCCCATTGGCCCTAGAATTTTTCCGATTAAGGAATCGGGCGGGCCGGATCCTTGCCGTGATTTATTTCGCTCGATTTAGATTGATCGACACCGATGACTGCCAGCGCAGATGGTGAAATTTGAATATAAAACGCTCGCGGAGATATGGACGAGAAATTTTCCCGGGAGTTTAGTGTGGGAAAAACTGATTCCGGCGTTAGGAGGTGGAATTAATTCAGCTGAGGCAACAAATTGGCCTCGTCTCAAACGCGAATTGGAAGCGAATGAAGGAAACGCGAACGACGACGACGACGCGCGGATAAATAGAAAGAGAAGAAGGTGGAGCGGAGCCCTCGAAAGGAGCAGAGGAAGAAGAAATAAGATGCTGGTAGTCGCATTGAATGGGCTCTCAAAGCGGACCCATAAAGTGAGCGTAGCGGTGTGGACCTCGAAAGGACAAAAAGGCGAACCGACCAAATGGGCAAAAAGTACTGTGGCTTCGCCCGGCGTGATAGATATCGAGGAGTGTGCTCAGCTGGTTACCTCACGATACAGGGTGATTTCAATTTAAAAATTTTCAAAAAAATCCTTTAGCGAAACATCCTTCAAAAAATGTTTTAGCAACTTATTATTATATTGATTATGATGTAATTTAAAAACAAATTTTATAGCAAAAGTGTGCAAAAGTATGGATACTAATCATGATATCTATATAAACAGATACTTTTTATTACTTATAATTATTACTACTTGTAATAAATAAAATTTTTTTTAATAATAATAATAACTTGTAATTATAAAATTTATTTCTATATTTCATAAATAAATGATATAGTAACTCTTACAAAAAAATCTTAATAATTAGTTTGTTTAAAAAGAAAATTTATGATTTTTTTTTCTTATTGATCACCCTGTATATTGTGTAAAACGATCGTGAAGGAACTGGCGATCGCACACGCGGCTCTCTTCGGTTGGCGGCCGTCCGTTTTACCTTATTATACGCCGCGTTGTCGTCCGGCGATATCTTCATTGAATGTAAAGCGGTCTCGCTGCTCCGGGGCCCCCTTAACAAGGGTGTCCGAGGTGGCGGTGTCAGTCACCGTAAGTAAGGAGCAGCAACGACGGCGGCGGCGGTGGCGGCAGCAACGTCGTCCTCTTCTTCGACCGTAGCGGGCCCGTTGCCGCCGCCGCCGCTAAGGACAATGTAACATTAACAACTCCATTTGCTCCCGTTTTTAAATTGAATTTCAAATGCGAAGGGGGCAATATCTCGTCTAGCGCCCGGCCCTCAATTACGCGCGTAGATGGTGTGTACGGAGGAGCGGCCCCCGAGTGGCCCCGAAGGCGGTCACGTGTGTGGCGAGAACCACGGCAGATTTAGGGCTCGTTTACACGACACTCGGGGGCCCCCTTTGTGTATCGCGACCAACTGCTTCTTCGTTGAGTTTAGGGCCGAGCGTGTTCGAAATCGATGTAAGAGGGCTTAATTAGAATAAAAGAAGACAGGTCTCTATGTAAAATAAGACCAACTAAACGAGACGGTTAAAAGAGATATGTATATGTATATATTTACTAAAATAAAAGGTCTATGTGGTCGTGTATTTTTCTAATTTGATTTCTGATAACTACCTTATTTGAAAAATTAAAATATTTAGAAAATTTTTAAAAGTTTATCTACATAAATCCAATATTCTCAATTTTTTATACTTAACACAATTTAGACATTAATTAATACATATACAAACACTTTTGTTATCATTACGTGTCACCATATTCTTTGTTTTTTGATTAGTTTTGTTTTTGATCTTGCACTTTGATACTCTGGTGACTGAGAGTTCGAACTGTATAATTTCCTCGAGATCTTAGCCAAACGGTTACAGATAATTATGTGTTAAATTGTCAAAATTTATTAAGATTTGTAGTCAGAAGATGTTTGTAATCCAATACGAACACAACAAACCACAACATTCCCAAAAACTCGTTAATACATTTCTATAGACTTAAATACACCACACCAATCCGACAATATGGGAATCTGCCGTGAATTGGTGAATTCAGTCTGGCAATAACAAGATGGACAAAATGTTGTCTAATAAACAAGCTATTTAAAAAGCCGAGGAAATGATAGCGATCCACCTGTGTTTGAACACTAGTCCTTGTTGGGTGTAGTTTCAGGTTCAGGGTTACTTACTTCAATGAAGTGGAAGTGGATGAAATGAAGAATGGTTCTAAACGTTACGAGTTGCAGATGTAGTTGCTAGAAAAAGATGTTGAATAAACTGAAAAACGAAGACGGTAGACAAGATAGAAAATAAACTACAAGCTGCTGAAGGACAAAACAGTGTAATGTGTGGAGGTACAATCAAATTGAAAGGATTTCGTGTAGATGCTGTGGTAAAACTGCTTACTAGGCGAGATAAATTTTTTATTATTAGTTTTCCCAAAAACGCTTGATCTTTTTTCCCAATATTACTTGGATGCTGAATGCACAATATGCTGATTCTAGTACTCTGTGGTTGATTATTGTATCGATTCAGTATTCTATAGATGATTCCAGTATGACGTCGTTGGGTACAATATTTATTGTGATTCGCACCAATGTGAACAAAGTAGGTAGAGTTTGATTGTGATTATACCAATTTTCTTGTTGATTCCTGTACCCAGCGAATGTAGCTAGTATCAAGTGCATGACTACACTGCCCAGTAGATGATTTCAGTATTAAGAAAGATAGATACGATTTATATAGCAGTTAGAATCAGAATCAAGTGATTATATGGGTTCATTCCAGAATCTACTAAACAATTCTAAAATGCACTAGATGATTAAAGCGTACAAATGTTGGGTGTAGTATCAATGGTGATTTGTTCCACAATCTAGAAGTTTCTAGTGGTTGATGTCAGTATCTAGTCGACGGTTCCCAAGTCCAGTAGATTATTATAGATTCCCGTTATTGGGTTGGGTTGGATTGGGGTGTAGTATCTATTGTGATTTGTTCAATTGTTTAGATGATACGTGTAGAGTCCATAGTGATTACTATAGTCTTTTATTCCAGTTTCCAGTAAATAATTTCAGTATCGAATGCATGATTCTAGTATCCAGTGGATGATTCAAGTATCATGTTGTTGGATAAAGTATCTATAGTAATTCGTACCAGCATCTAGAATTTAAATACAGTTTCTACAATGATTAGTACCAGAATTTAGACTTTGATTTCAATGTACAATGGATGATTTGAGTATAAATTGAAAGTTTCTTAGTGGACCATACATAATTCTTGTATTCAGTAGGTAATTTCAACATCCAATTGTTGACTATATTATCTATACTGATTCGTTTCAGTATCTATACTGTTAATTACAGTTAATTACAGCTTTCATTTTGACCTGAATGCAGAATGTAGTTAACTCAACAGCAATAGAATCAAGTCAACTAGGATGAACCTAAACACCTCTCTTTATCTTTAGGGTTATCTTTAGAATGCATGTTAACTTTCAATACAAACATAGAACATTTCATAAAAGAACTCGTTTATAGGTTAATGAATCTTTAAATAATTTAAATAGAGGTAAATTATTCGTTCTAGATACAAAATAAAAAATAATCACAATAATAATTAATATTTAATAAGAGAAAATTAGCAACTCATTATTGAGCTCCAATTAACTGTGGATGGAAGTTTTAAGAACCCGCCCAGTAATCTCACATAGGCGGATACTAATCAAAGACGTTAATTAACGTTTTACGTAACGTATTCGTTCGAACCTCTGTTGCTAGTGGGAGCTTTCACGGGTTATTGTTTGTTGGATTTTTTTCAACGAATCGTGTAGCGGAAAGCAGCGTCGAGACGCCCTATGTACTAAATGCTGCGTTTGAATCGGAATCAAAAGAGACTAAAACAAAACGCCGACGCGGAGAAAAACAATACAAACGAGAGCGGTGCAAATCGAAAATTGAATGTCCGCCAGATACGTGTCGGATTTCGGGGGCCGAACGCCGACACGAACAAAAGGGTTTGTTTTGTACCTACTGTCGAATGTCAATCATTTTGCAGATAAGTTTATGATTTATAAGAGAGAGTACGTTTCGAAGTTCGCATTCGCCTAAAGTTTATCCGGTTGCCCAGTCAAATTTGATGAATATATGACGGTTACGATTGTTTAAATTTTTTTTTATACATTGCAACATTTTTTTAGAACTGTTTTAATGAGTGATTGATAGTGTAATAACGATGTTTCCTTTCTTCTATACGTTCCTTCATCGGTGAACGTAACCCAATATTGAGGCATTAATAAAAATTACTCGCAGGATTAACTTAATTCCAACTCATTAGGCCGGAGGGCGGCGAAATGAGAACATAAAAGAGCCGAAAGGCCGTGGCTTAATTAGTCTCCGAAATAATTAAAACGCAAATACATTAGCCGCGGGGAAAGAACAGAAAGAGCGAGACCGGTACAGATCGTCGTTATACGAGATTGTAAGGGCAACGGAGACGGAGAAAAATGGACCGGGTTGAATAACCGAAAAGCGACTAATCACCGGACAATGAGAACCGTTCATCTCGTTACGAGAGAAAGGGCACTTTGTTAGTGGCGATTTTCGCTTTGACCGCGCCATTGCGAATCGCGCGAGAATTTCAAATAAATTCTCAATAAATTTTCAATTCACACCTATTTCAGACTCGAATTAAATCAATTAAGATTTGTTCCGATTGAACAAACTTGTAATTTATTACTCACGTGTATTGTGAACATTTCCGGCGTGTAAAGTATCGTTTTCCGTAATCTACAACGATACTTACATATCCGAGTATCGTGTTATTACCATTTACTGTAAGTGTACCGTTCGTTCTTGTCTATTTTTTACTATTTTGTACTATAAATCTCGTGTAAAAGGTATTCATTGAAAATTATTACAATTTACAATAATAACCAAAACAACCAAACAATGAATATCTGTAGTAGCTATATTTGAAATTTGATTGTGTAATGTAAGAAGTATAAGTGAGTGATCCAACGGTTTCAAATGTTGAGTTTTTTAGTGGGAATCAGAGGAACTTGTTTATCCTTTGAGGATTACAATTAGAAATTTGTATACCAAATACATTCTATACAAAACAATTTATGATTGATGTAATCATCTAATCTGATCTAATCAGTGTTGATCCCATACAAACTGTATTTATCCTGACAACTGAAGCAACTCGCATAAATGATGTAAGCGACCAACAACTGATGCATTCTTGACTGTTTCTGAATATTTTCAGTAAGAAGAGGTTACTATGCACATACATACTGGCTCCTACTGAAATAAGAAATCAACCAGACATTTTAATTCGGCCGAAGAACTCTTTAATTCGTCGTTGTAAAGCATGTATTCTAGCAGAAGGAGGCTATTTTAACAATATTTGTTGATTATTAGCTATCATATTATGTCAAAGTTTGATGGTGAGCTAATAAATCACCCTGTATAAATCGATAGAGCAAAAATTGTTTTTTTTCTTCCATTAATAATATGTTTTTGTACTATTAATAGAGTTTTTATTTATTTCAAGTGGTGGAAGATTAATTTTCGTGAATGTTAAAGTATGTTATGTGAAAATTCTTTGAGGTCAATAATTTACTCTTAGAATTTCAAGGGAGAGCCGATATTTTTAGCAAACCCGAGTCGTTTTGCATGCGGGAATCGCACCGTAGCCGCCGTATTTATTGGTCTAGATGTCGGGCGAACGCTCGCTTTCCGTGTAACAATAGGGACACTTTAAATGTTTCAAATTTTATCGTCCCAAGCGGTATGTTAATGCGAGACAGTCGCATTCGTGCCGACAAAAAATCGCGAAACAGATTGCAGGCCGCTAAACCAAAATTTACATCTTTACCATCAACACTTTACCAGATCTTGATACTCGATAGCAATAAAGTTAACTTTAAGCAAAGTAGGGTTTAAGATGCGTTTTGTTTTGGTTGCGTAAGAAGTCGATATTGTTTCCGTTCCGGTTAGATGATCGCGTACAGTTGGTACTCCTCTCTAGTTAATACAATCGATGATAATTTATATGAAAAGAGATGGGACAACGCGACGGTGCGGCGAAGTCCTTAAAAAAGCGACCGAAAGGACACTATTGTCCGATCGGTTCGCGCTGATTTATATTGCACAATTGAGATTTATGAATCTCACCGCGCTAGGACTTTTTTTCGTATCGAGAACAGCCTCGCGCTGGTCGCGGTGTAGATATCTAAGCTGGCTGTGATGCTGTTGCCTTTGAGTTAGTTCGAGACGCCGCCGCCGCCGCTCATTAGTCCTGGCGCTAGCGTGGTCCTGCCACGTGATTGATGACCCTACCCTACGCTATGCCTTATCCTCCCTGTCCCATCGTATTGTCCCTGTTTTGTTATTAATAAATTATTAATGACCACATAATATGACCGTTAAGGAGTTAATTCCATCTACTTAACTTTCTTAATACACATTGATTTTATTTTATCTTTTTAAAATTTATAATTTTAAATGCTAAAAGATAATAATTTATCATTAGTTCGATGGGTGTTTGCGCAAACGTCTCACTGTCATGTAAAGTAAATCTAATTACCGCAACGCATAGCGGCCGCCATAAGATATGGTGTATTAATTGGTCCGAGGCCCCCCGTTGAGTTGCTCACAGCGCCGCCTCCCGTCGGAATTAACGGCGGCTCGCGGTTAAGAAATGTTAATTGCGCAGCGCCCGATCGAAACTAATAATTCTTAAGGGCGAAAGTCGCGCTTTATTATCGCTCTGCGACGATGCGTCTCACAAATGACTTATGCGTCTGCAAAAACAACCTCTCCTTTTATCTCTTTTTATTCACATCTTCTCTTTATCTCCGTATGTGAGTGATTGTGATAGTCGGGAATGGTTAATTCCCCTCGGTTAATGCGCGTGGGTCGGTTAATGGAGACGTTTTATAGCATGATACGACGTTCGCGTAGGTGGATTGCTATTATTCTGGGTGTGTTTCAGTGGAAATACTTTGCATAATGTAGGTACCTTAACATTAATTTATTGTAATTTCATTAATATATTGAAGAATAAACTAATCTTTGTTGTTTACAAGTGTCTAAATAGCCACCAAAGATAGCCTTTGCAAATTTTGATGTGTCTGAAACGACATAAAGTGGGAAAAATTTGTGAAAATGAAAAAGAAACCCTTCGATAGCCACTTTAAATGTAAAGGCGGTAGTAAACCCTCTCGATTAAGACATAGATTCCCATTAAAGTTTACGTTCGAGCAGCATTAATTGCGACGGGACCGCCGCGCGTTGCGCCACTGATTTGCAATGGCCTCTCTATAGCTCCCGGCCACTTTAAGTGACTTTAAAGAATTCCCCTCCGCCCGAACCCCCGTCCTTCGGACCCATTCTCGTCCTCGAACTGGCTGTTCACTCGTTAGAGGATACACTTAGTACTCGTTAAATGAGCTACAAATTTACAACGACGCAGTTAATTTACGCACGAGCTCTCCACGTACAAAGCTCGCTCAAGAAACACGTGTAATCGTAAAAGTAAAAGAAGTGTATCTTTGGTGGTGCACTCTAAAAAACATTTTTTTATTGAGCAATCATATAATTGAGTGAAGATTCCTAAAGATTTTGTGTTCGATGAGTAAGATATATCGATGAGAAAACTGCAAGTTGGGTTGTTGTGGAGTAATAATTTATAAAGGCGGCTTCGATGGGCACTGAAACACGGGTAATTATTATGAATTATCGTCCGAGTATCGACGAATTACATCGTTAATTTTTCGTTACAATCCGAGACGCGTACACCAGTCTCAGGTTCGGAATGAAGACATAACCGCAACATCGACTTAAGACAACGGTAAAGAGGAAGAAAAAGATACGGTCGAGGACGATGGGGGGAGGCAAAGAGGTAGAGGTAGTCTTGGTGGATCGCTTTGGTTTCCGAAAATAAATAACGAGGCGCCCTGGACCAAAAGGACCGGCGAAGCGAGCGTTTTACTTCGCGAACAAATCGTCTACGTTATACGAAACAAAGGGCAAGGAGAGGAAAGGGAAAGACAATATCGATGCTCGGCTCATTTGAATGCGGCAGAAGTCGATACTGGTTTCCCTTCCTTAGGTGGCCCGTCTGGACCGGAGGAAGATTAAGATGTTATGTTCGCGCAGGAGGAAGCAGGAGGAAAACAAAGAGAGAGAGGAATAAACGCAGAGAGTCGGAAGGATGGAGGGCAAAGGGCGAGATACACGAGGAGGTACATAGCTTTATGTTCGGACGCGGCCTCACGATAAATATGTCCGATTTCGGAGCCAGGTCGGCTTTGATTTATCCCTTTATTGTTTTTCCTTTCCGATATTATTTGTTTTAGTCTTTTTGTCCACGCGGTTGGATATCGAACGCAGCATCGTTTCAGTTCAAATAGAAGAGAGACACTATTACTATCAAACGATCTAAGTGGACCAGCATCAAATGACCTGTAATCGAGCGCACGCGGACGTTTGAATGACATTCCTGCGTAACAAGCCAAGAGATCACCGCGACGAGAGAGACTAGATCCTTCTAAGATCTGCCTCATTCTATAATGTACAAGGGCAAAACGGAGCGCGTCACCATCGGTATTATGTCAGTGTTTCATTGTTGGGACCACAGATTGATAGATCCCGGCGGCATTTTTCAATACAGGACTAATGACGATGACTACGCGAGTTCTTCTTCGAAGCCCCTCCCTATTCCCTTTCGGACCACCCAATCGCCGCATCACAACATAACCATTGTTACCCCGTAATAAATAACGTTAATTGTTGACAGGTCCCCGCATCGGGCCGCGACGAGATAACATCTTAATTGCGCGTCGGTTAACTTTCCGCGAGTGTTTTGTTAATCAAGCCGAGGTTCTCTGTTTCAGTTGGTTGCGGTTGGCACGACTGGGTTTTGCTTGTTCGTTCGTCCAATAAACCGTGAACTAACCAGACAAGAACAGAAAACCAACAACCATCAGCAATTAGAAGTCGCTTTGTTCCGTTACTTTAATTCAACTCAATAAACTATTGTCTCTTAATATAAATTCTTCTTTTCCAATACCAACTTTTCCCAACATTAAACCTCGTTTATCTCTGGAGCATTTATTGTTTATCTGGTGAACACTCGTTGTTCTAATCCATGTATTCGCTTAAGGACCGTAATAAGTAAACTATAAGTTATATCAACTTGAGGATTTACGACCGTTTTACCGTATAGTTTTATGGTTTAGTCTATAACAAGATCGTGTGCAGCCGGAGGCACGCTAAGGCTTCGGCAAAAGAGACTGCTTGTGCTGCAAAAGCCCCGGCTGTTCATGTCTTTACGTCTTAATTAAACAAGTAATAAATACCATTATTGTCGGCACGACTTAAACTGTTTACTAATTAAATTTAATTGTTTATTCCACAAATGTAATGTCGGTTACTACATAATAAACAACAACAGTCTCATTCGCTATGTACACACCCTCCATTTTTATCAAACTTAAAAAAACCACGTATGTCTAGGTAGGTACAGTGTAAAATATAGGTTTTCTTGTTGTTGTCTTTGGATTAGGCTACTTCTTCTTTTTGAACCCGAAGTGAGTGGAAATGAAGCGCACGACCGCAAATTAAAAGCAAACAAGCGAATTAAAGGGGGGAAACGAGTGGCCCGTTTACGAGCTCGGTCGTAAAGGGTAATGCGGTCGCCGCGAGATCGCGAAGAGTTTTTAGTGGCGCCGCGGGCGGTCGACTAACGAACTAATAAGCGCCCGGATAGATCTTAATTTGGAGTGGAAACTGCGCCGCACCATTTGTCAGCCGCTCGGATATACTTCGTGGCGATATTAACTCGTTATTGCCCACTCTAAACTCCCAACTTTAATACCACCGATTGAAGCTATTATACAAACTATATTATTACAAAATTTGTTCATTACATACTCCCACAAATGACTTTTAAACTACTAATAAGTCTTATTTTTTGTACAAAAATGGAGGAACTTGCTTATAATGCTTCACGCTTCTAACACATTCTGTTATTCCTGTCAACTGTATCCTAGTGTTATGTCCAATATCTTTTATCACAATTTTTATTTTGCTGTTAACGATAAGTGACAGATATTTTTACTTAAACCTAACTGTCAGTTAGGGGTTGGTTTATTGCAGTAACCGACGGTTATTTTTATTTCAAATAATTTCCGCGAGGTGGTAATCATTTCAATCTGTATCCACGTTTATTTGTGATAATAAAATTTCTTACCCAAAAATAATGGCTGAGGGATTTGAAATGGGTGAAGCCGAAAAAATCCTTAGTGACTTAAAAGTTGTTAATATACAGCGTGTTAATCAATTATCGTACCCGACGTCATCATTGCAAGTATGCAACCAACATCGCAAATCGCGTATTGCAATACAATACTGTGATATTGGTTGCATACTTGCAATTATGACGCAAATCGCGTATTGTAATACCAATACTGTGATATTGGTTGCATACTTGCAATGATAACGTCGGGTACGATAATTAATTAACACACTGTACATGATGAGCATCAGTGGAGCATTGTTTATTGGATAGTCATAGAAAGTTAAGGAATGCGAAGGTCTAAAGTAAAACGAGGATGGCAAACACTTCTACTAGAAGGTTTTCGAAGTTTGTATAAAAAATATTTTGTCTATTTTAACAAGGCATAACAATAAAAATGTTACAAACAAACAAGAAAAAGCTAATCTGTTGATGAGGTAACTGAGCATGAGGTAAAATCTCTAATACAAAATCTAAAAAATAATTAATCACCGGGAAGAGATAATATAAAAGCTGAAACACTCAAAAATCTATGTGAAAAAGTAACAAAACTCATTTCTGCGCTTATAAATAAAGTATTTGAAAGTGGAGTATATCCATCTCATATTAAGCAATCAATAGTGATCCCAGTACACAAGAAAGGTAATACAACATCGCTTCAAAACTATAAATTTGACTCAGTAAACCATCAGCAAGTGTGGAATACTCTTGATGCCATAGGAATAAGGGGTATAGCCCACACTCTATTTTGCAGTTATTTAACGGATCGAACGCAAATAGTCAAAGTTGATGATGTGCATAGTACTGACCAAACTATTAAAAATGGCGTGCCTCAGTTTTGGGACCCTTGTTTGCTGATGATACTGTTGTTGTCTACTCAAATGCAACGGTGGAAGTGGTGAAGGCTGAGGCAGAGAGTGACGTAATTAAAATACTTGATTGGCTTTCTTATAATCATTTGACAGTGAATGTAGGCAAAACATTTTTTATGTCATTCTCGATCTATGGTAATCAGCTGCCAGACTACGATGAACTGTCTGTTAACTTGACAACAAATACCCTATGCATCAAATCCACACATAGTTTTCGTTATCTCGGAGTGGTAATTGATAGTCACTTGAGGTGGGACAGGTACGTTGGAAATATATCAAGAACATTGAGAACTTTACTGTATAAATTCAAATATCCAAGCTCCATACTATGCTTATCACTTAAAACCATTGGAGATATTACAGCGTAGGATTATTAAGAAGATATTAAAAAAGGAGAACTTGTACCCATCAGCACACCTATGTTTGGAATTGTGGATGTCCGGAATGTGTAAAAATAGACATCTGCTAAGGAATGTGGACCATCACTACAATACCCGATATAAAAAAAAGTCACACGTGCTTCAACCTAAGTTTGCTAAGAAAATATGTGAACAGTGCTACTCGATTTTACTGTAAAAACTTTTTAATTGACTCTTACCTGAAATCTACAAAATATATGTATTGCATTTGCACTCAATTATATTTCTGAAAGGAAGGATCAAGTAATTCTTGCTGCGATGTGATAGATCACTTATTGATGAGTTGTTTTAATACCCTTTGCTGATCTAGAACTAAAAAGTTTCGGGTTTATCCGTGCGTCTTCAGACGCAAGACTAAGCACATTATAAAACCATTTCAATATACCTGCTATGTCCTATAAATATTATTAATTCTTTAAAACCCTAAAATTTCATTTTGTAGTAAACCGAAATGTAAATATCTCAATAAGCCAACCGAAAACAGATGTCATCCGTAAACAAAAACAACAAGAAGATCAGTTACAAACTTCTTTCCATAAGCGAAGGAGACATCTCTATCCTAAGAGGCCAACGGCGACGGTGCCCACGTCGAAGAAGAGAGCGAGTGCATGGGTCAAAATTAAAAAACGCTGGGTCTAAAACGGTACGCGGGCCGCAAATGCCATGTTCACAGTTAATAATAAGCCGGGCCGCGGACAGGAACATATACCCGCGGGTCGGCGGGGGTCCGAGCGGCCCCCTTGTGGGGCCAGTGATGCCGCGGGCGGCCCGCTTTCGGATAACAGAGTCGTCCGCGCCCGACCATTTACAATCGAACAGCGGGGCGGCGAAATCCGTCGCGACGACGCCTGGCCGCCGCGAAATATTAAATAACGCACCGCCACGGATTTATTGGGGCCGCCGAGATCGGCCACGACCCGGAATGGGGCCCACACGCCCTGTTTTGGCAGGCTACCGATTCGATTTATTACGCGGAATGTACACCAACAACAACAACTTTAAATAATCACTTGCACCTATTTAGTTGTTTATTTATAACATAGGTAATCCACTTATGTTAGGATTTAAGAAAAAAAAATTTTTTTTAGTTAACAAAAATATAACAGCCTTAATATACTTGGTCATATATCACGAAAACTTTCATAAATGCCGAGTTAAACGTTACCGAAAATTAATCACTCCATCTAATCTGACAAATTCCCTAATATACCCTCATCCGAGAATTGCGTCAATCTATAACAATCCTAACCTGGCCTCGACGTGGACTCGACGGGGCACCTCCGCCCCGGACGACCATGTATCATAATAAGCCCGGTCATTTTTCACAAAAAGAAAAGAAAACGCATTTAACAAATTGAGGTCGGTTTCAGCGGACCGTTCCGAAACAACCCGGCAAAGCAATGGGTCATGGGGAATCGTTAGGGACCGTGGGTCAAGTGGCCGACACAAAGGCCAATTTCATCGTAGATTTAATTTCGGACGCCTAAGCCGTAAAAAAATCTCGACAATGTCAGAAAACGCCATTCAGGAATTTCGACAAAGAGGAATTCTTTCTATACAGAAGGATGTTGTCTACCTTTTCTTGATGTTTTTTCAAGACGTTTACCTTTTCGGTAGAACAGGTGGCTGAAAAATTATTCTCACGGTTTAAACTTTTGAGTACAATAAGATGTGATTTATGTGTTCTTCTGTGACTAATTTGGTTATATATGTACATGTTATTTTAATACAATTTTTAATAAAATTTTTATTAGTATTTATAGATAAATAACATCTAAAACTTTAATTCGCTGTTACTATTGTTTATACCAAACTAGATATTTTTGAAAGTTCAAGAAATTACCATCTGGTGTTATAAACACCGTGCGATGGCAATGGAAGTTCTGGTTGTTGTTTCCTTCTCTGTTGTTAATGCTAGATCAGATCTGAGAAAACATTTATAGATTTGCACTGAAACAATGTAACAGAAATTACATGATATATGTAGATATATGGCTCATATCGCTTATATTTGATCAAAAGAGTATAGTTGGCAATGAGGTGGCAGATAAGTTGGAATGAATAGACATCACTCAAGCATTTATTTACCAGAGCGTCAATTGATACTTTATTGGCATGATCAAATGAATAATTTGGCGATGGATCTAAGATATGCAGAAAGGATAATTCACGTATCTATTGTGAAATGTGAGTGTTTGTAGGGTATTGCTGTTTAGATACTCGTCTTTATAATTAGGATTATAATTTTACCTTGGGATCTGAATCGTACTTCATTGGACGAGATTGGATAAAAGTTATCTTTCAGGCTATAATAGATCTTATTTGTTGCAGTATAAACGTTCGTTGAACATACCCGTTAATTAAGTAAAACTACTCAGGCAACTTTATGAAAAAGTGTAAAATGACATTGGAATGACTTCCAGGTTTAACAAAACGTCAAGAATTATGTTGGACAAAATCCAAAGTGTAAGATAAAATTTGTAATTGCCATAGATAGATTCTGGAACATAAGAGCAAGTCTGTAATTACATTGGCCAGACTCCAAGCATTAAGAAAATATCAAAAATTTTATTGGATAAATGCCATACTGCAAACGGGGGATGGAATTACACCGACCAGATAGCAAAAAGGAGTCTGGAAATATCTGAATAAAGTCAAAATTTCAAAAAACTTAAGCTAGATGAATTCCAAACTGCAAGAAAAAGTTCACAATTATAATAACAGCATTTTAGACTAGCAAAAAAATCTAAAATAACGATTGTAAGATTGCAGATGTTAATAAAAAGTCTATAATAACTTAATAACACTTGTAAAACACCAGAGTTTAAGAAAAAGTCTGGAATGACACTGGCAAAAGTTCAGGCTTTAATTAATTAATCACGTTGGCAAAATTCCAAATTATAAAAGAAAATCTTTAATTGCACTGACAATTAAGTCAAGTAATCAAGTAATCAAGTCTGTAATCGTATTGGCACTACTCCAGATATTAAGAAAATGTCCAGAATTGTGCTGAATTAATACCACATACTGCAAGAGGATGTCTGGAATTACAACAACCAGATACCATGAAGTCAAAAGTAATTTGGACCTAAGTCTAAACTTCAAGAAAATCTCAGGGATTAAATAAAGTTATTTTATTATTTTTCTTTTTATTTATTTTTATTTAGAAAATGCACATAATAATTATCTTTTTAATTTTAAATAATAATTACCTATTTTGGCCTCCCGCAATTCCTGCTATTTTTAAAAACTGTATTACAAACACTTATCTAGGGAAGGAAGGAAGTTAAGATACAATATTGTTTTAGGTGAATAATAGGGAACTTGCAGAAAATATAACTATCCAAAGATATTTGTTTAATTTGTTAAATACTGCAAACTATATCTGCAAATGGCCTTTTCCGTTCTGACCTGAAACATAGTAAGGTGGAAAAAATACAAATGTTGGTGACTTATGCTAAATGAAAGAAGAAACGGAAAAACTAGAGAAAAGCTGTATTAAATAGAAGACCATATTAAATAAGCAAATAATAAATAAGCAATTACTCATTGAGTATATCCTAATGAGTATAACTCTTAATGAAATAATTAATCCAATCAAAATCTTAAAACATTTTTTTAAACTAAATATAAAAAGTTTTAATAAATCAAGGCCTGATATTTAATTAAATTAAATGGAGTATTAAAAAGGTAAATAACAATCATTAATAAATAAAGATAATTAAAGACATATTGAGAGTGGGACTCCATTTTATCGAAGAGACAAAAAAAATTGTTCACAGTGTAGTTTTATTAACACAATCGAATTGAATTAAAAAAAAGTGCAGTCTCGCCTTTAAGTGGGCCGCTATTCGTCAGTGTGGCATTCGAATGGGGCATTTTTCATTGGAAACGGCGTCCGATGCGATAAAAATGCCGATACGATCACCGGCTAATAAAGAATTCGCGACTGTAAATTTTTTTATTGATCCCCGATACGGCGGGAGTTTATGAAGCGTGTAACGCGGCGGCGCTGAAACGTTATACGTAGATTGGAAAATTGAATTTCCACAGTGCTATTTCGCCCCCTCCCTCGCCCTTATACGCGCTGAACGTAAATTATATCAATTAGTGGGCCCGTCGAAACAACGCAAATTCGCTGAACGAACGAATGCGTTATCGGAATCGTTTATTGTCCCCGATTGGTTTGTTACTGGTACAATTAAATCGGTTAATATTGAATTAATGGAGGCGATCGAGCGTTGTGCACGTTTTTGTGTCGATTCGACGTCGTCGATCGAATGAAAAATCGTTCTTCGCGATTGTTGTTACTGTGTGGATAGGTATACGAGGAAAGGTCGGTTCATTAGGCCGACTAAGTAACCGTTCCGTTGGCGAAATGGTAGGACATTAGCATCGCCTTATCGGCTTAATATCGCGGAGTCGCTTACAGCTTATAGCGACCACGGCGTAGCGTCATTACCCAATTACCATACAATGATAAGTGAACGGCTGCTGCAGACCCATACACATTCAATTATTCAGCTAATCGACTTTGGACATCTGGCCCGAGGACACACCACCACCATTCGCCACTCCAACATACCAAATTAAACCATATCAAGAATTTTTAATTTTATCGAATTCCCGCATGTTACACACTCACATAAACTTTCTTAATTTATAACATCTTTTTATTTCGAATACGATTCAACGCCAATCCGGGTAAATTTTATTTTGAAAGCCGAACGTATGGCGACATCTAGTGGGCAGTAATAAAAGTTGCTGCGGTTGAGCTTTCATGCTTTAGTAAAACATGGATTGGGACTCTGTAAGAAGGATTACAGTGGGTAAAAGGAAATCTGCTACGTAATATAGGTTGCATAATATTCTAGAATTTCAAATTTACTTTTAGTCGCCTTCAAAGAAAAGTTTTCTATACTATGAATTCTAAAAATAGAAATATAGACGTGATCTTTTCTTATTTATTTGTTATAGCCACAATTTTCAATACGTTTCAAAACGGGTTGGCATAATCATAGAAAGATCTTGCTAATTACAAAAATGATAAAAAATCTTTTCTAAACATGGAAGTATGTTGTCTAAAATACTAAACTTTATGAATAACGGAAATAACGGACAGTTCGTACTCACTTTCCAACAGTGCAACAATTAAAAATGATAACGTATGATGGGAAAATGTATGAATGATGATGTGATTTCGAAATAATATTCTATACGGCTTTCCATAACTAGATGCAAGAAAAACGATTTCATTATCTAATCCGTTTTTAGCCTCCAGATGGGGTAAACTATTACAAATATTTAAACATTTTTCTTATATGTTTCAACGCTGCTTTACAACATATTGTACCAATTCTGTTAAGGAGTGACTAACACCATCATTTGATCGGCTCAATTGCCAGATCTCACTTTCCTACACTGTTAATTATCAGAATGTGTTAAAAATTATACAATTGTAACGACATTGTAGAACAATTACGGGTTAAAATTAATTTTTATCATTTATAAAGTCTTTGAATAACAGACGAAGAAGCAATAGAAAATAAAGGTGAAATTCGCCATTAAGGCCAATGCCGATCTATACTTTTACCACTTGCTTTAAGAGTAAATTGGAAAAGTCTTCGCCGACACTAGGAACAGCATAATGAAAATATTCCATTGCAAATACCAAAGTACCAAGTCACTATCTACCATTCGTCTTCATTGCAACCCAATCCAATCCAATCCAACCCAACCCAATTCTTTTTGTAGAGGGGATGAGAAAATCTGCGTCGTCTCTTTGCTCGTCTTAGCTATAAGTGCCAGCATACCCCTCTTCCACTCCTTAGGGAAGCAAAAATTCGTCATTAAGTTGTTAAACAGTAGTGTCATCTCATACTTTTCCTCTTCAGTCTTCCCACCACACTCCGCAGTTCGTCTACAGTTACTCCAGCATATGTCTCTACTTTCTTGTCTGTATCCCTAATCCAATTTATGTGCTTTCCCTTCGAGAAAAGTTCTACCTCCGCCTCTTCCAAAATTATTCTACTCTTTCCCCCACAGGTTCTTCTCCAACTCATCACGCAGCCTCCTCCAGGCCTCTCTCTTCGTTCTCCTAATTTTCTTTCTGAGACTCTTTTTGGCGCTGTCGTACTGATTTAGCTAGATGCTTCCCTTCCTCGTTATTAGGTTTAGCATCTACCTTTATCAATGTACATTTATATCTATTAGCCCGCATTTTGGCTTCCCTGACTGTACTGTTCCACCAGTAAATACTACCTTGTTTTATTGGCATCAGTCTTGAATTCAGACAACCCAACCCAACGCAACCCAATCTAGTTTCTACAGTTTCTCTTATTTCCACACTTATCTTCACTATCTCTGCTATCATTTCTATCAAGCACTGATGCAACTACAATTCAGAAACTCGACGAAGTGGTAGCCAGACGTCACTTCAGCAGAAAGAGGTCATTAGTGACTGTTAAACTTTGAAGTAAACGTTGTATACCGTTTCCACAGTATTCGTATTTTCACTAGTGTCATATCACGATCATTTTATACAAAATCGACCTGTGGGCTACCAACACTTCAGAATGCAAAACAAAATAATCCATTGCATAGAGTGCTATCACTGTTAGATAATCACTCAACCTAAATGAACTTACAAGCTTGTGTTACTGCAGAAACAATTGTATCGTTTCCATTCCAGAACTCTCAAAGCTCCAAACGCTCGATATAGATTTGTGTTTAGACCTATGAAAAAAATTTACTGCAACTTGTGGTTCATAGATACGAAACCGTCCAGGGGAAGCCATGTTAATTTATGACATACTATGTGGTATGCCGTTAGCTCTTATAAAATGTAATATTTGTATATTTGATCAATCTATGTATGTTTCGATAACTTGACCTTGCACCGGCTTTTCTAAGAGACAGACCAAATCCAGAAAATCCACCAGCTTCCAGTTGTATTAATTCAGCAAGACCGCATTCACCAGTTTAACTTTTTTGTCCAGATGATCATTCAGAAGACAACACTACCTAAAAACATTAAAGAGTAAAGTTGCATCCATGCCATCGTCCAATTCACGAAAGCTCCTAAGCATCAAACAAGACGCGAAAATTTAGAATATCTGTGATTTATACTTATATAGCAATAAGATTGAATACGAAGATATATTGAAAAGATCGATAGATAAAGTTAAAAATGTAGATGGACAAAAAATTAAAAGGATGAGAACAAAACGGAAAAATCCAACATATCAACCTACAGAAGAAGAGCATTTTTGCCTTATCTCCGTATATTGAAAGTACCTACGTCAGGTGAAAAATGGATACATCGCTCAAGTTGGACCTTTGTCAGAATTTTGTTATGAAGTGTTAAATGTTAACAAATATAAAAACTTTGAAACAATTTTATAAAAATAATGATAGGTTATGAAATTAATATATGCTAATGTGCATTATAGGTAACATAACATTAAACGAATTAATCTTAGGCTAAATAAACAATAAATATTTTGAATAATTTTGTGTAACAAATCGTAAAAAAAAATTGAAAAATTGTTTAAAACTTCTAAACAAGATTATCTTTGGATGTCCGAGCATTAAAGTATCATTTTTCACGACCATTACTTTTGCTGGGCTTTTATGGGTTTCCGGATAGAAACAATTCCTTGCGTATTCCCCCATTGGTATTATTGCGTGCAGTCAACGGGGGTCCGACACGTTGTCCTTTATGGAAAAATGCGGGTGTGGAACGGGGTTTGCGTTTGGTGTCGGTTTCAGGAGGTTTCACGACAACGACGTATATCGTCGGTCTCGACGCGACGCTTTTGACATAGGACACGCATTGTGGCGCCAGAGCCTTTAAGCCACGGGCCAGAAGAAACGGTTTCCCATCCCGTGTGAGGCATTCGACCTTACATAAAACAGATTGCCGGACTACTGGCTGCAACTATACGCTCAATTCGCTTCGTTACAAACTCTCCTCTTCTTCTTCGTCATCATCTTCGTCTTCTCCTTGAATAGAAAAACGATGCATTTCAATCTTTATAACAGCAAAACCACTGTTCTATTAAATCTCAAATCTCATTTTTTCAATTTTATTCCAGCTTTTAAAAGATAATCTAAATGGATTATGTGAAAGAGTGAGTCAGAGTTTTAGGATTTATATAAGAGAGTCAAAAATGAACATCTACGTATATTAAAAAAAATTATTCAAAGTTGTTACCCCTCGCATAAAATATCTTAAACTGATTTTATAGTGTGGATATTGTACTATATTCGTTCCCGCGTTCATTTTTCCCATCATTAACAAATTCTATCAACCTTTCAGGCTACATTTAAAAAACTCTGTAGTTGGGTCGAACCGACCATTAGCCTATCCTAATCTAATTTATGCCCTGGGACACTTCCCGGTTTTGACGTTCAACCTATCTGTTCCCACGGGACGCATATTGTTTATAAATACCTACGGTTTGTGAAGCGTGGCCCACATCAACCTGAGCCCCTAATAAAACGCTTAAGGTGGTTTATACACAAACAACTAAGTGAGAAAATAATAAAGTAGAAAGGAATTTTAAATATAATTTATTATTTTAATGTCATCTTAGGAATGCTCGAATACATTTTAGTCTAATAAATAAGAACCACATATTTTTTCCACCGTTTGTTTAATTTTTAAACTTATTGTACCCTATTAATCTTTTTAAAGTAAACCTTTTTTGCGGAAACCCAAGACGGGGTAAAAACTAGCCTACGAATAACAAAAAATAGGGATACAAGAACGAAAAATTGGTGTAGGTACGAGTGTCGGCGGTAAAAGTGTCCTTTCTCGGATGTTAGTCTGCGTATATGTCAATACCCGGAATGGAGCCATATAATTCACAATGGTTCTGTCATATGTTGGCGCCCGTCCCATCAGCTTCGTCTGTAAATATCCACCACATACACGATCCGAAAACTTTTGGGGTGTAAGCACATAGAGGGAATATAGATAGGCGAAGGGTGTAGGGTATTTCTTCCCTGGAGGTGGGCTTTCTTGAGGTTCTAAAGTGGTGATGGTGTCATAATTTGACGCTAAATTGACAAGAATGTGAAACGCCCATAATTTTTTGCGATGTGTTGATATCCACTCTTAAAACTTTCCAGTAAAGTAAAATCATTATAAGTAAGTCTTTAGATAATTCTGATTTAGCTAATTTACACAATTTATAATTTATTTGTATGCTCCAAAATGTAACGATTTAACTCAACATATCTACAGGTTGATTTAGCTAGGAGATATGGGCTCAACACTAACTTGGTCTGCCCTCTTAACATTCTCTTCGATATCGTCATTATCTATTCATATCGTCCTTGATATCTCTCAACATAGTTCCAGTGTTGGTTTTTTACAACTGTCTTCTCTCAACATCTGCTTCTTTAACTATTAATATTTATCGTTCTTGATATCTCCAAAAACGATTGTGTTTGAATTGAAATCATCATAACATTAAAATTTGAAGATTTAAAAAAACCACTTATGCCGGATTAAATACTAATTAAATTTGCTACAAAATCATTTTTGTCTCATATCGATGTCTCAATTAGTTCCTGAGATACAATTTATTAAATCTTCTTGCTTACCATTGTATTGGATGTAATTAAAAATAATTTAGCACTTTGACAATGGAAATATATTTATTAATCTGCTTTAAGTAGAGATAAAGCAGATTAATAAATATATTTCCATTGTCAAAGTATTAAATTATCTTTAATTACAATTTATTAAAGATTAATGTCTTTCAATATTACATTTATAATTGTGGTTGAAATCAAAAAATAATAGCCCCGGAATTTGCGATGATATGACCTTGTAAATACTAAATACCAAGAAAATTTGCTGTCGACTGCTCTTTATCTCATGCTAATATCTCAATTAGTTCCTGAGTTACTATTTGTTAAACTTTGATGTCTTTCAAAACAATATTCATGATTGTGATTGAATGAAAAACATGGCAACCTCAAAATTTGAAGATTTGAAAAAATCACTTTCCCCGTATTAAATACTAAATAAATTTGCTGTAAAATGTGTTTTATCTCATATCGATATCTCAATTGGTTCCTGAGATACAATTTATTAAAAATGCATGTCTTTCAATATTACATTTATAATTGTGGTTGCAATCAAAAAACCATAGGCCCAAAATTTGAATATGCGAAGATATGATTTTGCAAATACTAAATATCAATTAAATTTGCTATCGAATGCTCTTTATGTCATGCTAATATCTCAAGTACTTCCCGAGTTACTATTTGTTAAACGTTAATGTGTTTTAGAACAATATTCATGATAGTGGTTGAATTAAAATCATCATAACCCCAAAATTTGAACGTTTGAAAAAATCACCTTTCCCGGATTAAATACCAACTGAAATTTGCTATAAAATCTGTTTTATCTCATATCGATGTCTCAATTTGTTCCTGAGGTACAATTTATTAAAGTTTGATCTCTTTGGATATTACATCTACGATTGAGGTTGAAATCAAAAAATTATAAGCCCAAAATGTGAATATGCGAAGATAGGTCCTCATAAACACTAAATACCAATTAAATTTGCTATCGAATGCTCTTCATATCATATTAATATCTCAACTAGTTTTTGAGTTATCATTTGTTAATCTTTGATGTCTTTCAAAACAATATTCGTGATTGTGGTTGAATTAAAATCATCATAACCTCAAAATTTGAAGATTTGAAAAAAACACCTTCCCCAGATGAAGTATTAAATAAATTTGCTATAAAATGTTTTTTATCTCATATCGATGTCTCAATTGGTTCCTGAAATACAATTTATTAAAGATTGATCTCTTTGGATATTACATCTACGATTGAGGTTGAAATCAAAAAATTATAAGCCCAAAATTTGAATATGCGAAGATAGGACCTCATAAACTCTAAATACCAATTAAATTTGCTATCGAATGCTCTTCATATCATATTAATATCTCAACTAGTTTTTGAGTTATCATTTGTTAATCTTTGATGTCTTTCAAAACAATATTCGTGATTGTGGTTGAATTAAAATCATCATAACTTCAACATTTGACGATTTGAAAAAAGCACCTTCCCCGAATTAAATATTAAATAAATTTGCTATAAAATGTTTTTTATCTCATATCGATGTCTCAATGGGTTCTTGAGATACAATTTATTAAAGATTGATCTCTTTGGATATTACATCTACGATTGAGGTTGAAATCAAAAAATTATAAGCCCAAAATTTGAATATGCGAAGATAGGACCTCATAAACACTAAATACCAATTAAATTTGCTATCGAATGCTCTTCATATCATATTAATATCTCAACTAGTTTTTGAGTTATCATTTGTTAATCTTTGATGTCTTTCAAAACAATATTCGTGATTGTGGTTGAATTAAAATCATCATAACATCAAAATTTGAAAAAAGCACCTTCCCCAGATGAAATATTAAATAAATTTGCTATAAAATGTTTTTTATCTCGTATCGATGTCTCAATGGGTTCTTGAGATACAATTTATTAAAGATTGATCTCTTTGGATATTACATCTACGATTGAGGTTGAAATCAAAAAATCATAGGTCCAAAATTTGATTATGCGAAGATATATCCCTGTAAATACTAAATACCAATAAAATTTGCTATCGAACGTTCTTTTTATAAAACTAATACTTCATTTACTTCCTGAGTTACAGACATTGATGTCTTTCAACGCAGCTCAATCCACAATTGTGATTAAATTTAAAAACTCATAACTACAAAGTTTGCATATTTGAGGAAAACACTTTTTTCATACTAAATTTGTTTCAGTCATTTTTATCTCCCATCGATATTTCAATTAGTTCCTGAGATATAATTTAATTTTTTTTTAAATCGTATCAATTTATTAATCAATTCTATTCTGATTAAAAATTTGTTAAAGTACTTTTACATCTAAAAATCACAAGTCTTCTTTACAATATGATTCACTTCAATTTCTTCGAACTAATATTCTAAAAAAAAAATAAATAACCCTACTCTTCTTAATAGCTCCAATGCGACATAAAAAGCCTACTAATTGCACGCATAAAAACTTTTTAGATGGGAATCAATAATAAATTAGTCAGAGCAATTATAAATTCTCGTCCCCATTGGTCTGTGGGAGTGGTTTCGACTTCCTGACGTCACCAAGACATACATGTAGTCCTAACATGCCTAAGCAACGTATAAAGAACGAACGAGCCGTTCGAACAGCCAAAAATCGACCGTATCCAACTCATGAATAAAGCTGAACTGAAGAACTTTTTGAAAGGATTTTGAACCTTACGTTTTGTGCGAAGGCACGTGAGGGACGAATTTCATGGGTAATTAGTCGTCTTCAGTTTTCAGTCACAGTTCAGAGATCGTCAGTGGTCAACAAGGGTCATTAAAGTTTAATCAACTAATACTTTTTTAGCAAGTTTATCAATTTAAAGAAAGTGTTTAAAGAAAAAAATTTTTCATTAAATTTGTGTTAAAAATGGAAGCAAACTTGAATTTGGACGCAACAGAAAATTATCAAGATAATTGTGATACAACTTCTTCGAGTTGTTATTCAACGCCGTTTTCTGTAAGGGATATTTTAAACATTAACAGTGATGGGGATTATTTAAGTACTTATAAGGAGTATCAAAATTTGTCTTATAACAACAATACTCAGTGTTACGGACAACAAAGTTGGGATAACAATTATTTTGGAAATTACGAATTACCTCAACAACATCAACAACAAGTTTACAATAATTATTATAATCCTAATCCTGTCAAAATTGAGCAGTGCGAAAATGTGCAATATCTTGATCAACACGATGTTAGTAGCATGACACAAATCCCTTCGCAGTTTTGCCAAAGTTATCAAGAACTTCAAAAACCTAAGGAAATTATTGAATATAATGTACCATCACCAAGTAAGTCATCAAAAAATCGTTAAAATTGAAGTAGTAATTTAATTTATTTTCTTTTTTATTCTAGAAAACCAAGTGACGAGTTCAAAAACAGAACTAAGAAAATCCGGTCGGCAACGAACAAAACGAAAACCACGCGTGTTATTTTCACAACAACAAGTTTACGAATTAGAGTGCAGATTTAAGCAGCAAAAATATTTATCGGCGCCAGAGCGTGAGCAAATGGCCAAAGGTTTAAAATTAACACCGACGCAAGTAAAAATATGGTTCCAAAATCGACGGTACAAAAGCAAACGAAGCAATGTCGTTGAAAGAGAAGAAGATAAAATGAACTGTTCCGAAGATACCGTCATTACTAGTAATATGCCCTGCTTACAACAATTATATCATCACAACACACAACAATATTATGGTCAAATGTACGATGGTATGAGCTCGCATCACGAATATCAACAAAATTCTCAAGTTGATATGAACAATATCGTTAAATATGAAGATATCGAGTTTCATTAATGTCAATGATATATTTATTTATTGAAATTTTAAATTTTAATATTTGTTTTTAAAGACAATTTAAAGTTAATGTAGTCCATGTAAATATGTAAATATTGTATGATATTTGGAATAATTATTTTTAAGGATTTCTAAAAATTATTATACTTTAAAGTTTGTAGATATCTATTTTTATTAAGAAAACAATAAAGACTTTCTTAAATTTAATTAATTTTTTTTAATCTATTTTGTGCCACCCACATTGTAATTTTAATCAATCTATTCTAACGTAACCTTAAAATATCTCCGATAAAGTATTTCTCTATCGGAGCAAGCTGCCAAATGCTTTCAGGTTAAAAGGTGATCTGGCGTTGACTACTTGAATTTTTCACACGGTGAACGAGTTAATGCAGAAGCCTTCCAGATAATGTATCCATTTCCTCTGCATAGTCTCGGAATTATAAATATAATCCCCAACAACATGTTACAGAACCGACCGATTAATTTCGAAAACATTGTGATGTTAAACAAAGACTTAAATTTATTAATAAACTAAAAGAATTTTGATGAATTATATAAAAATATTTAATTATTTAGGGTGCTTTTTAAAGGTCAAATTTAACGAAATCAAATATGATTCCCTTCACCGTTACGGATCAAATTTCTATTTGCGACGTTTATGAATTTAATCTGTATAGACACACATAAAGAAGGTAAATATTATCAAACCGCCATCAATCACTATGATATATACTTTTTGGTATTAATTTCCATATTTCACCGAAAGTTTTTAATAAATAAATTTGAGGATTTATTAAAAATGATTAAAATACTTAAATTGTTATAAAAACTGAAATATCGTTTTTATTTTTTAATTCACACACTAAACTTAATACATTTTGTAAACTGAAAATTTGGCGCCATCTATGTTCAAATAGCTATAGTATATTCTTTGGAAACTAAAATTGACTTCTTTTTAATTTATGTTTTGATCATAAATTCAAGATTATTTATTTAGGTTAATAAGAAATGTTGAAATTGATGGTGTAACAGTATTTTTATTTTTTTTTTTAATTTAAGATATCTATTTTTTAATCTTTAATTTCTAACTACTCAATAGAGGGTGGATTAGGTCTATGTATAGGCATTTACCCACTAGATGGATTTAGGAAAATATTAATTAAAAGAATAAATGGAAAAAGTACAAATTTTTACAAATCTACGTTAATTATCGTTTATTATTAAGTCAGGTTTAATTTCGAAAAAAATCCTCATATTAAATGAATCGCAAGAAAAATAAGTGTGGGAGGTGATTACTATATTGAAGCCTCTTCATATTTAAAATAAAGAGCATATTGAGAAGATATGGATTCAACCAATACAAAAGAAAAACTCATCCAAACCAACCCAAGTCAGCAACAATTAAATAACTGGAAATACGACTTAATGGAACGTATTAAGTCGATATCGAAATTTTTGTGCACAAATTTGCGGAAAAGTTAACTTACTTTAGCCCTATCAACTAACATTGCTTACAAATACAAGATTCAGCAAAGATCTATCCGTTTGTTTCCTGCAATCAATTTCCCCAGCTTCTGTTAAAAGCGGACTTGCTTTGTCTGTCCAGTATCCCAAAGGCTTTCCTAAGACAGATTTCCTAAGGGTATTAAGCTTCAACATTATAGCTACAAACTGACATCTATATGTGTAGTAAATGGTATAAGTAAAAATCAAGTAAACAATATGGTACTCAAACATCACATCATGTCCAAAACCCAGAAAAACACCTTACTTTGTATCATAGATTTTCCATTCACAAAAATATATTTAAGTATTTGCAAGTAATAACAGATTACCTAGCTTCTTTAAAATTCATCAATTTCCTAAAACCATATCGCTGGCCAGAAATGATATTATTGTTATATATCCATCACTCAAGTCCAACCTTTTTTCAGTCTTCATAATGCACGATACTAATAAAATCATCATAAAAGGAGTCTTAAGAAGTCTTTCAATTTCCTGTAGCAGATTTTCTAAGAGAATATAGCTTATACTGTGGTAGCAAGGAAAAGTTTGTTAGCGATGAGAAAATATTCTGTGGAATTTCGTAACTATACATGTATATATGATACATATAATATAAATTCCAATAGTCTAAAAGTTATCCCACACTTAATTTTTTTGTTGAAAAATATCTTTACAAAAGTAGAAGTCATAAAATAGCAAACTTTTGTTCTAAAGATTTTTAATCGATTCTAGCAGATGATTGATTTCCCCTTAAAGTATTGTTTGTTGCAAACTCGGTCTTTATTGCTGTAGGGCTTTCAGTGCCAGCGGAGAATGCAACAAGTTCCTCAACTCTCCAGATAATGTCCTAAATATGCTCGAGAGGTGAAAGATCGCGTGAATGTGGTGGTAAGAAATTAACATTATCTTCTACAAACTAGGTCATACAATGTCTTGCAATACGGGGAGGGGTATCATCCTATTGGAAAAAGTTGTCTTCCAACCGGTGTTGAAATGGGAATATAAAAGGTTCTACCACCTTAACCATATATTGCTGTGGATTCATATTGTCTGGGATAAATACCAAACAAGATATAGTACCATATTCAACACTGCTACGTTCCCCACGTCTTCATCATATCCTCATACATCTTCAAACACAATCAGGATTGGGGTCGGTAGAGTGGAATCAGTGCAGTCACAAACTACACAAGCCAAATACCAAAACCCAGAAGATCACAAGTTACAAACTATGAATCTGCCACAAACCGTTTGAAGAGTTACCTTGGTTACCCAGCCATTGATACAGTACCTTATTGCTACAAGTAAAAGATGACCTGCCATTCTTTTGTTCTTCTTTGCTCCTATTCTGCGTCGTTTCCAGCCTTCCCTAATCCATACCTATTTGAAATTACAGGTCATAAACATGTTTTCACCTATTTTAAGGTTTTTGATTTTATTAGACGAGGGATGTTTACGTTTCTTAGTTTCTTTTCTCATGAAATTCTTCTTCAGTCACTATTTTGACAAAAATTTCTTCTGTATGAAAACCACTCTGAGGTTCGACTACTTAGGAATCATCAGGAGTAGTATTTATGAGAATTTTATTTTCTGAGGTGACACTATCAGAGAGTAAGAAAAGATATTTTTACACTGACATTTATAGTGGTCCTCGTAATTGAAAGTTAGAAAGTTGGAGTGAAGTCAAACAGAGAACAACGGTTATAGTAAATATGATAATTCATGTTTTATTGACAAAGACCAACAGTGGTGGATTATCATTCAAGTTGACAGAAACTTAGCAGCGAACACTTAACACATAGGTAGCATTTGAACTTTGCATGAAGAAGCAAATTTTGACAACATACACCATCTGCTGTACCATTATACAGCTTTTCAAAATATTCAATTTTTGATTATGATGCTGAATTGATTGTATAGTTATTGTGTTGTTGTGAAACTTCATAATATACAATAGAATTAAAACACAACTTGAAAATGAAATGTTTCTTTAAATTGTGCTAAAAGACTAATTAAATTCTATGATAATAGTAATTAATTTTAATATATTTCTTGTATGTCGTAGATATAAATTTTATGGTTGCATCAAAATTGTAATTATAACTTAATAACCTTCTTGAGCCAATAATTCCCATCTAAAATATACCGCGGGCCTTCTGCGACGAGATCAAAGAAAACAGCCTTGTGTACTTAAATCCGGTTTATTTTATTTATGTGCATAAATATTTAAATAGGGTGCTTACGTACTACTTATATACACTATATTACACTAAAGGAAAAACATACATCGTACGCGATTTGTGGCCTACCGATCTCTACAGGTGTACTTTAAACTTTATCTACACGTGATTAATGAGATTGTTGAGATGTATAACAAGTTGTTAGAGAATTTATTTTTGATTTTTTGCATTAAAACTATTAAAAGAAAAATTTTGATTTTCTTCAAGTAAATTTTCTAACAACACAACGATTGCGTTAAATGTAAAGTAAAAGTGACTTTAATATTGTATCAAGAACAAAAACCGTATTGTATTGTATATTTTTGATTTGTTTCTCAAATTGATTTTATTTCTAAGGAGGTACATAAAGTTAGAAAGCTATATACATTAACAAGAATATCTTTAACTTTACTTAATAAAATTAATTAAAACTAATTTTGTTCTCTTTGTTGTTCAATGTTAATCTCATCATCCGGATGAACCATACTCGTCGTAACAATGCCAGGATGGTAATAATTAAAATAAGGAAATAATTGCATCGAATTATTGTATTGTTGACACAAATTAAGCATCGATTCTTGCAAACTTTTATTCGCCACATATTTTTGCGCCACACTTTTACTGAATTGATCGTAAACAAAAAATTCTTTAGGATCGTTATAAAATCCTTGCGGGTGTTTTTGATACAACATAGGCATATCATCTTTCACTAGAACTTTAACTGCAACTTTTCTCGCGTTTTGACTCAATAATGTTGATTCTTGCATTTGCATTTGTTTCCTTTTGGTTTTGTACCGTCGATTTTGATACCAAATCTTCACTTGTGTCTCGGTCAGTTTTAAAGCTTGAGCCAAGTCCGCCCTTTCTGGTCCGCTTAAGTACCGTTGTTGGCTGAATCTACGTTCTAATTCGAACACCTGAGCGTGGGTAAAAGCAGCTCGCGACCTCTTCTTGCGTCCGGATTGGCTTGGATCTCTCTCTGATTCGTCCGATTGGACGTTCCTCGAGTAGTCGGTGTCGTAAGAGGAGCCGGAATACCCAGGTAAATCGTCTACAAAATGAAGAAAAAAAAATATAAACTCTTAGATTATTACAATTTTTTCAACATTATTTTTAAGTTGTTTAGACAGAATGTGCCATTAAATTAATAGGTCACCTATCACTTTATAGTGTGTATTATACAGAATCACGACATTAAAGGACGAACATTTTACGTAACACCGTTCGTTTTTGAAACGGGAACTGGTACCACTTGTCACGTGACGTCGACGAACTAAAAGCTTTTAGCTTGAAAGCTCATTGCCTGTTATAACATCAACTTAATTTTAGTAATTGGTTTTGATGTAGGTAACACTCAGTACGTCATTATGGGACAATAAAGAACATTTAGTATTAACGTATTGGGGTGAAATAATATAAATTATAAAATTGGAAAAGATTTAGGAAATGTTATGTAATAATTTTTGGTAAAAATAATTTTAAATGGCATATAATAATAATAATATCATTGTTATTACAATGAACTTTGATTCCATGTATCAAGAGGTTTTAGATCACTAGTTCGAGTATATCAATATCAGGCTTCAATATAAGCATTGAAACTAGAAGGTAAAGTGGTAGGTGGAGTGAACATAGTAACTAGAGGTAGCAGAAGTGTGTATCAGTTTTGATACACACGGAAATCAACGTGTTAAATAGCGGCCAGGACCTGGTTGAATAAAGACTTCAAGTCTATAAACTTCAATCTCACACAGCTCAAGTAAATGAAAGATCTTTTCAACCTATGTAGTATTCTTGTTTGTACAGAGTCTGAAATGCTTAAATGTGCATTGTTTCAATCTGCAAAATTTAATTGTAGAGCTCTGCAGTTCGAGTGAATGGTCAAATGTGCAGTGTTCTGAGCAGCTTAGTTTGGTAGACCTATGACTTCAATTTTATATAGAGTCTGCAACGCTAACGTTTATAAAGTGATGGCAATGAATTGCCAACCTTTATAAATGAACCTCAATAGCGCTAGGGCTGATATTAAGAAGAAGGTAAAATATAAATGAGTGCAAATGGGTGCAATCATAACAAGGGGAATATACAATGATAGTGAGGGAGATATACAAGGGGAATATACAATGATAGTGAGGGAGATGAAATGAAGAAGCTGAATAACAAAAAGATGTTGTAACGGTAAAAACAATGGAAGAATATAGCAACATGGGAACGCATCCGTGTTAAGTGCAATAGATTATGTCGCACCTGGTATGCGCTTTGTATTTCATGTTCAATTTCTATGAGTGAGTAATCTATGGAGCGGCTTTTCATGATTTTTGGTTATCGCAGATTCCAATTAGCTTGAAATCTATCCTCTTATAATAGAACATAAGCGATTTTTAGAAAACCATGAATAGACGAAATTATAGAAATGAATACGTTGAAAAGTAGCTGCGAAGAACGTCGTAGCCAATTTATCCTGAATTTAGAAAAGTACTTCGGGTGGAATAATGTGATTTGGTCGATATTTCTTAAAGAAAATATCTAAAATTGGTGGTTTTCGGTAGTGAAGTGGTTGTTGACTGCCTAGTTGGGTTAGGTTGGGTTGGGTTGGGTTGGAAATATCAAAAATTGGTGGTTTTCGGTAGTGAAGTGGTTGTTGACTACCTAGTTGGGATTTCTGATATTGTATTTACGTGACGTTGGAATGGTGATGGTGCAAGAAAAAGAAGTGTTGTTGTTAAGTATATTACTGAATTTAAGACATCAACCTCTTTAGGCATTCAAGATAAATTCATCCACTCTTTAACACTCGACAGACTTCCATTGGTTTTAGGAAAAGTTATTAATTTCAATGCCCACATCCTGTTTAGTGTGGAATTTGGGACGAACATTTGTTATATTTGTTTATTCACTAATTGGTAACCTAACATCTTTATCAAAAACACTTTTGGGTACCGTTATCGGATCTCCATCTCCACTTCTTCAAACATTTTAAAACATCTATCCAATAACTAACTTATTTCACCATTTCTTCATGCTAGAACGAATGGATAACATCGTTAAAGTTAGTTATCTGGTGCCATCTTAATGGATGCTGCATACAGTCAAAACATGCTTTATTGGATGAGTTATTTCTTGGAACTCTTTATTTATTTATAGGTTTTGCCATAAAATCCTGAGTGATTGAACCTTGTACCACTGATTACATACACTCTGCTTAGTTTAGAACGAAAAAAATGATTTATGAAAACAACAAAATTTTAATAATAGTCCAAAGATTTTCAGAACTTTTCCCAGAGAAGTTGGAGCAATCGAAAGAAGAAAATTTGACATGGTCACAAAAACAAGCCAAAGAGAGTTTTCTGCAAAAAATTAAAATCAGTAGTTATTAGTTCAGTTAATAAAGAAAGAAAGATTATAGTGACACAAAACTAAAGAAATTCATTCTTACAAAACGGCCAAAAACATTTTTTATCAAGAAAAAGAATCTTTAAATACGTGTATTTGAAATCATTGTTAATTTTTAATTTTATGGGTGAGTTCACATCCACACTAAAGTGTATTGCTTCACATATTTTAATGTATCAGGATACTTTGGAGTATCATGAAACATGAAAATCATGTTCGTTGAATCAGCTAGTTACTCGTCGGACAGTTATGGAGGTAACTCTTCCGCAAATCAATTGAAGTCTAAAAGAAAAAGAACAAATTTTCTTGTTTTCTGTCTTATTATAGTGCATCCGAAGTTCTGATGACAATGTTTGTCATAATGGAAATTATGTTTCAACCTTCAGGTTTTAATACAATAGGATCCAATACAGAAAGATTTATTACATATGTGACTACCCATAGCATTTAAGAATCAAAGACGGTTTAAAGGAGCAGAAAAATGTTGGAACTTTGACTCTGACATTACAAAGGAATTATTCTAGGAAGCTCCTAATTTATGGAAATTAAGAAAAATAGCAAAGAACATTAGATATCTAAGATATAGGAGAATGTGTACAATACATAAAATGCAAATTCGCTCAAATCACCGGATTAGTTGCAATAGAGTACAAAATTTTAGTAAAATAAATAAATTCTAATCTACCTGGAGTGCCAATCCTTTTGGTATTCTTCGACATATCAATAGCCTTTTCTTGCCCTTCCACATAATCCAAATCTTGCTCATTTTTCTTAGAACTGTTTAAAATATCTTTAATAGAAAAAGGGGTAACAGAAATTTGTTGTTGACTTTTCTCAACTTTGCAATAAATTTCCTCATCCATTCTTTCCAATTTTTCTTAACCCCTTCTTTTTTAACCCTTTCTCCAAATGATAAAGTTTTGAACCACTTATAGACACTTTATTGTTTCTAATTTGTAATATATTTCGAGATAATTTTAACTCGAAAACTTCACGAAGAAAACTGCGGATAGCAATTCCATGAAGAAACCACCACGTCGAATAAACACTCTGTTTCGTTATATTCTCTCTAAACGGCGTGCCAAAGTAAATTTACGACCTGACGTTCGGTTCAGGTGCCCCCTTTAAAGTGCGGGTGCGTAAACAAGTTTTCTATGTCCGCGCGAAACTCATATACTACACAATACACAAGTCGATATTAATGATGATTTTTTTGAAGGTGTTGTTGTGTCTTAGACAGGATCCGTTTTGAAACTGACAGTGTACGTCATCTAAATTGTTCACGAGAGAGGTTCGGGGGCCCGACTCCGAAAAGTTATAAGCGCGATCCTTTTCTAACGCGTTTTCTTCGACGATTCGAAGCAGTTGTGTGGACGCTCGGCGTCCCTCTTCGACGACGTCGCACCACAGAAAAGGGGAGGGACTAGTAGCTGATTTTTTCGATTGGGGAGGACGCTAATGTTAAAACGTTCAATCCTCGACGACATCACACACTTTATGTTACTATAATAAGAATATTGCACTTGTACTTTATTAGTTGTTTTCTGAAAATCATTTCAAAATCTACTTAAAATATTGATAATGCAGATTAACCTACAAAAACATTCTTAACAGTAACATCTTAAGCAGTATTTATAAAAAATCAACTATAAATGATATCATTAATAATTTCACTTTTTTGGAAAGGTTAAATTAGAAGATTTTTTTTACAGTAGCTACACCTATTATGATGAGGAAGCAGTGTTCCATTATAATTGAAACTCTTTCCTTATCAACAATTAAAACCCATCTAAGTCTTGTAGAGCAATATGAAGTAGTGAGATAAAAACCTTACGTCAAAACAGTACCACTCGACAAGTGTATATGGAGAAGCATAGAGAGGAGAAAGAATTTTGAAGAGGGCATCTCCGTTAAATAGTACAAGTATTTAAAGCGCAATTCCGGGGGCCCACTTATCCTCCGCAACAACAATTTTGGACGCGCGTTGAGGCCGCGGAACATGCCACTTAATGTTTTAAAATAGTTATTTTATAAACATATCCGGCTAAGTACACATACTTGAGAGAAGTGCTTACCTCACATGTGGTTATTATAATTCATACCGACGCGCTCCCGAGGCCCGTTCGCGATCACCTAACCGAAAGACGAATGTAAACGATTTACCTATTTTTTTTACCTAAGTTTTGATTTTCATGCTCATGTATCTAGAAAATAACAGCTCCAGTTTAAACAGTTAAAGGTACAGTACAAAATATTGAAATTTTAAAACATTAATATTAAAATGTGCAATAATCAAAATTATAAATCTGGTGATTTTTTATATTTATTACTAATTAATCCTTGCTTTCTAATATAAAATACTAAAAGTTCGAAAAACTTTAAATCTTTAACCAAATAGTAATAACGATATAACATATATGAACGAAATTGCTCACATTCAAAGATGTACATGATTTTGTAAAGTGAACTATTCAATTGACATTAGTCAAAAGTCAGAATGAGAATCAGAAAAAGTATTACCTTAATGAACATCCTGGTGAAAGTAGTCCCGTGTGCTTCTCATCAAGTTAGCTGACTTACAACTTCGTCGATTACGAAGATCTCCACGGGATCAAATAACAGTACTAAGGAAGTAACAGTTGTGTATTTAGCCATTAGTTTTTTCCTTAGTTCTTCTTGTTCTGGCGTTTCCTCACTATCATTACGAAGCAAAGAGTAAATTAGAGTATCAACCTTATTTTTCCAATCTTAGCGTCTCTCGTTCTTAGACAAGATTAGAAGCTATTGTGAATCTGCTTCAACTGTTCTGAACTTTTCTGCGCATACATGTAAAAAATTTAGAACTACAGAACTCTTGAACCATAACAGACCAAATTATTTCAATTTAAAAGTGGTCGTTGTATTGTGACATATAATAATTTTACTGTAATAAGATAATTAATTTAAAGTTTACCAAAAGAAGAGTTATGAAGTGAGCTTTATATAGAGAACTAAGAAAATTGCTGATTTAATTTTCTCCCCTTTATTCCCGTCGCGCGATTTCCGAAAGTTCACCATGGTGTAATTGAGAAAATGGCAAGAACTCTTCGTTGCGCGGAGACGTAACCACCGTTAAGGCTCATATTCATATGCTAATGGGATGGAATTGGCGAGAAGAAATCGTTTCCTGCCGACGTTCGGTTAAAGTAAAGCTTCGTCGTAGGGTTTTCGTCGTCGAGATTCAATTAGGAAACGTTCGAAGCGCTTCGCAGAGCTGGGAAAACGGTTGGAAAAATAAATCCACCGCTTAAATCAACCAATAGTCGGCCGTTTAACGGGTCCATTACCGACGTTATTTCCGACTACTGTTTATTTACTTAGATAGTGCGAGGCAATAAAAGTTTGTTTAGGATGGGCGCGTTTATGCGGCCAATGAAAGGTGCCGTTTAGTTTTTCGCGAGGATCTGGATGAGTTAAAAAAAATTCTTACGGAAAACGTCACGTTACAAAAATTACAAATACTAAAAACTTTTCCGTCCATTAACCAAATTTGTTTAATAAACAGGAAATCAACCGGGGAAAAAAACGTGTACTGCACGTGTCGCTTTTTTTATACAACATGGAACCGAGCTAAATCAAAAACCCTCGCGACACACAATAAAAATACAATCAATTCTAAAATGTGTAACTTGTGGCACTTTGAAGTTGTTCTTTTGATGGTGTTGTCGTTAAAACCGTTGTCTCGTTCGGTTTTGGTTTGGTGTTTTAGTTGAGTCAACGGCGTCGTCTAAAAGAGAAAGATCTATGCGGTGGAAGACGCAGAGAAAATCATAACCATCTCCACCAAACACATGGTTGTTCTTAAAATGCTTAAGTGTAAACAATGCATTTTAACAGCAAGCCCAGTTATGACTCCTAATAGTCTAAACGAACGGATAATGTTACCTACCAACGTTCCCGTAGTTGAACAAGAAAATAAATAACAAGAAAAAACTATCTGGGGAGATATCCTGTCGACGCCTTTAAGAACAAGACCTTAAATTTTTTTTTTATTAAAAAAATAGGTATTACAAAATTTTTTCTGTGATTTATTTATTAAAATGATTTATGAAAAATTTAGTTTTAATTCAATAGGTTAATGAGATTAAAGTTAATGGACTGAATTCTATTAGAAAGATAAACTTTAAGATGCTCAGTAGCAAGCCGTGATCAAGGCTTTTGTGAAATCAAGCAATATCAACAAAATTGACTTGTCCTGATCTAAAGCCAAAATAAATCATTAATCAAATCCAGAAGCCCAGTAGTACAACTAAACTGTTTTCTAAAACCAGACTGTTTAAGTGGTAGTATACAATGCGCATTTAAATAAGACTGAAGCTGCTCAACCATAATAATAATAATACTTTATTCCCCCCATTTTACCAAAAAAGCGTAGAGTGCGTCAATTTAACACTCGAGGATGTGATATTTGATATTTTTTGAAAAATTCAAAGTAATTCTTCCTAACCTATACGGCACATTCCAGAATATAAAATCCATACAAGGTAGGTATTTTATTGTCTTTAGAGTAACATCTACAGCTATCAATATTTTTTAAACCAAAGATTACTCTTACACACCTCTTCTGTAGTATGAAGATTCTATCTATACCAACACCACGGCCCCAAAAGACAATTCCATATCTTAGCAAGGAACATATGTTTAATAGGCATTTAATGCTGCCTCAATGCCAGCTGATCTGGAAATAATCCAAATGGCATAGGAGAAATGACAGATCTTGCCAGCAAGGAAATCAATATGATTGGTCCAAGACAGTTCAGGGTCCATTTTCCAACCCAGAAACAAAATCTCTTCTACACTGGTAATCTCAGTGTCCCCATATCTCGCCTTGATCTGGTCAGAGCATAAGTGATAATCAACAATTTTCGTTTTTTTTTTACTTAACTTTATGTTGTGCGCTTCAAACCAATCTGCAAGTTTATTCAGATCCACAGTAAGTGATTTCTGGATTTCATAATTAGTACTACACCGCGCCTCGGTCGTTGTGTCATCCACAAACATTATCGTAATGTTGTTCGTTACACGTGGTAAATCATTCACATACAGGAGGAACAATAGAGGACCCAATATGGAACCCTGAGGTACTCCCAGCTTGACTTCCCTCCAAGCTGATCTTATTTCTGTTCCCTATTCATTGTGGGCAACTACACATTGTAACATCCCTGATTGATACGATTTCATCCACGACAAGCTAACACCTCTAAAGCCAAGTCTCTTCAACTTGATCAAAAGGATTGAATGATGTACACTATCAAAGGCTTTTGTAAGATTCATGAACAATGCTGCTGTGGCCTGTTTTCCATAAGCCACTTCAATAATTTTGATTACACTGGCAATATTGTTATAGGCCTCAGATCCTGATATGTATTAACTGGAACTACTTTGGGAATGGGAGTAACATAGCCGTACTTCCAGGAGTTTGGGAATACTGATTGAGTAAGACAAAAATTGTACAGATGGCCAAGTACATCAAGAATACGGGGACGGCAGAAACGTATCATGTCGAAGCTGATCCCATCAGACCCAACACAAGTCGATCTCATATTTAATAAGATGCTCTGAATGTGACCAGTAGATACTTCATGAAATGCCATTGTCGGTTAGTCAGGACGAATTCTGTTACCATTATAATACTCCAAAAGATCAACGTCGGGAGAAACTAAGGTATTTTTTATACAGTTACTGAAAAATGTGTTAATATTATTAAGATCTGACAAATGTGGAGGCATGCTAACACTGGAAGATTTCAAAACACAAGATTTTTCCACATATCTCTTGATTGGCGCACGATTTGTAATATTGAAGTTTCCTAATTTCTTAGACTTATAAAATTTATTGTAATTTAAGTCCCCCAAACATTAATTTTGCTCCAAGGTCTTGTTCCTTTATGTTGGCAATTGTAAGGCGAATTTTACCTAAAATTTTGTGTCTTAGGCGGCCTCCGGCGATTCTTTATTAATTGAGAAATTTTTTATTAGAGTTTCATTAGTGACCTCTAAGAAGAATTTTAAAGGTGGTCTTAAAAACGTTATTTATCGATATTGGATTTTGTGATCATCTTTTCAGATATTATTATTTCAATCTAAAATTTTTATGTGTAAATTAAATAAAGCTACTTGAACAAATTACAACCAATAATTAATTTTGAAAATGAAATAATTCATTAAAAAAAAATCTGAATTTTACAGAATTTAACTATTCAAATGTATAAAATGGTTAAATTTGCATTTAACAACCACAAAACTCTACCAATCAATTTATTATGTCGACTCTTTCCATCCACAAGACAAGTGACGCTTGAAAGGCGAACAAAACGAAAAACGAATCCAACGCCGACGACGCCACGGGGGGCAGTAAAACTGAGCAATTTTAGCCCTTAAGAAATAATATTTAATCGATTCGATCAACTGAATCAGAAAAAGTACGCTAATGAAAATTACGGTTGAATATGAGATAGAAATAAAGTTGATAATAAATTGTAAATTTTCGGATCATCGCTAAAAATTGATTCTAATGACGTCAATAACACTCTTAGAGTATTGAAAAGTTGGCGTTAAGTCGATGAAATTGAAAAGGGGCTCAAATCCGTTTGAAATCAACACAAAACAGTCCCGAAATTATTGCGGCTCGTAAAATTTATACGAACTTTTTTATAACCGCGTATCTGGGACGACTGTAATTCTCGAAAATTTTGCTTAGATATACTCTGTTTACGTTTTCTCTTCAATTCGAATTTAATTTATAAATAATTTTGAATAGAAAATGTCTTTTTAAAAAACCGTAGTCATTTAACGTCTCGAAATTGGCTATGAAAAAGGATAATTAAAAAAGAAACTGTTCTTTTCAATATAAACCGGACGAAAGATAAAAGTTAATTAGTGATTAAGGGGCGATTGGACATCGATAATTGATCGACTCAAATTGCTCCTTCTGGTTGCCGTTGGGATTCTGTCGTTCGTGTCCCCTTCGACTCGACAAAAAGGACTCCAAGTCCTTTTTCGGTTCTGGGGGAATCGACGGTAATTTGACCTAACCACAGCTTCTAACAGGATGAAATGGCTCACGTACAGCCGGGGCGATTTTATTTGAAAACGTCTCAATCAAGAAACCTTAAACTTCGCCGCAAGTTATCTACTCGAAAAGGAAAACCGAACAGAGATCGTACTATTCGATAATATTCGTTGAAAATCGTGAATGAAATTCACTTAAAAATGATTCAAAAAATTTATTTTATTAATCAATTTTATTTTATTAATAACATATTTTATTAAATGATTGGTGACTAAAAGAATATCATTCCCTTAACATTTATAACTTTAAATACGATCTGAACGTGGACTTGAAAAAGCTTAACTCACCTCGACCGAGAGCTTTTGTGAACCAATCAAATGCTATTCTGTCTATACTTTACACGAGAGGGATTTGCTAAAAAGGAAAATTGGCTATTTAGGGTTTGAATAAGTTAATACGCAGGTAAGTTTTTTATGAGTTCAAATAACGGGTCGTATAAAAAAAAACGTGCGTCACTCGACCAACATCGTATACCCAGTCCTTATACATTAACAGCATCTATCCTGGAAGACAGATGACTGACGGATTGTTTTTATTGCATTATAAACAAACGATTGGATTACTTCTGACTCCTCTTTTAAATGATCTCTAATGGTCTAATGGCGTGTTTTCCCGACTCTCGTCTGCTTCACTCTCTCTCCTCTGTCGTCTCTCTATATGTGTACACATACTACAAGGCTCATCATCTGCTTATCATGTTTACAAAGATTACCATCCCCCAATCTATTTTACTCTTTATGAGATAGGAGCTTTATTTCCGTTCAAACATACAAAAGTCCTTTTAGGTGTCACTCTTGTACACAAAGAGAATTGAAAATAGCTGAAAACATTATTATTATTAAACAGTATTATTACAAATTTAAATAAGTAAGAATGGAATCATTTCAAATCATAAGTTTGACTTTAATTGAGTTGCTTTAAATTCCTATATTTCCATTAGAAATTTCAAGAAGTCGTTCTGAGAGATTTATTTCCGAGTCGTTTCATTTTAAGACATTCGGGCACGTGCGAAAATAAAAGGTTCTTCGACCAGAGAAGTCAGCAGCAGGAGCAGGAAGAGAGCCGTTCGAGAAAGACTCGTCGCTAGCCGCAGCATCTCAAAGGTTATAAAATCCGCTGTTTATACACAATTCGGAGCGCATTAAGATCGGTCACCCAGTAGATGCGGACGTTTCTGGCACCGGGGGACGAAGAAACATTCGACTTCTGTATATACTCTTACTACCAGACCGAGCTTTTAATGTTACTTAAACACACAAACATCGCTGCCGGTTTCACTTACGCCAGTAAAACGTAAATACCTGCGTTCGTTTTGCGGCAGTCCGAACTCAACCGAAGAATAAAGTATTACCAACGAAATCGGATTATTCTTTTCGTTTTTTGTCAGGATATCTTTTTACCCTTCTTTCGATTTATCGTTTCCATTCTCCTCAACCGGTAATTGTAATTAGCCGACGTTGTTGTAATATTGCGTATTTTTGCTGCGTCGTTCCGAAATAATGACCTAATGGCCGCAATGTTCTCGACGCTAAGCAGGCGATTTTCTACACCCCGCTCTTTAGAACCCATAGAAATCGCTTAGGGTGGTTTATGCACCAACGATTCTTGACTGGTTATCACAATTACGCCACAATAGGCTCTTTAGTACTGTTTTGTTGTGCTAAGTACATTCAAACTGACCCTATATAGATAGATCTTACAAGTAATCCAAAAAGATTATAAAAAGTCCGTTTTGTGTTATTTATTAAATTAACAAGAAGAATTTTTTTTTAAACCTATTCCTATTATAATCCCCTTTTAAAATAAAAATATAGTATTTTTATTGTAACTTCCATTTTTAATTTAAAATTTTATTTTGAAGAGGTATTTAAAAATATTTTAACTTTCTAGTATTGTTATGCCATGCCGAAACTAGAATGAGTATACTCTACCTTAAGAAGTTTGCAGATATTCTGGTGTTGTCTTCCGTTGAACAAAGAGCCAATACTTCTTGGGAATGTCCAATAAACACCAGAATCATCCTCAAGGCAGATACCTGAATGCACTAATTCTTATGTGAGTGTTTTGGTTTAACCAAAGTCGTTATGAAGAGTTGTAGTCGTCATAATTATACATAAACCTGCAAATTCACAACAAGATTATCTGATGTTGTCAGCTCTACAATTCAACAAATTCATTTCAACAAATCATCATGTCTCACATCTCCACCAATGCTAACAAGTAATCTAGAGATCTTCTGGAATTGCATATCTCAACGACATACACTGTTTTAAATAACACTACGTTCTCCTTGAATAGGATTTCCAAAAATAACTGTTGATATTAGCTGTCCCATCTGAAGTTGCATCGAAAATACAAGTCTTTAATATTAGTACTTTAATATTTGGATTTAAAACTTTGATGCGGCGAAATTAAATTATTACTCCTTGAAGAGAAGGGAGTACATTACTAAATTTGTAATGAAAATTCTTCTAATTCTGGTGAATAAGGCCACAATGAAGAATGAGTGAACATTTTTGATTGAAGGCAAGTGTATCAAAGAAACAGCTAGGTTATTAAATATTTGGACACGTTACAAATGTACTGCCAAATATAGAGGAGGAAAATATGAGGATACGCATACTTTAACTGTGCGACAAGTCCTAAAAGACCAACAAACATCAAGGAAGCGCAAAAAAGTGAAAAACGTGAATACTGGAGAAAGAAAAGCTAAGATTGAAAGTGTGTTCTATGGTAATAAATGGGTACAGATAGTGCTTCCAATTGATTGGAAGGATTGGTAACTACAACACTGGTTTACATCAGAAATGATAAGTAATAAGTAGTAAATAAGCAGTAGATATGTAGCAAACTTACTAACAATATTTCACTTCAGAAAACCAAATTGGTGACATAAAACGCCAACACATTAGTAAGAAATTTCGGCGATCAGCAACACCCATATCAAGCCATACAAGCGATAAAAACCAATTCATATGGAAATTAATGTTTTGACTTCTATTTTATTGGAAATCAAAACTCAAAACGTCCTTCAAAAGTACGATAAATCCTTTACATCTACGACCCAGGAGAGGTTGAAGTTTTGTCGGTTAAATATGTACTACTGCAAGAAGAGAATGGATAGACTAACAGAAAACGCCTTTAATAAACAGATCTATGAGAGCAACTGCAAGAAGAAGTAGACAAGAAACGCTTACTCTCAAAGAATGAATTAGTACTCAGGGAACATAGCCGATCTATTAAGTAGGCAGCGAACCTCACTAATACATTGGAACTTGCCCAGAAGAAAGGACCACAGTTACAGTACTATTAAATGTTAATAAAAGGTGTACAACTTCATCTGGAAAAATGACCTGATACCAAAGATGATCGAAGCCAACCTGGAAGGAAACGGCTTCTTTTCTGAAGAATAAGTACTTCGAGATAGAGATAAATCCAAGGCAGAAATTTTTCAATTTACAGATGATGCGTCGAGCTTGGACGTGCCAAAACAGGGGTTACTGGGGTCTAAATACCAAGAAGAGAGTAATATTAGGTTCAGCAGAGAAAATGTGAGGAAAGACTCTCTTACAATTAACATTTACATTAACATACCGATAGCATACTGTTAATATACCATTAACATGCCGGTTTGTATTGAGAATAACAGAAAAAAAAGCAGGCACAATAAGGCAAACATAGGACTAACAATACAAGAAGAAGAGACTAACTCAATGCACTGATCACGATGCAAAGTTCGTGTTCAGCTGAATTTGAACGAAAAGTAAGATGTTTATGCAAAAAATAAATTAATTAAAAATTAACAATACTACTGCGTTGTTCGTTAAAGTACTATATAAAAATGAGGTAATAAAGTTTATTGTTGAATAAATGAAATTAATGCAATAACATTGTTCTAATAAATTATTTAGTTAAATTAAAGATCACCACGTGTTCGTTTTAATTTATTTCCGGTGAAAAGTGCCCCGTTACTGATACAGTTTACCCGTCGACAGAATCGGAGTTAATACAGGAAACCCGTCACTAACTGTTTACGCCAATAACCATTCCGAGAGTAGTTAAAAATATAATCCTGCGGCCTCCCAGCTTTGATTATTTATTTAACAAACCGTCGACAAATACGAACCTAATTTCAAAACATTTAATTTAAAAGATTTCATTGGAACATCCCGATTTCGTCTAAAAACATAAAAAACTATCTGTACATCAAAAACATTAAAATTATATTAACAATTTAAAAGTTCATCTTATTTTACAGCGACATCTTTTATAAGAAAGCTAAAATAGTCGTATTTTGTACTATAAACTCTGTAAAGCTGTAATAATGATATAGCTTTTCTGGTTTTAGTTCTGCTATTCATTTATAGGGGACACCACAGAACGGTCTTTTATTACTTGATTAGAACTTGATTCTTTTGAATTGTACCTTCCCGCAATAAAAAATCTTTAAATTGAGATATTTGAAATTTGTTTAATACGTAGTTAAAAATATAATTGAATGGTCAAGTTGTAATAAAAAATCATATGATATAACGGTTTAAAGTTGATTGACAAAGCAGCTGGCCTTCGATGGTCCGAACGAAACCGTATCAAATTAATCGCAATATTTCGCACTTCTACCTGGGAGGTGTTTAAGCGACCACTCTAGACATTTCCAACTTAAATTTCTTTGTTCTGTCATCATCAATCAACGTACGGTTCGTTTGTACGATGATAAATAGCGAAATGGGACAGAAACGAGAAGTACTCGTGATGTTCTTAATTCGACCTTTCTTAATATTAACTACCGAATATGATTGATTTGATTTCTTTTTCTCAAGATGATCATTTTGTAACCAAATAAGAAGAAAAATATTTTAATTTTATTTTCCAACATTTATTTTCAAATAAGTTCTCTTCTATCTCTTCTTGGTCGACATGATCATTAACAAGATAGATTTTCTTTTTCCTATTTTTTTCCTCTTCCCACGAAAGCCTTGGGGCGTCGTCGGCAAGAAAAGCTCTAAATCACGACGGAACATCTGGACGCTTCTTGAACGGGGCTTCTTCGGTCGCATAGTCGTCGAAGAAGTGGTCCTTCGACGGCTTCTTATTGGGTGGGCAGCGCAGGTCGGGGACGGACCGAACGGCAAAAAAAGACAAAGAAGGCAGAGCGCCGGCGAACACCTGAATGGCGCGACCTAGGGAAGGGGCCATGTTAGCGAGCCTCTTTGTTTCTGGGTGGCATCGTCGGTCAGAAACAGCCTCGCGACGCCCGAACGGCGTCGATCGAACCAGCAAACGACGACTATGATGTTGTCGTGGGCGACCACTCATGGTATAATTTATAATTTGACTAATAAACCAATTTATTATTTATGTAATATTCATTTTTATAACAATTCATAACAGAAAATTGTTAATAAAGTTTGAGAATTGAAAATTTTTAAATGATTGTGGCATTTTTTTGTAACTTCACATGCTTCTCCTGGTCTTGATCCATTATTTCACCCTTATAATACCAGAGTTCTAGATTTATGATAGCAATAGTCATCAATAGTGTGGACTTGAAAATAATAAGATTTATGGAATTAAGCAAAAAGCTATTGAACCATCTATAGTCACAATCTGTATTCACTACAATCACCAGGTCAAAAAGTTTTTGCAAACATTATAGCAAATCTGGTGTCTTCTTTGGGATATTTTGCAGCTTTGTGGTATTCAAAATTAAAGCATGTCCATGCTTCTAATTCAAGTTTGTTAATATACTGGAATTTAAAAATCTAAAAATATATCTCCAATAGGTTTAACTCTCAAATAAAGTCGATAATAACTCACCCTGAGAAAAGGTGTAGAAACTCATGGAATCTAAATTTTTTTGAATAACTAGGCCATTGTACCGGAAGATGGAGTTACTTGGACACGTTTTCTGCGCATTTTCCAAGATTAAAAGTGAAGAAATTAAAAAGTTAGGACAACAGAAACTTGTTCATCATACCAACCTAACCTTCAGGATTCTATAGCTATCATAAAACAAATATATAAAAAAGTGATGTCCGAATAGCCCCGTTGTTGGGGCTTTTTGGACACATCATAATTATATAGGTTTACACTTTTCACTGAAGAAAGGGCAAGGTTAGCGTTGTTAAAGAATGTTGTAATGTGTCATTTCAAATGTCGGCCTTTGTCAAGGGGAACCCCCAATTCGCAACAACAGGCAAAGTTTCAAAAATCAACAGCTCCTCAGATTTGCTTAAAACAATCGGATGTCCAACTGGTGTTGAATTCCATTCAAGCATCTTCTGTAGTAATGCTCTCCGAGGCACTTTGAACTTTTCTGCGGCCTTTTTCCTTGACATCCCCTTCCGAACTGCATCCATAGCCTTTTCCAAGTATTTCACTTTATAATTCATGTAAGATTTTGACCCTGGAGTTTTTTGATGCGCACCATTTTTAGTCAATGACTTCCTTTAATAACAAGAAAAAAAAACACCAGAAACAAAAACATAATCTAACCTTGCTTTCGTGACACAAGTAACCCCGGGGTGGCCAAGTAGCCCTATCTTACGGTATGTTTGGATAAATCAATCCAATTATGGCACCACTGTTCCAGTTGGAAATCAATGGCTTTCTTGTTTTTATTTCTTTCTTTCGTATTTCTAAACTTTTTATCGTCCACTTTTGAATTTCTGATAAAGTTTAATTCAAAAGTAACAAAACCGGTGAAAAGTTGACAATATATACTTTAGACTTAATGGTATAATATCATCTAGGTTCGACTGGATTTCATACTAATCTTTCCTATTAATGGTGTTGTTGTAGCGATTGTAGTTGTAAATAGGTAGTACTTCCCATTCTTCCACAACAGTCTGTATGTGTATTTTCCTTTCTGTCACAAAACGTACTTTCTTTTAGGTTGGCATTGGACATACATCTAACTATCTTGTCACAGTCTTCTGACAATCTTTATCGGGATACCATCTACATCAGGAGGTTTTAATTTTTAATGATTCGGAGATCCATCACCGGCTCCTGGAAATAGAACTACACATCCAAAGCAAGATCCGTATTTTTTATATCAGGACAGCTTAAAAACAAGGCGTGAATAAGCAGTAACATCCTCCCAGCATCACATTTAGTTTGACACGTAATTCTTATCACTTCCAAATAATCAAAAATTGTCAATATTTGTAACGTTTTAATTTTCTCTTTAAAATCTTACAACTCAGTTAGTCAGCAACTCACCTGTGCCTAACTCAAACACTCAATCCACCTACATTTATAGTCAGTGTATGCCATAATGTCTGTGATACAGTTTTGAAGCCAACTCTATTGTTAGTTATTGTTATATTGAGATGTGGGCTCAAATCACAGTTTAGGCATTGAGGACTACATATTTTCGCCATTTTGTTTAAATATACGCTAAACGAGAAATGGACAATCAAAAACTGTCCAAGATAATATCCAGTGTCCATGTTCTCTTAATACCTAGAATAAGGGTCTTAATTTATTGCAATTTTTGTATCTCCTTGTCCCATCTCGGCTAATGATATAAATATAGAATATAAATATAAATAATAGCTGTTTCATCACTATTGAATTAACAACATGCTTCAGCAGTTTGCACTGAATCTGGGTTCTTCTATGATTGCTATAGCGCGATACAACATGGCCATAATTGTGCTCGTATTAATATATACCAAACGAAAGTTGTTTTTGAATCACACGATTGTTAGCCATTATTCCCAGGTATTTTATTGTTGTAGTGTTGGAAATTTTACTTCCTACGAATGTACCAGTCTCTCAGTATCAGTCTATTGAGCAACAGCATGTTAGTTTTTTCTGGCCATCCAAGAAAGAATATTTTGTATTACCACATTCCGAGATGATTCCTGTAGTGTAAGTGGAATGTTTTATTGAATATTTAAAGTTTACTTTTGTTAACTACATACATTACATAGGCTGGATTTGAAAAGTTTTTTTTTAGTGTTTCTTATATCTAGAGTAACCAACATGATATCAGCTACGAGTCATGATTATTTTATGCGTTTCACAGACGATGCATAATTTTTCATCAGCAGTCGATCATCTATAACCTGTTAGACAAACTACCCGCAAATTCAGTGCTGTAGATTACTCTATTTAGCAGCTTTTCAAAAAAATACCTAGCTGTGTCAAACATACATATGGTTGTTTGGAGGGTTGCTTTTTTCTTGAATATAAACAACAACTTTTGAATTGGTGTTAAATCATTTAGCCAACTTTTCTCAACAGAGGAGTATCGTTGATCAAAAGACAGGCGATTCTTAGTTTTTGGGCAAGTTGGAAAAAACACGATGACCAGAAAACAAATTGTGACTACATCAATCGCAAAGATTAAGATTTTTTCCTGAGTTCCTTCATAATGAATCTGTATCTAAGGTCTCAAGGATCGCGGATAATTATGCCTCTCATTTCATCTCACTTTTCTTCTTGCTTTTATTGCGATATTTTCTTTGTAAGCATACTTTGCGAACGTCTGCGATCTGTTATCCACTCAGTCTTGCATACTTGTTTGTATCATTATTAATCGTGCTGATAAGTTTTGCTGGCTTTTTCCAGTGCCAATACAAAATTTCCAGTTGCCAAATTTTCTATCGTATCAAAATGATTCAACACTGGAATTAACTTACAATAACCTGTATTAATAATATTAAAATTGCTAATTATCATTAATATTAAGAATTTTCTCTATCACATGTTACATCTTCAATTTCTTCTTTTATTCAAATCATGAATCAAGCTTAAGTCTTGAGTAACGCGTGGTAGGTATGTTCTTTTATGTCGGCCCTTCCTTTGAGAGTCAGCTAAACAAACATCAGATAAAAGCTGTTTTAATTTTAATGGTGTGTGTGTATACGTGTGGGGCAACTGTTGGGAAACAGAAACGGTTCCTTTCAAAAAAAGCTACTAAAGAAAGAAGTAAGACCGAAAACAAAGAACGAAGCCGAAACGCGCGTGAAAAAAGAGAAACGACATTAACTATAAACGTATGGATAAATGTGTTGGAGAGAAACGGAACTCTGTTTTCTTCGTCTCCATTGATATCGTTGTTGCTGCCCTAAAGAAGTTCTTCTTCGTTCATGCCCTCTTCTCTGTACGCGCATGGCCTCGGCCTCAGTCTTTCTTTCTTCGTCTTTCAAGACCCGCGAAGAGACAATGGTATTTCACTTCAGCTTCATGGTTTTATTGATACCTGTGGTTTCGGTCTTCGGGCGTGTTGGATATTGAGCCGTGGGCTGTTATTACCTTTTAGGCGTTATTACGTGTCGGCGCGAGAGGCAACGAACTGTCAGTTTAATCGCAATTGACAATGGTGATTGTCGCATTATGCCTTTATTCGACAAGTCAAAAGAATTTTTTTGTTTTGCTAAGAAATCGATGTTTATAAAAAAATAAATACGTAAAAAAGTTGTCGAACTAATTTTGCCTTCTGGGTGTTCTTCTGGGAAATTTAGTAATTTAAAAAATAAGAATACTTGGAAATGTATCGGATATTAAGTTTTTTTTTATTTGAATTATTTAACTTTGACAAAATGGTTAAGTTTAGTAACGTGGAAAAATATTTAATTTCGTTTTTTTTTTTCGATATTTTTACATTGTAAGAGAGTGTAAAACAAAATGTAATGGCCAACGAGAGCAATAATTTTCTACGTGCGGTTTCACGGTTAGCTCCCGGTATAAGAGAGCACTTCTTTTGCAAAGGGAAAGACATTAAGAAAGTCTGACACCTTGAATACGAGAACATTTTTGTGGTTAACTCATCCCATCCTATACAAAATAACCTAATAAAAAGTACTCACAAATTCAAACAAAAACATATTTTCAAAACAATAACAAAATAAATAAAGTCATAACAACCCCACCTAATAATAATAATATGAATTAACTTCGAACATGCAATATGGAAATGATAATGTAGCAATTAACTGGATCTATGTAGTAATTATCGTTACATAACATCCACATTTATTAATCGAAAAGAGAAACTATATATTATTTAGCCATTGATGTGTATCTAATCATGTTAAATAAGATTCGTGTACTAAATGTATAATATAATATCAATATGATAACTGTATTTAGTTAGTGTTGAGGTTATACATTTTGATTTAAAAAAAAATTTTTTTTTCATTTGAACTGTTGTAAGATTTATAGGAATATCAAAGATAAACTAAAAGGAATTTATGCCAATGACTTACTGATGTTTGTACTAATTGTGTTTAGTATTCAGTACTATTTTCAACAGGTAGAATCATTGGCACCACGCTTACACGCTACAATGTGTAGAATAAAGTTTCTCTTTTTACTTATCTATATTCGCTTCTATATCTAATACATTGAGGTCTTCTACAAGTCGAAAATAATCGTCTGCAAGCAATGTATACTCCTCATTAATAGTATCTACTTTTCTGCCATCAGCATCTAGTCTTCTGCACATAGGTTAAGATTACGAGAATGACAGAAATTAAAAGGAAGTGTCGTGCTAGGTGAGCACCCTGCACACTTTTCCATAATTAAGTTGCACAAGAAAATTGTTTCTGCATTGAGTGACTTGTGATGGCCATTTTGGTACTTCTTAGCTACACTCGTAGAACTGATACTTGTATGTATGTATGTAGTTTCACGTGGGGGTGAGTTACTCACAGCACTTAGGCCCCAGCGGACCCTTTGTACGTCCCCACAGTTTACTGTTCATTCAAGGGTCAGAAAACCAGCCCAATCTTTTCATGAACGTTAATATAGAACAGAAAGGTATGTTCCTTATATCCGAAATTTGGAGCCATGGTACTCCGAAAATAGATTCCCTTAAGTACACGAGGTTTGGACAGTCACAAACAGTATGACTTACCGTCTCGTCTTCCATTTCACACCCTCTACAGAGGGGTGTATTCGCCAGCTTCATGTAAAACATGTGCTTACGTAACCTGCAGTGTCCGGTCAGGAAGTGGGTGAGAAGCCTCAAGTCACTTTTCGATTTTCCCAGAAACTGAGTAGATGTCTTCCGGTCAGGGTAGAGCAGAGTTTTCTTAGCAAAGGCACCTACTGCCGTCCCATCCCATCTATCGCAAAAAGCTCGGTGGGAGATGGAGTTTATCAGTTTTGATGCTGTATTAATAGCTAGTGGTACAAACGGTTCAGGGGAGATTGGTGACTTGTTAGCCGCCCGTTTCGCCAACCTGTCCGCATGATCATGTCCTTTAATTCCGATGTGTCCTTTTCGCCATTTTATCGTGACGTTGTTGTATACGTTTGCCTCTTCGAGTGATTGCCGACAGGACTTCACCAACGATGATGCAGTATGATGCCTGCCAACCGCCAGCACAGCCTGTCTGTTATCAGTACAGATTACAACGTTTCTGCCGACTTTTTTGGAGTCGATAATCGCATCGGCTGCTATATTTATAGCAATTAATTCGGCTTGAGCAGTCGTGCAATACGATCCTAACGAAGTGGAAAGGTGCAGCTGGAGATCGTGCGAGAAGATTCCCGCTCCGGAACCTTCAGCCTTCTTTGATCCATCAGTGTAGATGGTCAGCGTTTTGTCCGAGCTTGAGTTGCTCTGGGGTATCGTTTCAATGCCAAAGTGTGGCTTGCCTAAGAAAGTAGGTGTAATGTAGTCTGTGCGAGCTTTAAGGAGGGGTTGTTTACTAACAGCCTCACTCCAGAGCTTGCTCCGGACTATTCCCATTTTAACAACCTGCTTTTCATTTACTGATCGCAACCGAAGCAATGCCATCACGGCCACCTCCCTGATAAAAATATCTAGGGGCAGCACGTTTAACATAGTCTCCATTGCAATCGTAGGTATAGATCTCATAGCGCCTGTGATTAGCAGGCAGGCCAGTCGTTGCAATTGATGCAGCAATGTAGCTTTATATGCATGTTTTAGTGCTGAGCACCAGACTATGGCTCCGTGAGCTACCATGGGTCTTATCACAGAAGTGTAGATCCACATTGTAACTTTCGGATTTAATCCCCAAGTATTCCCAATAGCCCTTCGGCACTGGGTCAGTACAATCGTTGCTTTTTTGATTTTGCAACTAATGTGTGATGTCCAAGTTAGGCCTTTGTCCAAGATAACACCCAGATATTTCACCTCTGGAGCAAAGGTTAATGGATTATTGCAGAAATTGGGTGGCGTTAAGTGTCCCAGTTTCTTCTGATTAGTGAAGAGAACAGTCTCTGTCTTTTTGGGATTGACAGAGAGGGTATGTTCTTCACACCATCGTTCAACGAGTTTAAGTGCCTGCTGCATTCTGTAACAAAGAAAATTGTCAGGTTTACTTCTTATCAAAATAGCCACGTCGTCTGCGTAACCAACTGTGAAGAGATATTTATTATTTAACTCACGAATGAAATCATCAACTATTAAGCACCAGAGAAGCGGTGAGAGTACCCCACCTTGTGGGCAACCCTTAACCACAGCTCTCTGTACTGTGTGTCCTTTCGCCTTAGTCTGAACAACTCTGCTTGCTAGCATTGTTTTAATCCAGCCCGCTATGACCGATGGCACTCTTCGAGATTCCAGTGCCAGGCTTATGCTACTAAAGGTGGTTTTGTCAAACGCTCCCTCTATGTCAAGGAAAGTTCCCAGAACTGATACTTAACATTATTTCAAATTTCAATTTAACCCATAAGAATTTTATGTTGGCTGGGAACCGGCATCAGCGTTCTTTCTAGAATTTAGTCGATTCAGTACTTCTCTCATTTCTTGAAGGACCCATAGAATCATACGAAAGCAGGTTCATGCTTGGTGTGATTTGGAATACGTAATAATTTGGTAGTTTTGCTCTTCCACAATTATAGGGAAACTCAATAGTTTTAAGCAGTCCCAGCTGTCACGAAGCATCTTCACATCTTCAACTAGAGATCTAATAAATTTATCTCTCATCTCTATGTATAGAAAATTATAATTTAATAGTTATGAATCGTCTTTGAAAAAGAACAACCGCCTCCACAAAATCCATGATATCTTCCTGAAATAAAAAAGTCCCTCCGCAACTCTCCCACACGGCAATCAACCGTAAGGATCTGTAAAGAGCCATAAACCCCAATTCACGCGACGGCTCTAATTCCATCAACAACTCCGTTTCAACCGTACACATTCACAAACGTTCCTCTTCATTCTAACACATTCCAATAGATATAATTTAAGATATCGTCTTCGGTGGGCCATGGAAGAAGAAAGAAAAACTTAACACAAAATGAATTAAAAATTATTATTCTTTAGAATCAAATAAACGATTAATATTAAAAAATTTAAAAAAAACACATCATCTCTGGTGGCCTATTCTATACATTTTAAAGAATCAAAAAAAGCAGAATGGAACAGAATGTGAAAAGAGAAAGGATGTAAAAGTTAAAGGAGGCGCGACGTTAGAATGTAAAAGAAAAAAGGAAAGATAATGGGAGTGAACCGAGAGCGCCAATATAATAAACTAATTGTTATATCAAAGATCAAAGCCCAAATTAGTTTTGATAATCGGCAATAAAGGCGGTGCCGGTGCTGCGGTCTCGACGGCCCCTAGTCGTCTCTCTCTGTCTTTCTATACTCGGCGTGGCAGGAAGGCGGCACTTTGATCCTGTGGGGCCGCGGAGGGTGCGGGTTGCGGGCTGAACGGCGGCCCCTTTGTGGCCCCATATAAGGTAACTAATTATCGTCGACCGGTGCTCCGACGGCCGCACTACAATGAACGCGAAGAAGAGGACGGGACGAGCCCGATGAAGGAGAAAGGATGTGGTAAAGAGAACGTCTCCACACCACCACCGACAATGTTCCAACAGAAGAAGCAGAAAAGAGGACTCGATAAAGTTATATTACTTTAAGATTTGTTCTTGTTAAAATAAAAGAATATCCTATCTTTAATTTCAATATTAATATTTATCAGAAAATAATTTACCACTAAGAAACATTTTAACTTTTCTTTGTTGAAATGTTTTTACAAGTGCTATAACTTAATAGCAAAGTAATTAATCAGAGTATTTGAAAAAGAAGATTACGTTGCCTTGACAGATCAGATTGAGCGACCAGAAGCGCCCACAAGACGAGCACATATCATAATCATAGCACGTTCTCGTACGGTTCATTTACGGTTGCGCGTGAATCTCTCTGTCTATTCTGTTTTCGCGGTCGCCTTTGATGTGGTCGCGAGACAGCGAACACCGATGGACTATGACGGTTAAAACGTCTTCGTAGCCTCCAAAGAAGATCCCCTTTTCTCTAAGAACAATTCCGACACATAACAATTTCTTAGAAATTATCTTCAAAAAATCTTCAAGAATTAGGTTTTTAATAATTCTTTAATATTTTTTAAATAGGACTTACTTTTATACTTTTTTTTGGTTCCTTTCTCCTGGCAGGTACTTAATTCCCTCTAAACGATATCTCTTCTCTTTTTCCTTTAGAAAGGTACTCGGCTTAAGGTGGTCCCGGACACCTCAGGCGTCGAGTTATATCGCAATTAGTAGTTGGGAGTCCGTCATTAATGACATAACTAGACAAATGGGCGCATATGAAATTATAGCGCTCGGAGCCGCTTAGTAATTTTGGCGGTACCTGGTGGACACCTACTGACAGGACGAAATCCTGAAACCTTTTCTTCACTTTTAGCTTTTAATGCCCGTTTTAGACGGTCAAATAAGGTATGTCATAAAATTAATAAAACCTTTCTTAAAAATCATATTTATTTTCAATCAAAGCTAAAGTTAAATCATTACTAATCTTCATTATCAAAATGATATATATGTCTTTTTTATCGTATTGGCGCTTTTGTGCAAAAAATTGTGTTAAGTTTAGCATTTTTATACATCTTTCCACACAAATATAAACGAAAATAGTTAATAGTAAAGTAATTGTCCAGAAAGCTCTTTTAGATTCTCTATAGATGATTGGCATAATTTAAAACTCGCGAAGCGTTTCAAACGCTTCTCCTACAGTAATTGAAAACTCAATTTTTGCTCAATGCCTATTCTAACATACCAATAACTTTAAATAGGTTAAATGATCTAAAATTTCAACAATGTTAGATAGAGGATAAATAGATGTAAAAAAATTTTCCTTCAATTTACAATACCACTAGTGATGACAAGCGAAGCTGATTACGAAAAGGATCAACGTACGCAAACTGGTCTCAAGATGTAACAGCTGGATTGATCACAAAATTAATAGTATCCTTCTCTTCAATGACACCAGGAAATAAGGTATCTGCTATTGTTTCTCGACGTAGATGTATTGGTTTGTTGTAGTTTATTAGAAATTATTTTAGCCACTTTAGAACAGTACTCATCTTTATGTTGTACTTTCTGCACCATGATATCTTTAGTTTCTTGAAGGATCGACAGAATCATATGAAAGCGTTTTCATGGTTGGTGGCGTATTGGTCTACAAATCTGTACTTGTCAGAAATTTCTATTTCGAATACTTAATCTTGATCATCTGCTATGGATAAAGCGACATAAAGGCACAGTCGCAACACATTATGAAAATATTTATCGAAGGCCTGTATGTCGTATAAGAAATTATCTATGGAGTAATATGCTTTCTTTATTAAAACATTTTTAATTTTGGTTATAAAAACTTTATAAGGCAAGCTTCTATAACCACAATGCAAAGCATTGAAGAATTTCACTCCATAGTAATTATATGCGTTTCGCGACCTCTCCAGTCGCAGTGCCCTTGGTCGAATGTCGTTCCTCCCCCTAGTGCCATAATTGTGAACATCACTATCTTTTCTGAGCTGACAATGATGTAAAAAAGTGAGCGTTAAACACTACAAAATAATGAAGTTAGTGTTAATATTTTTAATTTAATAAAAGAAGGCCTACAGTCATGAGTATGATTCAAGTTAGCAACATTTCTAATAGCTCTCCTTTATATACCAAATATTCTTTTATTGATCGGAGCATGTCCCCAGATCAGTAACCCATAACTCGGATGACTCTGAAAAAGCGCAAAATAAGCGGAACGCAATATCCGAGCAGAGGAAAACTCAGACAGACGTCCCAACAGAAAGGCAGTGGAGCCTAAGCGTGGGGCTAATTCCTCTGAACATTCCAGGTAAGCCCGGAATCCAGATGAACACCCAAAAACTTGACTCTTATATCCGCTACACAGGATTTAGTAGTAGTTTGCTTTAGTGTAAAGGTTATTACTTCTGTTTTATCAGCATTCGGTGTAAGATGATTACTTGCAAACCAATGCCTTGCCGATTTTAACATTAAATCTTGCAATCCCCTGGCGTCAACGTCAGAATCATGTTTTCTCATCCCAATCTTACTTAATTGATATTTTTCTTTTTGTTTGCGGTCCAAGTATTTTGCATTTTGATACTAGATACGAATTTTGTAATGATATCTTAGAATGTATAACACAGTTGTGACCAGAAATTAAAATGGTTAATTACAAACCTACAGATAGCATAACTCAAGAAAGTGTAGAACAAGCGAATCACGTCGTTGACAACATGCTTATCTCTTGGGTTGGTTTGGGTAACTCAACCAAAGTAACAAGTGAGGACATACTATTTATGCAATTCATGAAGAATCGTGTCTATCATTCTGCAATTAAAAGAAGTTCATTCGAAGCCATATTTCGAAAAATTCTAAAGATTGAAAAATTAGATGATTCAGAAGAAACTGTGATTATGGGGTCACAGCCAAATATTACTGAAGAAGACATTCGAATATAGAAAAAAATATAGCGCCAAGATAGATTTAAAAAAACAAGTAAAGAAAATGATAGCAGTTTCTGCCCGAAATTAGACAGAGCGAAAACTGTTGCCTACTCTCTTTTAGCTACGGTTCTTAGTAAAATAGCTTGGTAAGGGTATTTTAGAACGATTGTATGCAAAATCTGAATTCAGTGTTAAGGTAGTAAGAAATGGATACCACCTCACTATGTTATGTGAGTTATGTTCACTCCGGCTTTCGTTCTGGATTTACATATTTACATTTTGAGATTTAACCATTATTCTGTTCCTACATGTTTTTTTTAAGTCTTAATTCTCATTGAATACTAAATGATCGCAATCTGCAGATCAACTTGTTCTACACTCTCCATGAAATTGATCACAACAACACCAATTGATGTCATAATATGTACTACATTCTATACTTGGATCTACGTCTATACTCCAGTAACATAATTAAAACATTGGGTTTAAAACTGAGAAATACATTACTTAGGTTGCTAAATTGACTATAACATGCCAGAAAGTATGGCATACAAGTGTTGCTATAAAAACGAAGGAATTGTTATGTAATATAAGAAACTTTTCATTATGTATAAGGAAAGATTTCTGTCAAAGATGGGTTGCCAGTTTTCTTCACATTCTCTACACTTTTAAAATATAGATGAGTCTGCTCCTCCTATCGTCGCATAGCATTGGAAGTCGGCGATATTCCATCGTCCACTTTTAGTAACCAATGCTTTCTCGAGTATTCTGGAAACAATAAAAATGAAAAGTTCTCGGTATTAGTTTTGATTATTTATACAGTGTGTTAATTCATTATCGTATTGAAAGTATGCAACCAATATCACAGTGCCCGTATTGCAATATAAGTACTGTGATATTGGTTGCATACTTTCAATGATGACGTCGGGTACGATAATTAAGTAACACACTGTATAAACCATTCTTTTACTTCTGGAATTAATATCTGGTAAAAAGCAAGGATAACTTTGTAAGTTATTTTCTAAAAAATTAATAATAATAATAATTAAGGTTTGTACAACATTTTAAGTGATTTTAATTAGTTAATTGCTGTAAAAGATTTAGTTAATTAGATCATGTTATATAAAAAATTTAAATTGGTAATAAAAGAATGTAAAAAACGCATTTTTTCTGATAAATATTAATAAGTAACACTTATAGAACCCAGCCCCTTTTTTTTGCTATTAAAGTAAGTACGCACATAATTTTTTTATACTCATTAAAACTACACATATTTCGGAGCGTGTATATCACGTGTTCCATCACGACCGTCGATCCTTAAACACCGTACTCTCCTTACCTCAAAATTGCACCAACATTACCGGGTAAATTACGCAAAACACACTGGTGTAATTCAAAGTATTCTCCCATCCGCGTCGACCGCCACTTACGACGGCAATTTATTAGCTTTTTTTTCGTTACCGTATAAACCCACCGCCGCCAATTTGAATAATAAACAAGTAAATGACGCGCGGTCGAGCGTAATAAATTTTCAATTATCAACCTGCAGCCTTTGGCCCCAAGTGAATTGGTCGGTCGGTTACCTATCTTTGGACGCCCATCACGGGGTCATTACTGAATTAATAAAAGCTGGATAGCTCGCGCAATTAAAATTAACTCTATCACCCCGTGCGCTTTGAGCGCCAACCAAATTACACCCGATATTGATGCCCTGTAATTTTAGGCTGAGGCCGAAAACGTACCGGGTTTGAGTATTTGTATAATTTCGTTAGGGGGGAAAAGATTAAGGTGTAGGTAGCTCGGGGCAGGTGTTTCGGAATCCGTCGTACTTCTTAAATTACAATTTATTAGTGATATCTGAAGTTTTCTTATAGCCACTCAGCCGCAAGGAGGTAATGGGGGCGGGATTATTGCCTAAATTAGGCTATTTATACCTAACCGGGGGTTGATTCGACTTTGAAAAGAAAATTAGGTTTATAAGATGGAAGGTTTAAATTAGTTCTTATTTATGATTTAATACGGACACCTTTTTAGATAGAGTTAAAACTTTAACAGATTTGAAATCTTAAAAATCGTAGCTGAAACATTCTATAAATCACAAAGCTTTCTTGAAATGAAAAAAAGGGTTTCCGGTTTTTTAAAAACTAATTCTCGCGTATTTCCCAGAATCGTTACCGTTTATAATGGTACGTAAGGTACGCAGTAATAAGTGTTAAGTAAAAATGGTATCGGTACCTTGGTAATGACAAGATAGTCAGACAACAGAGAATGGGCCTGTTTCGCTTGCATGTCTGCTCCTAAATTCGATATATAGCAGTTTTAGTCCGAAATTACACCCATTACGGAACGCGTGTTTCTTAAAATTCCGAGAAAGGAAAAAAAAGTGTCTTCGTTTCTCATCGTCGAAGCCGTCATCGTCATCGTCGTTACCATCGACGTCCATTTGCGGTCGTGCGACTAATGATATCTCTTTAAAACGGTATCGTTGTGTCAGAACATACTGCTTTGCAACGTAAAAAGATGCGTCGAAATAAAGAAATACATCAATAAAAACAGACGTCTTTAACCCGGCGATTTACCTTTCAAAGAATAAAATTTTAACATCTCTTTCAAATTGTTTAAGTTTTTAAATTATTATTTTTGGATTTTTTTATATGGAGCGATGAGAATAGCCCAAAGTGATGTAATTTATCCTCATCCATGCACGTATCACGTAGGTGGTTCGATATATTTAAAATGCCCCCAACGGTTGGGTTTCGCGTAATTCCAGTGACCGGGTGTTCGATCGGAAAATTGCTGGGATGAAGTCGTAACGCAGGCACGAAGAACGCCTTTGGCTCATCGGACACCCAAAGAGCTATACACACACTAGAATTTTTACATGACCGGACTAAGAAAAGTTTGTTATTAATCTTTATTTTTTTAAGTTATAAATCTTTCCATCAGAACATCATTATAAATTAATAATAGAATGCAATATACATAAAATGGATCTTTAACATAAAACTAATAAGTGTGTCATATAGAAAAATGATTTTCAAACCAAAAAGAAAGAATACATTTTTGTCATATCATCCTTGGTTTTTAAGATATTTGCCTTTAAATTCTTAATTGTTGCTAAAAACGCGAATGGTAATGAATTTAAAAGGGAATATCTCAAGAATGAAAAGAAATACGATAAAATCTTATTCTTTAGTTTCGATTTTAAATTTGATTCTCTACCAGAAAACCATATTAACGATATAAAGAAAATGATCAAAATGGAATGAGAGGAAATGTAACAAAAATTAACCTCACAGTTCTCAAATTTTTATTCGTGTTTTCGAATGGTGCTTAATAATAATCATCTTTAACGTAAAACCAATAAGTATGTCATGTAGAAAAATAATTTTTAAATCAAAAAGGGAGAATACAATTTTTTCGTATCATGCTTCGTTCTTAGGATATTTGCCTTTAAAGTCTTAATAGTTGCTAAAAATTCGGAATGGTAATGAATTTGAAAGGGAATATCTCAAGAATGAGAAGAAATACGATAAAATCTTATTCTTTATTTTCCATTTTAAATTCGATTCTCTACCAGAAAACCATATTAACGATATTAAGAAAATAATCAAAACGGAATAAGGGGAAATCTAACAAAAATTAATCTCACAATTCTCAAATTTTTATTCGCTTTTTCGAATGGTGCTTAATAATTAATCATCTTTAACGTAAAACCAATAAGTGTATCATGTAAATAAATGATTTTTAAATCAAAAAGGGAGAATACAATTTTTTCGTATCATCCTTCGTTCTTAAGATATTTGCCTTTAAATTCTTAATTGTTGCTAAAAACGCGAATGGTAATGAATTTAAAAAGGAATATCTCAAGACTGAAAAGAAATACGATAAAATCTTATTCTTTATTTTTGATTTTAAATTTGATTTTCTACCAGAAAACCATATTAACGATATTAAGAAACTAATCAAAACGGAATAATCTAACAAAAATTAACCTCACAATTCTCAAATTTTTATTCGCTTTTTCGAATGGTGCTTAATAATAATCATCTTTAACGTAAAACGAATAAGTATGTCATGTAGAAAAATGATTTTTAAATCAAAAACGGAGAATAGAATTTTTTCGTATCATCCTTCGTTTTTAAGATACTTGCCTTTAAAGTCTTAATTGTTGCTAAAAATTCCGAATGGTAATGAATTTAAAAGGGAATATCTCAAGAATGAAAAGAAATACGATAAAACCTTATTCTTTATTTTCGATTTTAAATTTGATTTTCTAGCAGAAAACCATATTAACGATATTAAGAAACTAATCAAAACGGAATAATCTAACAAAAATTATCCTCACAATTCTCAAATTTTTATTCGCTTTTTCGAATGGTGCTTAATAATAATCATCTTTAATGTAAAACCAATAAGTGTGTCATGTAGAAAATTGATTTTTAAATCAAAAAGGGACAATACAAATTTTTCGTATCATCCTTCGTTCTTAAGATATGTGCCTTTAAAGTCTTAATTTTGCTAAAAAAACTCGAATGAAAACGAATTTATAAGCGAATATCTCAAGAATGAAAAGAAATAGGACAAAATCTTGTTCTTTATTCTCGATTTTAAATTTGATTTTCTACCAGAAAACCATATTAACGATATTAAGAAACTAATCAAAACGGAATAATCTAACAAAAATTAACCTCACAATTCTCAAATTTTTATTCGCTTTTTCGAATGGTGCTTAATAATAATCATCTTTAACGTAAAACCAATAAGTGTGTCATGTAGAAAATTGATTTTTAAATCAAAAAGGGAGAATACAAATTTTTCGTATCATCCTTCGTTCTTAAGATATGTGCCTTTAAAGTCTTAATTTTGCTAAAAAACTCGAATGAAAACGAATTTATAAGCGAATATCTCAAGAATGAAAAGAAATAGGACAAAGTCTTGTTCTTTATTTTGGATTTTAAATTTGATTTTCTACCAGAAAATCATATCAACGATATTAAGAAACTGATCAAAACGGAATAAGAGAAAATCTAAGAAAAATTATTCTCACAATTCTCAAATTTGTATTAGCTTTTTTGAATGGTGCGTAATAATAATCATCTTTAAAGTGAAACAAATAAGTGATTCATGCAGAAAAATGATTTTTAAATCAAAAAGGGAGAATAGAATTTTTTCGTATCATCCTTCGTTCTTAAGATATTTGCCTTTAAAGTCTTAATTGTTGCTAAAAATTCCGAATGGTAATGAATTTAAAAGGGAATATCTCAAGAATGAGAAGAAATACGATAAAATCTTATTCTTTATTTTCCATTTTAAATTCGATTCTCTACCAGAAAACCATATTAACGATATTAAGAAAATAATCAAAACGGAATAAGGGGAAATCTAACAAAAATTAATCTCAATTCTCAAATTTTTATTCGCTTTTTCGAATGGTGCTTAATAATAATAATCTTTAACGTAAAACCAATAAGTGTATCGTGTAGAAAAATGATTTTTAAATCAAAAAGGGAGAATACAATTTTTTTGTATCATCCTTCGTTCTTAAGATATTTGCCTTTAAATTCTTAATTGTTGCTAAAAATGCGAATGGTAATGAATTTAAAAGGGAATATCTCAAGAATGAAAAGAAATACGATAAAATCTTATTGTTTATTTTCGATTATAAATTTGATTTTCCACCAGAAAACCATATTAACGATATTAAGTAAATAATCAAAACGGAATAAGGGGAAATCTAACAAAAATTAATCTTACAATTCTCAAATTTTTATTCGCTTTTTCGAATGGTGCTTAATAATAATCATCTTTAACGTAAAACGAATAAGTATGTCATATAGAAAAATAATTTCTAAATCAAAAAGGGAGAATACAATTTTTTCGTATCATCCTTCCTTCTTAAGATATTTGCCTTTAAAGTCTAATTGTTGCTGAAAATTTCGAATGGTAATGAATTTAAAAGGGAATATCTCAAGAATGAAAAGAAATACGATAAAATGTTATTCTTTATTTTCGATTTTAAATTTGATTCTCTACCAGAAAACCATATTAACGATATTAAGAAACTAATCGAAACGGAATAAGAGAAAGTCTAACAAAAATTAATCTCACAATTCTCAAATTTTTATTCGCTTTTTCGAATGGTGCTTAATAATAATCATCTTTAACGTAAAACCAATAAGTGTATCGTGTAGAAAAATGATTTTTAAATCAAAAAGGGAGAATACAATTTTTTCGTATCATCCTTCGTTCTTAAGATATTTGCCTTTAAATTCTTAATTGTTGCTAAAAATGCGAATGGTAATGAATTTAAAAGGGAATATCTCAAGAATGAAAAGAAATACGATAAAATCTTATTCTTTATTTTCGATTTTGAATTTGATTCTTTACCAGAAAACCATATTAACGATATTAACAAACTGATCTAAATGGAATAAGAGAAAATCTAAGAAAAATTATTCTCACAATTCTCAAATCTTTATTGGCTTTTTTGAATGGTGCTTAATAATAATCATCTTTAAAGTGAAACAAGTAAGTGATTCATGCAGAAAAATGATTTTGAAATCAAAAAGGGAGAATAGAATTTTTTCGTATCATCCTTCGTTCTTAAGGTATGTGCCTTTAAAGTCTTAATTTTGCTAAAAAAACTCGAATGAAAACGAATTTATAAGCGAATATCTCAAGAATGAAAAGAAATAGGACAAAATCTTGTTCTTTATTTTCGATTTTAAATTTGATTTACCTTTAAAGTCTTATTTTTTTTACTAAAAACGTGGATAGTGATGAATTTAAATGGGAATATTTCAAGGATGAAAAGAAATAGAATAAATGTCTGAAAACACACTGCTAAACCCGAAACTTTCTAGTTCTAGGTCTAGTGCTAGTTCTGACGTCACGAACGGGCCTTTGTGCTGTGCACCTGTTTCCAGAATTTAGCAGTCCTCTTAGTTTCTACCATCTTTAGTATAAATATAAAACCACGTAGATTGAACGCAACTAAAAAATAGTTGCCCAAATTTGTGTACATTAAAAATATTCATAAAACGGAGTTTTGGTACGGTATTAATCCGTTTTATCGAGGTTTTACTGTAATTGAATAACAGGACAAAGTAAAAAAAGAAAACAATTTTAATAAATGAGACATTCCCTTAAATATCCTTTCAAAACGTTTTCAAACCTCTAATGAGTGCGTTTCTTCGAACAAACAGGACAATTACAAACGACCACCGCGATACCTTCTTGGGTCGATAGCACGCTCTTAATTGACGTTTAAATCGACATTTAATTTACGCGGACTGTGCGGTAGGTTTCTTATTCATACAAGTAAGAATAACAAGGAAGATAAAGAAAAATAAATGTTAATAAAAAAATGTACCAATAAAAAATTACGAGTTATCCTAGATTAAGTGCGTAAGTAAAACCGGAAATCTCTCGACTACTTTACTAGTTTGGTTTTGCTCTTTTCTTTAAATGCAATTTGTTCTAGTTCTGAGTGTCCCATGAACTTGAGAAACAAAAAGGAGGATAAAAACTTGATCGTCTGGATGGAAGTCGACGGATTTTGCGTCTAAATCGTTTCCTACTAGACGACGAAAGGTTATTCTAAGAGGAAATTGCAACGGATTAATTTAAATGATGAAAATTGGGTTATCTGATTAGTTATGGTATATATCTTGGTTATAAATCTCTCGTAGTAAAATTAGAATGTAACAAAAAATTAAGTTCAAATTATAATTTAATCTATTCCAAAGATAGGTTAAAATAAGTTTACTTTTATAGACATTTGCAGGTTTATACTTATAAATCCAACTTCATTAACACAGTTGATAAATTAAATCACCGTTAACACTAAACAGTAATAAATAAATGTATAAGTTTCCCACACAGATTAATTATAATTAATTGCTTAAAATCACGTTTTTATCGTCTAATACGCAATTAATTTTTTGTTGTGCTTGACAATATTTCGATAATTACGAGGGAGTATCGGTGTAAATAGTGAAGAAGTCGTCCCAATTGCTCACGTAGCCGTGTATAGTCACCTTTAAGTCGCCTTAATTTATTATTAATGCGAAATATTGTTGACGGGTTTCATTGTCAATCGAGAGCTTCGAAGCTACGTTCTAAGAATGCTCTCTTTACTAGGAAATTCACTGACTTAATCGACTCCGCGTTGGTCATCCAGATCGGAATGCATCTTTGAATCACACAGGGTGATTCAAAAGGAATGTGCTAATTTGTATTAAAGTATTCTAGTATTGTTTAAAAAATTAGAAATCGGTTAGGAATTTTTGTTGCAATTTACAAAAAATAAAATGATGGGAATTCTTCTTAAGATTAATTCAGAATTAGATAAAACAGTTCTGTGCCATCTATTATAAAAATAATGTACTTTCATAACTCTGAAGTTATTAAGTATGGCGTGAGAGGAGACAGACTTATATTATGCTATGCATCAAACTTTAGAATTTAGGGTTGCATAAATATATCAAAAATTAACAGATGCACAACTAAGTTTAATTTCAAACTATCTGCTAGGGAGAATGCTAAATTCATCCAAGTGCTCTTTCAACCTGGCGCTTTTTGAAGTCTTCATTGTTAAGCAAAATAGATAAGAAAAAACAAGGTAATCTAGAGTCATTATAATCTAAATGATGATACATATATTAAAGCTTGTTCTGATATTGGTGGCAACTCAGCCAGAGTAGCCACTAAGTTGTAAGTCAAATGTTCAGAACATTATGATATGTGTCATGAATCTCAGTATGGTTATCTCTCTGCTATTCCATGTTATTGCTATATTCTCTGAGAAACTTCAATTCAGAATTTATAAAAGGAAAATAAAGAAAATCTAAAGTATCCCACCACTCTATGTTATATCTTTAGAACATTTGTTATTGAAATAGAACGTGAATCACCCTGTATAGTTCAACATATAAATCGTTTAATTTTTGAATATATAAAATGAATAATAACATAAATATCAAAGTAATTTTTCATAAACGTTTCCTATTTTACACTAAGTATTTAAGTTTTAACCCAGGGGGCGATTATACTGTAAATAAATGATCGTTAATGTATTCAAATAACATAGGTTCGCTTTCCCGGGCTCTCCGATTGCCGAAGGCTATTGCTTTCTCGTAAAGTGCGGTAAGTGATACAGTATTACGTTACAGTTGGTGGTGGGTAATGAGTATGCTAATGGTTAAAACGCGTAAGAATTCCCGCTTAATGTCGGATTAACGGCTTTGAATGTGCGTGTTAATTTAATTTTAATTTAGATTGATTAGTAATGTATAGAAATTATCTTGACTTGTAAATGTCATTATACATATTTTTCTGCAAAACAGCAACGATAACTAGAAGACTATGAGATTTGTTTCGCTGATTGTGAGTGAATTATTTAAATCGATGCAAATATGAGGTGTTAATATGTAGGTTAATTTGCAATTTTTTATTATATGATTAAATTGTTACTTTTTTTATCGTTTTAACCTGTTTTATTAATTTTTATCACGTGTTAACATAATTTTTTTAACAGATTTTCTTAATTAATCTCTTTTATAGTGATTTTTACATTTCTTTATTATTAATTATTAATTTTATTATTAAACGATTCATTTTTGGGGTGATAGGCGATTATGATAACTAGGGCACGGAACTTTTGTAACAAAACAATACGATTTCCCCCCTCCACTCGTTCTCAGCAAAAAATTTCATACAAAAGTTGTTCTAAATTAAATTTTAAAACGATTTTCTCAATAAAAAAATGTATAAAATGTTTTTTGAGGTTATGTTCTTAATTATTAATCAAATCAAAAAATTTTATTAACAAAATTTGTGTAGAATTACTTCAGGAACAGTGTTTGTTAATAAAATTTTTTGCTAACTTGAAATATTAATTTCCCTCTGAATAGTATGCTATCAAAATTAATTATCTCAATAATTATTGTTTTTATCAAAAAATGTTTTAAATAAAATTTGTTTCAATTTCGATTTTGAATCAATTATCTTAATAAAAAAATTTTACATTTCTATTAATTAAGCATCCAAGTGTAATTATGTATAAAAACGGAAAAATTATTATTTTGAGGTTATCTCCTTAATTATTGATTAAATCAAAAAATTTTGTTAACAATGTTTGTTAAGAATTGCTTCAGGAACAGTGTTTGTTAAAACAATTTTTTTCTAACTTGAAATTTTAATTTCCCACTGAACAGTATGCTACAAAAATTAATATTTTTGAGGTTATATCCTTATTGTTGATTTAATCAAAAGATATTGTTAACAAATTTTGTTTAGAATTACTTCAGGAACAGTGTTTGTTAATACAATTTTTTGCTAACTTGAAATTTTAATTTCCCTCTGAATAGTATGCTATCAAAATTAATTATCTCAATAATTATTGTTTTTATCAAAAAATGTTTTAAATAAAATTTGTTTCAATTTCGATTTTGAATCAATTATCTTAATAAAAAAATTTTACATTTCTATTAATTAAGCATCCAAGTGTAATTATGTATAAAAACGGAAAAATTATTATTTTGAGGTTATCTCCTTAATTATTGATTAAATCAAAAAATGTTGTTAACAATATTTGTTAAGAATTGCTTCAGGAACAGTGTTTGTTAAAACAATTTTTTTCTAACTTGAAATTTTAATTTCCCACTGAACAGTATGCTACAAAAATTAATATTTTTGAGGTTATATCTTTATTGTTGATTTAATCAAAAAATGTTGTTAACAAATTTTGTTTAGAATTACTTCAGGAACAGTGTTTGTTAATACGATTTTTTGCTAACTTGAAATTTTAATTTCCCTCTGAATAGTATGCTATCAAAATTAATTATCTCAATAATTATTGTTTCTATCAAAAAATGTTTTAAATAAAACTTGTTTCAATTTCGATTTGGAATCAATTATCTCAATAAAAGATTTTTACATCTCTATTAATTAAGCATCTAAGTGTAATTATGTATAAAAACGGAAAAATTATTATTTTGAGGTTATTTCCTTAATTATTGATTAAATCAAAAAATTTTGTTGACAATGTTTGTTAAGAATTGCTTCAGGAACAGTGATTGTTAACACAACTTTTTTCTAACTTGAAATTTTAATTTCGCTCTGAATAGTATGCTGTTCTTTTAATCAGAACGAGTGGAGGGGGGAAATCGTATCGTTTTGTTACAAAAGTTCCGTGCCCTAATGATAACGAAACTAAAACAACTCAAAATCTAATTAACATTTTATTTCCTTGCATTAACAAGTGACTTAATAATGGTGAATTAACTTTAATAAAGCTTTGAAGATCTTCTTATTAAAGAAACATGAAATAAAAACTTCAGTTTGATTTTTGACAAAAGTTTGAAGCAGTAATTAAATTTATCTTACATAACAAATCAAATTAATATGAAATCAAAAAAGGTTTTAAATTATTTATGAATATGTAATAAAAAGTCTTACTAATTATACTAAAGATCATAGTTCACAGATGTAATTGCGGCAATTACTTTTAATATCTTCGACCGCACACGGCCGTTTAATAGCACAAAACCGTCACAAACGTTTTCTCGCCAAGAGATCATCTCATTAACACTATATAATTCGTTAAGTTCATTAAGATTTGCCCATTAAACCTTTCTGATTTATCCGTTCAAATTTGAATCTTTCCAGCAATCGTTTATTATTACCAAATTAACTCTCTTTTAAATGCCCAAACGTCGTTTACAAGAGGAACAAAAACAGTAGCATTTTCATTGATATCAATTTGTTGTGTTCAATTTCTCCTCCTCTTCCTTCTAAAAGAACCGAAGGACTAACCCGACCAAAGAGGGAGAATGACTTGGAACCTGCTCGAAGCGTCGCAGTCGCTCCGTAAATTACCCAGCAGTGTTTTGTCACGGGAACAATTGGTCTCACACCTAGCGGCTCTTTGATCTCGCCGACACATAAATCTGACCACTTGCCTAATGAACGTTGCACGTTCGTGACGTCACCGGTTCTTCTGCCCGCCTCGCATTCTGTGTTCGATTCCGCCATACGCTCGTAGTCGTAGTCTTCGCCACCACCGAAGGAGGATCAACGGTGTAATACGAAGAAAAGAGAGAAGGGATGAAGGCGAAAAAGAAAAAAAAAACGTTTCGAAGAACATCGTATGAAGGATGGGGAAGAAAAGCTCTTGCGCTTGTTGGTGCAGTGATGTTGTCGTCGTCTTGTTTCTTGTTCTCGATGATGATGGTGGTAACTGATGGTTGATTTATTATGTGTTGCTAACTCATAATGATAGCTAATAAGTAACTATATTTAGCATCATTAAAATAAATTGGAAAATCAAAAATCAAAAGGTTTTACTAAAAATTTTATCTAAATAACTTCAGCATTAAATGGTTCTAGACATAAAAAAATCAAATCCTGGAAACCTAAACTTAATAAATAAAGTCGTCTTATACCTATATATAATTTCTCATCCGTAAAATCTGGTTCATCATCCCTTCTCTAAACTGCACTCCAGTAATTCATTGATCTGCTTTTCATTGCTATCTTCATTTACAATATTTTGATTTGAGGTAAGAAGTCAGACAAAAGTCAGTCTGCAAAATAGATCGTATCAGCATTAACCTGGAAAACCGGAGAGTTTTCGATCTCTTGGCGGATGTTGCCAAATTTGGCAAAAGATCATAAATTAGCGAGTGGCTATAAAGCAGCAACTCTTCAGGTGAATGATGCATGAATGTTCTGAATGTTTATGATTATCGTGAGATAGATGTCATTGCATTAATGATGAACAAAAAATTGACCCAACCCAAACCAACCCAATAAAACCCAACACAAACGAACCCAACAAAACCGAACCTAACCCAACATAACACAACCCAACCCAACCGTTTTTTTTCTTTATACAGGAGGAAAAAGCTCTAGCAGCCGACCTGGCTCAACGGCAAGTCAGTCTGCAAAAGAGATCGTATCATTAACCTGGAAGACCGGAAAGTTTTCAATCTCTTGGCTGAGGTTGGTCCCAATAGATTTACATGTCTCAGTTGCTTAATCTCAGACAAGAATACAAAAAAATAAAACGTTTCAATAAAACCACATTCATTAATGAATATTAAATGACGTCTAGGTTGTGTCTATGTAGAATTATTGAAAGGCTAGTCTGAAGCATATACAGTATCTAGCCCTTTTTGGATACCTATATATCCTTCTTTATTCACACTCAGACTACATCAATCAGCTAAGAAATTTTCAGGATGAGAAAATTCCCTGAGGTAAATTCTTTCTCAAAATAGTAACTATGTAGCTAAATAATTATGCCTAGAAAATTTGCTGTCTAAATAACTTATGTCAGAGTTGAAATCAGCACTATAATTAAGGTTAGGTTTCCAAAGTAACTCACCACAACCACGTGTAAAGTCACATCACAACAAGATGAGTTCGGAATTAGGTTACTTTATGATTGAGTTACTAGGAAGTTTAACTAGCTTACTTTAGGTTAGGTTATTATATGTTTAACTTCTTTACGGTTTTCTTAATTTGATATTTGGTTAGTTTCCTTATGGTTTGAGTTCTTTTGCTATGGGGTATGATTGGTTATATTGGGTTGATTTGGAGTTTGCCTCCTTTATTACTGGGTTGAGTTTCCAAAGCCACTTTTGAAGAGCGGATTACAATGTGATAGTTTGGCTTAGTTTGAGGTTGAGTTACGATTAGTTGAGTTGTTTTGATGTTTGTTAGTTTTTCAAGCACATTTCTTTATTTTTTACTAACCGCAATCTGTGAAAGAGTAGACTAGTATGAACTTTCCTTTAATTGGGATTGTTATATCTTCAATATAATAAATAGCTTTAAATTCGTTGCTGTTACTTGTTTTATAAGGTTATCACCAAAGGTAACCCACTTTGCGTGATTATCGTGATATCACCAGGTCTGTATTTTCTTCTTTTAGAGTCCATCATCACTAAGTTGGATTAATACTATCTCTAGTAAAGCCAATGTTGGCACTTTTCAATTCATTACCTTCATACATAACTAATTCATCCAGTAAAGGAGCGTCATTTTAAACATACTTTGAATCTAAGCATTTTGATTGGTGTCTAAAGCTCTACTGGGAATGTCCCCAGAATGGATTGCGAGTAATGGAGAATGTAAGTAATACCCAGTGGTGATCGAGAAGCTGCATTATTACATCAGACATTAACTTGAAAAAACTAGTTTAGCAAAAATGAAACATAATATGTGTATCACTAGCAAACTAGATGTGCTCCCTATCATCAAAATATATCTTCGATAATGGATTGTGTCAGTAACAACCTAGAAAGAAGTCATTTAGGGACAGAGGAGTTTTATTTAATTGTAAATTTAACGTTTAGATATACATTTTGTAATAAAAGAATCAACATATAAAAAAATTCATAAAAATTTCTTCAATTAAAATTATATTCAATAATTTATGTTACTGGCTATGTTACGTTTAATAACTTGTTCAGGTCGTTGTAACCCATAAACTTGGCATCCATTCACCTCAACTTCCTGCCCACAGAATACAACGCACTTAAAAGCGTGAAAACCCTACCGCGAACAATTTTGTATACCTACAAAAAAAGTTTCTCGACTAATACAAGGCAACCCTTGTATTGGAGATAATTAACTCTCCACATTCCGGTTTTTTAAGAACCGAAAAAAAAACGAATTACGATTGGTAATTTTTTAGCGCGTAGCATCGAAAAAGTAAAAAATTATCGGTTTACGATCGCGCGCGATCTCGCCCCGATAATTACCAAACGCCGCCCTAATTTGGGTCGCTTAAGGGCGATCACGTTTCCGATAGCAAGTCGTAAATTCCGCCCGGCGATAAACGGTTGGTTTAAACGTTTTAAAAGACGTACGGCTAAAGACGTGCGACCTCCTTCCTGTTTGCCTCCTGCTGCGGCTTCTTTCTAGTCGTCGGCAAATATTTGACGAAGACGACGACGACGGCCGGGTCTTGTGGCACGTTTGACAGCCCAGTTACCGAACTACCTTAAAACAATGAGACCCTTCTAATTGTCTCGGTCAATATTGAATCGTTTCAAACCCCGGATGGCCTTTTCGCCTTCTGGTCCGAAATAAAAGCCGCTAGCAAAGAGAGGTGTGTTTAAATTTACCAGTCACTTCCTGTTTAAAAATTCAATTTGAAAATTATCCAATTTTAACTAACTAAATTTAATTATTACAATTTTAATTTAAATGATGTATATATTTCTGTACTTAGACAAGCTTTTAAAAAGCTTCTGTTATTTCTATAACATTATCTGTTGTCATCATCAGATGTTTTTGAACAACTGTGGAATACTGGTCTTCTTTTTGCCTCTCTTACATATATTTCATATATTTGCGTTGCATAATTTCCTGGTACCAGTTCCAGTGTAGAACCATATCCCCTAGTCAATATTTTAGGAAGTGCTCGGTGTCTGGAAAACGATTCGTACGTTAATACTTCAGCAGTTATCCACTGCTGTGGTATGATGGAATTTTATATCAATACTGAAGTCTAAGTACGGTTATACATAACAAATACTTATCTAGGTATTAACTTAGGTTTGGCATGTTTCCGAATTTTGGCATGCAATAGCCATTATTATCCAAAAGCCAAGAACATACTTTGAAAACCTTGTATTTTGGGTCGTCTTTTTGGTAGACTCGCCAGACTGTACCAGAAGATATTTTAACATCACAGATCCGCCACCATTCTTTGCCACAGTCTCAGATTCTTTAACTGCAGATAATCATTTTCTCTCTTTAAAAATATGGCTTGCGATCTAACCGAAAGATTTACAGACCATACGCATCGCAAAGTATATTTCTAATAGTTAATGTAGCAATTTTTTTATAACTTATTTTTAGCACCATTCCTGTTTTGGTACACTAAGGAAGAGATCTGCCTTTATTCCTTTACATGTTGCTATATTTTATGGCAAGTTATAATAAGAGCAATAAAAAGAAATGAAGACTCCATTAGCAAAAGTGCTGCAGCTGGATGTTCTAGGAGCATGAGCACAATTTCTTATATACAGGATGTTTAGAAATTGGCGGATAATGAACACGTGCATCGAAAAGTCGATCGACTCTGAATCGAAAATCTTAATTTTAAAATGTTGTTCTACTATGTTGCCAAATGTGTTTTTTATGAAGATATGATAATAAAAATATTTTAAAAACGAACTTTAAAGCAAAAGAAAATAACTATAAATGTTAAATGTTAAAAAATAAATTATAAATGTTTTCAAAATTCTTTTTATTCTAAATTACAGTTTATTTATCAACAGATATTGAATATTAATGATGATCCGAACTTTGAGAACCTCATATATTATAATGGAAAAATGCTTATAAGACACAACTCAAAAGAGGATTACAATTTAAAAAATTAGAAATATTTATTTATGAAAAAAGTGAGAATTAATCACCTATTACTTTTTCAGCTGAAAAGAAACCATATTTTTCTGTAAACCATGTTTGGTTACAAAATCTCAAACAAAGACGTACTTTCTCATAACGTGTCTGTCGATTCACGCATGGTGGAACATAATCTAGCAAAATTCGCTGTAGTATTTCCTTCTGATCATTTCTTAAATGCTGGTGAGATCCGGTTATTTTGAAAACAAATACCAGAAAGAACCAATTTGGCAAAAGATCATAGATTAGCCAGTGGCTATAAAGCAGCAACTCTTCGGGTGAATGATGCATGAATGTTCTGAATGTTTATGATTATCGTAAGATAGAGGTTATTGCATTAATGATGGAGAAGAAATTGGCCCAACCCAACCCAACCCAACCCTTTTTTTTGTTTATACAGGAGGAAAAATCTCCGCAGTTCGGTCGTTTCAAGCTTGGGCATATCTCTTATACTCTTCTTTCCTTTTTTCCTTTCCTCTTTTTATTCTCTTATAGATCGTGTGTCCTTCATATGTTTCACTCTTGCTTTTTCTCCTCCGACTGCTTCGCCTGAATCACCCCTCTCACATATCCGTCCACAATTTCCCATTTTTCCTCGCTTTGTGGCATAGTCTCTATGATATTTTCCGAGCTTAATTCCCTTTCCAGTTTGGAGTTCATTTCTCTCGCCATGTTCATCCATCTTGGACAGAGATGAAATGTATGAACCACATCATCAATCTCTCCGCAATACACGCACTGGTTTCTCTAGATTCAGCAGATCCCTTGTACTTACTTCCCTCTTTTGGTCAGTATTAGGGTCCTTCCAGCCATATTACCTTGGAGGCAAAGGCTGGAATTTGTCCTGGTTGTGCTGCCCTGATTCCACTCATGCAAATCTAGATATCTCCAAAAATGGATAACTTTAATGTTTGGAGGGCCACGCAGTCGCATAGAATGTGTTCCGCCGATTCCTCCTCCTCACCGCATCTTCTACTGATGTCGGTGTCACTTATTTCCATGTTCAGTAAGTGCTTCTGTAGATGCCAGTGTCCAGTGATTAGACCTATGACCAAACATAGGTTCTTCCTGGACAGCCTCATAAATAAATGTGTTCTTTTAGGGTCAGGGTACATCAGAGCCTCCTTGGTTTGACGACATCCTGGTGTTCTGTTCCAGTAAGTTAGAAACTTCTTCCGTGTTTCCTCTTTTTGATGCTATATTAAAGACCTTATTGTTGGGGCGATGTATGGTTCTGGCGATCAAAGGAGGTAACTTTCCTTGTCAATTTGTCCACCATGTCACGAAGCTTATTTCCCGAATGACACTTTGTCCAACAGATCGTAATCTCATTACTAGCAGCTGCCTCGTAAAGATTGTTATGGCAGTCCTCAAGCAACGAGGCTTGTTTGCAAACAGAATATATTATAATTTCTTTGTTACTAATTTTCTTGGAAATTTCCTCAGCCGCCAGAAAAATGAGCACCAGCTCCGCTTGGAGTGCGGTGGCCCAAATTCCCAGCGGTTTAGAAACTTTTATTGTTGGTTCGACGGAATAAACCGAATCACCAAAGCCAGTTATTAATAATCTTTGAGAGTTTATCAAATTATTAAGAAAATGTTAATATTTTTTGTTTCAAGAAACCTTTGAATTAAAAAAGAAAGTACCTAACTATAAGTTATTGAAACTCTTATTTTTAATTCTTTATCTTAACTCTTAACATAAATTAACATTTTTAATTTTATCTTTTTAATCTCTTTTATATCACATAAACCAAAAAATTATCAGGGAGTAAAAATCGAGACCTACCTGAACCTTCTTGTACGAAACCGTTAATATCGTTTTAAATAGGCGTCGGCTGCTTATAATTAAATGATTATTTATTCGAGCAGAATACGACGACGGCAAGAAGCGTCGAATTTATGTTCGCATACGTTCGAATCGCACATATCACACGCTAACGCTAAGCTCCTAAATAAAGTTAAGTTACGATTCGCCTACCGTATTTAATTAAATCTTATTAAAAAAACCGAGCCGAGCGTTTCGGATTAACGGTTAATTTATGTTTTAGACCTGGTCAACCCAACGATGCCGACTCACATAAATAATTTTAAATATTAAATAAATGCATATCTTTTAATTTTTTTTTGTTATGAAATTTTGATTTTAAAATAAAACATAATTAACTTACCTTTTCGTGATGATACCTCTGCACCTGTCTATCTAGGACAAATGTTTATTTAATAGATAGGCAGGAAAAGTAATTTCCTGTATTTACCCGTATCAATTTAACGTTTACGTTAAGTAGTTCTAATGATGTTTATGTTCTGTCATTGGCTACTACTTTAACTGATTTTAGATTAGGTAAAAATAAAAAAGAAAAAAACCAATTTCATTTGGAATATGTTTATTTCACATATATAATAGCGATAAAGAGAAAAAAGGGGGATTCTTTTATACAATAATTTTAATAGGATTATTTATTTTATATACAACAAATAAGTTTTTTTACTATTTAAATCTTTAAAATCTTCGTAATGTTAATCGCAGTTTTACGTTAAGTTTGTATAAAAGAACGAAAAATAAAATTATTTAGTAATATATTGCAAGTACCCGTTAGAAAATGTAAAAAGAAATAAAAATTTTTTTTTGTTTGGAAAAAATTAAAATTATTTTGTTTAGTTTTGTACGTTTTCTTTCTAAATTATTTTAAAGGCCAAAAACCAGAAGAAATGAAACGTAAAACTTTTCTTTTATGTAGCAATAATAACACCAAGTATTTGTTGTTAAAACATTTTAACTAATATGGACACATTTTTCTCTCTCTCTTACAATTTTAATAAATTGAAATAACTTATTTTATCACTACCTATTTACACATTTGTACATGTTTTTCGTCTTAAAACCTTTCGATGTCTACATATTTATAATTATTAATTAATAGATAAATAGTTCGTATAAAAAAAATAATAAAAAAAATTGTAAAAGGCGAACAACTTTTTAAGTACGTAATCTCAGGAGCACACATTCTCGGTCCATCCAATTTATTTAAAATTTTTGTATGTACACGATCAATCACAAAACACGACTCGAAATAAAAGTAAATAAGAGAACTATTTCTCGGGTGATATCACCAAGTTCTTCGGACAATCATCGTCGCTAACCAAAGCTTTTTTCTTTAACAACCCCAAATCTTGAACGTTCTCTAAAAAACTCTTGTGCGCCGTTAACATTTTCGTACTTTCCACGTCTTTTTTTAATTCTTCCATGTCCCGTTTAAGTTTCGCCCGCCGATTTTGAAACCACGTTATCACCTGGGCGTTGGTTAATCCCAAACTGGAGGCAATCTCATCTCTATCGGCCGGACTTAGATATTTTTGATACAAGAATCGTTTCTCCAATTCAAAAATTTGATGATTGGTGAACGCCGTTCTTGATTTCCTTTTCTTTTTCGGCTGTTGTCTCGAATTGAAAAGGTTTAGGTGACTCTGCCCATCTGTAAATAAAAGGAAGAAATTAAACTTCTCATAAATCAGCGGAATGAGATTGATGAAATCAGTGTTTATAAAGGGGGAGGAGGGTCGTTAATACGACAATATGTTGACTTAATACGTATTAATGGTTTGTACCGGAGGGAGAAACGTCCCCTTGTTGTAATCCGGGTAATAAACCAGAGGTAATGTAGTGGACCGTTATTTGCAAGGATAATCGACAAATTCACCCCTGAAAATTTATTTTCCACCTCTTTATATTAACATTTATTATTAAAATTTCTCTTGGTTTATTAACCGTGATGGTATTTTTATTTGAACCTATAAATATTACTTTTTTTTATTGTCGTGGTAATAAAATAAATCTGTATTAATATAGCACGAACTATATAACTTGAGTTATTCCTCAAGTTGTTCTATTCCATGCTCATAGATAAACTCAGGGCTTTCTTAGAGTTGTCTATACCATTTATATATCAAGAACTAACACTAGACCTAGAACTAGAATCATTCGGGTTTAGCCGTCTTAAGAGACGCAAGGCTAAACTCGAATGTTTCTAGTTCTAGGTGTAGTGTTAGTTCTAGTGACAGTGCTAGGTAGCTCAAATGCTAAAACAATCGTATCTCAAGCACGAATTGAGATATAATGATGAAATAAAAAACATTTCAAAGCAAACTTAATGAAGATTTAATGTGTTAAAAATAATTTCTTAGTTTTTATAAACCTCGTAGTTACGATTGTTTAAACTCAACTCTGCAATTTTTATTATTGTAGATTTTAAGTGTAATGATAAAACAATCGTATCTCAAGCACGAATTGAGATATAATGATGAAACAAAAAACATTTTAAAGCAAACTTAATGCAGATTTATTGTGTCAAAAACATTTTCTTAGTTTTTATAAACCTCGTTGTTACGATTGTTTAAACTCAACTCTGCAATTTTTATTATTGTAGATTTTAAGTGTAATGATAAAACAGTCGTATCTCAAGAACGAATTGAGATATAATGATGAAATTAAAAACATTTTAAAGCAAAATTAATGAAGATTTAATGTGGCAAAAATAATTTCTTAGTTTTCATAAACTTCGTTTTTACGATTTTTTAAACTCAATTTTGTAATTTTTATTACTATAGATTTTAAGAGGAATGCTAAAAAAGTCGTATCTCAAGAACGAATTGAGATATAATGATAAAATAAAAAGCATTTTAAAGGAGACTTAATGAAGATTTAATGTGTCAAAAATAATTTCTTAGTTTTCATAAACCTCGTTTTTACGATTGTTTAAACTCAACTCTGTAGTTTTTATTATTGTAGATTTTAAGAGCAATGCTAAAAAAGTCGTATCTCAAGAACGAATTGAGATATAATGATGAAATAAAAAACATTTCAAAGCAAACTTAATGAAAATTTAATGTGTTAAAAATAATTTCTTAGTACTCATAAATCTCGTTGTTATGATTTTTTAAACTTAATTCGGCAATTTTTATTATAGTAGAGTTTAAGAGTAATGCTAAAACAATCGTATCTCAAGCACGAATTGAGATATAATGATGAAACAAAAAACATTTTAAAGCAAACTTAATGCAGATTTATTGTGTTAAAAATAATTTCTTAGTATTTATAAACCTCGTTGTTACGATTGTTTAAACTCAACTCTGCAATTTTTATTATTGTAGATTTTAAGTGTAATGATAAAACAGTCGTATCTCAAGAACGAATTGAGATATAATGATGAAATTAAAAACATTTTAAAGTAAAATTAATGAAGATTTAATGTGTCAAAAACAATTTCTTAGTTTTCATAAACTTCGTTTTTACGATTTTTTAAACTCAATTTTGTAATTTTTGTTACTATAGATTTTAAGAGCAATGCTAAAAAAGTTGTATCTCAAAAACGAATTGAGATATAATGATAAAATAAAAAGCATTTTAAAGCAAACTGGATGAAGATTTAATGTGTCAAAAATAATTTCTTAGTTTTCATAAACCTCGTTTTTACGATTGTTTAAACTCAACTCTGCAGTTTTTATTATTGTAGATTTTAAGAGCAATGCTAAAAAAGTCGTATCTCAAAAACGAATTGAGATATAATGATAAAATAAAAAGCATTTTAAAGGAGACTTAATGAAGATTTAATGTGTCAAAAATAATTTCTTAGTTTTCATAAACTTTGTTGTTACGATTTTTTAAACGCAACTTTGCACGTTATTTATATTTTCCAAATTCCAAAATATCGTTGGAATGATAATTTTAATTCAACACTATTTGCTTTTAATTTAGTAAAATTAAAAATTTACGTTGTATATTTTTATTGAACTAAAACTAGAACTAACACTAGACCTAGAACTACGTGCGTCTTTAAAGTATAAATTAAAAATATTTGATACAACGTACTTTTTGTTATAACGGATACTCTCTTCCCCGTATTAGTCCGTTATATCGTTGTATTACTGTAATAATAATTGGGTATTGAAAGTCGTTTATTTTAACTATCTAATAATTTTCGTACAGAGAACGTCCCCATTTTCGGCTTTTCAATCACGTTTAATCCAAAACCTCGACTCCAACAACAAAACGGAACAACAGTAAAAGGCGTTCAACTGTGAAAGTGGATTTTTCTCCCTTCGCCGATACAAAACGACTCGACGACAAAAGACGAAAAAGACTATCGTCGTCCCGTTCATGGACGATTTGTTAAATGGGGCCTTCGGGGGCTCGGCCCCCTAACCTCCAACCCCGGACACACCACTGCTAATCGAGGAGCGGTTTTATTATCTTTTATTAGAGACTTTATTGTTAAACGATTGATTTTATTAAAAATCGTTAAATATGAATGTTTTCAAAATGATTAATATGAAACAAAGTGTATTTTCAAGATAACAGTTGTTAAAATAAAGATTAATCGTTACAAATGTTCAGTAAACGTAACGAAAAACATACTAATTTTCGAAACAGTTGTCAAAAAAAAGTTGAGTCAACCCTTAAAACTCCAATAAAGCTCAATTGCCAAGATACCTGTTATTTTCCCCCTGAGTTTTTTTCGAGCGCACGTTACTAATGTTAGCTTCCACTAATATATCTATTATAACGGACAATTCCGGTGGGTAATTTCGAAAAGAATGGTGCTGCGCAGGAAGCCATTTGTTGTTTCAACAGTTATTAATAGCCGTCCGACACCTCGACTGTCGTTTCGTTTCGTCAGGAGAAACGGTGGCGGCGGCAACGCAATAAATTGCCTGCTTTCTTAATTAATCCGATAATAGACTCTTCGGTCCGGGTCTTTCGCGGAAAAAATTGGCCGCGAAATGGAAGAGAGGGCACTTCATGATCTCCGGCTTTCAATCTGGCGGCGTTAATTGGCAAGCACGTAAGTGAGACGTAATGAAGAGCAGCTGTCATCGTTCGAATTCAATATCTCCGGACCCGTGACAGCGTAATAAATACGAGGGCCGCGCTTTGATGCCTTCATCTTCTCTACAACGTTCGCACATTGGACCTCGGGCGTTGTAATTTTTATCAGATGCCGAACGACGGACGCGTGAACATATGTGAACGACGTCAAACGCAATTAAGACGTACAGAAAGCACGTGTAACCATTCGAACTCGATAATATTACATACAGAGCTATTTTCGTAATAATAAATAATAGTTGTGACTTAACTGAAATATAGATAATTAACATAAAGAATGTAACATGGATTAATTTTTAAACATATTGATATACGTCTAATGTTTGTAGAAACTAAGGTGGTCTGAAGTCGATTCCAAGAAACTCGCCGCTGAGTACGAGCGGAACGCATTATTCCCATTAAAATCTGCATAAAAGCCCTCCGAGGCGGTTAAGTGGCAATTCTTGAGCCTGTAATCGCCCGGGAAGTCGTACTCTACTCACATGGCCTCCACTTATGAAAAGCACGTCGCTGGCAGCACCTTTAGAATAACTTCCTTTGGAAGAAATTTGATGGCTTTATTAATACCACGTGAATGAAGGCAAAAAGGATACTTTACCGCTAAATATTTAATGTTCTTTTTTGTGTTTTTTTTTTCTTCTCTTGTGTTCCGCATTTTTTTTTCTTTATTAAATTAAAATGAACTACACTTAAAATATAAGTGCTATCTTAATCTTGATCTTTTCATACAAATTATTCAAGCTTTAAATGCGATAAAAACAAAGATTAATTATAGAGCTATTGTAATTTATTACAATAAACGTAAGTAACAAAGTAAATGTTTGGATATCGCTTCAAATAAGGCAATAAGGCAATTTTGAGTCAATTTTGAATCGCATGTATCAATATAAATGTACCATGAAGTTAATGTTAAGGTGGAACTATTTAATTTGACTCTCTGTGTTAAACATACAGCTTTAAAAATTCCAAATATCATCGAGAAGTCACCAATCATATCATATATACATAAGACTGAAATTCAACAGAACTAAATTTGTTATCATGCCTGTATTCTTCTTAAAATGACATCGTTATTGTTCAATGAAAATTGAAACTATTGATCATACGATTAACCTCATTGCGAAACTGCATATAGAAAGTTATAAATAATATGGTAGAAGTTCAAGATTTTCAATATCTAGTAAGTACTTTCACCAGTTTTCATCGTAATATTAATAAAATAAATTGTGGGTATTGACTGATGTTTTGCAGTGATCTGAAGTTAATTCTGTTAACAAATCCTTTATTGTGTAATGTCCAAGACTAGAATGAACGCATTGAGATTTTGTGATTGCTTTGATTCTTGATGAAAATAATCAAAATCAACTAAATACTAGGCATGATAATGATGAACGATGGAATGAAGTTTTTTAATATTTTACATTGGGATCTTCAATTTCAAACTTTGAACATAATGTTGCAATGAATAGTTGAGAATGCCTTGGATTGACGGACATTATTGGATATCTATTCCTTGAAGATTGATGGTAATTTTATACAGAATAAGGTTGTTGAAAGAATGATGAGATAAGATACACAACCATTTATTGTCTCTGTCATTTATTTTTTTTCGGTCTGATTTTTTTGTCATAAATGACAGAAAATATAGCGGCTGTGAACACTGCAACTACTTCTGATAACAAAAAGTATCAACTGGCTGTTGTACTGATGTTAAAGAGCTGCCAGTACATTTTTCAACCAGATATTTTATAGCACTAGCTCGTTTTTAGATTAGGTTGTTGTGGTCTTGAGCATTCAGAATAAGCTATTTGATTTGGATTAGATGAATCACGATATTATTGGCACATAGCTAATGCAGTGCCAACTCCGTGAATGTTTTCTGCATTGTTTGATAACACTGTGACTATGATATGTTCTTGGTTTCCTAGTGATTGGTTGAATTGTAAATTCATCTCATTTTCATATTTTCGCATTTTTCTCGATATTTATGCATCTGGCAGTAAAAGTGAAAGAGAGCAATATTGTTTAGAGTAAAATTTGCTACAACTTTTGTTCTAAAAGCTTTTCTGTAATATGTTCCAATCCCGAGTTATACCGTTAACAACTAGTAAATTCAATCAGTACTAAATTCAATTGCTCGTCAGCATGGTTAATACGTTTTTATAAACAATTACGACAAAATGGCAACAAAATATGAGAACAATCATTAATTATATACTAGAACTGATGAAAGAAAGATTATGCATAAGCAGATCTAGCCTATCTTATTTTTGTAGGAATAAATTAAAAATGTCCAAATTTTTCAAGTGTGCACTCTGCGCTAAAAAATTTGACAGTATTTAACAAGTAGGATACTCCTCCATTTGTACTATATTGTTTGTGTATTTTCAAAAAACTTAAATCCCCGATTTTCGGAAACAAGTGTTTATCTCAAAAGCTCTTCTAAGCAACTTCAACCCAACCCATCAAGAGATGGGTTCATCGTTTTGTTAACAATCACCATAGAGAAGGGTTTCCACAAACTCTACATTATAAAAATTCTTAACTCGTTGTTACTTAACGTTTACACACACTATTCAAGGGCATAGGAGTCGAAATTTATTTACAAATTTGAATCAGACTCATAACTTGAGTAATTTAAGATGATAATGACCCATATCATATATCACATTAAAATTTAGATTTCCAGTTTGTGATAGATGTTGTAAAGATAATCTGTATATTACATAATTTCTTATTTATAATGAAAATTAATGTGCACACAACAATGACGAAGTACATGATTGTTCAATAGATACTGAAATATGCAAAAAATAACTGTTAAAGAGAAGGTTGTAATAGCAGGCCAGTAACACTTAGGTAACATATAATTATTACTGTTACACAGTTATTGTTATAGGTGCATACAGAAAAATGGTTTCAAAAATTCTTCGATGTTCAAAAAATACAAAGCAATACGTTTAAACATTCTAAAAGATCACGTTATATCTCAGACAAAAATAAGGACACCTATGGTTGTAGTATCAGATGATGCCTCTAATTGTAGCAGAACTGTTTTAAAATGTCATAGTAATTAAATTACAGATAAAGAGTGAAGTACTGCAATAAATTTAGGTTCCGAGATTGTTATAGATGTTGCAATAATGTGTTTGGATGAAAACAAGTAAAATGCAATCTCAACTCATTGAGGTGGATGATAAAATATTCTGTTTGGTTGGTACTCGCGAAACCAAACAAAGAATAAAATACTCTTGACAATGCGTTTGCAATTAAATTTTCAAAATTGGCTCACTTCCATGATTACATGATATCCGTTAATTCATTACATGTGTTTTGCGGTTTAAAGGTGTCCAAATAGATTACCGTTTCATTTGTATGCTTTGTACGATTTGTTGCGAAAAATTTAATCTAATTTATAATAAATATATGAACAATTTGTAATAAGAATGAATGTTTCGATTATAATATATACTTGTTCGTTCTAAGTTAAGGTTTTAAAGTCGGCCACCGTGAATCGTCCCCGTACGAATTCCGATCTTAAATACATGAAGATTACAGCTTAAAACATTAAGTTACACCGACAACGCTGTAGGTGAACTTGGCGCGATAGCGCAGCGGACCAGTTCGTTAAAAGTCTTTGCCGACGACGAATCACCGTCGCTAATCGATATGACTGGACGTCGGCGGCGGCACATCAAAGGGTCGCGTTAGTCACACCTGCCAGTAGGCAACTAGCGACCTCACATCCACCAAACACAATGATTTGGCGATATCCATTAATAATAATAATACCGAATAACTCTCTCGGCCGAGAAGGCCGTCCAAAAAATGAACAAATCTTTGGGCTTGCGGCTAAATGTCGAACAAGAAGACGATCAAGTCGATCGGATACATGCAAATCGAAAATCTAGTTAGCTGGTGCGATTAGGATTGTTTTTTGTGTGCGGGCGGCCTCTACCGGGAATCGAACGGGGACGGTCAAAAAATTAATGGCGTTTCCAGACGGGACCATAAACAATGGAATTCTACGGTTTTTTCGTCGTAATTAATTTATCTCGGCCGTTTTCCAAGAAAACCGGGGAAATGTCTTCTTTGTTGGTTCTCTCAACAAAAAATTGCTCCTCTTCTAAGAATACAATTTTTAACGCGATCTGTCAATTTTATACAATTTCAATTTTGAATACTCGCCACTAAATGATGTACTTTACAATTTAAGTAATCAAAAACAATTTTTTTATTTCTGAAGACAATGAGAAGGTTCCGTTGAAAAAAAGTGCAAAAACTGAGCTTTTTTATTTAATCTACAAGATGAAAAAAGACAACGGTGATAATAACATATTTTTCTTATAGTCTAGTAAACTCAATTTAGTACCAAACGAATGTTTCTAGTTCTAGGTCTAGTGTTAGTTCTAGTGACAGTGCTAGGTAGTGCTAATTAGCACTAGATATCATTACCTTGCATAATTTTATTTAACTAAAACTAGAACTAACACTAGACCTAGAACTAGAAACATTTGGGTTTAGCCGTGCGTCTCTAAAGACGGCAAAACCCGAATGATTCTAGTTCTAGGTATAGTGTTAGTTCTAGTTTTACACTTACACTGTCACTAGAACTAACATTACACCTAGAACTAGAAACATTTGGGTTTAGCCGTATGTCTCTTAAGACGGCTAAACCCGAATGATTCTAGCTCTAGGTATAGTGTTAGTTCTAGTTTTACACTAGCACTATCACTAGAACTAACACATTACCTAGAACTAGAATCATTTGAGTTTAGCCGCACGTCTCTAAAGACGGCAAAACCCAAATGATTCTAGCTCTAGGTATAGTGTTAGTTCTAGTTTTACACTAGCACTATCACTAGAACTAACACATTACCTAGAACTAGAATCACCTAGTACTAGGTCATATGTTAGATCTAGTGACAGTGATAGTTAGCGCTAGTTAGCATTACAGGTTGCGCTAAATGATGTACTTTTCAATTTGAGTAATCAAAAACAATTTTTTTTATTTCTGAAGACGTTCAGAAGGTTCCTGAAGATGACTTGTTAGAATCGAAACCGGTAGAACTTAAAGTTTGTTGCATATTAGGTTGGCAATACCAACCAGTGTGATGTACAACATGTAAGATGAAGAATGACAAGTTAACTCAAGTGAATACGAACATTGTAAAATAAAATAATTCTAAATTTGTTATAATAATGTAGTTGTGAAAATCCTGACTTTTATTGACAGAACGTAACAAAATTAAAATATGTATTAATGGAAAAAAAGTGTAAAAACTGAGTTTTTTATTTAATCTACAAGATGGAAAAATACAACGATGATAATAACATATTTTTTTTATAGTCTAATAAATTCAATTTAGTACCAAACATTAAAAATAATCAATACTTTTAAAATTCTTGCACTAATTCAATTATACCAAGCGTATTATGCCTGCTGATGTCACCATTCGAAATCGTCGATTGCGTGTTTGGGTGTTTTGCGCGCGCACGCAAACTTTAGGGTGGCGAAAGGGGTGTGTTAGGGGGCGGCGGGCGGTGGCGTCAGTTAACGCCGTTATACGGGGGCGGTAGCCAAGGGAGTTGGCGTAGTGCCGCGGGGTGCCCGGAAGGGGGCGCTAACAATAACTCTGAGCTGCGTGACACGCTCGTAATAAATACGGTCTCCCGACTCCCGCTATTTTCCACCCGATTTAATCCTGATGAGAAAATGAGCATTCCTTGCGCTCAGGATGGCGAAAGGAAGAGAGAGGATTTACCCCCGTTCTCAAACCCCTCTCAAGTTATAAATCCGGCGTTGGTGGCGTTTTAGGTGTACCCGTCGGAAAATCTTGTGGAAATAAAGTAGCGAACAATTAACGAACGTTTACATTAAAATTTGTTTTCTTTTTATAGTTTCATAATTATTTAAGATTCATTTTGTAAAATTGCCGTGAAGAATTCGAACAATTTCAAAGCGTATAGATCAACAACGCATTTCAACTGAACACGAAATGCAGCGTGAAATGGTTTAAAGGCTCGCGTACGCGGCAAGAAAAAGTTAATAAATTGTATTTAATACGGGCGCGCACTAATTTAATGGGGTGTCAAAACGGCTCGGTCGACGGGTGCGCCTTTAAAGTCGCGCTGACAGAGTTATTCGTCTCTAAATACCGGTAGCGTTTACGGCGGATTCCCTCCTTCTGCTTCATCGTCTTCCACCACCGCGGTCGGTCTTTCAATATTTCGAGATGGTGCCGCGTATATGACTTCCATGTGGACGACGACGCACGTCTCGCGACCACGACGTCTAAATTTAAATACTAATTAGTCCCAAGTGAGAAGGAATCCTCTCACTAATATCTGCCATTAGCGGTCCGCTTCGGCTCGTAATAATAAAACGCGGCGGATCAGTCGCTATTTTAATTGGTTTTTAAGAGCGGCCAGATTGTTTGGTTAATTGTTCCGAACGCCGCGCCGTGTTTCGCTATTTTTAATTTAGTAATTTATCGCTCCCGACTGGGCAACTTTATTCCTCCGGGGCCTTTGATGGTGATAAGCACGCCAAATCAGGTCTCATTAATGGACCTTTAAATAACCAATGAATTTTCACTACCACTTCTATTCTACCTACTGTAAATTTCACTTAAGATGCAATATACTAAACTATATTTCCATAGAAACTAGGGCGTACCTACTTACTTTCTCCCACATAAAACACAACATGCCAATATAATTTGACATTACAGTTATAGCTATATATTTGTTATAGTTCAATAAAAACATACAATAATCTAGTGCTGAATAACAAATAAAACTAGACTAACACTAGCACCAAAACTAACACTAGAGCTAGAACTAAAAACATTCCGTTTAGCCGTGCGTCTCTTAAGACCGCTAAACCTGAATGTTTCTAGTTATAGGTCTAGTGGCAGTGCTAGGTAGCGCTAGTTAGCATTAGATATCACTGTGTTACATATTTTCATTGAATTAAAACTAGAACTAACACTAGATGTCAAAGATGTCCCCAAGGGAGAGTGTTATCACCTCTACTAACAAAAAATGAATTCAACATTCAGGGGTATGCTGATGACCTGGTAATCACAATCCGAGGTAAATATGATACAATAATAACTCAACTAATGCAGAAAGCCCTACTACTCACCAGTACTTGGTGTAGAAGCAATGAGCTGAACTCGAAGAAGGAAACTACAAATAAAAGTACCCTCCATTCAAACCAGAACTATTAAAATCCTAGGAAGGAACTGTGGTCTCAAACCACGAATGGCTCATTGGGCCTACGTAGCAATAATCACACCCATGATTCTAACGCTTCGTTGGTTTGGTGGCCAAAAACAAAACATAAGACAGCACAACAATAGCTGGCACAAATCCAACTTTTAGCATATCTTAACATAACGGGTGCAATGAGATCTTGTCCGACGGCTGCTTTGGAAGCTCTATTCAGTCTCACAACACTCCGTTTATATATATACAAAAGGATAAAGCTTCAAGTGCCTTATCAGTTAACAGTTTCTTCACTCAAGTTGATGCAGGGGAACCTCAGAGGACACCTCGAAATCTTCAAGGACCCATGTCTAAATCACCTGATTGAAATTAAAACGGACCTCATACCGACAGAATACAATTTTAACCTGCCGTATAAGGTCATATTTAGAAGCAGGGATTATTGGGCGAAGGGTACACCGATACTTCAAAGACAGTTAAATCCGGAGTAGGTACGCACTGATCAGAGCATGTACCAGCAACCTGAGAGAACTCGCTAGGGGCAATGATGTTACCCTATGGTAGGTTCCAGGTCACAGCAACATTGAGGGCAATGAGCAATTTTCCTTTGCAAAACCATCCAATACACTACTGCAGTCATATTGCGAGTTATATGAAATTCCCGGTATAATAAAACTTAATACAATTTCTACGCACAACAATTCAAATTAAGTTGAAAATCTAAAGTTTGACTTTTCTATAAAGTATAGATTTTAATGTATTGGTTAGGAAAAAATCTTGAGGATAACGTCGCGGAAATAATTTGTACAATAACACTGTGCAAGAAAATTTTGGTCGTGGTTTATCCTAAGGTTCTCATCTATTGTCCATTGTTCAAGCGCCACAAAACTGCTAACCGTTTAGAAATAAAAATTCTTTTGGGCTCAGAATAAACCATTAACCATTTTTTCTATTCTTTTTACCACATCGCGAGTTAAAACTGGCTGTGGGCTAAGCGCAACTTCTACTCATAATCCGCTATGATGATCTCTAAATGATATTTTACACCTTAGCTTAAAAGCTTCCAGGTGATAATTCAAAACACTTCATGAACATTTAAACTGAATTAGGATAAAATTGATAATTTTGAGTAATTGCCAAACCTCTCTTTGTATTCTCCAACGTTCAAATTTGCGTGTTTTGGCCACACTTTCTTCTTGTAATGGTCATTATTACTACTATTATCCCACTACTTCAGACAATGGATACTTTATATGGCGCCCTCTGTGTACGTTGGAAAAATTTCTATTTTATAACTTCAACAAAAACTTTCCAAATACATTATTTATAGAAAACAATTTTATTCATACATAAATTTCAATTCATGATCTCCTTAGTGGAATCGCTTACCCTACTTATCACTAGAAGTTATTTTTGAAATTGATGGGATAATATTAGTGTAAGTCTGGGCTCGCCTACTTTTAAGAAAGCTTTTGACTTAATTTATAAACCAACCAAGCATTTTTTACATCTATGATGAGGTTTTCTTCTATGACATAAGAAATATATTCCACAACACATAGCTTTGTAAGACCCATTTTTTGATAATTCAGAGCTGAAAAACATTCTTTTTCTCAGAAAGAGGCAGATGTAGAATGTTTGGCCTAAGCGACTCTTTTTTAAACAGAGTTGGTAAAATGCAAGATTTATTAATTTAACCCCGATTAGTACATGACTGGATGACATAGCTTTATTGCGAGTGACTAGTCTCCAATTGAAACTTCTTGCGATGTTCAGCTTGGTTCTAATAAGCATATCGAATGACTCTAACGGATATAGAGTCATATAAGCCATTCTGAATGATTTTGGTCAAGTTTTTCTGAAATCTTTTCAGCAGCCATGTTAATTGAAATGCTGGAATAACTAAGATATCAAGATTTTACACTGTCTAGTAGTCGTAATGTCTTTGGCCGATATTTTGAATGTCTTTGCGTGACGTATAAATAAGTAGACTCTGAATGAGTCTTTCTACAATTGCTATGGTTGATTCTAGCTGACACTGTGAAGTCATTTAGTCATTTGAAGTTCATTTAGATATTTTAAATTACTTTAACCGATACTTACTGCGCTTTTCCGCAATTTTGTATGACTCTGGCTGGCTATTATTCAGAGATGGCCTTTTTCAAATAACTCCAATGAATTCAGGCATTCTGAAAGTATTTCAAATATGTGCCAATTTTCAACACATCATATCCACTGAAATTTTGAATAACTCTGACAGGCACGCAGTCATTAAGGTTATTCAGGGCGTTCGAAATGACTCTGTCTTCTTTTCTTTGAGTTTAGATGAGTTTTCTCAGTAAGAGTCTTTATGGACGATTCAAAGTAACAAGTAATTTAGATGTTTTTGATGTTGTGGTATTGTGAGGATTAATTGGACTTCATTCCCATTCACTTTGCCAAATAAATTTTCAGTACATAGTGAATTTTTGTATCATTTTCATGCACACTACCTTTTCTACTACAAGAACAAACCTTTGCTGGCTTCCATGACAGCAACTTTAATATTGTTCGACGTCTTTCGCTGATAAGTAGAACATGATGGGTTCCATATTCCTTCATACATGACACCTAGAAATGTCTTACTAGAAATACGCTACTACACTACTTAGTTTGTATCTTGCGGTGATCGCTGTTTTTGCCCTTCATCATTGTTTTAAAACGAAGGGGATAATGGCTAAGTAAGGATGATTGAATTTATCAGAAAAAAGTTGGTTGAATCATTTCTCAGTTTAATACAGATTTATCTACATAGTTAGACATTAGTTAATCCTTCGTTTAAATCGTTTAATATCCAAATAATATATTTTTAATCAAATGATAATCGTATCAACTTAATAAATATTTGATTCTAAATATAGAATACGTGGTTCTACATAAAACTTGATCTTGTAGGTCGTGTAGGTGTCAATATAAAATAAACTGGCGAGAGATTATTTTAATCGAGGTTCCGATCGCGGTGCCCCGCAAATAAGGGCCGGTCGGTGATGAATCGGGCAGCTCCTGAAGTGGCAGGAGCAACTAAAAGCTCAGTGCACGAGCTGGAGAAGGCGCCCCCGGACGAAAAACGACGCCTTGCTCTCACGCGCCAATATGTCACTATTACGCTGGACAGATCGCTTTTAATCTGGATTACGCTTTATTTGTTTGTTTGGGACCCGTTGGGCGAGTTAAGGTTCCGATCGCTTGCCTTTATCCGTTCGAAGCAAATCAGTGATCGCACCGCTTCGTTTACATTTACGAGAAGAACCAATAATCGTCATTTTATCGAGCAGTCATTTATCTCTCTTCTCAAAACTTGTTTAAATACATCACTTTAAATTCGGTCGTTTCTTTGAATTAGTAAAATACAATTCTTGTTGTAAATAAGTATTATCGCGTCTCTTTTTATAAAGAACGTATTAAATAATATTTAGCCTGAAAAAGATATTGCGTGAGGATTTGCAAAACATGTTATGGCGTGCCGCCCAACCATTTAGCGAATAACAATCTGTTATCTTATATGAAAGCGGCAGTTTTGCCGTTTCCGTTATTTTAATACGGCCGAGAATTATTGCCGGTTTTGAATTTAATATTCATCCTGTTTACGGGTATTTTTTTATTTGCTGTAAGCGAAGTCTTATTTCGCACATATCGACCATATGTAGTATTACCGAGAAGTTAAGACAAACAACCCTCAGGAAATAAGAAAAAAAAATACTAAAGAAGCTAATTTAAAGCATGTCATATTTTCTTGGAAAACCTTCGTGATTGTTACATTTATAAACAAGGTAATTATCTCCTTTTTTTACTTTATGATTATGATTTTTTATTTCTTAATGCTTATTTTTATAAATCACATTGACAGATGGTTCCATAATGAACTTCGGTTGAACCTAAAACGCAATCTTCACATCGGCAAGTCTTCATGTTCATGGCATTATTTAATCGTTCCTGGCGTTCCCTTAATTTTTTTTGTTCAATTTTACACAGATCAACCGGATTTGCTTTGATTGTTTGAAGTTCACTTATCTTTTGATTAATGATGTCGGTTTGTAACTCATTATACCGACAGTTTAACATGCACAATTTTTCCTTCAATTTTTTATTTTCCTCAGATAAATCGTTGAAATATTTATTGGCGTGATCAAGCTGATTACGAATAAACTCGAGTTCCTTTTGTTGCATTATTCGCGTATCTTCTTTACTCCCATGCTCACGTCGAAATTTTTCTTCTAAATCACGAATTTTCTTTTTCTCGTTTTCGATTTTTTTCTTCATCCGTTTTTCTGTTTTTCTTCTAAGATATACTATATCCCCCATGGTATTTGCAATCTCATCTTCAAGCATGTGATTGCTTTCTTCTAACCTTGCATTTATGCGTTGTAAAGTTATTATTTCATAATCTCCGGGACCCGAATAAGCTTCTCTAATTTCTGCGCGCTTTTCAAAACATTTTGCAGCGCGAGTTAAATTATCTATTTCTTTATTTAATTGAGTTTCATTTTTCAACATTTCTTGAATCTTATTAACATACTCTATATCATTTGGATCCACATTAACTTTATAAAATTTAGCGGGCAATTTAGGTAGAGATGAAGATTGTGATTCGCACGAACAACTTTGTGAGGAATCACTTGATGATTGGATTGAATCACATTGACAAATTGTTCCATATTTAACTTCAGATGAACCTAAAACACAATCCTCACATTTACATATCTTCTCATTTTCATTAGTGGTGTCATCACGCAAAGCAATGCAATCTTCACATTCACATTCTTCGGAGCTTTCATTACTTTCTTGATTTTTTTCGATACATGGATCAGCTGGGTATGAATTTCCATTTTGCAAGAGTGGTAATACTTGAAAATCGGTTTTCATAGTCTGTAGGATATCCTTTATCATTGATTGATCACTAAGCTGGTGATTAATTTTTCGATGTGCTTTACGACAATTGTCTTGAAACCAATTTTTCATGATTGTATTGTTTATTCGATGATAATATGATAAATTTTACATTGAATTTTGAGTGATGTTTAATAATAGTCGAGATTATGAGGTTATATTTGACACTCATTTTAGAGTTACTTTGGTTATGGATTTTATTTATTACAAAGAATTGTAGTCTTTGTAACCTCTGCCAACCTCTGCATGGTGTGCAATCTTACTACTATAAAAATGTAGACCCAGGTTTTAGTACCCTCACAATCCACTGGATGACGTTGTAGACTGAATTTGTAGCAATCTGCATTATCTACACAAACAAAGCGCTTGTAGCCATAGAAAAATTTATACATATATTATGTAACGTCAAACTCAAAGGTGAAAGCAAACGTCACATTTTTGTTTTGTCGGTTGGTGTGATAACTGGTGATAACCCCGTTGTATAAGCAAATATTCTTCCTTACTTTCCTTTGGCTAAGTGTTTTATATCCTTTAGTTAACTGTTAAATAAACTAGGGCTACTTTTACCACCTCTTCATAGCTTTATCCGATAGATAAATTTAGCCAATGAGAGCAATATATATTATATTTATAATTATGAATTTTGTCTTGGAAAAACTTTAAATTCATATTTTTTTGCATTTATTTGTAAAATGTACTTGACCTCTTCAAAATAAAGTATTGGTATAAACCGGTATAGAAATACCTATATTTAAATTTCGCGCTTTAACCTAATTAGTTCCCTCACAATCCCCTTGGGAGCGCTGAATGTACCAAAAAATAGTGGGGAGATGACCTTCTATATACATAATATATATAAATTTTTCTATGAACCTCTGTGCTTAATGCCAGAGAGACAAAGCTTTTAGTAATTTGAAGTGTGTATGGATCGTGTAATAATGGTAATTTTGACAAGTGCAAGATTAAATAACACAAAATCTTTTCTGTGTGGAAAATTGAAGTATTTTCACAAGAATTTTTAAGGAAAGTGTAACTAGAAGCGAGGTATCGATGAAATATTAGCCTTTCTGTTGAAAACCTTTTAGAAATTTAGGAAGGTTTAGGAAAAACTACAACTTCACAGTTAATTTATTAATTAAGGAATTTTTTCAAAACGAAGTTAATAAAAAAAAAATATATTTCTCGATGGTAAGACCTCTTGAAAAATGGTGACACATGTTTACAGCGATTAAAAACATCGAAACACCAAACTCCGGATCGTTTAAAATTAGTCCCAAACGCCCCCGGTCGTCCCAAATTGGTTCCTAATAGCCCGACTAGATGAGATTCAGGGTAACGTATCTCTTTCCCGGGGGCACTAGATCTCAGTAGATTTATGTTGTTTTGGGCGGCTGCGTGTCACAATTCTGCGGTGCCCTCCGAGATTTGGGACCGTCGTTTTGTCAATTTGCCCTGACGTACCCATTTGTCTCTCAACGGTGGCGTTATAAGTTCCTTCTCTTTTCCACCCTCTTTCTCATTTTGCATCCTATCCTCATTCTCTTCTCTGTGTTCGAAGAGCTTTCATCGCTTGGCGCGTCTATGTCGTCGTCAAGGATTGATTAGGTGTCCCAGAACGCAACCAACGAAAGGTACGATTGATAAATATTCGCCGAGGGAATTCATTTGGAGGAAACTGGGAAGAAAGCGAAAGTGTAGAATTTCATTTTTTTTTTAATTCCTATTCGGTTACATCACTCTCGTTTTAGATACGCCCGTAATAATTGCGTATACGGTTTATCAAAATCGCGCGATGAAATACCGCCGTTATAGCGAATAGCGAGCCGCTGGCGAAAAGCAATCAACTTTCATTAACATCGTTACCGATAATTGCCCCTTTTAGGTGATTACACAAATGCGCTATATTGCGTTGGGTTTTGATTAGTTACTGTGTGCTGGAATTCGAATCTGTCTGTTTTACTTTATTTAATATCTACCAATCAATTCTTTTCTAATTTAAGTAAATTTTCTTATGTAATATTTAAGTTCTAATAAAAAGATGGCGTCCACCACATTAAGGGCTGCTTTATGTTTGGCGGATCTTATCGTTGAAGAGGGAATTAAGGGCACGCCTTGACGGGATAGCGGCGCCTCCCGGCGATCGTCGGCAACGATAACAACGAAGGAAAGCGCCGGAGCGTGGAGCGGTGCTTTTATGGCCGACGTAAACGCTCGGATTAATTAAATTCGTACATGAGACGGAGAGAATTCAATTTGACGACCTCCGAGGTTGCTGCCGTTGCGTTCTAGTGGATTTACTGGATGATAGCGGCGCCAAACGAGGACGTTGTCTTTCTGCTTTTACAACCACGAAGTTATAAGAACAATGTGTTCTTACTCGAAACAATCAGGTGTTGAAATAAAATAAAAATAAAAACAGTATAAAAGAAAGGTTGAGAAAGAAAAATATATTTAATTATGTTCAATTAACATTCATTAATCATCTTTTATTACAAGATAATGGATTTGCAATCATTTAGTTTAAGTGATTTAATCATTATTGTAATCGCTTTCTGGATCACTATTGAGATTAAAAAAGTCGTAAATTATTTGAACACATAAATTAGTCGATTGACGTGTTAATGATTTTCTTAGTAAGAAAAATGTGTTTACCATCTTGGGAGGTCCCAATGGTTTAAACTTTGACCCACCACTCAAGTACAATTTGTCCAAAATGACAGACAACTTCCTCCTTTTCTCAAGTGTCTATTTTAAACTAGCGGTACCCGAGGATAGGTACAATAGAGCATCAAGAAACAATGCAACAATGAGACGTGCGTAATTTGATCTTTCTTGTTCGGGAAAGATTGAGATGTAATAACAGGAATTATTGGTGCACCAATATGTTATGATTGAACAACTTAATAGACTTGAAGACCTCATGTTTCCTAACAAAGTGTTGTTATTAATTTGTGAATCAAAGTATTATTAATCATAATTATGTTGTATAAACTAAATTGAAAAAGATTTACTAATATTAATATCTGATCACAAATTATTTCTCTACCCAATTGAAACCATTTGAAAAAGCAAATAAAACAGTAAGTTTTATGAAGTCACTTTAATTTCTTTAAATCAATGAGTAAAGTTATCAAGAAAGAATGTAACTTTGCGATAGCTTTAGGGGAAATCAATAAAGTCGGAACTCCATTGGTAACTTTCATTACTAATGGTGTTAGAGCAAACGATTGTACAACGTTAATTACGATGCATTGTATGAAGTGTTATTGGGAATTGAGTATTGTTGCGTCTCAGAGCTTCAAAATTTCTCTAAAAAATTCAAAACGAAAAAATTGAATCAAGTTAATTTTATAACTTCTGGGTAAAAGTATATATCGCTCACCATGCAACAAAGTTTAGTTTAAAATACCAATTACTGTTCATAATTGCAGATGGTGTATCAACATATATTCCTTCTATATCGATTTGTATGGTATTTGTTCCCCAACCCAATAAAAATTACTGATTACTGAAAAGTTGTAGATGAAGAACTAATTAGAAGATTTTGGTTTTGACTGATTTTCAACTTTGTGTATACAAAATTCTATAATAGTGACTCATTATTTCTGTATTAGAACCTACGAAGATAAATCTTTCGTATTTATGCAAAAAGGTAATCGCCTAACTATGCACGTTTTCACACCTGATCTGTAACATTTTTTCTTTATTGAACACATTTATGTCATTGGTTTAGATAAGCTCTAAATTTTTTGTTTAACAAGAATTACGAATTTGCAAGCATACATTAAGTAGATATTATGGTACCATACATTAGAGTGCTTTAGAGAGGTGCATTACTGCTTTTGCAGAGTACTTGTTTACTTGCTGCAATCGCGACCACAATATAGAGTGTCTAGATACCTCTCAGTCATAGTTCTTGTCCTGAAATCAACTACAAACTTTATAATGGTAAGAATAGGTAAGGTTCATCATTTGTTAGCATAAACTTGAATGGAACACTGTAATTAGAGTGTCTTCTTATGGTATGATGCACTAAAAAACAATCTTCAATCATTTTGAAGGATCATCTGGCTCGTTTTCAATGTATATCATTATTTCATTGTTGAAGAATCATAAAGAAAAGGGGGAATCGTAACAATACCCTGAAACTGTAAGCCCAAACTGAACCAACGGAGTACTGCGATGACATAATTCCATGGAAATATCATATTTAGCAAACTTTTGGACAAATGATTCTTTTTGGCAGTTCCCTTCATTGCTGTTAAAGTGGAATATGATAATACCAAAGCTGTATAAAAAACAATGCAGAATACGATAGAACATTTCATTTTAACACTTCATTTACCAAACAATAATTGCCTTCAAAGGACGCTCTTTCCTGAAGCAGTATATGCCTATAAAGCCTGTTAAAAGACGCTAAGAGAACTTTGATGCCTGGCGGACCAAGCTGATGAGTTGTTTTTAAGTATCGCCGAAATAAATCAGTGTTATTCACATTGAATGTTATTGGTAATTAATGAATTAGCAAAAATATGGACACTACAACTGGCCAAATTTAATTGAAGTTGTAACACTGTCAAAACTTAGCAATTGATCAATTATAATAAGTAATATTAAAATGGGTACAGTGTTAAATTGCACCAAATTATTACTAGCAAGTAAACGACATAAACAATGGTGGACAAGCTGGCAAGCACTAAGCAGTTTGTACATAGTAAACTGTTGAGAAAATATTTGCACTTTATGGCAAGTATTATGAAAACACATATCAAATGGCAGCTTAATGCAAGAGGTAGTTTACGTGACAAAAATGTCATCAGACTTATTTGGGACCTGAGTAGAAAAATCAGGAAAAATTGGGTGAATCTTATTCCACTGCTCCGAATCGGAGGTAATAAGCTGTTTGAGATGCCAGATCATATACTAATAATATGCAACATCTGATGTGGCAATCAACAGACTGATACCAGGGCGAGTTTGCACCTATTTCTTAAATACTGCAAATGAGATGCCAAATCCCTAAGAACACTTAAGACGTGGCACGATTTGCATAGCTTATCGACAGCGGCTACGAATAGGTTAAGATTCATCGATTTCTCCAAAATAGGGTTGGCTTCAGTTTTCCTTACCATACATTATGTCTTATGATTTATTAGGTAGTGCCCTAATTTATGACACTGGTAGTAGTTAAATAATCATACTCGATGGAAACCCACCAAATTTCAGGAACGAGGTCGATGGTTTTTGTTATCGAAACATCTCCAAATGTTGTTAGGGCTTTTGCTCCAAAACTATCGAAATTACTGGCTAAAAAATAAGATACTGATTTATCTATAAATGTTTCAATACCTAATTGTAAAAGGTACATAAAGATAATACTAAAAAAATACTTCTGCGTTTTGATTTTTATGACTTATACTTATTTTGTTTGGTTACAGGCAAAGTGAAAAACAGGTCTAATTTGCATCGAACGAATATATCAAATAATATTCATACTTCCGCGTGTCACTTACATTGATTAAGGCGCAAATTACGGCAACTTGTCTCGCAAATGTGCACCTCACGTCGGCAAACATGTCGAAATGATCGCTGGCGCATTAATTACAGGGTACGATTAATGAAGTGTGTGTCGTATCGAAACGTCGTTGGTTTAACGGCTCACTTTTTAACGACCAATTTAAAAACACTTTTTTTTAGTGTAATTCATAATTTTAGTAACTAACAGCTTAATATGTTTTTGCAGTTTTTCCATCAAATTTGTCGGTTAACTTTCTATGATTGACGGTTATAAACGATTGTAAATTGATTCATAATTTAACAGCTTATTCGATAATAATAGTTTAGAACAGTTATGTATTTTTATTATTGTAAAGATGCGTAAACTGTTATTAATATTAATAATTGTTATCTATTATTTATATTGACGATTTAAATTTTAAACGGTTGAATTAAATGGACGTGTATATAACCGGCAAGGTTGAGATGTTAAATAATTATTATTAACTATATTTTGGTATATACGCAGACTAAACCCGCACAAATTGAGTTAATTGTAAGACAAATACGAGAGTTTCCACCGATGCCTTTTTAAAAAACCTCGCTTCCAAATTGTATAAATGCCAACAGCACGGTCAATTTAACACAACGGCGTTTTTAACCGGCTCTAATTAAATCAGTGCTCATTACGTCAAATTAAGGCTAAAGCAATTTAGCAGATTGGCAGAAATTGCGTAGCATTTCTCTTCTCATTTTTTTTTTTTAATTTTTTCCCCCCCGTCTAATAACTTTTTTTGGCACCAGAGTCAGATTGGTTGACTCAAATTACCGTGTACGACCTTATTTGACAATTTTAATTACTAAACTATCTATAAAATTACGATATTACACAAAAAATTTAATAACGGCAATAATAGAATGGACCATTAAAAGAAATGAAATGTAAATAGAAAATTACAACTTCTGTTCCAACTTAATGAGACGATGTTGGTTTCGGTGATTATTGGATGGCGATTCGAAGAGGTAGGCCTTCCGGAGGCCAAGTTCTTTAATTGTAACTCGATGCACGCGCCAGTGGTGGCGGCTACAGCTGGGGGCTTCTGCCGTTAGTATCGTTTACTAATTGACGTGGGCACGTACATGCTCGCCGCGACCCCCCACACGGGTGGTTGGGGATCCGGCAACTACTTGCGCACCCCTTCGATTGCGAAATAAGTAGCATCGTTCAAGAACCGGCCTCGGCTTTGCCAAATTGGTAACACGATCCATCATACCAAACCCTCACCCTCTAACCTCCCACTATTATTAAGTTCCAATAAAAACATTAATGTTTTCCTCAAAGTAACAATATTAAGAATTGTTAGTTTAAGATGTATTTTATTATTTTTATAATATAATGATCTTAATAGAAACTTCCAGCTTCCGCGACAAGACGATTTCGTCGCAGCGCAATTGTAGTTTTTCTATAAATAGAGAAGCTCACTTTTTTTATATTTCACGCATGTTCGTCGACGAAGTACCCAATTAACAGTTCTAACGAGAAACAGTGGCCGCAGGCGGTTTCCTTAGCAAAAGCAAGGAAAAACGCACGTGACGGTGTCACGGCAATTGACGGTAAACAATCCAGAACCAATTTATAATTGAAGGTAGTAATTTAAAGAATAGCAATTATTTTTTAGGTATTGTATAAAAGTCCTTCAAAACGTTTAATCAAAAAAAATAGGCAATGGTAATTTTTATTTACCATATTTTAAGGTTGTTCTAAGAGTTAACTAAAAAAATCGATAAATAAAAAATTAAAACAAAATTAAATATTTGGAAAAGAGCTTAGAACGAACTGAGACATCATGATGAAGTAAAAAACTTTTAATACAGATTTAATGCAGACTTAATTTTCCATAAAGCTCGTAGTTAAGATTTTTTAACCCCAGATATTTTATAAACCACTGGTTTAGATTTGATGGTTTTTGAAAATGGAAGCAATGAAAAAATTGTTTTCTCCAAAATGATATGGATTTAAAAAATGAATCTTATTGGAGCTATAGAACAGTGTTTGAAGTTAGGTTATGCTAAATTTTAAGTTTCCCAGATGAACAGTTTTTTTAGTAAAAATGTTTAAAGATCGTTGACTTTACGAGTTTTCAAAATAACGTTAAGGAAGAACATTCATATCTCCGAAATGGATTAGAATTGAACATTAAAACGATTTTGAGGTTATAAGAGATTGTTTCAGGTTAGGTTGTATCAAATTTTAAGGTTTCAAGTTGAACAGCTTTTTTTAAAAGAAATTTTATAAATCGCCAGTTTAAATTTTATGTTTTTTGAAAATGGAAGCCAAGAAAAAATTGTTTTCTCCAAAATGCTTTTGAATTAAAAAATTAAACTTTTTGGGGTTATAGAAGAATGTTTGAGGTTAGGTTATACTAAATTTTAAGTTTCCTAGATGAACCGTTTTTTTAACAAAAATGCTCAAATATCGTTGACTTGAACTCTACCGGTTTTCAGAATAACGTTAAGGAAAAACATTCATATCTCCGAAATGGATTAAAATTGAACGTTAAACTCATTTTGAGGTTATAAGAAACTATTTGAAGTTAGGTTGTATCAAATTTTAAGGTTCCAAGTTGAACAGCTATTTTACGAAAACTTTTATAAACCGCTGGTTAAGATTTGATGGTTTTTGAAAATAGAAGCAATGAAAAAAATTGTTTTCTCCAAAATGATATGGATTTAAAAAATGAAACTTATTGGAGCTATAGAACAGTGTTTGAAGTTAGGTTATGCTAAATTTTAAGTTTCCCAGATGAACAGTTTTTTTAGTAAAAATGTTTAAAGATCGTTGACTTTACGAATTTTCAAAATAACGTTAAGAAAGAACATTCATATCTCCGAAATGGATTAGAATTGAACATTAGAACCATTTTGAGGTTATAAGAGATTATTTCAGGTTAGGTTGTATCAAATTTTAAGGTTTCAAGTTGAACAGCTTTTTTTACAAGAAATTTTATAAACCGCCAGTTTAAATTTTATGTTTTTTGAAAATGGAAACCAAGAAAAAATTGTTTTCTCTAAAATGCTTTTGAATTAAAAAATTAAACTTTTTGGGGTTATAGAAGAATGTTTGAGATTAGGTTACACTAAATTTTAAGTTTCCTAGATGAACCGTTATTTAATAAAAATGTTCAAATATCGTTGACTTGAACTTTGCGGGTTTTCAGAATAACGTTAAGGAAAAACATTCACATCTCCGAAATGGATTAAAACTGAACGTTAAACTCATTTTGAGGTTATAAGAAACTATTTGAAGTTAGGTTGTATCAAATTTTAAGGTTCCAAGTTGAACAGCTATTTTACGAAAACTTTTATAAACCGCTGGTTAAGATTTGATGGTTTTTAAAAATGAAAGCCAAGAAAAAATTGTTTTCTCCAAAATGATTTGGAATTAAAAAATGAGACTTTATGGGGTTATGGAAGAATGTTTGAGGTTAAAATATACGAAATTTTAAGTTTCCTAGATGAACAGTTTTTGTAATAAAAATGTTTAAAGATCATTGATTTCAATTTATTGGTTTTTAACAGTAACATTAAAGAAACATTATTTTCTCCGAAGTGGATTTTAATTATAAAATAAAACCATTATCAGGTTATAGGAGGTTATGAGGTATGAGGTTAGGTTGTATCAAATTTTTTTCAAATCAAGAGGAACGTTTCTTTTTATAAAAAAAATGTAAAATGAGTAAAATTCTCTTCTTAAGTAAAATGAATATAAATTGAGTTAAAACCCAACCCAACTCAATCCAAACCAAATCAACCCAACTCAACCCAAACCAAACCCAACCCAATTTCCAAAATGAAATAGAAGTACTTTCCTAGCAAAACATAAGTGCTCTCTATTCACAAATTATATTTTTAGACACGATTCAGAAATACTTGGATGGATGGGTTTGATTAGATTTGACGATATTTTTCTTAATAATTGAAGGAAGGCACACAAGTAGAGAAAATATATTCTGAAACGATTGAATAGCAAACTTTTTTCTTAAGATTCTAAAGAAAATGCAACAAAATCCATGAACATCCTTCAAACAAATCTTGCTTGTTCTTTAATGTCATAAAAATGCGAGAAAGCCGATTATAAACCGCCCTACAGTTAAATCTTATTTAATGTTAAAAATGCTTTAATTAAATTATTTTGCATATAAGACATCCACTTCTCACATTACATTTGATTCATCCTGTGTAGACGAGAATTCGTTTAGATAATCCCAGCTTGTACAACGTAATAAGGAAGCGTCCAGTATCAAAGAGCAACCGCAAGATAGGAAAAAAGAACGGGTAATTTCATATCAATTACCTGTTAACTAGCCATCCAGCAGTAGTCTTGGTCGTAATGTTTCGTTTTTGGGCGCTTATCGACGCCGTAGACATGGCTATAGCAGTTCCGGGTATATTGCAATTTGCATCGTAATACGGTCCTTTTTGCCGTCTGGTGTGAATTTGCCAACGCGTACTCCGCAAAACAAATCAAAAAGTAAACGTCTACGGCCCGCAGATATGGGTTATAGGTTCGGTTATATCGGTATATAATTACTGAACCGGGCTTCCTCTTTCGTTCGTCTTAACGATATTATTACCGTTAATTAGGTTACAGATAGTTAGTGGTTCAATTTAATAAGGTGGCGGCAGTCTATGTGCCCCTCTTTAGGAATGTGTCAATCACCCATAAAGTTAAAAAAAAGATTTAAAATGTATAATAGTTTTAAGGGTGCTTAAAATTGAAAAATATGTCCATTCCACCTAAAACAACGTGTCAAATTACCGTTTCAACCTCCCAAAGAGAAGTTTTTAAGTAAGCAAACACCGAAACCCGACGCATATTTTGTCGAAAGATACGCCCCTATTTTGACACACAGAAATGTTAAACGCGCGAGTGGGTCGGACGAAGGTATAAGCTTCTTTCCGGCAAATTTACGACCTGCTGATAATATTTGAAGCAAAGTAACAGATACCATTAACCCAATTCCTTTATCTAAATTCAACCACTTAAAAATAATTTCTTATTTTTAGACAATTTTTACTAAAATTTCATTCAATTTTATGACATGAAACAAAACACTTAAACTTCGTGTAGTAATTTTTACATCCGACCTTCTTTTCGTACATGATTAGTACTGCTGGAAAAACACAAAAAGAAAAGACTCAAAAGCTTCAAGCACGTTTGCAAAGCGAACCTAGTAAAACGAGTTGGCATGTAATTAGCTTTATCATGATTTGAAACGAGTCGGTGAAGTGAAAGCACGAAACACGAAAGCTCCAACTTTTTGAACCCGATCTATACGAGAGAATCAATAAGGGAATTTTTCTTTTGTATGATAAAAGGAAAAAAATCTACTTAACCGTATTTAATTTATTACGTAATAATCTCAAAAATAACAAAAAAAAAAAACCCTTCATCAAATTCTTTGCATCTGTTCTCTCAAATGTGATTAATAGCCGTAAACGGGGTTGGGTTTGTTTTCGTTAACCCCCTGTTTAATTAACGACGATAATTAGGGGATACCAAAGATGCACACTCATTCCGGAAACTCCCAAATTAATTCAAGCTTTCAAAATAAGGGTTGATACTCAAGAAAGTTTAAAATGTTCTCTAGTGGATGCTTTTGTTGTATAGATTTTACTTATTATAATTCTATTTATATTAATATTTCAAATCATATTAATAATTAAATAATAGATACAATCAGAGTGTGATATTAACAGCGTCAGTGACGTTGATGGTTTCGATTGCAGCGCATCGGCCATAGGTGACCTTGACTGCTATATACCATGTTCGACAAAAATAAAACATCACGAGTCCATTAAATAATGGCTGAAGGTGATATAATTAATTCCACATCCATACAATATTGAGCAACACATATAGGAGCTACAATAGAAGAATATATGTGGAAGATATACCACATATAAAAGTTGAAGGTCTTGGTATATAATAGAAGCCAAAGCACTATAGTTGATACCAAGTGCACTCATCGTATCTTAAAGATATTAAGCATTAAATATGTAATCGGTTTCAAAAATCAATCAACGTATTTGTGTTAAGGATAAGAAGTCACGTTTTGTCCAAGTTGATTCGCCTGCAATAAATCATCCCGTTGAAAAATATCCTTGCTAAGCCTCGCGTAGATAGTGAGAAGTTGGGTTTAAAAAACTTTGTCGCAAGTATGATCAATAATTAAGGCTTTCTGGTACTTAATAGAACAGATTTATTTTATTATAAATTAAAGATTTTGATTCATTATTTTATATTTTTTTAATGATTCTCTCTTTTCCGTCTAATTAATCAGCAATGATCATCCATATTTCAGAAAACCGCAAGTTCATCAAATTTACAACCTCGATGCCCTTCCACACTAAGTAACTAATTTAGCTTAAAGCAGCTGCTCGCGCAGAATGCCGCCCTGTAATCTTGTACTAAATAGACTGTGATTACCGCATTTTAACATTCTTTGTCATTTTTAACTCCGGTCATCGCATTGATAAATTTGCGCCGTTTTTTATTCCATTTCCAATTCGACCCAAATTGAGAATTTCCAAAAAAGTAAAATAAAACAAAATAGGGTTGCTAATGATCGGGCTGTTTTTTGCGAAACGATTTCGGTTTTTACACACTGTCTCATCTTCAAGTTATTTATTGTTTTCTGTGAAAGGAACATACCGTGAAATTGTAAAGGTCACCTTGTTTTGAGGGGTCGCGCCGATTTCCGCTTTTGGAAGGACGAAACAAGGATTGTTTTGTACATTATACGCGATATAATTAAGAAGAGATGGAAAAACGTTTTTATTAGATTTTTTTGGTCGCCGTAATTACTTCTACTAGGAATAATCATTTTAGCCAAGGTTGAGATCGTTAAGGCGCCACATTAAAACGTTGATTTGTGTGACAGGTAAATAATGCTTTGGATTTCAGTTTTGGTTTCACTCAGGTAATCTGTTTATTGTTGTTAAGTATTTAGTTATGAAACGTTTTTTGTGTTTAAATTGGGCTACTGCTGTTTATTGCAAAAGAATTGTTATGGATTTGTTTGAAAAAAAATCTTTTCTTTTTATAAGATCATTACAGTTTAATAACGTGATAAATATCATCGAGTTAGATTTTACAAGTTTTTCTCCAAGAACTCTCTAAATTCTCCGGTCTTCAGGTTAAATTAATTAAAAACTAATCGATTAGCTCGTAGCAGAGTCGTCGCTTGAGGGGGCTTTAGTACCCAACTGAGTCCTCCTCCTCTTCTTCTTCAGGCGGTCGGTTTGTACAAAATGTTTACGAGTACACCTTAGCGGTCATTAATCGACATTAGAAACACTTTAAGGGCCTTTGTCGGCATCTTTCTTTCCCGCTTTCATCTTCAACTTAATCTACTTCTTTTAGTCTTCTTAGTAAACCTCAATATTTCATATAAAAATAAGTTATTTTTTTATTCGTGATTAATAAAATGCATATACATAATAAACCTTGTATATTTTAATAAGTACTTATTAAGCTTTCGATGTGATTACGATAACGTATATATAGATTGAGGATTTCAAGGATTACTACTTTACTATACGATGTTGGAGCGGATTTTAAAGACCTTCTTAAAGATCAGAGGCGGTTGAGTGACAGCAAACGGCCACCGCGATCGTGAGCCGGCGCGTATCGTTAGCGTAAAGGCCGATTAAAACTGACACGATTCTCTCTACCTTCCCTTCTTCTTTCCAGAGGAATCCCTTTGGCGACCGTTCTGCGCTGTGAAATCGACCGTTCATCAACGGACAAGACCGCGTGGCCCCTTTCGAGGTTCAGACCGTTGCCGGCGTGAAAATGACTTACGATTTTTTGACGAAATCGATTAGGTCTCGTACCATTTCGATTCGGCGGCATCCTTTGATATTAACATCTTTAAGAAGTAACTATAGCAAAAGTTTTATAACAAGAACAAATTTTTAATGGTAATAAGTGTAATAAAGAGAAGAATTATATTTCTTTTGTGTCATTTATTAAATTGATCCTAAAAGATTCTGTGAAGTTAAATTGATTTTTAATCAGTCTTACAATTAGATGTTAACAACATCTAAGACCAATATCTATCGTTGTTATAATTTAAAAATTTGTATCAAATGGAATACTTGAAATATTTTAGTTGAATTTTCATGGATTATAAACAAAAGTATCAGCTTTCCAAGAAAAGTGGTTATTTTCAAAAATTTCTTTTGGTTTTTGAGGTAACAATCTTTTAAGTGAACCTCAATTCTTACTGTTTACAGTTTTTTCGATTATGTTTGGAACATTGTGACAACTCGGTTTTTCAGAAAGTAATTATGAAAACTGTAAAAGTTATTAAAAAACGTATCTATTTTTCAATAAAATCACCTAATTTGAAAAATTACTTTCAGTTATTGAGATACAAGCTTCTGAATTTGATTAAAATTGTTTGCAGACTTTAAATTCTTCTGGTATAAATTTCAAAATGTATAACAACTAGGATCCTTGGAATATTGTTATTTAACTTTCATAGATTATAAATAAAAGTGCCAGCTTTCGAAAAAAAGTGTCCATTTTCAAAAATATCTTTTGGTTTTTGAGGTAACAATCTTTTAAGTGAACCTCAATTCTTACTGTTTACAGTTTTTTCGATTATGTTTGGAACATTGTGACAACTCGGTTTTTCAGAAAGTAATTATGAAAACTGTAAAAGTTATTAAAAAAGCGTATCTACTTTTCAATAAAATCACCTAATTTGAAAAATTACTTTCAGTTATTGAGATACAAGCTTCTGAAGTTGATTGAAATTGTTTGCAGACTTTAAATTCTTCTGGTTTAAATTTCAAACTGTATAACAACTAGTATCCTTGGAATATTGATATTTAACTTTCATAGATTATAAATAAAAGTGCCAGCTTTCGAAAAAAAGTGTCCATTTTCAAAAATATCTTTTGGTTTTTGAGGTAACAATCTTTTAAGTGAACCTCAATTCTTATTGTTTACAGTTTTTTCGATTATGTTTGGAACATTGTGACAACTCGGTTTTTCAGAAAGTAATTATGAAAACTGTAAAAGTTATTAAAAAAACGTATCTACTTTTTAATAAAATCACCTAATTTGAAAAATTACTTTCAGTTATTGAGATACAAGCTTCTGAAGTTGATTGAAATTGTTTGCAGACTTTAAATTCTTCTGGTTTAAATTTCAAAATGTATAACAACTAGGATCCTTGGAATATTGTTATTTAACTTTCATAGATTATAAATAAAATTGCTAGCTTTCGAAAAAAAGTGTCCATTTTCAAAAATATCTTTTGGTTTTTGAAGTAACAATCTTTTAAGTGAACCTCAATTCTTACCGTTTACAGTTTTTTCGATTATGTTTGAAACATTGTGACAACTCGGTTTTTCAGAAAGTAATTATGAAAACTGTAAAAGTTATTAAAAAACGTATCTACTTTTCAATAAAATCACCTAATTTGAAAAATTACTTTCAGTTATTGAGATACAAGCTTCTGAAATTGATTGAAATTGTTTGCAGACTTTAAATTCTTCTGGTTTAAATTTCAAAATGTATAACAACTAGGATCCTTGGAATATTGTTATTTAACTTTCATAGATTATAAATAAAAGCGCCAGCTTTCGAAAAAAAGTGTCTATTTTAAAAAATATCTTTTGGTTTTTGAGATAACAATTTTTTAAGTTAACCTTAATTTTTACTGTTTACAGTTTTTTTTATTACATATGTTTAGATCATTGTAACAACTCGATTTTCCAGAAAGTAATTATGAAATCTGCAAGAATTATTAAAAAACATATCAACTTTTCAATAAAAACACCTGATTTGAAAAATTACTTCTAGTTTTTGAGATACAAGTTTCTGAAGTTGATCGAAATTGCTTGTAGTCTTTAAGTTATTTTTCTGGTTTGAATTTAAAAATGTATAAGAAATATTATCCTTGGAATATTGTTATTTAACTTTCACGAATTATAAATAAAAGTATCAATTTTCCAAGAAAAGTGTCTATTTTCAAAAATACCTTTTGGTTCTTAAGATAACAATTTTTTAAGTTAAGCACGATCTTTACAGTTTATAGTAATTTTGATTATGTTTGGAGCATTGCAATAACTCGGTTTTTCAGATAGTAGTTATGAAATCTGCAAGAGTTATTAAAAAACATATCTATTTTTCAATAAAATCACGTGATTTGAAAAATAACTTTTAGTTTTTGAGATAAAAGTTTCTGAAGTTGATCGAAATTGTTGGTAGACTTTAAATTTTTCTGGTTTGATTTTTAAATGTATAACAAATAGAATCCTTGGAATATTTTCATGGAATCATCATAGATCATAAATGAATGTTTGAGCTTTTCAACAAAAGTGTTCGTTTTGAACATACCTTTTCGTTTTTATCAAAACAATCCAGTTTATTTAATTTTGACAATTATTGAAATAACTCAATATGCAACTATGTAAATATTTTTTGTACTTTGCCTACCAATTATCTTAATAATCCATAATAATCTCATTTATAAATAATTGATATATTTATCGAATTAAATTAAACAAATTTGAAATAAAAAAAAGACTGACTTAACGCTTTCAAAAGATAACTATTTAAATAACTTAACATTTAATACGTTTCAATTAAAAACTATTGAACATGGTTAACATTTTTAAATTGACGAACTAGAAAATTGATTAGACAGTTTAGGAAATAAACCAATTATAGCCATTCACAGATGGAAATTGTTCAAAATATACGAACGTAATTACATCAAATCATCTCGCATCAATCGACATCACCGTTTAATTAATTTCGAATTGCAACGAATCATCTATTGAAATGCAAAACGAAAAAATAACGCTTTCATTTTACAAATATTTCAACACAAACTTCAAATATTGTTCGTAACAGTAAAATATGTACTGTTTATTTACCTTATTTTAATATTTTCGAATAAGTTAGTGAATATTCATAAACGTATGGTTTTCACGCAAGGCTCGTCCGTTAAAAATTAACGTCTACGTGGAAAAACCGTAAATTTCACGTGCTCTGTTCGCGTCCATTTTTTGAGAGGGAGGACGACGACGACGCTATAAACTTGGTACTAATTAATTAAGGCCTTTTCATTGACCAGGGTTCGGTTCAACTCTTTGATCTTTTATAATTTATTCGAACGCGCGGTCGTATTTTTGCCTCCTAGTATGAAATATACCTTGTCCACAATACAACGGGGATTACACGCTCACGAAGCCGATTAGAAATGTTAGAGAGAATGAGCAGCTTATGGAATACAAATAAAAAAACACAAAAAAGGAGGATATAAAGGATGTGTTAGAATTAAAAATACCGGATTTACTAGGTGTTAGAATAAAATATAATGTATGTTTATGCGGTTGGCAACAAATATGATTGCGATTAGTTAATTTTCAAGTTCATTTTTTGCGACTTTAAAAATCCTCTTTCTAATTTAATTTTCAAATTAGTTAATAATAAACGGTATAATGATGTAGTAATTACATGATTATCGCGATAATTAATTAATTTATTTAGTTATGATGAGTTAAGTATAATAAAAAAAAGAGAAACTGAAGCATAAAACAGCGCATGTAACAGTTATTTTTATAATATTATGCAAGATTAACGCTCCTTTAAAATAGAAAACAAAAGTGAAATAACTGGACTGGAAAATAACAAACAGAAACCGTAAGTTTTACATTTAAAATTATTAGTGGTCGGAGAGATTTAAGAATTCATTTATGTTAAATAACTCTACTTAACCCGGTTCTATTTCCATTTATACACAAATTGACGTTATGCAATAAAAAGAAACCGTCTTAAAATATCCCAAAGTTAGTCTTTATTAGTTATGCAGACTTACAATTAGTTGTGGAGATAATAATCTTTACCATATATGAGGGATCTCTTTAACTTAGCAGTATTTATTATAATTACTTCTTTTAAGCAGTAGTTTGATGAGATGTTGTTAAAATAAGTAATTTGTGTTTAAGTAAACAAGTTTCATCATTAAAGGAAATAAGTATTAATTGGTCATATTATTTTGTATCATATTTGTATCATTTGATTAATTGATCACGATAAATATTTTTAATTAATTTAATGTTTCCTCTTTCGAGGGATCCTTTAGTATCAAAACTTCACGTAAAAGTCGAAAAAAAGGGAATAAATGGGAAATATATGCAAAAAGATTCAGAACACAATAAAGTTTTGATCTGATTAGAAAGTACACGATGAAGAATGAGGAACGACTTCTAAACGATGTATTCTACAGAAATGATTGTTTTGTTAAGTGATATTAACTGATTTTTGCACTTATCGTGCAAAATACTTAAAACTAGTGAGAGAATAATGATGTAGTATATCAAATTTTCTTGATGGTTTCTAATTTTCGGTGATCACACTATTTATTAGGTAAAGAAAGCCAGAATAAGATGATCTCGCCTGCCTTATATGTATAGTGTTAATCTTATTATTACTTCTTGATGTAAGCAAGCAATAACCGCGCTGAAAAACAAGGTTCTACATGAGCAGACCCTAAAGATGGCAAGTGTTATAAATGAAATCACACAAAAACATTTTGAACGAATACAACGTAGCTTCCTTATTGTTATTATTATTATTTACCATTTATTGCCACAGACAAAAATACAAAATTACATAAGATACACTTAACTTAAACTGTATCAGCAAATGGATCATTTTATCGTACAAGCGATCTCTGCCAAATGACCCAACAGAACAAACAAAAATAAAAATAATATTTGCTGAATATGGCAAGTAGTGATAATTAGATATTATTAACATCACCAAATAACATTAAGCAAGAAAAAAAAAACAAAGAGAAAAATAAAGAAAAGACACAAAAAGAGAGATAGAGAGCGACTAAAAGAAACTAAAAGAATCTGCCGGATATCAGTTGCCAACAAGTGAGAGCAGTTGAAGAGAGGAAAAAAGAGAAAGACAAAGAACAAAGAATCAGGAAACAGCCAGTTGAAGGGCAAGCAAGTGGCTCTTTAAAACATGTCTAAAATTAGTAATTCTAGAAATATTACGAATTTCAGAAGGCAGTCCATTCCACAGCGCAATCGACTGTACTGTAAATGATCTATGATAAATTTCAGTGCTATGAACGGGAAATGTAAGAATAGTATCAGAACGTGAACGAGTAGCAAGCTCATGAGTTGATAATTGCTGGAACCTATCTGATAAGTACTTTGGGGTGCAGTTATGAAGGATTTTAAATAAAATGGTTAATAAACGAAAGTTATGCTATTTTCTTTTCATCTTTTTTGGTTCTCTTTTCAATTATCTTCAAATAAGTACATTTATAAACCCAAGTCTCAACACTGAATGATTCCAGAACTGATAGCAATATGTGTTGATCAATCAGAACCATAATAGAAGTGTTGCATCATGTTGCTAATCAGCTGTTGCTGCGTATTTTGAAACATAAAATTTTAAGAAACCTCAAAATTCAAAAACGTTTTAGCTTAATGTGAAAATCTTGTGCGAACCCAAGTGATTGCTGAGCTAATGGCTACATACAGGAGTATTGCCACACTCAAGTGATGAATTTCTTTTAAAATCAATGTATCAAAAAAATACCTTTGGATGATTTATGAGGAGGAACTTAGGTTCTAACATATAATAACAAAGCTGTTTAGCAGCTTAGGCGCAGTGAGGTTGGTCAAACCAGCCACGCTAATCAACGCAGAACTTAGGTTTAAAAATTGACTTGGAGGCAAGCTATAATATTTAACAACAACAAAATAATTTTATCAATAGGGATTTTCTCGAAAATTATTTCTAGCTCCGGTTAAAATTTTGACAGCTTATTACGTATCTATATCTATGTGCTGAATTTGAACTAATTTGGAACATTAACCATGACATACACTTATCCGCCATTTATCTGTAACGTTTTAGTCTTGCCATCACTAATTGTGTAATTGTAAGTCTGTAACCACAACATATAGAAGCTTTACGCATAGCTTAAAAGTATCTTAAGAATGCGCTACATTAAATCGATTATTTATTTTGTTATTTTTCTGCATTCATTGTTTATCTTGCCTTTTAATTGCATGTTTTATTAAAAGATTCATTCAGAATATTGCCGATACAGTGCATGTATTTCTATCGTTTCTGTCGACTTCAATATTTTCTCCTCTACACAGAGAGAAATATATTCTTGAACGAAGATTATTACTCTTGGCTCAAGCTTATCATATTCTTATACAGGGTGATTCATAAGTAATGGGCCAAATTGTAAATGTACGTTCAGGAGGCCAAAATAATAATATTTTCATTAACAATAATGGGTCTTAGTCTGCTCCTTACTGAGATACAGGATGTTAAAGCGAAAAAAATAAAATAGATTTTTGTTAATAGATCAGCTACTTTTCTACATAATGACTCATAGTTGACTTATAGTTTTTGTAAGGGTAAACAATAATGTGTGAGAGGATTTGAGTTAACTCGTAGATGTCGCCACATGCGCCCAAGAGTATCTTGTACTTGTTTCTAAGAAATACATTGAAGAATAAATTTTTCTTGAGAGTCAAAAATAATTTCCCTCAGTGTAGGCAGAAAGGAAGTATTTGCAATTAGATTTCTTATTTAGATAGGTGCCATTCAAGAATATATTGGAAATAAACGATGTTTTGGAACTTTCTTCTATAAATTGATGTATTCAAATAAACAGTAAAATGTGAAGTGTAAGTTAAATCATACGTAGCAGTATTTGATAGATTTTTATTGGATCTAATAGGTAATTTCCTAAGATAATAATTTGTTGAAATGACCAATCATCACCGTAAACTATAATAATCTTCCAATTAACTTAGAAGATTTTTCAATGTGATAATGATGATTTTATAAAGTAAAGATGTAAAAATAAGAAATCAATTTTTCTTAATTACATTTCTTTCATTTTTATCGTATAGTGGGCGTTAATTCGCGTTATCCTTTCTCAATTAAAAGAGACGCCGATCGTCGGACATAAACTGATAATTGCAGTCGGCTCGGCCTCTAGTAAGGGGCTTTTACGGCCTTATTAGCTCCGGAGAGGTGAGTACACCGCGCGTTCCGTCCGTCGTCAGAGGGCGCACACATCGCGTACGCCTCCGCTACAAACACACACACTCACAAACACTCATGGTACGGTACACGGTCCGCGCATCGTCTTTTTGAGGATCTTTGCCGGTAATTGCAACGCAATTTGTGGTAGTTAGCGGCATTATCGCCGTCTTGTACGCGCCAAGCCGCCTTGTTATGTTCCGCTCTCGCCGTTCGGTGATAATGATACGCAGCTCGTTTGGTTTGTTAATGTCTTCGACCCACACTCGTTATATATATACCTATGTATACTAACTTGATGGTGAGACCAAGAACTAGCGTTCAACTCAAATCTCTTAAAGACTACGAGGTCTTCGAATGATGATGGTGAGAGAAGAAGCAAAACGGAAATGGTCTGTCCAAGAGAAGAGAAGAGTTCAGTAATTTAACTTTACGTTAGATGGTATTGTAGAGGTTAAAGATCTTTTTGGTTTGCAGAAATAGATGTAAGTGAAAAATAGGAACGTGTATGATCTTGAAGATGAACACCATACATATATATGAAGTTGTTGGTCACTCAATTAGATAAGGGACGCTCAATATTTGATTCCGTCGGCTCCTTTGACCGGTGCCGCTCTCCAATTAGTGTGAACCGTCGCCGCGGGCAACGGCGGCGCCTTTGATCTCGAAAAATACCTGTTACCGCCCAGACTGTGAACGACGCGGCGGCCACGAACCGAATAAAAGTCACAGTCCGGGCGAGTGTGGCAAATTAGAATGTGATTAACATCGCTCCGCGGCCCCGGCCGTTCATTAATATCGGATTCGTTAGACGTCACATTCTGTGGCCGGCGCTTTTTCTTATTGTTAACGTTAATCTTACCGGCGGATCGAAGTCGGACGCGCGGCTAAACGGGCCTCCTCTTTCGAAGTGTTGAACCGGCAGCGGACGGACACCCAACTTGCCACCGACCGGAGAGACCTCTTTACGAAGGAACTACTTTGCCGTCCAATTCTCAGACGAAGACGTGGTGTCGCTGACTGATTAGTTTATAATGATGACATGAACAACCGGATCGTTCCACATTCCTTTGAATTGTATCTGAATTTTTACAACAGTTTGGAATTTTATTTAAAAATATTTACAAAATCAGTTTTTTAATTTCTAGATGATCAATTGAGAAGAAATGCTCTCTTCAAGAAGGTCTTCTTTAGAGCAATCAGACTTCTATCTCGGCTAACCACCGGTCAGGTCCCAAGAAATTGGTCCGACATTTTCTCACAATATTAAAACGGTTGCGGTCTCTTGCATGTGGCCGCTACCGCTCCTACGTCTTCAGCCGTGCCTTTCTTACAAAATGTAAAAAAAGCGTACAAGAGACGCCGCGAAAAGAGAATTAAGCGAACAAAACAAATGAGGCGAAGAATCTTTCTTCTATTTCAGTTTTGTATTATCAATCAATCTGCACAAAGGTTTTCATAAATAATCGGTTTTTTTATAAAAATTTGTCGTTTCAATACTCGATATTTAATATGTAAATGAGTATATTTAAATAAAATGTTAGAGTTTATAGATAGAATCTATGTAACTCGGGTTATTCCCCAAGTTGCTGTATTCCATGTTCATAGATAAACTTGGGGTATTCCCCGAGTTGAGTATAAATCATACAGTGAAATTCCCCTAACTCGAATCACTAAGGGAGCGGAAGAAAACTTCGAGTTATGGAGAATTCGTGTTAGAGAAAAATTAGAAATGTACTTTTCTAATACGTATATTTAAAACAGAAACCTTAATACTATTGTAAGTAGAAAATTAATCAAGTTTTTTAAAGTAATCCGTAATTTTCTTTTGGCTTAAAGTGGACAACCGCTCTTTGTCGAGAAAATCTATTAAATGTAAAGAATTATGAATATTATCTGGAACATTCTCTCTTGATAATACAAAGGTTTCAAGCTTTCTAAGAGAGGAATAAGCTTCATCAAATGTAGGCACAGCGATAAGTATTTCATTTTCAAGACCATCATATACCCAACCCAACCCTCATCTGATTCTGAAACAATAAGAACATTAGGTTTGTTTTGGTTCAAGAATCTGTAGTTTCTGAGTCAGAGTCTATGTGGTTTGATTCTGTAGTTAAAATTACTTAATATTTTATTCTTTGGTAAATTCGACTTATAGAAGTAAAAGTTGAAGAAATTCCATAGTAGTTCAGTTCGAGTTACAGAGAAATTCGAGTTAGAGAGATAAAAACACATTTTTTGAAACCTAGTCAAACGCTTGACCTTACGAAAATTATTCCACTTAGAGGATAATTCCAGATATAGAAGTTCGAGTTAGGGGAATTTCACTGTATATAAATCAAAGACGGTAGTTTTAATTTTAATTGTTATTCTTCAATAATGAAGAGATTGTTGTATATTTTTATTGAACTAAAAGCAGAACTAACACTAGAACTAGAATCATTCAGGTTTAGCCGTCTTAAGAGACGTACGGCTAAACCCGAATGATTCTAGTTCTAGGTCTAGTGTTAGTTCTAATGCTTGTGTTAGTTCTAGTTTTAGTTCTTATTCAGCGTTAGATTGTTATATATTTTTATTGAACTAAAAGTAGAACTAACATTAGAACTAGAATCATTCAGATTTAGCCGTCTTAAAAGACGTACGGCTAATCCCGAATGATTCTAGTTCTAGTCTTAGTTCAAGTGACAGTGTTAGGTAGCGTTAGTTAGCACTAGATATCACTATGTTGCACATTTTTATTGAACTAAAAGTAGATCTAACACTAGACCAAGAACTAAAATCATTCAGGTTTAGCCGTCTTAAAAGACGTACGACTAACCCCGAATGATTCTAGTTCCAGCTCTAGTGTAAGTGCTAATGCTAGTGTTAGTTCTAGTTGTAGTTGATATTCAGTGCTAGATTGTTGTATATTTTTATTGAACTAAAAGCAGAACTAACACTAGAACTAGAATCATTCAGGTTTAGCCGTCTTAAGAGACGTACGGCTAAACCCGAATGATTCTAGTTTTAGGTCTAGTGTTAGTTCTAATGCTTGTGTTAGTTCTAGTTTTAGTTGTTATTCAGCGTTAGATTGTTATATATTTTTATTGAACTAAAAGTAGAACTAACATTAGAACTAGAATCATTCAGGTTTAGCCGTCTTAAAAGACGTACAGCTAATCCCGAATGATTCTAGTTCTAGTGTTAGTTCAAGTGACAGTGTTAGGTAGCGTTAGTTAGCACTAGATATCACTATGTTGCACATTTTTATTGAACTAAAAGTAGATCTAACACTAGACCAAGAACTAGAATCATTCAGGTTTAGCCGTCTTAAAAGACGTACGGCTAACCCCGAATGATTCTAGTTCCAGCTCTAGTGTAAGTGCTAATGCTAGTGTTAGTTCTAGTTGTAGTTGATATTCAGTGCTAGATTGTTGTATATTTTTATTGAACTAAAAGCAGAACTAACACTAGAACTAGAATCATTCAGATTTAGCCGTCTTAAGAGACGTACGGCTAAACCCGAATGATTCTAGTTCTAGGTCTAGAGTTAGTTCTAATGCTTGTGTTAGTTCTAGTTTTAGTTGTTATTCAGCGTTAGATTGTTGTATATTTGTATTGAACTAAAAGTAGAACTAACATTAGAACTAGAATCATTCAGGTTTAGCCGTCTTAAGAGACGTAGGGCTAAACCCGAATGATTCTAGTTCTAGTGTTAGTTCAAGTGACAGTGTTAGGTAGCGTTAGTTAGCACTAGATATCACTATGTTGCACATTTTTATTGAACTAAAAGTAGATCTAACACCAGACCAAAAACTAGAATTATTCAGGTTTACCCGTCTTAAAAGACGTATGGCTAACCCCGAATGATTCTAGTTCTAGCTCTAGTGTAAGTGCTAATGCTAGTGTTAGTTCTAGTTGTAGTTGATATTCAGTGCTAGATTGTTGTATATTTTTATTGAACTAAAAGTAGAACTAATACTAGACTGAGAACTAGAATCATTCAGGTTTAGCCATCTTAAGAACCGTCCAACTAAACCCAAATGTTTCTAGTTCTATATCTGGTGTTAGTTCTAATGCTAGCGTTTTTGTTGTTTTCAATGCTAGATTATTTTATATTTTTATTGAACTGAAAGTAGAACTAAACATTCCTTCTCCTTATTAATCCGTTATATTAACATTTTACTATATTGGATTTTTATGAGTCATTTAAAAAATGAAATGGTCAAAAAATTAATTGAATGTTGTTTCTCCTATTAATTGTTTTCACAATATGAATAGAAGAAACCACCAAATTTGTTCACAATTATTTATGGTTGAAAAATATTTTGTGTTTCTACATATTTTTTTATTTGTCATTACATTACATGAAATGGTGTTAAATTGGAAAGGTTTTAAATCAAGTTTTGGAGAGTTCAGTCAATATTCCCGGACGTTAATTACGAGAAAGAGAATACAAGCAAGCGTGTGGGCGGGTACAGGCCACTTACGTAGGCTCGTCTATACGAAATGTGTCAGTTTCCTTCTAAGTACTTTATAATTATCGGTTTCGCGCACCTTCCATGTAAATAGCCGCCGCCGTAACGAGCAACGACGACGACGACGTTAAGAGGAGAAAAAGGACGCTTGGAAAAGGAGAAAGGGAAACGGCCCGGTCAGAAACTTTTTTTAAATAGAAGCGAGAAGAGAAAACGGTCGGCGCGTACACGATCCTAATGACATAATTATGATTGATTCGGACGTAATTTCACACGTTTTAGCCGTGTGCGTTATAAAACGGCCTCCGTGATGAATTACGTTTTTGGGGTAAACATTAATCACGGGCGACTAGGTTTCTATACCAACCACGAAACATATTTAATTGGAGTTTTAAATCTGTTTATTTTTTTTTTGCTACCTTAAGCCCTACCTCCCTTTATTGATGTTTATTTTTCTTTCGTTCTCTTTATATATCCTTTCAGTTTACATTTAATTTTCAGCTTCAAATCACATTCATTGAATTTCATTGTAATAAGATTTATACTTAGAATGAAGTAAATTACATTACAAAAATACAAAGATATCATTAATGTTTAATTAACTGTTATTGCTGTGTGTTTATGTCAACAATATCATGATATCACCTTTTCAAGTTCTTCAAGTTTCCTAATATGGAAAGACTCCTTGACGAGTTGAAATTTCCTTTTTTAAAAACGCTTTTACATCACTTTGACCGTCATAAGTGTAATAACCAGGGATAAATGCGAAATTGGTTTATGAGTTGATGATTACAATGACTAGAGAGGAATTTATCACCAATATTCTATTGGTAGAGAGATAGTTATTAATGGCCAATTATTGGAAGTACTCTTTATTTGAATATGGCAAAATCTGGCATTGCTTTGGTAAGATGCTTTTGTTGCAACTATAAAAAATGTTGGCAGAAAAGATGTAAAAATCTTCTGCTTATATGGCATAATAGGTACATTTTAAATTTCCTTCTTTCAGCTTCTTTTGTTTGCATAATTGCGTAATGAATATCAGTTGGCATAAAATCCAAACACCAAACCAAAAAAAAATTTTTAAATCAATTACTTCCTACACAATCCCTTTGATAGTTCAATTTTCTTCATGATTTCGTCAATTACTTCTTCCTATTTTCAGTTATTTATTACCGATCAAAAAAAAATTTCATCAAAGCGTAAACGGTGTCGGAAATCATGCTAGAAAATGAATTAATTAAGTGATTTCTTTGTAGGACCACTTTGATTCTATGACTTAACGCGCTTTGAAAATATTACTCCAATTGCACAAGAATGGACACAAACTTGATGAATCAAAAATCAGAAAATACAAAAATATACATTTTTGTGTCTCCAAAACACATGATGTCATAACTTTGTTGATCTGTATTTGATCTTTATGGCAGAGGAAGTGTGCCATTTAAAGACTGCGATAACATCATGGCACCGATTGGCACCATTAACCAATCAACATCGACGAATTTATCTCGAAAAATTTAGAACGCCGCACTTAATTAAAAAAATAACGAGTTAATTATTAGTTCAATTATAAGATAAGTGTTCTAGGATAAACCGAAATGCACCAAAGAAAAGATTTTTATTGCTGTCTTTTCAGTCTTTTTTTTGAACATATCAGTTATATTTGTTACACTTCACTTTAGATAGTAGTATAGAAAATTTTTGCTTTTATCAATTAATTGTTTAAATGATGTGTGTGAAATACCTAGCTAGATAGAGTCTACGGCAGGAAGTTGGGCTGGGTTGGTCATATTTTGGTATCCCAATCACTCTATCAATCGAACGATCCGACTAGAAAGGTCATTCAATAATTTTAGCTTCAACTTCATAGTTGAGATGTAGTTAAGTTTTGTGTTGTAGCAAATATTTAAATCTACTATACTAAATATTTTGACCCAACCCAACCCATACAAAAGTTCTTGCCCGTAGATTTTGGCTTTACGCTTTTCCTTAAAATTAAACAATTCCATACAACGGATGGCAGAAAAATTTTAAGTAGCTAGCGATATATCAGATTACAAACTCAAATGCCTTAGTAATATTCAACGTGCTTACTATTAATCTAAGACAAAAAATCTCAACTATAAGGTTCCATTAGTTGTTGATAATGCGTCAGGCCACTCACTCAGATTTGCTGTCAGATGCAATTTGCATAGATCTGGTGGTATTTGGTTGATGTAGCTTGAGTGGTCATAGACTAGTTAACAAAAATCTACTTCTTCCAGAAACCTCCTAAAAGAGATAGTGATTGTCAATTCTGGCCTCGAAAACATCCAGAAAATCTCATGTCTTCAATAGCAATACATAGCAATTGACACTCAAAAAACTGGATTATAATACCATGTTAACGTTCATTTTTTCCTGTTAGCGTGCCTCGACTTCAATGAAAAACAGTTCAATAGACCACAATGCATGCCAAATTGTGCAACAACCTTTGTGGATTTTCTGAGCGTCAAATCAGCCATTGTGTCTATTAATGAAACCATGGAGGTGAAAGGAGTCACGTCGTTGAAGATGATTTTATCCACAAAACAGGCATCAATCTGTTGGCGGAAGTTGTTGAGTTAATTAGATTTTGAAAGTATCGAATTATGACATATACATTATATCTATTACCAAAGGTATAATACTTTATCAACTAACACTATTAACTTAGCAACAATTCCAGAAGGACTTTGGAATAAACCATTCTAACTTAGAAAAAGTTATAACATTTCAATAGGAACACAAGAAAAGTTATTTAAGTGTGAAAATTTCATAAAATCTTAATGTTGGGTTCACCTCACAGAGACTGATTACATAACCAGAAAGAATCAGAGGAAAACTGAGCATCAAGGTGAAGTTGATTTTGCTGTTTCTGACCATACAAATACAATTTCATTTATTGTAGAAGATGGAATAATAGTATTAAGTTCAAAACGTTTCCAAGTAATATTACTAATCACTAAGTATTAATAAGTAAGTATTTATGTAATTAAGTAATAACCTTTTCTTATTTGATTTGTAGTTTAAAGTTTGATACTTTCACTTATATAATATTAATTCTTAATAAAATTATTAATATATACTTAAAAATGTTTAATATAATTTCAGCAACTTATTCAACTAATCTAGCAATCTGCTAAAATAGATTTATTAATTTATTTTCTAATTAACTAGTTAATAACTGTTACGTTATTGCGTTAAGTATCAAATCCGATTATGGTTTGACATTTGTATTTGTTCATGTTTAAACTATATACATTTAACTTTGTTGTGACAAGCATTTCTAGTATTTCAAAACATTTATTTGCATCATTACTCTTTTACATTTTTTGCATTAATTTTGCAACAATTGTAATGACATGAGATTTTTGGAATAAGTAAGAGCTAATGATCAAAAATAATTTTGCATCCGCAATCCATAACTCAGTCAGAGAATGTTTGACGATATATACCTTTGGTTGTTACCTTCAGTTGCAGATGTAGTGCCAACTCAAAAACAAAATTCACCAACTTGAAGGTTGCAGTGTATTGATAATTTTTCGCTTTCCTGCATTCACTGACTTAATAATTCAAATCTTTCTACGAGAATCTAAATAACTATGTAATCTATGACCTCCTAATCTTTTTTTAATCTTTTCATCGCCATTAAAAAGATTGTAGAGTTAATGAAGAGTGAATCATAAAACACAATCCTAATTTTAATTGGCTTTAAAACTTAAAATACTACCTATTTATACCTACACCCAAAAAGATTTCTTCACACAATAGCCAACTATAATGGTTGCCCCAAAAAGTGCCAAGATAAAGACCATGAAAGTTAAGTCGTCAAAAAACGCTTTAGTTTTGGCAGAGATCGGCGCTCTAGATATAAAGCGTCATTTACCTCGAAAAAATCTTTTCGAACACCACCGCGAAAGATGATAAACACTTTCTGCGGCCCCGAAAACCAACCCCTATAATTACCATTGCACTCTTGAAAAGAAGAATATGAGGATAAAGAAAAAAAGAATAAAAATTGAAAATGTGATGGCAATAATTTCGCCAACGGTTCTAAAATATCGTCATCAATGCGGTTCGAAGCCGGCTGCGTAACCGCATTAATTCTTCGCGGGGCGGAAAAAGAAAGGTGAGTGGGACAACGACGACGACGACGATGTCAGAGTATCGTTCTCGTTCATTTTGCCGAGCCTCTCGCGTTCTCTTCTTCGTTAATCGCCGGTCTTCACGCCTTTAATGTAATAATTCACATGATAGATGGGTAGCGAACGGAGAAGGATACACGAAGGACCTTCGGAGCCCCCTTCAGACCCAGGCCATTGTGCGCCGATTTGGCCGTATAATGCGGTACCGTTCGCCTCGAGAGGTGGTCGTAAGGACCTCACACGGTGTACCCAAGAGAATATCAGAAATAAACCCAATACGGTCCTTAACGTACCATATATAACAACTGTACATGTTTAGATTAAAAAATTGAATAAATTTAATTGGGGAAAGCAAAACCAAAAACGTCAATAATTGTTAAAAAAAATTGTCTTCTTTGTATGATGAGAGAGAGGTAAAGCCGTTCTCTTCAAATGTGATTACCTTGCGAGTACAGTATAAGATGCGTTACGCAACAACGAACTGCGTCGATATCTTGAGTGCAATCGCTTCAAACCTTTCGATAGCGTTCGAGACGAGAGAATGGCGCAATGAAGATTGAAGAAACTAATTCGCAATTGTAAGACCCTACGGAGATAACCACAATACGATTTTTAGTCTTACTTTAAAATTATGTCATTTAATATGTAATATATTGCGATTACTTTAGTGTATATTGTGCTCATCTATTATAGTTTCTTGGATTCATTCCAACCCAATATTATTTTTTTCGTTTAAATTGAATTGCCAAGAAAATTAAATTGGACTATCAAGTATGCAGAAAATTTATGGTTTTGTTTAATTTTATTAAAGTGTTTGCCAAGAAAGATTTTTGCAAAGTTTTATTACTTTTCTTCAGTTAATTTGGTAATTCATGTACATAGAATACGTGGAAAACCAGGATTCTAAAATTTTCAATCTCAAAGCAACATTTCTATTAAGTTCAGTGCAATCAATCTTTTCATCTAAATTGTGGCGTAGCGTTTCAAATCGATTCAAGAGGGGACACGACACCGCTGCACGTCAGAAAATGTCAGAAAAATAAAACTTTGTAAGAATCGTTTTGATTTATTTTTGCTCGGAACTATATCGGAGTCATTCATGGAATATTCCAAGTACCAACTTAAGTATGATAAATCCAGATATTTGACTTATATCACTCAACAGGCTCACCATCACAAGCACCTTACCAAATTTGTGCAATTTTCATTAAGATGAAAGCCACTTCTAGTTATTCTATATCAATTTTCCATGTTTTAATGAGAGACGGCATATATTTGTGTGGATTGATTATTGCAATGATAATTCAGTAAAAACATTTTTCTGTGTGATCCTAGAAACACTAAATCTAAAGGATTGAGAAATTCCCAACGATTACACATTTCTCGTCACACAGAGAATTCGTGTCATTATTGATATATTACGTTTTAAATTCTCTAACTAAGAAAGCTGAGACGTCACACAAATGTGTTTATTGGTCAAAAAGTTATTTAATGAAATTGCATGATGTGTAGCACAAACTCGTTACCAACATTAACATATTTCCCTCTCAGTGTTTTGCCAAAAACTTATTAAATAACATTTTTGCACAGATTTCTTTCATCTCCAAGTCATTGGTCGAAATCTGATAGAGTTATTTAAGTCAAATATCAGTCTTCTTTACCATTTTGACTGTGAAAAGATAATCTGTATGTGCTATAGTCTGAATTATATTCATCAATAAATTTCATCAGTTCATGAACACAAAGAAGAATCTTAGCGCCTGACAAAACATTGTCTTCTTACATTTGTTGAACTTTTGTAAAAAATAAGCTTGCTAACGATAAACAATGGCAAATTATTCAATTACAGGTTTTCCAAGCGAACCTAATACCAAGGGAATACAGCACTACCTAATTATAGAAAGCTTATATTGATCAAATACTGGATAACAAGTTGAAGAGTAAGTAGCACTAGTTATGCTATATATTTGCTTATGATTAATAAGCTGTAAAACTTGTTTAAGATGGACGCATGATGTCCATAATATTTCAAGTGGTAGGTCCATTTTAGTGGATTGAGAGGTTTGAACCATGCAAAAGTATTAGCAGAAACAGGTTAGTTATAGTAAATTTTCTATCTTTACTGGCAAAACTGCCTTTGTCCAAATGGAATAAAACTTTTTGATAGCACAGGGAAGAAGATAAACACAGAGACAAACAGAAATATCATAGAGATATTAAAAACACAGAAACTCTAAATATCATTTCGATGGAAGAAACAAGCCACAAAGATGTTCTGACAATAGAAAATAATCAAAGTTACAATCAAACTTTAGTACCATTATTTTTCAGTCATTTTATTTTTGTCAAAACAGAGATATCCATAAAGAATACATACCAGCAAGCTTTATGGTAAACATACGTTTTTGATCCCTACAGTATCTGGCCAGAATATAGGTACATTCTGTATTAAGGCAGCTGTGTTACTATTTTGCGGCTTCGTGAATCCCATAAATAGCAGAAATCATTGATTTCATTTACTTTTGGGAGTAGTGGTAAAACTGAGATGAGACAACATAGAATGAATTGATGGCACAAATGATACTTGCAAACCTATTGAGCCATCTAAAACGTCAAGTAAATATTATTGAATAAAAACTTATCGTTTTTATTAGGATGAGAAACGATAAAATTAATAGGTTTTAATAATCATGTGACATTTCGAATTGTAAAGCTGGCAAGAAGACAATATAAAAAAATTTTAAATGATAAGGTACTTTGAATTAAACTAAGATTAGAACTAAAACTAGAACTAACACTAGAAACTTTCGGGTTTTGCCGTGCGTCTTTTAATAAAAGGTTTGACGTTTCGGATGCCATGTTGCAACCTTCTTCAGAAACTGGTCGAAGTTCGAAGTTTCTAGTGTTAGTTCTAGTTTTAGTTCTAATCTTAGTTTAATTCACACCGGCCGTGAAAGCCTTCGTACTTATAAGGTACTTTGAATTTGCCAAAATTAGGTTGTGACAGATTCTTGGCATCAAAATCAATCTTTCTAGCCCATATCTCAACATTTTTAGTCAACATCACACCATCTCTTCCATCACGCGATAACTACAATGTCTTTGTTCCAACCAATCTTGCATGATTTTTGTTACATTCTGATTGACTTTATGCGGCTCTTCTCAATGATTCCTTGTTTTTCTAGTAAACTTCTTCTTATGTATAGCGCATTTTCTCGATCCTGTCTAATTGTTTAAATCTCTAATCGTTACCATTTCTGATCTTTGTATTTTATCAATTTTTTTTCTCCTCCATGTCTCTCCTTGTTTCAATCATGTTTTATATTACCTCTTATGCGTTCCTTCTATTTCAATTTCTCCATTTATGACATCATCAACAAACACCTTCACGACTTTCTTCAAGCTATTGAGCATTTTGATTAAGGCCTTAATCTGCTAGAGGACTTTTTAAGAAAAATGGAGAAATATTGTACTAAAAATATGGTTATCATAAACAAATTGATTCGTTTTTCATGGTTAATATAATGATGTTTATTCATTGCCAAAATCATGTATTAACAAACATAGGTTTCACTTTCAGTCTCATTGATTTAAGAAGCATAATTAAACAATTTGTAATGTTTCGCAAATTGCTTCACTTACTTTCTTCTCAAATATCAAAGTTGTTAGCAAAAACATACTGAAGAATTAGATTAATGCCTATAAATTTGTATCTAGTCATTTATATAGCAACTTTAATTCGATTTAATTAATTAACATAACTAGATAAAATCATTGATAAAGATTAGCTTGTAAACAAAATCATTTAAAGTAGTAGTAACTTTTATCAAATAATATCTACACACCCATATTATAACTTCCTGTATATTACCCAACCAACCATGTTACAACAAAACGAGTAAAATAATAATAATTCACAGACATTCCACGCTTACATTTACAAGCCTGACAAACTTAATTAACGACGAGCAAAAACCGACAGAAATCCTTATCTGGCGGAGATGAAGTCGATAATTGACGTGTGGCAAAAGTGCTGTTGCGATTGCAAACGGTGATCTAGCCGATGAGATAACGCACATATAGCAGACAAAGATACGGTGACTGAGCAGGAGACCTCGCGCGCAGGGATAAGTAAGCGAAAGCTCAAGCTAATTAATCAAACTCATATTATACGAACTGGTAATTGCGCAGACAGCGATTGTAATTAATTCGCCAATCGATGTCGTTTACCAAGTTTTTTTTCTTTATGCGTATAAAAACTTTTTTGAAAATCATAACCCAGATTGGTGTGCATAATACAAAATACATAAACATTAAAATGTGTTTTAAGATTAAAATTTTTATGAGATTATAAATTGGTTTGAATCAAATGAAATAATGTAGGACCGGTTATTTTAGACTTGGAATTCTAAACGGTTCTGTACACAAGCTCGTAATAGAGGAATAAAAGTAGAAATAAAATCTGATACTATACTCCTCACAGGACCAATTAGAACGTTTTACGTTTTTACTTAGCGCTCTCTCTACAGTTTGCCGAGAATTAATTTAGGAATTTTTCGTATGTGGTTAATTTGGAGGACGCGATGTCCTTTTTGGATTCTCTTTTATCACTATAGATCGAGAAAGCAATAAAAAATTTTTAAAAAAATCTACTCAGATTTTATGACTTTTTGAACGACCGCGCTTAGTTTTTATTTTCTAACACAACATAAAAACCACTAAAATCTAAAATAAAAAAACACATTAAATTGTGAAGATGGATTGAAAAAAAATTGAAAGAAAAACTTACAGTTTTAAAGTAGCAATAAATAATTATTTACTTATTGAAACCAACAAACGTTTTGCGATTTCGACATGGTCTTTCCGTTAATTGTGAATGAAATAGCATTTACAATGATAGTAACACGGTTTGATTGGGATCGATTGATCTGACGGATTTGATTTGTTGAACATTGGCTTTGCTTCTATAATTCTCGTTACGTAATGTTGTTTTAACATTGTATTGGGATATAACGCAATAGAAGAAACTAATTCGTTAATTATTATTCAAAAAGAAAGTGTTGAGTTTTATTTAAAATTTATTTTATTGTGAAAAAAAAATTAAATTGCATAATCAAGAATTAAAAATTTAAATATCATTTAAGATAGAAATCACAATAATTTTATTTTTAATTGCTTTATATCAAATCATTTTTATTTATATTTTTGAGATTATCTCAATAAATAAAAGTTATATTAAAAAAACATTCAAACAAAATTTTTTTAGAATTATATCATTAATAATGTTTGTTTCAAAAATTTTTTTAAATTTTTTGTGGAAAACATTAATTTACTCCTTTAAAGCGATTTCAATACATAGTTGCAATTCAAGGCTTATTATTGTTTTAATTGAATGTCTAATACAATATTTGCTTATAAACTGGTTTAAAATCGATCGTTTAACACAAAACATTCGATATCTTCCCCTTCTTAGGTGGCATTTTTGAGGTTATCCCAATAATTAATGGATGTATCAAAAAATTTCCCAAATAATTTTTCTTTAGAAAATAATCAGAAATAATTTTTGTTTGAAACATTTTTCAAAATTTTTGCTAGATAACGATATTTACTCGTATTAAGCGATTTCCCTGTGAATAGTACGGCAACTCAATGCAACTCAATGCAACTCAATGCAATTCATTGCAATTTAACGCATTTTTCAATACAAACTACGGAAACAATTATAAACTCTCATTACGAACATGTATCATCTTCTAATTCGCATAAACAAGACATTTTAAAGTTTTATTTTGATTTCTATTTTAGTTTAGTTGCTTTTCCACTTAACTATATGGGTTAACTAACATTTACAAGATTATACACAATTTTAATAAAGAAATATCAGTCAATTTCATAATCTATAGGCAACCGATTTCGAATTAATACCATCATCAGGTCCTTCCTATACAACCCATATATTATTATTTAGATCATAAAAATTAATTTATCAATTAATTTTTGTGTTATTTTTTTTTGAAAGCTTACCTGAACTAGCTTCACCAGTACTTGAATCAAAAGTCTTAGAAGTCATTTGAAAGAGTGCATCCAAAGGAGTCCCTCCTGGTTGTTGTTTCTGTTGTTGATTTTGCCTTTGTCTTTGGTGCGCGGAATTCTGTAGAATATCCGGCGAACAACAGTCACTGGCCACACTAGAAGACCGGTCACTACCAGTTTCTGACGCGTAACTAGCATTAGCGAAGTTCGCGAATTCCGGTCTAAGAAGCGCGAGCTGTTGGGCTTTTAGGTGCCGATGAAAACGTTCGAAACTTTGTTGAGCTTCAATTTCCGGATCCAAATCCCACGGTCTCACGATTTTTGTGGCACCACCTTGTGATTTTGAAGATGGTCGATGGTTGAGGATGTCCATTATGGAGAAACTTTTAACTCCAACAGCTCCTCGATCTTCAACTTCCACCGTTGGTGATATTCGCCTTTCAACATCAATGTTAACCATTTTGAGTCGTTTTAATGGTTTGAAATAATCTTCACCGTCCGAATGATCTTCATGGTGGTGATGATGATGTCTGTATGTTGTTGGACTGGCAGTCATTCTTTGGGGCGAAGTCAAAGCCGGGGATGGACATCCTACGCTGATTTCATCGTCGGATAAGAACTTGTTAGTTGAATCTTCGTGGACCGTTAGATCAGTTTGATGATTTTCCGGTAAGCAAGGGCTTTGCGATCTACTCGAGCACGGACTCCCGTATTTTGAGGAGACGAGGTACGGAGACATCTCGGACTTTGGGCTGACGACCTCAGTGTCTTGCATCGTTTACCAATTGGACACTATGCACTCTTCCCTTCTCGCGAGCGCGTCAATCCATTTTTTTTTGTCAATATTTTTACGCACACGCCGAAAAACAAAACAATAACGAGGCCGTTTAGCTTTGAGAAGCACCGAAACACTCCCGCCGCCGTCTTGGATCCGACCTGAAATGAATCCAATCGTAGTTATCCGTGCGAAACCAGTCGGGTGACAGTTCGCCACGCCTCCAGAGGGCGTTGCAAACGATACAGGTCCGGCCTTTAGAGGCGCCTCCAAACCGGTCTTGTTTTACGACCGATGTTTCGGATTGGTGCGGCGTCGCTTTGATGTCTATCCTTTCATGGGATGCCGCACCAATCGGACGATGGACGTCGACCGGCGTCATTTGTTTCACTTGAAATTAATGAGGTTTTGTTTTATAAAAGAGATTTAACATGTGTTTATTGTCGGCGCGGCTGAAATATAGCTCTTTACCGGCACGTAGTTGACGTAGCTTTTTTGCAATTGTTTTCGGGTGGGGCGGGGCAATGGAGCTTTTTGCCTCGACCGCTTTTTGTTTCGGGTTAACGTAATTTATCTCCGAGGGCGCCCCCCCACTTCGGATATTTTTTTGTTGTTTGTTTGTTTTTTCGGGGATCGCTTTGTTGGTGGGATTCGGGACGTAATTGATGCCGGTTTAAAAACGAAAAGGTAGTTGTGTTTTCTAAACTCGTTGTCTGTTTGAGTTATTAACCAAGTAGGTGCTTAGTTTTTATCATCATTTTTTTATGCACGATTTCTGACATCTTCAGGAATTATTAATTATTAATGCAACTATTAGTTCCATAACCGCATTTCGTTTCTTGATAAATTGATGAAGTCGTGGCACGTTTAATCTTTCTCTACTACTATTTCCTCCTATTCACATGCAAATGATCTCATTTCAATTTCATACGCAACTCCAATTACACGCATAGTTGAAGATATTCGTCGGTGTTTTAGATCGTCTACATATAAACTACATCTTGTTGTTGCCTAGTAATTAAATCATCTCACAAAGCTGTAGTACCACACCCAGCCCACACACATACCCCATTGAATATTAAAAACTAGACTTTGTAATTACTCAATATACCCTACAGCCGGTAAACAGTAATAACCCAAAATGCTTTTATCCGTCTCACTTCTTCGATTAGTCTTTTATGGTAACCATTGGTTTCAACGTCAGCTGGAAGTGGAAACGATTAATATATATCAGAAAACTGCTTGGGGTGTCCTTTTGATGTGTTAATTATTTTTTTTTAATTTACTGCATTTACTAGAAATTACATCAAAAACTAGTAGGTATTTTTTCTTGAGATATTATTTAGTCAGTAAATTTTGCAAGAAGATTGTAAAACATTAAATTATTTCCAATATTAATGCGTTATTTCAATGTTAACGAAGGGATTAAAATTAAAATTTTAAATTTTGTTTCTTTGAAATTTGAAACGCCTAAATTAATTGCAAATTCCTTTCTAGAAATATTAATAATATGTAAGGTATTTCACAAAGCTATTGGGTAAAGTTAATTCTAATTTTGCCCCCTTGAATAGTTAATTAAATAAAATATTTTTTTATTTTAGGTTTAAGATTTGGTAAATTTGCTAAAAATTTGTAACCCACGGACAGGAACTCCACGTCGTGAAGAGTAGCAAAACAGCTTTACTTTTTTCCTGGCAATAAGAAACAAGAACATCATTGATGAATTTATTGGTCTAGTCTTGTTTGGCATCATCTGGAGAAATTTCTTTTTTATTTTCCCGCATGTTCCAACAAGTGTGATTGGATTTTATGCAACTGCTTTGCTAAAGGGTAACTTGTGGACCAGTTATCTGCTGCCAAATTTTTCTTTCAAGGGCAAAATCTGTCAACAATATCCACAAATTTATTAGAGACAACTTTACGACTTTATACATATTGATCTTTCTGAATTTCAGTGTAAAAATTTATACATGCCAAATAATGAACTAATTGATTTTTACAGCCAGAACTAAAGATAATCGATGAGGTAAAGAACTGACATGATTTTTTACTTTGGGTGATAAAGCGATTATCAAAGCTGATATATCAGGAAAAAGAATGCACCCAAACGCATGCACTATGTAATTTTCGATTGGACATGGACAAATTCACAAGTCTTGGGTTTGATGAATAATGGTTGAAAAATACACACAGACTTAGATTAGAGTAGCTAACTTATGCTTACTTCAGGACAATTTTGAATTATTGTGCTTCAAGTACTAAGAAAATCCTTAACTTTTTTTTGAAAAAAAATGTTTCAAGGAATATTAGTAGCAAATTTAACACTCTTATGCAAAACGAGACCGTTGGCAAAACATAAAACTATCCGAATTTTTTACGAAAATATTGTCAAAATATATGACAATTAATATTTTGTTACTAATCGCTATAGTTGAGCGGCGCCACAAGTAGGCGGATGCCTGCTACGTATACAATCCTATACAATTCTATAAGTCAGAAGATTAACAAATATATTGGTAGAAAGTAACTAATTTATAGACGACAGTATGAGACCAAGAGCTAATAAGAGCAAAGTAGAGTTTCATAACGTAGCATACATTTTCTTGGTCTTAAGAAGCACATAGCAATTATTGAAACGTTTCATGAAAAATTCAGAAGCCATCATGGAACACATTTTGTAAGCATTTATCAAGAAGTTAGTGAATTAGCCAATGAAATAGATCAAATTAATAACTAACCAGATCGAAGAAGATAAGCTCCTTATACCCTTAGAGATAGCTGCAGCTGAAATTTTTAATATCCATAATTCTATACATTTGTAAAAAACTGGAACATAGTTACAATATTGACAAGGGTGGCATATTATAACAAATTTAACACAATCATGACACTTTGAAGAAAACATGAAGGAACCTAATTTATTTTCTTGCAGGATAACAATGCAATTGTTGCTTTTATGACTTTTCCTCAAACGATTTGTTATTGAAAGAAGTTTTAGCGCATTAAGAAGACTGTAAAGAAGGTTCAGGTCTACTATAACTAACCAGCGACTAAGTGGATTATGCATGCTAAGTTCTTTTGCGAGAAGGTGAAACATCATGATCAATTTTCTAATGATGTCTTCACATACACTCGTGCTTGTTGTCCAGAAGGAGCTTCTCGATCAATTTTGATTTTATAGGAAACAATGAAATCGGTCTGTAAGACTTGATCATGTTGTTTTTCTGGTTTTGGTATAAATATGATAGCAGATACCTTTCAAAATCTGGGAAAAAATCTTATTCTAAAGGCAGCAGTGATTAAATATGTTTTAGCGTTTCTTAGAACTCATTTAAATACGTTTTCAGCTAGATCAGACCAAGATTTCCTTTTAATATCTTCTTTTATTGCCACATACACCACATTAGGTGTTGTTCGTTTAAACCTTTCTTCTCTTTGTAATCATTTATCCCAGTCTGGTGCTATTTTCATTTGGTTCTAGTTGATTTACATATGTATATTTAAGTGTTTGATTTTGTTTCTAGCTAGTCTTCATGGGTTTAGGATTAAGGCTATTCCTTCCAAGTTTTTTTCTGTAATTAGCTGTAAATTTTTTTTTTGGGTTCTTGATTTCACTTATTCTAGGATTTAATGTAAATATCTCTACTTCTTGTTCTAATTGCATTTCATTGTTAAACTCTTGAAGCTATCCCAATCAATTATGTGTTAACTGTATTCTAGTAATTCAATACAATAAGGTTGGATGATACAATACAAAGTAGATCATTTGATTCTGACTACCATAAAATATAAACGAAAAGAAATAAATCCGTATAAGAATGTTGTCGCCAAGGAAATTTTTTTCGTCGTAGCCGTAACAATACGCAATTAATTCCGGAAATAAGGAATTGTCTGCAAGTCGCGTTTATTATATTACAAAACGTAAAGATGAATAAAACGGACAGTATTTATTGGCCAATATAATGGTCGCGGTGTAAGCAAGATCAAAGGGGCGGCGCGCTTAATAACGATAATGGTAATTAATTAAAGGCGCTTAATGGCGAGCAATTTGAGCGAAAATCAGTCGTAGCTCATTTCGCGGCTTCGCAACTGCGTCTATGTGACGATCACAGTAATCAAGGTTGTAAAACCGTAGTCGTCGTCAAGTTTACATTCGCGGTCTCCGATTGAGGTTCTTTTTTTAAAGCGCGAGATTTGACGGCATTGTTCAATCTTGCTGTTCGGTATTTAGTTTCTCAATTATCAACCGAAACTTTCTACTAATACCTAAGCTCAAGATATTTATCTCTTTCTAAAACCAATTTCATTCACAAAATGAATTTTTTACATCCAACTTTCTGTTTTCTCTTTCTCACTTTATAACTTTTCATTCTTCGTGCACCGTGGCTTGGGTTCTTAGTGGAACAGCTGTATCAGCTGGCAGATTTGGTTCCGAACCGCGCCTCCTCGCTTACCTTTTATTGTAGATCCGGTCCGGTTCGTCGGCTCTTAAAATGGTAAGTGGAAGCGAGAACGAACTATAAGGTGGTGCTGTCGTCCGTATATCAGTACGTATAATTATATACACGAGGGGCACTGGTAAGTGTCAGACCGCACACCTCGATCACGCCTCGGACGGCACACCCCCTTTCACGGGGGTAATTTATACCCTTGTACCCTCTCTGGGGTGGCATACAACCCAAGGCAGTAATCCAAAGAACCGACATCGATTTATAAGTCATCAGTGACAATCTATGTTTCCGTCTAAGATAATTTATAAAAAGAGGAAATAACAGCTTATTTATTTACTTTTTGAAATCCAAAAAAAAATTTGGTGTTAGCTTTTTTTCTTATTTGGTTGCTTATAATACGATGTTATCTCAAGATAAATTATTTTTAAAATCTTCTACAAGAGTTTTTAATCTAATTAAATAATCGCAAAATCTTTCATTATGAGTTTGATTTGCGGTATTGAAAAATCTCTATAGTATATTATGTTGTTTACCACATATAACATTTCTTATTGCTTCAATTACGGATATACAACTCTTTCTGTCATCTTCAATTAAATTGAAATTATTTTATTTTATTATACTTTTACATTGCTTGCGCACCTATTGTTCCTAGTAAAGTGTGTACTTTCTTTTTTTATCGTTCGCCATTTATCCATATCATTCATTATGCATCAATTATCAACATTTTTTTGTCTTTGGCAAAGTAAAATTCCACTAGCAAATTTTGTTCGTTGAGCATTTGTGTTCTTTGGCTATACTCTTCCAATATGGGTATGGATAAATTTTGCTCTTGATCTTTTCTGCATAGACTCAAAACTTGCTGCATTACAACCTTTACTATAAAATTTTAGATTCGCTTTGAAGTTGGACTACTTTAGGATTGGGTAGAGTTGCTTTAGAGTTTGGTTAGCTTGTTTTCAGTACTTTTTAATCGAGATGTTTTAGCAATAGGTTTGTATTGTTTTGAGGTTGGTTTCTTTTAGAGTTGGAATTCAAGAAATGACACATAATAACATTCTTGCCATTTTCTGCATAACTTTTAAGTGCCAAAAATAATTTTATGACGTTTAAAACTTCTCTTTTGAAAGAAACAAAATAGTTTCCATAATCATCAGTGGCATGAGAGCGTCTTAGGTTGTTCTAAGAGTTCTGCCATTCTGCCTTGTTGGTGGTAGGCCACATGACCTATCAAAGGTAGTAGCAACTAATAGGCAGAATGCTTTTATGATGTCTTTTTTTGATTTTACAATCTACCTGTACGATTTTATTGATAATTATGAACCTCGTATGATCTTCCTGCATCTCGTATATTGAAGAGTATGCATGATAGTGTATCATCTTGGTGGAACTCTTTATTTATTCTGAATCCTTATGTTGTTTCGTTTTGTATTATAACATGATTTGCCATCAACAAATTTTTTATTCTTACCCAACATTTCTTATTCTTGTCTACTTGTACAAATAAGCACGTTTTAAGAACAAAATCAAAATAACTGCATTTTATATTTAAATTTTGTTCTTAAATAATAAAATAGGTCAGGCAGATGGAACGTTAGCGATTTTAAATAGCTAACAAAGTGGTTCGACAGTTTTTATAAAGTCGATTGAGAACCAAGTTGTCACCGGGTACAACAATGTCTCTATTAGGCTTTGTAGGCCACTCCATTAACTTACTGTTAAGGGATCATTGTGCAGAAAGCGGTACAAAACACCCCGATTTGTTGCCGAAAACGCAAAAGGGTCCCCTGTGGCAATCTGGCCTCCATTCAACTCAACTTTAGCTACGGTCCTCTAGTTTTCGAAAAGCTCGTTGAGAAGTAACAAAAAAATCGTGAAAAAGTGAGATTTATCAAACTTAAATTAGATATTATTTTATTTTAAATTAAAAAATGTATATATCGTTGATTAATTCTCTTCGCTGCAACATCCTTACTTTTTTGTCCATTTTTTTCTGTTCAAGGGTGGCCCTAACGAAAATGATTTATTTTAATACGATGATAATGACACGTCCGGAATATAGACACACAGGAGGGAAAAAGAAAAAAAGGAGGAAACCACGTCTCCTGAATGGCTACCACATCCTAACCAACCCTTGTCTGAGCCCCATAGATTTGTCATTGGATCCAACAAACGGCGATAATTACGGAGGGATGCGACCCCATTGTGCTCTCGAAACCGTTTTTAATAGAGTCACTAACATAATAACGTTGTCTGTAATAAATATAGTCGGTTATAAACCGACCCGATAGTTGATGACTACAACCTCATGGGAGGTCGATTACATCCTGTACAATATTATAAAATTGGTTAGAATGACTATAAAATTTTTTATATACTTCAAAAAGAATAAAACAATCCAAATTTTATAAAAAAAATTTTTAGAACTGTTACTTTTTATTAGGCAATTAACCAGGTCAAGTCATTAAGTAATTAGGCAAAGTAAAATTTTCGTCGCTTCCTAATGTATTCAAGATTTGGATGAGCGATACGTCGTTCCGTCGGTTAGACGCCTTCCTCTTCGCCTCCTTCGCCCACGACCTTCTTCGCCTTCACCAAGGTGCCACTTAATAACAAAAGCAACGCCGGCGAACAAACAAAGTAAAAGATCGGCGCACTTTATCGTTCGAAATTACAACTTGGTAGTGTTATTACCCCGACGCGAAGAGAGAGCCCCGACCCTTCTTATCGTGCCATCTGGAGGCAAATAAAACGGTTCGCAAACCGACGTTCCGTGGCGGCGACGACGACCACGATGACGACGACGGCGATCGACGTCGAAACGCTACAATTTCCCTTAAAGTTTACAACGCGAGAACCTCAGCACGCCATTGTTCTTTCACCTAACGAATAAATTTCGATAAAAGTGTATACTATTATAGATGCCGCGACGTGTTATGTTAATTAAGTGGCGGTGACGACCAACGTCTAACGTTATTTTGTAATCAGGAGTTAATTATTACTTTCGTTAGTATAACATTTTTTGGGGTTATTTAGGTTGGAACGATATCAAGTTAATTTTTTTACATTAAACTAGAAAACTAGTAATTAACCACTATTTTAGTTTTAACTGGTTTCAGTGTTTTTTTTTCTGGTCCCCCTTTCAGAGTGCTGTCAATCATGATGTCATTCATGACAGAATGATCCTCATTCTCTCTACATATATTCCATCCTCCTTGAATCTCTACATTCTAACAAAATATGCTAGGGGGTATCTTCCCCAGTCCTACACACTCAGTTCTCATGGGTGGCTTTCAAACTTGCTTAGGTGTACTTCTGTATCACTTATGGCCACACCACCATTCCATTTTGTCTCGAAAAAAACTATACACTCCCCTTTGTGTCGTTAGCACGCTCTATCAATTCATCCATTCCTCGCATATTCCTTCTTTCATTTCCATTTTATACACACGTTTAGTTAGCCTTATACATATATGGTCCTAAATCTCCAATAACTCCCCAATCTTTCCATGCCTTGCCCATTTATCTGACATCGTTATATAGGCTGTTTCATAATACAGGGTGTTTCGGTGACTCGGGGAACAAATTTAACCACATATACTAGAGTGAAAATGATGACGATTCATGTAAAAAAAATTAGTAAAAGTCTTCAAATTTCAAAGATACAGGCCATCAAAGTTAAGAAATTTTAACACATTTTTCCAAATATCTTAATAGTATATTAAAAAACAAGTTTCGTAAGACACGCTTGAAATGCACGAATTCAAGTTGAAAAACGAGTGGCGAAGCCACGAGTTTTTTAATGAATGAGTGCTTTAAGTCTTATGAAACGTGTTTTTTATGCTATTTTTTGTAATTCGCGTTTTTATACTTTTTTTTAACAAAAATAAAGTAAATTTTGGCAATGTAGGGAAATAGGTATGTAGCAGTTGGTAACACCGGAACACTTGAAAATAGAAACTTTGAATTGACAATTAGAAACTGTCAAAACACAAAATATATTCACCTGAAAAAAATGTTTCATGTACACCTCCCAAAATAAGAGAAATTGCTCAGAGTCAATGTCCTCATCATTGTGGACTTTGTATTCGATGCTAAGAACGTGTTTAAACATCCATAGACAAAAATTGTCACATTGACAACTAGAAAAATTAATGACCCAATGTCACCAACTTGAACTGGTTCCATAAAATGTTACTAAAATCTCATTACAGCATCGGATGCTGTAAGGAATCTCATTACAGCACCCGTTTGAGTACTGTTATAGCTTCCATTACCGTAGCGAATTACAAAAACACTATTTACAGTAAAGCGCTGAAATTTGGTACAGTATAAATCAATATGATGTAAAATCGTTAGGCGATTTATGAGTTGGATCGGTCCGCGGGAACAATACTATACAGGCTGTTCCTCAAGTTTGTTTGCTCAGAACTTTTTTAATCCATCATAACCCTACATTCATTTTTACAGTTTCTAATAGTAAATTTAGTTCAGAAACTTTTATTACTCTTAGATAATATTGATAAAAATCACCGGTTTTGTGTTAAATGCAAAAATGTTGGGTTCCGATTTCAATAATAGCACTAAAAAAAAATAAATCTCAATTTTTGAACATTTCCTTTAGTATCTTTTATTACTTGTCTTGTAATTTTATGTACCTTTTTTTATTATTCCTGTTAGTGTTGTCGTTTTTTCGTTTATTTTTTGTTGATTTTTAATTTATTGTTTTTGCATTCTTTTATTAAACCAACTAAAACAAATTAAACACTTGGACATGTTGCATACATATTAGTTATGACAGCTCAGTTCGATTTTCGCTTGTCATTGCCAATTCAGATTATTTATTTATTTTTTTTTTTTAGTGTTATTGAATTTGGAACCTAACATTTTTGCATTTAATACGAAAACGGTGGTTTTTATCAATGTTCTCTAAGAGTGATAAAAGTTTTTAAACTAAATTTACTATTAGAAACTGTAACAATAAATGTAGGGTTTTGATAGAATAACAAAATTCTGATCAAACAAACTTTAGGAACCGATCCAACTCAAAAATTGCCTAGTGATTTTACGTGATATTAGTTTATACTATACCAAATTTCAACGCTTTACCATAAATAGTGTTTAAGACATTTAGAAAAATGTGTTAAAATTTCCTAACTTTGATGGCCTGTAACTTCACAATTTGAGGACTTTTACTATTTTTTTTTTTACATGAATCGTCATCATTTTCACTCTAGTATATGTGGTTACATTTGTTCCCCGAGTTACCGAAACACGCTGTATATTCGCAGGACTTTAGGATGTCATATCTTCAAAATCTTCACCAATTATGACATTACAAAAAATTTTTCTCGCACAAAACTTTTATGAGTAGAAAATACTTACAAACGCTGTTTTCTGTACGATAAATGGTTTCGGAGATATTCGCAAAAAACGATTTTTTTTATTAAATTTCAACACCCTGTATCTCGAAAATGGAGCATTTTAGAGGGTAAGTTGATAGAAACTTTTTTCAAATTTTTGGGCAAGCTATCACATCCTGAAGTCTTGCGTATATATTATGAAACATTATGTACTTTTTAGATTCTTTTATTTCCACAATTTTAAGCTCCTTGCATATTGCCACAAAAATGGGAGGAATAAGGCTCAATCTTTTCTGCACTTTTCGATCCCTACACACAACTAAGTGGTTGTGGTTATATCTGTATCTTCACCTGCACCATCATGATGCAAAACCATTCTTCTCATTGCCTGATGATCGGAAGCTTAAATTAGGGATATACATAACTCGACAAAATAAAGTTGCGCAATACTGTTTACAAGCATAGAGATAAAAGCCAGAACATGAATTATTGTTACTGATCTTGCGAGGTCTGGAATGAAGTATATGAGGTATTATCATCGCGATTGCTGCGTTTATGAACCTGTTATGAAGATGAAAATTTAAGGAGAGTGTATATCTTGGGTACATGGTAAGAGATAAAGATGGAGTATCCAATAAACTTCCTATTACAAGGAAAATCTTGGGTTGGGTCCTATTTGCTCTTTTTAATGATTATCAAGTCAACTTAAAAGATATTTTGCAAAAAAGCAAATTCTTATATCCTACACTAATCCCCATTGTCTTCATATATTTCTGTTTTCTCTTTAACATTAGAACCTCCTTTATTAATTGATTGCGCTATACAGGTTTATAGTTACATATGTGACGGTTTAGCTTTGATCTGGTGCTTCGGAAATGGTCCTGGCAGCGAAACCTTTACGACCGGATGCTTAAATATACGATGCGTACAAATGTACGGGTTTCTAATGACATAATTAGAGGGCGAATGCGCTCGATAATCTTGTGTTTTCATCGGGTCTTTGATATAATTACTAATTTATCAACAAGAACGTATTCAAATATTGCGCGGCAAATAAAATGCGTAAACCAAACTCGATAAATGCAATTATTTTTAACCATGTGGATAAAATAGGAATTAACCAAACAGTTTAAACGACCCCAGCTGGACTTCCAAACAAAAAGTATTTATATAAAGGGCTAAATGTATATTTTGATAATGGATAAAGGTTTGAAAGAGGGAAAGAAAAAGAAAACAGCGGAGGTAATTTGAACGTAATTTTTTTTTCCTGTGGGGGTGAGAATAAATAACAGAGTAATTTAGTAAATTGCGGTATATTTCTAGTTTACGGTTGAAATTTCAAATTAAAAGATTATTATTGGGAGAGTTTTGAAATAACAGCAATTTTAATGTAACAATGTTTCTCGGAAAGTCTTATGAATTAAAATCGTAGAATTTGAAACGAATAAAGATGTTTTGCGTTTCTCTTATATGTATTATTAGTGCCATTAATTGTTGTACTATTAATTGCGTAGCTATTAATTGCCATACGTACTATTAAATGTTGTAAAAAAGTTCATAAGCGTCGGGGTCAATTCTGTTTCATGCAAATGGGTATTGGGAGGCGAGAGTTTAAATGTTGGAGGTCGTTATTGCCTGGAAATATTAATCGCTAAAGATCGTTCCGTTACGTTTATAGCTTCATTAATTGCCTGCAGAGAAATACAACGTATACACAAGTACCAACACATATGGTACGGATTGACGGCATCTCGGTGGTCCACTGTTCTTTTTAATGTAATGTTTTCTTTTTTCTGTAAGAATGGGAGATTCATCCGTTTATAGGTATCATTCTACACCATTAACGTGGGAAAAGTTTGCACAATCTGTCGTAATATAGAAATAAATTTATTACCACAAATCATTTAATTGTTTTCGATTTTAAGAACCATTGGTGGTCTAGTAAATTGTACATTTTATTTTAAAATGTCTAATAAAAAAAATAAACGGTTCTTCATTCATTTAGAAATCATGCTTCATTTGAAACAATTTTCCACAATTTCTTTTGTCGTAATGTTTGAGTACTCGTTAAACATTAGGTTTGTTTTTGAAAAAGGTGGGGGCGAGTTAGTTTTGAAGTGGCCGGCCCTTATTTGTGTGCTGAACGACGTCGGCTATTGGGGGGACCTTTTAGGCCGTTCCGTTGTCGCTTTCAGGAACGTTTAACACTTCCGTGCAAAAGACACTCCGAGGTGCTAACTGGACGGTCCAACATATCGCGCCCGCACGATATTTAGGTCGATCGAACGTCGTTGTTGCCTCGGTGGTCCTCGAAGCGCCCCCCTCCCTCCGACCAGCACTTTATGACTCTTCACATCGACCGATCGTAAAGCTATAAAGACCAACATTTATTGAAGTCGGCTATTTTCCAACAGTTAGATACTTATCTTAAAACTTTTAACAGTAAATGAATTTAAAGTTTTAATGTTAAAGGTTGAAAAGTAAACTTAAAGTGAACTTAGAACTTGCTTCTGAAGAAGGTTGCGACATGGTATAAGAAACTTTCTCAACCAAATAGCCTCTTCTTTCTAGGTCTAGTGTATGTGCTATTGCTAGGGATAGAAAAATATACAACAATCTAACACTGAACAACAACTAAAACTAACACTAGTATTAGAACTAACACTAGACGTTGAACTAGTTCTAACGTTAGTTTTAGTGACAGTGCAAGTGTAAAACTAGAACTAACACAATACCTAGAGCTAGAATCATTTGGGTTTAGCCGTCTTTAGAGACGTGCGGCTAAACTCAAATGATTCTAGTTCTAGGTATTGTGTTAGTTCTAGTGATAGTGCTAGTGTAAAACTAGAACCAACACTATACCTAGAACTAGAATCATTTGGGTTTAGCCGTCTTTAGAGACGTGCGGCTAAACTCAAATGATTCTAGTTCTAGGTATTGTGTTAGTTCTAGTGATAGTGCTAGTGTAAAACTACAACTAACACTATACCTAGAGCTAGAATCATTTGGGTTTAGCCGTCTTTAGAGACGTGCGGCTAAACTCAAATGATTCTAGTTCTAGGTATTGTGTTAGTTCTAGTGATAGTGCTAGTGTAAAACTAGAACTAACACTATACCTAGAACTAGAACCATTTGGGTTTTGCCGTTTTTAGAGACGTGCGGCTAAACCCAAATGATTCTAGTTCTAAGTATAGTGTTAATTCCACATAGTAACAGTAGTAGTATAAAACTAGAACTAACACTAAACGTAGAACTAGAATCATTTGGGTTTAGCCGTCTTTAGACACGTACGGCTAAACCCAAATGATTCTAGTTCTTGGTCTAGTGTTAGTTCCAATGCTAGGGTTAGTTCTAGATTTGGTTGTTATTCAGCGCTAGATTATTGTATATTTTTCAAAGCACTAAAATTAGAAGTACACCTAAGACGACATTTATATTAAATACTACAAAGAAAGTCTAGATATACATCCATTAACTTAATGACTCATGTTTTAAATATTATATTCAACAAAAAACACGATAATTTTAAATAACAATTACTGATTCGAATTATTAATCTATCAGTAGAGTTCATCGCACATTAACGTTAAAAATTGATGCCCGTCTCAATGGGAATTGATAGAAACGAGGTTGGCTCCGATGTTCGAGGTTCCTGGTAAATTCTTCATAATTATGAGATCGTACATACCGATATGATGAGGCAATTCATTTGGGAAATTGATATGTATCGGTTGTAATACAATAGATATAAGTAACGATTTGTTTTTGTAACCGGTTTAAGTGAACGGTTGCATGACCATTATCAATACAAAAAGAGAAGGGTACATTTTTGATTAAGCACATTATGTTAATTAATTTATAGTTAATTGTTTATCATGCATGATTAAGCATCAAAGTAAAATTTTATTACATAATTTTTAATAAAAAGTATTAATAACATTTTAAAGGTAAAATAAATACTTTTTTAATAACCAAACAGGAAGTAAGGTAAATATGGGTACCTTTGAAATGACTTGAAATAATATACTACCATCCGTGCTTAGATGGAACCATAAACTCTAAAAGGTCATAAATCAAACACGTGTTTGTTCAGAGGCCTATTCACGGAGTGTAACTCAATTTCTTGAGCTTGTTCAACGGATCAAAGGGTGTATTTTTAGACTAGAATTATTTTACATACATTCATCATCGAAAAAAATTAAAAATATATTCCATTTAATTTCGCAAATTCAAAAATTATTACACCATTTTTTTTAATTTTATGTTGGCTTTTATTTCAATAGTCTTCTGTTGTAACACTACACCTTTAACGAGATTTTTTTTGTGACTTGGCGGTTTAAGACCAAAGGAAAAAGGCCGAAACCCGAGGGTTGGCAAATTCTTCTCAAATTCCTTCTTAATCCGTCCTCTTTGTCGGCACCGCTACCCCGATTTGACGCGGTTTGTTGCTAATTGTCGTATCGTAAACAAATGAGTGCCGACTCAAATTAGACGATGAAAGCATTTGTAAAGTTATAGACAGGATTGGAACAACACATAAAACTAAAATCATAGAATTAAAAAATTCGATCTAAAGAAAAATCTAAATAGAAATTTGTAAGATCACAGCAATCTTTGGTGTCGGAAATGAATGACATACGAGCATCGGCTAAACAGCTGAGCAGACAGGATGGCCAACTACGCCATGGCCGATTTAAAATAACAAATGAGCGTCTCCTGGCGGGCCGCCGCCGCCGTAGAGACCCTCAACTTCATTATTTCATCTTCTCTTCTTTTGCCGACTGCCCGCCTTTCCCGCCAACTCTTCCTCCCTTTCTTTCTGTTACCATCTCGCGTCCAATTAGTTAAATTAATATACGAACTTATCGCCAGAACTGCCGCCACTGTCTCCTTTAAAACATCCTAGTTAGTTTCGGTTCCTTAAAATTTAGAATACCATTAGTCTAAATCCGCCCTCGTTGAAAGGAACCACGTGCTGACTAAAGTAAGTTAGCAAACACGAGTATTGTAAAGAATTTGTGTTGCTATTACAATGTACAGACAGTTCTTCAATAATTTGCTTATTGATTTTGCGATTATTAGTGCTTAGCTTTATTGGATTATTTTGTTCCATCTAATTCCAAACTGTAGTAGAGACTTAAACTGTAGCAGTTGATAAACGTTATATTTTTCAAGAAATCTTCCATAATATTTTTGTACTTAATCAGATTGAACTGAAACTTACATATAAAAGTTCTGCCCTATTTCTGGAAACGATGGTTAGTTTGGTACCTAACTATTAAACCGATAAGTATTCAATGTTCGAAGCTTTTTCTCCGGCTAAAGGTAATCACATCATGCACAGTAGCAGGAAGAAGATCAAAATCATTTCTGGATAGATACGCAAAGAATAGATTTTTAAGTAGGCAAGGACTGCGTCTATCCTCAAACCCGAGAATATTATTAGATAAGTTATATGTATCCGATAGGGTATCCTTGGCCCATGGTTCCTGGATGATAGCGATATCTTACCTAGCTTATATGTACTACCTATTTTTCTCACTTACAATGTCCTAAGATTCCTACAGGATTCTTTAGCAATACTTGGACGAAAGCAGTAATATATTGTCAACCCTTCCCATCTTAGCAGGTTCCCTACCGGAGCCATAGCCGAAGTAACACTTGCATGAGAAATCGTTTATCTTCACTTCGCCGAGGTCGCTTGCGGGCGAGGTGCTGGATTTGTAATTATGTCAATATAAAGCTGGTATAAAGTATTGGTTCTAGCGCCATTTGTCATCTCCAGGTCTCCATCTAAATGTTTGGAGAAAGGATTTGTAGTCTGGGAATAACCGGATTAATAGTCCAACTGCTGGCACTTAACAACTAATCGATTCACCACTCATTTCTAATTTTCACAAGTCCTGCTTTGTGGGCCCTAGCAAATGTAGCATTTTTGGTTAGAGAGACATACTTACGAGTGTCATAATTCCTCATCTTCTCATCCAAAGATCAAAAACAAATCCAAGGTGCTAACAAAATATTCGGCATGACTTATTATCTGCTGAAATATTTAGAAAGTGCTTGATTTAACGATAAAAAGCTTCATTATTTGATACAGATATAGGTACAGATTAATCATTTTAATGTTAGCACGTGTGCCTTCAACATTTATAATTACCTTGAGTCGATTTGTCGTTCATCTTTCAAGTTTATTTGTTAGCTGCGACATAATCATTTGTCATTGACACTTTTAATTGTCGTATAAATATCTGTATCAAATTAATTCCGGAAAATTTATTAAAACTTGATTTGAATTTTGTTAAAAAATTAAATGTTGATTATTTAGACACTAAGGAAATTAAAAAAGTTTGATTTCATTAAGTAAATTAATTAAAACGTTATTAAAATATGTTTCAAATGTAGTGATGACTAATCGATAAGAAAGAAAGAGATTGGATATTTTTGTAAAAAAATCAAGTTGAAATGTTAACGATTAACACGGCGAGTTTGTAAAACGTGTCACGATTCGCGGCCGCGAACCGTTCACCGTTCACGTTTTAACGCGAAAACGGCAAAACGCGGAGTCAAACCGTGTAATTTGACGGCTTTAAGGATGTGATAAATCAATCCAACATCGAACGCGATTTTGCCTTCGGGCGACGCCGGTTCACGTTTGGGTCCATTATTCGATGGACGTCGCGCCGGAACCTGTATAAATTTTACGGCGGGAAATAAATTGGAAAACGCCTTACAGCCCCCAAGGAACTTTTACTTAGTTGAGGTTCATAAACTTTAAACCGATACAAAATAAAAAGTTATAAGTATGTAATGGTTATTAAGAACTAGCATTAGTTTTATTCAGAAATAACAAATACATACAAAGTGTAACAAATAAATTACTGAAAGTGTAAAATTAGGTCTGTGATATGATTAGACGAGATGTACAACACCCAAAATGATTGATATAAATCATCGGGGTACAGTTTGATATAAATAAAACCGACCTGGCTAACAACCATTAGATACACAGTCCCGATTACGCCGTTTAATTTTACAAACTGCAATGTGTGGCTAATAAGCGGTTCAGATTTTTGCTCGTACTCTTTGGCATCGGTCCAAACAGCTGCTCTGAAACGAGTCCCCCGACTAAGAACCATTAATTATTTCGAGTAGACGGAGTAAAGAATTAATTTTAAGACCCGTTGATGGTTATGAAATGTTTATTATTGCTATTATTAATTCTATTACGGTCAACTTATTTTACTCTTTACAACATTTTCTACTTAAATATACATAGTAAGTATAATAATATTAATAATTTAGGAGTTCATTCATAAATCAATTAATTTATAACTTTTATAATAAATTCATATCATTTGGCAATGTTTAGGTAAAAATACTTATAAAATATAATATGTTTAATATAAATTATAGCTCTTACAATATCAATAGTGATAATCAGAAATTGCTTATATATTTATAACTATATAGCAGCAAATGTTAGTAAGCTCATCTACCTACTTGAGGTGGCTAAGAGACTCACTTTGTCTCTTTTCAACAACATTTATTTTACTGAATATTTATTGTATAGTGAATCTAGTAAATTTATTATTCATATTCAAAGCCTCGATACCAGATTTCTGATTTTAGCGAATTGCAAACAACACCGATTTTGTTTACGAGGACGCTGATAATTTGCTTTACCAATTACCAAGTCTAAATATACCAACTGTCTTTTAAGCAATGCTTGCAGACACGATGATCGTATGTTTGGCATTAATAAGTGGATGATTCACCTACACCTTGATATTTATGTGCAATCTAACATTCCAGTTATTCTGACTATATTTCAGCATAACTTCGATCTTGAGAGGGTTGGAATACTTAACTAATACGCAAGTAACATCACTTGCAACTAACAATATCAGAAATACAAGTTGATAAACATGTCATTTCTTTGATCTTTTGCCTGAAACTGGTCAACTATATAATAAAAGCATAATATGATAAAAGCTGAAAAATAAAAACAATCTGAACTGCCTGAAATATACAATATACAAATATGACCTCACAACGCAATCTTGCAAAAGGATGTTGGAACAGGGCTTCTAGGAAGGGGACTGATGTTATCTGATATCATATTAGATGAATTAATTCTAAAAATGTAAACTACAACTTTCCCAAAAGTGACGGATAAATTCGGTAAAACCATTAAAAACAGTTTATGGAAAAATCGCTGAGACGGGAATCTGAAAGAGGACTTTTTTCTGAATCTATAGTCAATATTAATATTGGTTAGATAAGAAAATTTTCGAGAAAAAATATCTTAAAGTTTCATTATTTTCCATTCATTGGAGATAGAAAAATAGCAGTAGCCATGCGTAACCAACTGTTTCAAATATCAAAAATTATTTATTGTTTTAATAAAATATCTGAAACCACTGGTTGCCTATGGCTACTGCTATTTTTCTACCTCAAATGAATGGAAAATCATGAAACTTTAAGGCAATATTTCTTGAAAATTTTCTTATGTAAATAATATTAATTTTGGCTGTACCTAATTTTGAAAAAAATAGCGATGACGTCATAATTTGTTTCAAAATAGCGAAAAAAATTTAAAATATGTACCAAAAAATTTAAATCTTTAGTTTTTAATTTTTCCACAAATCGTTTTTAATTGTTTTAACAAATTTATCCGTTACTTTTGGGAAGCACTGTGTGTTAGCAATTTGTGGTTTTCAGATTTTCGTAAGTTTTATGGTGATTATTTATTAATTTAAAAGTAGCACTTATTAAAAACTTTACTACTTTAAAGCTTTACTTGTTTACTTATTAAAATTATCAAGATATCACCAATATATTCTCGAAACAAACATCTTCAAAGCCAGGGACTTTATCATTTCTCTCAATTTCCATTTTTTGTAACATTTCACCATGTTGTAAAAAACAGCCATTATAATGAATTGTTATTGGTTTCTTTGTGACTTCATTTATCACAGCATCTTTCAAATCATCGAACTCAAGACTTATGTGATAACACGATTTATGTGGTTATCTTGTTCGGCAAACCAATCAAATCCAAAAATTCCTCTGTGTGTGTTTCAGAAATAGTTTCATATTTTTATAATTTATCAATGTCGCCAGAATTTCTCCATTACTTTGAACTTCTCGTCATTAAAAAGGTGATGTTGGTAGTTAATGGGCTACCAACTTGTTTTTCTACAGTTTTACTACCCAGATGAAAATGTGGCAAAGTTACTTGAAGATACTTTCAGGTTGCAAAGGTGGCATAATTTAAATATTTTACATCATCTTCATTTTTATTTTCATTACTGTTATCAGATTTGTAACCACCTTCTTTTATCATTTTTTATATATGTCACAGGTAAAGCGTGCATTTCAGTTAATGTACACATTAGCCAGTCAATAACCAGTCAATGTATACATTAACGTAACGTTTTAGTGAAAGTATTTATCAGTCACAGAGTGTATACATTTACTAGTGAATGTGTACATAAACTAGGCAGTGTATGCATTTGCTAACAGATGTTAGTAAAAGTTACAACAAAGAACATTTACGGTATAACTTTTTTAATGGAAGGGATTGCATGTGATGCAAGTAGTAAGTAAGTAAGTATAGTAGTAACCATTTTTTGGGTTGGGTTGGGTTTCGTTATGTAATATACTAGTAAACGTACTTTAAGCTTTAACTGGGCGTTATTAGTAATTGTATACATCAACTAATAAAAGTTTACACGACTAGACAATGTATTTATAACTGTAACATGTACATAAAGTAATACATTCTACTATAAAACTTGATACCAGATTATCATAATTTTTGGGTCATCAGATTCAAGTTTACATATAAACATTATTATTAGCCAACACTTTTCACCATTCAATGCAGATTTTGAGGGAGGTGGCCATTTGTTTGGGATGTGAGGAGACACCTGACATAAACACATATGATTATTTCCTTTTCGGATACCTTAAATCCCGGGTACATCAAGTAACAGTAAAAAATAACTTTTACTCAATTGCCATCATTTATAGATATTATTTTTAATACTTTCATAACAATTTCCGACATGTACCAGTAATTAATTAAATTTTAAATCTCCCTTTGGAAAACTCCTATATTAATCCCAGAATAAATTTGAAAATATCTCTTACTCGATATAAGCTATTTCAACAGCCTATTATAACTTGATTTAAAGTTGCTGAGACGACAATTGTACCATTTGTGTTGTTGTATACTGTATGTACTGAATGAACGTAAAACTTTGAAACTGTATATTGGATGAGGTGCATCTTTTAATGTACATGTTATGCACTCGTTAATCAGTGTTGCCAGTTCTCATAGAAATAGGGACCTCTAAAAAAATTTTTATTTCTCTTCCTATTTTGTCTTTGTCTTCAAACTTACTTTGACCAATTATAAAAACAATCGATTGGTAAACAACATAGCCATTAATGTTAAAATGTCTTCACCTTAATTAGCTAATTACTTCATCTATGAAGGTCTCCTGTGGAAACTACAAGAAGTCGAAAACTTGAAGAAACAACAATCGTCGCCAATTCAAGACTTGTAGGGGTTAATTAAGTGACGTTAATTAAAGATGAGCATCATTTTTAACAACTCCTATTAAAAAAATGATTTTATTAATTATACGTTACAACCAAGAAATAATTATTATTAAATTCTTTGATTAATTTGAGTCTTTGTGAGCTAATTTATACAATTCAAAAAGTGAAATGTTTTGTTGTGCTTTATCTATTAAAGTGGTATTTGATGTTTCAGAAACCATATCGCAACATTTTTCAGAACCATTTTCAAATATTAAGCTTACTCTTTCATATCAGTTTAAAATAAGTTTCTCTACATAGTTTATTCTGTAATTACCCTACATTAAGGGTTTATTTTACTTATACATAGTTAAATACGTCCAACGATGTTCGACGTGTTCCAAAGTCAACATAGACGCGCGCACTGCCGTTTTGTCACGGTGTAATCGTCCGGAGATGCTTCATTTTGATTGTCTCATTAAGACGCACAGAAATAGCGACGTGAGCAGTTGTCGCGTTTCGTTATGGTTAACGATTCGTGTCGGACGTCGTCTCCCGTTTGACGAAGCTCGTTCTCCGCAAGTCGACGGAGAGAAACTTATGTAAATCCTGAAATAATTGGACCAGCGCGTGGGTCGCTAACTGTGTTTTAAGCACATCGTTACGAATATTATTGAAATGATTTACGTTTTGCGACAATTCTTTTTTGGCTAATAAACCCGCTAACAATCTACTAATTTATGTTTTTATAACATAGATGATAAATAGATTTTTTTTATCGAAATAGTTTCATAATCCTGTAATAACTCCTTTTCAGATTTTTTTTGATTAAGATAAATTTGAAATGTAATGATTATTTTGATTTAAACATTTCGAGGTAAGCGCCATCTCTTAACACATAGCTGAAATTTGTGAGCTTTAAAGTTCGTTATTGGATGGACGCTGAATTTATGTGTACAGTGTGCTTTATTTAGGTAGTTCAGCTTTAAACCATTCTAACATTTAAAAGGATTCATTTTGTATTCAATTGTGGTGTTAGATCAAAGAGGGAGCCATTAATTCTTTTTATGATGGTTAAAATCAAAATTGTATTAATTAAAAATCTCAATGTATTCTAAATTTTTATTTTAATTACAAAACTAGGAATATATTATTTATGATCTCAAAAAATAAGTTTAATAAATGATACAAAATTATGAACGTCGAAATCAATTAATCAAGAGAAAATTACAAACACCCAGTAATTTACGCATCCAATATCAATTGATACGATTTTAATAAAGCGAGATTTTCAAACGAACCCCGTTTTAATAAATCCAAGCGATTAAATATTTCAACACCCACGTTCAATACGGTAATAAATTTTAATTAGAATCGCAATTTTATTCGCATACAGATTTCATACATACACACAAAAGTTGCCCGTCATAGAATAAATACTAAAAAAAAAGTAGCAAAGTAATAATGATGACTCCTATTCTATTTAATAAAAAAAAAAATACTTCTGTTTTTGCAGAGTAACCAAAAAATAAACTAATCCAATCAGTCGATTATTGACAGGTAACATACATCCGAATTTGTGTCACAAACATAATCCGAAAAGATTTGATTTTTTTGGTTCGCACGATTTCACATCACAATCGGAAAACGTATCAATTTAGAGGACTATTTCGAAACGTATTTTCATAGCACACGTCCAGATCCTATGGGATTTGAATCGAAACGGTTGGGAGAGCGCAACGCTCCCTCATCCCGAGCTGGTAAATGATTTTGAGGGGTTGCACCCCTGAACACAACAACAGACTCATACGCTGTGAGAGATAGAGAGGAGGTCGGTGCGTAACGAGCCCACTTGATCCGGTCGTTAGTTGATTGACTTCTAATGAACTTATGGTGTATGAAAACACCCATGGGTTTACCAAAACAATTTGCGTCACCCCCCATTCAAAAACCCCTACGGCTTTATTGCAATTTTATTCCAATACAATTTAATAAGTGATAAGTTGATTTAACAATTTCCAGGCTTCGTTAAATTGATTAAAACTACATAAAAAATTTTTTCTGACATTTTATTTAATTAAGTAATGTGGAATCATAAAATAATGTTGTCTATAAAACAAAAGATTTAAATAAAACAATGTAACAATGACAAATTAATAATCTAATAAGTTTATATTGTTCCTGATTTGGATGATTTTGAATCTCAAATTAGAATCTTCCACTAGATTGAATCCTGGAAGCAATTACTGGATTTTGGATTTAAACATAATGGATTCTGTACGTAATTTCGAACGAAGCATTGAATTCTGGTATTATACAATTACCACAATGTGTTAATTAATTATCGTACCCAACGTCATCATTGCAAGTATGCAACCAATATCACAGTATACGCGATTTGCGTATTACACTGTGATATTGGTTGCATACTTGCAATAATGACGTCGCTTACGATAATTAATTAACACACTGTATGTATAGTGTATCTCATCTCAGAATACTTGAACTAATCATTATAGATGCTGGTTATTGCAATCAATTACCAAATTACAGTTCTAATCATCAAGGAAAATACATAATTTCTAATACTGAATCAAATAGCTGTATACTAGAAGCATTTATGACAGTTTATGAGGCAGATTCTTCACGATTCATGTCAATGTGTGGATATGTACATTATTATAAGTAATTCCAATGACTCCGTCATCATATATCACTCCTCGTCCACAGCATTTAGGTTTCTTTTGTTGCTATTTATTCAAAAACTTTTCTTCAATTGGTAATGTTCTTTGTACTTTAGTAGTGTTCTATGGAGTAATGAGAGACCTCAGCATTCGCTTGATTTTGTTTTATAAATGTGATTCTGGGGTCTTAAATACATGTTATAAATGAACCATGTTTCGATTTTGCTTTTGGCTGCTGTTTTTTCATATCATGGCATTATTTCATGATCGCAATTCCAATACTAATCGTTCAATTAATATGAATAACACTTATGAATTATCTTCTTCCCCGGAGAAACTCCAAAACAAATCCTAAATCAACTCAACTAGAAAATAACTCAATTAATTTAGTCCAAATGCAAAGCAATTCAACCACAAAGTACCTCAACTCCAACGAATGCCAAAACAACCACTGCTTTGAGTAATTTAACGCAACTATTATAATTTGAAGTTGCTATGAAAACAATAATACACCAGAAAACAAGTGGAGCTTTAAACGAACCCAACCTATCAAACTATACAAACAAAAAGGATGACGCAAACTTAATGTATACCAATCTAATGCAATTAATGCAATGAAATGCAATTTCAATTCAAGCTAATCCAAGCGTATAAGAGCAAACTCAAAAAATAATCTAATTCACGAGTAAACCAATCGAAGTCCAGAGTAACTCAATCTAAAAGTAACCTAAATCCAAAGAAAACCAAAGTGGTCAGAAATAATGTTTTGTTTACAAATATCAATCATGCCTGGAAAGAATCTTGGGTAAGGTTAGTTTTCTATTGAAACATCAAAAATCTCAGGAAAGAATGTTGGGTAAGGTTAGTTTTCTTTTGAAACTTCAATTATCCAGGTACAGAATGTTAGGTAAGGTTAATTTTCTTTTGAAATGTCAATCATCCAGGTACAAAAATGTTGTGCAACCTTAGCTTTTCATCCCGAGAAAAAATTTTGAGTAAGGTCAGTATTCTTTTGAAATATCAATCATCTAGAGAGAGAATCTTGGATAAGGTTAGTTTGAGTGTGCCTGACAATGTCTAAGCCAGGTTGAAGTTGGAAAGAGGATTGCATGGGTACCATAGAGTGTACTTCAATTTCTTTTGCCTGTCTTAATACATATGCACTATGACACCATTTGAAAATGAGAGATCCCTACCGGGGTGAATAGCCCTAATAACACGAATTTCTTTGAAGTAGTACCCACGAGAGTGATTCCGGAGTAGGGAGAGAGAGGTTCAGACGGTCGGAAGTGGAAGTAGCGACAGATTTTTGTAGTTAATTCTTCCAACCTGTCACTTCTTGGCCTATACAAGGTAAGGCTATGTGTTGGCCAAATTCCTAATACCCATCTATACCTAATAAATTAACTCGAGGATCAATTTTGGAAAGAAGATTTGTGACAATGTGATCGTATTGTTGCAACCTAATGGCCAAACTTGCCAATGTACTCAACTTTTTGACAGTTAATTTTTTTTTGTATGTAAGACTTTCACTTGTCAATAGCATATAATAATAATATAATTACATTGCTGGCAGATTATCAGAAGGTGATGAATTACAAAAACAATCTTGTGATGACATTTTGAATTCAAATTTCTATTTCTACATTGAACATTTCAGCAATTCATAAATTTTTAAAAAAACATGTTTAAAATGTATTTCCTTATTAGTTTTCTTAATTACTTTGTTTACGTTTAACAATTCCGTGTAAATTATTAACACATTCTTACCGCGCCATTCATAACCTGTATATGTGATAAACAATAATGTACCTACTATTGTTTATGATATGAAACATATTACGAAAAATTATAGAAGTCGTTTATTAAATTTAAAATTTTATTATTTTAGTAATTTAATATTAAAATTATTTTGGTCCAAAAGATAATTTTTAAGAAATTTAATCTAACTGCCTCAATAAACTATTTCTGTGATTCAGTCGGTTTAACATGACGCAGGTGTAACGTATATAATTTTTAACAGGATATCGTCGATTCCCGTCGAGGACGATCGCACGCAAAGCGACTTAAGCGAAAAGATGTGTCATTTCGTCCGGGAATTAGGGACCGCCGGTGTTTGAACAACTTTTATACCTCGACGCAATTTGAACCCCCGAGTAATCCGTAATCTTTTATACCGTCATTATACACGGAGACGTTTTTTGTCCATTCCAGAGGACTCTACTATGTCTATATGAGCGCGAAGACACCGTTTGTCGAACCTCGTTTTGCGGTTTCTGCGTTTCCTGTTGTCGTTCGTCCTCGAAGGTGAGTTGGCGTGGGAGATTGTTGCGTGATACCAAATTTTCTTCGGCGGTCATTTCATCTCTTGCAATTATCTGTTGAAAATATTTCCGGTGTTTAAAGATGTTTTTGATCTAGGTATAATAATGTTTATAAATAATTTGCGGTAAAAAAATAAATAATCACGAAGGGTAATACAAGGTGATATTATCTAAACAACACTTGTTTATATCGCAATTTAAATTTTTTTTTAACTTTTTCATTCGTAATAAAAAAAAAATAATAGTTAATAACTATATTAACTATTATGTATCAAATTTTCTTTAATCTTCTATAAAATCCATTAACTTAATGGTGGTTTTATTTACATATTAAAGTCTGCGAATTGCATAAATAATTTACATGAGTCCGTTAACTTATATTTATTTTAAACGTCAACGATCTATGATGGCAATATTGGTCAAATGTTTTCCTATACTTTTGTAATTTAAATTTATTTAACATTATGTCTTGAGTGATTTATTAACTGGATATATTAACATCGAGTTTGTTATCTACTGATGAAGACTCCTACACATATAAAGAAAAAAAATTTATGAGAGAAGAGAAAATCGTTATGAATAATGTTATCTGTTTTTAAAAACCATTTTGTAGAAACATGCATATATATTTATATTTATACATAAATTGTATTATTTATTACTATGGTGTTTGAAATATATAAGAAAAAAGATTTATATTTTTTATTTTAACTTAATATCTAAATTTATAAGAATTCTCACTTATCTAAATAATGTAAGCTTGAATTTTTTTTGAATTAATTACTGGGATCATCAATGATCTGTGTAGATTTGAAAATGGTTCATTTTTTACTTGGTGAACAAAGTGGATACACGAAATACCCTTGATCTAAAAGTGATGGAGGAAAGGTATCAGGGTCGATGGAATTGTCACATGATGGCAGATTATTACTGGTCTTTAAAAAGAGATTGTCCCCTGAAAAATTATAAAAGAAAAGCTCATAAAAGGTGTTTTATGGAAATATATCATATCTTTTCGACATTTTCCTCTCTGTTTACTTCGATGTATCCTAATTTTTCAAAACAAAACTGATATTATACAAATATATCTGTTATTTTGTTTCTTGTTTTTCGATTTTTGTAATGTAAAATGAAAATAAAGATTTCAATCTTATATCTAAGGTAGAGTAGAAGTACCGGCTGTACTTGTTAACTAATTGTAGTGAAATTAACATCGGGTATAGCAGCCAAAGCGCCGAATTAAAAGAAAACTATCCTTTTATAACGTTAAGCTTTCGGTCTTTATTTAGGCCTTCATCAGAACATTACATCTACAATAAATCAAAAAATGAACAACAATAACAAAATAGACGCAATAAAACTTACGGACAGAGCGCCAAAAAAAGTGAGGTTAAGAGCATGTCAACGGTTGAAGACCGCTGAACAACCAGCAAACGGCCTGGAAAAACAGGTGACGGGAGCGTCAAAGAACCACTAAAAGGCACAAGGCAGGCGAAAACCAAACCAAAGAGCAGGAGAAAACCAAAAACTCCAAGAGCCAACGAGATGCACAAACACGCTAAAAAGACGTACTCCATATTACCGAAAGGCGCGCATGCGCCCAACGGGGTCGATAAATCGAAAAATAGCGGGAATTTCAAAAGAACTCAAAAGGTTAAAAGAAAATCCTCGAAACTTCAGTGACGGGGGGGTGACAATTCTTGGATAAGAGATATTTATAAATACCACTCAAGTTTTGGGTGTCAATCCTTGAGTTGACAGATGACTGTTCTTGATTGATTGACACCATTTCAAGGAAAAGCCTTTTTTTATAGTTGGGCTCTTGACAGAGTATCGAACCTGCAGCGAAGTCAAACTTGTGACCTGTGGAAAGGTAGTGGTTGACAAGGGCAGACTTATTATCCATGTGGTTGCGGCAATCCACTTCATGTTGACTGAGGCGTTTCTTTAGATACTGTGAGGTCGTACCCATATATACGGCATTACACACACCACAGGGAATTTTATAAACGAAATTAGACTTCAAAATGGTAGGGGTAGGGTCCTTAAGGTTGGTGAAAAGCTGTCGCAAAGGTCTATAATTATATTTGGCAATCTTTACATTGTCAGAATGTAAAATGGAAACTATTTTCTTAGTTAATTGGGGAATAAAAGGCAGGAGCGAGAATCTCAATTCACCGCGAGATGGCACAGGTCTAGTAAGAGAAACATTCATATTCCCGACAACATTAAACAGGAGCTTGTTAATCAGTGACCTGGGAAAACCATTATTATAAAAAATAAATATCTAAGGCAACAAAACCACTGTGACCAGTGTAATTAATATGATTTAGGTTGAAAAATTCTTTTGCCACATTTTGGAATGTCTAATTCGTTAAGCAACTCTTAGAATAGTTATTGGGAAATATTATTATTATTATTTAAGAGACTTGGCAAAGTTTTTTTTACTCACCATTCAGTATTTTCTAACTCAAACATTCACCAACTAATAATACAATTGAAAAATTAGGATTGTAGTGAATTTCGTGTCATCCAAGCACAAGAATTTATCCATTCTGTTTTACCTATATTTCTTGACATGAGGACGATCAGCTATCTTTCCACCCTTTCGGAGGTTATTCTGCGGATTTTTGAATGCTAGTCTGGAAACTTCTGCAATACTTGGTAGTTTATTAATATCCGTTCCATCTTACCATATTTTCGCATTCCTCCAGAATGTCCTTCCTTTTTTTCAGATCCCATACTGCCTTTCCTGTGTTAGCTGTTAAAATATGCACCATTCTTTTAGTTGTTGTGTTTTTGTTTTAGTAACATTTATCTCCACGTTGACCTTTTCTACTGTATTCTAAAAGCCTGCAATAGCCATTATAGTCCGTCCTTTGTATCTGCAATCAATGTTGTGGCAATAAAAGGAAAACTTTTCAACAATTAGATGGTGCATTCTATCATTTACAACGTCGTTCTTGCGTGTAAGACATTTACTTGGTCATCCATGTAGACCTATTCTAGTTTCTCCTCATCATTTATTACCTATCATTAACCTGGTAAATAAAACTGCCCTTACTCAACATTTTTTGCCGTCTTGATTGACATTCATAAACAAAACTTAACGTTCCTTCGCGGTATAATTGACATTAAAAAGAAAACTAACCTTACTCAACAAACCATCACGGTATAATTAACATTACAAAATAAAAGTAACCTTACTCGACATTCCTTCACGGTATAATTGATATTCGTAAACAAAAGTAACCTTATTTAACATTCCTAACAAGTCGATGAAACTTAGCATACACAGCATCTGATCTTTCCCAAAGTTTTTGAGATTGTGCAATGTCCATAACCTTGCCCAACTTATATGACACGATTCTTTAGTGATTTCGAGGAACATTCTTAACATCTCCATGCTCCTTAACAGGTAAACGTAACTGGTCTTTTCCATTGTACTCGATGTTGTGTAATGTTCACAAATTTGCTTAAAATTCTTTGGCTGGAAATCCATATAAAGTTGTAAATAATTTTTCTGTGAATCTGTTTTATCACACCTGGTGACTCAAATCCGTTTATCAACTCATTTACATCTTCTTTATTAACACTCAAAGCAATCATGAAGTGTTTCTTCTTTAAGATCTTGTTGTTGAATTGAATTGCCAGACAAGGGAATTGTGAACAGTTTCAAATTATATTACTTTTTTTCTAAAATAATTATAAACAAAACAGTAAATCTTCAGAAATGAATAAAAAAATCTAATCAAATTAATTCTTTGTTAATTTGAAGATCAAATCGTCTCTTTCCCCCAAAATATCTCCATTATTCACCCTAACACCATAAAAAAGGGACAGACACTTGCCAGCGAAAAAGAGCTTTGTCGTTTGTCGCAGGAGGAGTAAAGTCGAGTAGATCGGAAACAATAGCATAAGCGGCGACATCGTCTTCGGTGTTGACTAAATTAAATTAACCAACCCCTCGAAACGACGACGTAGAACGTGTGCGTGGGTACAAAGAGAGCTGCTTTGAGGCGTCCGTCGATATAATTTATTATTAACGATGCGACGCCCGACTCCTATACACAGTAGATGTAATTATTTTGAAAGCTCCTGCTTCGACGTTGTTTAATACATGTCCTCGTTCTCTTTCTTTCTGCCTTATTTTTATTACCAACGACTTATACGACCCCTACTCGGTTTTGTTTCTTCGTTCGTGCCGTACTTTTCGGTGCTCGCAATGCCACATTAAAGGATAACGCGAATGGGAACACCGTTTTCGGTTAGAAAGAATTATAGTCGTTTTAAATATATAGAATGAGTCGTAAAAATAAAAAAAAATTTTAACTGCATCTAAAACTTGTAAGTAAAATAATTAGTAAAATAACTTATTCTTCAGTATTTAATTATAATAAAATACATTGTATCTTTTTGTAATACATACAATTATCGTAAAATTACATTCGAGAATTTATTCAATCCATTTGAGGTTTTTAAAACTGTTGGTTCGGTTAATCGCGATTCAAAAAATAAATTTTAAAAGCTCCGCTTACAATAAACGGTTTTTAGATAACCGAGTGGATGGAACCACCATCGGAGATTCTCTCTCTTCTTATAAAATACACGTCGCGATTACGGACGTGTTTCAGATAAAGAACGGGTCCACTTAATGCCGTGTCCTCTTCTACCACTTACATCGATTACATAGACCTACCACCAACCCAACTAAAAGTCAACAACAAGACAAAAGACTTGTTCTGTTTTTCGATTCCCTTCGGTCGTCGCTTCTTTCCGGGATTTTACCCGTTGGCGATGGCAGAAAATAAAACTTTTTGCCGTTTTACTCGACCGACAGACGTTTGTCACGCACATAGAAAAGTTTTCCTTTCCTACAGAAAACACGAAGCCGAGGTATAATATTGGGCGGTGGAACGTGTTATTTTCCCTTGTGATTGCTTGATTGTGCCGGGGGTGGTGTGTTCGTGTTCCTATCATAACTCAAATATAGACGGTTATTTTTTCAAATGACACTAAAAGTTGTTGGTCTAGTTATACTTATAGGTGGAGAACCCCCGAATTCCAAGGGGGGTCAAAACCTTTGCACGAACGTTCGAAAAAAAGCGGAAATTATCGATAATTTTTTATCACCTGCGGTGGTTTAGTTTTACTCCAGTTAAGAAATAGTAATTTATTTTGTGGACGGAAAATTATCCCCTCAAGATAAAGAACAAAATCTTTAACAAAAATTATTTCTTAGAATTATCTTCGATTTTAACTTTTTAAGTTTTTACACTAAAGTTTAGAACTTGTAAATAATTTAAAAATTTATTATTATAGATTTTTTGACATTGTTAGACACTCTCTAAGATAACAATCATCAACTTGTACAACAACTGGAATAAATCCGGTATTTGGCTGAAAGAAAGCTAGATTGTAGTAATAATGAAGACATCACAAGTAAGAAGACCAGAAATAGATAATTTTATAAGAATGTAACTATACACAACTGGTCAAAATTGTGCGAGTAGAAACAACTTAGTGTGTGAATAAACTGCGCATGCGTCTTACTGTATACTGATAATCAAATCACGTCGTTGGAAAAACTTCTCAGTCTCAGCAAAGTTGCTTATAGGCGTTGGTTGGAGTGTATACTAAAGCTATCATTGCGGTATGTATATTAAAAAAAAGACACCGACTATGATATGTGCTAGAGTTATCTGCTAGTGACAACAAACACATTAATCCCTTTCTAATTTCAGACATATAGGTAAAACCGAGTACTGAAAATGAAATTTTGGAAGAAGAAACAAAAGCGGAGTGTATAAAATATGACAATTGATGCAAAAGAGTATGAAAAATATATAGGTATGGAGTATGAGAAATAGACATGGTTATAAAAATTGAAATATTGCAACATTATGGTATTAGTCGAAATCTTGCAGTGGAACGAAAGACAACCCAAACAGAATGAGATTAAGTATTAAGTCAAAAAATAAAAAATTTTGGCAAATAAGTTTTAAAGGTACCAAGGCAAAGGATGTGCTGAATCGTCTAAGAACGAGTTGAAATAAACAGAATGGAAGAAATTGTGCACACATTATTAGGAATAGATGTAGAAACCATCAGTTTTAATCTCATTTCTTAAAAACGATATGCTTATTAACCAGAGTTTTTGTTCTTACCCACTTTCCTCAGCTTTTATACACACAAGACTAGAAGGCATTCTTCTCTTCAGTTTTCGGATACGGCGTTGGCTGTCCAGCAATTGAAGAGTCTCCACGTCTAACTTCATGATTTTAAGCAAATTTTTTCATTTCTCCCTTAACAGTTCGAATTCGGAGGTCTCTATGTACAGTGTGCGGCAAAACTCTCTCCCTAATTTGAAGGTTGAATAAAAAATAGATGGTACAAATTAACGAAACTGTATTAGCACGAATCGAATCTACATAATGGGAAGTTACGTTATTATGTTTCACAAGTTTCTTTTTTTGATCTTTTCAAGAATTAAGGCAGCTGTTCCCAGAATGTTTGATGTCTTTGCGCGGAGACATCCACTGGCCAGTACGATCTCCAGACCTTACTTCCAGTGATTTTTTTCTATGGGGGTTTCTTAAGGCTGAAGTTTACAAACATCGCAGCATTCGGCAATGCATTGATAACGAAGGAAAACTCTTTAGCGATATACTGTTCAAAAAGAGAAACTTGTAAAACATAATAACGTAAAGTCCCATTCTGCAGATTGTATTCATGTTAATACAGTTTCGTTAATTCGCACCTACTCTACCAGGAGGCATTAACTGTGTTTCGTAGCGCTTTATTTTAGAATATTTGAATACACTTGTTGTTCAAGTCACTAGCACAGCCCCAGAGCTGGATGTCGATGTGCCATATTAGTTTCTAAATCTGATTGTAAATCAGTAGTGTGTTGCAAGATAAATGTTTGAAATTCTTTCTAATAACCTTTTTTTCCACCTAAGTTAGTGCCCAGAGTTTTGTTTAGATACTTGGCGTTGATTTCATATGGGATAATGGACGGATTTCAGGTCGATTTGTCACAAGTATCTAGCAGATATAGGTTAGTATCCAGTACAGTGCCTTGAAGCATTCCCTCTTTTATTTTAAGTCTAAATATTCATCTTCTTGCTTAACTCTAAAGAGTCTGTCCGAGATGTACGATTTAATATCGTACATCGTAACTACATATTCCTTTGGAAGCATTTTCTTTTGTTTGTGTATCAAGCTTTCGCGTCAAACTTCGTTACAGACATCTAGGAAGATTGGCGAGCAGATTTTCTGTTCTTTCGACGCCCGTTCAATGGTATCGGTTATACTATGTTCTTGGTCTATTGTTGAGTGCTTTTGCATGAATCCAAATTGATAAGTTGGGATAAGATTATTAGTTTTTATTATAGACCTCAATCTTTTGAACAGTAAAAGGCTGCGTTGGGCAGGTAGGGCAGCACCATTATGCAGGTGCTGTAGGTTTTTCTTCTGTTCAGCTTTCTTTGGATTCAGGTTAGTCTTATCTCATCTCTTTCTCATTCTACTTCTTTAGGTGTAACTCTTGTGATATTTTCTTTGGTTTTCAATATTAGTCATTTCTTAATTGTTTTGTCCTGAGTTGAGAATAAAGATTTCAGCCAGATGTTCAACAAACAGTTACTTCTATGAAGTTGGAAGATACTTTCCTGATGAAAAAGATGCCAGTACGTTGGCTTTTCTGTTGAGTGCTACTTGCACTTCTCCTTTTGGATTACTTTCCGTAATTTTCTTCTTTTTGTAGTGATTGACCAATCATTCTTCTTATTGTGTCAGGGCAGATAGGTAGTCTTCGTTTTTATGGTACGTTTTGTTGTGCAAGAAACTGCACTGAATCTCAAGTTTTGTTTTGATGACTTAATTAATTGGATAAATTAATAAGTAACATTTTTGTTTCGCAAACGCTGGTGTAGGCTACACCACTTGATGTAATTTACTTCATTTAAGATGTGAGCGACACGCAATGCAATAACCTCCCAACTCAATTTTTTTCATAAATGACACTGATAAAACTTTGGGATTACATTGGATCTTTTGCAACATTGGCACTTTTACCAAATATTCATCTACCAGTTCGGGGTTCACTTCTGTTTGTGTTCTGAAATAATCAAAGTTACTTATTAATTATTACACGTAACATGATATTTTAAGTATTTTAGCCATTACGCGGCTACCAAAATAAATATGATTAAATCGAAATAACGTAGTCGTCATCAAGCTTGACGGCGATAGTAATTATGTGCCATCATAGTAACAGTACGTGAATGACATGCAATGCCATGCATCGACATTCAAATATTAATTTACGTTATAGATATATAATATTCATATAATATATATTTGTATTTTTTGTTCTATGTAGTAGTATCCTAGAATTCATACATACATATAATCAGCAGTAGTCTCTACTATTATTTGGAATACATTATTATATTATATTACTTTAATGTGTAAGTTTTGATCTAATACAATTGTAATATGTATTTGGTTACTTTTTATATAAAAGTTGTTCATGTCAATTATATAACTTAGTTATTGAAAAGTGTACAGATTTAGATGAGGATGGGAACCAATTAAGATAAGCAATAAATAATTCTTTTGGATACATAATAATAAGTAGTGAAAATACAATGTGACAAAATAGATTTTGTTACATAATTTTGTATGACATCAGATTTATTTTTCTAAAGATAATATCAGATGGCATTTTCACTTTGAAACAGGTTGATTAATGAATGATATCTTCAACAAAAGGTGTAATTTGTAAGTAATGTAAATATCTATGTAAATACAAAGTAAGTGTCAAAAGTGTTACTAGGTAAAAGATCATGTGAGTTGACCTTTTTCTTATTGAATACCTCTGTACAAGTAACTTCGCGCCGTCCTCGGACGTTTTCCGTGGTAAATTGTGAAAATCACTTAATAAAACGACTCAGTATTATAATGAGGCTATGTTACAAGGATGTAGTCGCGTTGTTAATGTTAAACGCTTTCCGATTTATAATCGCTTAACATGTAAAGTCCATTAGCGTGAACATACCAGTTCTTCAACTCTGTGAGGTGACCGTGTCAAGATCGGATACGCATCGGCAAAGTTCGTTTTTTTTAATGTCTTTAATACTTTATCTTATTACTACAATTCATTAAAACAATTTATTTCTATTTCAGATATTTCAGATAAGCACAAGTACATAATGAGGTTGTTTAATTTGAACAATACATTTAATAAAAATTATAATTTATTTTAAAGTCGAAGATGTCCGAATGAATGTGATCTTATACGTACCATCCAATAAATGTCTTCGTAGGTATTTAAATAGTATTAATAGGCAATTCCTTTTACCGTAATCGCTAAGAGTTATGGGAAGTTTGGAAACGTTTTAGCCTAATCTTTTACATTAAACGCAGGTCCGTAGGCCCCACGTTGGGCCATTTGGCCAGCTGTAAAACCTTTAAAACGATGCGTCACCTCTAAATTCCAGGTACTCGTATTGTCTATTAATTTAATCGCCTTTTATAGCTTTATTTGGTCGCGTAAAACGTAAATTATGTACTCCGATTAGCGGCGCAATTAATTAAAGATACGTAGCGTTAATGCCGTTTTTTCTCCACCGTAATTTGTTAGTCAACAGGATAATAAAAAATAAAAAGTCGAATGTGGATAGAAAAATTGTGTTATGGGTATAGGAAATGGGAACAATTGAAACATTGTACGTTACTTCACAGCGACACCTACCAATTACGACACCAATTACAACGGTCGCGAGGGTTAATTGCATTGCTTCTTTGCTATCTTTTATTCGATGCTCGTCTTTTTCGGGAAAAAACAATCGCAAAGCCCCTCGGTGCCAATCTACCACTAATTGGGGAAACATTTTTTTTTTCTTGTTGATGAAGCTTTGCGGATGCTTCGCGTTGAGAGAAATTGGAATTTTCTAGTTTTTTTTAATTATTTTCTTAATGGACCATCAAACAACACACGAGAAATATTTGCAAAAATTGTATTGAGGTTAAACCATACAAGTAGGAATTAAGACGCACCCATCAATTATCGGTTTCGACAATTGCACGTATTTCGTGCAAGTTCGCCACACCCAGCATTACATACGGTCACCGAGGTGCCCGTCAATTACTGGGATCATGTTCTTGGCCGTTTGCCGTTTCGCACACATTCTGTTATTCGTTATTTCGTTTTTTGTCGCGTGCTCACAACGTACTCCCGCTTTCACCTGCTGTTGATGATCCTTCATCGCGGTCAGCACGGTTCTGACCAGAAATTAACAAAATAACGGCACACAAAACAAATTATAATTGCTTTATTACTACCTATTACTCGACTTATTCCAATAACATATGTATAACAACCACATTTTTAACTCCTTTTTAAGTAAGAAAGTAAGTACTGTCACGATCATGTATAATGAGTTAAAAGTCTTGTATATTCATTATTGGAAACTCTCTAACCCAAATAATTTTGCATAAAAAATTGGTTTCCGGAAAATGGGTCACTCCATTTACAAGTGGGGTTAATATCCGGGATTAGAAGCATTTTACAAAAAGACTTTTAGAACAAAAGTTGTAGCAAATTTCATTCTTATTAATACTGCTTTCTTACACTTTTGCTCTCAGATGCATAGATATCGAGAAAATACGAAAATATGAAAATTTGATGAATTTGTTGCTTATTGAAGTTGTTAATGGTAACACTTGAGAAACGGGGCATATTACAAAAAAACTTTTGGAACGAGAGTTGTGGCTAATGTTGTTCTTAACAATATTGATCTGTTGCACTTTTGCTCGCAGATGTATAGATATTGAGAAAAATACGAAAATATGAAAATTCTATAAATTTCATGGTTTTAAACTTGTTAATGGTAACACTTGGGAAACGAAGCATATTACAAGAAAGCTTTTGGAACGAGAGTTATAGCAAATTTTATTCTGAACAATATTGCTCTCTTGCACTTTTGCTCTCACATCCGTCAATATTGAGAAAAATACGATAATATACAAATTTGTTGCTTATTCAAGTTGTTAATGATAACACTTGGGAAACGGAGCATATTACAAAAAAAATTTTGAAACTAGTGTTATAGCAAATTTTATTCTGAACAATATTGCTCTCTTGCACTTTTGCTCTTAGATGCGCCAATATTGAGAAAAATACCAAAACATGAAAATTTTATAAATTTCGTGGATTTAAAGTTGCTAATGGTAACACTTGGGAAACGGAGCATATTACAAAAAAACTTTTGGAACGAGAGTTATAGTAAATTTTATTTTGAACAATATTGCTTTCTTGCTCTTTTGTTCTTAGATGCGCCAATATTGAGGAAAATAAGAAAATATGAAAATTTTATAAATTTCGTGGTTTAAACTTGGTAATGGTAATACTTGGGAAACGGAGCATATTACAAAAAAACTTTTGGAACGAGAGTTGTGGCTAATATTATTCTTAACAATATTGATCTCTTGCACTTTTGTCGCAGATGCATAGATATTGAGACAAATATGAAAATTTTATGAATTTGTTGCTTATTGAAGTTGTGAAGTTGACACTTGAGAAACGGAGCATATTACAAAAAAACTTTTGGAACGAGAGTTGTGGCTAATATTATTCTTAACAATATTGATCTCTTGCACTTTTGCTCTTAGATTCGTCAATATTGAGAAAAATACGCAAATATGAAAATTTTGTAAATTTCGTGGTTTTAAAATTGCTAATGGTAACACTCATGAAACGGGGTATATTACAAGAAAGCTTTTGGAACGAGAATTGTGGTTAATGTTGTTCTTAACAATATTGATCTCTTGCACTTTTGCTCGCAGTTGTATGAAAAATACGAAAATATGAAAATTCTATATATTTCATGGTTTTAAACTTGTTAATGGTAACACTTGGGAAACGGGGAATATTACAAGAAAGCTTTAGGAACGAGAGTTATAGCAAATTTTATTCTGAACAATATCGCTCTCTTGCACTTTTGCTTTCACATCCGTCAATATTGAGAAAAATACGATAATATACAAATTTGTTGTTTATTCAAGTTGTTAATGATAACACTTGGGAAACGGAGCGTATTACAAAAAAATTTTTGAAACGAGTGTTATAGCAAATTTTATTCTGAACAATATTGCTCTGTTGCACTTTTGCTCTTAGATGCGCCAATATTGAGAAAAATACCAAAATATGAAAATTTTATAAATTTCGTGGATTTAAAGTTGCTAATGGTAACACTCATGAAACAGAGCATATTATAAGAAAGGTTTTTGAACGAGAGTTATAGCAAATTTTATTCTGAACAATATTGCTCTCTTGCTCTTTTGTCCTTAGATGCGCCAATATTGAGGAAAATATGAAAATTTTATGAATTTCGTGGTTTCAAACTTGGTAATGGTAACACTTTGGAAACGGAGCATATTACAAAAAAACTTTTGGAACGAGAGTTATAGCAAATTTTATTCTGAACAATATTGCTCTCTTGCTCTTTTGTTCTTAGATGCGTGAATATTGAGGAAAATACGAAAATATGAAAATTTTATAAATTTCGTGGTTTCAAACTTGGTAATAGTAACACTTGGGAAACGCAGCATATTACAAAAAAACTTTTGGAACGAGAGTTGTGGCTAATGTTATTCTTAACAATATTGATCTCTTGCACTTTTGCTCTTAGATGCGCCAATATTGCTAAAAATAGCAAAATATGAAAATTTTATAAATTTTGTGGTTTTAAAGTTGCTAATGGTAACACTCATGAAACGGAGCATATTACAAGAAACCTTTTGGAACGACAGTTATTGCAACTTTTATTCTGAACAATATTGCTCTCTTGCTCTTTTGTTCTTACAATTAGATGCGCCAATATTGAGGAAAATATGAAAATTTTATAAATTTCGTGGTTTTAAACTTGGTAATGGTAACCCTTGGGAAACAGAGCATATTACAAAAAAACTTTTGAAACGATAGTTGTAGCAAATTTTATTCTTAACAACATTGGTCTCTTCTTACTCTCTGATGCGCCAACATTAAAATGTTGGTTTTTCAAGTTATTAGTGGTAATACTTGGGAACCGGAACATGTAATAAAAAATATTTTAGAACAAAAATTATAGCAAATTATATTCTTAGCAATATTGCTCCCCTTCACTTTTATTCTCAAATGCTTAAACATCGAGAAAAATACGAAAATATGAAAATTTTATGAATTTCGTTGTTTTACAAGTTGTTAATAGTATCACTCGGGAATCGGATCTTGTTTAAAATAATTTTTAGAACAAAAATTATAGCAAATCATATTCTTAGCAATATTGCTCTCCTCTACTTTTGTTCCAAATACTTAAACATCGAGAAAAATACGAAAATATGAAAATTTTATGAATTTTGTTGTTTTACAACTTGTTAATGGTATTACTCGGGAATCGGATCATGTTATAAAATAACTTTTAGAACAAAAGTTGTAGCAAATTTTATTCTTAGCAATATTGAGAAAAATACCAAAATATGAAAATCTGAAGAATTTGTTGTATTTTAAAATTGTTAATGGTAACACCGGGAATCGTAGCATGTTATAAAATAACTTTTAAAACAAAAGTGTATTAATTTATAATATTCTATTTAAAATTATTTAGTAACTGTTTTCGATTAAAAAGCTTTCGATTATTAAAATCTATAATAATAAATGAGAAAGTTTTCCATTATAGGAAACTTAACATCTTGTTAAATTAAATATTTAATAAACTCGATTCATTCTAAAACCCGTAATCACGTATCCCACAATAATTACTTGGCACGAAATCCAATAATAATAAAGACATTTATGTGAAACGTCAAGAATCCCCTTCCGTTTCCTTACTAACTTTAAAAGAAACGCAAATATCGACCGGAAGTAGTAAGGACGTTTCGCCATCGCCTGTCCAACAATTACTTAACTCGCCCGGTAAATTTTTAATCCGATAATTACTTTCGATAACGCGGTGGAGCCGGGGGTTTACTCCCAAAAGCTCCTTCACTAGCTTCCTGTCCTCTCTTTGGAGGAGAATAGAATGGTGAGGGGTAAGCGGGGGGACATGCCACTTACTGCTGTAATGCGAGGCGGAAGCCGCCCACTTCTCGGAACCTAATTAAGACGAACGTACCCTAATTGGCGGCGTTGAATTATTGACGCGCGATTTTCGAATTAGTTTCGACTTGTCGGGTTTAAAGGGGGGGCCGCCGCCGTCGCTTTCCCTTTGGGCGCTCGAATACAACGGGGGGAAATCGATGCCGACGGCAACGATTAGATTCAATTCTATCCATTCGAACGTCTATAATACCAAATTACAAGACGACGACTATTGGTTAGGGATTATAATCGGTTCTTGGAATTTAAACCCCTTTTCCATCACGGGGGGAAATCGTCATTTCCTGTCGTTACGACTTCGACATGTTATATTCATTCTTTGAGAATCAACGAATATGTAAAATTATAAACCGGAATACAATTTCCTAGTATAACTTTTAATTAATTATTTATAAGTAACTTATTTTGTGTAAAAATCAACATTTATTTTTTTGTTTCATTAAAAAACTGTTGATATCACAAAATATAAACTACTTTCTCTTTTTGTTTCATTAAAATAAAATAAGATATAAAATCAGTATAATCTTAATTGGTGCTGTTAATGTATAATCAAAAAGAATTGAATCGGACTCATTAAGACTTGGAGAGTTTTATATTATTTAACAAACGAAGAGGTAAAAGGCGAGTGTATATTTTTAGGTCCGAATCAACGAACAATACAAGCAATTAAGCTCGCCTCTTTCCTCTTCTCTTGTGATCCAAAACACACACTGAGAAGGAAAAACGGGCATCTCTTATCTGATACCACAACTATTTGCAGGCGCTTGATTGCCGTTTAATGTCAGGCAAGAGCCATTAACTTTTATTGCGAACAAGCGCTGAAAAAGGTCGCAAAAGAAAAAACGACCGACAGGACCACAGAGAGCGAACGAATAATAAACGAAAGAGTGAAACGCTTTGTTTTTTTAGTTTTTTTTCGAATCCGGCCGAAAAGCTAACGCCAACCAGCTTTTTTCGGACGTCGCCACCGTTTGAAGACGGAGTTCGAAGAGCTTTCTTTATCAACGGCAACAAAAAGAAGATTATTTTCTAAAAAATTTATTGCTTTTCTCAAAATTGATATGGAATGGATAAGAATTGGGATTGTAATTAATTTTATACGTCTTATGAACTGGTTATATCAATTAAAAAAGTTAAAATAAAACTTTTTTTTATGTTTTTTAATAATTGGACACAGGAAATGATGGTGGATTATCGAAAGATGGAATTATTGTTGAAGGGAAAGGTGAAGGGGATCGATTACCTAATAACTATGATGGACAAAACGGACCGATGCTTGAGAAATAACAAGGCACCGACGCGGTAAACGACGCTAATGGCATTTTAAAGACGAACAAGGGGGCACCGCGAATCGACCTCCACTTTATTCGAACCGAAAGGCGCTGTTATTGCCGCTGATTGCCGGTGCCGGGACCCCAAAATGACATAATGATTATTGTGCCGCTCGAAACGCAGAGCTACGGCGGCACTTTTCAACAGATTGCATTATTCCTTTTTTTCTAATAAAACCACTTCAACTGTTTTTGGATCATTTTCCTTTGTCATTTATGATTAAAATAGTGTCTCTGTAATTTACAACAGATTTTAATTTTTGCATTCATGTGATTATATTAAAGCAAAAGTTTCAAATTTGACCTACTCATCTATACAGAACTACAGAGACTAAGAAGAATGAGGTTGAAAATTGCTGAAATTCCAGTTTACAGGTACAGAAAAGCAAAGAAATTTGACAAAGGTTAGAAGATATAATACACAAAGATCCCAAAATAAAACGGATGATTTCAAACACTGCAAAGTTCAACTCTTGTTGATTTGTCTACACCATGATGATGAAGCAGTTTGATCACGCTAATGCTTCTGCACATCTTGACCCTGAGACGATGTTGTCTTCGGTCGACATCCTATTTCGGGAGTGAACTTATTGTTGCTAAAAAGTTGTTTAAAACCAAGGTTTGAATGATGTCATTGTGGAAACTCTTAAATTTTTGACAAATGTGGCCTCAGATATATTTCTAGTCATGCATAACGATATTCTAAAACATAGAATCTTCCATCTTGAAGGTAGTGGTTAGTACTCAGGAAGAAATAGCTCAGCAACCTGCACTTTTCGACGAAATTCTCTTGGGTATAGTAGACACAGCCGAAAAACTATTCAAAAAACTTACAAGGCTGCTACAAGAAAGCGATGAAAACACAACGGGTCTCCTTTACTGACATACAGATCAATGGTACGTTTCAAGGAGTCACTCCACATTCCATGCTATGGTATTGGTTACCTTATTATGGTTAATATTAGAAACGCCTTTAACGCGGCTCTATAAAATGAGATCCTGCTAGTCTTGGAACACGATTTTGCCATATCAAACGATTTCTTGAGACTCCTGAAAAGTTGCGTCAGCTGTAGGAGCATCGTCTATAATAGTAGGTAGTGTATATTTTACTACGGCTTATTGAAATTACTAATACTAGAGAGTTCACGATCTTGCAACGACGAGATGAATTTTCACTAGGACAACTCATCGTTTTCTTGGTGAGACGTAGAGTGTTGCTAGATACGTTTTGAGAATTTCTAATACCGATGTTACCAAAATGGCAACAAAGTATTTGAATTTCGAGCAGATGGACGATAAGGCCGTTTGAATTAAGGCGTGGGACAGTTTATTATAAATATAGGAGGAACAATAGCATCTCAGCGTAGATTATTGATGAAGATGGCGTACACAAGAATTCTATATGGAACAGTTCTGCGAAGATACAATTAGAAATTGCAAGTGATTTGGTAAGATCACTGCCTACAGAATCATGTCTACCAATGCCTACTTCAATTGACCTGATGGATTTGGTTAGAAGTATGAACTGCAATGTATCTACTAAGCATGGCAGCAAAGATGGGATCACGAACAAAGAAGAAAATGGACGAAGCGACAGGTCTTGACATCGTGATGTGGAGGAAAAAAAAAGCATAGAAAAAGTACTAGCTCTATATGTCTGTACTTAGACACAGAAACGGGGTATATTTATGACCAGCTGAGCGTATGAAGGACTGCTGTCTAGCTCTTGTGAATAAGCCCTAATAAAAATTCAAATATGACTCAGAATTAGAAATAATCATATATGGTTTAGTTAACCACACACACATGGATATGAAGGCTTAAGGAAAACCCTATTTCGAAGTAATGTCTGAATGGGAGCAGTGATGGGTTTTTGATCAATACCTTCAACCCTTACTGGGTTATACTATCCAAGGTCCTAGATGAAGATGTTCAATGAAGATGTCCAATAGCGGATTCACTAATTCATGGAAAAAGTTTATTTCTCTTTCCGTGTCGAATCTATTGGTGAGTACACGTGAGAAACGCGTTATGAACGGCTCGGCGGACTGGCCGAGGGTGGGGCCGATTACCTGAGTCTAATTTACAATCTACTATGGGAAGGCTTTAAACAGTTCCCATGCGGTTATTATAAACATTTCGAAAATTTTTTATTAGAAAAATCGCTTTAGAATAAAATATCCTTCAACCGTATAATGCTCTGATGCGGAAGATACGGGACAGCCTGTATACAAAATTAAATATGAGATTAATTAGGATTAATGCGAAATCTTTGACCTGGAGATACAACTATATACATAACAATTATATAATATAACGGGTCTAAAAGCAAAACGAAAATAAATACCTAAATTACTCCAAAGAGGTACGAAGCATTTTTTAGGCATAATTTACATTTTCTAAGACCTACTAGAACAGAACAATGTAGTAATGATAAACTTACTACAGATTGGCAATCTTTGATATTTTCGAAAGAAATTAAACGGAATTTTATAAAATCAGACTCTGGCTGAACAACTGGTAGAGTTCACGGGAATGTGCATCTAAGATTTGTATGGTGTCAAAACCAGCGCTAAGGAGTTTGACCAGAAAACCTTTAATTTTTATATTTTAGAAAAACAAAGCAGAACATAATCATTCCACATTTTTTCAAAGTTTTGTCAAAAAAAACATTTTGTTTAATAAAAAAGGTGTTGTGATACATTTACAAAGCATTTTTACAAATTAATTTTGACAATAAAATTATCTGCTACACAAAACCCCAGTTTAGATGAGTTTAAAAAAATAAAGCTACCTAAAAACGATGTTGGATTGGAATTCATGTTTTGCCTTCCTCTAGTCAGATATAAAGTATTCAAAGGTTGTTGTTGGAGAAACGAGAGAGTGGTGGCGGTAAAGGAGGGCTACGTAGCGAGAGCCAAACGAAGTTAATAACTATAAACGTAGTTTGCGAACGCGGCCGACCGACCATAAAAATGGCCCCGGAGGTCGCCATAAGAGGAAATCTGTATTCAGCACGAGATTGTCTGTCGGACGTCGTCCATGAATGTTTAAAGTGCGCGCCCCGAAACGGGGCCTCGCGGCACTAAACTTTGGTATTGTTTTATTTGCAGCTCTCTCGCGGCCCCGAACGCTAACTAAATTAGGCGGCCCGCTCGATTTGTATTCGGAGGACGGACCCTCTTTCTTATTGCCCTTTGGACTTTCTTTCTTGTTCCCCGTTATACTCTCGGGCGCCATCTTTCACGTCCTTTGGGGCATTTTTTATCGGCCAGGATTTCATTCTAACCTCAATTCTCAATTTCCAAAGATTTCTTGTTAATTTACCAAATTACTCTTAAATTATTCATTCTCCCATGAAATTGAACTCTTTTCTTTTAAACATTTCAAAACGACTTCTGATAAACCACAAAACTTAACCGCAAATCGATTTGGTAATAATTTTCTCAACAAATCTCATCGTTGATTCACTGAAATAAATGAATATCTTCTAAAGAAGTTTACAAAAAAAATTTTTACTTGGGGATCACGTAACCTTCAATGGCCAATGGGGAACATCGAAACAAGCGAATGGCGAGTTCTTATTGAAAAGGCGTTTCAATGTGGCGTGATTACAGTTTCCGTGGTCTTAAATTACCCTTCGGACGTGTTATGCTGAGTCTCGATCCATAAGAAGTTTGAAATGTTAAAACGGACGTTTCTCAATCGTTCTCTCTGGTGTGTCATTAAAGTTTTTTTTATTCGGAAATTGATTTTCAGTCGTGTAGAAAGTTTAGCTATCTAACGGTTCTTGAAGGTTTTCAACGTAAATGATTTGGGTTAAAATCATCATCATGGTTGAACATTTTTTTAGACTAATACATCAAAGAATATTACTTTATACACTTATTTGAAAAGCAACCTTCACTTTGCAAGATTTAAAATGGGGTTTCTGTATAAGTCATCCTCATAACCTAAGTAGTGGAACACGTCTTGCGTTTCCAATTTGGAATTCGAAAATCGTAGGGGGCGTTTGCTTGGAACCTTTGTTTTATTTCAGAGGTTCGCAGTAGGCGCGGTCGGATTGGCGCCGCGGCCGTTTCTCGAAGCGCGCCGCGGCGCTCGGCGTCGGATTATCAGTCTTTTGTCTCTGTCGGCGTCACATCAATTTTTCAAAGATGGCGCAAGCGGAAACAAATGAGCAGCCCGGAAAATTGGAGTAAGGAATAGCGGTTAGCTTTTGTTTTATGCGATGCCAACTGCCTCGACGTTGTTACGTTTTACGTTTATAGACCTCGGTGTCGTAAATCTTTCATACCGGGCGGAATTGCGAAGGAGGGCACTCGCGTCCAATTTTCAATGTTGGCTTTTGTTATTGTTCGTTTTCTTTCGTTTTTTGATACGAAATAAGATTGTTATCCACATTTGTGTACATTTATCTACATTGTTTTTTGTATTAAATTTACAATGTGAATTTAAATAAAGTAAAGGGGTGGTCGCGAATGTTTGTGTGCTCGTGGGGGCGCCGTCGTCGTTAATTGAAGTTAAAAAGGGTCGCGCGTAAATAATTTAGCGAGTTTAAACTGTTCAATCCGGCCCGCCTCGTTGTGAGAGCTAAACTCTCCTCTAAATACTGAGACGAGGTAATTATTAAAAGCCATCGGGGTGGTAGCGACGACAACGAAAAAGGGTCAGATTCGTCGAGCTACAGTTTACCCTGTTTTTGGACAATGCTAAATTTATGGATTATTTACCAAGTTTTGCATCAACTCTTCGCTTAATCCTTTAAATCCATCTACAACAAAACTAATTTGATTGCTACAAACACATTTTGTAAAACAAATTTCTTTTTTCCCTGTTCGACGCTATATGACCATTTAAAAATTCATAACATTTCATAGTAAAAGAAATTAGACCGTAAAACTCGGGTTGATTTCTTACGAAATTGCTTCTTATTCGCGAGACAGTAAAAAATTTACTTTCAAAATCTAGAAGTGGAACAATAAACTTTATCTGCATAATGCAAAACTTAAATCCTATGGTTGCTTTCAATGTCATAATATGGATAATTCCAGTTTACAATTGCTTGGTCTAGTACCCATTTGCATTGGTTCCAGTATCCAGAAGTTGCATACAATATACATAAAAGAATTAGATTCGGCATCTAGTTGATGATTCTATTAAATAGTGAATTGCAGTACTTAGTTGTTGAGAGCAGTATCAACTGTGACTGGATTCAGAAAAAGGAATTAAGCTGGGAGGTCATCTAGTCAAATTATTTCTGCTGTGGCGTGTCCTGCCAGGAAGGACAACGATTTGATTTTTTTGAATAAAGGTAAATCTAGCTAAATAATAACCAGACTTGAAACGCTGAGAGCAGTAAATTTGTCTATTTCCACGGAAGCAATAGGTGCTAAAAAAATTGGAAAAGAAAAACAAACAGGCGAAATAATGCGATCGATTTAACTATCAAGTTAGTTTTATATTGAAAAACAAAGAAATGTTGAGAAGCCTAAAACGAAAGGTCTATGATAGCTTGATATTGCCAGTGGCGAACTTGAAACTATGCCCTTGACATAGAAAAGTGCAGAACAACTTAGTGTAATGCAAACAGCGATGGAACGAACAATCACTCTGAGATACAAAGTTCAAAATAGCGACATTCGCAGAAGAACACAACTCACAGATGTTATGAGTTGAGTAAAAGTTACATCAAAAATAATCTTTTGGAGACCACGAGAAACTAGTGCAGGAAGAGCGCAAAAGAGGTGGATCGATGATATGAAGGGTGTGGCGGGGAAGAATTAAAAGCAGTGGATGAATACAGGCTGAGGAAGAAAAAGAAGAAGAATAGCTGGTAAAACAAAATGAGAAAACTTTTCATTAAAAAATCACGTCCAATTATTTTAACCATGCGTTAGACAGAGAAAAATGCATTGTTCCCAGAAGACTTACCAAAGCCGATTGGCGTCGATTTGTGTTATGTTTTCAAAAGCCTGTTTTCATTGATTGTTCATGTATTAAGGTTGCCGCGGATTCGGTTGCTCAAATGAGCAGACATGATAAAAGATGATCTGTTACTTGGTGGAACCTCAAATTGCATAGGACATCAAGGCAGTAAGAAGAATATTAAAAATACCATGTAAAGGATACCATGTACTGTAACCAGTTAGAGACAATAGATCAGATAGTGACCACAGCATGTAAGAAGTATTCAAAAAATATTGTACAAAAGGTTCTGCATCACTTTATGACTTGCCGTGAAACGAGTTGGTCTGATTGCAAAATATTATATTTATCTGAAGATTTGACTATAAAATCAATTCATTAAATAAACTTCAAAAATTCTTTTACTACTGGTTTTATTTTGTTTTTAGTTTAACCTGACATGTTTCGATCAATAATTGATCATCCTCGGAGGTCTACAAGTAATAAGACAGTATCAGAAATACACATATGTAAAAATATACACGTTAATTTATTTACACGTTGCGTTATTTAGGTTAGGTTGTCAATTTGAGAAGGATGCTCATGTTCATAAGGACAATTCGCAAGAAGCGGGAACAGGAAGAGTGTAAATTTGAATTTGAAACGATCATAATGAGATGAATTATAGAACTGAAGATAATAAAATGATGAGCATATTTAGGATTGTGGAGGATAGGTTTGCTTGTCTTATATGTATATAACTCTAGTTATATAATCTGTAACTGGAGTTCTCTTCTGTTGAGTAAGGGGAGGGGTGGGTTCTAGTAAAAATCGAGGTAACAAATGGGGGAGCAAACTTAAGATTGTCAAGGACCCCAATCAGTGCAACTCTAGTTATATAATTATTAACTGGAGTCCTCCTCTGTTGAGGAAAAGGGATGTGGGGGTGAGGGTATGTAGGTATCTGCAATATCAGGGAGGGTCGTTGGAGAATGGTTTCTATTGTGTTCTGTATACTGGTGGTCTAGTTAGGTCGATCTGGTCGTCCTTGTTATAGATTTTAAATTTTTCAATTTCATATGCTACAATTCATTAAATGTTTTTAAATGCAAATCCAGATGGTAAAGGTATGTCATTAATTTTTGCTGACGTTACTCATCAAATTTGGTGATCAAGCAAAGTACACCAAAAAACTTTCAAGCATAAATACAGCAACACCCGAGACACTAAAACCAGACCAAGAACTTTACCAAATTAAAACTGAACATTTTTTGATGGCATAAAGAATAAGACAGAACTTGACCAATCAACTGAAAACACTGAAGTCATATTTTTTGAATATGCCGCAACCAAAAGTGGATAAATCGTTTTCTGTTGACATAAAGAACAAGGTAGAACTCGAAAAATTAACTAAAATACTGAGATTTTTTTTTTTTTGATTATCACCAAAATATTCCGCTACCACAATTACCTTCAAAACTTTTTAAAATGATGTTTCCCAGAAAAACTTGGTCATAGTTTTAAGCCATACGAGGTTGCTTCTAGACTTAGCGAAAGAAATATGAAGAAAAGAACTGCAGTTTACTCTTTCTGGAGTTTTTAAACATTATAAGGGAAAATGGCAAAAAGTCATCAAAGTTCAAAAGGGATTTTAAACATGATTTTGAATTATGTTGATAGTTAAAGAACAGATAAATATTTACTGGATTATGTACCAGCGGGTACATAATCCACTGCTGCTGAAGATTCTAAATATGGTGAAGTGATAATTTTGGCACAAAAATATGTGGGGGACAAAGAAATCCATTTCTGCAAAGCACTAAAATTATATAGTCGTTTCGCTAGAAAAGTGGTAAATGGAGATACAAAACATCTAATGAGTTAACTCAACATGCCTTATATTTGCGCCGGTATGGGAAGTAAATCCAAAATTTGTTCGATACTTGTAGGCTTTTGCGCATGTAATATTTGAATTTGATCCTCTCTTAGTAAAAAAGAAAATTAAAGAAATGAGGAAACATATATTGTTTTGAAACTGAAAAAAAAAAATAATTGACTACAATTTCCAAATAAGTATATACTTGGAGTTACACACGTCCGTCAATAATTAATTATTGGCAAGATAATTATGCAAAATTGCAATGAATTTTTTTCTTTCTTCGAATATTATTGGAATCGTTGTTATTTCTAGCATAAACCGGTAGACAGAAATTGTCGTTTCAGCACGTAACGACCGACACACGAAATGACAGTAATCCGATATTAATATCGCCCAGCCTGGGCTTCCTTGATCGCACAGTAATTTCGCCAGCTAAACGTCCGCGAACGGATCGGCGCAATAATTAATAAGCCCCCGTCGGCGGTGGTTAAACGAAACAATTGGCCACGAAAGGCGGAGCCTTATCGAGCCCAACCCGCTGTCCATCAATCTACACCACCCCCCACCTCTATATTACTTCCTTCTTCTAACCATACTCTTATAATCAAACCAAAAGAATATATATTCAATTGCTAAAGAATAAGAAGATAATAAAATTTCATCCAATTAAGTATTTTAAGGTATATTGCGTTTTATGGCAATTTAATAGATGTCAATTTCTATTAAAAATAATAATTTTTATTCATAATTATTATCTTTGACGATAAACAACACCAATGTAATTGCCTGATTAGATAATATCATATAAAGCTATAACCATAATAATAGATACATAGAAAAATTAGTTAATCTATTTATGAACGTATAGTGTAAACACAACTTAACTGAAGATCGTTATATGAAACCTAATGGAACGGGGCGAGCTTTTGTACACTAAAAAACAATAGAAAAAGTATTCAAAGAACGGGATTCGCCGTGATGGTGGTGGGGGAAGTTAAAAGCGTACCGAAAAAAATTAACAGAAAGCTATTCAATTTAGTTGAAATCAGTTAATCCAATGGGGAACGGTCGAGGCGGGGCGTAGGCCCTAAATCTGGCCGACGATTGGGTGCTCGTTAACTGCGTTTGCTGATGCCATGGCAACCCACTTGACGGCGCCAGTCCGCAACCGACCGCGATCAGAAAAGCTCGCGCGCACTTTGAAGTGAATCAAGTCTACCGTTTTACGCGCCACCTCAGATTAAAACGCGACCGACGAGGACGTCAATCAAAAAAATAACCGCGCGTCAGGTCCTTAATCAATCTCGAAGGAAACCCTCATCATCATTTCGTATTACTTCCATGGGTGATTAGATTTTATATAAAAATAAATACTCTTAACACTTTGTCATCATCGACAATGTCGGATCACGAATTAAGTGAAGATGAACGCGAAATAAACGTTCTGGACACTGACAGTCGGTTATCGCACAGTGATAGTGAACCGAGGAGTCCCCGCAGCGCCCGTAGTCACTGTTCAAGCCCGGAAAATTTACCGACGACACATTCATCAATGACATCGACAACAACGTTGCCATTCAGTATATCAAATTTACTGGGTAAGAATTTCGAGGAGAAGACAGAAGATAGCGAAAGGTCTGCCAGAGATCTTTATGAACAGGGACTTTTGCAAAGGGGGGCCGCGTTGAGCGGTTTTGTTCCTTCCGGGTTTTATGGACAGGGTGTTTTGAGAGTTCCGGCTCATAGACCGTTGGGTGGTAGCAGTCCTGGGGCGGTTTTCACACCGTGGGCACTCGGCCTTGATCCGGTCCTGCAAAGATCCGCCGCTGCCGCCGCTTTTGCATCTCAAGTTGTTAAGGACAGATTAGCAGGTAGGAATTTTAATTTTGACATTATTTTTAAATAAATAAAGTTATTACATATATATTAAGAATAGTATACAATTATGTATAAACACATTTTGACAGTTGTTTTTTAATCTGTAAGAGAATTATGAATGTTGTGGTTTTAATCCACATGAAAATTAATTTAATGAGATATAAGATTATTTTACTTTGTAATTATGTATGTTATGGTTATGCTTGTGGATTTTTTAAAGTATTCATTAAATTAACTTATTACATTCAAAAATACTTTTCACCAGTCACGAATGTCTAAATTTTCTGGTTTTTTTTTGCTTTTCTAAGCTAAACTGCTGTTTATTGTATTTATTGTAAATTTTTGTATGTAGGCTCATTAAGCTCATTATAAGTTATGATGGCAGAAGTATTTTACTATCATCTATAAAATTAACTTAAGATACTTCTAAAATATCATCATTAATATACCTAATTATGATAATATGAGAATAATATTAGGATCTGGAGCAGTCATAAATTGTAAATTGTTCAGTATGACCTCCATTTCCGATTATGTCAAACATGTTACATGTTTCCTATTAATTATTACTGGATTTGTACATCACCACTAAACCCCAAACTAGAGACACTTTGCAGTAACGAGTCATATTTTGGCATCAATACATCATTTCATGATGACTTATTTGTTTTATTATATCGCTAGAATCCAGTTTGTAATTCAAAAAAAAGTGTTATATCAGCTGTGATGTCATATTATTTTTTTCTGCACACAACTTTGAGATTGGTTATTATTATTATAGAGGCAGATCGCAGTCTATGGACATATTTGAAGTCTTTTCAAACAATTCACCAACTTAGATCAGGGTGATAGTGTAGTAGCAAATTCAAAAGGTGTATTCCATTCCGATGCCATTTGATTATAGCCTCTAGTGAGTAAATGGTTGTCAATACAACAAAAATATTTTAGCTATATTAGGGATAATCTTCATTTAGGAACCTAAGTCGGATACCATAAGACATGAACTTGCTGTAGCATGATTGATGGTTACACAAATTTGCCGCAACTTCCCATACAGCTTATTACTATTAATTATGCTTTTCAAAAAATTCTACTGTTGGTTTGTTTTTTTGACACATGAAATGGTTATAAAAATATCCAAATACTTACTAAACGATGTCACTACATCTTTTTCTGCTTTTTGTCTTACTATTAAATTTATGGTTGATGTTATTTTTTCTGCAAACATGAAGAGACAATCAAGTCAAGAATAATAAAAGTACTCCATGATGTGGGTGAAGAATGTTTCCAAAAATTGCTTCATTAACACCTCTTGAGCTTGCTACGTATTACTTACTTTCAACACTTTGAAGTCTTTGGTTAATACTTTCCAGTAATTTCTAAGCAATAGATTACCTGGGCATATTGTATCTCACCAGGGAGAAGTTTTTAGCGACCAAGAACTAGTGATTTGCCACAAAAATTTTTTTTTAAGATTTTCTGATGGAAAAAATGTATACAAATAATCCACTGCAACTCATATCTACTTCACTTCTGCAAATCTTTCTTTTGAATGCTAATACACTACTAATTCCTCTACATTGGTAGTATTAATTTCTAATTTCAACCGTTTTGAAATTTCTAAGCCAATTTCTTCTGACATTTTCTGTGATAAAAATTTCTGCAAAATTTATTGACACATTTTAAATGCACTTGCATTAGGAGATCTAGGATATAAAAAGTGGAAAATAAATCATGACTTTTTTTAATTTAAAAACCGCATTATTTATTCTAAGAAAAGGCGTGGTTTTGTCTTAAATACCATAAAGTTCGTTGTGATAGTTTTTTTAGTAGTTTTATTTCGAAAACATTGAACACCTGTGCTGGTAAAATGGTCCCTGGCTCAATTTGTTTAAATTACTTTTTTATATTTTCATCTTCTTCCAACTTCACCATATTTATCTTGATAATGTATTTTTTATCTCTCTAACAGACTGCTTGCTTGCGGTTGTATTGATCATCATAAACTTATTGGAAATGATCATCTATGCAAATTGCTAAAAATTTCTCCAAATGATGAACAGTTCATTCACATTTCTTGGTTAAAAACTTTATATCAGGTGCTCTCTTTGTCACTTTGACAATTGGTAATTTATCTTTTATTTTTACTAAAACAGTTTAATGGGACCTAATTTCTTACTTGTTTTCTTAAATAACTTGATTTCCTTATATCCAAACCTGTCCAAGTCAGCCCCGTCCTAACCCATAAGTAGTATTCAATATCCTAAATTTACCCCAACAATCAACCGCTAAGTTTTCCCCAAAATTTCAACTTATTCCTAAATCCAAAACACGCGCGACCAATAATTTCCAGAATTTTAACGTTATCCTAACCTAATTTAATCCCTGACTGAACCTAATAGATCCAACGTTTCATATTAGTAACATATTAATTTTATAATAACCAAGTTGCTGAAGCATTTTGGAAGTGTAAAGTGAGAACAAGGGCTAATCTCTGCGAAATACCAGAATGCATGGTTGAAAGTACAAGCAGATCTTTTTTTATCATCATTTCATTATACAGATGCTTATAGAATTTTCTCTTGTCACAATTTCGTCACTTTTTTGCCGAGTTAACAATTTTATGATATTTGACTGTGAGATCAAAACACAGCATGTACACTTAAAACATTGGCAAAAAACTTGAATGGTGCAAAAACATTCTGTACTAGAAGATCGTAAGTACTAGATAACTCTTTGAGATATCAAAACTGATTTATTACAAGTTTTTCCATACTATACCACTTAGACATTTTTTGGCACTAACTTTGAAAAAATATTAAAGCTTAGACTATAAATTCTGAATTATCAAACGAAACAAAAAGATGAATTATGAACACAAATATGTTTTTATCACTTAATAGAATCGACATATGTAACCCAAATGGTAGTTAGAATTAGAAATAAAATTTTAAAATTCCAATTTTGTGTCTTCATTTTACTTCCACAAAATGCGACGATCGAATAACGGAAGAGGGTGTGGGTTAAAATAAGTATACGAGGGTTGGTACAAGTGAGGTATAACGGGGGACTGTGGAACGTGGAAGCCGCCGAAGTACCTGTCATTTTCACTTAGTTTGGGAAGGTGGCGTTTCGACCCCAATGTAACTGCAATATATTGTATAGCATCCCTCCTATCTCGAGACCGTTGGAACCGCTGCATGGGATATACCTACTAAAGGAAGAAACGCTCCCAGCCGTCGGTGGCGGTTTTTCGTTTTACGACTGTCAAGTTTCATGATTTTGGCGGACGCGACGGTAAAATTTATGTCCCGAGGATTTTTCAAGTCCTATTCGCGAAAGTAGAAGCGCAATATTTTTAAGAAAACTAGGAGTTTATTTATAAATTTAGGTAGCTAGATACGCAAATGTAGATGTGTATGGGTTATTATGTTTGATATGGGGTTTTATCGGTTTTAGTCACGATATTTGATTGAGTGTTGGGTTCATTGCTACGAACAGGGTGTATGATAAGCAAATATATGAAACAACGAGAATTGAACTATGATATTAACATAAATTAATATTTTATTAACATGCAATATTGAATATGTGTTATATACAAGGTTATTTTAAATTATCTTAGCAAGTTTTGACATTCAGCAAGATAAAGATTTGGTAGTTTGACATAAATTGAAGCAGAATACATAAATCTAAACAGTTAGAAGTGGCATCTACTGTTGTGATACATATTAGATAATATCCCAAATACAGTGTATTAATTAATTATCGTACCCGACGTCATCATTGCAAGTATGCAACCAAAATCACAGTATTGGTATTGCAATACGCGATTTGCGTATTTGGTTGAATACTTGAAATGATGACTGTCAAAATAATCTACTATGAATACAATTTGTTGCTGCACATCTTCTTCCAATGTTGCCAATGATTTTGACAGCTATGCGAGTGATAAAGCCGAGGGAACGAACTTGTCGGGTGCTATAAATTTAACATCGTTTGTTCATTACATCACAACCGGAAAAGATCAAATTTATTCGTGTCATTAGAAATTTCATAAGACTTACATATAACTCCAATTATCTACTGATGCTCTTGCTTGAAGAGAAACTTAGTATTGATAGTTTAACGATGCTGGTTTGATGATGTAGGCGGTGTATAAATCGGAAAATTAACATTGATAAATGGAGGATATTAAGTTGTCACATACGAATATATAATATGAGGTGGTTCATAAAATCGTCTAAGATTTCAATGCATCCTCTTATTTTTATGTACTTATCTACAGTTTAATTACACGAAGATTTTTTTTAACTCATCACTTTGTTAATTATTGACCTTGTAGCAATTAACGTTCTATTTTGCGTACATGATTCGTCGATTCGCTCTATCTACCGGATCCTCTTTGATTTTCCTTGTACCTATAACCCGTCCGATCCAGTCGTTTCGACGATCGAAAAAGAGAGAGAACGAAGGGTCGTACTTAAAAAGCGGCTATAAATTACGAAGACGATAAGGGCGCTATTTTAATTAGTTCACTTCGAGGCAGCGACCGAGCCGCTGTCGGCACGTAACCGAGCGATCTGGTGGCGGCTTATGCAAACTCGTCGCGGTCCTGGGACACGTGTAACGCGCCATTTAAAATTTGCATAAGTCCTTTCTCTATCGACGTCTACCATCTAAAGCGGTATGCACGCTAATAGCGATCGCAAATTCCGTGTTGTTGCTCAAAATTACGTGAAAACTAAGTGTTCATTAACAATTAGATATTAGATTTATTAAAAAAATTGTAGCATGATTTATTTCATTTATTATTCAATTATAAGTTTTGATGTGCATTTCTTTTTTTCTGCACTGTACATAATGTAACATCCTTATACAGAAATACTCCTAAATGTAAAACGATTTATTGCTATTTTATGATATGCTGGTAGACGTAGACTGAAAGTAGTTTATATCTGAAATGATACAGGTTTTTAAGAGTTACACCTGTTGAGAAAACCAGATTTCTACTATATTAAGTTAAAAGAATAGTTTATAAATGTATTCCTAGTAAAAGAATCGTTACCTTATTTTTTAATTGAGCCATAATTAGTTTGCTTTAAATGCACGTGGTCGTATCTTTTACGATGAGGCAACCCTTTAACCGCAAAGTACACCGTTTCGGAAAAGTTTCGTACCCACTTAGGTGGTTCCCCAGTAAAATGGCGCACTTAACGTAAACCGCCCAACAGCGGCGACGAAATTATCGTTATGGTCCGCTTAAAATTAGGCGGCGCGTCGTTAAAGTTATTAACGAGAACCGCGGCATTTATTAATTAATCGGTTTCGCGAATTTATTGGCCGTCATTCGTATCTTAATAGGCGGTGTGTTTTATGTGGAAAATGCATTAAGTAGTCCGTTTCATTTACTTACTTATTTACTAATTTTATACTATGTACTTATAAATAATGTATTTAGTACTCGATAACCAAATGTTCTTTATCAAATGTTGTTACCAAATTATTTCATCTTTAAGATTTCAATTATTAATACTCGTTGAACATCCTTTCTAAAGTGGTCCTTTTGATATATATTGCTTATATTAAGTTTAATTGCTATGTCACATGTTCACCTCATTGAGTGCCCTAATCACGTGTCCATCCATAATGTGCCTTTTGGACATACTTCTCAAGAATACACAATATGATCTAAATAATCTTAGTTTTCTAATAACTCTTTTAAAGTCTTTAACATCAGGTTCAGTCATATTCCGAGAATTCCTGCTACTCTACATAACACTTATATCAATAAAAATAGTTATTTAGCAATTTGCCCATTATAGAGTTATGATGAGATTATAAAATCATAGTCAAGAAACTGGCAATTATTAAATCCATTATGAAAATAAGATCCTGTTCATTTTGTTCCAACAAAGGCAATATTTTCAAAAGTGCAAAAATCATAACGTACAAAATGATGACTTTGCAAGAAGCACATATATTTTATGTTAACTCGATGTTTTGATATTGTATTACGCGAATTCAGAGGAAGCAAGATAAAGCGAGAAAATAACAAAAGTACAAAGCTTTCCAATCCGAACCTCAAAACTCATTATATTACCATTTGAAGTGGTAAGGTTCAGATGTTAGGACATATCTTGGAGCATTCGATACTCGTTGTAATTCTTATACTGTTTCAAGAAATTCCTTTCATGTTTGAATTTTAGAACCAAAGCATTATGTTTTTATGCTATAATGAAGTGTGAGGTAGTGTAGTACCTTTCCTGTTCGCATCTTTAATGACCCTCACAAAGTTCAACTCGGTAAGTTAGCTACTTCTTAGGCAAAGAGTGTTTTTAGTGGAATCTCTGCGATCAAACAGGAAATATACAGAATAGCTATCATAGTGAAGAGACGTCTGTTTCTAGTTTAAACTCTTCGAATTAAAGCAGTTTCAATACCTTCGATTAATGATGCTCCATAGCGAAATAATTTCCTGGCTATGTAGGAAGGAAGAAGTAAAATTTTTCAAGCTGATATTAATGAAGTCGAAAATCATCTTCGTCCAGTTTTGCAAGATTCTATTTCTTACTAATACTTTTCTTCTTAATGGTCTATGATAACTTGAACTGATATAGATCTTATAGTCCTCACTGCCGCTATACTGAGATAGTTCCAGTCATGGACAAATGGCTATATCACGAAGATGATATCGGAAATTGTTTCTGCATATTCTACTCTCCATTATCTCAACTCGTTTTTATAAAGTTAGTAAATTGGAAGCGTTTATGGAAGGGATAAACAAGTGAGCAGAATGTATCAAATTGCATATTGTATATTAATCTACATTAAAGCTCCAATAGGTTAGGTGTCAGGGGAATTCATTCTACTTGATACATATTTAGAAATACTGAATCTCTAATGCCGAGATTACTCACAAAACTGTTGTAATTGAATTTACGAACCTATCTTGAACCTACATCTTTCTATGGCATAACTCAAGTTCTCAAGTACTCCGAGTATTGGTAAAAAGCACAACAACCTGCACTTCATTGATTTGGTTTGATGTTGGTTTGAGCATAGTGCCTGCTAAATATAGTTATGAAGGGCTGGAGTGAAGTTGGTGATCTTTTTCAAGAATGAGCTGAACACAATGACAAAACAACTTCAAAATCGATCCACCTACCGCGCAAATCAAATCAAATCGTAATTAATCATATGCAGTGAAACCCAATTTGAAAACTCTGGGAGATGAAATTTAAGATCCATAAGGGAAATTTTTTGGTAATCTGTTTTAGCAAATGAATTATTTTGTGACAACTTTAAGTAAAGTTTCTCTGTACATTTTATCAGATTTTCTATTAGCAGTTACCTATAAAATATTAGTGTACAAGAGAAACGATTTTAATTTCTTATTAAAACAAAACAATCGGCGGAAATCTCTTTATATATTGAAGTATGTTAAAGAAGGTATGAAGGTAAAAGCTGGAAAACCTCGAGAGACTCAAAGCGGGTGAGCAGATCGATACGCATTACGTATAATAGTGAGGCAGTTTAAATCCAAGCAGGAAGCGAGGGCCGGCGAGAACTTTTAAAACTGAGCCCCCTCCAGGGACAAAATGGCGGCGACTGAAAGCTGCGTCGAGCTTCGTGGCGAGAGCTTCTCGAGATCTTTCCTCTCGTTCGCCCGTTCGTCGTCGACCGGGGCGAGGTAATTCACCGAAGTGTATTAAAATTCAGCCGAGTTATGCCCCTCGTTTAAGGACCGCGATGTAAATGGGCCGTTTTTGCGTTCCCCCGGGGAAAAAGTCGAGCTTTTTTACGCGCCAGCTGCCTGGTGATGTTCTTCATTATTCATAATTCGGAAACGATTATTTTGCCAGGCGGCGCCCCAACGGCAATAGCTCCTGGATATGTCGAGTTTCCGTTCCCTTCTTCATCTTTCTGTCTTTTTTTTTTGTTATTATTCGCTTCCATTCTGACACATTTTCCAACATCGCTCCCGCCTCAGCAATTACGTTAATAAACCCGAATTAGGAACGGAGTGATTTGCTAGCTGATTTTTTAAACAAGAAATCTTAAAAAATTACAAATTAAATTGTTTTTGAAAAATTGTACTGATGTACTTAAGTAATTTCTTATACCATGGATGTATAACCTTGTTGACACTATCTCGGTTACTTGTATGTCTACGGTTCCTACCTGCTGAGCAACACGTTCTTGTCCAACGACGCAGAGCTACCGTATGTAGTCAATAAGTTACGATCGTATACACATATACAAGTTTATCTGGAACATTTTAATGGAACATACTACGCCGATCGGAACGAAGCGCACCGCAAAATTCCGATTCGCAAATAACTCATTCTCGTTTTCGCTATCAAAATGAATAATTTACCTCTTCAGCCAGAGAGTATTGGGAAAAAAACAAAATCGAAACAATACGAGACGAGATACCTGTAATACCGTCGATAGTCGGCCGATATATTGAAAACGCATTAACCCCGCGACCATCATTTATTTACTTGGGCTAAAACAATTGCTCGATAATTGCCGAGCCGTAAACCGAGCAGAGTGCCCTCTAACGGGGACGATGTCATTAGCTCGCACGGCCATTACACCCACCCCGCTCGAGGGCGACAGCAATTGTTCAATTTCCAAACCCCCTTTCACGTTGTCTATCGCTATATTCGTTTCGACCAACACGCGATATACTATTATTATATATATAGTACTTATTATTGTATTAGGAAGTGTTATTAAGTATGAGTATTTATATATTTCGTTAAATTTCATATGACCAATTCGTTTTTTATAGATGAGTCATACCTCTGCATATCTCAAGATTTAAAAACGGTATGGTTCTTGATCGATTGACTGATTCAAAATATACTGTATCTAACGCGTGGCATAAACCAGGTTATGATTTGAAATGTTATAGAAAGCTCGCAACAGGCTCCAGAGAGAAAAATTAACGATAATCAAGCTAGCTGGAGATAGATCTGGAACAAAATGGGTTGATACCCTACAGAAAGAAACCTACAACTTCGAAAACCTATCTCTAATTACAAATTTTAACCGCAGTAACACAACAATTTAATATTGATGTATTGTATCAGCACGATCAATATTCTGCTCATTTATAACTTGTCATGGCGTAATTTTAACTGTAATGCATTGAACATTTCATTCCGTCTATATGTGCTATTATAAAACATTCTGACAGGTACAGATTAACATGAGTAACTTTGCACGCTTCCACTAGAAAAAATCTTGTTGAAAAATTTTCGTGGACTAATTATAGTTATGGTACTTATGTTCCAGAAAAGGAAAGCAAAAGGAATTTTTTACTCAGAAGAATCAATCATTTTTATGTCTTCCGGTATTAATTTAGGTATGCAGAATGTACAAAAAGAAATACACCCATCTGTATCATTCTACACATTCCTTAATCTGTTTTCAATTTTGTCCCAGACATTTCTCACTCCATCCTTCGTTTCCTCAATATCATCCCCGACATCTTTCAACATATGATATACATCACACCAATCAGCATTTGATCTGAAATCATTCAATATCATTGTTGACCTCTCTGATTATCGTCCCTGACCTCTTACGATCATATCTTACCTCTCTCATTATCATCCCAATATCATCTTTCATTGTGTTGTCTGGCAGCTTTGTATATTTTTCCAAACATTTACCAACAATGTTCCAATCCTGTGTCAACATCAACACAATAGACTCCCTAACATCTTTATCATGGTCCATGCCCTCCCTAAACATATTTCCTAACTACTACATTATTTTTCAATATTGAATTTAACTACTTTCAATATTACCCCAGAGATAGTCCTTAATAATATTGGTATCGTCTTTAGTACCTATAAGTATTAAAAGAGATTAGTTAGAGAAGAGATTAGTTCTGCTTCGAGATTAAAGAATGCTATGTTGTAAAAACGTAAGTGTGGTATATAGCTCGTCTAATCCATTCTACTTACCCCACGTATAGCTCGGGTCGTGTACTACTTGAGAAGGTATCCTCAGTGAGGATCCAAAAAACCTCACTGAGGATTTTTCCCTCATTCGCTTTTTTAAGAATTCTCTATTCATCTAGAGCATTCTCTACCCAACAACACAGAATAAATATATTCTGGAATATTGTGGTTTACCTCTAGGTGCTCTATATATCTATAAACTCCTTCATGGCAGACTCCTTAGAGCTCAACACCTTCTTGGCAAAGGTAATCATAGAGTGAGGAGCTGATTTCCTCTCGATGAAGTATCACTTGGGAAAGAAAATAAAGTTAGGTTTGGTTGGAATATTGTGATTTATCAAGCTTTAGGTGATCACTAAATCTATAAATTCCTTCATGGCTTCATGGTAAACTCTTTCATGAATTGTTCATTATTTCAAATAAAATAAAAAATATAAGAAATTTGAAATGATATCTTGAAAGTTCTATAATTTGATGAAATTAAAAAAACAACATATAAGTGCCATAAAAAAAATAATTAATTTTATGGCGAGTTATAACTCAACAAAAAAAAATTGCGGTATTCACGAGTAATTTGCAATTATTTGAATATTTCGTGTTCAATTAAGTTGATTGCTATATGGTGTTCTTTGTTTCGAACGCTACTTTTTTTAAACAAGATTACCATGGTGGAAATTAACAATTACACACTCGCGATTTATTGCGTAAAGGTTTAGATTGTTGCGGCAGATAGAATTCAAATGATATGGCTCGTAATTGTTTGTGGTGCGGTTGTTGTTGCTTCATAGACCATTAATTTTGTAAATTGGTGGTGAACAGCAAGAATGAGTAACGGGCTAAATCTAAATTTTGATTGAAACAACGCAAATTACAAGATAATTTTCGAGGTAACAAAATTGTTTGTAGCTTTTTTTTATCATTTTTATTTTATCTGTATATTTAAAGAATTCAATTACAGGAATCCCTTCAAATTAATAAAACTATGAATGCTTTTAGCATTCCACCCTTTACGGTTAAAATAATCTTAAACATTTCGCGACTATCGGAAATAAAATATTTATTTCCTTACGTATCTTCTTCGTAAATATCGTTTTCTTTATAAGGAGATGATATTTTTAACGGACATCCTCTTCGTTCTATAAGTAATGTTATTATAACTGCCGCGGTAAAAAGAATACGACGCTTCACAAAGCTGCGCGCTAATGACAAAGGAAAAGTAGTAGTCGGTTAGCGACAACTCGCCGAACTCGTTAGTTTCGGTAGGACAATTTCCAGAGGTAGCGCAATTATCTTCCGCCATTTTGGATACCATAATAAAAATGACCATTTCGTTTATGCCTCGTCACGTGAAAAGATCGTTAACGGAACCGTCCAATGGAAACTCACCCTGTAATAGAGTCGGTTGTTGGTTATATTTTGGTTTTGCTTTTTTTTCGAATGAAAAACAACTCCTGGTATTTTGATGGGATCGGTGGACTGCGACCGTCCGCCTGATTGATGGCGGGGACGGATGAAAACGAATTTCCCATTAACTATTCAGCGGTGGTGCGGGACGAGGGTGAAAGGTCGGCTTAGGAAACTAATAAAATACTACCGGAAGTGACCGTAAACACACTCCAAATTGCGTATTCGAATTGGACGACGAACGACCGTTTATAAGAATTTATGTTACCTCTGATTTCTTTCTCAAATTTACACTTCTTTTTCAGTTCGACCTTTTTATAATTCATCCTAAATAAAGCTATTCGATTTATATATAATTTTGATTGCAGTGTTTCCTATGACGAGAAGAATTGGACATCCGTACCAAAACAGGACACCTCCCAAACGAAAGAAACCGAGAACGTCGTTCACAAGACTTCAAATAGCCGAATTAGAGAAACGATTTCATAAACAAAAATATTTAGCGTCGGCGGAAAGAGCAGCATTGGCAAAAACTTTGAAAATGACCGATGCTCAAGTGAAGACGTGGTTTCAAAACAGGCGAACGAAATGGAGGTTAGTAAATATTATTAATTTATGCTATACTCAAATTAGTACTATACTTAAAATACGTTGCGTTCTGTATTAGTTAATTAAATTTTTAATATAATACGTATATACAACAATCTAACACTAGTACTAGAAGTCGTGCGTCTCTTAAAACTAAGAGTGTTAGTTCTACATAGTAACAGTGCTAGTGTAAAACTAGAAATAACACTAGATCGAGAACTAGAATCATTCGGGTTTAGCCGTACGTCTCTAAAGACGGCTAAACCCGAATGATTCTAGTTCTAAGTATAGTGTTAGTTCTAGTTTTACACTTGCACTGTCACTAGAACTAACACAAGACTTAAAACTAGAATCATTCGGGTTTAGCCGCACGTCTCTAAAGACGGCTAAACCCGAATGATTCTAGTTCTCGGTCTAGTGTTATTTCTAGTTTTACACTAGCACTGTTACCATGTAGAACTAACACTATACCTAGAACTAGAATCATTCGGGTTTAGCCGCACGTCTCTAAAGACGGCTAAACCCGAATGATTCTAGTTCTAAGTATAGTGTTAGTTCTAGTTTTACACTTGCACTGTCACTAGAACTAACACAAGACCTAAAACTAGAATCATTCGGGTTTAGCCGTCTTTAAAGACGTGCGGCTAAATCCGAATGATTCTAGTTTTAAGTCTTGTGTTAGTTTTAGTAACAGTGCTAGGTAGCGCTACTTAACACTAGATATCACTATGTTGCATATTTTTATTGAACTAAAACTAGAACTAACACTAGACCTAGAACTAGAAACATTCGGGTTTAGCCGTACGTCTCTAAAGACGGCTAAACCCGAATGATTCTAGTTCTAAGTATAGTGTTAGTTCTAGTTTTACACTTGCACTGTCACTAGAACTAACACAAGACCTAAAACTAGAATCATTCGGGTTTAGCCGTCTTTAAAGACGTGCGGCTAAATCCGAATGATTCTAGTTTTAAGTCTTGTGTTAGTTTTAGTAACAGTGCTAGGTAGCGCTACTTAACACTAGATATCACTATGTTGCATATTTTTATTGAACTAAAACTAGAACTAACACTAGACCTAGAACTAGAAACATTCGGGTTTAGCCGTACGTCTCTAAAGACGGCTAAACCCGAATGATTCTAGTTCTCAGTATAGTGTTAGTTCTAGATTTACACTTGCACTGTCACTAGAACTAACATAAGACTTAAAACTAGAATCATTCGGGTTTAGCCGCACGTCTCTAAAGACGGCTAAACCCGAATGATTCTAGTTCTCGGTCTTGTGTTATTTCTAGTTTTACAGTAGCACTGTTACCATGCAGAACTAACACTATACCTAGAACTAGAATCATTCGGGTTTAGCCGCACGTCTCTAAAGACGGCTAAACCCGAATGATTCTAGTTCTAAGTATAGTGTTAGTTCTAGTTTTACATTTGCACTGTCACTAGAACTAACACAAGACCTAAAACTAGAATCATTCGGGTTTAGCCGTCTTTAGCGACGTGCGGCTAAACCCGAATGATTCTAGTTTTAAGTCTTGTGTTAGTTCAAGTGACAGTGCTAGGTAGCGCTACTTAACACTAGATATCACTATGTTGCATATTTTTATTGAACTAAAACTAGAACTAACACTAGACCTAGAACTAGTACGTCTACCGTCTACCGTAGACGTAGACGGTAGACGTAGTACCACTAGGTTGGTGTATATTTTTGTTGAACAAAAAGGAATTTGCAAAATATTTAATAGAAAAGGACGTTGTATGTTTTAACGATAACAAAGTTCGTTTGTGCAAAATTATTAACGAGCTTTTGTTAATTAATATTACCCCCGCGCGGTTTCGTAGCGCCTTAATAAGGGGGCCTAATTAGCAAGAGCGCCGCGTAGTTTAATTACGATGTAATTAAATATGAAAGCACCGCCGTGCCGCGCCACCGTTCAGGACTGAAAGCTTGGGCTCGAAAAGCTCTGGGGAGCTTGAAAACGCCCTCTGCGTTAGTATCTAACGACGCAAGAGACGGTGTTGTCAAAATGTTTTGTCCTTCTGGATATTATCTCATGCGAGGATTCTAAGATTTCAAGTTTTTAACAATTTACCATTTAAATGTTTATAAAATGTGTATTGTCGATGTAAATATGGAAAAAGAGCGGCGAATCGAGCGACGCGTAATCCATTTACGATTTAATCCTTTTCGGCCGATAAAGTCGGACGCTAATTGCGTTGATATTTTCCGGTTAATCTGTCCGTAGCCTGGGCGCGACGTTAAATAATTAATAAAATTAATTGCGCGCCGTATGTAATTTGACAGAGCGCCGCAGCCACCGGCGGGCTAATTTATATTATGTGGCAACGGCGTTAGCGGGGTTAGCTGCGTAAATCATAATTAAAATGTCGCCGCCCCCGAACAGGGCGTCCCAAGCCCGGCCCTGTTTTCCGGCTTAGAGCTCCGTTAACGCTCCGTTAATAATTGAACGTCGTCAGCGATTAGCTTGACGGTTTTCCCCCCACACTAACAACTGTTCACAAACTAAATTTAAGAACATATTAACACGTCAAACTACAATACAAACTCTAATTGATCCCACAATCTTAATTTTATTCACCATCTAAACTTTCTACATTGAAGGAATAAATTATATTGATCACAGTATATACTACACAAAAATTGATGGAGGAGATTTTTCATTTTAGAGGGGCACTTTGAAATAAGCGGGAGTTGTTTTAGTTGACGTCATATCTAATTCAGTGTCGAAAATTGGCGAACGTCTTAAATAAAACTTGCCGTCAGTCAACGTTGAGCGATGAATATTGCACGTGCCATCGCCACCGCCGCCGCCGTCTCGGCCCCTTTTCAATTTTAAAATGTCGCGCGTCGACGGCAGCGCGAATATCACTGGGACGCGCGGACTCCTCAATAATTCGAGCGCTTTTGAAAGCCGCTTTTCGACGCATCAAAAAATCATGAACGGACTTTTAAACCTTTTTCTTCCTTCCGTTGTACTCACACTTTTCACTCGATCAAAATTGAATAAAGGCGAACTGGAGAAACAACATTTTATTTATACTATATTATTTTATTAAACAATAAATCAAAGTAACCCAAAACGAATAAAAATGATTGTGTTGGAGTTACTTGAATCATATTTGAATCATACTTCTTAAGTAAGCATAAAATACACTACTTCAAATTCAAAGTTTATGTACACAACACTGCGACAACCCAGTCAATGCAATCAATCTAGATAATGCAAAGGCATTAAATAATCTCACTAAGGATGCCAGAGCAGGAAATAGTTTTGATGTTCGCAAAATAAATGCCGAGTAACGGAAGCTGTAGAAGCACAATATAGGGCTGTGGGGCTGATTCCACTTCCTCTTAGTAAACTAAAATCTTCATCCAACCTCATTAGTTGTTATCTAAAGAATTTAGGTCTGGAGACCTGGCTGGCTAAACTTCTACGAGCTAAAAGCGATCCTGGGGTAATGCTCTTTTAGAGGTGTAGTGTCTGTGGGACTGATTCCACTTCCTCTTGGTAAACCAAATTCTCCATCCAACCTCATTTGTTGTAATCTAACGGATTGAGATCTGGAGAACTATCTGGCTAAATACCACCGAAATACGTTCTTGGGGTAATGCTGATTTAGAGGAGCAGTGACTGTTCTGTACAAATGAGAAGGAGTTCCATCGTGATGCAATATTCTTAACCGTCCTACCAGAGGAACAACCACCAACATTGGCAGAAGTTTTTCTTCGAAAGATTGTAAATAAATTTGCTCAAGACAATTTTCAAAAATAAATGATCCTATACATTAACACTAAATGTACGATAAAAATTTATTTTCTATACTGGCATGAGGGTTGATGGTCCTCATGAAAAGTCTTCTAGCATCAGATGCTGAACACGTTGCAGATGGTATGGATCAGTCTTGTTAAATAGCTGGGAATTTGTTTTCAAGAGTACATTTATTTCGGATAGCTTTGGAGAGATTAAACTAATGCTGAACGACTTAAAGGAGGTGTGTGCAAGAGCTGGGCTAAATATCAACGAGGAGAAATCAAAATTTATGATAAATCTTGTTCCCAGCTCTAACATCAACATTGGGGATAATGAGATTGAGAGGGTTGATAGCTATGTATATCTTGGCTATGAAGTTCGTGTATCGAGAGATAATCAAACAAGCGAAAACAAAAAGATCACACTCGTATTGGCAGCCTACGGGAAACTTAGAGACTTATTTTATTTATTTATGAGTTGAAAATCAGGTAACAAAAGAAATGATTCAATTAACTGAAAACATTTTATCGCGTAAAAACTTGAACGAAAGATTTCGTTAAAGAGGCAATGCAACAATTGGATCTGAAAACACCTACAACTCGGATCAGAGCGGTTTTAACTAGGAGATCCATTCGGGAAGAACATTAAGCTATTTAGGCGTTAAAACCGTTGAATGTGTGGTTCAGTCGGCGTCATCCGCAATATATAATTACACTATTCAACCCATAATATCTGCTGATGGAAAACTTCTTTCCCTACTTTTAATTGTTTTAACCCTTTGTGTCCCAAGAAGTCAAAAATTTTAAAAGTTTGTGAAAAAAATATTGATATAAAACTTACATTTTCGTATATCCTGAAAGTGTTAAATAAGATGCTACATTAAAAATTCCTGGAAGCCGTATTTATTGAAATTAAGGAATGAGACTTATTCTAAATTAAAGCTCAAAGCTTTCTCTTTAAAATGATGTATAATAATTGTTGGGTTGGATTGGAAAAATATTGAGAAAAAAAATGTTGAAATTAAACTTACATTTTGATATAACCTAAAAATGTCAAAAAAGATGCTAATTTAAAAATTCCTGGAAGTCGTATTTATTGAAATTAAGGAATGAGACTTACTCTAAATTAAAGCTCAAAGCTTTCTTTTTAAAATGATGTATAATAATTGTTGGGTTGGATTGGAAAAATATTAAGAAAAGAAATGTTGAAATAAAACTTACATTTTCGTATAACCTAAAAGTCTCAAAAAATATGCTAATTTAAAAATTCCTGGAAGTCGTATTTATTGCAATTAAGTAATGAGACTTGTTCTAAATTAAAGCTCAAAGCTTTCTCTTTAAAATGATATATAATAATTGTTGGGTTGGATTGGAAAAATATTGAGAAAAAAAATGTTGAAACAAAACTTACATTTTTGTACAACCTAAAAGTGTCAAAAAAAATGATAAATTAAAAATTCCTGGAAGCCGTATTTATTGAAATTAAGGAATGAGAGTTGTTCTAAATTAAAGTTCAAAGCTCTCTCTTTAAAATGATGTATAATACTTGTTGGGTTGGATTGGAAAAATATTGAGAAAAAAAATGTTGAAACAAAACTTACATTTTCGTATAAACTAAAAGTGTCAAAAAAGATGCTAATTTAAAAATTCCTGGAAGTCGTATTTATTGAAATTAAGGAATGAGACTTGTTCTAAATTAAAGCTCAAAGCTTTCTCTTTAAAATGATGTATAATAATTGTTGGGTTAGATTGGAAAAATATTGAGAAAAAAAATTTTGAAACAAAACTTACATTTTCGTATAAACTAAAAGTGTCAAAAAGATGCTAATTTAAAAATTCCTGGAAGTCGTATTTATTGAAATTAAGGAATGAGACTTGTTCTAAATTAAAGCTCAAAGCTTTCTCTTTAAAATGATGTATAATAATTGTTGGGTTGGATTGGAAAAATATTGAGAAAAAAAAGGTTGCAATAAAACTTATATTTTCGTATAAACTTAGTAGAAAGTACCGATAGTTCTAAATGCGCCGAATAGATGACTACAGTTTAAAATGAGTGTTTAAAACTACCGGTACTTTAAAGTACCGCCGGGATACAAAGGGTTAAAAGAAACCTCTGACACCTTTAGACTAAGGGTAGCAAATACAATGTTTAAAGCTGATAATATTTACGTTTTGACATCAAAATCTGGAAAATTAACATCAGCATATGAGAAAAATTGCCTTCAAAGTGTATATTTTCCAAATACTGGTTCCAAATCATTATTATTATTGGATTCTTGGGTTAGCCATTGTCCTGAAGTTATTAGTGAAGTAACTCCATTAGACGCTAATTTGTGTATTTGATGATGTATTTGATTTGTGATGTATTTGGTTTCAGGATATCGAAAAATTTTATTAGAAGATTTTATGACCAAGTTATTTTTTACCAGGATGATGTCAATTTACATCATATATTAAAATTGCAGTCCCTAACGCGTAACCAATTGTCTTCACCTAGGTTTACAAATTCTTTCTATCCTTCCCTCGTACTTCACTGGTCTTTTCCCAGCTCCACCCTTAGGAAAACCCATCTTAACATCTTCTCTCAATCCTAGTACCCATCTCTAATACCTTGTTTGTACATTCTCCAGCAATCCTTGTTCTTTCCATCCCTATACTTCTGCGCCGTATATCATTCACCAAGCCTTCAAACATAATCTTGCTTTTTCACACATCCCTCCCAAAAGTTCTCTCCTCCCATCCCCAAACCTGTCCCATCACCCTGTTCGCTCTTTTTACCATCGCCCTCAAGTCCGACCCAACCTTATTACTCTTCGAGAACCCATATCCCAGGTACTACTCTTTCACTTCCTCTTTCTGCTCCCTCCTTATGCACAGATTTAACTGTACAGTTTTAAATTTTATTTTCAATTTCATGATCATTTTTTACTAAAAATATCCTAGACCATAGATCATAACCTATATCATACTGATTTTACTCATGCAACACATTATTACTTCTAATCGAATCCATATAATGTCCCACATGATATATCATCTCAACACAATGTTTGATTAACACAGTACAGATACTGTATCGCATATAACTCATCAGTTTGGCAGACAAACGATGTGAATTGTGACGCAGAAACTATAGCTTCTACTCCATGCATAACTATACAGGTCAACATGTATCATTAGTCACTTATATTAGTTAACAATACTGTTTTTTTAGAGTATTTTGCAGAAGTATGCACGTTTCAAGTAGTCTAAATAATAATTAAATGAGTTTCGTAGACTTAAAGACAGTCACATATTTCTTTGAAAACCGCGATCACCTCTAAGTAGGTTTTTAAGTGGTCAAAAGAACTAAAATTTATCAGCCCCCTTTAGATTTACGACCCGAGACTCGGTGTTACCACTTTTAATGCGGATTCTTCTCAGTCCCCTTAAGAGGCTACTTTACCATACAGCTCGGCAAATTACAAAAAACATACATTATTTATGAAAATATTTGGATGAAATTTTGTACATAGCTTCTTCTAACAATTCTACATAACGCATGGTGAAAATTTTTAAAGTTTTCCAAAAAAAGGGGTTTTTTTCCTCAATATTATACAATTTGGTCGTTCTTTTTTAGCTTGCATGATAGTATACTTGAAAATAGTAATATTTTTCAAATAAATTTTTTCAAAATTTTTAGTTATAAAGGAATAGTTTGTAATTTGCTAAAATTGCAAAAAGGTAGCGTAAAAATGAATATTTTCCGTCAAGATTCCCACGAAGTATTACCACCGCGTTAGTCCCGCCTCCTGCCGACTGAGCGGCGCTGACATCGACTCTCTTCATCGAAGCTCCTTGTTTTATCTATTACTTTTTAATGTGGTAGAGAAAATAATCATTTCCAAAAGTACGTTTTGAACTTTATTTTCCGTGATTTTCTACTAATGATTATGTAATTTAACAAAATTTTTGAATTTATAGTCAATAGTTGTTATTTTATTGTGTACTATAGTGTTAGTTTAATTTAGTTTGTGTAAAGTTTTTATAAACAATGGGTAAGTATGTTCATCTAAAAAACTACCCCTTAGCATTTGAAGATGTTCTCGAAAAAGGAGTAATAGACGGTAATAATTTACGATATAAATTTTTATAAAATCTAAAATTTCATATTTTATAGTCCGAGATTCAATTGAAAAATGTATTCATTCCGAAAGGTAAGTTAAATTTTATTAATTTTATTGTATAAACTGTGATACACATAAAAAGGACTTATTTAAAAAGAATAAACCATCACAGTAAAAATTAAAACGATACATTATTTGAAGCGATACCATAAGTTAAATAATACAAATGATGCAGAACCAAATACTGATGGTGGAGAATAATCCATTCAACTGCAACAAAACTCGCATTAAATTTATTAATGAGTCAAAAGAAGGGCTTAGCAGCTCATTTCTTTTATGTTTTATGTGCGGGATAAAAAAGAAGCTTTACACTGAAGAAAGCAAAAAGTCTATTGAGATAAACTCTGCTGTTGTTTCTGTTATCTGTCGGTACCGGATATACACAGGCTGAAGAATTATTGTTATGTGTGGATATACTATTTATGTTAACAAAAACATTCCAAAAATATCAAGAACCCGTAAGTGACATGGCATAGCAGTCTATGAAGAACGCAGGTAAAGAAGAATTAATTTAGTTACAGCTTCAGGAGAAGTAAATAAAGACTGAATAAAGACTGTAAACGCTAAACGCTCGAACAACATCAATTACGATGCATCATCCGGAGTGGTACTGCTATAAAATAATTGTATACAATAAAATAAAATACTCGTGTATACAGGGTAATTCAGGTAGGTAGCGAAAGCCGATCAGGGTAATGATAGCAATTCGGTTATAATTTATGAGTGACATTTCACACGAAGAATATAAAAGAAAGAAGAATTTATTGGAAACTTGCAAGATGGATGCATTAACAGAAATAAAATACAAATTCTTACCAGAAGCTAAAGTACCAATCAGATATGGATCCAAGAAAGGTATCTGTGCCTAACTGCATCGAGATTTGGTGATGTATGTAGGATGAGAAATGACACGTCTTGCTTAAATAAAGTTAAATCAATCTTGTACTCGAAATTTGCTAGAAATAATAACACTAAACATGGCCAAGACTATGAATGACTTGCATTAAAAAAATTTGAAAGTAAATATAACTTGCCAGCAAACTCTTGAGTTCTATTCATCCGTAGGATGTATGGATTCTTAGTTGCAAGTCCAAATGAAACAATAAAAAACGAAAATGCCATCGTCGAGGTGAAGTGTTCAGCGAATTTCAAGAGCTTACATCTATTCAACGATGGCAAATTAAAATTTCCTAAAGATTTTTCTAGTCAGGGCTGTTTTATTTATTACACTATTAGCCATATTTTGTATACTTCAATCATTATTTAATATTATTATTAATTAGGTATTACATATTATTTCATTTACTTATACAAGGTGATGCAGACCATGCAGTCCATTTTTTTAAACAGAAATATTAAAAAAGTTCGAATGAAAAGTAATAATATTCATAAAGGAACCACATTTATTCAGCTATTTTTTTGTTTAATTTTTGTAACTACCTGTTTTCAAATAAAATTACTTACACGGTTACTCTGAGACACCTGTATATCAAACGAACGCATAATAATACAACAAAGATATAATTTATAAATGTTGTACCGAACTTTTCACATTCCTGTATTGCAAATATATCTATTTTAATATAAAATGAAGTTATAAATGTTATTTTCGTTTCAAAATGATATAAATGTTTTATGCGTCGCAAAATTATTTATTGCATTTGAAATTGATTTTTGCCTTACATTCAATTGAATTATAAACCCATAATCTTAGATGTTCTCAACTTCTTTCTCTAATTTCTCTATTAAAAAATTAATATTCTATTCATATCGAAAAAAAGCATTAAAAAACTGATATTTGCGTAATGTAAATTGTTGTGAACCAAAATACTTAAAAAAAACAAACGTAGTAAAAAAGTGGGCTAAATAACTAAAATAATAAATAAATTGGAAAGTCAATAAAAAGATTGATTGTGATTCGTAATTAAGAAAAAGTGTTAATAAATAATAATATTTAGAAGAAGTCGTTTAATTTCTTCATTAACAACATCGACGAGAAAAAGAATCGTAATAAAATAAACACGATGTTTTTTTTATCTATAAAGGGTCGGGCCTAGTAGAAAATAAACTCCGCCTCGTTGCTTCCGAACGTCCGTCGTCTGCGCCCCTCAGAAACTGACCGACCTGGTAAAGTGGGCTCTTAACGTTTATATTAAAATTCCGGCCATTCCCGCGGTTCGGACTTCTAATCGCCGATAGCCACCGTCGAGGGTGCGCGTTCCTTCGCCGTTGTAAAAGAGAAATAATAAAGCTGACGACGGCGGCCGAAGCAGACCGGCGCGCCGTCTTCCAACGAAGGCTGGTATTAGCTCGCTGTGTGGCGACTGTCAATTGTTAACGACGGCGCCACCGCCTTGTTAACACGATATGTCCATTACCGGACAGGTAATTAAAAGGGCGAGCACTTTGTTTTGAAGATCCGGTCCGGTTACCATTGCTTGTTCTCTTTTCATTTTCTATCAACTTTTAACCAACAATGTACAGATTAAGAAAAAAAATTATCTTAACTTCATCAACTTCTTATTAAATCTAAAAGATTAAATCCGCCAAGAGAAACCCTATATTGTATATTGTCATCATGCAACTAATAACATCAGAAAACTTTCACGAAACTGTCAAAAAGTTTCGAGATCCAGCTTAAACAAGTACTAATCAAATTAATGGTCATTCACTTGTTTCTCGGCACTCTGTTTCGTGTCGGGTCCGTAATAACAAGCTAATAAATTGTCATTAAAATAGTCTTTTTTTTTTTGAATCACATTTGTATTAATTAATTTAATTTCCTGCCGTGTATCGTTAAAAGTTTTAAATAGCGAAAAACAAAGCAACTAGACGAATGCGTCTAATTAAAGAGAAACTTAGTTGGTTCTAAGCGCGTATCGAGTGGGGGCGCAATTAATGGAACCATTTAGGTATCGCTAAAGTGTCGCTCTCTAACGGCGCGGATGCGAACCGTGTCGGACACCGAATGACAATTAAGAGAGGCATGCATTCTTTACGATTACTACTTTTCACGATTTCTTCCTTTACATTTCCTCATTTAAATCTACATAACATATTTGATTTTAAATCCAACAAAACATGTTACATTATATCACTTCGAACCACTTTCTGAAGTAGGTTGCAACATGGCATCCGAAACGTCAAACCTTTTCTTAAAAAACGCACGAAAATTTCTAGTGTTAGTTCTAGTTTTAGTTCAATTAACTAAAAAATTTGATGTTTAGAGCCTGGAATGGCTATAATGTTCATTGGAAAGTTGTATTGGATGTTTGATATAGCTAGGACATGATTTGAGAAGCTCACACATTCTCTAACTGCTAAGTTCACGAACAGTCGACGCGGGAAGTTTGAATATTTAAGCGACCAAACACTAGACCTGTGTCTAGCTGCATTATTGAGTGAACTGTGCTGTCGCCGGTTGAATAATGCACGGGCTTTTAGGGTGTCAAAAGCGGCCGTCCCACGTGGACGTCGCCCGCACGTCACTTTACACTACGCCCGGACGTGTTCCCACGTGTTTCTCAGAGACTTCATCATTTTCGTCGAATCTTACAACAACAGTTTTTCTTCGAATTAGAATACACAAACTATATTTCTTTTTTTTTCTTATCATAAGATATCAGAAAAAAATGAGACTTCCAACATAAAAGTTTTATTAAGTAAATCCTTTTAGAGGTTTTATTTTATTGAACACGCACTATACTTCAAATACACATTTAAATTCCGATCAGTCTTTAAGAGAGCGGAACAAACTATTTCCGCCATTTAGTGCCAAAACATGTTCGCACTTTAATGCCATTAAGAGTATTACCGTGTTACAAACGAAACGTTACGGTATAAAGAATTCTAATCTTTTTTTCATTCGTTTTACAGACGCCAAACTGCCGAAGAAAGGGAAGCGGAAAGACAAGCGGCCAACAGACTAATGCTGTCGTTACAAGCAGAAGCTCTCAGCAAAGGATACATGCCGGAGAACTCTTCGCAACCTGCCGGTCCATCCGATACGGCTTTAAGCGCTTTACAAAACTTGCAACCTTGGGCCGGTCCATATAACACACCACAACCTGCTTTGGCAGAATCTATGTGCTAATAAACTGAACCAATGAGGACAATCAAGAAGAGAATGTGCTCTAAGTTTTGTGAAAAGACAAAAAAAAGACACGAAAAGCTGTGTAGTGCAATAGGTTGTTCTGTTTGTTCCCGTTAATATTAATTTTGCTTAACAAAAAATTAAAAAAAACTTTTTGTGAGATTTTAGTGTGATTACTGTATAAAATTATTATTATTACTTATTATTATTATTGTAGATAAATTAAGAAAAAAAAATAATTATAACGCTAAGAGTAGAACATGTTATTAAAGATAAAAAAATAAAGTATGTATTATGAAAAAAAAAAAGAATTTTTTTGGCAATAAAATCTTTTAAAGCTTCCAGTCTTAAAAAATCACAGGGGCACAACCTATTTCTTGTGCTACCTGTTTTTTGTTTTCCCATCATCACAAGACGATATTATACTTATAAAAATAACTTTAGGGGGGCCATTTTAACGATATATACTTATTCCTTCGGACAATAATCACCGGAAATTGCCATCGTGTTGAGTTCGAAATGATAGAGAGGGTCGCGATTATTACTGAGTTTTCTACTAAATTGGGGAAAGAAGTTATTTTTCAATGTCGATAAGTTTATAAACATATTAATCCTAATTTATTATATTTTGTTTTTAAAAAATTATTTTGTTCAAGAGCTCTATTTTATATAGTACCGATGATCAAAGCAGCTATTTTGTATTTTTCATTTTTCTTCCTATTTTTGATTCTTTTCTAATTTCCTGCACTGGAAATAAAATAGTAGTATACTTAGTATTAACTGGTTCAACTTGTGAAAACATGCTTTAAATGAGTCTTGTTGGTGCACTACATATTGTATGGTGGACAAATTAATATCAAGTGCTTTAGTGCATAATGAATAATCTATTTTTTTCTAAAATAGGCTATCTTAATTGTGGCAAGTAGAGGTATCGGACAATGATGACTATATTTTTGTGGTCTAAATCGGAAGCAACACAGAAATTCTATAGACTCAGCTTTCTCATATTTACAAAAAATTATGCAAATATTTATAACCACTCCAATAAGACAGCTAACAAAATCCTTTATAAAAATAATGAAAGAATTGCTCCACATGCCAGACTCCAAGATGAAATTTAACATTACACTCATAAATATTAGACCAATAGACATAGATTCCAAGAGCAGGCCAAGTAAATGTCGAGAACTGCACTGCATGGATTATATATACTCCTTATACAAAAGATTTCAGGCTTAAAGATGGTCTTTAAGATGTCTGGAATTGTACTGGCTTGGCTCCAAGAAGAAATTTAGGGTTACCCATAACTTCCACATTCAAATAAGAAGTTTGTAATATCAGAGGCAATTTATGCACCATTTAAGAATTGGTCTGAAATCGCATGTACTTACACGTAGTGAAGTTGGAATTGCAATATTGGTTGCATGATCCCAAAAATTACTGAAATTAGATGCACAGATTCTATAATTTAAGGCTTTTCTTAATGATTCCAAGAAAAAATAAACAATTACAACTTACAGATTAATGATATTTCCTACCAGCTGCAATAATTTTGCAATCTAGACAGCATTTCAGAATTAAGAAAAAACTTGGAGTTATATTACATGGATTTTAGACTCAAGGTCTCGAAGTAATTTTAGAGGGAAAAATAACATTGCTATTATAACATTCAAAGAGAAACAATAATTTTCGTAGATCGTAGATCAAAGTCTATAAGAAAGTTTTTTACTAGTTTGGAATTGTACTAAATAGATCTATTTAGAGGCTTTAATAAGAAGTCACACATCACAGATGACATATTGCTAGATCTAGTAAGAACAGAAATATACTCCACAGAAAGAAGAAGTTTCGAATTAAGTTGCATAGATTTCAAAATCTGAAGAAAATGTCTGAAATTGCACTGCATTGATGCTAAATTGCCAGAAAAATTAATGTTTGTTTCCAAGAGTTTATAAAGCCTTCTTTTACGCGACCCATTGAATTGTTCTTAGTAAACAAGGTCTAAAATTACACTAACCATGCCAATAGTAATGTTCTCATAAATATCACGTTGTAAGTTTATGGTACTATTGGTGTTAACCTATTCATTAATTTTGATTGTATTATATCTCACGCCATGCGTTAAATTTCATGGCAGTCGTTTGATTGCTCTGCAAACTTAGTCCAGAATATCTATTTTGTAACAAAAAGTTATAGGATAATACAAAAATATGGGGTATTTGGATTTGGACGAAGAACCATTTGAGGATAGCGGCAGAAAACGAAGATGAAATTGACATAGTAATGTTGGAAAAAATTAAGTATGAAAAACCTAGGTTTGTGTCTAGATAAAGTATCATTTCCTGTTATGCTTTGTCTGATATTAAAGATAATATAAATAGTATCAAAAATTTTTCTAATAATAATTTTTAATCAAAACCAAAACGTTTTATAATTTGCTATCGCATCATTAATCAATCACAAACTTTCTAGGGGAACCACTTGAGTGTACTCCCCAACCCGTTTGAAATTAAATATCCGTGAGAGGAAGCTCCGATCGCCAACACCGGGAATCATCGGGGGATCAATTAACCCGGAGATCCCGAGGGAGTCGTCGCCGGCACGTCGTCTATACCATTGTCCGTGTCCAACGTTCCCAATCGTACAGCAAAACTCAATGCATCTGCCTTCGACGCCAACGCCCATTGTAGTTTGTCGTATAGATAGAACTGTTCTGATTAAGTTAATCGATAACGAGATTTGAGAGATTCGGGGGCGTTGTTGTTACATTTGATATCGTCCTTTGGGATTTTCAAACGTAACTATTCTACTATCTATGTATGTACAGTGTGTTAATTAATTATCGTACCCGATGTCATCATTGCAAATATGCAACCAAATACGCAAATTGTGTATTGCAATACCAATACTGTAATATTGGTTGCATACTTGCAATAATGACGTCGGATACGATAATTAATTAACACATTGTATAATGAGATTTTTTAAAACTTGTTAGAAAAAAGAATGGTACTATTGTAATTAAAAAATGGTTTTTGTTTTATTGGAATTGTGTTGGAATAATCATAGCTTTTAGTTAATTAAATTTTAAATTTTTTATTAGGGTAACGATTTTAATCTATAAGCGCTTAATGGCTGCGATTGTCTATTCAGTGTAGCTACGCAACAAAAAAAATGAGCGTAACAGAACGCAACGTGGAGAGGGATACGATGGAAATTGAAAATAAATTGACATTAAAAGCACGGACCGGTGGGCACCGAACCGCGTAATTTTTCCATTTGGCATCTTGAATTATTTAGGAACTAACGCGCTTCACCTAAATATTCCAATAGCAATCGACTGCATCCGCCGTCGGACGCCAATGTTACCGTTCAAGAATTAAATTCGACCGATGTAAATACTTCCGGGACTTTAAATTCAATATCAAATATACCCTTAAAAAAACTTTGTTTTTGAAGAATAAGTTTGAATTTCGTTGTTTTAATAGGAACTTTAGAGAGGGGATTTAGAGAGCTCGATTGGTCAGTTCACAGCCTTTCAAGCTTTGACTTATTGGACAGGAAATTCTATCGGACAAGCGATTACAGCGTCGATCATCACGCCCTCATCTCGGATTAAGTTATTTGCCATCGTTGGGGTTCGATGAGGTAACAAAACTTTATCCCCCTTTAACCAAAAATAATATACTTTCCACTTCTTTCTTTATGTTTTCCAGTTACAAAATTACTGTGGATTCGATGAACAAATTTAAATATTTTATCGTGCACGAACAAAGACAACTCGATTAAATTAGAGTTTCTATGGATAGCTGACACGTGCAATGTGTGTATTTGGTTAAATTGCCACCGAGACAAGTTCGGGTGCAAATAGTAAAACTATGGAATAGAGAAGTGCACCAGTTTTGGTGTGCACTTCATGGAACATTAGGGTATTCTATAATGCAACTATTCAAATACATGTGGAGACTGTGAAAATGTGCACACGGTTTCAATGTTTCATAGACAATTACACTGGAAAAATATTTGAATAATGGATTATTTCGTTTCACGATCCATTCTCCCCACTTGCTCGTTCAGTTATTTAACCACATTCGTAAATCTATATTATACAAGAACATTTTTAAAATAGTTTGGAACAAAGATATAAATTTTATTGTAAAATAAGTAATGATTTTTAACAGATTATTATTTTTAAAAATTATGAAGAAAAAATCTTTTTAGAAAAGTGGTACTTTATTAAAGTAATATTATATGACAATTCAATTTGTATTACTTTTTAAAACTTTTTTAACTTTTAAGTAGCAGACCCAAGCATATCCCCAGTGGGCAATATGTATCACGCGCATGTTTAAGTTGACGAGGAGGAGGGTGTGTTGTTTAATAACCCTATATTCAAACTTACTTTCTGCCTGTCAAGTTAATATGTCAACTTGATACATATAGCACACTCGGGGTTACATCTTAATCCATAATCTTCAGATTCTTTGGATGTCCATATTTACAAAGTTCGAGGAAAGCTCTTTTCTTAATGGGGATCCATAAAATCAAAATTTATTTCTAAATTATTTACCTTGAAGGGACGACGCCATTAGAACGCGATAGGAGATATCAAAAATTGTCCCAGAAACGGTTGACCGGCAACCTTAACCTCGTCTCCAATGTACAGGAGAGTAGCTGTTTAGTATTGAAAAGATGGGTTATTAGGGGTGAAAATCGATGTTAACTGATTAGAATTGAAAAAGCTGTGGTGAATCCATGAGCCCCCTCAATACGTCAAATACACATTATGAAGTCTCCCGGCTTAATCACCTCTTCGGAATTACACCCCACTTGTCGGACCTTAATATATTGGACGATTTTGTGTTGAACGTTATGAATAGTAAAGCCTGCGCTATTCCCTAGTTCGATTTTCCTAAGACTGCCGTTAACAACACATATACCAAATTGAAGGATTTCCACTGTGTTAACCTAGTATTCTCTATGTCCACACTGGTTCAATACTATTAGCAAATGTGTTGTTTTCTTAATTTTTCTGAACCTCACTATCCATTGAAGAAGAATCAGGTTTCCAGTATTTTATTACTTCAAAAGTAGTCCTATTTTGTAGATCAACCAAATGTGATATGTTTTGGCTCATGGTGATATCTAAAATCATATTTAAACTGGATGCCCTATGAATTATCGTGGCATATGACGAGCACTATGTACACAGACATAATAGCTTTACTCAACATTAACAGGCCTTCCTCGGGCCAAAACAAATGTTACCAGTCTGTTCACAAATTGTCAGAAATTGAGCACCGTTTATAACCTTAGCCAATATTCTATCCTTGGTGTCATTAACCTTAATAAACATAACAGACCTTTCCCAATCCATCTGGCAATACACAATGACCATAACTTTACGAAACATTTTTTCAATCCAGCGATCTTCGTGGTCATAATGTGGTTAAGAATATGAAACGCTTGTTTTCCTGCAATCTTGATGAACACTAAAAGACGGAGTAATCTTGTAGTGTTATTTATCATAGCACTACTATCAAAAATAGGAGAAGATTCATCTATTCAACCAAATGATGATCCTGAACAGTTGGAAATACCAAAATTACTACCGCATGTGAACAATTTTTCATTTAGGCTCTTGATAAATTTTTACGATAGATAAATCCTGCTTTTAGCCAACGAGAGCACTTTAAACCGCTCAGGAGGATGGTAAAATCTTACAGACCATCAAAATCTATGTCTATTCTAAGTCTCTCCACCATTTCTTAAAATCTTGATTTTTGTTACGAAATCCGATAACTTATTGTAGAACCAAGCATAACATAAATGTAGAGCTACTGCCTTGGTCAATTGATCTAGAATTTCTTGATATAGCATATTCTTTACGAAAAGTGAGGAAAGAAGTGGAAAATACAAACGTGATGTGTGGAACATTTTTGTACACTGATATTATAGACTATGTAGATAATATTATATGATTGAATTGTTGTTTATGTATCTCAATTCAAAATCCTATCTAGGGTGACGTAGATTCGGCGATAACCGCAGATGTGGGGTTGTTTCGGAGCTACTAGCAGCCGTCGTTCGTGGGGCCGCACAGAGGGCGTAACAATTGGATTAGGCCTTTAGCGTCAAGTTTGAGTAATGGTCGGTAACCTGTTCGTAGCGGGCCATAGCAGCAGCTCTAGCGGCACCACCACCACCCCAATTCGTACATCGGACGGCGGTGGCGGCGGCGGACCGGGGCAGCCCCCGGTAGCAGCTGATTAAAATGTAATCTAATATTGCGAGCCGGAAAATATACGCCTGGGCGGGCGAAATATTTCCGCGTTTCAATTACCATTTTATTGCCTCCATTGTCTGCCAACCGGGGCGGCTTATCTGATTGCTCGGTGTTCTACGCTTTCCCCCGCGCTTCAGCTTTAGCCGGCGGTGGTGGTGGTCAGAAGCGTTCCCCCATCCTTTACTATCTCACTGCGATCACCGATAATTACTTTCCGATTGAAACACCCGAACCACCCGCGAATGTATTACTGTAGAAGCTTGATAGTACAACAACATTGATGATTTCAAAAAAAATTATGTTACAAAAAACATTGATTTATATTTTTAGGTTTAATTTTTTAGATTACAAACATTTTCATTTTATAAACATTTAGTATTATAACTCGACTATTTATATAGTCATCATACAAATGATCAAATTTAATCTTAACAATTAAGTATTCATTAAAAACAATATTAATTAATCGGTATATTTGTTACATTTTTTTTTAAACAAGTTGACGTCCTTTAAAGTAATTGTAAACTCTATAACTGATTAAAAAAATGATTGAAAAATATTTCTTATTAACATTTAATTAGATATATATTTTATAAATTTTTGTAGTACAGCGCCACCTTTAATTCACCAGTTCAAATTCATCAAAAAGTTCATGTAGATGACATTTTCTATAAGAAAACCGTTAGATTAAGAAAATTAGAACAATAAATAATCTTATTTGTTTAATGAATAAAACTAAATATTTAATATAACATCATTACAGTATTCTTTTGTGTACAGATTTGTATTAAATCGTACGCGCCATCTAACGGAACGATCAAGCGTTATGCATTACTTTGATTCCTGTCCAATAGAGGCACAAAACTTGTGAATTACGGACTAATATAATATTGAAAAAATATTGCGAAAGCAAATAAAGAAGTTTTTCATAAACAATTCCTCTCAATAAAAATTTTGTACAACCCAATTCTTTTCTGCCTTCTATTTTTTTGATCTAATACAACCCAACCTGCGTTTTTATAAGTCTATTCACTAGGTGTGACTACCACTATAGTTTATAATCCAACGTATTATCCATGTACGTCATTTGTTAGAACAGTACAGTCACACATATATTGACTACAGTTGGAAGAGACCAGTTAACAATGTCCAAATAAGCAAAATCACTTTGAGGCAATTATGAGTCATTTATGAAGCAACAAGTTTTACCACGATTTTTGCCTAATCATTAAACATTTCCTGAATGCGCTAGCTCTTGGGATAGCTTTTAAGGCTCAGCTTTCTCATCACCTCATGCCCGGTCCTTATCTACTTGATATGGTTAGATAGTGGTAATCTGCCAGTTAGAATCACAAAGTATCCTGTAGATAATGAGGTATGCAGGATTATTTTAGCTGGCACTGCAGAGAATGCCCAAACCACTTCTGAAATCTGGTAATCCTCCTCGCCGAGTTTCCCCAATAGATTAGAGCCACTATAAAAATTTTATTGCTGTATTCCAAATTATCGGAAAAAGGCGATGCTGTCACTCTGTATGTTGAAAGAATCATCTCGACCAAATTTTATCAAAAAAATTTTTTGTCCCATGTGTAACTTTTGTGATATGTGATTTAGTTTAGGTTACATGGAACATCCGGTATAAACAAACATTTAATTAGGTTATCCAGTTATGGTCTTTAATTCACTTGTCAGTGGCTATGTTGGTTTAAGAATTAACCCATCGCATTTTCTCTTGTATCAATATTTTTTGTATGAAGAAAAATTTCAACTAACCAAGACGTTAAAAATCTTATCTACCCTCACAATAAGACCGTTTTATATCTATCTTTTCTGTTAATACAATCTAATCTATAATATTTGAAAAAAGAAAAAATATATTAACTAAACCATAATTTAATTATTTAATTTTATTAACAAAGATTTTAAATGAACGATAATAATTTTATACTCAAAAATAATAAAACCATTAAAAAATCTTTTTAAATACTTAACCAAAAATAACCTATTCTTCACTAATCTCGATAAGGATAGAAAGACCATTATGTTTTTTGCTGTCGGTTCAATGTCCCACTCCCGAACCGTCTACTTTAGACCTTTTTTGGCCTGCCTTGACTAAATAAACTCAAACCCAAACAGTTTTCGGATGACCTTCTAGCCGAAAGCGTCGAAGATTGTGGCTTGTGGTACAAACGTTTAAAATGCTAAAAAGATTAACACGTAGTAACACAACAACGAGTCCTGATAAAATTCACGTTTTCAAACCGGGATCTTATGTTTGGGCGAAAATGGATAGAAAATTTTGGCCAGGTATGTTCAAATTATAATTGTTTATAACACCAAAATACTATTTTTATGTACAGAATATTCGCTTTGAAGATTTATAACATAAACAAAATTTAGAATTAAAGTAACTTATTCTGTTAGACTTTTTATAATTTTCAAAAAAGAAACAATCGTCCAAATCTTCATTTTTACTACTGAATAGAGCACAGCGTTGCCATATATTCACGATTTGGCAGTAGAATGTCACCAGCTTTGAAATACTAACTTAAACAGGTACCCGGTGACCCTCTTTTTTTTCTCCCTAAATGAGTACGCATTGTTGTATCAAATTTAGATGGGGTAATATCGCGGTGTTGTCGTGTATCGTCGTCTTTGATTGTAGGTCACAGTATGAACATGAAAATGCATAAAAAATTGGACGAAAGATGAGCGTTTCCGAAAATTTTTTGTTTTAAAATCGGAACTAGATTGAATATAAGCATGAGTTTTACATTGTATAATTTTTTAGGCGTCCATAAAGAATTTGCAATTAAACAAGATATATTTATAATCATATAACATTTCATATCTAATTATAGTTTCCGTGAAATAATTTTTTATGTTTCTGAATTATGTCTCCTATTGAAGGTATTATCGTATCTCATCGAGATATCGGTATGGAAACAGCTGAAACAGGAAAATGTTGGGTGTTTTGGTTTGGAGATCATCGTGTTTCTAACGTAAGTCGTTCATTAAATAATAGATAAGGTCCAATAAAAGTCATTGTTTTTATTTTATTTAAGAAACATTGTTTGTATTTGTTTTAGGTATCTTGCAAGATATTAAAAGATTTCTGTCAGGAATACTTTAGGTACATTACAATACCAGAAATGTATTGCAAAAAGTGGGTTCAAGGGATTGCTGAATGTCTTAGGGTAAGAAGCTAGTTTAACATATAAATATATTAGGGATTACCTCAATTAATCTGACAATCCCTAGACGGCGAAACAATTCGGACAATTTTGCAAGTTTATCTTTTAATGGTTTCTAACTTATTCCTAAATTCATATTGATGAAATAACTCACTGAAAGCTTGCATCTTGCTTTTACATAGGTCATAATAAGAACCATTTGCAAGGTTTTTTCCGCCATTTTTTCCAAGGATGCTCAAAACAGTAAATAATACTTCTCTGGTTAGTCCATCAAGATCTCAGTTCTCCACCAACAACAGCAAACTAGGCATGTAGTATTGATTGATATGAGGCAACAAGTTTTGCCACGATTTTTAGTCTAATCATTAGAAAGACATTTCTCTGAATGCCATAGTTGTCCCAAGCACATCAACTTTGAAGGCTCATCGCCTCATGCCCAGTTATTATCTACTTGATATTGTTTGATAGTGGTACAAATAGATCTATGTAGAGGAATCTGCCAGCTGAAATCACAACGTGATTATTTTGGCTGGGTGGTACTGGAGCGAATGCTCAGACCAGTTCTAAAATCTGGTAATTTTTATCATGGCACTTCCTCGGAGGAGACAAACCTCGTAGTACTTTGTACAGTTTCTCTACAAACCACAGGATGAGGTTGCTGTAGCTTTTGAAGTGTTTTTTGGGTTACTGGGATTTAGTTGTACGCTTGCAGCAAGTCTATATGATGACCAACACTGTGATATTTTAGCTAAAATGGGGTAATTTTTAATTTCTAAATTTTGACATCCGCTAATCTTTGGAGGTATAAGCATCGAAATCTGATCGCAACCGATTATCCAAGAGTCGTATGGATGTGATGTCTTCTTCATTGTTTCAACTTGATGCTCTGCAAAACTTTTGAAGTTTTTATAATTTCATAGTATTTGGTGAAGATGTTGTGGAAATTGAATACTCTCTCATAACCTGCATATTCGACAGCCGTATTGCGTCTCCAGATTTTCAACGACTCATAGTGTCTGATTAGTCACTAATTGTGCATTTCGAGCAGTATCTGTAATGGCACAAGAAGTCAACCGCAATGATATGTTGTCGTGGCGAAGTCTCAGATGGAGAGTAAGTCTATCAAGTAATCGTTTTGTCACTGGCCTCTATCATATCCTTCTGGTTCCAAAAGTTTCAATAAAAAAACTTTTCAATAACATCGAATACAAAAAGTATGTACTTTTTTAGTCATTCTTTTCAGAAAATTATATGAGTCATATCTGTATCACTTGCATATCGTTTGATTCCTCTCATTAAAGGGATTTCTTTAATTTATTTAACATCTATTTTAGGAAATCGGTTTACCAGATACACAAACGCTATCAATACCAGATTTAAAAACTTGGGCTAAATCGAATTTAGAGAATGCTTACCTCACTAAATACTGTACGTTTTGAAACTAATTTAAGATTATTTGTTTAATTATTTAGCCTCATCAATTTTTTTCAGTTGTAACTAATTTTGTCAAATCTAAATTGGATAAAATTCGTTCTGAAAACTTAAAGCCAGCAAATGATGAATATGACACTTTCACTAGTCGTTGCATTCCATCAATGGAAAGCACAATGGAAACAGAATTTTCAGTCGCGTTGCCTGTAGAGGTCTCAAATCTTGAAGATAACATCGATAGTGTGAAAGAGTGTGCAAATCACATAGTTCGCCAAATCATCGCAGATTATAATATGGGGAAAATATCGACTCTTCGTATTTGTATGGGTTGTTATAGCGACAAAATATCGGATGAGCACCCCATATTTAATGGTTACTTTTGTACAGATTGCAACGTAAATTATTACAACTCCATTAGAGTTCATTTTAATGTTAGTTTGTTTTAGAAACGATTTAAAAAAACGTATTGTAAAATAGTCCCAAATTTAAAGAAGGTGCTTACCAATTTGAGATATATTCAACAAAAATAAATTAATATTACTTATTTTAGGAATATTGTACCGTTTGTGGATTTGCTGGAGATATGCTTGTATGCATGAATATAAAATGTAAATTGTAATTATCAAATTTCAAATATCCTCGAGATTTTTTTTTTTATTTCTATATTTTCTTTCAGTGTTTATTGCACAATTTGTATTCAAGATTTAGCTGAGGTAGATGCTTACGCAGTTCTTTCAAAAAAAAAGAAGTGGTTCTGTTTTCTTTGCGCTCCTAACAGAACGTGTAGAGGAGTTTTAGTACCAAGAGATGGTTGGGAAGATAATGTGATTATTAGATAACGCAAATTTTTATTATAATACATTTTGTTGTTATTTTAGGAGAACATGATCGTCCCAACCCAAAAGCAAGTTCTTTTTTCAAACAAATATAGCAATCAATCATCAGCATTCAAAGATAAGGAAAAGAAAGAAAGAAGGTCTTCTAACATAAAATTGAGTAAAATTTATGAGATATTTTTAAATCATCAACTTTATTTATTATTTTGAGTTTATCTTATTTTACGTCGTTATTTTTCAGTTTTATCAATCATCGAAACTTTTAAAAACAAATCGGGATTTCACTATTCCGGAAATTCCAATGAATGCATAGAAATAACTAAAAGTAATTATCCCGAAATGATGCAATTATTAACTTCGAGAAAAGCACCAAAAGAAAATTTATTTCAGAATGTTATGCCTATAAATGTGTTAATATGCGACCAAAGATCTAGAAGTGAGAATATATGCCCTACTAAAATAATGTGCGAATTTTATCAATTGATTAAATGTCTTAATCAAATTCAAGATGATCCTTGCTATTGGATATTTGAGTGGAGTAAAAATATAGATGTGTGCCAACGCGTTAATGTCACAAGGTAAATAAATAAATTTGAATGAGAAGAATATTAAGGAAATCTGGGCGTATTTATTTTAGGTTTTTAAAAGAATATCCAGTATCACATTTAGAACAAAGATTAATTTGGTGCAATTTTCCATTAGACACAGAAAATATAGATTTATGTTTTCGAAACATTTTATTCACTGGTAAGTTTAAGTTATTGCAATGATAATTAATAATTATATATTTGTAGAACCATTTTGTTACAAAGAACAACCAAAAATAAGCAATTTTAATGGCGATACAACAACATAATTAAGCATCAAGTTTATATTGGTTAAAAGATAGTAAATATTTTATAGTTTTAATAAATAAATAAATGTTCTATCGTTTTAATACTTAATGTGTAATGTGGAAAAAGTATTTTAATCATGATATCAACGATTAAAAGATACTGGAGTAAATAAATACTCTTTGAAGCAATTTGTTCCAAATATTCTTCACAATTGTAATAACTATTCAAGATATTAGAGTCTCTGCCTGCAGTATCTAGTCTTTTGCAAACAGTATTTGGTCTTCTATTTGCAGTGTCTTATATTTGGATGCAGCGTCTAGTCTTTTGCTAGCAATATCTAATCATTTTCCAGCAGTATCTAGTCTTTTCCAAGCAATAAGTAGTATCTATACACTCAATAGAGATATTACTATTGGAGTCTTCTACATGATGCCATTAAGATTGTTCCAGCAACACAAAAGTTGTGTACTGAACGCCAAAAAAAGTCAAAAGCAAAAAAAAGTGTCAAGCTTCATAATTGCTATGATATATATTTATTTGGACTTCCAATACTGGGATTTTAATAAGTGGTATGAACTTCGTGCTTAAAAAGTACTTGAACCTTGAATTTGCACAGGAAAAGCTGTTTTTGTTTTAATTAACAAAATCTGTACAATCCATAAGAGTGCACGAAAAGGAAGAAATGTTGAATCTAAAAATAGTAAAGACAAGGTTATTTCAATACTTTGGAAAGAGAATTAATAAATATTTGAAAGCGTTACTACAAAATCAATTTTGCTTTATTAATATATTGATTCATGTTCTTCATATTAAATTGAAACTTGAACAACAACGTTACGCGTACTTGTTTTATAAACATTATTATTGCAAAAAATTAAATAAATTGATTCTAACAGTAATGTTAAATATTCGAACACGCATTTCAACAACGAAACCATAATCGCCGAGGTCAAATAAATTGAGCTATGTTGAAATACAATATTAAACATGTTGAGTATGAATATATCTTTTAAAATGCTAAATGAATTTGAGTGAAGGTCAAAAAATCCATAAATATTAATCAGTATAAAAATTGTTTAACATTTTTGGAATAAAATTAGAAAAATGAGCGCCATCTGTTGCTAAATAAATTTGTAAAGAAGAAAACGGTAAATTAAGAGATATATTTTTTTCTTTTTAATAAATAAAAAGTTACCCAGCTTCATATAAATTGAAAATGAAATATTGTAAAAGTAATAATAATAAAAAATGAGATTAATATTATCAAAAAAACTTATCTTGAAAGATAAGCAGCGACCTCTACAATAACTAAATGTAACTTGCCAATATCCCAAACGTCAACGAGTGAATCACATTTAATTCCATACGTCTCTTCCCATTTACACCAAAACGACAGAAAAAAGGCTCCGTTTAAATACACACCTCAATTCATCAAAACAAAGAAAATAATAATCAACAATGAAAAGATGTTTTAAAAAATGTCAGCAAATAGTTTGTACCAATTCGGTTATAAAATGTGCGTGTGCAACATGGTATAGTGAAGTAGGAAAGCTGTGAGCGTTTCGTTTCTTCTTTCTGTGTAATTCGCAAACTTAAGGTTAAAAAAATTCGTAAATGAAACGATAATTCATCCCTGTTATTACCAAACGCACTCTAAATATAAAAAAGATATGGATTCGTTAAGAAAATGGTTTTATAGACCCAAGGTAAGCTACTTTTCTCCTTTTAGAAACATTCAACTTCCGTCCCTCACTTTATCGCGTGTTTTGCAATACACGGAAAAACTACTAATACAGAGTGTTTTAAAATTGAGTAATTTTATAATAAAATTAAGTACTTTTTTAGTAAAGAATTTAACAAATGTTTGTTAAACATGACGATAATACGACCGAATTAGCAATTTTTTTCCCTTGCTCCAGTCTACATTATCGTGGCTATGATAACATGATGATAACGTTATTATATTGTTAAATAAAAGTCAAGGTTCCATGTAAATTAAAATAAAAACAAAAGGAACACCATAACCTCAATTCTTTAACTTTCTCTTTGAATCCACTGGTTAAAAATGTAAAACAGTTTTTTCTCTGCTCCTCGCGCGTGTCATCATTTAATTCAATTCCACTTTCTTTTTCTTTTCACATCACAACCATTTATTAACGCATTTCTATTAATTAAGTACACCTAATTGTTTTGTTCTAATTTAATAAATTTATTTTAGAGGGATGATAAATCACTTTTGGCCCAATTTTTCTTTGCTGATGAAGCTTTAAACATCATAGCTGGCGAACTAGATAGTTTTGATGGAAGGAAAGATCCCGAAAGATGTTCTGCACTTGTTAATCAACTACGTCAATCACAAGATAAAGTCCTTACCATTACTAATTGTATTATGGATGATTTAATTGGAGATGAAAGAGCTAATCGCGATTTTAGAGTCAAATTTCCTGAGGATGTTTTACAAGAAAATTTAGCTGGACAACTTTGGTTTGGAGCTGAGGTAATTTTTCCATTTTACCTTGTATGTTTAATAAAATAAACCTGTGTAGTACCATAATTTTATTTTTATCTATAATCAATACAAAGGAGTCATCAAAAATATGTTTGCATGGTTGGCACTTAGGGTTTGAGTCAGTAAGCAACTTTTTCAGAGTAAGGTGGTCTTCCAGAACTTACTCTAATGCAGTTTACGCCTTTAACCATTTAAGGATAGAATATTTTCCAGATTGTCATATCTTTTTGTCTCTTGATTTTCAAAATAAGTTAAAATTAGTGAAAAAAGAAATTCAAAGTTTGCCTGATACTTAATCACAAGTTAACTCATTCATAAGAAAATCAAGAAAAGTATCATTGCACTACAAACATTTATTTACTCTTTTTTTAACATATAACAAATACAAAGAATAAATATGTATAATAAAAACATACATTTTCCTGCGCGCCAGATCCTCAGAAAGTGTAAGTGAGCTTACACATAGAGACATCCTACTGCAACCCAAGGTTTATATATTATATAAGAGGTTGCCTAGACTCCTATACTGCAATACTTTGATTTTAGTTTGTGGGCGAGGATGAAGAGCGGGAGTGTTTCGTGACGTAAGTGGCAGTGGATTGCGCGCGCAACCTCAAGCTCATGTTTAGTGAGAGATGAGGTGTCTTCTCTAGTATAACATAAATCAATTACTACTTTAGTTTCCCTCAATTATTTTATCATAAGTAAATTTATATCAAAAATTAAGTAGAATTATTTTCCGTTTTACTACCACAGTTAATTATATACCACACTAAATAAATTAAAGGAATTCAATTACATTATTTTAAAAATTTGAATTATTTTCTGCCAATGACGTAATGCGCAGTATGGTTGCGTATAAACCTAGACAACCTCTTATATACAAACCTTGACTGCAACCCACACATTACCTCTGGTTCATAATTATAGTCAACTTGAAGAAAACCCTGAAGTTTTTACTTCTTTTAATATAAGACTTACTTATATCCACAAATTGTAAAACTGTTTACATATCTTCATATTCGGAATTTTATCCTTTCGTAATTAATAATGTATTGATTGAATACGTGATATATTTATTTCAAATTATATTTACATGCCTTTTTCATATTGTCATTAGTGTCTGGCTGCTGGTTCATCAATAATGAACCGCGAAGTGGAAAGTGAATCAATGCGTCCTTTGGCAAAAGCATTAACGAAAAGTTTAGAAAATGTAAGAAATCTGTTACGCGAAACCTGCCTTCGTTGTAACCAACCCAATGGTCCCCTAAAATTGAACACCAACGAAGTTGTAACAGAACTACTTTTAGAAAGTTTAAAAATTTTTGACCGACTCTTTGCCGAATTTGAGCTATGTTATGTAAGCGCAATGGTACCCGTGAAAAGTACCCAAGAATACGAATTACAGCAACTAATTGGGGTACTTTTTTCCGAAACGCTTCAAAGAGCGCTTAAAATGGGTTTGTTAACGCAAGAAATGGTCGACGATTGCGATCCGGCTTTGATGTTTACAATTCCTCGTTTGGCGATCGTCAGTGGTCTATTAGTGTTTCCAAACGGTCCATTATCGATAGATAAACCGGTGGAGGAGATGAGTGAGATGTTTCGGCCGTTCAGGACGTTATTGCGTAAAATACGAGAATTGCTTTGGACGTTTACGCGACGCGAATTGTTCGTTTTGGAGAAGATCTTGTGTGATAACGAGACGAGCGCGGACTTTAAAGTGGCCGACTGTAACGCATCGGATGAATTTCTAATGGCCAATTACGGTAATTTGTGTAAAAGTTTCGTGCCGGACTGTAGCGTTAAGTTAAAAAAGAAAGATTCCAAAGAGTACCAAAGAAACCGTGATTACGATCATTTCCAATCGGAGAAATCCAAACCATCCACGTCGGGTTATTTAATTTCAAACACAGTCGATCATGATAAAATCGTAGCGGCGATTTCTTCACAATCGGATTTAGAACAGGATCAGCAGCTTAAAGTCGAATCATTACCAGATGACGATTCATTAGAAATTATTACCGAAGCGGCTGCTACTTTAAATTCAATACTAACCATTACTGACACGACGAAACCGTCGAAAAAGACGAAAATTACCTGCGCCAAACTACATTTAGAATCCCCGGACGATTCCGGAATATGCACCGAAAATACCAGTTTGGATCGTTCGCCAACGTTCGATTCAAACGACGCAAATGCGTGTTGTAGTTGTGTTTTACCGTCGAAAGTGTGTAATAAATCGAAAAAACGCGTTAACAATAATAACAGTAATTCGTTTAATAACGGGAACGTTAGTCGGACTTGCTCTAAAAATGTGCCTGGTACTAGTAAAACTCAAAAGTGCGGCTGTTTTAATAAGGGATATCGGGAAAATTGTCGAATTTCGGAAGATGATAGTTCTAGCGTGGTTAGCAGCGATAGTACCTCTTCGTTTAATAGCAATTCGGCAGATGATGAAGAAATTGCTATGGCCGTTCAAGCTGCCGAAATTGCTACTAGAAATGAAGTGAGATCTAAATTTAGGTAAGTGACTCATTTACAGGTTACACGATACATTCACAATATCAGTTTCAAGTTATTACGTTCCTCATTAATGAATAATTGTATCTGTCAGCTCACGAAATTAAAATCTGCGCACGTGAAACGTTAATCTAATCGATTTGCGTTCAACTCGCTATTTTTGTAAAGAAGGAGGAGGAATACGATTCTGAATTTGAAGCCAAAGGTTATTATTATGATTAGACATAAACTGTTCGCAAATGTGTTATTATTGATCCTTGACGGAAATGGGACAATTAATCTACATATGTTTAAGGGCACTTTCAAATTAATTGATTTTATAATAAACTTTTTTACGGCGTGTCACAAAAGTCCGGTAGCACGGTATTTTTATTGATAAACACAGAACGGAAGCAGCTAGAGACGTGAAATTTGGCATAAATTTTATTCAAACATTAATAAACAACTATGTACTTTGTTTTCATACAGCCGTGCAGATGTTTGAGGAATGCAGCCACCGTGGCGGAGAGGTATTCGACGTAAAGATCGTCCTTTGTCTTCTGAAAGGCGCGCTTCAGACTGTCGAGATTATTGTAGGGGAGTAGTACAGGCACTTGCTCTCAAGAACCGACCACACGGAAAAGTCTAGGGAGTTCAAATCAGGCGAGTAGAGAAGCCACTCCGGAGGTGATAATGGAATATTGTCCAGGGGCGTTGGTTAAAGTGTGACTGGCTCCAAGGAAGCACTTCCTTCATCAGAATCTCATCAAGGTACTTCTGGGAGTTGATCTTGACTCCCTGTTCCATCAAAGTATAGGTCTTTTGGATTTTCAGCCACGAAGCCCCAAACGATGTTTGACAATCACATTCATGGCTGATATTCAGCTTCATAGCCATGGACATTATTCTGTATACGCTTGACCATGGTGGGAGTCACGGTAGTTTTTGGTCTTCCACTTCTGGGATTAACGGATTGTGCATTGGATAAAAAATCTAGGGGAAATCTAGCTGATTTTTTCGATCGCCTTCTGAGACACACCTACGACGGACAGCATTAACTGAAAACGCACAAAGGAATCCTGTGGATTTTTGCAGGAGTCTTTACTAGCCAAATATAACTAACAAAGTTCCCACATCGCACAGTTATGCTCCCGGACTTTTGTGACACCATGCAATATTGTGTACAATTTTTGATCAGAAAAATATGGAAAATCTCTTGAAATTGGCGCTCTTATAAATTTATATTCCTCTTTTTAACATCTACTTGCTTCATGTATAAAGCGTGTATCTGATCAATAATATCTGAATATATTAAGTATCACAAAGAGAAAACGTTTGTTTGCTTTTGGACGCTAATTGGTTAATAAAACATAGATATTTTTGCAATTATGGATGATTATATTTGTTACGCTTAGTTTCTTCCATCAGCTTCAACGCAAAACATGTGTCATCTTCGGGAAACGTGTTTTGCCCCCAAGGCTATTGTACAGATCAATTATTTTTTTATAGCTTTCATCATATCCTCCCGAGATCGCGTTAAACCTAAATAAACAAATTATGGTTCCATGATTAAAAAAAAAGAAATAATAATAAATAACTATTTCGCTGATTATTAGAAATTTAAATAGAATTAAATTTATATATATTTTTTTTTAATTTTAGATCAAGTGAAGATTTGATCCACCGCCTTTACGTTTGTATAGCAGGTGTAGCGGATCAACTTCAAACAAATTTCGCAAGCGACCTTCGCAACATCCTTAAATCGGTATTCTTAATGAACGTCTCCAACGATCCGGATCCATCGCGACAAACTGATTCCATAGAATATCACCCGACGGATAACGAAGTAATCGAAAACGAAGAGTTTTCCGTCGACCCAGACATCCTCGCCCAAGAAGCCCTTTTCGATACAGTTTATTTTCAAATAAACGACGATGGAAGCTATGACGGTAATGCTTTAACGGATCAAACGGTTGAAGATGTCGGTAGAAGTGCCGTCGTTGAGGGTATTATAGAAAACGGCGAAAGGAGCGTTGATGGAAGGAACGTTGTTCCGGTGGAAGCAGGGGTTGGTCCGGAAAGGCCGCCAATTTGGATACCGGATGTCGAAGCGCCGAAATGTATGAGTTGTGGGTCAAATTTCACCGTCGTTAAAAGACGACATCACTGCCGGAATTGCGGAAAGGTTTTTTGTTCGCGATGTTCGTCCAACAACGTTCCTCTGCCGAAATTCGGACATACAAAACCGGTTCGGGTCTGCAATAAGTGCTTTTTGTACCATCTGGCGCCTTTTACCATGTGAGATTAAAAACAAGTTAAGAGAAAGAAAGAAAGAAATCATAAAAAAAATAAAATGGGAGTAAGACATAATAAAAAAACCGGATGTTCTGCTATTTTTTGTAAATTTCTTTTATATTGTGCAATTTGTGAATGGATTTTGTGTTTATTTTAATTTCAAAGCTTTAAGTACTTAATGTGTTTGTGACATGTGCGTTTTTACAACGAAAAATCTTGATTTGCAACCACACAGAAAATAGCCCAAATCAATAAAAACTAAAAATTTCTTTTTGATATATTAATATTTCTCTAATACATATTAATATATTAAAAACATTTTTAGGTCCATTTCAACCTTCAGTATACATTAAGTGAAAACCATTGCACAATTAATATAAAATCTCATTTATAACGTAGAAATTTTTATTTAGAAAATTGTATATTTTCTTAACAAAAGAAAACAGTACTTAAAAAAAATCAAATTTGATTTGTTAAATTTACGATTATGTGCTTAAAGAAACGTACTTTGAACTTTGACAACAGAATAAGACTACAACACCTTTCTTAAAAGTTGTAAATAAATCTAATCCTTAAAAACGATAAAATAAAGAAAAACTTGAAAAAGTGATCGTGATTCAGCTAATGAAAAAACTAAGCTTTAAGGCAATTTCAAACAAAGTTCTTCTTCAATCTTCTTTTAACTTGAAAAAAACTTCTTAAATATAAATTACTGTACATAAAGCTATAGTGTGATTTAACCGTTAAATAAAATAAAAAAATATATAGGGTGTTTCAGATTATCACTATATTACAGAGAATTTGGAAACAATAAGAGATATTGATATACAAATCTTTCTTGTAACGAAATAGGTTTTTAATAAAATTATGCTAAAGCTTTTTGTATTGACAATCGCAAATCATTCATAAAGATATCATGCTTTGAAGTTAAATTTTTAAAGTTATCAACATATTATTTTTTGAATTTGGTATATTTATTCTATAGGGTTATGTTTCCAAATTTCCAATTCTGTAATCTCAGAGAAATGATCAATTTCGGTCCGATTTTTAAAATTGTTTTTGTACACATTATTGAAAAGAGTTACAAATATGTTTGTCGGTCATGTTCATCATGTACCACGAATATTGTTGCCTAATTATTCGCATCCAGCGGAAAAGCACAACTCAAACATTTCAAAATCGCATAGATATGTATGGAAATAATAATTTCAGAATTCTCAGCTAACGTTTCTGCGTTATGAAAGAACCATTTAATATTTTTTAATGGTAATCTAACACATCCAGTCACATCATGTACCATAACATTTTGGAAGTTACTCACAAGTTTTGACGCTATGATGAGTGGAGTATTCGACGACGAATTCTATAAATTCTGATAATTTCTGCAAAATCCTCTCCCATTCTGCAACCTCCATTGTCTAGACACCTTCAAGATTTTAAAATCATCCATGACATGATACTCTCAAGCGACTGTTCCATCAAGGGTCCGAAAATCTTTCTGAGGACATTACGTACTTTGACTTCTCCTGGTTCCTGACTTCTCTTTGCAACTTGTTCCAGTGCGATGAAGCATTCCTCCGCGTTTCTTTCTACAACTCATAATTTCAATATCATCGGCGTATTCCAGCAGTTCTTTCGATAAAAGATTGTGCCGTCCCATCTTATTCGAATTTCTCTGATTACCTTTTCCTGGATGGATTGTTAAGTGGAATTGAATTAGAATTATTTAAAATCGCTATCGTTTCAAAATTTTCTATAGTAAATCAATTATCTGAGACACCCTACGCAATAAATTAGATTAAATTCGAAAAAAAAACGTTTTTACGATATAAAATGTGTTTCTGATTTAACCGTTGGTTGTGAAAACATCCGTTGTACTTTAATAATTATTATATCTTTTGTTTAGCACTTACAAAGGACAAACACCAAAAAAAAAGAAAAAAGAAACATTCTAACAGTGAGATTTTTGGATGAATAAACTAATCTGTTTTTAAACCAAGTACTTAGCGATCTGTACGTAAAAAAATACCTTCAATAGAGCGTTTCTGCATTTAAAATGTATTTAAAAATTTGTGACAAACGATTAATGTCTAATTATTAGACAACGTTTTTCTTTTCCATCTTTTTTTGTGTTCTTAGGACGACGCAGTACAAAACATCCGAAAAATATTAAAAGGAAGGTTTTAGAATGATAATAAAAAAATAATGACCGAACGTTTCTCCTTGCCTTAGCCGATTATTGTTTAATTGTACTGAAATATTTTGTGATAAACGTGTATATTTTTATTTAAGGGTTTTGGGGATTATTCATATCTCTAATAAACTAATTTTTACTTAATTTTTTTCGTTTTAAAAAATATCTCCAACAAGTTATTGATCTAACTATCTAAGGAAACTCATTTCCCTTTATTTCCAAAACGTCACATTTTCCATCATTTATTTCCTTGTTCGCTGACGTTAATCTTGAACGTTTTGTATTAAACTTTTTAAACATCTTTTTTATTAGTAAAAAAAAATCATGGATGATCCTGACTTAGGAGAATTAAACGATGCTCAAGAAGAAGGTGAGGATGATTTGGATCCAACAGATCCAGATTATCCTTTTCTTGTTATTGAAAGACACTATAATAAGGTAAAAGAAAGATTTATTGTTTCAAATTTTTTTGTAATAAAATTTTTTATAATAGACTGTGACTGAACTTGAACAAAATCCGGAATTAATACAATACGCCGAAGAATTCACCAGAGTTTTTGAAGCTTTGTTTAGAACTCACGAAAGCGAAAAAGCTTTAACGGAAAAATGCGAAGAACTCGAGATGAAAATCGCTGATGATGAGAACCAAATCGAACTCGCTAAAGAATTAGCGAAAACCGATAGCAAAACGATTAATGACTTGAAAGATCAAATTAAATATGCTTGGAAAATGTGCGATGGTGCTCACTCAAGAGAACAAACCGCTCAAGAAATCATTGATAATTTAAGAAAGCAAATCGATGGGTTAAATGCTGAGATTGAATTTAAGAATCGGATGGGGCAAGAAGAAGAGTAAAAACTAAATATATATTTTTAAATTGAGCGATAAAGAAAAAATTTATTAATTTTCCAGACAAACGGAAGTAAGCAAACACAAAGATGGACTACAAAGAGAAAGAGATAAATTGCAATCTGAAGTCGCGAAAGTAACCGAAAAATTAACCCACGCTTTAAGTTATCAAGAAGAATTGGAAAGAAGAACTTCCCTCGCGGATTTAAAATTAAACGAATTTGCCGAACAAGTTGAAGTAATCAAGAAATTTTTAATCATTTTGGTTTAAACATATTAAAATAATTTTTTTTAAGGAACAAAACGTTGAAATAACACGTTTAAAAAAAAATAGAGATCAATTAGACAGTGATATACAAGAATATATGCAAACGATCGAAAAGAAAGATGGCGATATTAGTACCTTAAATGATACGATAACTTCTTTACAAAAATCTTTATCTAAAGCAGAGATGCATATAGCAACACAAAAAGTTAACACTGATAAAGCAATGAAAGAATACGATGAGATGTCAAAGAAAACGGCAAAAATGCAAGACGATTGGGATAATCTCTGTTTTAATCATGAAAAATTAAAAAAAGAGTTACTCCAAAAATCGACTGAAATTCGGGTATTTTACTTTTTTTGAAATTATTAAAAAATTGAAACATTATTAAAACCTTCCTTTTCAGATGAAAGACGATGAAACTGCAAAACAAAGAAACGAATTATGGAAATTAAGTAAATCAAAAGATCAAGCAGACCACAAACTACAAAAAATGGAACAAGATCGAGCTGATAGTAATATCGAAAAAGATAAACTTCGACAATCTATAGCGAATATGACGAGAGAAATCGAACTTATGAAACGATCTTCTGATCAAGACAAACGAACGTTAGATCAAACAATGCGAGAAAAAGATGTTATGACTAAGAATATAACGAGAATGCAAGGTTTAATTTTTGTTTTAATTTTAAAATTTGATTCGTTAAATTATTTCATTCTTCTCATTAGCCGTTGCAAAGGATCATGTTAAATTAATTAAAATTCAAGAACAAGCCAGAAGAAAATTAGCAGAAGAAATCGATAATCACATCATGGAAGGGAATAAAAGACTTAAACAAATCGGTTATTTGGAGAACGAACGCGATCGTATGGTAGACGAGCAATTAGATTTAACGAAACAAATTGAAGATTTTATGGACGAACAAAAAATGAAAAAGGTAGAGGTTTATGAATTAAAGAAAAATATTGCCGAACAAGAAAATAAAATGCGGATGCAATTGAATCTTTTTGATGCCGTTCGTGCGGAAAGAAACGCTTTGATAAAAACTTTACAAGAATCGAACGCAGAAACTGCAGAGTTAAAGGGAAAACTTAAAATAAGTACTCATCAAACCGAACAGCTTAAAGAAGATATTTCTATGAAGGAACAACTGTTTATAAAAGAAGAGATGATTTTAAGGAAAGTCAATAAAGAAAAAGAAAATTTGAGGTAAATATTAATTTGTTTCTAGTTAAAAAAAAATATATTGAAGTGTTTAAATCAGAGTTGACTTGGATAATGCTAACGAAGCAGTAAGAAGCTTAAAACAAGAGATTGCTGAGATGAAAGCTGAAGAAAAACGACTCCATAAAGTCATTATGGTAACTTAATAATTTGCGATAATCATATAATTAATATTAACTTCAAACAATTTCTTTTAAGACTGCCGATAGATTAACACGCCAACAAGCTAAAGATTTAGACCAATTAATGAACGAACGAGATATTTTAGGTTCCCAACTCGTAAGAAGAAATGACGAATTAGCTTTATTATACGAAAAAGTAAAAATTCTCGAAACCACTTTACACAGAGGTAAGATAAGTTTAATTAAAAAGATCAGATTGACATTCAAATCTTATTAGGGGAAGCCCAATACGATCAAAGATTGGAAGATATTCGACTTTTAAAAACAGAAATTCGTCGGTTGCGTCAAGATAAGGGCTTACTGACTAAAAGCATTTCGAACATGACCGATTTACGCCAAGAAGTGTTCCATTTGCAAAGGGATTTAGTCAAAGAACGTTTAAAGTGTAAAGCTCTTGAAGAAGAATTACAAAATCCTATGAATATTCATCGATGGAGGAAACTTGAAGGTTCCGATCCGGAACTATATGAATTATTACAAAGATTACAATTACTTCAAAAGTAAGTTATTAAAACATATTGTATAAGTTAATGAACCAGTTTGGTAACACTGTACTATATTATATGGTGTAGAGAAAGGTTTGTAAATTTCGAAGGGGTTCAATACTATTGTAAATTTGTTAAACTTTGTTGTAAAAAGTAATGAGACTGAATTTTTTTCTTTGAAAAGAATTATAATTCAATTTTGTCTCCCTCAAAATAACTTCTTTCTGAAGTCAGACAGCGCTGGAGACGCTTTTTCCAATCCTCATAGCAGTGCTGGAACTCTGATACTGGAATAGCCTTCAGCTGGTCGGTTACAGCCGTTTAAATATTTTCACAAGGAAAAAGTCACAAGGACTCAAGTCAGGCGAATAAGGAGGATGAGGAACTACAGGAATGTTTTTACTTTCGTTTGTTGAAATTGCTGTGTGACAAGACGCATTATCGTGATGCAATACCCAGTTGTTCTTGACGTTTGGTCTCACGCAAATGATCCTTTTTCGTAGTTTTTCAAGAACCTCTCATTAAAAGTGTTAATTGACCATTTTGCCTTGAGGCACAAACTATTTGTGGATGATTCTCTGGTTATCGAAAAAACAAATCAGCATGCATTTGATCTTCGACTTGCTCATTCTTGCTTTTTTTGCAAAAAATTTAAATCTTTAGACTTGTTTCAGGGATTTTTCCATAAATCGTTTATTATGATTTTATCGCCTATATCCGTTACTTTACGGACCTACTGTATACTGTGTAATTACGGTGCCAGAGGCCGCCTAAGATACAAAATTTTCGGTAAAGCTCTTTTGACACCTATAGACATAAAGCAGTACTAAGGTTCATTAAGGATCTACATTTGGCCTATCTTTTGGAGGACTAAAGTTACAATAGATGTTATAGGTTGCGGCGACGAGAGGGGCCATTCTCCTCAGCCCCGTTGCAATGATAATAATATCACTAGAACTAAAAACATTCGTGTTTAGCCATATCTCTTTAGATGGCTAAACCCGAATATTTCTAGTTCTAGGTTTAGTGTTCTACTTTTAATTCAATAAAAATTTATAACTACATATTTTGACCATATCTTGACGTTGAATATGAGAATTGTTATTATTGCCTGTCAACAATATCGAATCTTTATACAGGGCTTCCCAAAACACCCGGGACGGAGCTATAAGTTTTGAACGAGTACAGAAAAAAATTTGGGAATCACTAAAGAGTCATAAAAACTACATTCTTAGATAGTTTAGAATTTCCATGCAATGTGGAGTTTTTTAAGGCGATGACATTTTTAAATAGCAACCCATGTTAAGTTTTACCTTATTTTAAAGGTAATGAAAAAAGAAACAGAACCCCATAAACCAAGACTGTTGATTTAGAAATCGGTGGTCGTTGACGAAAAGAATCATTGAAGACATGCCGCACTTCATCGTAAGATCTTGTTCTATCCCCAAAGCCATGAATCATTAAAAGAGCGATTCTTTCTTTTTCGGTCAGTTTTTGCGCCATTTTTTAGAGTTACTAAAAGTGAAATTTAGAAAACAAGTATGTTGAAAACAGTCGAAAGAAAACCTCATAATTCTTAAAAGAATTAAGATATCGGGTTTTGGATCATGGGGTTGTGTTTCTTTTTTCATTACTTTTAAAATAAGCTAAAACTCGACTATTTAAAAATGTAGGGGTGCTCGTCCCCTAAAAAAATTCCACATTGCATGAAGTTCTAAACTATCTAGGGGTGTAGTTTTTATTACTCTTTAGTGATCCCCAAATTTTCAAATTTTTTTCTTCACTCGTTCAAAACTTATAGCTCCGTCCCGCGAGTTTTGGGAAGCTCTGTATACATTTAAATGTTGTTTGAAACAGCTACCCAAAAAAAGATCGAGTTTGTGCGAAATTATAAATTTAAATTGCATGGACTGGTAGTGTGTTAAAAAAAAGTTTAATTCCAACAGAATTTGTAATTTGGGGTTATATTACCATAGTCCATATTATTCTAAATTCTTTTTTTATATTTAGGAGACTTTTAAGACAATCTGAACAAGCTATAGAACGTGAAAGACAATTAAAAGAAGTAGAAAGATTATATTTGAATTTAAGAAACGTAGTTGAGCGTCAACCAGGTCCTGAGGTTATGGATCAGCTGTCAAAAACACAACGAACGCTGACTATGAACTTAAACAAAATGAAGGTCGGTAAAGTAGAAATCAACATCTAAAACATTTAAAAAAGAAAATCCCTAAATAATCAATAAAATTTCTATTTTTTTTTTTAGTGTTTAGCATCCGAATTAAATATGACTGAATTACAAAATATGGAATATAAATTGGAAGTTGAAAAATTACGCGAAGATGTTAAAGATATAAAACGAAAATATTTAAAAGCAAAGAAATTAAAGTGTACATGTCGACGTACTGCGGCCATTGAAGAAACTAGTAAGACAAGTTGTTCGCAAGGCGACGAGGTGAAATTTGCCGGTGGTGGATTTCGAATGTCTGTAACAAGTGTGAATTAATTTGTTTTAACCAAAAAAAATAAAACAAGTAATCAATTTGAGTGCGGGATTTCAACAGTGTTCGGTGTTTTTATTTTACGTACGAAAAAATCGCGTCGTTTTTTTAGGTTAAAAATGCCAAAATCGTTGGAGGTTTGTGTTGATAATTTTGAGTCTGCGATGGCCGCTTTTGCCGGCGGTGCAGCACGCATTGAATTGTGTTCAGCACTATCAGAGGGCGGTTTAACACCAACTCCTGGACTTTTGATGCAAATCCAAAATGCAAATCCCACAAACATCCCCATCTTTTGTATGTTGAGGTGTCGCGGTGGAAATTTCATTTACACACCCGAAGAGATTGAAATTATGAGGGAAGATGCAAAAGTATTAAGAAAATACAAAACCGACGGTTTCGTTTTTGGGGCATTACTCGAAAACGGTGATGTCGATATGAAAACATCAAGGGAAATTATAAAAACTTGTTTTCCATTACCGGTTACGTTCCATCGTGCTTTTGATTTAGTAAGAAAGCCTACTATCGAAATAGAGGTTATTATCGATTTAGGATTTACAAGGATTTTGACGAGTGGGAAACAAGAAAATGCTCAAATAGGAGTCAAATTGATTAAGAAATTAATGGAACAAGTTGGAAATCGTATTATAATAATGCCAGGGGGTGGAATAACTGTAGATAACTTAAAATTTATTATTGATAACACCGAAGCTACTGAATATCATGGTTCATTTTCAAAACGCAAACCTTTGGGAGATGATCCTAACACTCAAAGTGAGGAGGAAAAAAAACCTTTGGAACCGTTATATTTAACTGATGAGCAATTAGTTGCTCAAGCTGTTGAAATTCTTCGACATAATTAAATGCTAAATTAATTCGCTCTAATCCTGTCTGTACAAATAAAAAAAAATATAACTGAATGTTGTTGTTGATAAAGTACGAAAAAATTATTTAATTAACAATAGTATTTGAACAATGCACAAAGTTGTTTAATAAATTAACTACAAAAATTCAACTGACATAACCTAACTGAATGTTTAAATGTTAACGTTTTGGTTAAATCTAAAAATAGGACCTAACATCATTCTAGTTTTTAAGTGGATATTAGAGTGTAAAGAGAGAACGAGTTTGTCGCGTCGCAATTCGATAAATTGCAGGATATATTTTTCGAATGTGTATGTACTAAAAATTGGATATGCATATTTTTAAATTAACTGTATTTTCGGAACTAACTATGTATATCACACGTATTAACTTACTAATTAAGAGATTAAGTTATATTGTTTATTTCGAGATGGATACTTATTGAGTATTAATGAAGTTTATATGGGGCTTATATTTCCAGTTTATGTGATCAAAAAATAAAATACAAATTGTTGTTCTAAGAATATATTTATTTGGCTTTGTTTTCAAAATCTTTTGATGACCCGTAATAATTTTAAGAAACTTTGAACTATGCAAAATTTGCCTGAAAGATTTGATTTTGAAGCTTGATATTACTGCAGTTTCCTTTGGTGATCTAATGAAAATGAGAATCTTTAAAAGAATTACAAGAACCAGAAAATGAAAAGGCATACAAATGTGTACTTAATCAATTAAGAAAGGATTTTTTGTAAGTAGTATAAAAAATTATTTGAACAAAATTTAAATGTTGGGTTGTAATGATATATTTTACAGGGATATGGCTGGAGAGAAATCCAACACAACAATTATTATACATCATTTTAAAGAGAAAGCTTTGAGCTTTAAGTTAGAACAAGTCCCATTGCTTAATTTCAATAAATACGGCTTCCAGGCGTTTTTAAATTAGCATCTTTTTTGACATTTTTAGGTTATGCGAAAATGTAAGTTTTGTTTCAACATTTTTTTTCTTAATATTTTTCCAATCCAACCCAACAATTATTATAGATCATTTTAAAGAGAAAGCTTTGAGCTTTAATTTAGAACAAGTCTCATTCCTTAATTTCAATAAATACGGCTTCCAGGAATGTTTAAATTAGCATCTTTTTTGACATTTTTACGTTATACGAAAATGTAAGTTTTGTTTCAACATTTTTTTTCTGAATATTTTTCCAATCCAACCCAACAATTATTATACAACATTTTAAAGAGAAAGCTTTGAGCTTTAAGTTAGAACAAGTCCCATTCCTTAATTTCAATAAATACGGCTTCCAGGAATTTTTAAATTAACATCTTTTTTGACACTTTTAGGTTATACGAAAATTTAAGTTTTGTTTCAACATTTTTTTTCTTAATATTTTTACAATCCAACCCAACAATTATTATACATCATTTTAAAAAGAAAGCTTTGAGCTTTAAGTTAGAACAAGTCCTATTCCTTAATTTCAATAAATACGGGTTCCAGGAATGTTTAAATTAGCATCTTTTTTGACACTTTTAGGTTATACGAAAATGTAAGTTTTGTTTCAACATTTTTTTTCTCAATATTTTTCCAATCCAACCCAACAATTATTAAACCTCATTTTAAAGAGAAAGCTTTGAGCTTTAAGTTAGAACAAGTCTCATTCCTTAATTTCAATAAATACGGCTTCCAGAAATGTTTAAATTAGCATCTTTTTTGACACTTTTAGGTTATATGAAAATGTGAGTTTTGTTTCAACTTTTTTTTTCTCAATATTTTTCCAATCCAACCCAACAATTATTATACATCATTTTAAAGAGAAAGCTTTGAGCTTTAAGTTAGAACAAGTCTCATTCCTTAATTTCAATAAATACGGCTTCCAGGAATTTTTAAATTAGCATCTTTTTTGATACTTAGGTTATACGAAAATGTAAGTTTTGTTTCAACATTTTCCGCTGATGCGCATTGAAGTTTTCGAAGCTCTACCTACGATCTGAGCAAAGAAGAACTTTTAACTAGGTGCATCGGAGGCTTTACTCAGAATAGCAACGAAAGCCTCAATGCAATGGTGCGGTAGATCGCACCGAAATCTGTTGCAGGTGGCAAAAAAGTCCTCGATCTAGACAGACTTAGCTACTTGCTACTATAATGATGGCTACAACAGTATAATGAAGATAATGAAGCTTCAAGCCTTGTTATAGGCCCAACCTGCCATAACTTTTGTGAAGAAGCCGATGCGTGCCGCGTTAAATTCGCTGAGCGGAACTTCATAGATATGGTTAAAGAAGCAAGAAGGGCTTTATTATCAGAACGCAAAGAATCGGATGAGGCCACTACGTTTGAGGAAGGGCTGCTTTACGGAGCAGGCATATGTGTCTACAAAAGGTAGATATAGTACATATTGTCTAAATGTGCTCCATTGTGCTGCACTCCTTGTGGAAGCCTGCCTGTTCCGGAGGCTGGTATTCTTCTAGTTCATTCATCAATCCATTCGTCAGTGGGTTGACGTCATCTGAGCGTTTTTCTAGCCTTCAGATATTTTGTTGTTATTATTATTAATAGAAGTTTCTATGAAATAGAGTAGGAAGGGGGAATAAAGAAAGGATAGTGGATAAAACCAGCAATTTGATACATAGAATAAAATAAATGATAATATAAAACTACAAAAACTTTATTTAATATACTCCTAATAAATTACTTATTGGTTTCCCAAATATTCTAACACGACTTAATCCACCATCTGGAGATATAATTATTTTAACATGCGTAAATGGACTTTCGTTGTTTAAAATATCAATATTCCCAAATTGATGGATTTTATGTGCCGATAATTTTGAACTTGGTAAAATCGTTTTCCATTCAAATTCATCACTATTTAAAATTCCTCCTTCAATTTTAACACAATCCGGATAATTTCCTTTAAAATGTGCTGTATCAATTTCTATTCGTTCAATTTTTCCGACACAACCCAAACCGAGTATCGCCCATTCATTTCCGGGTACTTTTAAAATGTTGTTTTCGTCGATTTTTAAAATTGGAGGACGATCAGCTCTTCTTGCCGTTTCCCAGCCGTCTCCCATGTCTTTACCCCTTCCGGGGCGAATTAAATTTTTTGGATGCCCATAATGGGCGTTCGAATAACTATGGCAATAACCTCCGTTTTTTAAAGCGATCAAATCGATTTCTTCTTTTTTATTCATGTCTATTGTGTAATGAACATCACCGTAAACTCTTAATCTTGCTATTCCACCATCCGGAAACATGTTTAATCGGATATGGGTGAAACATTTTTTGGTGTCAACTTTAAAAAAGTTGTGGCGAGATTCTAAATAACCAGGATTTAATGGTGTCATTGGAATAATTTCAGTCCAATCATCTGTGTGGAGTTGATTGATTTGATCTAAATGTTTTTGACTACATTCTGTACCAATGGAATTTAGAGGTCTTGAAGGAAACTTTTTTACTTCTAAAATAAATGTTAATATTTTTGTATATTAATTAATAATATGAATTGTGTGGGAACCAACCTTCTAATGTTAAATTAGCTGCTTGAACTGAAAATTGTGGTGCATAATTTCCCGTGAAGAAAGCAGTATCAACTTCCACGCCTCTTATAACACCTGGAAGTCCTAATTTAATAACGCACCAATCATGACCGGGTTTACGTTTTCTTCGAGTTTCCCACCCGTCCATCCATTTCCCGTAAGTTGTAAAAACGCCAACTTTAAAAACTGGATCTTCATTCAATAAAAGATTTTCAGCCGGTGCAAACCAATCGTCAGTTGCAAATACGATTTTTCCTCCATTCTAAATAAATAAAATTTTTTGCTTAATTAATATTTTTAATTTTTGATTTAAATAATTTTTGGTAGTACCTTCTCGCAAATTAAATCGGTTAAATTTTCAATTTCATAAAAGTCGTTTGAAGACATCGTTTTCTTTCAAAGTTTTTAATAATATTAAATATAATTGTCAGTTGGAAATCCTTTTATATACTCTGCACTGTTCGGCGATATCTGGTTTAAAGAATGTCTTATCGAAAACTTAATTGTTTACACGCCTAGTACGCTTTGACGAAATTTTCCTTATTTTAATGATAACAAAGACGATATTAAACGTTTATGGAAAGTTTACAGGTCAATAATGAGTCAACAGTGTTTGTTTGATTTTTAAGATTTTAGTTTTTCCACTTTCTTGGTTTTAAATGCGTCAATTACAACGCATTAAATAAATATAATTGAACCAAAAAAAGTGGATGAAGGTCAATGTTGTGTTATCTTAAAAGGCTTTAATTACAATTTTTTCGTTCTTGATTTCTGTCTCGTGGTCAAGGTACGAAGAGTCCAGTTCATATTTATTTAACTTTGTCCGGACGAATAAAAAATTTTGTTTCTATAAATATAAAGATGAAATTCTTTTTCTTAATTATGTCTGAGTTCAATGAGAAGGTTCTTTTTAAATATTATCTTTGTATATGTTTCGAAAAATAAACATTAACTGTCGTTGTGTAATGTAAAGATAATTCGGATCTTATTCTAGGTCGTTAACCAAAATAAATAGTAATGTGGAGTATCATGAATTGGTTTCAAAGATTACCGTTGATATATAATTTTATTTTTATAAAGTCCGTTATACTAAACTATTTTTGCTATATTAAATTGATTACAAAATGTTGATTTTTTAAACATTGCTATTTTGATTCAATAGTTTCGTTGAATTATTAGGAAACTTCAATGAAGTCTTGTTTATATGCTCTTTCATCGTAAGATTCCAATGATCCAAAACGACATTTAATGACATTTAATATTTCAATAGGCAAAATATTAATTAAATATTAAAAGTGACATGCGTAAGAAAATAATTGAAACCTCAATGAAACTCTTTGATTTTGTACTCTTCGCCTGTCTGTGACCTGGAAGTTCTTTTCAGCGTAAGGCTACCTTTGAGGCCTTCCAACTATTGATTGCCTGTTTTAAGTGGCTTTTTTTAGTCCATAGCTGGGTAATTAGTGGAATGGAAACATTATGTTACACTGCTGACATTTTGCAAAAACTAAGGATTTTAATCACATCTTCTGGCAGAATATATATAGAGGTAAAATAATGATCCATGTAAATTGAAGTGTCTACTGATAAGGTATTTTGCAACTTCAGTACCATTCTTTTACCTACCGTTCTATTATCTTTATTTTTTACAACTTTTCAGGTGTTGGATAGAAAGCCGATTCCGCTGAAGACCCTTTACCTTCAAACAAATATAAATCAAATTAATACGTCAGGATTCTCTGCAACAAAATTTTTTATCCCTTTCGGCTTTGTATTACTTTTCACAAGTTGTTTTGACACATCTTCCTGTGTGAGGTAAGAACTCTGAAATTATTAAATGTATTTTCCAGTCATTAGATCGTGTAATACTGGTATATGGTAGCCTATATAGGTAGTAATAGTATTTTTCTGTTCACGAGTAGAACGTGACATTTGTACAAAAAACACATATTTACAAAGAATTCTGCGTTTAAATAACGCTCAAAATATTGTATTGGGTTTTTGACATTAAGGTAGCCCTCTGAGATCTTCACTGCTGTTCGTCTTCTTCATCTGGTGTTGATGCGATCGATATGGGTCTAAAATCAGTTGAAACCTTCAGAGTTTCTGGCCTTTCTGCAGAAACATTCTTCGCCGAACTAGACAAACGTTGAAGCGTATCATCATTAGAGAAGCCCTTGATATTCATATGGTTCTGTAATCAGTAATCACCTCAATTTAAGTCAGAATTTTTCTTGTTATAATCAGAGACATTGAAGTCCAATAATATTTTCTATTTACGCATTGCAGAAATATAAAGCACAAAAAGCGTCCGTGGTTACTATACTCTGTTTTTAAACCAGGAGGAGTATTTTAAATTTGTCACCAGATTGACCTTGCACGTGATTGGTTGAATGCGAGGAAGGTTCACACACAGGCAATTTTGAATTTTGATTTTGAATTTGAAGGTTAGGTAATTGATAATTCGACAGTTTCGTGTCATTATTGTATATTTTGTGTTCTTAAACCCTTTTTTATTATATTTTGAAATAAATACACTCATAACTTCAATGTTAATTTGTATGTATAGTGTTGACGATAACAAACGAAAATAAATACAATAATTAGTAAATAAATAAATAATAATTATTAATTTAAATTTACCGCCAAAATATCTAGTGATATTTTCTGGTGATTTTTTCCAGTGTAAATCTGACTTTCGCGTTTACTCCTCCTGGTTTAAAAACAGAGTATAGTTCTAGTGCAAGTGTTAGTTCTAGTTTTAATTGTTATTCAGCGCTAAGTTGTATATTTTTAAGTTTCGGGTTTAGTCCTGTGTCTTCAGACGCTGAATGTTAGGTAAGGTTAGTTTTGTTTACAAACATTAATTATACCATGAAGTATTCTTTGGCAATTAGTAATGGCAATTAGTAGTGGCAATTATAGCGTGAAGTTTTCTTTTGTAATGTCAATTATAGCGTGAAGGAATGTTCGGTAAGGTTAGTTTTGTTTACAAACATTAATTATACCATGAAGTTTTCTTTGGCAATTAGTAATGGCAATTATAGCGTGAAGTTTTCTTTTGTAATGTCAATTATAGCGTGAAGGAATGTTCGGTAAGGTTAGTTTTGTTTACAAACATTAATTATACCATGAAGTTTTCTTTGGCAATTAGTAATGGCAATGGGGTCATACACGATTTTTTTTTTATTATATTTTCTGAAAATTTATATAAAAATATAGTTACCGTTATTTTTTTTTTAATATTTTCGAACAAAGTCATTGTTAAAAAAATTATTGAAAATTTATATACCCATTTGCGCTTTTAAAATTCCCGCGTTGATGACGTACGATTCTCACTTTTGCGTCCCCTGCTCCCCGCTCAAATGCGAGGAAGAGATGAACGTCATTTAGGTTGTATTGAAAAGAGATAGAGTGTTTGTAGGTTATGTTTATTATGTTTTGTTTATGGATGTAATAGAGACACTGTATTACATCCATGGTTTTATTTTGACACTGTCACACCGCAAGCGCTATCTAACGGACAATTTAACTTGTTTTAGGCAGTGCGGTTCCTACGTCACAGAAAAGCCGCGAAATTATTTCGTTTGAATATTTGCTATTTTTCACTTCAAATTGCGCAAAATATAAAATTGATCAAAATATTTCTTTTACTTTGTGTTCATGCATATACTTGCATATATCGTTTGACATAAAAATTTTCTCTAAATTTAATAAGTGTGTATGACCCCATTATAGCGTGAAGTTTTCTTTTGTAATGTCAATTATAGCGTGAAGGAATGTTCGGTAAGGTTAGTTTTGTTTACAAACATTAATTATACCATGAAGTATTCTTTGGCAATTAGTAATGGCAATTATAGCGTGAAGTTTTCTTTTGTAATGTCAATTATAGCGAGAAGGAATGTTCGGTAAGGTTAGTTTTGTTTACAAACATTAATTATACCTTGAAGTTTTCTTTGGCAATTAGTAATGGCAATTATAGCGTGAAGTTTTCTTTTGTAATGTCAATTATAACGTGAAGGAATGTTAGGTAAGGTTAGTTTTGTTTACAAACATTAATTATACCTTGAAGTTTTCTTTGGAAATTATACTCTGTTTTTAAACCAGGAGGAGTATTTTAAATTTGTCACCAGATTGACCTTGCACGTGATTGGTTGAATGCGAGGAAGGTTCACACACAGGCAATTTTGAATTTTGATTTTGAATTTGAAGGTTAGGTTATTGACAATTCGACAGTTTCGTGTCATTATTGTAAATTTTGTGTTCTTAAACCCTTCTTTATTATATTTTGAAATAAATACACTCATAACTTCAATGTTAATTTGTATGTTTAGTGTTGACGATAACAAACGAAAATAAATACAATAATAATTAAATAAATAAATAATAATAATTATTAATTTAAATTTACCGCCAAAATATGTAGTGATATTTTCTGGTGATTTTTCCTAGTGTAAATCTGACTTTCGCGTTTACTCCTCCTGGTTTAAAAACAGAGTATAGCAAAAACAACAAAAACAATTTTTAGTAACGATCTACATTTAATTTTTTTGTAGTGGATAGGCAACACATATTACACCTTTTCAAAAAGATCTTTATATTTATTTAAAATTCTTTATAAATTAGTACATATAATATATCATTTTATTTAAATGTGACGTTCTACATGAACACTAACAACAAATAGATATTAAATTTTTTTTCCATTCTAACAATCAATAATATATTTTTTAACGTTAAATTTAACACTCATTTTCTACACATTCTAGTACTTATTTTACAAATACGATGATATGTATCCTGAATATAAATGTGTGAATATATTAAGCTTACTTAATTACGTTTTATTCTTTCTTTTTAATAGCAGTCGCCAACCAACAAGCTAAAACGATTCCAATCACCTTAAATAAAAAAAATCATTAATCATAAGAGAAGAAATAGATTTAGTATTGTTTTTGTTTACTTCGATAAAAGCAATGCCGATTCCAACTCCGATTAAAATAGAAGCATTTGAAGAAGTTTTCATTTTCAATTTTTCCAAGCACCCGGTGGAGTACAAAATTGGATCAACATTTTGAGCATTTTGACATTGATTGAAATCCGGTGGAGTGTCGTCGGGATTCAAGGCGTGACAACAAGAATATGGACGTTGGCCTTTTGGCCAATCGTCTGCTCTCTCAATTCCGCAACATTCAAGCTAAAACGCATAAAAAGATAAGTTACAATTTAAATTAAAATTTTTGTTAATTTGCCTACTTCAGTTTGTATGTGATCCCAAGCCATTCTATCAGCTTTGTTACTCAAGTACTTATCCATAGAAGATTTTAAGGTGTCTTTCATTACGGTTTCAAAATCATTTTTGAAAACAGCCGCTGCTATTCCTACTGCGAGTTCGACGATAAGGATTAAGAGTAGACATAAAGCAAACTGAAAGAAAAATAGAAGATTATTATTATATACTAAATAATATAAAATAGTACATGATTTTTTTTGCAGACCGCGCACATTAATAATAGCAGTCATTAATTTAGACAGTAAAGGCAAAGAAGACGAGAGAATGTCTGAGATTTATTCTGGAGGAAAGGCTTGGAAAAGTGGCTGAACAATATTTAATACTTTAAATCGTTATTTATGTTGCTCTGTTATTCGTATTACACCATTCAAGACAATGGTTATAAAGTTATTTTCAGTTAGTTGTGAAAAATTAAGTCAAAGCCAGGAACCAGTTTTTAAGTTGATATCTTTCGTGTGAGTTGCAAAAAATGTTATATAGTACCTTCCTAAATCCAGCATTTTTATGGTATCACTGTACAACTTTTTCTTGCATTTATTTGTTTATTTGTTTTTCCATTTAGCAAGTTTTTGTTTTTGGTGTCATCTTTCATTACGACTCTAATATTTTCTGTCTACACCATTTTGCCATGCAATATCTTCATTAATCATTCACTTTTATGTCTAATTGTTTACATTTTCTGTCATCTAACATCCCATTCATTTTGGCATTGTTGATCTAGCATTTCTTCTTTGATTTTTGGTAAAAAATCTTTTTGCATCTAGTTGTCTTCTACATCTAGTCTTCACCATTGTCTGTTATTGTCTTCCAAACAACATCACATTCCTTCTGGCATCTTGTTCTTTATCCAACACATTTATTTATCAAGGTAACCAATCTTCCAGTGCATTTTTTTTCACATAACTACTTATCTTCCATCTACTAGGTTTCTCTTTCCGACATCTTACATGTAGTGCTAATGTTTTGGTATTTCCAAACTGTTCAAGTGTTTTGCATCTTCTTTCGCCCACTACATTTTTAGCAAGAATTTCATTCATTAAGGTTGACACTTTATCAGCTAGTGTGGAATTGTAAGTTTGTGTAGAGTTGAAAGGTTAAGAAAATAGATGTACATAATCTTGGGAATATCATATCACCAAAGTTCTGATAGAATCTCATCATTTTCGCGATAAATGTACCATGCATTAATTATTTCGAATTTTTCATGTTTCTATGTTTTGAATCTTTTGTAAAATCAATCAAAAATTGTTTTAAAAAGAAATTATTTTTTCAAACACATAATAAATGAGTCATGCGTTTATATATTTTTTCTTGGTAAGCATATAATCAATTTTTCAAAAAATCTAAATTAGATCATTATTATATCCTTTGTAAAAATGATTACACAACACATTTGTAACACCAAACATGACATTGTGTGGGGAGTGGGAGTCAACCTTTACCTTTATTGATATGCAAATTTAAGGTGGGGTGCTTTTGCGCAGCATTTTTACACCAAACCGATGGAAACGCACGATACGTTTTCCACAAAGGTCAACAGTAATTTTATTACATTAGACACGATAAAAATGTATTTCGGACACATAAATTATTACCCCGTGATATATTCAGGTTTTTGACCCTTTTTCGGGTCAAATCGCCACATTGAACTTTGACCCGAACGTCGCGCCATCTCCTTATCAGATCTGCAGAAGGGGTTAATCACGTTTTATTTTTAACTTATCACCTTAACGGTCGGTTAATGGGTTGTTTTATGAGTTACCATTAAAACGCGATCTATTATAGTTATGTTGTCACGTTTTGAATAAAATTATGCATTTCAAATGATCAAAAAAAAATACTTACTGCTATAAGAAGATAATAAGATTCTTTAATGGCTCCATAACAACCTAAGAAAGCTATAATAAAAATGATGGAACCAGCAACGATTAAAACGATGGGTGGTGCTAAAATTCTTCCTTCCATAAAATGACTAAACTCTCCAACATTGGCGTAAACAACTCCTCCAGCTATGATTAAACCTAATCCAGAAATCTATCAAGAAATAATAATAAATAACATAAATCTCATTTAATTAAATAAAATGAAATTTAAATCACTTACTGCAAATATTAAATTAAATAAAAATAGCACGTATTTAATGAAATTGCTTGAGCAAGTTTCCATCATATTTTTTAAAAGATTTTTATTTAATTTTTCGCACCTCTTTATTTCTTTATTCTTCGTTAACGTCTGCTGGTGGAAAGTTATTTGAAAACTGTGGTGGTTTAACAATTTCCGCGGTAGTTCAACGATTGGAGAAGAAATGTTTGTATTGGTATAGTTTCCATAGCTACCACTTCTTTGTGTAGTTTACTTTAAGGGTGAGAGTGCAGCGTAACACCCTTCGTTCTAGAACAGTTTTACTTTTGTCGATTAGATCAGACCTATATTTGGAATTTGCTTTATACTGAATTTAATTTTTCTTTGAGTTTTCTTTAAATAAATATAATAATCATTAGATTTGACACACAACTTATTTATTATTAAAACAACAACGTTATAATCAATTGAAGTGCATAACAAACAGAAAATTAGATTCAATCCAAACAACAAATGTCGATCGATACTTGAACATGCAAGACGCAGGGTTTGATGACTCCTGTTTCAGGTTGCATTATATGTAATATTTAGTGGTTTTAGTCTACATATAGAAATGAAACTTACGAAGTATTCTAAGGTTTTACGGAAATACAAGAAATACGATTGATTTGAATAATCTTTTTTTTAATTTTCCATCTAATCTGTAATTTTTAATCCCTATCCCATATCTTTACTGATATGATATTATATTAGACACACATTTTCAATTAGCAACTTCTCCACAATCATTTGAGTAACGCAAGATTAAGGTGTAGTTAATACAGAATAATTAGTTTATGAAACTTCTACTCTCTCCTAGTGCAGACGAGTTATCTCATATGCCATTAATGTTGTTCTGTTGTATTGATAAATATCTTATCTTTTCATCTTTATGCAGTAACTATTTTTTTCATCAGTAGTACTAAATTGTCTACTGCCAACAATCTTTACCCATCTGGAAGAAGTATCTAGTCCTCTGCCAGCAACATCTAATATTCCATCAGCAGTATCTAGTTTTCTGCCAGTATCATCTAGTCTTCCATTGGCAATATTTAGCCATTTATCAGCAGAATCTCCAAATCCAGCAGAATCTAGTCATCTACAAGCAGTGCCCAATCATCTGCAAGTAGTATCTACTCATCTTGAAGCAATATCTAATCTTCCATTAGCAGTATTTAGTCCTCTGCCAGCAGCATCCAATCATCCATCAGCAATATCTAGTTTTCCATTAGTAGTATCTAGTTAGAAACAAAAAAACTTCTACTACACCTCTGAAAAAGTTCTTTTAAATGAATAAATTGATCTATTTTGAGATTGTATAATTTAAAATTTTGACAATATTATAATAAATAAGTAAAATAAGAAAAAGACGAGCTTAGGAGAAAAACTTTATTTTTATAATTTATTTTAAAACTAAATAAAACACACAAACTTTAGAGTAAGTACAAGTAGGTCTTAAAATAGGTAAGAAAATACATTCAACTATTGTTATGACTAGGCACTGATTTATGTTAAAATTACACATATAATACAGTATCATATTTATAATTAATTAATTCTGTTATTATTTGGTAATGTTTAAAATTTGGGTAAAACGATGCATTCTTTTTTACTATAGATCCTCCATTAAACTTCACCAGTGCTTGAAGTATATTAAAAGTGATGCACCACACAACATTAAGATATTTGGCGATACATATCCCGATCCACTGAACTTGAAATCATCAGATCTAAAATATACACCAGTTTTAATAAAGTTGATTTACACTCACAACAAATAAGAACTAGGTAGCAACATACATTTTTTAAGCTTTTATTAGCACAAAACAGCAGAAATTGAAATAAATTGAAAACAGAAGGGATAAAAAAAGAAGGAAAGACGCAACAAACGTAGATTTATATTTACACGATACAAAGCACAAATAAGGCACTAAGAATAAAGTAAAAGATTTACAAGATGCCTATTATTCCGCATCCAACTCGTGAACCTGCAGAACCAGTGGTGTGCGATTCATCGGTATCTTGCAATCCAAGATCATCTTCCCCAGAATGGACCACAACAGCTCGTCCCAAAATTCCAGTTTCACCAGTCAAACAAATGATTTTATCGGTAATATCTACGGTGGCAATTCCATTTGCGCCCGCTTCAATATTTCCTAAATCACCAACGTGACGATGTTCAGCGTCAGGAGCACCATGAGTTTTCTGAATCAACAAAAAAATTATTTAATGTAAATAATGCTAAAAGTAATGCTCACGTTGTATGGATTGAAATGAGATCCTGTTGATCCACATCCGTCGGTTAAATCTCCCTTTGAATGGATATGGAACCCATGTTTACCGCGGGTTAATCCTTTGATAGTACCCACAATATGGACTCCTCCACCACTTAGTTCAGTGAAAGTAAGTGATCCGGATACTCCACTTACACCAGTTGTAATAATAGCAATACCTTTGTTCTGAAAAAAAAAAACAAAATAGTTTCAAGAAATGTATCATGTTTGTCCATATTCAAATATAACTAAAAAGTTTTTATTACGTTAATGGTAGATAATCAATTTTGCAACTCTAGTCTATCTTAGATACCTTTCGCATTAAACAAAAATTAGCAAATTCGAAGTACAAGTAGTCTTTAGTAATCAATATGTTGTTTTCTGCTTAACACTCAGAGCTTTTTTTTTGCATCAATCATGGACGATGGCCATCACATCTTTTGCGTCTTTTCCAACCACTTTGTTGTTCTGCCTGCCTCTATTACTATTTGTAAATCATCACCGTTTTCAGCAAGACTTTCATGGTCTTGTTGATTTTGTGGAGACCTATTGCTCTTATCACAGATGATTATCGCATATTCATTATTCCTTATTCCATAAAAAATCTGTGGAAGTTTTTTAGGAAGCCTGGAAACTGGCTCTCCATGTTTTCACTGTTTCTGATTAGCAAAGATTCTATTTTGTTGATTTAGACTCATTACCAGACAAGAAAAGATTCAAAATTGTCCAAGAAAAAAAATTGAGATATTGTCTAAACACAGTTTAGTGAATTATATTAATCTCATAGGTTGAGTACAGTTTTTGAATGACATTTAAGTGATTTAGAGATGTTGTCTAAACACGGTCTAGTGAATTATATTAATTTCATAGGTTGAGTACAGTTTTTGAATGACATCTAAATGATTTAAAAGTTGTCTAAACACAGTCTAGTGAATCATGTTAATCTCATAGGTTGAGTACAGTTTTTGAATGATATCTAAATGATTTAAATGTTGTCTAAACACAGTCTGGTGGATCATATTAATCTCATAGGTTGACCAGTGTTTTTCTACAACGTCTAAATCATTTGGATAGAGTCCAAAAACAGTACTCAAATTATGAGATTAGTATGAGTATAGATTACGCAGGGCCGATTCTTGTTTTGATCACTAAAGCTTGAAAATCTAAAACTACTAAAGTAAATAACTTAATTGCTTCACTTCGAAATTATCTCTGATCCTCTTACCATGCACATTGTTTAATCACATTTAGTAATAATGAAGACGTTGGATGTGTGTGGCGTATCTTTCGACAATATTAATGAGAGATCGTTCCGAGAGTTCCAGTTTAATTAAATTGATCGAGCAGAGATGTTTTTGGTCAGAAGTAATAGCGGGATTCTTTTGTTGTTTTTTTATTATATTTGCATTTATGTAGGTCAGGCACTTTCTTACATCATTCAACATATTATTGACCGTTTTGTACAATGCGGAACATGCGCAAGTGCGGACCTATAAATAAGCTACAGGTGGTTTTTTATTTTTTGAACAAAATTTTATTTTCATCCTAAACATTATTCTTTACAACAAGGAATAGATTAGATTATTATCAAAATGCCTCAAGCAATACGTGAATCGATAAGAAAGGAGTTTAATGTGTATACAAATAAGATTACAAATTATTCTTTTTATATAATTGTAAACTAACAGTAGCGATAACAAATTGTTAAAATCACAATCGCTAAATAATATAATTCTTTTTGTTTTGTAATTTGAAATTTAAATTATTTCATGAGTAGGGGGAACATGACGAAATAGGAAAATTCCTTCTGAATCATTAAAAATTCTATTTTAAATTAACAAAATAATAAGTTAAATTATAATATGAAAATTAAATTATGGTATAAATAAATTGAAATCAATAAAAATTTTATCAACAAATAAACTACATAAATCAAAATTAAAATATATCTTTTAGCCATCAATTACTTACCTCAGCAGCGCAAAAAGCAGCCAAAAACCCGAGCAAAACCACTAATTTCAACATCTTCTTAAATTATTCTTCTTATTAGTTCTTTAAAGGGATGTTTTTCGTATCAATGTCGAACGTCGTGTGAAGCTAAAGTTGATTTGAAAGAAAGTGAAAGTTATTGTGAGAGAGAGACTATAAACGGGCGATGTGTGAGATGTACGATTCGTTACGATAAAATGATAAAACAGGACCGTAAGCGCGTTTACTTATAGGTGTAATCAGTCGAACCGGTTCTGAACTTCTGGACAGATAGAATGTTTGTAGCCGTGGTTTTGTTGCATAAGTTGTACCCGAAGGCAACTACGATGTTGGTTTGATGAATTGATCTATAATAGAGTTCTAATAGAGAGAGGTAGTTGCGTTCGTTCTACGCATACGTCATAAAATCAGTACCGTAACAACCAAAAAAAAAATCAAATCAAATATTACCTATAACATTACAATTATTACTTAATCAACATTATTAAATTATAAATCGTAAAGATTAATTAACATAACCGAATTTATTAAACTTAGTAGATGATAAAAAAATAGTAGACATTCTTTTAGATAGGGCGAAAGTTCTAATCCAATCCTGGACTCTCTGTGTTATTATACACCGCTCTGGGTGTGTTAATTAAACATAGATGACCTACAGAGAGGGCTGTTTTCAAAACGATTCGTGTGGAAACGGGGACGCGATGGGTTAATAAAAAGTGGACGTATAAATAAACAATGCTTTTTCCCCAAAACGAATCAATAAACTATGAATTCAAGTTGTAATAATAGGTTTAGTGATACTGAGGGAAGGATGGATATAGTTAGTTAATCAATTATTTATGAAATTATTGATACATTTTTCTTCTAAACCAATTTAATACACCAGACTAAGATCTTTTATTCGTAAAACCATTCAAACTTGTCAATAAGGGTTTTTGGGCAATCATCTCTAAAAGACTAATGGTAAGAATACAGTAGTGAGGTTTCTTCATTATAAGTTGCGAAATTATTTTTGGAAAGGGCAAAGAAGATTCGTGAAAACAACAATAACACCGAATGTAATGTACAACTTTTCATGATAACTAAAGAAAGATCTTGACAGAAAGATCACAAATACATTTGATAAAATGTATCCGAATTATTCCCCAAATATTTTAGTTTGTTATATTTTGACAGAAATTTCCTCATGGTTGGTATCTGTCTTTGGATTCCTCACCTGGAAGAAGCAAATCTTGAAAATCAAGTCAACCCTAAATTAAATCCTTTGTTGTGTAGACATTTTGCACACTAATCAATAATATAATGACATAATGTTTTGTGCATCAATTTGGATCTGTTTAAAAATAACTGAATCTAACTGATGAGATCATCACTATTGCAAATTATGATTAGATTGGAAAAGTCTTGCAAAGTAGACAGTCTTGCAGAAGAAGATTGATGTGCCTTTCAAAATCGTTCAAATCACTTGAAGATTATGAATGCAGGAAAGAGCATTATTACAACAAGGAACGTTGTAATGATTACACATAAAGCTTCCGTGCCATTAGTTTAACGTCCCGAATCATTTGAGAAAGTTTCTTGATCTCTCTCCAGTATGCTACTGGCATACTGAAAGGCAAATATATTATCCAAAAGTGTCCAAGAAAAAAAAAAGCATGTTCAGAATACTATCCTTGGCTAGAATTGTGATTGACGGATAGCAGGAATAAAAATAAAAAGGGAAGTGCTTGTGCTTTTCTGTAGGAGAAGACATAAAATAACTTTTCAATCAAGCTAAGAAATCATGAAAAGGTGAATGGATGAGGTTCTGTAAGAGAGTAAAGTGGATGAAGAGTGAAAGTATCCACAAATTTCGCGCTATACATTTTATGGACTTCAATGATAATGTCAAGTATCTGGTTGCAAAGAATTTTCAACAAAGTGCATTCCCAGAATAAGTATTTTGTATTAACTTGGGTGCTAAAATCTGTCCAAATAAAGCAGTAAAACATTCTTTCTGCGTTGCAAGCCATGTAAAGGAAATGAATCAAGAACAAAGTAATTTCCGATGAAACATTTAACATTTCCTTTTAGTAAATAATTCGTAATTCCAATTAACGATTAGTTTATCATTCTTTAAAGGCCTTAACTGATTTCTAAACTTTATGAATTTTTATTAAATTTATGAAAATTCTTAAACATTTTTTAAATTTGATTTAAGCTTGGTTTTATTCATTAAGATGAATCACGTTATTTGGAAATTTGTTGGGTTGGACCGGAAATATCAAATAGCACAAGGATTTCCAATAACTAAGAAATCTTAGAATTTCATGCAAATTATGTAAATAATACTCGACAAACAACATTTACTTAAAATTGGGCGATTGTGAATCTTGATGTTTATTTTTTAAATGGAAAGATTATGTTTCTGCATTAATCTTGTATTGACTAAAATGAACTGTATCTCGTTACAAAATAGAATATTTCGTGTTTTTGTTATTTTTTAAAGATGTAATGTTATAGGTTTGTTTGTATAAAGTATAACGAAGGTTTTTTTTATCTGTATTTAAAAATACCTCGCATGTAATCTAGTTGTTATGTTGTTTGTTAGGCGTATTTTGAAAACAGATTTCAAAAATAATTAGGCAGATAGACATCATTAAAGAGGCATAAAAAACAAGAAATCGTTTGATTTTCACCTTGATTCCTACATCTTTACATATATGGCTTTTACGTACTACGATTAATTATATTGTTAGGACTTTGAAGGATTTTTCAAGGTAACTCGTAGAACACAATGGTGTGTTATTTTTTAATTGTAATGCCCGAAGAATGTTAGTTAAATTTAGTTTAGCGATAACATACTTTTCTCACACACACTCAAATTACGGTATTTAAAGCAACTTTTTTGACTCACCAAAGTCAATAATAATTACTATTTAAAAAAAAACTCTTTCTCTTACACAATCAAGCCGAGTACTGGTTAATGGGAAACGAGTCATCGTTATTATGCTGACATCATGTTGTTAATATGAATAAAAGGTTTGGGTGGGGTTCATATTCATGTTCTCCCTCATATTCTAATAATACATATTCTATCCTACTTGGACTACTGTATTGTTTTTTATGTTTAAACAAGATTTTGTTTACAAGACCATTTCTTGTTTTAAAATAAAAATAGAACTCGTAAAAAAATTCGTCCATGGTCAATCCACTTTCAGTCGCTTGAACCTTCTTAAGACGAGATGTCTTAAATTGGTGACGCCGGTTAAGATTTACGTAACTAGCACAATTAAAATTACGTGGAGAAAATTTTCATGAAGTTGGTATTTATTAAATACTTCTTGTGTTAATATTTTTTAAAGCTTCTGACTGTCAAGGTTAAATTATAATGCAAATTAATCCGGGTTATCCCCAGTTTACATAACAATTTTACAAAGAAAAACGCAACTTCTCCAATTAATTACTTTATTTAATCTAAAAACACAAATAATAGGAATAAAAGAACAATTTTTTTGTACGGTGCCTATTGAAGTGGAAATTTGCTGACCTACTCTAACATATTTAGCATTCCAATGGAACTGCGTTTAAACGTAATAAAATTATCAAGTATCATTCACATACAATACTACGATTGAGCAAGGACAAAGACTGAATAAATACACCTTATTCACGGCTCGTTCGGTTTTACTGTTAAAATAAGAAACGTACACAAAACGAACAATTTTCTCAACAACTCTCGTACGCATTACGACATCCTTACAAGTTTCTTGCTGTAGACGGACCAAGTCCGAACGGCGCGCATTAATTAGTATACTTAATTATACGTTTGTATACACCTTTCGATTCTCATAACCTCCTGATCCGAACGGTGATAACATCAAAAAGGAACAATGTAAAAAAGTTGATTTTGCACAAAAAAAAGGATAGATTGAATTAAAAAAGATTTAATGTTTAACGAATGTAAGTGATGGCAGCACAAGCGATTGGTTTCGATGTAGAACCGGTTGTGAAACTTTCAGCAGTTCCTCCTCTTCCTAAATCATCCATCTCTTCTGTTATTACTATTGATCTTCCAACAATTGATCTAGCTCCCACCAACGAAATTATTGGATCTATAAATGTAAATTCAGTTCTTTCAGCTCCTTCAGTTACTTCAATGTTGCCTAAATCTCCAGCGTGACGAAGTGGATCCATTGGACCACCATGTTGCATCTAAAACAAAATAGTTTAATGATAAGAAATTGTATAGATGTTTGTATGTTATGAAAATAGCTTGTAGTAACTAACGTCTGGAGAACATTTTGAAATGGTCTGTTCTAAAAATGGATCATCGATGGACTTAGAGGTATAGAGGTATAACTATGTCAGAATACATCAATTTATTTGATGGTATTGGTTTACGCAAAAACATTAATACCAACTTCGTTTACACGGTTACCTTCTTATTTTAGAGGACATCAATTTTATGCGTTGCCTTAGACTTGCTCCATATGAAATTTGGTTTGTAGCCTTCATTTAAGTTTACTATCAGTCGTTCCTGACAAAAGATGGCAAAACATACACAAAAAGATCAATAAGAAGATCTTCAAAGCGATGGAAAGACAACTGGACCTAAGTATCATAGGAAAAGTAGAACCAAGAATGACGAAACGACATAACAAGTCATAAGGTTTTCGATAAGAAAAAATAATTGCGATGTCTCGATTAGTTTTAGAGATACGAATTTTTAAATATAAACAAATTAACCTCTAAAAGCATGAATTACACGCAAAGATGTATTCAAAACATTGTGGCTTCTAAATTTCTTAGAATAAAGAAATGATTTTTGGAGTGTCAACTCTGGACTAAATTTGCGTTAAAATGCTTCTTATTTCATGGCGATATTTCAATTAGTTCTTGAGATACGATTTTTTAAACATTAAAAAATTACGAATTACACGCAAAGATGTATTCAAAACATTGTGGCTTCTAAATTTCTTAGAATAAAGAAATGATTTTTGGAGTGTCAACTCTGAACTAAATTTGCGTTAAAATGCTTGTTATCTTATGGCGATATCTCAATTAGTTCTTGAGATACGATTTTTTAAACATTAAAAAATTACCAATTACACGCAAAGATGTATTCAAAACATTGGGGCTTCTAAATTTCTTAGAATAAAGAAATGATTTTTGGAGTGTCAACTCTGGACTAAATTTGCGTTAAAATGCTTGTTATCTTATGGCGATATCTCAATTAGTTCTTGAGATACGATTTTTTAAACATTAAAAAATTACGAATTACACGCAAAGATGTATTCAAAACATTGTGGCTTCTAAACGTCTTAGAATAAAGAAATGATTTTTGGAGTGTCAACTCTGGACTAAATTTGCATTAAAATGCTTCTTATTTCATGGTGATATTTCAATTAGTTCTTGAGATACGATTTTTTAAACATTAAAAAATTACGAATTACACGCAAAGATGTATTCAAAATATTGGGGCTTCTAAATTTCTTAGAATAAAGAAATGATTTTTGGAGTGTCAACTCTGGACTAAATTTGCGTTAAAATGCTTGTTATCTTATGGCGATATCTCAATTAGTTCTTGAGATACGATTTTTTAAACATTAAAAAATTACGAATTACACGCAAAGATGCATTCAAAAAGTTATTACATCTAAATTTCTTAGAATAACGAAATGATTTTTGGAGTACTAATTTTGGATTAAATTTGCGTTAAAATGCTTGTTGTTTTATGACGATATCTCAATTAGTTCTTGAGATACGAATTTGAAAAATCTAACCATTTTTCTATCGCTGTGTGTAAAAATCGTGTACTTTGCAATAATTTGCTGATGCAAGTTTTAAACTTGATTAGATGTCATATAGATAAGTTAATTAAACTTACCATATATGGATTATAATGTTCCCCTAATTTTTCACAACCTTCTCTCATATATCCAGATCTATGGATATGTATTCCATGTTTACCCGATGGTAAACCAGTAATGTTCCCACTAATCATAACGGGACCACCAGGTGGTTCACTTTGATAGAAGAAAACTTCTCCTTTAATAGCATTTTCGCAATCTTTAAACATTGCGATTGCTGAATAAACTCCACTGTTCTAAAATCAAATACACATATAAATGAATGTTTATCAAAATAAAACAAAAAGAAACTTACAAAAACATACGGTTCCATAATGACTTCATACAAATCGCTTTGATAGTTTTCAACGGCCGGATAGGATTTGATGACTAAATTTCTAGGTACTCTAATTATTTCAGGATCAGCGCCGATAAACTTTCTGGGAGGGTTCAAAGGAACCGAAGAAATCGCAGAAAAGGCAATTAAAAACACTCCGACACCCCGCAACATAATGATTTAAGAAATCGAAATTGGTCTTGATCGATTCTCTTCCTGCCTGTAAATGGTTAAATGTTCTTGTGCCAACTCCTTTTAAATACTGGTGGGTGGAAGAACGGTTTTTCGAGACGTCTTTAGCTGGTATTAGGAGGAATAATACTGTTGAAACAAAACGTCGATAACCAATATGTACGATTTGACCATGGTTCGAAAATAACTAATCATTATTTGTAATGCCTTATGTTGTTTATTCGTGAACAGAAAAAATTACATGTATTAAGCTTTCGGTATGGATTACCTTGTATTAGACATGCTATCTTAATATGTAAGTAGAATATAACAAAAAAATATCAGCAAAAATTTTGCTTAAAAAGTTTTAATTATAGTTCTTAATCTTAATCGCTTCTAATTTATCAATAAACCATTTGAAACAATACACCTTTCATAACCTTCCATTACGATGAATCACCTTGTTAAGCGAGGACGATAAAACTCTTGGGAAGAATGTTATTGAAAATTTTATGAGCAACGTCTATTTTTGGCAAACACGTTTTAGTCTTTATAACAAAATTTTTTTTTTGGTTGTCTCCTCCTTTTAATATTTAGTTTCGCCAAAAGGATCTTCTTCAAAACTACAACGTCGATTAAGTATTCTTGTTGAAAGTTGGAAAATGTTAATTATTTCTTTTATCTAGGTAGGTATTACGTGAGTGCAATAAATAAGGGACGAACAGTGTCAAGTTGTCCGTCTACTTCAACTGTTATTTGAAACTCGATCGGACTCCTTAAAACAATAACGGTTCAGACCTCCATGTGACTGTCCCAGTGTAACAAATTGATAAATAATACAAATCTATTTATAAAACAAATAACCCATTTTTATTTACAAAATACAATACTTTAACAAAAAAAAACAATAAACTTAAAAATATTAACAATAACTAATAATTTTTTAATTTTCATCAGTAATTTTTGAACGTTTGTTTCGATTTAAACTAGAATTGGTACTCTTTTTATTGACAACTTTAATAGGTGGGCGTATTTTTGAAGGTTTCTTCTGCAAACTATATTTAACACCATTTTGGCAGTGGTTTGGATATTGATTCGTGTTACTGCACGATGCCAATTGGTATGGATTGGCTGCGTTACACATCGCTTGGTTTGTTTGATATCCGCAATTTCCGAACCAACATGCGTGTGGTGTAGTGGGAATTAATGTAGATTGTACTGTTGCATATGGATTAAGAGCAGTCATCGGAATTGGTATTCTTAACGTGCCTTCTGTGGCTATGATTCCAGGATTAAAGTTGCAAATCGTCTAACAAAAAGAAAATAATAAACCTACCATATAAATATATTATATATTTAACTTACTTCTTGTTTATTATCGGATTCTTCAGACGAAGACATCTCATCCCTAAAATCTTGAGGAGAATCCAAGTTTTCATTAATCATTTCACTTTCACTGGATGTATTTTTCATTTTATCAGATACAATCTAAAAATTAAAAAAGAATTTAAATAAATAAAGTCTGTTTTGCCCATCATTACTGGAGGACACCCCGGACGTCTTTTTTGTTTATTCTTGACCAAATTACAAATACTTTTTTTGACTTCCATTTGTGTTTTAGTAACTAATTCGTAATCCTCGACAGTTTCGATTAAAGTAACTGCCGCCATTCTGGCAACATCGAAAGCCCTGTTTCGTTCATCGATCAAAGCTGCGCGTTCATACACTCTGGTTTTTCTTTCGGAAGCTAATTCTTGTTCAAGATCGTCACATAATTTAGCGTATCGTTCTTTCTCGATTAATAAATCATTGCATGATCCTTCCAAATTAAACATCATTCCTTCAAGTTTTTCTTTTTTTAACGTTAATTTCTACATAAAAAAAAAGGGTTCAATCGTTTTAAATGATTTTTTATTTCTTATTAAATCAACACATACTTCTAATCCATTCACCATAACTTTGGAGTTTTCTTTTTCTCGGTCCAATTCTCTGATCGTCATTTCTAATTTTTGTTTGGATGCTTCAAGCGCTGAAGACATTTTTTTAATTTTTTCCGTGTCTTTTATACATTCTTTATCTATATCTTGTGGCGAATTTCGTCTTTCTTTCTCTAGAGTTGATCTATAAGAATAACTATAACATTATAACGAATTTTGTATTAGAACTCACTTTAATTCTTCAATTTTGGTTTCTAATTGACAAATTTTTTGGTAATTATTAGATTGGTTTTCATCTCTTGAGTCAAGTACATTCCGGACGATTTCTAATTGTTTATCTAATTGTAAACATTTTTCTTTGACAATATCGTTTTCTTGTTCTTGCAATTTAATTTGTTCATCCTGGAAATTTAAGGTATAATTTGAATTTTTTTTTGTAATTAAAAGATACTTTTGATAAAAGTTGTTCGTGTTGAGAATTAATCACAACGTCTTGATGTTGCCGAATAAATTCTAATTCTTCTATTTTTCTCCTTTGCTCATCCACCGTTTTTTGTAATTCGTTAGTTTTGTTTCGTAAAATAGTTGATGTTGTAACACACAATTGGTTTTGTTTTTTAATAGCCAAAGTTGAATCTTCATTTTCTTGATATTTCATTATTCTTTTCGTTGATTCTTCTACTTTTACACGTAAATTTTCGGCTTCACATCGCCAGCGCATTATTTCATTTTGGGATTGTTGTTCTTTTTCCTTTAAAATATTTAATTTTTCCGTAAGTTCTTTAGGAATCTTATTCATATTTTCTCGATTATCATCTAATTCTCGTTTTAATTTCTCAAGTTCTTCTTGTGATTTTTTCAATTTCAATTTGCATTGTCCTAATTCCTTTTCGCATTTACTATTTTTGTTTCTAAGAACGATAAAACTTTCGTGTTTAATTTTAATTGAATTTGATAATTTATGGTTAATTTCCGTTATTTTCTTTGTCATTTCTTTTTGTTTCTTTAATTTTAAATCTAATTTATCTTTTTGTTTTATTATATTTTGTTTTTCTTGGTCGTTTTCTTCTAATTTCTTTGATAACATAAACAGAGATTCTTTTAGGGATTTAATTTCTTCTTTATTCTCATCGTAACTGTTTGATTCTGTATCGTCAGTTACTTCGTTATTTTTTGTTCCTTTTCCTCTTTCTCTTTCTAAACATCTACATAAATAATCCTTTTCTTTTGTCATATCCAATAATTTACCGTTAATCTCATCGATTTGAAACTTCATCTTTTCGTTTTGCATTTTAAATTGATTAATCATTGATGTACACTCTTCGTTGTGTTCTAATACTGTAGACAGTTCTGATTTTAATTTCATCACTTCCTCTTCAAGAATACGTTTCCTTGTTTGTTCATACTCTGACTCCTAAATACGTATTTTATTAAAATACAATTTATGTTAATTTTAATAATATCTCACTAATCCTAACGGTGAACTTGAATGTGATTTTAAATTTTCAACATTCGATCCTGAACTGGATAATTTATCGTGAAAACTTGATGTATTTGAAAAATTTTGAGGTGGTTGAATTATATCAGGACATGTTAAGCGATTTGCGTCAAATTTCAAAACATTTCTTCTACCAACTGGTAAACTTTTCGTAGATTTTTCTGAAATGTATCTACAAAACCAATTTTTATTTAAAACATGCACTTCGATAGCAATAATAAAATGAAATACGATTTATCACAACTTAATTTTTTTTGCAAAACCACACTTTTCGAGTTCAAATCGATGTTAGATTTAGACGAATCACTACCACATTTTTGTAACATCATCATAAGACGAATGTCATTTTCGATCTGATCTAGGCGATTTGTAAGTCTCTATGAATCATAATCACATATTGTTTAAAATTAACTTTTAAAGCATGTTAAATCTTACCGAAGACATTGTTAAAATTAATAATCCAACAATACAAGACGTAAAATTTTAAACTTTTCAAATATATTTTTCATTTAACTGCTAATTTTCTTTAGTGCCCATTCTATAAAATGTATTCGTTTACATTGTATCCTACACAAATTTAAGCTTGACTTCAAAGTATTGATGACACAGAAACTTCTATTTTGACAATTTTGAAAAAGTACTATCAAATATACCGTTATTAATAAAGCTTTCTTGATGTAAATCTTGTATTGGTGTGACAGTAGTGAATGGAGATAATGAAGATAAAGAGAAGATGGGACCCAGAACGAGGTTGTTGATGGTGTTGAGAAAGATATTGAAAGGAGAAAGGTTTTCGAACGGGTGGAGGACGGCCATAATAAGTACCTTGTACAAAAAGGGAACAAAAAGGATAGTGGAGAATTATAGAGATATCAGCTTACTGAGTACGACGTACAAAATATACGCAAAGGAATTGCTAACGAAGCTAGGAGAGGGACCTTTTGGCAGATGATCTCTAGATTATGAAGTACAGGTGGTTCAAATTCGATTTATTAAATTCGTTATTGTTGTCTGATTACAAAAATATAGGGTTTGGCAGGTCTATTTCTTATTGTTTTAGAATAAAGCTAAAAATAAACTTTTTTAGTGTCGTCAAAGAAATTAATTTTACAGTTCCCTGTAAATCATAACTAAAAATTAAAAAAACATTTCTGATATTTGAAACAAATACATTTGTTGAACTATTTAATTTATATTTGTTTTGCACAAAAGTTGGAATAGATTGCATTATTTCACGTTTTTTTATTAATATTTAATATTATTATTAAATGACTTAATAAATTATTGATAGATGGCGCTCATATATTGCTTTAAATTCAAATAAACTTAGTATCCAAAAATTTTCTGAAGTGTCAAATTAAAAATCCTGTTTTTTAAGATAAATTACGAAAAGTTTAACATGTTAGAATGTTACATAGTAGAAAATATAGTAAATTTTATATAAATTTTTAATAGAATAATTTTTAGTTTTTAGTACCGTAATTTACAGGAAACTGTAAAATTAATTTTTTAACAACACAAAAAAAAATTATTTTTAGCTTTATTCTAAAACAATAAGAAATAGACTTATTATCATCAAATTCTCTGTAAAAAAGTGTCCATATAATGTCTTAGTTATAATACTCCACCTATAATAATAACCAAGATAATTGCACTTGCTGGTTTTACGATATTTTCAGCCTTGGCTCCTAGGGGAAAAACAAAAGATAATAGCGCTTTGAGGTTTTTGGCATTAGCAGTTTCCCAAAAAACAAGATCATGACATGTAAGCTACTTTTTTTCTAACTCATAGTTTCTGACAGTTTCGGATATCGAATTTGAACCACCCTGTACAAAGTACGAAAAATATAATTGCACTTTCAGATTTTATACTTTAAAGCACAATTTGTTATTATTTAATAAAATCATCGATAACTTGAACATTTATTCCAGAATAAATAATAAATCCAAATTAAATTTGAACTTCAATATTACTTTGAGTGCCATCTATATTTAAAAAGTAGAAACAAATATTTCTACGTGATTTAGAATTTTATAGGTTATGTTATGTTATACGCATGGGATATTTTAAACACAAATTTAATTTTATATCTCTAGTTTAATGAGAGAATTTACTGATAATGACTCTAATAAGCCTTTATAATAAAATCGAAGAATTATGTAATAAGTAATAAGATATATAATCGCTGATAACTCTTAGATTTTTGGGATTGTCAATATTACATCCCTCCTGTGAATTAGTACTTAAAAATAGCAATAATGTTTAGTAAAAGGTTAATAAACCGGAAACCGATCGTAAATGTAATAAAACTATCTTGTAGTTCCGTTCACGTAAGTTGTAATACATTAATTAATAATTTGTGTTGAAAATTAACAAAAGTTAGGTTAGATTATATTATGTAATAAATTATTTTTCTTATCTTTTAGAGTTTAAATACTAAACATTCTAATGTAAGATCACCGGAAGCTGTGTTTTTAGAGAAAACTGCTGAAGTACCCATAATTTCTGTAACAGAAAAAGAAAATGTTGACATGATCGGTCCACCTGATCCTATTTCCAATTTAAGACCCATCATTCGAAAACGATCCCTACATGAAACGATTTTACAACAAAAACTTAGAGAAATACAGGATAGTACTCAGGAATGGAACCAAAAATTTTGGAGCGAACATAATACTAAATTTGTTAAGGTTACTTAAGATTTTTTGTAATTTGAGTGTTATATGTAAATCATACACATTTTAGGAAAGGCAAGTTTATATAAAAGCTCATAGAGTATCACAGGAAGAAAATCGTGCTTTAACTGCCGATGAAATGAGCGAATTCTATAAAAAATTTCTTGATGAAAATTGGAAAACACATGTTACCTATAATTTTCAATGGTACAAGAAAAATTTTGAAATTCTTATTTTAGCGTTTAGAGTTTATTTGGAAACGCTATTAAGACATTCATAGCAGGTAAGAAAAAAAGGAAGCAATGAGCTTTCTTAAGTTTATTGAAACATTTCTCATTTATTTACCTTTTATTAATAAAAATCAATGCTGTATTCATTACTATGTTATATTGATACTTGGTTGTAATTAAGTTGCAAGTTTCTGCGTTTTAAAAGAATGACATTAGTCTAAAAAAGTTAAGGTATAATTCAAAAATCATCATGTCGCTTAAAAATCGTCATTTTGTTTTTATCGACGGGAAATCGAAAAAAAAAAGTGCGGAAAACTGTAAAACTTACCGAAAAATCACTTTAAAGTTTCGACGTGACGTCACCAACATATATTTTCGCAGCACATTTGGTTAAAACGCATATTTTCGGGTGAAATACCCGAAATATATATTTGTTTACCATCTATAAACTAAAGATAACCTAAAATCTGTAACTCTTTAAACGTTACATTCGGACCCACCTAATTTACCGATTTATTTTAGAATTTTGTGTAGAAATCCCACTTTGAGTTAGGTTAATTAACATTTAAACCAGTGCGAATTTCTCAAATGTCGGGTTGGGCTTGGAGCAGAGGGTGGGTTATAAATTCCGGATTGATACTTTCTAGTTCTAGTTTTTTACTAGTACAATCATTAGAACTAACATAAGACCTAGAACTAGAATCAATCGGGTTTAGCCGTCTTGAGAGACGTGCGGCTAAACCCGAATGTTTCTAGTTCTAGGTCTAGTGTTAGTTCTAGTATTAACACAGAGTCTACTGACACACAGTCTATTTATAGTCATTATGCATCGAAAGCCTAAGAAAAACAAGGGTGTTTCATCCGAAAATATACGTTGTAATCTCACCTAATTTAGTGAAAATAACTTTAATTATAAGTTTATCAGATTGATTTTGTGCTTGACTATAAAATAAACAATTCGTAGGTTAGGTGTTGACCGGTTTAATAGGAAAATGTATGGTTAACATTACTTGTGACGTCCCAGTAAACAAGAAACCTCTGTGAAACATTTCAATTTTAACGTACAGTGAATTAAATGAAACATCTTAGAAGTACGTTTCATATACGTGACAGATACGATTTTTACGAAACGTATCTAAAGATATGTATCAAATACATTTCAGTAGAAATATTTATGAAATATCATTAAAATATGTAGCAGAAACATTTCATTTGAAACATTTCGCTACAAATGTGTCTGAAACATGTCTGGAATATCTTCAGCACCGCCTGTGAACGTATGTACAAACATTAATTAATGTTTGTAAACAGAACTAACCTAAGGTAACATTCCTTCACGGTTTAATTGACAGTTCAAAAGAAAACTTCACGCTATGATTGGCATTACTAATTACTAAAGAAAACTTTACGCTATAATTAATGTTTGTAAACAAAACTAACCTTACGTAACATTCCTTCACGGTTTAATTGGCATTTCAAAAGAAAACTTCACGCTATGATTGGCATTACTAATTACTAAAGAAAACTTCACGCTATAATTAATGTTTGTAAACAGAACTAACCTTACCTAACATTCCTTCACGGTTTAATTGGCATTTCAAAAGAAAACTTCACGCTATAATTAATGTTTGTAAACAAAACTAACCTTACTTAACATACCTTCACGGTGTAATTGGCATTTCAAAAGAAAACTTCACGCTATAATTGGCATTACTAATTACTAAAGAAAACTTCACGCTATAATTAATGTTTGTAAACAGAACTAACCTTACGTAACATTCCTTAGTCACATCGAAACTTTAATGTGATTTTTCGGTATATTATATATATTGTATATAATATATTATACTAATACATAAATTAATATATTATATTATATATATTATACAATATTAAATTATTGTTTAAATCCGTAAGTAAGTTTTATCACAACAAAAATATAATTTAAAGTCAAATTACGAAATAAAAATTAAATCAAATTTATCAAAGTATGCTATCTTATTCAGCTAATTTCAGTAAATATAGTAAATTTGACATTTGTTGTGAAATACCTCTTTGAGTTCAAAGTGAAAATGTTTCCGCCAAAAATAATACTACTCTGGTTCTTAATAATTCCTTTTTGTGATTGCGTTGAAATCATAAATGAGAACGTTTATAAAAATATTACTTTAGAAAATCAAAATGTTATAATTATCGAGGATATCAAATTTGTGAACAATGGAGAAGATGGGGTAAATGACTACACTTACACGTTAGATCCTAGCGTTCAAAAAGCTAAAGTAACGTTTTCTCAAGATTACCTTAAATATGATAATCGTACCTATTTAATTAAACTACCGAAAGTGATTTTAAAAAACGAACGATTTACGCTTGAAGTGGTTATTGTTGTTTTGGATGAGCTGGTATTGATAGATTCGCATAGTACACAACGTTTTATTCATTATAAAGGAAACTTAGAATATTATTCCGTGTATAAAACGAAAAATTTCATGATTGTTTATGAATTACCGGAGAAAAGATGTGAATTTGTTGAAATTGAACCGAAAATTCACGGTAATAAAACTCGGGTTTCTAATCAGTTGTTCGATGTTCAGCCGTACAGTTTTTTTCCTTTACAAATTGTTTATATGAATAATTTGCCATTTTATTATGTTACTAATTTTGAAAGAAAAATTGATATTTCTCATTACGGATTTATTATAATTGAGGAAACCGTTACTGTTGTTAATAAAGGTAAATAAATTTTTAATTATATTAATTAACAAATTCGTGCATAACGTTTATTAATAATATATTTATTGTAATAGGATATAAATCCAAGCAACCATACCAACCAGTTCCGAACTACACCAGGACAAAATTACGTACGCTGTTACCAGAATTGGCCTTCAATATAAAACTATTCGACGGAATCGGGAATAACAGCAAATCTCAACTTTATTATTCCGATTATGGCACTCTCTTAGTTTTTGAATCTCGCTATGAACTTTTCATGGCTTGGAAAACGATTTATACACTAAAATACACCGTTCCTGCCTATCCATATCTACAAAAATCGGACGATATTTACGTTTTAGACATGGTTGTAGTGGACGATGTTCTTCCAAATGCTTTCATAAAAACTGCAAAAACCAAAGTGTATTTGCCAGAATCGTCGAGATTAATTTCTGCAAATATAACCGAGGATGCTGACGTGAAGATTGGGGACAAAGAAATTATAACAACCGCTTTAGCACCATCAAGAGAAATCGTTGTTTTTGAAAGTTTTGATTTGGTTAATGGTTTGGCACCGAATTTCCGTGTGGTTTATAAAAGGGGGCCGATTCATGTTTTTAAACCTGCCTTTTACATCATTACTTACGTAGAATCAATTTTTCTGTTTTACTTATTTGTTAGTTATGTAAAATCTGTTTTGGTTTTACAAAAGTCCTAGTTAATTGATTTTCATATACTAGTATTGCGTTCCAGTGAAATTATTATTTATTTTGTAGATAAATAAATTTATTAATTTTAAATCAATGTGTTTTAGTACTTTTCATTAAATAAAAATAAAAGTATATTCTCATATATGTATAGTCCATTATATTAGAAATAGGTAATAGTATATACAGAGAGAGAGTTTTGTATATGAATGGTGTAAACAATACATTACAGAACAATGATAGTAACAATTATAATAACAAGCTGTACAAACAAACATCAAAATTACAAATATAGTGAAGTATAGTGAAGGGTTGCTACTCTAGAACCTAATGGGCATTGCTCTACCAGGTGTTCAATAGTTTGTCTTTCAGTACCACAGTCGCAATTTGTGGAGAGTATTTTTCTCCACTTGAAGAGTACACCTGCCGCAATTCGTCCTCATTCTATTGAGTAATGCCCAGATTCGTGTTGGTTGGTCGAAACCCTCTAGCTTGCTTGAACACATGGCATAGTCCTGTTGGCAAGCGTTACACTCTTCTCTCCACCGCTCAATTATGTTGAAGTTATTTCCATCTAGCATTTTTGTAGTTTCTCTCTACCACGGGGTACACAAGATCCAATGCTATCGATGTAAGTTCAGGTTCAGGTTTTGCATGATGGTGTTTCTGAGTTTTACAGCTGTTTTCCCAAAGTGTTGTTTAAATCTTAGCGTTCCAGGTTCTTGGTGACATTGGGCAGCAGTCTCCAGTCGCTGAAATACATCCCCAGGGTAGCCAAGACACTTGCTAAAATTTTCTCAGCACTCCAATTTTTTATGGTTTGTAGCAAGCACCCAGGCATCTGCGTATTTGAACTTCTTTGATATGGCTTCGCGAATTTTTACTATGTAGAGACTAAAAAGCAGAGGAGCCAGCACCGTTTCTTGTGGAAAGCTATTGTCCAGTTTCATTTGGGTACTAGTCTTTTCGCTCATGATGATTTGCAAGCATCTGTTAGATAGCATTAAAAACAATACAACTTAATAATAGTAACAATAATGAAAAAAATAATAGTAACAAGAACGAAATATTAATTTACCACGACATTACTAATACCATAACCACAAGTTATTGAGAAATTAAATTAGAATTTATTGTTTTATTCTTTTATTTTCTTTTAAATTCTTTAATTCCAATTGGATATATATTTGTTATCTACATTTTTACAATATCAACCTTTAATCTGAGATAAATCCCCACCGAATGCTAATCAAATTTAAGAACAATTTGTATTACGGCGAATAATGTACAATTAAAAAAATCCATTATGGTAATTGGTAGATATATCTAATCAAAAACAAATATCGTCAAGATACAGCTTCGAAAAAATCCAGTGTTATTGAGGACAACAATAAAGGTGTTATAAATGTTATGGAATGTAAGTGTAAAGTGTTACAGCGAAAATTGTTAAAAAATAAAAAATTCCTACAAAATGATGAATAACGAAGAGATGGAACCTCTTAATCCCTTGTAAGATTTTTTGAAATCTTGAGTTTTAGGAAAAAATTAAGAAATATATTTTTAGACGTCCTGAACAAGAAAAAAAGAAATGGGACGTTTTTGAAGATCCACCAACTGCCGTGGAATCTGGTTCAACCGTTGAAACAAAATGGATTGATTTTGGTGAAAAATTCGGAAAATTTTTTTGTTATATCATAGGATTTATAGTGGTGTTAGGTGGAGCCGTTGTTTCGAAAGGATCATTATTATTTATGACATCACAATTAAGTGGTAAAACAAGACCGTATTGTAGAACACAATTAGGTAATTAAAATTGAATGCTTACCTGAGTACATGAGATGAAATTTTATGATAACATTAACAGATTAAATGTAGCCAATTCATTATTTCTTTTCTTAATTTAATTTAATTAAAGTCAAAACTGTGTATTTAGTTAGTACACTAATGTTTTTGTTCAATAGCACCCTGACAAAAAACGCATAACATCCTTTTTTGTCATAGGTGAGACCAAAAACGAATAATTAATGACAATGATGAGATAAATATCTTCCTAACATGTACAGTTATGATTAACCACTATTTTCAAATAACTGTTATATCATAACCGCCTTTTACAATTGTAATCCTGGTGCTCGCAGTGTTAGGAATTTCTATTGAATTAAATCCATGATGTTTAAAATAAATTTCGAGTTTACACTCACTTAAAATTTAAGTACCGTTGAGATACAAATCTCTTGAAACCATTAAGAAATTCGTTCCATCTCAAATCTGATTAAAATTTGATATGTATCACTCTTGATGAAAATACAAACAAATACACATATTTAATGAATAGGATGAAATTTATTATTTTGAATTATATCACGATTGTTGTATCATTTTACAATATTCTTTGAAAATCAATGTTAATGATCTCTGTGATATTTGTGCTCAGTCTGATAAGCTGAGCTAATAGTAATTCAACTTTAATGCATAGTACAAGTTAAAGTATTCTGCTGTAGTGCAGTTATTCTGCTCAATAAGCAAACTCAGTCATTTAATCCCCATAAGCGCAGTGCTATGTTGAATTACATATTGTGTCCTTACTACATTTGTTCTTTCAAATTCTAAGGTCTACCGCTGCCAAATTGTCGTAGCAATTCAGTTTTTGTTTTGTGGTACATATAAATCAAACTATAAAATATCTTATGTTTCCTCCTCAAAATTTATGCCATAAAACGCAAAAATTGTTTATTTTTAGCACATCATTTCCGATGAGATTATAAGCTACCAACTTTTGTTTGCATGTTTATAATTTTGTATATCTTATTTTTATTCAACTTTAAGCACCTTGTATTTTTCTTCCAAATTCTAAATGTTACATAAATACTTTTTGGGTCTACTGTAAAACCACTTTCTGGACATTATGAAAGAAGTTAGTCTTTTTCATTATCATACATTCTTTAATCACTATTTTTCCAAAATTTTGCATGTATCACATTGGTACGATATAAAGCTAAATGGACTTTAACCCAAGTCCATTTCTAATAGAAAAAGAAATGTCTTTTAGAGTAGCAATATAGTGGCGTGAACCCAAGCACCATGCAGAAGACTGGTAGTTCTGTTTGACAAACATTTAATGAAGGACTTCTCTAACAAGCCAAAATTCCGTAAAATATGCAGATGTCTATCAACACCAATTCTTTGAAATTTCGGCACCAAAGCAATCTTTGAGTCCATTAAGATTATCGAGTTCTATTGAAGAAGATGCCAAACTCGATTGTTCTAGTGAAGAGCAATTTCAAAACCCAAGATTCTGGAAAAAATATGCAGCGGTTAAATGGCAAATATGTGGAAATTTTAGGGTAGTGCAGAATCTGCCTAATGAAGTATTGTTGCTTCCTCCTCCTCTTGAGCATGGCGTGAGCTTGAGTTAAATAAATTTCCTAGGCTCAGTGATACCAAAATTAAAGAAGGAATATTTGTAGGTCCTGATATAAGACAATTGATCGATCTCTCACCATTCTGGACATATTGATTGATGATCCCTTTTTTTTTAGAATGGAGTTAATGTAAAGTTAAAAGAATTTTTGGTTTGTTAACAAAGTAAAGCAAAATACTGAAATTACTCCAATAAAGTATCATCTTCGGTTACAAAATGTGATTTTTATAATTGTAAAGGCACATAATAAATTTCCAATAATTTAATAAAAATCTAGAATAAAATACAATTCCGTTGTAAAAAATGAATCACAAAATCTAATTTATTATCAAGATATTAACTAATTACATCCTGTTTAATTCTAAGAAATACTGATCGTACAAAAATCTAGACTAATCTTATAATCAAAGACCATTAAAAAAATTACATCCTGTCGCATGATAACTTATCAATCATTCGGAATTATTTGTTACAGATGGCAATAAACAATTTACGGTAACTTTACCATTGGAAGAGAAGGCCGTTTGGATGTGGATGATAACGTTCGCATTTTTTGTACCGCAAGTCGGCACCTTTATAAGATCCGTACGAATTTTACTGTACAAAGACTGGAGAAAACCGACAACTGCGCAATTCCTTGGGGTTTTTATTAGCGAAACTTGTTCTACAATAGGAACAGCAATTTTAGTTTTCGTCATTTTACCTTCTTTAGATGTCGTCAAGGGCATTATGCTTACGAATGCTTTTAGTTTCGTGCCGGCTGTTTTAAGTAAGTAGGTGACGTACATTGATCGATATGATTTATCATGATTTATTACGCATTTCTATCATAAAAATATAACTATCTTTAGATTATTATCGTTGTTTAGCAACAGAGTTTTAAATCCTTTTTATTTTTCATTTACTTTCTAGAATTTTTTAACATTAAATTTATTAATAAAATGACACATGATTAAAAAAAATATTTATCATGGTTCATTCATAAATTAAATGAATGAATTAAGAACATTATTAGATTGTTTTGTTGTAAATTGTTATCTGGATGGCAAAAAACAATGTTATAAAACCTATCAAGTATTAATTTTTTCAGGTTTTTCATCAAAACTTTACGATAAATACAAATCGAAACGTCGACCATCATATGATTTCACAAATAACGTTTCTGATCCGGATGTTTTCTATAGATTAGGATTAGATTTACTTTGTATCCTCATCCAAGGAACGGTATTTTTCATGTGGCCAATTGTAGAAGATGATCCAGTTCTTTGGTGTATTCCAGTAGCTGCTATTTTTATATCTGCTGGATGGTGGGAAAATTATAGTTATGATAGCGATAATGTAAAGAAAAATGAAGATTCTAGAGAAAAAGAAAGTATAATACGACAAATTCTTAAGGCTAACAGAAAATTCTCCAATAGCAGATATTGCGTGTACACTTTTGTTTCATTATGGAAATGTTTTATCTTTTTTATGATGATGGTTTTTACTGAGTACAGTTATGAAGGTGATGTAACTCATTTATTTGCCAATGATGTTTTTGGAGAACATAACATAACAATTCGTGAAGTTAAACCGCTTCTGATGAATCAATTATCGATTAATGAAGCAGTCTCAATTGGACCTGGAATATTAATAAAATCTGATGTAATGACTCCGGTTTGGCTGTTTATAATTTGCGTATGCTCAACTTATTTATGTTATATATTTGGAAAATTCTGTTGTAAAGTCTTTATTCAAGGATTATCGTACGCATTTCCTATAAATCTTGTCGTTCCTGTTACAATATCCGGACTTGTGGCAATGTGTGGAGTTCACAACGAAGATGAATGTTCCTTCACAGACACCATCCCACCATATTTATTTTTTGACTCACCACCTATTCATTACTTAAAAGATTTCGTCGGACAACAACACTCATGGATGTGGCTACTTTGGTTGTTATCGCAAGTATGGATCACCTTGCATATTTGGTCACCAAGAAGTGAACGTTTAGCAAAAACTGAGAGACTGTTTGTGCGACCAATGTATGAACCATTCGTCATAGATCAAGATTTAGCGATGAACAGACGTATTCTTGATCAACCATTGAAAGAAAGTAAGAGACAAGAAGAGTTTGATAGAAGACAAGCTCTATTGAATTTGGAAATGAATAGGAGTGGGAGAAGAATGGTGCCGGTTGATGTGGAGGAAGATAGTATTTCGAGGATATATGCATGTGGAACCATGTGGCATGAAACGAAAGATGAGATGATGGAGTTCTTAAAATCAGTTATAAGATTAGATGAGGATCAATGCGCTAGAAGAATTATTAAGTCATATTTAGATTATCCAGTTCCGGATTATTACGAATTAGAAAGTGAGAATCAATTAATAGTTTTATGGAGTGGATGTGTGGTGTAAGTTGTTTACTAATTTATGTCTGTTTTTTTTCTCTTCGTGCTAATTTCCAGCTTTCATTTTGCTAAAATGACGTTTTTGTGCAAACAGATATAATATTGAAGCAGAAAACTAAACTTTTAAACGTGTAAAATATGGTCATTATCAACTTACACCCACGCAAACCAACCAATTGGTCTAATTATTATATTTAAAAAACACATTTTAAATGATTTTTCTTATAGCTCACGTATTTTTTGACGATGCTTTCGTAAGAGTAACTCAAGATGACCCAGACCCACAAATTAATTCATATGTGAAAGATTTAATAAATGCCGTTGATGATGCAGCATCAAAGGTTCACGAAATTAATATTAGAGTAAGACCGCCGGTACGATCAGTAACACCATACGGTGGAAGATTGGTGTGGACGCTTCCAGGAAGAACTAAATTAATCGCCCATTTAAAAGACAAGAAGAAAATTAGAGCTAAAAAACGATGGTCTCAAGTTATGTACATGTATTACCTTCTTGGGCACAAGTACTTAAAATTATGATGGTTAAATTTTTTATGATTGTTTCAAATATTTTGTTTTAGATTGATGGAGCGTGATGATTGGGATGAACACAAAAAAACTTTACGTTCAAACAACACTTTTATTTTAGCTTTAGACGGTGATATCGATTTTCAACCAAAAGCGGTTCGTCTTTTAGTCGATTTGATGAAAAAAGATATGAACGTAGGAGCAGCTTGTGGGAGAATTCATCCCATTGGGAGTGGTCCTATGGTGTGGTATCAAATGTTCGAATATGCTATCGGGCATTGGATGCAAAAAGCTACGGAGCATGTTATAGGATGCGTTCTTTGTAGCCCGGGTTGTTTTTCGTTGTTCAGAGGAAGCGCTTTGATGGATGCCAGTGTTATGCGAAGATACGCGGTGCAATCTTCCGAAGCGTTACATTACGTTCAATTCGATCAGGGTGAAGATAGATGGTTATGCACATTGTTGCTTCAGCGTGGATATAGAGTTGAGTACTCAGCTGCTTCGGATGCTTATACACATTGTCCTGAAGGATTTAATGAATTTTTCAATCAACGCAGAAGATGGATGCCTTCAACGACGGCAAATATTTTTGATTTGTTATTAAGTTCTGACAAAACTATTAAAGTAAATAATAATATATCGAGATTATATATTGGCTATCAGGTAATTATTTTATTATTTTGTATATGTATGTTATAATAATATAAATATTATTTTCTAGTTTGTCCTTATGATTGGAACAATTCTTGGACCGGGAACAATTTTCTTGATGTTGGTTGGTGCTTTCGTAGCTGCTTTTCAATTAGATCAATGGTCGAGCTTTATGTGGAACGTCGTTCCAATTATGATCTTCGTGATAATTTGTTCGATATTTACAAAAGATACCATTCAATTATTTGTCGCTGGCATATTAAGTGGAATTTATAGTCTAATTATGATGGCTGTACTTGTGGGTGTTATACTGCAAATAAACAGCGATGGTTTTCTTGCGCCATCCTCATTATTCTTCTTTTGCGTTGCTGGAGAAATGATAATAGCAGCGCTGCTACATCCAAAAGAATTTAATTGTTTAAAATATGGCGTGGTTTATTATGTAACTGTACCTTGCATGTATATGATATTGGTTATTTATTCAGTTTTTAATATGAACAATGTATCATGGGGTACTCGTGAAGTAACGGTTGCGCCGCAAGCTCAAGGGGCCCCACCTCCAAATCCTCAACCAGCTAAAAACGATAATAAGAGTACAAGTAAAGTCACGAATTTGTTAGGATCAAAGAACGACGATACAAAAGGAGGATTTGAATTTTCTTTGGGTAATATTTTTAAATGTTTATTCTTCACCACTCCGGATAACGCGGGAAATGAACAATTAAAAACGATTTTGGATAAACTTAACAGCATGCAAGAACCAAATACGATTGAAAAGAAAGAAGAAATTTACGACAAACCCCCGTCTATTGAATCGATTGAAAACTTCGAAGGTAGTTTTGTCGATACAAGCGTTGACGAGAACTTGGAAGGTAGTTGGATGTATGATGAAAATTTCAAACGGGGGTTTGTAGAGGTGCTTGCACACAATGAAGTTGAATTTTGGGAAGGTATATTGGAAAAGTATCTTCATCCCGTTGACGATTCCGAAGAAAAGAAACGTATTGCCGCCGACTTAAAAGCGTTAAGGGATAAAATGGTTTTAGCATTTTTCATGTTAAATGCTATATTTGTATTAATCGTGTTTTTATTGACTTTGAAAAAGGATTATATTAACGTTAAATGGCCATTGGAAGTTAAAGCTAATTTTACTTATTTGAATGATGCAAACGAGGTAATGATTAATAATGTATAGTAAAGTTTATTTCAATGTAAACCATTCACCCAGTTATATTCCTTCCAGTTTAATGAATAAAATTCAGTCAGTTTCATAGTAATATCTAGCTTAACTCATTAACTGTTTTATTATAATATAATTTTTTATTGTAGATTAGAATATACAAGGACTATTTAAAATTAGAACCGATTGGTGGTGTTTTTCTGATAGCTTTTGCATCTCTACTATTTATCCAATTTATCGCTATGTTAATTCATAGATTAAAAACGTTTGCTCAAATCGTTGCTAACACAAATATAAGATTATTTGACAGATCGGTTGATAATTTAACGGAAGAAGAAGTCGTTGCGATGAATCCAGTTGAGTATATCAAAAAATTACAAAAATTAAAAGGTGCTGATGACAGTGATGATGAAGATGATGCGTTTATGTTCGTTGCTCCAGAACGGAGGCCGACTGTTTTTCGATTACAAAAAAGTGCTCTTAAACAGCAACAACCAATAAATGATTTGGAGGAAGCGTTTACAAAAAGAACAGAATTAATTGATAGTAAGTTTTTAATGATAATTAAATGAAAGGTGTCTGAATATGATTTTTTTTAGATTACAAAGGACCATTACCTAGAAAAACTGTTGAAGTTATCGCGGATCGAAGAAGAACTATAATGGAAAAAAGAAAATCTGTTTATATACAACAACCTTCTGTAACGCTTAAAGATGGTGGCCATATGAATAGAGGATTTGTTAATGATGAATTCACCTCGTTCGCTTGATACTTTGTTGCGTGTTTGGTGCGTCTCGTAATAACACAAAATTTATTTATTTGAATACATACTGCACCTAATTATGAAAAAATGATACAAGAATCGTTTTTTTTTGTTTTCATTTACAATGTAGCATATTTTCTTAATCAGTAGGCAGATATATTTATTGTTCGAGTGTATTATCTATATCTATCAATAGGTATTTATCAAAGTAAATATTTCCAAGGAATTGCGGCGGTAATCTAAGTGAAATCTAAGGTCTGTTCAGTTTGTACTTCAAAGATAACATCAAAAAAATTGTCGATGATTGTTATAGTATTAAGTTTATCATTTATATTTTATTGGTAATTATCCTGTATTATAAAGCCCTTAAATAAAATTTTTAATAACAAGTTTAATACAATAATTTGTGTTAATCTTAATTTTTTAGATGATTTTTGAAAAACCCCTTTGTTTCGAATATACAGGGCGAACAAAATTTGCGACAGTAACAACATTTTATTATCAAAAAGTACATGTAAAGTTGCTCAATCTACAATAAATGTTCGAAATGACTTCCTCCAACCTGAATTCAAGATTCAATGTTCTCGTCATTGACTGTCGAACTCTTTCAAACACAACAGCAACCAAACTGAAATGTGGTGGTGCACCATCGTGCATAAACCACATTGCAATTCTTATCGCGCATCCTCCAGAAACTCAGGCAGCGTTTCTGCCAAAAAGTTGCGATACACCACGCCAGCAAATCTTCCTGGTAGAAATACTGGTCCAATTAGATAATCATCACCTATTCCAACACAAACATTCTTTGTTTATTATGAAAATTCTTTATTGTATTTCTTGAGAAACTGGCTTCATCGGTAAAAAGAATCTGTGTCGGGAATGGAAGGATGCGAACTAATGTTTGCAATATCCATTGACATAATGGATGATGAGGAAAATCCATTATGGATGGAGGAAAATCAGCAGATAGTAGTGCTTGAAGGCGTTGAATGGATACAACAAATTGTCCTCACGAAAAGTGGTTGTTTAGAAATCAGCTCTCTCATGTTGTAAAGTAATGCAAATAAATTTCAACATGTGGTGTGATAAGAAAGCGATTGCATATTAATTTAAGCTGATATTATGAATGTTTGGCAATGGGGTACCTCTAGCACAATAAGTTTTGATAGTTCGCAATACTTTGCAATGACTTTTTGTAGAAATAAAGTTACAAAAGATGTCTAAACATTTTTTCAGGTTCATGGTAAGAATTTGCATTGAATATCAGAATCCTAAATTGTATAAAGCATAATACCTCTGTAAAAAGGCACATATAGTGGAGAGCATTCAAAAGATCTTGCAATAATGAAAATCGGTTTTTTGATAAACTTGTTTATTGTCTATTTATTTATTTGAAACAAATATTTCTTTCTTAATATTTCTAGATTAGTGAAACAACACGTGACTTTATCTCAATTAGGAATCCTACTTACTCAAAAATTAAGCTAAAATTAATCATCCTGTCAATCAGTGCTAGATAGGTAATATAAAAATAATTACTTACAGGAGCAGATAATTGTCTAATTTTCAAGAGTTTAAGCCGAACAATAAATCCCGTTTCAAACTATAATTAATCTAATCTCTCTAATTTTTTTAAAGTTTTATTCTATTCAAAACTAACACTAATAAACTCGTCGAATCGAAATCATTGCAGTATTAGTAAATCCCTTTAATCAGTTATGATTGTTTATTAAAACTTACTTTACCTACTACGTTCATCTATTAAGAAGAGATCAATTTTCATAACTCATAAAATGAACGAAGAACAGATTCCTTTGATACGAGAGTAAGTTGCAAATATTAAAATATGTGTATTATTAAGGTTTTAACAAAAATTATAAAATTTTAAGAGTTGAAGAGCAACATAAATGGGATATATTTGAAGATCCTCCCGTAAATAAAGCAACCGGCTCTTCGGTTGAAACAAAATATGTTAATTTCGCGGAAAAATTAGGAAAATTTTGTACGTACATCGTAGTGTTTTTGGTGGTTCTTGGCGGCGCAGTTATATCGAAAGGATGTTTGTTATTTATGACATCGCAACTAAACATTAAAGAAATGCCGTATTGCAACGAAAAGCTGGGTAACAATTAAACACTCCTAAACATAAACTTGTATTTACTTTTATTTTCTAATTATAGACAGAACTAAAAACTTTTCGGTGGAAGTTCCTGAAGAAGAAAGATTAGTATGGGTGTGGATGTTAATTTTTGCATTTTTCGTTCCACAACTTGGAACTTTTATACGATCGTTGAGAATCATGCTATATAAGTCTTGGAAAATACCGTACTTATCACAATTTTTATCGGTTTTCATCAGTGAAACATGCTCAACAATTGGAAATGCGATTCTTGTGTTTGTAGTCTTACCGAAATTGGACGTACTAAAAGGAATTATGTTAACAAACGCATTTTGTTTTATTCCAGCAGTTCTCAGTAAGTACACAATGCAAAATTAAAAAATTAATTGCACGCGTCGTGATTGTTTCGTACGCAACACAACTACGTTTTTGACTTACGTTTGAAGTGACCAATTGTGAGATTAGCGATGATTTTTTCTTTATTCAAGTTCAAGTACTTCAAAACTATCAGGCGATTTCAATTGGTTTTGATGATATGACTTTTTTAAAGACGTTTTCTTCAAAAAGTTGTTTTAGGGACTTTTGGCTATAACGGATAATCCCGTTTCAAATCTGCTTGTAGATACTATATTAGAAAAAAATCCATCAAATATCTATGTGGCTAACATTATAAATTTGAATTGTTTCAGTTGTTGCATCAAAATTTTTGTTGGCTTACGAAGAAAATTACGTCATTAATAGTTACAGGAATGATTTAAAAAGTGCTGATGGTACGCAAAAATTAGCGTTGGATCTGCTCAGTGTTGTTATTCAAATATCATCTTTTTTTGTATTTCCGTTAATTAGTGATGATTCCGAAGTTAAGCTAATTCCTTTGGTGGGAATATTTATTTCGATAGGATGGTGGGAAAATTTTACTATGGATTATAAGAATTTGCGGAGGGGTTGGTTGAGGAATTTGGTAAAAGCCAATAAAAAATTCAGCAATAGTCGTTATTTTACTTACTCAATAGTATCAATTTATAAGTGTGCTTTGTTTCTTTTGTGTGCTGTATTGATAGAAAAAAATCATGGAAATGGTGCCGCAGCAATGTTTGACAATTTTATTAACGCATTTCATTCTCATAACATCACCGTGAAAGAAGTAAGATTTTTTATTTCTGCATATACAATCGTATTATTATCACCATTATTATTTATAGATAACTCCAATCGATGTATTGAAAGACCTTTACTTAGAAGATGCAATATCCCCCAGCATGTCAACAAAAATTTTAAGCGATGTCATGACTCCGGTTTGGGTTTTCTTAATTTTCATTGGCTCAACATATATTTGCTACGTTTTTGGAAAATTCGCATGTAAAACATACATTCAAGGTTTTGGACTTGCCTTCCCTATTAATCTTGCTGTCCCTGTTACAATAACTGGATTGATAACTATATGCGGTCTTTACATAAGTGATGATTGCGCATTTAGCAATAGTATTCCTCCGTATCTTTTTTTTAACTTACCACCACTTTATAACTTGGGCGATTTCCTTGCTAACGAATTCAGTTGGATTTGGATACTTTGGTTGTTTTCGCAAGTTTGGATAACTGCTCATCTTTGGACTCCCAAAGCAGAAAGACTTGCAAAAACTGAAAGATTATACGTCAGACCTATGTATGAACCGTTTTTAATAGACCAAGATGTAGCGATGAATAGAAGACGATTAGATGAGTTACCAAGAGAAGCTTTCACTCCAGGCGAAGTTTTGGACGCTCAGATCTTGGAATATTTATCAAAATCTAAAGATCCAAGCAATATAGTTCCGATATTAGAAGAGGATAGTATCACAAGGATTTATGGATGTGGAACTATGTGGCATGAAACTAAAGAGGAAATGATAACATTCTTAAAATCGATTATTAGAATGGACGAAGATCAATGCGCTAGAAGAATTGTAAAAAATTATTTACAGATTGAGATGCCAGATTATTATGAGTTTGAAAGTATGTTTTTATTTTTTTTTAAAATGAACTATATTAATTTATTATTTTATGCAGCGCACATTTTCTTTGACGATGCATTTGTAAGAAAATCACAAGACGACACAGATCCCAAATTGAATCGATTCGTAAAGGATTTAATCGAAGCTGTAGATGAAGCAACATCGATTGTACATGAGGTTCATATGAAAGTAAAGCCTCCTGTAAAATATGTTACACCTTACGGTGGAAGATTAGTGTGGACTTTACCAGGAAAAACCAAACTTATTGCTCATTTAAAAGATAAAAAGAAAATTAGACCTAAAAAAAGATGGTCACAAGTTATGTACATGTATTACATTCTAGGACACATGTAAGAATTCTAAATATAATAGTCTTATGTTCTTCATATTAATCTTTTATAGGATTGTTGAACGTGATGATATTGATGAATGCAAAAAAGCGTTAAGAGCTCACAATACTTACATATTAGCCTTAGATGGTGATATTGATTTCCAACCAAAAGCGGTAACTTTACTTGTGGATCTAATGAAAAAGGATGAATCATTAGGGGCTGCTTGCGGAAGAATTCATCCAATCGGAAACGGAATTATGGCATGGTATCAAATGTTTGAATATGCGATTGGTCATTGGCTTCAAAAAGCTACAGAACACGTTATTGGATGTGTACTTTGCAGCCCCGGTTGTTTTACTTTGTTTAGAGGAGGTGCTTTAATGGATGTAAGTGTAATGAGGAAATATGCAACAACATCTTCGGAAGCTTTACATTACGTGCAGTTTGATCAAGGTTTGTATTTTACTTGCTTAGGTTTATTTAGTGAAGGGTTGTGATAAAAAACAATTATATGTATATGATAAATTTACAGGTGAAGACAGATGGTTATCAACACTTTTATTACAAAGAGGATATCGTGTTGAATATTCAGCTGCATCAGATGCTTATACTCATTGTCCTGAGGGTTTCAACGAGTTCTTTAATCAACGTCGTAGATGGGTTCCATCAACCACTGCTAATATTCTTGATTTATTAATTAATTCTGATAGAACAGTGAAAGTTAACAATAACATCTCAAAATTATACATTGCTTACCAGGTACGATTTGGTATTTTTACGTTTCGTTAATTTTGTTAATAAAAAAAATATTTTTAGTCATTTTTGATGGTTGGAACAATTTTGGGACCAGGAACGATCTTTGTGATGTTAATAGGAGCGTTTGTAGCCGCATTTCAAATGGATCAATGGACGAGTTTTATATGGAATAGTATTCCCATTATGATATTTGTGATAACATGCACTTTTTACCAAAAGGACAAAACTCAGTTATTTATAGCGGGAATATTAAGCGGTGTTTATTGTCTAGTAATGATGGCGGTGTTGGTTGGAATAGTTCTCCAGATAAAAGACGACGGCTTTCTTGCTCCTTCATCGTTATTCTTTTTCTGCGTAGCTGGCCAAATGATTTCGGTTGCGATGCTACATCCAAAAGAATTTAATTGTTTAAAATTCGGCTTGGTTTATTATGTAACTGTACCTTGCATGTACATGATACTTATCATATACTCAGTTTTTAATATGAACAATGTATCATGGGGAACAAGAGAAGTAACGGTAGAATCATCCGCTGAACAAATCAAAAAGAAAGAAAAGAATGGCGCGAAAGGTGCAATAATTAATTTTCTGGATAACATTTCGAAAAAGCTCTTTGCTGAAAAAGAACTCGCCGAAAAAAGTAAACTTGACGCTGTATTAGATAAACTGGAGATGATAGAAAAAGGGAAGGAGCCAGAACCCGAACAAAATATTCAGGAAAGTGTTGAGAATGAAACTGCACCAAAATCTCCTTTGATTAAGAATTCTAAACATGTGCAACTTTTCGGTTCGGTGCCAGAACATAGCTGGACCAGAGATAATTGTTTAAAATATTCAGCGGCTTCTCGTTTACCAGAAAATGAACTGTTATTTTGGGAAAATCTCCTTCGTAAGTATTTGGAACCAATAGACGACAGCAAAGATAAAGCGAGAATAGCAGAAGACTTAAAGGATCTTCGCGATAAAGTCGTAATGTCTTTCTTTATGATAAATGCTATATTTGTGTTAGTTATATTTTTATTAACCGTAAAGAAAGACGACATTCATCTTAATTGGCCTTTCAATGCAAAATCAAATTTTACTTACAATACCGGCGAAAATGAGGTAAATATTAATTATTGATAACACTTAAAATTATTATACATTGTACATTTTCAGATTATAATTAACAAAAAATACCTTGAATTAGAACCGGTTGGAATTGTATTCTTAGCCATGTTCTTCCTCGTACTAATCGTTCAATATATTGCAATGTTAATTCATAGATTTGGTACCTTTTCACAAATTATGGCAAACACCACATTAGATTTTAATATCTTTACCAAATCGGTAAGTAATATAGAAAGTTATTTTAAATTGAGATTATGGTAACTAATTTCTAGACTGTCAAAATGAGCCAAAGCGATATTATGAAAATGAATCCAGTGAAATTCGTAAAAAAATTGCAATCAGTTAAAGACGTGGACGATGACGAAAATGAAGAATTCATTGGACCGTCTTATAGTCAAGCCGCTGCAATAAATAGGTTACAGAAAGCCAAAAAAGGTGGTGATAGAGTTAGTAATGATCTTGAGGAAAACTTTAGGCGACGAACAGAAATAAGAAGTAACTTATTTATTTAGCATGGTTTTATTTACTTATTTGATTATTTTTTTAGATTTTTCAAAGTCCTCTGTGGCAAAACTAGACACCAGCAAAATTAGTACTGTGTCAAATCTTAATTCAAACATACGTAGCAAAAGTATACTTAAAACCAGCAGAACTTACGCAAATTCTTGACGATTCGTGACGTAGTTGTATTAAATGTAATAAATAATTTATTAATTTACAATTAAGTTTAATTTTAAATAAAGTGTTTATTTTAAAATCATATAAATTTGTTTAATTTATTTGTAATAAAATATTTTCTGCATTATATGTGAAAATTTGTTTGTTTGAGTTGGTTGCTCATTTTAGTTGCCACTTCATACAATCATCGTGTGGTGTTGGGTCGTCATGGACATCAATTGCACTATCCGAAAAATCAAGATTTTTCTGCTTAAAGTCATGATGTTGCATTAGCAGAAAGTAATATTAAAAAGCAGAGTGTCAGAAAAGTTCGTATATGTTCATATCTGCAGAGTGGAATCACTGTGCCATTCATCGAGAAGCATTGGTTACCCAAAGAATTCCTGTGAATGTGCAGCATGCAAAGAACATTGTGCATAAAAATGGAAAATGCAAACTTTTAATGCATCATGGCTTACGAAAGATGAAGTACTAGAGCGATTTTGGAAGCAACCCAATTACGAGAAGATGTTCTTAATGGAGATCCATGTTTAGTTTTGAAAAGATATCTCCACAAAATGTATGCCATTTAATAGTCTTAATGATTTGAACATAATATTATAAGGAGGAAATATAAATTGTTTCCAGGTTTAATACAAAATTGAAGTAACTGAAATTTCTGCGTTTTTAGAAATACTTATTATTATAAATACTAATTATGAGCCGTTTACAAAATTTTCAGGCTCTCAGAAAAAACTTTCCTCTTCGTAATAAAAGTAAGGCATGAATACGGAATCCGTTTATTATAAAAGAATACCAAAAGAAACTAAAACAAACAATACTGCTTTAAGTGAAAAATAAGTCACAAAATTGACTTCTTAATGTGTATGCCGTAATTAAGTTCCAAATTGCTCATAACTTGATGATTTAGGGCTTTAGACCGAAACTATTGCTTCATCAGTCATTATCATTTTTGATCTAATAAAATATTTTTAGAAATTATGAAATAAAATTGAGAGTACTCGGCGTCCTTTGTCGTAGATCATGATACCTACGCGTGTTACTGTTTTATTTAAAATACGTTTACATAACAAAAAACGTTTGATCATTTAAGCTGTTCTAACACCACTTGTCTTCTTATCATTATTTTTCAGGCGTAATTTATTAATAAATAGTTCAAGGTGTTTATACAGATCAAGATTACCAGTTAGAATATTAGGGTATTGATTGATATACTTTTATTACTTTAGAATCGGATTTTATCAATTATTGATAGGATATATAAGTACAGAAATGTTATAGTGGTAGACAAATTGCGATTGGCTTTCTTGTTAGAAGATGACTTATCATTTTCATTCTTCAAATCAAGCGTAAGTGGGAACAATATTCTAACATAAAATAAATCTTTAAACAATATATCTTTTCGCAGTGGTCGAAATGATGATAAATGGGATGTATTTGAGGATCCCTTAGAAATATTGGATACCGATTCAGATCAAGGAAATGATAAATGGAAAGGGGTCCAAAAAGTTACCAAACTTTTGATATGTATCATTACGTTTTTTGTAGTTTTAATTGGCTGTGTAATATGTAAAGCAAGTTTACTTTTTGTAACAGCCCATCTTAATCGTAAACCAAAACTATATTGCCACGAAAATGGTAGTGGTATTTTTTTTTTTTTTAATTTATTTAATTTGATCCTTTTAATAATGTAGTAGCTGATGGTGAATTAGGTGAATTTGTTATTACACTCTCAGAAGAAGAGGTTGTAACCTGGATGTGGATTCTTGTTTTTATTTATTTTGTACCTCAATTGGCCACGTTTTTAAGATCGTCAAGAATTTTATTATTTAAAAAATGCCTGGTATGTTGGAATTTGTCTCCGTTTTCTTGGGCGAATCTTCATCAACTATCGGCAATTCGATTTTGGTATTTTACGTTTTACCTAGAATGGATTTTATTAGAGGATGCCTTATTATGAATTGTTTATGTTTAATACCAGCAATGCTATGTAAGTTTTTTTTCTATTTATATAACTCAGAATATCAAATGATTGATGTAACATTGTTCAATTTAAATTGCTTTCTTAATTAATCCATCTCATTACAGCACTTTGGTCAAAGTATACCGATAAAGAGGTAAACTCAAAATTGATTTGCTTAGATTCTTCTTGTGTTGCGATACAAATAATAGGAATAATATTGTTAACTGTTTTCTACGATGGACAAGATGTGTGGTATCTCCCACTATCCGTCATTTTTATATCATTTGGGTGGTGGGAAAATTATTTCAGACACAAAACGATTTATAAAACTAGTGTTTTTAACGATGTGGTTGTATCAAGTAAAACATTTCCAAACAGTCGATATTTTACTTACAGTATTGTTTCGTTATGGAAATGTATATTATTTTTTGGAATGATGTGTTTTATAGAGTGGATAATGCATGGGAAAGTAAACCACTTGTTTTTATTTTTCCAAAATGCTTTTGATGACTACAATATTGTTATTCAAAATGTATGAATTTTTAAGGAAAAAAAATCATTCAACAGTAATGTGCTTAACGAAAATCTCATACTCAATACCCACCTATATATTAGACTTCATTTCAGATTTTTTTAGATATTTGTAATTATTGTTCAGAAATATGCTTCTCTTTGACGCGAAAAAGTTGACATTTAGTATCACCCATTAGCATTTATGGAGCTTCATGCAAACAGCTACGAGCTATTAGAAGACTTTATCTCCCTCAAGCTTCGTTTGATGAATTGAACAATAGATTCATCAAGGTTTTATTAAATCCCATTTTCGGCGAATCAGGTTGTTTTACGGATTATGCAACATTTACAAATTTTAATTTTCGTGATTCCTATCCGCAATTTTGTGGTGCTCACAATCGATTTTGATGATTACGTAAAAGAGTCTGCGTTTAGGTAGTAGGGAACATTTGCTTGGGTTGGGTTGAGCAATGTGGTACTAATTAGTTGATCTGCTAGATTGCTGGACTTACCAAACCTCGATTTATTCAAATGACATTTGAAAGCAAGTTTAGGCCTTTCAGTATATCACTTTCTTTTTTCTTGATTCCAATATCTCCTGCTGAATACTAACATCTTTCATTGTTAGCAAACAATAGTATCAAAACTTAATATTTGTAGTAGATTTCAATATATCATACGCTTAAACCTGTTCAATTATTCCGGATGGCTACACTTCCACATCTTTTAGTGACTGGAGCAAAGGTTAAGGGAGGCGAGGGCCTAACATGGGATGTAGAGACGTAGAAGAAGAAGAAAAGATCGATGTCATCGGTAACTTAGAAAGGAAGTATGCTACCATGAAAAAAACTTTGGAGATATGAAAGGGAATAGCTGAATGATAAGCAGAAAAGAAAGAGTTAAGTTTAATCAGACTGGAAATGTTGGCAAAATTATTGAGAAATAAGTGAAGGGATCATAACAAGCAATTTTTGATCAATGACAGTTCAGCAAACCTCGAAAAGTATTCTTCACATTCATCATATTTCGTTTTTAAAGTTTCTCCTTAGCTCTTAATCGCTCCGAATACTTTGTAATTTGTTCCAAATTACTTCTGATCGGTTCCAATGATTTTCACTTGCTCATTTTCAAACGATGTTGAATGATTATCAGTTGCATATCTAAATGTTGGCTCCCAACATGCAACGTTAAATAATTATGTCTCTTTGTTATATTATTATAATGTTCTACATTTCTAGAAAAAATAAACGGAATTCAATTTTCGTTTAGCACACTACTCTTGGATAACTTTGTACAATAACAAAATAAAATAATTGATGATTTTTTAGATAAACGGAAATGTTACTAACACAACATCTAATATTACACTTACTAACAATTTAACACCAATTTGGATTTTAATATTAAGTGTTGTTACTACTTATTTAACATATATTTTTGGAAAATTTGCGTGTTAAATTAATATTCAGCGAATATCTTATGCGATTCCATTACATTTATCTGGAGTAGTAACAACACTAGGATTTTTGATACTCTCTTTAGAAAACAACAACAACATTAAGTGTGATTCCCTACAAACATTTCCTTCATATTTATTTTTGAATAACCCAAATGTTTTCGAAATAGAAGATATTTGGTTAATATTTATGGGATTATTTTTATTAGGGTCATACATTATGACAACTTGTCATATATACATACCACAAAATAAAGTGTTAGCGTCCACTGAAAAATTATACGTTAGACCGTATTACGATCCTTTTCTAATTGATCAAGATTTAGCAATGAATAGAAGGCTTTATAATAAGTTTCTTGATATCGAAAACGTTTCAAATAGTAAAGAAAATGTAGTACCTATGTTGTATGTTTGCGGAACTATGTGGCACGAAACTAAAGATGAAATGTTAACGTTCCTTAAATCGATTATAATTCTTGATGAACACCATTGCTTAACCCGAATTGGAAATTATTTTAATAAATCTATAAATTATTATAGATTAGAAAGTAAGAGTTAACTGCTTGATTAGTTTCTTTTTCAAATTTGAATTGGAAATTTTAGGTCACATTGTTTTTGATGATGCTTTCACAAAAACATCACAAAGAAATCAAGAAGCACAAATGAACGATTTTGTGAAAGAGTTAATAAATAGCGTGGATAATGTGGCTTCTTTAGTTTATAATAATGATATTAAGCTAAAAGATCCAGTTAAATACGTTACTCCTTATGGGGGTAAATTGGAATGGATTTTACCCGGAAAAACGAAATTAGTTGTTCATTTAAAAGATAATAATAAAGTAAGATCGAGGAAAAGGTGGTCACAAGTTATGTATATGTATTACATATTAGGTCATCGGTAAATATTGTATTAACAAACTTTAATTTAAAATTTAATGTTCGTTTTAGTATTATAGAAAGAAATGATTTAAACAACACTCAAAAAGAATTAGAAGCGGAGAATACTTATATTTTATCGGTTGACGGTGATATACATTTCAGGCCAAAAGGTGTTGAAATGTTATTGGAACAAATGAAACGGGATAAAACATTAGGTGCGGCTTGTGGGCGAGTTCACCCAGTTGGAAAAGGAATTTTTGCTTGGTATCAAAAATTTGAATATGCAATTAGTTATTGGCTGTATAAAGCATCTGAAAATATAACCGGCTGCGTTCTTTGTTGCCCCGGATGTTTTACAATCTACAGAGGGAGCGCTATCATGTCAATCTTAAAAAAACTGAAAATCAGATCTAGTAAAGCTGTTCATTTTATGAAGTTCGATCATGGTGAGAAACTAATTAAATGTGCGATAAATATAAAACAATTATATATTAGGTGAAGATAGATGGATATCGGTGTTATTAGCATTATGCGGATATAAAGTTGGATATGTTGCATCTGCTGATGCATGCACGAATTGTCCAGAAAGTTTTGGAGAACTTTACAATCAACGAAGAAGGTGGATTCCTTCTACAACAGCTAACATGTTGGACTTATTATCTCGAACAAAATTAGTAACGAAAATCAACGAAAATGTGTCTATTTTATTCATGATTTATCAGTACATATTTAACATTATAACTCTTCTAACACCATCGTTGATATTTTGGATCGTGGTTAACATGAACAAACACTTGTTTAACATCAGCCTCTCTTTGAGTTTAATAATAAACTTGATTCTAGTTTTGATATACATCGCAGTTTGCGCATATGTAAAAAGTGAAAAAGTTCAGGTTTGTATTATTAGATAATAATGGTGACTATTTGAGATTAAAATGATCTGGAGACTTAGCTCGCCAAGAGATAAGTTGTTAAGTAGAAATCTCAAGTAAAAATCTACCTATAAAGTTATTAAAATATAAAAAACTAATTGAACCTAATTTTTTTAAGATACAACTTGCTATTATTTTGTGTGGAATTTATTCACCATTAATGTGCGCATACTTTGTCAATGGGTTGTTTGAGTTATTGAGTATCGGATTTACAACTCCATGGACACTTTTCTTCTTTATCTTCCTAATTCAAATATTGATAATAACATTATGTCATCCACAAGAAATCTACTACTTGAAATATTTACCTATTTATTACATAATGATTCCGACGATGCTCATAATTTTATATATATACTCCGTATTTAATATGCACAAAGTATCGTGGGGAACGCGAGAAGTAAATAAAGAAACAATACTTGAAGATGTATCGGAAAAATCTTGGTTCGATGATCACGATTTAAAATATGGAGATTTAGGAAGTCTCTCAGACGAAGAAAATTTATTTTGGACTCAAATTCTTGAGAAATATCTTTATCCACTCGATAATACTAAAGATAAAGATAGAATCATAGATGATTTGAAAAATCTTCAAGAAAATGTTATTAGTACTCTTTTCATTGTAAATAGTATGTTTATATCGGTGGTGTTTCTATTGACATCACAAAATATAACCATACCATGGCCATTTAAATTTATCTCAAACGGGGAAAGCTACGAATTAGAACTTATTAATACTATTCTTGTAGTTTTTACGCTGTTACTTTTCACGATTCAAATAATTGCATTTTTTATCCATCGTTTTGGAACCTTCGCTCAAATTATGAGTAACACAAAATTAACACTATGCAAAGTAAGCGAATTAAATAATAAATAACAAATATATTTTGATCTTTATTATTTTCAGGATAATACGCAAACAGATCCAGTCAAATTAACGAAAAAATTCTTTCAAAAACATAATCATTCCCACAGAAAAAATAATGGACAAACAAATTATGCAAATAGTGTTTATACAGATCTGGAGGATGCAATTAATAACAGCAATAATAATATAAATTGTAATGGAATGAATAGTAGAAACGATCACGTAAATTTTGGGTTCATCGAAAACGTTTGATTAAAAATACAAATTCTATAAGTTCGTTGTGATATAATAAGAGAAGAGGATAAAATTTGTTATTCGAATTATTATAAATAATAATATTATTGTATTAATAAAAATAAATATGAACATTATAAACACATTTAGTTAAAATGATTAAAACACAAGCTAAAACTGTACACGGAAACAATAAGAAGACATTTGAATTTACATTAATGAAAATTTCTTCTTCAGTTCTTTTCATACAGTTATCATTGGAAGCTTATTTTGTAAGCATGTCTTACAAGTCCTACAAGTTGGTAGTCTTAATAAAAAGTAACATTAATCATTGCTATCTTGGAATGTCTATAAGTGACGACCAGTATTTTCAAATTGCTGGTATGTCGTTTTCTTTTGATTCTCATCATTTCTGGAGATCCAGACTCATAACCGCCAGACGATAGAATTTTTACATAACTATTTTGGATAATAAGGTGAACATGTTAGTCATCATGTTGGCTCTCGGACCTGGCAAAGTACCTAATCTTATCTCAAGTATAACAAGCCTGGGGTCCAGAAATACAAGTAAATTAAAAACAACTTCACGACAACTGAAAGAATCATTACAGACACATAAAACACAAGTACCCAAAAATTCTTAAAGAATCTGCACCTCACAGCTGGTAAAAATAACTCTATTTGAAACCACATAATCCACAAATATGGCTATAAGGAAGAAAGACGGCAAGAAACCAACTAGAAAAAGTATTAAATATCTTTGCTGAACATTAACAAAATATATTTATTCCAAATACTAAAATAGCAATTGCTCATAACCAATCATAAAATTATCTTCCAATCAAAAGAGAGAATATTTTCGAAATCAAGAACATTATTTATTGATTAAGACCAAAAAATGACCAAAATCAGCATAATACAGAAGCAAATTCTAGATGAACCTCATACGTAAATCCTTTACATCCTCAATGCTGTGGTAAAAGGTAACTCTGGGATATTGTACCGAGGAAGAAGTTAATACCAAATCATTTGAGAGCAGCATGGCACTATGGAAAAGATAGATGGTTAAAAGAACTATAATAGATAGCTTGCAATATAAAAACTACATCATTGCTGTTTTCTTGGATGTTTCTCAATGATGTTTTCTCAAGTCTGTGATAAGATGTGGCATGACGATCTCGTAACAAAAATAGAAATGGTATTCTGCATCTTCAGAGTTAATGATGTCCCTAGTCCCTTAAAGTTTCATATTAGATTTAATTACATCGTCATAATATCATTTTCTGAGATTGTTTTAGATTATCCTAAACGATTTATTTAATTAAGGGTTAATGTTTGATAATGTTCGTCCAACGCCTGATTTCTTAAACGTCCCAGAACATGTTTTTAAAATAATTGTTACAATGTTTAGAAATGTTAGACTGTACATAATTTTTTATTATTACGTGGCAAATCTTAGAGGACCATGCTTTTTAACAACAAAAACGATTGGACTACCTCAAGCTGAATAATTGACCATCATTTTTCAACTGTAGAGATTAGGATTTAATAAAAAAATGTGTGTAGCATCTGAATAATTACCATAAAGTGATTTTGAAATATTTTATCCCGTATAGAAATCAATCCTGAACTCTAATCAAAAATTATAAAGAAAAACTTATTCTTAATAAAACCTATTCTGACATCATCAAACATTCCTTTCTTTCTGTAATATAAGTATGAAGTAATAAAATATTGCTATCACAATTACAAATGTTTTTAAAAATTAAGTAATTAAAATATTACAACAGTCTTGCATATGTACGTTCATTTAATAAAACGCTCATAATTAATTCAGTTATTATCATGCAATTACATCCTGTAAATCGCTTATTTAAACATTAATTATTTTATTACTTATGGTTTTTTAAAAGTAATCTTCAATATTTAATTACGTGGTTCTTGTTTATTCATCTTTACGTTAAAACAATATATTGATCTAAAAGATGCAACTATACTTAGAAACTTCAATTAGCAACAGTTCTCAGGTAAAATTATATGTAATTTATAGTTTCCGGTGATTTGTTATTTATCTGTTTAACGTAGTCAAGAGTGTGGTTCCCAGTTACGTTGATAGCATATTAACGTAAATATTAAAAACTCAGACAACAAGTGTCTTATCAAGTACTTTTGTTAGAATATAAATTATCCATCTCGAACAACCTAATCTCATAGCATTTCAATTCATGCAATAGAACGTGTCCGATTAAACTTCTTGATACAACATGACTTTGAATCAAAATTATGAATCTTCAAATAAAACGTAAGTTAAAAAATTATTTTAATTCAAATAAGACATATATTCTTTTAGTGATCAAATCGATGATAAATGGGATATATTCGACGAACCCCCAGAATTATCAGATGAAAACCTGGATGAAGAAAACGAAAAATTGAAAACATTAGAAAGGTGTACCAAACTTTTAATATACATCATCACTTTTTTTATGGTTTTATTTGGTTCTGTAATATCAAAAGCAACATTACTCTTTGTAACTGCTCAAATTAGCCGTAAATCTAAACCGTATTGCAAAGAAAATGGTAATTAATGTTTTTATAGTTAAGATTTGCTTTTCTCAACCTCCATTATTAAATAGTCGGCAGTGAAGGAGAATTTATGGTCGAACTCCCAGAAGAAGAAATTGTAGCTTGGATGTGGATTTTGATTTTTATTTATTTCGTACCTCAATTAGCGACGTTTCTAAGATCATGGAGAATTTTGTTATTTAAAAAATGGAAAATGCCTGGTATCTTTGAATTTGTCTCCGTTTTCTTGGGGGAATCTTCATCAACTATCGGTAATTCGATTTTGGTGTTTTACGTTTTACCTAGATTGGATTTTGTAAGAGGATGTCTCATCATGAATTGTTTTTGTGTAATTCCAGCCATTTTATGTAAGTAGTTCTTTTATTATTGAGTTATTAAATAAGACAGATGGATGAAAAGATACATAAAAATTACAATAATGGATATCCCCCAATTGAAAATTAAATCCCATTGTTATAAAAATATAAGTGGGTACTTCATAAATATTCCTATTGTAATATTTATTCAATTATAATTTTACTTAAGTCCGGATGCTATAATCGGATTTTAAGAGATCAATAATGTTTATCTATCATGTTGTTGTTACGTGTTCCAGATAATTGATTTATTATAATACTTTTGTTTTATTTCAGCTCTTAGCTTCAATTTCTCCAGAAAAGATCGGCCAATTTCTAAGTTTGTTTATTTAGACACTTTGTGCGTCATTATCCAAGGAACGGGAATAATATTATTAACTATCTTTCATAACGGCCCAAACATTTGGTTCCTTCCTTTAGCAGCCGTTTTAATATCACTTGGATGGTGGGAGAATTATATCAGATTATACATTTATGAATCGACTCCTTTTAAAGACATAATAATATCCAGTAAAACATTTCCAAACAGCCGATACTTTACTTATTGTATTGTTTCGTTATGGAAATGTATCTTATTTTTCGGTATGATGTGTCTTATTGAATTGAGTCAATATGGAAAAATCGATCACCTATTTTCATCTTTCAAGAATGCTTTTGACCACCATGATATTATTATTAAAAATGTAAAGATATTTTTAGAAATGTGTATCGAACTGTTCAGAAATCAAAAACAATAGTCAGTTGCCAGACGATTTGTTGCATAACTTTGCTATCTTATTAAAATTTTGGATACTTATTATTATGGGAGATTACTGATTATGTTCTGTTCAAAAATTTCGGGTTACACTTAAGATAAATTAATGAAACACTATATACGAAAAAAATCGCTTTTAGGCAAATGTATTTTAGCTGTTCCCACTTGTTCTTGTGATGTTGTGTTTGATTCATGCCGCTGTTAATCTGATTCATGTACACTGATACGATAAAAACGCAATAAAAATGATCGAATTATGCGAAAATAAATGCTCAATATGATGGCTAACCAAGGATGAATTTACCAATCACTTAATCAATAAGTTGTTTTGTTCTCATATAGCAGAATTTTTAAATAGAAAAACCACAGGGATTTTTTATTGGAAATGTAACTATTCCATTTATATAATGTTAATACGTTCAACACCACAACAAAAACAAACTACTGCTTTAATACAGTAATTATAAAGAAAATTAACATAAAAACGTATGAGATAACACCTAAGAGGAGGCAAATTAGCGGAATAAAACTAACGTATCATTTGGTGGGGATAACGCTTGCGTGTCGAACGATATTATATCATTTAAGAATTATAGTAAAAGAAAATTATAATTTATGGATGATGATTAGTGGGATGAAGAAGTATTTTATCGAAGACCAAATCCGAATGTTGAATACGTTAAGAAAGTAGTTATAGATTCGTTGAGACATTCAAGATTTTTAAATTTGTCATCTCCAATAAAGTGTGTCTTATCATTTTTCCAGCTTCACTAATATAGATGGCGCTCCATGTTTCGCCCAACCTCGCTCTTGCTCAATTTGTTCATCTTATCTTTCCAATTTTGTATTTGATCAAATATGGTGTTATTTGTTTTGAAGGTTATATTTATTTTATATTTTCTAAATATGTTAATAATACTATTAGAGATGTCTCCTTGAATCTTGATTGATCTGTTTACAAAGATGTTCTATTAAATACAAAATGTCTAATTAAGATCATCTCCGTCATTTTTCTCAACTTGATGGATCAAATTGTATTCAGCAATAATTTTAATATATTTCAGACACAGTATTTCAAAATCTCTCTAATTTTTGTACCAGGCCACGCAAGCATGGTTAGCAATATAGTGGCAGATGCACAACCATTTGTGATAACCAAACAAAGAATTTGGTGTTTATACGAGATAAGGCTTCGTCTATTTTGAAGAAATTTTCAGGCATGAGATACTGAAGCAAGCAAACTTTTATTAGTTGATTTAATGTTTAAACTTTTTAATGTTTAATAAATGTAGACATGACACAACACACTGTGTCTCCACCTAAACCCAACCCAACCCAACTAGCTACATTGATATAACAAAATTAGAAGGAAATTATTAAAAGATGTTATGGACGATGTTGAAAAACGTCCAGGATATTAAGTATCAGGAACTATGCTAACACTGACCTCTCTAGCCGATTAGTGTACTTAGAAACAATGTAGTAGGTGACCAGAGAGTTTATAAATGTATAAACGAAAAGTGATACATTAGCCCACAACTTATAATTCAATAAGATATCCAAAAATCAACTAGTTTTGTACTTGACTGGCTTCAAAAGTTTAGTTGCATCACAAAATTTCTGAACAGTTCTGTACATAATAAAACATCAACATTAGTACTCAATCTTATCTTTTTAGACAAACGACGATTCTTACAATTCAGTAATTACTAATAGTTACTTGACACCAATTTGGGTTCTAACCTTAAGCATAATTGCAACTTATTTAACATACATTTTTGGAAAATTTGCTTGTAAAATTAATATTCAACGAATATCTTATGCGGCGCCATTGCATTTATCAGGAGTTGTAACAGTTCTAGGAATTTTAGTGCTCTCTATCGAATACACCAATAATAATAATTGTGCTTACTCCAGCATAATTCCTTCATATTTATTTTTCAATGACAGTATTAACTACGAAGCACAAGATATCTGGCTAATATTTATGGGACTATTATTATTGGTATCATTCATTTTGGTAACTTTTCATATACGAGCTCCTCAAAATGAATCGTTAGCTTCCACTGAAAAGTTATATGTTAGACCATATTACGAACCATTCTTTATTGACCAAGATTTAGCATTGAATAGAAGACGTAACGATGAGTTTGATTATCGTGAAGATAAAGAAACATTTTCAAACGATACAGAAAACGTGGAACCTATGTTGTACGTTTGTGGCACGATGTGGCACGAAACTAAAGAAGAAATGATAACTTTCCTTAAATCGATTGTGTATCTCGATGAAGATCATTGCTTAAGACGAATTGGAAACAATTATGTTAAATCTATCAATTGCTACAAATTAGAAAGTAAGCTTCAATTACCTACATATCATTTTTTAAAAACTAAACTACTTATTTTTTTAGGTCATATTGTTTTTGACGATGCTTTTACGAAAGCGTTGCAAAGAAATCAAAAAGCACAAATGAATGATTTTGTTAAAGACTTAATTAACAGCGTAGAGGAAGTTGTTGCTATGGTTCATAAATGTAACATTAAGTTAAAAGAACCAATCAAATACGTTACTCCTTACGGTGGTAAACTAGAATGGGTTTTACCCGGTAAAACAAAACTGATTGCTCATTTAAAAGATAATGATAAAATACGATCGAAAAAAAGATGGTCACAAGTTATGTATTTATATTACATATTAGGTCATCGGTAATATTAAATATTTCTTTCAAAAAATATCAATAACCTTAATTTAACTAATTCGTTTTCAGAATTATGGAAAGAAACGACTTAAACAACATTCAAAAACAGTTGGAAGCTAAAAATACGTTTATTTTATCGGTTGACGGTGATATACATTTCAGACCAAAAGCTGTTCATATGTTATTAGAACAGATGAAACGAGATAAAACGTTAGCAGCGGCTTGTGGAAGAGTTCACCCTGTTGGAAAAGGAATATTTTCTTGGTATCAAAAGTTTGAATACGCAATCAGTCATTGGATGTACAAAGCATCCGAAAATGTTGTCGGTTGCGTTCTCTGCTGTCCAGGATGTTTTACAATCTTTAGAGCTACTGCTGTTATGTCAATCATAAAAAAATTAACAACAAAGTCTACTAAAGCAGTTCACTTTATCAAATTCGATCACGGTGAGAATATAATTCTTAATTAATATAACTAATGATAAGGTTTATACTACAGGTGAAGATAGATGGATATCAACATTATTAGTATTGTGTGGATTTAAAGTTGGATATGTAGCTTCTTCCGATGCTTATACGAACTGCCCAGAAGGTTTTCGAGAATTATTTAATCAACGAAGGAGATGGATACCATCAACAACAGCTAACATACTCGATTTATTATCACGAACAAGTTTGGTAACAAAAGTGAACCAAACTGTATCTATTTTATTTATGATATATCAATACATATTCAACATTATGACCATAATTACTCCATCGATGATCTTTTGGATAGTGGTTAACATGTGCAAATTTGTGTTTGATATCAGCCTTTATTTAAGTTTTGTGATAAATCTCATTGTAATTTTGATATATATTGCAGTTTGTGGATACGTAAACAATGAAAAAATACAGGTAAATATACGTCGATATTTCTTTGTTGGAAAACTACCTCCAAAGCCACATTTGAACAGTCCACTGATAAAACAATTAGCTATTAACTTTGTGGTCTAATAAGTGGTAACAATAAATTAATAATTGATTTTTGTTTAAGATACAAATTGCTCTTATATTATGTGGAATTTACACACCATTAATGTGCACATTTTTCGTCAGTGGTTGGTTCGAATTATTGAGTACAGGATTTACATCTCCATGGACCCTTTTCTTTTGTATATTCTTACTTGAAATATTATTAGTAACACTATGTCATCCGCAAGAAATATACTACTTGAAATATTTTCCTATTTACTACGCAATGATCCCAACAATGCATATGATTTTATTTATATACTCGATATTTAATATGGATAAAGTTTCCTGGGGAACTCGAGAAATAAATAAAGAGTCAATATTTGAAGAAGTATCAGAAAAATCATGGATTAATGATAACGATTTGAGACATGGTAGTATTGGAAATATATCCGACGAAGAAAATATGTTTTGGATGAAATTGCTCAATAAATATCTTTATCCGCTTGATGATGCTAAAAATAAAAATAGAATGATAGACGACTTGAAAGATCTTCGGGAAAAAGTTGTCAGCACCCTTATTATTGTGAATGGTATGTTTATATCAGTTTTGTTTCTATTAACATCGAAAAACATCACCATTTCATGGCCATTTAATGATGATGGAGAAAACTTCGAATTAGAGCTCTTCAATACTATCCTTGTACTCGGCGCACTTTTACTATTTTTAATTCAACTAATCGCAATTTTTATTCATCGTTTTGGAACCTTCGCCCAAATAATGAGTAACACAAAACTAACACTATGCAAAGTAAGTGAATTAAGTAATAAATAACAAATATATTTTGATAATTATTATTTTCAGGATAATACGCAAACAGATCCAGTGAAATTAACGAAAAAATTTCTTCAAAAACACAATACACAACGTGCTAGAAAAAATAACGGACAAACAAATGATCCAAATAGTGTTTATACAGATCTGGAGGATGCAATTAATAATAGTAATAATAATATAAATTGTAATGGAATGAATAGTAGAAATGATCATGTAAATTATGAGTTTATCGAAAATGTTTGATTAAAAATGGATAAATTCTAAAAGTTCGGTGTGATATTCTGTTCCTTTTGTTGTTTCTTTCTTTGATTCTGCGCATTTATTTAACATTCTCTTAACGTTTGCCCTAAAAATACGTCTGGGTGTAATAACTTTCCTATTAAACTATTAAAAACTATCGATTGCAAAACATAAGGTAATCGTAATCACAACGTTGTAACAGTGTAAATTTTCGTTATCTTTAAGAGATTGATTTCTTAACCAGAAATTAATCGTATAAAACGTTTTATATTTACGCCCTGATGTTAGTCTATTTTAAACAACCAACAGTATTAAAACTGTTTAAATGTGATTTTAACCACACACCTTAAGCGATTTTTTCGGTTTGAAGTAACGCAGATTGTGTAAAACCTTGGGCATTGAGTTATACGAATCCTATCAAATCTGTGCTCCTGACGAAAATAATTCGATATTGTAGCAATTTGTTTCTACAGGAAATGGTGGTGGAAGTAATATAGAAGCGGCGAGGCAGGTCTAAGGATTTAAACATTTGGTAATTTTTTGGTAGATTTTAAATTTTTTCCACCATTTTTAAACAAGTTATGACGTCAGCGCTAATTTTTTCAAATAGCAAACCCAACTTCAAATCCTACTAGGAAAGTAAATGTCTTTGCAAAACATTTACAAAATTATACTCCAAATACTAGAACAGCAATTGCTCATAACGAGCTTATTCAGGAAACACTGGCAGCTCCCTATCAAATGGACCTTCCAATCAAAAGAGAGAATATGTGCGAAATCAGGGACATTATTGATGGACCTGATCACCAGCACACTTCAAAAGTAAATTCCAGATATGCTGTGGTAAAAGTGGAGTATTTTCCCATACACTGGAAGATGTCACAAATAATTATAATCTTCAAGCCGAATGAACTAATTGTAAGATGACGTCATATGGGCCCATTAGCCTTTGATGTCGAAGGCACTGGAGAGGGTTTTATTGAGTTACTGTGTATGAAACTCTATCAAGGAAGAAGTTAATACCACATAACCAGTTATTCATTAGAGGTCAACATAGCACCATGGAAAATGATACGTGGTCGTAGGAACTGTATAAGATACCTTGGAGAATAAAAAGTGCTGCACTACTGCTTGATGATATGGTTGCAAAATCAAAAAGGTGGTATTCTAGTTTCAGATTATATCGATTTATTAATATAAATCTTAATAATCAATACCATATTCAAAAATTATAAAGAAAAACTAATTCTCCATAAAACCTACTCGGACACCATCAAACATTCCTTTCTTTCTGTAATATAATTATGTAATAAAATATTACTATATTCTTCAATATTTAATTACGCGATTCCTCCTTTCATTTTTACGCTATAACAATGTATTAATCTAAAAGATACAACTATACTTGGAGTTGTCAGGTAGAATTATATATAATTTATAGTTTCCGGTTAGTTGATTTGTATCTATTTTAATGTAATCAAAAATGTGGTTTCCAATTAGGTTGATAACAAAGCATTGTAAAAACTCAGATAACAAGTGTGCCTATCAAGTACCTTTTGTAAGAATATAAATTAACCATCTCGAACTTCATAGCATTGAATGTAGCATGGCCGATTGAACTTCTTGATACAACATGACATTGATTCAAAATTATGAATCTTCAAATAAAACGTAAGTTAAAAAATTATTTTAATTCAAATAAGTCATATTTTCTTTTAGTGATCAAATCGATGATAAATGGGATATATTTGACGAACCCCCAGAATTATCGGATGAAAGCCCAGATGAAGAAGACGAGAAATGGAAAACATTAGAAAGGTTTACCAAACTTTTAATATACATCATCACATTTTTGATGGTTTTATTTGGTTCTGTAATATCAAAAGCAACGTTACTCTTTGTAACTGCTCAACTTAGCCGTAAATCTAAGCAATATTGCAAAGAAAATGGTAATTAATGTTTTTATAGTTAAGATTTGCTTTTCTCAACCTCCATTATTAAATAGTTGGCAGTGAAGGAGAATTTATTGTCGAACTCCCAGAAGAAGAAATTGTAGCTTGGATGTGGATTTTGATTTTTATTTATTTCGTACCTCAATTAGCGACGTTTTTAAGATCATGGAGAATTTTGTTATTTAAAAAATGGAAAATGCCTGGTATCCTTGAATTTGTCTCTGTTTTCTTGGGGGAATCTTCATCAACTATCGGCAATTCGATTTTGGTGTTTTACATTTTACCTAGATCGGATTTTGTAAGAGGATGTCTCATCATGAATTGTTTTTGTGTAATTCCAGCCATTTTATGTAAGTATTTTTTTTTATTATTAAGTTATTAAATAAGACAGTTATGATGGATTTAAAGACTATATAAAAATTACAATGAAATATGAATGAGAAATATAAGTAGGTACTTCATAAATATTCCTATTGCGGTATTGTCTAGTATTTGTTGTGATATTTATCCTATATAGTTCCTATTGTAGTATTTATTCAATTAGTATTTTTTGTAATATTTATCCAATATATTATATGATATCAATAATTTAATCAATCAATAATTTTTATCTATCATATTGTTTTTATGTGTTCAAGATAATTTATTTTTTATAATACTTCCGCTTTATTTCAGCGCTTAGCTTTAATGTCACCGGAAAAAATCAGCAAATTTCTAAGTTTGCTTATTTACATACTTTGTGCGTCATTATCCAAGGAACAGGAATAATATTATTAACTATCTTTCACAACGGCCCAAACATTTGGTTCCTTCCTTTAGCAGCCGTTCTAATATCGCTTGGATGGTGGGAGAATTATATCAGAAACATAAACATTTATAAATCGACTCATTTTAAAGACATGATAATATCTAGTAAAACATTTCCAAATAGCCGATACTTTACTTATTGTATTGTTTCGTTATGGAAATGTATCTTATTTTTCGGTACGATGTGTCTTATTGAATTGAGTCAATATGGAAAAATAGATCACCTATTTTCATCTTTCAAGAATGCTTTTGATCACCATGATATTATTATTAAAAATGTAAAGATATTTTTAGAAATGTGTATCGAGCTGTTCAGAAATCAAAAACAAAGGGTTTTATTGACCTTATAATTCAATAAGGTGGATGTTGTCTTCTTGATTCATTCCCATTAACGCACATACAAAAATTAACTAGCTCCGTACTTGACGCGCTTTAAAAGTTTAGTTGCGTCACATAATTTCTGAACAGTTCTGTACATAATAAAAACATCGACATTATTACTCAATCTTATTTTTTTAGAAAAACGACGATGCTTCAAATTTAGTAATTACTAACAATTATCTAACACCGATTTGGGTTCTAACCCTGAGCATAATTGCAACTTATTTAACATACATTTTTGGAAAATTTGCTTGTAAAATTAATATTCAACGAATATCATATGCGACGCCATTGCATTTATCAGGAGTTGTAACAGTTCTAGGAATTTTGGGGCTCTCTATCGAATACACCAATAATAATAATTGTGCTTACTCTAGCATAATTCCATCATATTTATTTTTCAATGATAGTATTAACTACGAAGCACAAGATATTTGGCTAATATTCATGGGCCTATTATTATTGGCGTCGTTCATTTTGGTAACTTTTCATATACGAGCTCCTCAAAATGAATCGTTAGCTTCCACTGAAAAGTTATATGTCAGACCGTATTATGAACCATTCTTTATTGATCAAGATTTAGCAATGAATAGAAGACGTAATGACGACTTTGATTATCGTGGAGATAAAGAAACATTTTCAAACGACACAGAAAACGTAGAACCTATGTTGTACGTTTGTGGCACGATGTGGCACGAAACTAAAGAAGAAATGATAACTTTCCTTAAATCGATTGTGTATCTCGATGAAGATCATTGCTTAAGACGAATTGGAAAGAATTATGTTAAATCTATCAATTACTACAAATTAGAAAGTAAATTTCAATTACCTACATATCATTTTTTAAAAACTAAAATACTTATTTTTTTAGGTCATATTGTTTTTGACCATGCTTTTACAAAAACATCGCAAGGAAATCAACAAGCACAAATGAATGATTTTGTGAAAGACTTAATTAATAGTGTAAAAGAAGTTGTTGCTATGGTTCATAAATGTAATATTAAGTTAAAAGAACCAATCAAATATGTTACTCCTTATGGTGGTAAACTAGAATGGGTTTTACCCGGCAAAACAAAATTGATTGCTCATTTAAAAGATAATGACAAAATAAGATCGAAGAAAAGATGGTCACAAGTTATGTATTTATATTACATATTAGGTCATCGGTAATATTAAATATTTCTTTCAAAAAATATCAATTATCTTAATTTAATTAATTCGTTTTCAGCATTATGGGAAGAAACGACTTAAACAACATCCAAAAAGAATTGGAAGCTGAAAATACGTTTATTTTATCGGTTGACGGTGATATACGTTTCAGGCCAAAAGCTGTTCACATGTTATTAGAATACATGAAACGAGATAAAACTTTAGCAGCGGCTTGTGGAAGAGTTCACCCAGTTGGAAAGGGAATATTTTCTTGGTATCAAAAGTTTGAATACGCAATCAGTCATTGGATGTACAAAGCATCCGAAAATGTTGTCGGTTGCATTCTCTGCTGTCCAGGATGTTTTACAATCTTTAGAGCTACTGCTGTTATGTCAATCATAAAAAAATTAACAACAAAGTCTACTAAGGCAGTTCACTTTATCAAATTCGATCACGGTGAGAATATAATTCTTAATTAATATAACTAATGATAAGGTTTATACTACAGGTGAAGATAGATGGATATCAACATTATTAGTATTGTGTGGATTTAAAGTTGGATATGTAGCATCTTCCGATGCTTATACGAACTGTCCTGAAGGTTTTCGAGAATTATTTAACCAACGAAGAAGATGGATACCATCAACAACAGCTAACATACTCGATTTATTATCACGAACAAGTTTGGTAACAAAAGTGAACCAAACTGTATCTATTTTATTTATGATATATCAATACATATTCAACATTATGACCATAATTACTCCATCGATGATCTTTTGGATAGTGGTTAACATGTGCAAATCTCTGTTTGATATCAGCCTTTATTTAAGTTTTGTGATAAATCTCGTTGTAATTTTGATATATATTGCAGTTTGTGGATACGTAAATAATGAAAAAATACAGGTAAATATATATCGGTATATCTGTTGGAGAACTGCTCCCAATCCCACATTTGAACAATCCACTGATAAAACAATTAGCTATTACCTTTGTGGTCTAATAAGTAGTAACAATAAATTAATAATTGATTTTTGTTTAAGATACAAATTGCTCTTATATTATGTGGAATTTACACGCCATTAATGTGCACATTTTTCGTCAGTGGTTGGTTCGAATTATTGAGTACAGGATTTACATCTCCATGGACCCTTTTCTTTTGTATATTCTTAGTTGAGCTGTTATTAGTAACACTATGTCATCCACAAGAAATATACTACTTGAAATATTTTCCTGTTTTCTACGCAATGATCCCAACAATGCATTTGATTTTATTTATATATTCAATATTTAATATGGATAAAGTTTCCTGGGGTACACGAGAAATAAATAAAGAGTCAATATTTGAAGAAGTAACAGAAAAATCTTGGATTAATGATAACGATTTGAGACATGGTAGTATTGGAAATATTTCCGAAGAAGAAAATGTGTTTTGGGTGAAATTGCTCAATAAATATCTTTATCCACTTGATGACGCTAAAAATAAAAGTAGAATGATAGACGACTTGAAAGATCTTCGGGAAAAAGTTATAAGCAGTTTAATTATTGTAAATGGTATGTTTATATCAGTTTTGTTTCTATTAACATCGAAAAACATCACCATTTCATGGCCATTTAATGATGACGGAGAAAACTTCGAATTAGAGCTCTTCAATACTATCCTTGTACTCGCTACACTTTTACTATTATTTATTCAACTCATCGCAATTTTTATCCATCGTTTTGGAACATTTGCTCAAATAATGAGTAATACTAAACTAACACTTCGTAAGGTAATCTAATTAGTTAAGTGATAAGATAAAGTATTAGACAGTGATTTTTTTAGGATAACACCCAATCAAACCCCGTAGAAATAATCAAAAAAATCCAACGAAACCAGAATACTCGACATACAAAAAATTTTACAACTAGAAGGCATGAAGAAATCGATTTACCGAAGAGTAATATTTACACAGATTTAGAAGATGCAATAATTGACCAAATGGGCAATGATAAAAATTGGTTTGATAATAATGATAATTTAAATTGCAATAGAGTGGAGAGAAGAACTGGTGATGTAAATTATGGTTTCATCGAAAATGTTTGAATGTAGTAAATAGATATATACATAATTTATTTTTTTAAATGTGTAGGTAATATAAAATTATCATATGTTTTGCATTTTCTTTGTATCATAATAAATCATAAACGAAATTTAATTTGTTTTAATTGAAGATAATGAAAAGATAAAGCAATAATTACAAATTAAAACTAATCAGATGTGTTTATCGATAAAGATATCTATCTATACTATTCAATTATATGCTGCCATGATGATAATTTGTATAAAAACACCATTATTAAATGTATTTTTTGAAGTACATATTTCCTAAAAAATCCGCAATTACGAATTCATTACAATTTAATTCTTAGAAACTTTCATATTTATCTTAATAGTTCAATTAGAAAAACTTTTAGCTCATGATTTTTTCATATATCCGTTAAGATCCATGTCTAATCTAATCTAAAACCCTGTATTTCCACAACAAGCTGTTTTTACCCAATCAGTTGTTCCAGTTAGAAAACAGAGGTAGCACATTGCTCACGAAAGTAACATGTATATGCCGATTGAATTATAGTACTTGTAGTTCGCGAATATAATAGTGCATAGATAACAGTGAAAATGATTCCAGAGGAGAAAGATCCTTTGCTTTCAGAGTTTACGTGAGTGCCCAAGAAAAATTATTGGAAATATTTGACTTGAATTTTTAATATTTTCAGTCGACGTGAACAAGAAAAGAAAGCATGGAATATATTCGAAGACCCACCGCGAATTACACCAACTGGTTCTATGGTGGAAACCAAATGGTTAGATTTTGCCGAAAAATCTGGAAAAGTTTTGGCTTATTTTATTACTTTCGTATTTGTGTTGGGTGGAGCTCTTATTTCAAAGGGGACGTTAATATTTATGACGTCACAATTAAGTGGAAATGAAAAACCATATTGTAATAGAGATATAGGTAATGTATTTTTTTTTCTCTTTGCATAATGTTCCTTAACCAATAAATTAGTGACAAATTTTATCCATGGGTTTAAAACCTTTAAATTTCGCCGCGTTGACATTATCAATCGAATACTTAGGCTTAGCATTTAACCTCCTCCGGTGAGATTAACTCTACATACTCGTGCATCAACTTCCAACCGTTTATCACATATTTCGCAGATTAAAACCAAGTTCAGAGAAATATTGGCTATGTAGTGGAAAATCTATATCTCCCTACAGGTCTCGAATTTTAGACCATTGCTTACGTTCCCCATGTAATACAGTAGTTCTTTCATCCGGAATTGCTTTTTGATCATCTAGCGTGGATGCAAGGTCTCCTTTACCTATAAAGCAAAGGATTGGATGACTATAATCTATTTGTATGGGTCAGGGGCGTGTGGTCTGGCTTGCCACCTCAAGCAAATGCCGTGTCCCAGCATAACCTTCAATCTATCAGAGCTCTCTTATACTCGGGGTATTCCATATCCATGACCAAATGTCTACTGTCTCTGTTATGGACCAATATGGACAAGCCCTTATTACATCTCAACATATAACAATATCATCTAAGTTCCCTTCTTATGCTTGCAGCATCTCCAACACCACGTTCCTCCTATCCCTGTTCCCAATAACCTCCATCAACCTCCTCCAACTTCATTCCCAGTTCCAGCAAATTCCTGCTTTGCTATTCCTTCAGACTCCTCGGTACTTATATACTTGGCGAGATTATAAACACGGCCCAGTTTTCGAATATTTTCGTATATATTCTTATAAGTCGTCTTTTATTTTACTATTTTTGTCAAATATTCTATATTATCTAGGTGCAATGTTACGAAAACAAAATAGCAATCAATTTAATTAGATTATAACGAAACATTACCGAAAATTGTACCTGCACATGCTTAAAATCATGTAAACAGGATGATTGATAAGATATAATAAAAAAAAATAATATTTTTTTAATGATCTATTATCAATAACCGATCGGTGATTAATTCATGGCATTTTGTTTTTTTTTTAATTTGTAGATAAAAATAGACAATTTTCCGTTATCTTGCCGGATGAAGAAAAAATTGCGTGGATGTGGATACTATTATTCACGTATTGCGTACCACAAATTGGAACTTTTCTAAGAGCAGTTCGGATGGTGTTGTACAAATCATGGAATAGACCAAAACTAGGCGAATTTTTAAAAGTATTTATTAGTGAAACATTATCAGCAGTTGGAAATGCAATTTTGGTATATCTTGTTCTTCCAAAAATGGATGCCGTTAAAGCGATTATGTTGACCAATGGTTTGGCATTTATTCCTTCGATACTAAACTTTCTATCAAAAATAAAAGGACCAGATATAAGTTTCAACATGATTGGGGATATATTAAGCATTATGTGTCAAGGAGTCGGCTTATTTCTTTTGCCTATAGCGTACTACGACAACGATATAAACATGTGGTTCATTCCAGTTGCTGCAATCTTAATTTCAATAGCATGGTGGGAAAATTACGCTTTAGCAACAACTTCTTGGTTGTTTATTAAAAACTTAACAAACACCAATAAAAAATTTACTTTAGAACGTTATTTCACATACACAATTGTTTCACTTTGGAAATGTTTAGCATTTTTCATAACAATGGTTGTAATTACGACCTTGAAAGATGAATTCCCTGTCCAACAACTATTTGATTTATTTCCTGAAGCATTCAGTCCACATTACATCAACGTTACCGAAGTGCCCAATTTTTTACGTAATGGAACATTGGGGGAAGCTATTGCAAGTGGATCTTATCAATTAATTGAAAGCAGTCATTTAACACCTGTTTGGATATTCCTCATTTCCATGTCTTTCACTTATCTAAGTTACATCTTTGGTAAATTTGCTTGTAAAACACATTTGCATCAATTTTCCTACGCAGTTCCCATCAATTTAACTATACCAGTAGCGGTATCTATTATTATTATTATGTGTGGAAAGTATAATACAGATCCATGCAGTTTCTACAGCACGATACCTCTATATCTATTCTTTAATAGCCCCGAACCAAGTGAAATTCAAGATTTTATTCAAAACGATTATCCTTATTTATGGCTATTTTGGATAATATCACAAGCGTGGATAACAGCCCACATATGGGTTCCAAAATGCGAAAAAATGGCAAAAACTGAAAGATTATATGTTCGACCTATGTACGAACCTTTCGTACTAGATCAAGATTTGGCGATGAATCGAAGAATCAACGACGAACCGATCAGATTAAAAGCAGATAAAAACGAAGTCGGAAATGCAATGTTAGATGATGATGATGATGAAGACTTCATTGAAGTGGAAACTAATCGAACGGAAGAATATCAAGAAGATATCATACCAAGAATTTACGCTTGTGGTACGATGTGGCACGAAACTACTGACGAAATGATGGAGTTTCTTAAATCGATATTACGAATGGACGCCGATCAAAATGCTAGAAGATTAGTAAAAGAATTTGGATATAAAATTGATGATTACTATGAAATGGAAAGTAAGTATAATAAAATTTTCCCATATTACTTTCCTTTGATTCTCGTGTCTTCTTATGTTTTGTCCTTTTCTGTTGCTCTATCTCTTGTGTAAATAGACTTCAATGTATAAAAATGTGTGCCATAATGTCCGCTAGATTTTCAAAGTTATATAACAGAGGTAATATTTGTTTATAGCACATGTATTTTTTGATGATGCTTTTCTAAGAAAGCATAACGATGATCCGGATCCTCAAATTAATTCTTGGGTGAGAGATTTAGTTCAATCAGTGGACGAAGCAGCAACATATGTACATAAAGTACAGGTGAAAGTGAAACCTCCTGTAAAATATACGACCCCTTACGGTGGTAGATTAGAGTGGACACTACCCGGTAATACAAAGATGATTGCGCATTTAAAAGACGCTAAAAAAATAAGGAAGAAGAAAAGATGGTCCCAAGTAATGTACATGTACTATCTGCTCGGTTATAAGTAAGTAATCAAAAAATCGTAATATAAAGATATTAAGATACATTTTTCTATAGATTAATGGCTTCTGATTTGGAACAACATCGGAAAGTTTTACGCGCTACCAACACCTACATAATGGCTCTCGATGGTGATATCGATTTTCAACCCAAGGCAGTACATCTGCTTATAGATTTAATGAAAAAAGACGTAACTTTAGGAGCTGCTTGTGGGCGAATTCACCCACTTGGATCTGGTGTTATGTATTGGTACCAAATGTTTGAATATGCCATTGGTCATTGGCTTCAAAAAGCGACAGAGCACGTTATTGGGTGTGTACTTTGTAGTCCCGGTTGTTTTTCCTTGTTCAGAGGAGAAGCCCTTATGGATGATAATGTGATGAGACGCTATGCTACTAAATCATCGGAAGCTTTGCATTACGTACAATTCGATCAGGGTGAAGATAGATGGTTATGTACCTTATTGTTACAAAGGGGGTATCGGGTTGAATATTCAGCTGCTTCTGATGCTTACACTCATTGTCCTGAGGGATTCAACGAATTCTTTAATCAAAGAAGACGATGGATGCCGTCCACTACAGCTAATATTCTTGATTTACTCATGACAGCCGGTCAAACAATTAAAGCCAACAATAATATTTCAAAACTTTATATTCTTTATCAGGTAACTATCTAATTTATAGATCACAAATTTATTTCTAAATATGTTTTGTTTTAGGGTGCTTTAATGGTCGGTACAATTTTAGGACCAGGAACGATTTTCCTCATGTTGGTAGGTGCTTTTGTGGCTGCTTTTCAAATGAGTCAATGGCAAAGTATGTTGTGGAATCTAGTTCCATTAATAATCTTGGTTGTTACTTGCTCATTAGTTTCCAACGACAAAGTGCAGGTTTGTTTAATAATAATACCATCGATTAAAATTACTAAAAGAAAAAATGAAGCTGTTTGTTGCAGCAATTCTAAGTGGAGTATACAGTTTAGTGATGATGGCAGTATTAGTGGGTATTCTTCTCCAAATTACCAGTGACGGTATATTAGCACCCTCATCACTGTTCTTCTTTTGTGTCGCGGGCGAAATGATATTTACGGCACTGATGCATCCCAAAGAATTAAATTGTTTGAAATTTGGTGTGGTATATTACGTTACAGTACCTTGTATGTACATGATACTCGTTATTTACTCAGTCTTCAACATGAATAACGTATCATGGGGTACGCGGGAAGTCACAGTTGTTCCAACACAATCTCCACAAGATGCAAAAAATCCAAAAAAACCAGAACCCCAGACTACAAGCAATAAAATTTTAAGATTTTTGGGAGCCGGCGAAGAAACAGCAGGCGGAATGGAATTATCTTTTGGAAATTTGTTTCGGTGCTTATGCTGCACACTGGCACAAAACACGCCTTTAAATATGATTTTGGAACGATTAGATAAAATGGAAGAAAGATTAAACATTCAAGACATTGAAGAGTGCAAAGAAGAAGAAATCGAAGAAGAAAATAGTGAAGATCAGTCAATATATTCAATGGATATAAGTAGGGAAGATTTTACTGAAGAAATATCTGGATGCACGTGGTTGGAAGACGAATCCATCCAAAGAGGCGAAGTCAATTTCCTTACTTCGAAAGAAGAAGCATTTTGGGAGGGAATTTTGGATGAGTATTTACATCCTATTGATGACACAGCTGATAAGGTACTTAACACTCGATAAACGTTTCATTAAATGTTCTAGCACTGATAATTATCAATTTTTACACTTATCTATTAAAATTATTTCAACACTATCTTTTTATTGATTGAATATTGTTTTTAGAAACGGATTGCAGCCGATTTAAAAAATCTTCGCGATAAAATGGTATTGGCATTTTTCATGATAAACGCAATATTTGTATTGGTTATTTTCTTGCTGACGTTAAAAAAGGATCTTATTCACGTCCCTTGGCCATTCGGTGTAAAATCCAACTTTACGTACCTGGAAAGCGGAAATGAAATTAGAATTATGAAAGAGTATCTTCAACTGGAACCTATTGGAATAGTTTTCTTGGCCGCTTACGCAATATTGCTCGTAGTACAATTCGTAGCCATGTTAATTCATAGATTACAAACCTTCTCTCAGATTATTTCAAATACTTCATTAAATATTTTCGAAACTCAAGTAAGTGCTTAATGAAGTTTTTATGAAACATCTTATTTAATTTCAATTTGTTTAGGTAAAACACGTCGATGCAGAAGAAAATTTAAGCATGGATCCGGTGGAATTCGTGAAAAAGATTCAAGAACAAAATGAGGAAGATAATGAGGAAATCAATCTTCCTCCAGGTCGACGACCAACCGTACGGCACCTGCTAAATCGCAGAAAAGGAAATTTAGTCCTAAATTTAGAGGAGCGATTTTTAAATAACCTAGATAGAATTGAAGATTTACCTGGATTACCTAAAAACACGTTGGCCGATTTGCAGAAACGCAGAGTAACCATTTTCCGAAAATCTAATATTCCAACGAGTCGAGTAACATTTGCAAACTTCGGCGAAGAAGTTCATAATTTCGATCCTAGTCCTAAAAATCGCAAATCGGCGATGAAAAGAGGAAGTAGCATATCCCCAGGAAGCCGTACTGATAGCAATGTTAACACACCGCGAAAGAGCACAATTTCAAATCCGAGTCAAGTTTTCTTTGGAGATAGATTCAATGACGAAATGTTTGGAAGGCCATCTACCACGGCAAGACCGAGCAGTATTGAAACTTTTAATCGTCCCGATGGTAGTATGACTTTTGATAATAATGCATTCGAACTTGGTGAAGACATAGATGTCTAGAATTATTTATCATTAATTTTATTGATATTATTGTTAGATTTAAAATAAATATAAGATTAAGAAAATACACTGTTTTTTTTTGTGGTCATAAACTTGGTTATCTATATTAATTTTAATCATCGTCTGATTTTTATTATAACCAATCTATCACAAATCAGATATGGAAAGAACTTATAAACAAAATCGTAGTGATAATATTAATACATCATAAACAGCATTGAGAGGAGTTGTGCATACATTCAGCGTTTTATTGAAAAGTTACCAAAGATAACTTTTTTGAGCAAATACCAAGATCATGCTATATAACTTACTCAACAGGAAGCTGGAAGAAGATGCCAAAGGGGATACCGCTACAGGCGCAAGAGACCCCCCTCCCGTGAGTCAAGTTGTTGTAAAAATGAATTAAGAAAGACGAGGGACCTAAATGAAGGATGAATCTTCCTACTTAACAGGAGGTTGAATGAATGTATCGGAATCTCCAACAAGTTCATGTGTTTCCCCCGAAGTATTACCCTAAAGGGTGGTCGCTTGAAAGAGAGGGGACGATTGGACAACAAATTTATATTAGTTTTTGACATCTTCAAAGATTTTTACTACATCAAACCTGGACATGAAGTGAGCACCACATATGATTATCTGGTCTTTGTTTCTTTCTTGTGACCAACAACCATGGCAACAACGATTTAACATAAAAATCAAAATGGCTTCAAACGTAGAAATTTTTTTTGATGAAATTGATAAAGTAAGAATAATTAATCCTGTTGTTGCAAAGCTATCAGAGAATTTAAAAGACGAGTCTCGATTTTTTATAGAAAGTAAGTTCTATAGTAGCTAAATGTTAGAAAAATAGTAATAAAAGAAATCAGTAATAAAATTTTTCAGAGTACGATAAATTTGAAGACATTTCAAATGAATTAATAACAAAATTAGAACACTTGGCATATGATGTGGAATCTGAAAAAATTAAAGCGATTAGTGCACAAAATATATTGCAAAACATACTGAAAGAGAAAGAAAATGAACAACAGGAAATACAAGTAAAAAAAAGCATCAAAAACCTAGTTAAGTCACTTAGTTTTAATAACTTTTAGAGCGTATTAACTGAAAGAAAATTAAAATTAGAAAGATTGAAGATCTTATTAGGATCTTTAAGGAAAACTGAGGATGGACAAAATGAAACCATAAACATATTTCGTAAACTATAAATACAATTATAAGAATATAAAATCTCGTTTTATTAACATGTTTTCAGTTTTTCTAAATTATTATTATAAATATGTGAAAAACTAATGATAACACATTTCCAGGAGAGAACAAAAAATAAACTTAAATCAAAGTGTTAAACTAACATTTATGCATATTTTGTTAAGTGTCATGTTGATGTAACAAAATAATAATTACTTTTGCAATGTATTACTTTTTGCTTTGTTGAAAAACGGCTTTTCGAAACGACTCTTGATCCCTCGTGTGATTCTCTTCGTTTTCCACAAGTGGACACGTGTATGTACATACATAATTACAAAACCATAATTTTCTATAACAAACACGTCTATCTATTTATAATAGTTTTAGCAGATAATTTCGATAGTGTTTTATGCTGATGTGATCTTTTTTAAATTAACGGAAGGCACCTCTACCGTGGTATAATACAAAAAAGGCTCCATCGTTGTACTTACAATATTTGGGCCTCATTTTTTTTTTAATAATTTTTTAATCAACTAATTTTTTAAAACTAATACCAAAAAAATCCTCTCATTTCCATTAATATATATATCGTTTAAACTTTACACCTTCGCACTAAACTTATGGAAATAAACAGTTATACCGTCGTTTCAACTGAAGTTGACATACTTTCACCATCAGTCTTAGCTTTTTTACACTGAGTTTGCACGTCCGAATCTGATGCGCACCTTTTCATTATGTTTGGCCTAAAGGCAACTATTATCGCAGTCATATTATCGCAACCTGTACCATCACCCATTGTATCAGGTGCTAAACAATGATCAAACATCTAAATAAATAAAAATTAAAGAGTGTTACAAAAAAATAAATATTTAAAACGTACCTCTTCGCATATTTGTGATATTTTATCTGGATTCTCCTGCAATCTTGGCCTTACAAAATCAACAACTTCTTGACTAGACATAAAATTCCAAATACCATCACAAGCCAATACCATAAACTCATCTTCAGCTGCGTTTATCGTCAATGTTTTTATATCTGGTAAAGCGGTAATCATTTGTTCACGATCAGAAACGTTTTTATTTTGTTTGTACTCATGATCTCCAATTGCTCGCGATAAATTCAACCCACCATTTACTCTACCATCAGAAGTAACTTCCCCGCCCGCTTTAATAATTCGATTTAATTCAGGGGGATCTTCCGGTTTGTGATCAATACTCATTTCTATCGCTTGACCATTTCTGCAAACTATACAGCGCGAATCACCCGCATTTGCTACGTACAATTCATTATCTTTGAGAAGAGCCACAACGGCGGTACATCCGCTATCAAAACCGGGACCATCACCCATCCCTCTAAAAAGGAGGTTACCAACGTTTTCATCATCATCGTCGTCATCCTCATCGTCATCATCGTCCTCATCTTCATCAGAAGTTTTATCGGAATTTTCATCTTCACCTTGAAGTTCGTTTTCATCGCCATCATCACTAGAATCAACTTAAAAGAAAAGTAGATTTTTGAAAAATTTTTGGTTCTTATTCTCTTACCATTTGGACCTTCAAAAGTTTTATCTTCTTCATCTTCTGAATCGTCATCCTCAGAATCTTCTTGCAGTAAAGTATTGTACAATTGTGTTACTGTTCTGCGAGTAGTTCGACTTCTCAATACAATAGTATTTTCCATTCCACGAGTCTTCATTAAAGCCTTACCTTTACCTAGAATTGAAACTAAAGTTAGAATTGAAATTTCATCATGTGTGGTAGCTTTATAGTAACACCTCAATTTAAATATATGCGAAAGATGGACAGAAATGAAGTGTTTAACTAGATACCTAATCAAATGATTAATAAATGACCAACAGTAAAGATTGTTGATTACAATCTAGAAGAGAATCTGAATTATGTTTATGAATCTTTTTAACATAGAATTCTTAAACAAAAAATTAAGAATGCTCTTTTTTAACAAAAGAAATATTAAGAAACTTGGGAAAAAATCAAGAATCATCATGTGGCTAAAAAATCGACGATTTTTTTTAATCAATGTGAAATGACCCAAAAAACACATTAAAAATAAAGAGAAAGTGCGGAAAAGTGACTAACAGTAGATTAACTTCAGTTATAAAACTTCTAAGATGATAACTAACTTCAAGTTTAAAATGTCAATCTCAATTTTAACATATTTTTAATCTTCATTAAAAATCCTTTAAAATGAGTACAAACACGACATATTTATCTTCAATGTTAATGAAGTTATGGTCAACTTCCGGTTAAGAATGTCAACGTCAATTTTGACATATTTGTAACCGTCGTGAAAAATCCTTTAAAATCACTCCAAACAAGATACGTTTAATTTCAAAATTACTCGAGATAAAGAATTTCCGGTTTGAAATGCAATGTAATTTTGACATATTCTTAATTTTTATAAAATATCTTAATATTTGTCACAAAAACAAAAATATAATAAAAAATCAAGGTTGGTATTAAAATTTAAAAATAAAATTGTTACCTTCATTGTTGCTAACTTAGGGTTTAATGCTTTTTATTCTAACTTTTTTGCTTTTTGAGATAAGTGCGTCATCTTTGGACTCATTTTAAAGATTTTTTAATGAAGATGAAAAATATGTCAAAATTGACGTAGACGTTTCAAACCGGAAGTGATTGATTTAATGATATTTTCATTAATATTAAAGTTAAATATGTCGAGTTTGGACTCATTTTAAGGAATTTTTTATGAAGTTGACAAATATGTCAAAATTAAAAGTTCGAATTTTTTGGTTTTTTGTCCAATTGTTTCCAAAAAATTCCAAAATGTTCAGCTCAACCCCAGAACCAACCATGGATACAGTAAAAACAGATCGAAAATAATTTGCAAATAAAGCGCAAATATCGTCAGGTTAGTAGCAACGCAGGAGCCAAGTGTCATTACTGTCGGTATCCTACCCACGCCTTTCCTATGTTTAAGAAAAAACCAATTTTTTTTTGGATTACGTGCAATATTAGACTCAGTACGATTAATATAGTTTTAGTTGTCAGTGCCAACAAGAAATTTAGGACGACCCCTTAATAGAGAAAACGTTAATAATCAATTAGGTTACCCTTCAGTTGACAGGCTGGGTCTGTCAGACTGGCCAAATTCATTTTTTTATTGTATCTTTCCAAATTTTCTTTTTATGTTTTTTCTTCTGGGTACCTTCTTATTTTTACTAAATAAAAACCCATGTGTTCATATAACTTTTTTATCATAAATTTTTTGTATTCAGGGAAAGTCTCTCACTCTCAAGCGCTCATTTCTTGGGTTGTTATTGAATAGGAAGGTAAATTTCGGTGAAAATAAAAAACCAGAAATAATAACATTCTATAATAGTATAAAGAGTGGTGTTGATGTACTTTATAGAATGCATCTAAAAACGTTGCACAAGCCGGTGGCCATTGGTGGTATTCTTGGGTAATAGCAGTAGCAATGCATAACCATGGCAACCAGTTGTTTTACATATTTTATTAAGACAATGATTAATTAATTAGCTACTGCTATTTTTCTACCTCAAATGAATGGAAAATCATGAAACATTAAGATAACTTTTCTCGAAAATTTTCTTATGTAACCAATATTAATATTGACTGTACTAGATTCAGAACAAAGTCCTCTTCCATATTTGGTAATAGAAATGGGGCATTGCTATTTGAAAAAAATATCGATAATGTCATTACTCGTTTAAAAATGGCGACAAAAATTTTAAATCTATACTAAACAATTGCAAATAATTTAAATTTTTAGACCCGTCACAGCGATTTTTCCATAAACTGTTCTTAACTGTTTTAATGAATTTTATATATATGAATTTGGGCAATTGCTTTTTGATAACTATTTCTGCTTTCAGCAGTACAAAATAAGACGGACTAACAGTAGAATACAATAAATTTAATATTTTATTGTGGGAGGAATAAGCATCAAACTTTGGGTCTGAGGGACCCAGCCCATCGAACAGTGTGATTTTTAAACCACCCATCAACTAGAGGGTTTAATGGCAAATGATAAGCCATACAAAATACGATTTTCTTCTTCAATCTATGGTCATTGATGGAAGTGTTAGAAATTTCAAAGAAAGACGACGCTGATTTTTGTGGATCAAGGGGTAAAGATCAACTCCCAGACCCTACCTTGATCAGATTGATGAAGGAAGTGCTTCCTTGGAGCCAGATACTTCGAATTTTGAATACATATTGTTCTTTGTTAATGTTTAAATAAAATTTATACCAAATTTCTTGTCTCTATGTGCTTCTGTTCTGTTTTTATCAACAGAAATACCATGCTACTAGACTTTTGTGACACCCTGTAATGGATATGCAATGAATTAAAGAAGTCATGAACGAAACGCTGTTTCTCTCTAATATTGGTTACATGCATGATAGAGCTCCAGCTCATTTTACTTGTAATGTGAGAGCTGGACATAGACATTTCAAGTTAAATTGGTTATGTAGGATCAATCAAATACCTGATAAGAGCTTATAATCTTAATTTTTTAAGCATTTTTGTAGAGTTCTTTAAAGATTTAAGTTTATGTAATAATATTTGATGAAGGTAATTAATATAAAATAAATTATAAATAATAAATAAAAAAATTCACTCGTCTCATCTGAAACAAAATCAAGTCAAAAAAATTAACTCAAAATAACTCACAATGAAAATATATTAAAAAATAAGTTTCAAACCTTTTTTTTTATCAACAATTTTTCCATTTTGTGGTGAAGAACTACTAACAGCATCCCCATTTTGATTAGAACTTTCACTTTCAATGATCTCCTCTTTTGTTGTAGTTTTCATATCTTCAGAACTATCAGGTTTATTACTTCCCTCACTAGTAACGACATTATCCGGTTGTTCTTTTTCAGTTTCTTCATTTCCATTACCGACAGCATCGCTAGATGTGATTTCTTCTATTTTAACACTACTTGTACTACTCACAACATCGCCTCGAGAAGATTCAGGAGGTTTCGATGTTAAATTACTTGCAGTGGATGATGTTCCAGGTGAATCGACCGGTTTTCTTGGTTTTAAAAGTGGAGATAAAGGTAATTTTTCGCTATCTTTTAAATTTTTCAATTTATTCGAGGTGTACTTCTCGATGACTTGCTCAATGGGCATAGTTGCTTCTTCGTATAAATGATTAACATTTTCATCGTCTTCATCGCTAACATCATCTTCGCCATCGTTTTGGACAATTTTTTTTAATGTAGCTTTAACTTCCGGTGTCGCTATTGTTGCATCAAAATTAAGGAAGGCTTCTTCAAGAGCTTCCTGGTAATTCCCCGATTTATATTTCTCTAGCGTTTTTAGAAATGCCGGTAATTCTTGTGAACAATATTGGGCGACTTCGCGTCCTCCATGACCATCATATACAGCAAAATATGAAGCATGATTATCAAAATCTAATATGCAATTATGGGCATCCTAAAAAATAAAAATAAAGGTTAAGAATTTGTATACAGGAAATAATGGTAAAAAAAAGGATGAGTAATTGCCTCAATAAAAGAATTGTAGTAAAATGATTCATGTTAAACAACATTAGAAAGAATTTGAAAGGATTTTTTGATTAAAAAAAAGTTGTTTGAGGTTAGTTTTTAATACACACTTCTGAAATGAATTATTAATCGAGTAATTGCAATAAAAATATCTTTTTTATATAAATTAAACGAATTCGAATGGAGATAGGTGAAATTAATGATCTAAACGAAAAAAAAGGGTATTTGAAGAATCTAGCCTAACCTAAAAAGTCAGTTATTAAATTAATGACGGTAAACAATTGTCAATTTCCATTTACCTCTTGACTCTCGCGCCAACCTTGCATCGAACTGGCCCCGCATCTTATTTTATCGTTGGCCTCGTCGGTGGATACCTTCTCTGTGATCGGTTCAGATAAATAAGCACCCATATTCTGCACTTTATGACGTCCCGTTCGACAGTTGACGCGGAATTATAAACACGTTTCGATCAACTAGTCTCAACCGGTACGAACGACGACAACTTGTGTTAATTTGCATCCATGCCGAACGTACTCCTACAGCAACTGACATCATCCGGTAGAGGCGCTGCACGCGATCGCGCCAAAACGTTGTAATATCCGGCCAAAACAAAGACCGGGAAATTTAAAATTTTATATTTAATTCTAAATATTTATATATACGTGTGTTATTAAATAATTGCATTTGTAGAACAAAAATGATTAGTAACCAAAATATTTTTATTTCAATTTAATTTAATTGTTTAAAACAGAAAAACTTTCCATGATTACTGGCGGCCTCTGTTATCACGATCAGGAAATAACGTAAATAATTGATTTTGCTTCAAGATGGCGCAAATCTATATCTGGTTATTTGAAATAAATAGTGAATGAACGTTTTTCGATTCTGGCAAATACACGATGCTCCAGTAAAAAGATACTAAGAAATAAAGGGAGAGGATAGAAGAGATATACTCGAAGACGGGTTGAAGGTGAGGATGAGTGCGGAAATGGGTGAAGAATTTTATACAGCTATAACCTAACTACATATGTCAACCAAGCTTGCAAATCGACCTTTTTAGATGTTGTTGTGGGAATTCTTTCAACTTCACGGCTGTGATATGAAGCATGACAATAACAGCATTGTCTGGTGGCACTGTTAATATTTGATCAAACCATCTTTCAAACACTTGAGCATTCATTTCTTAATGGTACTTAATAGGTTGTCTTTTTACTTTCGAAGAGTAATAAGCCATTCTCAACAAAACCTCAGATATGCAAAATAATAAGGCGTCTCTCTTTCCCTACAGGATTACGTAAACCTGTATTCAGTCCCTCTTTAAACGATTGTGGTCGATTTTTCATACTGTCATCTATAACACTGGTCTACAGTGGTTTTGTTGTCTTAGATATAAGATTGATTTTGGATATATTTATGCTCACAATTCATGAAACTATCAATGATTTTGTAAGATTTGATACATTACAAAAATCGGACAACAAGAAACAACATAACAGATATATTTATAATGTCAGTTTTGTTTTAAAAAATTAGGATACATCGAAGTAAGTAGAGAGGAAAATGTGGAAAACATGTTATATTTCCATAAAACACCTTTTACAATCTCCAATCCCATCGACCCTGATACCTTTTCTCCATCATTTTTAGATGCTGGTGGAACCGCTTTCCCTGTTCCTCACTATAATTTTCTAAATTATTCGGAAACTTTTCCAAGCTTTACTTTTCGGAACATTTCTTTTTTTTTTCTAACACTAATTTTACATTTTCATATTCTTCTTTGATGTTTGTTGAATGGGCAATTGGAATTGATGCAAATTTATTTCCATTGTGCAGTAAGACGCATTTTAAACTTCTTTTACGGTTTAGGTTTATATTCTTTTAAACCCATGTCTAGAAGTGTAATACGCATCATACGCAAATCGCGTATTGCAATAAAAATACTGTGATATTGGTTGCATACTTGCAGTGCTGACGTCGGGTACAATAATTAATTAACACACTGTACTCAACAGAGGAAATACAAAGAAGGAGAGTAGTGTGATTTAGGTCTAAAAAATTTTTTTTGCATTTTTGACTGATTTGGAATCTTGACTAAACAGGCCATCTTTTAAAATAACTTGCCAAGGGTGTTGTAATACTCCTTTTTTTAGAAATCGTGTGTCAAACTTAATAGACAAAAATTCTTTTAACCTAAACTCGATCAAACTAATAGTTTTTTTTTTGCAAAACTAACGACTTTTGTTGTTTGATTTGTGATTTCTATAGTAGCATGGTTCACAAGGAATACATTATTAAAAAAATCACTATTAAATTGGGAGAATTTCTGACCGTAGTACCTAAAGATATGATGTACGGGAACGATTTTTAACATTTTTAAAAATATGTCTATTACCACTTAACTAAGAGACATGGAATTTTGGTTGGCCTCTCACCCGGTGCCTGCTTGACGTTGAGTTTCAGGACACCTGTATACATTATATATATGATATAACATCATAATTATCTACATCGATGGCCTCAACACATTCAAGTTTATGTAAACGGCAAATACAAGGACATCAGATATCTCAACATACCCTACTGGTGAAGACGAGGATAAGCGAAGGGGCAGTTCGCGTGGTCAGGTTTTATAACTCCAATTTCAGATAAGCATCCGATTGTTGTACCGTAGGTGGTGAAAGACCGTCGGACCATCTAACTTCAATCCCATCCGAGGTAGATCGATTCGCACCATTCGCTAGAGGGGGTCCGTCGGCCTTGATGTTTGCTCGACCGACCCCCTCAACCAAGTCTTCACCGCCGCGAATCTTAAAAGCAAACCCTCCATATCTCCCCGAGGTAAGAAAGTGGCCATTGAAGCCGCCTCCACTTTTCAGTGTCGGCACTTACAAAGGCGCGCTTTCAGTCTATCGGTCCATATAACGGCCACGGGAAACGAAGTGCCTACTTTAATATAAGCAAAGAGATTCTGATCAAACGATAAGCTTCCGAGAACGTTATTTTGCGAATTTTACCGAATCATGTTATTGATATATAAAGAATTGTGCTGGCTTTTTCAAGAAGACAAATAACGTAACAAGATAAGACGAGAAGTATGTGAGACAATTGCCGGATGCTTTAGGAGTTATTCTCCCGTCGTTACATTATTAGATTTAGTAGTAACTAAATGATGTATCATGTAGCACCTCTTGGGTATCTCGTGCGCAAATAACGCGAAAAAAAAGACAGGAAACGAACCGTGAAATTAGAAAAGAACGGTCGCATTGCGTGGGTGTTGTGGAAATGTGACAGTTGTCGTGTTAATTGAGACTCTTTCATTAGTTTTCTGAGCTTGTAACGGATATTCCACGAATCTTATTCATCCGACGTCTACACGCAATCTAAAAGTAAATTTTATAATTAGGATTAGATATTTTAATTAAATTTCTTTTTATTTTAATTTTATTTAAGTAATAAGACTTGATAAAATCTATCAAAAACACCTATATATTACAAAATTAATCAATCCTTGACGGTCTTTGTATATGTGAATCGAGGGTTTGACCTTCCTTGAAATTCGTATTCGAGGAATGATTGCGTTTGAATGTCGCGAAAAATAGCGTTAAACACCTCACGTTGACACGTTGACAAGTAACTTTAAGCGAAAAGCTCCCCTTTATCCGATATATTGGCTTTATTTCTCGTTTATTGTTTTCTTCTATTGCGAAACAATGGAGGAGTGTATTTTACGATTTGAAGCAGTGGTTCTCAATCTTTTTCTGACTACGGAACGGACATAATATTAAGAAAATCTGTTAACTTGGTAAATTATTATTTAAATACATACGGGAGAGATTGTGTAAAACGAATTGCCGGAGATACAAAAAAAAAGATATTATTGTTTGATATAAATGTAAAAAATTAAGAATTTGTGTCATTTCCGTTTTTTATAGTCAAACTAACACTGATAAAATTAGCACTGATGGACAGTTACATAATTCATTTATTGAAGGAATTAGATATTGGAAGTGGTAAACTGAGGAAACTTTTGCCCAAGACCACAAGGGCTTATTTCAGAAGCATCTAATGCTTGGCATATGCCAATATAACGAAATGTTGTGATAAGAAGAAAGTGTGCTGGTATTGTACGACTAAAGGACAGGCAGATTGTCCCAGCAAAAGCAGAGGAACTACTCCCCATGACATCCGCATGTCCAGATCATATGAGAATGATTCAGGTTTGAACAGAAAAAAAACTGAGTACAGGGTTGGGTTGGGTTGGGTTGGGTTGACGACCGGTATACGATGGTTATTTTATCTTCGCTCGTGACACGGAATGTGGAAGAATCAATACATTGTCTGTGCAGAGAGAGAATTAAAAATTGTATTGGAATTATTGCAGTACTGAGCCAGACTTTGAATGATGGGAATATTAGTATTGGGAATGGATGCGAATTCAAAATCGCCTATGTACTGTGATAATTGCAATTTTAGTGAATAATTTGTATGTCATGACTTTGAGTGGGTGTCTTCTAATTTTTTTGGTCTGTGCGAAAATATCTAAGACATTGCAAAATTGATCATTGTCCTTCACCTTCTCTCGATAGACACTTGGTATGCAAAGTCAATTCAACCGTTGATCAGTTATTCTAGACCTGAGCCAGGTTTAAATCTTATTCATCATTTCACCTTATTCATCATGAAGAAGTTAAGTCTTCTATCTCGTATTCATTATTTGCAGACCACAAACTTCTAAAGCCACTTCCTTGACTGTTTCGTTCTTTTTCACATCTTCGTTCCAGAAGATGAGATGAATGGCATACGTAGCATGCCATTCATTGTTGTGTTGCATGCGGAAAGATAGGGAATAGTGAAGAGGCGTTATGACTCGTTGGTTTGTTGCATCAACTACCGGTGTTGCGAGACGCACGTTACAGCCGTCGAATAACTGTAGGATTTTGTAGGGGTGTGGGGGCGTCTGGGCGGTTTATCGATCGAATTTGGCGGCGGCGCCGTGACGTTTTGGTCGCTTTCGTGGCGGCCACCGTACGGACGTACGGGAGGCGGCATTTGACAGCTAAGTGTTCCGCTGTGCGGCGGCAGTTAAACATGGCACCAGCTCCGTGAATTCCGCGTTAGTGTTTTGCAAGAGTTCGGCGGTGTTTCCGACTGGTACATCGTTCCCGTTTGATTGTTTTGGTCATCCGATAGGACGTGACGATTGAGTACGACGCAACAACGACGATTCAATCTGGAATTTAGTCGCTAAAAGATTTAGAAAACAACATCTTGACGCGGATTTCGTTTGGAAACCGAAGGACTCAGGTAAGATTAAGTATTTTCATCTTCAATAATCTTCCTTTCGGGGATATTAACGTGTCAGAAAGATTTGCTTTTGTCGAGGATAAAAATAATCGTTGATATTTTGATTTGCCGTCCGTATTCGTTTTGGCGGGTAAATGGTTTGCTAGTGAAAGAGTTATATAATTTATAGTATAACATTATATATATCGTTATATTTATTTTATGAGTAATACTTTAACAGTTAATTAGAACAAAATAGTAAATTTTTAGTAGGTATGATAGAAATGTAAATATTCAACATAACAACCAACAAACATTTGACTTAAAATGCGAGATATTTTCCAAACGTATATTTAGGTATATTTTAACAGCATCCATTTTCATCAATCTGATTGATCGTTCGAAATATCAATTTAACTTTATCAAACATATTCACTTGATTGAATAATCGAGTTATATTCAGGAATTTACATTATTGATGCTTACAATAAACAGATTTTTGGTGAAGTTCAAAAAATCAACTGTATAGATATTAAAAAACTATTTTTAACACTTTCAACTAGTTAAAAATTTAATATAAGGTTAAACGTAATTAGGTAAGTATACTATAAAAAGTTAATAATACACTGTCGTATTATTTCAAATTGTCCGTTAGTTAGAGCCGGATGTCATCAATCATTTTGTTCTCCGTTTAACTGCAAGCGTTACGAACACTTTACATAAACTGTATACTTTATTTCCAATATTTTACAAAAAGGATTTTTTTTTACATTTTATTAAGCGTTTTATCGTCGCCGGATTTATGTACTGATAATAACAGCAACGCTTCGTAGTTGTTCCGTTTGCTGTAACATAACACACAAAAAAAAAGGCAATACGTCGGTGGCAGTTCAAATGAGGTGTAAAAGCCTCAATTTTCTTCAAAATTGCGAGACTTTTTTATGCGAGCGTTTATATGGCCAATAATTCACATTGTTTGCCTGAAAAAAACAACATGCTATTTTCTCATATCGTTGCTGTCAAATCAAAAATTGGTAACTGGAAATTAAAGGGAAATACGCTTATATTTAAAAATCTATCTGTAACGTGGATGATAACAATCGAAGGTTTCATTTGAATCTCGTAATTGTTTTATGATAATGCTTTGTCATTGTATCTCAGTTTCCTTTCAAAATCTTCCTCATTTACATGATTTATACTAATTAACGAACTGTTATAAATGTTATATTCCTAGTTGAAAAGCTTGCTTAAGTACTTCCATTCGATAAATCGCTATTATTGTTGTGGAACGGCGGCTAATATTAATGTTTTGAATATTATACTTGTATAATAACAAATTCTATGCAACGAACCCATTCAAGTGTAGGAGAATTTTAGGTCTGTACACAACATCAATGCATGCGCAGGATGAATAAGGTACTTCTAATCAGTGGATTCTAAATTATTAATGCGATACTGGATACGATACTGGGAATTAACCCAACTTCACACACAAAAGTAATATATATCATAACATATCACATTGATGCTGAAAGAAGTTCCTAAAATTTCGAGTATTATTTGATATTTCCATTTTCATTACCGTCATATCTAAATATTCTTATGTGAAGGGTAACCTAGGTTTCGTATTACTCTCGTTTTCTGAAAGCAAACCTTTACCGTGTTCCTTCACCATCCTCTCGTCTAACTCTTGCTTGCCTTTTAGTCAATACGCGATATTTCGTCTTCCTTCTAGCTGCTTTGGATACGAGGAAAATGTCCTTGATAATAAATTCTGCAGATAACCCAACAGGGACCGGTAAGGTTCTTTTTTGATCCACTTCCACTTTCAACTTTTTTAGTCTTAACGTCATATTTTAATCTTTTAATTTACGAGTTATCCCATTAATTCAAAAAAGGTCATTATCATCAATAGTTTCCAGTATTTTACATCTCCATTCCGTACTTTTTGAGGATTTGGAGTTTAAGTCCCTCCAATTAAAATTGCTGTATTGGCGAACTTTGAGGTGATTGACCTCATTAAACCTATTCTTGCCTATATCAATTAATGCGTGGTTAAAGATAATGGGACACTAATTCGGATTTATAAAAACTTTTCTATGTTAATGTAAGCTTAACATCGATAAATACACATTCATGATTTAATAACATCAATTCTGGATTAAATAAAGTTGTATTAAAGACCATTATTTGGTTATCTACTATACTTAATTACGACTGCGATTGATTAGGTTCCCTGAAATAACGACATCCCTTGGTCGAACACTCGATTAATGTCACGTTTAGCGTCCATTAGTTTATAATCACATCAATTGCTTGGTTAATTTAATTTTTGGAAATCTTAATTATAATTTCAATCGATTAACGTTTAATTAGCATAGAATTATAGATTAAAGACAGATTTTGTGTCAAAGTAGGAAATGATGTGGCTGAAAAACTGCTGAGAATACGATTTTGTCAAAATTATATTTCAAAGTAAGTCTGAATAAGATGGCCAATTTGTTAAAAGCTATGGATCTGAATTTGGTTTCCAGAACCAGAATTAACCTCATGGGCTGAAACCAACACCAGGTCGAATACGTTAGTGTTCTTGTAAATTCCTTGAGGATATCTATAGACTTATTGTTGAACGAAGCGACATAGATATCGTAGTGGCAACCATTCGAATAACCAATCGAATCATGTGAAAGCACGACTTGGTTCAATTGGAAATAGCATGGAAAGAAATAAAAAATTTAACATTGTGGGTAGGGACAACTTTTATAATCAAACAATACAGATTATGATAAAATGGTGATTAATGTGTTGTAAAGTCAGTATAATTAGTACCAATCTCTGAATCTTACGAATCGTCATTTACAGTCGCTGAGGAGTGCCCCTGTTGATGATTTCAATCCTCCCTATCGTATAATGGTCGTCAAATGTGCACCTGAATCTGCCAATAAAGATACCGACGATCGTCGAAAGCAGCGATGTGTAAATATACTTGCGCTTGGCATTTGTAAATAAGCAGCAAGTAGGTATCTGTAAAATTCTAATATTATTTCTATAAGTTCAATTGATTTTGTGTCATTCTGCTCATATTATATATATGTATAGAGTATTTTATATACTCTAGGAAAATGATACGTTAAAAAAAGTATTTCTTGTAAGAAAATCTTGGTGTTTATCTTTTCTTTAAATCCAAAACTATTAAGAAAGGTTAAAACTAGGATAACCCTAAAAGTTTGTATCCTGGAATCTAGAAGGGATTTAAACCAAAACTTTTACTTTCGGTTGATCCTAAGACGGATTTGTAACAAAAAACGTAAAAAAGGGTCGAAAATTCACGGCTTTTTGTTTCCCTTTTTTGATTTATTTAACAGTTTAAAGATTTTCACTCTTGAGAAGTTCAGTTGGACTCTTTATATTTGCTTAATCTTTGTAGGGTTGTGATATTAGATGTAATTAGTTTTAAATTCAATAAAAAATAATATTGTAAAATTTTATTTGTAGCAACGTTTTCGTAATGAATTCCTTTATAAGATGACAACGTTTTAATTAATTCTGGGAAAGGAAATTTTATGATTTTCAATTTTCAAGGCGGATCGCAAAGAGGAAAACACCCCCTCCGGGTATAAAACAACATCTTCAGAAGACGAATAAAAATTAAACGAGATTCTCAAAGGGGCACTCGGCTTCCTTCTTCCGTCTGGTTCTTGCTTAGAAAATTAGCGGTCTTCTGTAAAGCCGACAGGTCTACCTCTCACCCCATGGACGATTTCAGGCAAGCTAGGGAAATTACTTTTAATTAAAATCAACGTTCATAAGTATTAATTTTAGTGTGGCAATTGAATCTTTGACGTTACAATGACTTTTTTAAAGTATCCAGATGTTTATTTTGTGGTAAACTTTAATGAATCGTTTTGCAATGAAATTGTTTTTAATTGAATTAGACCGTTAAAGGATAACGTAGTCTGGATAATTCCCTAGATTGCCGTGGAGCCAAACGTACTGTTTGACTTTTTTATTAGTTCTTATCGGTTTTGTGGAGGGCGTTCCAGGATTCCAGGTGAGCTGCGAGAAAGAGGCAAAAATGCAAATGTATGGTAAAATTGGCGGCATGGCGCGAAATTAAAACGAGAAAGTTTCCGCCTGTGGGCAAATTTTTATTTCCCATAGCAACTGAAAATTCCTGCCCGGAGTTCATTTTTGGTCTCGCACCGAGGACTGCGTAATAACTTTCGTAAAATTGGAATTAAGCGGGATTTACGTTAGCCGAATACAACCAATGGGAATAATATGCATAATATTTATGTATTTGTATTCCATTTGCTCAATCTAGATCTAAAACCATAAATACTTTCCAATAACAGTAACATAATAAAAAATGTCTTTTTTTATGTATATTTCATGTGTAAAAGCTTCATAAATTGAAATCTAAATGTTATACGAGGAAAAAATGTTATTGATTCAAAAATTTAATGATGCTATAAAGCTCTTCTGGGAATTTTATGAAGTAACCCCTAAAAAGTCAGGTATAGCAAATTTACATTAAATTAAATATAGGTCGTATTTCACCGTGGTGGTGAGAAATACTCACTCCCCTGAAATTTGCTAAGGGGCCATTCAACCCCCCAAAAGTGCCCCTGTGTCCTGTGTTGGTAACTGGTTGTAATTTTAAGGGTCGTGCCACTCGGCAACGACCTCGTCGAACTCCTCAAATTCCACATCGACAAAGTTGAAAGCCTTTGGAACACCCAATACACCGGCATTAAGTGGAAATTTATAGGTTCCGTAAGGAGCGCCTTTGCAGACGGCGCTTCTGTAAAGCTCATTGTCATTCGGGTCCCACACGCGCGCTCAAACACCCACTTCCGGTTTATCTGGGGCTCTACCGAGGTCGCTGATGTAGGATTACGGTAGTACGAACTTTTAATCGAATGTGATAAATGTTTATTTTCCCTTACTCAGTTCTATCTTGAAAACAATTTGAGAAAAACTGAACAAATACAGAACAATTTTATAGAAAGAGTTTTTCTTAAATTCGAAATAGAAATGTATTACACATTCTTCAAAGAATTTAATAATAATTGAATATGGCCCACGTTATTGTTTAGAAAACACTTCGAAGAAACCTTCTATTCTTAGCATACGTGGGTCCGTGCATGTTTATCCTGAACGATTATCAACACGCGAACGGTTTTGTAGATGATTTGTCGAGCAACTTGCCATTATATTCTGAATTTCAATGTGAATGTAATTGACACCGGTAACAATTGAAGCGATACTGTAGCTAATAATTACAGCTTGGAGAATAATATATGTTGATGAATTGAGCCCTGATTACCAATAGGTATATGACGATTAGGATGAATAACAAAAAATTACACACAAGTAAAGAATAATGCAATTAAACATATTTCCGCCGATAACGGTACATGCTCAAATTAAAACGCAAGTGTAAGTACTTGTTTAGTTATCTCCTCGAGTTCGAATTAATCCTAAACATAGATTAATACTGCGAATTGAACTATATCACTACATGCAAATTTACTTCCAAGTGTATCATGAGAAGGACTAATATTTCAATGCATAAGGTGGCAGGAATACTGCAACAGCAACTTTCACGTGTACGAAGATTCCGTACACGTGGAAGTCTAATTTGTCTTTATAGAATGCGATGCCCCGTGCGATGATAGCAATAAACCTCTCAAAAACACTTTTACCCTTGTAGAGTTTATAGAATCTATATGTTTATAAGTAGCGTCATGGAAAATATTTTGGCAATATTTTCGTGGTTTTTGTTGCCACTCAACTCCTTTTCTCTCTCTCTTTCTACAGCTTTGTTTTTGTCCACTACTGGACCTAAATCATTATTGCATCGTCATTGCAAACTTTTTGGCCAAACTTTGGCTACTCAGCTAGATCATTTCAATTATCAAAACCCAGCACTTCAAAAAATCGTTTTTAAGCCAAGGTTTTTCAAAGTATCCAAAACATCTCACTCGGCAATAACCACCACAACTTTCAGGATAGCAATATTGTAAACTTTTAAAACAATAATAATGTTACAAACCTAATTAAACGCAGAAACATTGATTTTATATTATCTTTATATTATAGACTTATTACTAATAATGTAGCAAACACCGATTCTAAAATAGACTAAAATACTTTTTTTCTGAATGTTGATCGTTTGTGTCACGTAAGATCCACATCACTATTTATGCGGCTTATTGAATTATGTAATAAATAAGTTATACTCGTAGACATTGATAAAGAATGATTAGATCGTTTCCGAAGTGAAATTATCTACTGAATCAAATATTAATGACGCTTTCAATTTGCATGGTTAGAAAAGAATCATTATGTATCAATTTTTTATAGCTATAGCTTTATATGTTAAGTATATTTTATAATCAAAGTACATTAAATTAAAAACTAAACTCATTACTCATGAAAACTTGAAACTTTACGTTTAAAAAAAGCAAGTTACACTGGGAATCATAACATATCCTGTGAAAAAAATAAAGGGAACCTACTAACGAACTCGTGCTAATTTCTTGTGAATACACGAGAAATTAGAAAAATTGCCCACTGGTTGCCCTTAATTAAACAGCCGCGGGCACATAAATTAATAGGTTGCAAACCGATCGCGTTTTTCTTTTAGAATTTGCATACACAGAATTTTCTATGCAACTTGGTTTGCTACCGGAAGTGGAAGAACATTTTGCCGTTGGCAATTCTGAGTGCGGAGTTATCCGGATTCGGATGGAACAACGTGTGTCATGGCGCGGGAAAGCGCGGCTAGAGAACCAGATAAATCGAATCCTGTTTAACTTCCGTTCTGGTTCAATTGCAAGATACCGAGTTTCTCGAACAAGTTTCAATTGCCGGACCGCGCTCAGGAATGACATTTGTCCGATTTCTGCGATTGGAATTGTCTTGCTACAGGGTAAAGTTTCGCTCCCACTTGTGGATAAACGCTACAGATTGTATAGCGGAACTTTGTGGTTTCTGGTTTAGTTAAACTAGTTATGGTAAACTTTACCGTAAATATTTTAATAAACAGTTATAGTTTTCGAGTAACAAAGCTGTTAATTCAAAATTAATTATATATTATAAAATATCTACACACTATCATATGTTCAGTCGTTATACTAAATAATTTAAGATTTGAATTTAACATTTACTTTGGTTTCCTCTGCATATAGGTGGATTTCACATTATTTATTGAAGTAATATTCATATTATCAGCTCGACTAAAGCAATTATTCATTAATAACGAACAGGTATTGATCTATCGCATTTGTGTTTATGGAGTTTCGTACACCACTATGACAAATGATCTTCACGTTAAATATTACCAAATATGCAGGCTAAAAGAATAAACTCATAAATATCAGTTAATTTCGAATGTGAATGTGAAGTAACTATCAATCATACAATATCAAACCTCTCTACCAGATACGTGTTTATTCAACAACCGCTAGATGCAGGAGCGTTGGTGTTAAAGCTTTATTACCACGATAAAGTGGTAATTTAATCATTCTTCCTTAGACGTACTTTACTCGGTAATCGCTTCCACTATAATGTAAACAATTTATCGTTTGAACGGCACCTGTTGTCTTGGCACTATACTATTACCACCTGCGTCACAATGAAGAAATAATGGATTTAATTGTAAGTATTCGTACTTTTTTTACATATAATTTATTTATCTTCGTAATATAACGTATACTTTGAAAATATCAATCCTAATATTTGCCTTGCGGCCCTAGAATATTATGTTGACTGAAATAGGAGAACTGTACTTTATTTTTGGTGACCTTATTCAACCACTGCATATTTAATGTTATAACAAATTAAGTATAATCAATTTTATGGTTACAATGAAACAAAGAATTTTGAAATATTCAAGAAAAAATGTCTTACTTTATAATTTTGATTATATAATCCATCAGATTTTACTGCATTTGCTTTAGTAATTATTAGGTATACACTTTTTTAGGACAAAAAATTCAGGGACAAAACACGATACTGGAGTGATGCCAATCAGCATTAAAATTGTCAGCTTCACCGTAAATTTCCACCAATTGCCGCCAGTACGTGTTTATAAAATCAATTTTAACTCAAAATATCTTTTCTCAATTCTGGTAAATTTTATAAGCTGAAGTTATATGATTGATGGTATTAGTATAATCAACAAGATTACGACTGAAAGCAGATAATTGTTTTCTTAAGTCAGAATCCACACTTTTTAGTTAATCATTCATATTTTTAACAATCTTACTAATTACTCTTCAAACTACTCAATCTTACTCCGAATTGGGTATAATATGAAATAGTTGCAAGTTTCAAAATTAAATTGACATTTTATCTTGTTTCTGCTTTCTATTATTTTTGCACATGCATTATTTCCATTATTTATTTATTGTTAGTAATTCTTCTTAAAAATTTCTGCTAAAAAATGTCGTCACACGGAATTATATTATGCTTGTTTTCGCCATTTGCTTATTGGGAACTCCTCCATCTACACACTCTACTATGCACGTTTGTCAATGCTCTTTAGACACTTTCTGCATTTTACTCTATACTGCTACTATGCTACTTTACGTAAAAATAAGAGTGATGATATCAATGTATGCAGTGAGATGTACTGTGTACTGTGCACGCTATATGTTCTGCATTCTGTCAACACTTCCACATTATTGTTATTAATGCGTTTTCAATCATTCTGGTTTCTATTCTTCCATTTAGTTGTCGTTCCTAGGCCATTCTATTGCGGGCATTAATATTTTGTGATTTATTTATAATATTTGGTCAACCATGCATAATGTGACTCGCGGTCTTTGATTCTTCACTCTTCTAATACAATCTTCATTTCTATTTCGCGACGGCTTATCTTGTATAGATAGCTTTTGCATTTCCATTACGCATTTAATTTCAAGTATTTGATATGTTAAATAAAGATGCATTTAGAATGGGTTTAAAATTTGAAAATTGTTTTTGGTTTTTGGCGCAATATAATTAAACATACGTCAGTACATTTAATCTCGGTTATGATCGATATTATTGCGACCTCAATTCAATAGTTACAACAATAAATAATTAATAAACTTGTAATTACAGCGGGTAAATAGAAATATTGCCATAAATTCGTTTATTATCGCGCACGGCAAATTTTATTTTCTTCCTGTTTTCTATTTAATTATATTTTATCGAGCGCATTTATGTACTTGTCGCATCGCGTTAACGTTAATCCGAAACGTCTCGTTTCGCATTGGATTTACGTCGTAGACGCCAAATTGCGGATGAAGTTGTGACATTTCCCACGCATAGATAGAAAATGTATATTTTCATACCCTCGGTCTACGTTGCGGCTCGGTAATTGCTGATTCAAAATTAACCGCCGTTGTGCCGGCTTTCATACCCCAAACGCTAATTGTCTAGCAAGTGACACACACACACGCTAATTGTATGCAAATGTTCTTGCCTTGTCAACAACGTCTCTAACAAACTACCTAACGAATTAAATATGCGTGGTTGTGAGAAATGTTTCTTAACAGGTTTTAATTCATGTAAATTTGTCTTAAACAATCACATAAATCTATTTTAAAACATTCCGAAATCGTGTTAATTTAAAAATATCGTGTAAAAATTCGTGCTTTAAATCGTTTATACACCGGCACAAATTTTAAACAGATATTAACATTTATAAATACACGATTTGAATCACGTTTATGGACTTGTTCGGTAGTTATTTTTACGTCATTGAAATCGGTGGATTTCGTGACTTGATTGCACACCTACGAATTGCAAAACCGATTTAATTGTAATGTCATTTTTTTTTGTTACTATATCGGAAATAAAATAATCTCGATATAACGGACCTTGTCTGAGGATGCACGGCTAAAGTTCTAGGTTCTAGGTTCTAGAACTAGAACCTAGAACTTTAGCCTTTAATAACTTTTTATTAAACTAAAACTAAAACTAACACTAGACCTAGAACTAGAAACATTCGGGTTTAGCCGTCTTAAGAGACGCACGGCTAAACCCGAATGTTTCTGTTCTAGGTCTAGTGTTAGTTCTAATGCTAGTATTAGTTCTAGTTTTAGTTGTTATTTAGCGCTAGATTGTGGTATATTTTTACTGAAGTAAAAGTAGAACTAATTAATACAGAACACAACGATGGGATAGCTGTTCGAATTTGTGTGTATTAAAATTATACATTCAAACAGTTTAAAGTGCAAATTAAAAATTATTCATATCTTAGGACACACGTTTTACTGTATTTAGATTTTCATGTAAACTATTTCTTGAAACCTCTCTGTATTGTACTTTTGTGTGAGTTGCAATCATGGTGGAGGCGCCGGATCGTTGTTGCAACGACAAGCTGCATCTTCACATGGTGTGAGAATGAAGAGACGTGCCTAACAAGGAGAGAAGAAGAGATAAGGGTTAATGTTACATCGAGGCGGACTCATTGTTCGCACCGTGACATTCGGGGAAGGCTTCGTCGTCGCGACGCCCGTCTAACTCGCTGACGGGCTCATTGTATTCAGCACGAACCCCTATCGATTCCTTGAGGTCGACCTGTGCACGCCATTTCGCAGTCCGATTCTGGGTTTATTAATTCCACAGATAGGGTTTGAGCACCCTCGCTTCGATATCGGGTACGCGTTGCCATCGGAAAATCCCCGTTAAAGCCGGTTTAATTGGTCGGTAATTTATAGACGGTTCGTTCAAACAGCAGTTGTGTCGATTCTAGCTTGTGATAGTGACTTTTATTTTAGTTATTCCTATTAAAATCTGTGGCACCCATTAGAAAAATGGTTTTTTTTTTGTAATACCAATTTGTTTTGAAATAAATTAACCGAAATGTGTTAAAACCCCCGACGGTAAACGTCAAATCACCCCGATCAACGCAATGACAAGAACGATAACAATGTTTTGAAAACAGTTTTAATTTCGCATTGTAATTACATACAATCGCGTATAACATTTTATTTCGCTTTCTACCTGTTATAAACTCTACATGGTTCAAATTCTATACTTCGCTTGACGTTTCATTATTTTTCATCACGTATAGGTCTAGAAAAATAATAATCTAGCGTTTTATTTCAAGTCATATGAAATAAAATTTACCGATTTCTTTTTCTCGTCATTTGAAATTGTGGAGGGAAACTGTTTACCTAAACAGTTTCGAAACGACGGACTTATAAAATGAACGAAGGCAATTTTTCGTTCAAGCTTCACATTCGTACGTAGAAGTAAATATTTTGCATTTTTTACGCGACCTTCTTTATAACTTCCGACTTATATCCGGTAGCAAAACGATGGTAACGATCGGGGCAAAAAGCTCCTGAAGCGAGAGGAAGATTAAAAAACCCACGAGAGGGCGAGCGAGCCCTTGAAGGTTTACTCATATATCTCGTACTGTTCGTGATAGTCAGTCCTAAATAAATAACAATCTGTGTCGTGGGACAAGATTCACACATTTAAGTTTTTCTACCAGCTTTATGTGAATAAAGTAAATAGAAATGTTGTGTGATATCAAATAATATGTTATTTGATTTTCTAGGTTATATTCTTCATCAAGGAAAACTAATAGAAACTCTTGTTTTATGTTCTTATTGGACTAAGTCTATGAAGAAGTCATATCTAAAAGTTTATCTAGAGCTTAATAGAAAACCCTGAGCACGTGTGAGAGTAATACGTCATAGCAGCAGCGAAAAAGGAACACGTTCTTGTGATAACACTGCGTTCGAGTAATTGGTAGCGTGTTCGTAAAAATAATCATTTATTTCAGTTATCTAGCAATTAATCCAATAACGATTTATTGCTCGATATCCAAGCCCCACTCGCGGTTGCACTCGCCGTCGCGTCATTCACAACAGCGTAATGATACTTACAGGCAATTTATATCTGTTATTTTCCGTAGGTTATTTTTAAACGTGTTTGACGACTGCCATAAATCAAAGTTGTATTATCGTGGATCGTATTTCGACCCGGTTTTATTGCACTTTTTACAAGAAACTGTTCATCAGTTATATTTTATGATGATATTAATTTTCTTTACTAGACGTAAAATAGTTTTATATTTAATGAAAACACCTAAACATAAATGATATTTATTTGAAGTTCCGCCGCATCCACCATATTTTATATTTTTCAGTTTTAGACGTATAAAAGAAATTTAGTGTGTAATCAAATAAAGTACCACTTTCGGTTACACGACTTGATCAAAATTTTTTTTTGAATGTTTATGCGGCGATAAATGAATCGATTTCCACTATCATAATAGTAAATACTACATCAAGATTATGATGAATGTATATATTTTGATGGACTACACGAGCTTTTCTACTGCGGCTATTTAAATACTCATGTCCAAAGCACACTCGACATTTGATTGCTAACCTGAGCCTGTGATTAGAATGTCCTCACATTCCCTATGTATACGGATCTTCAGCTACCTTGAATAGTATCGGGTTATTCCAGAGCGACTAGCTTTGATGCAAGGCTTTACATTCCAATTGATCATGTGTTATTCACGGTCACATACCCTTTAGTACCATTTATCCAAGACAGGCATTATAGTTGCCATACTATTCAATTCAATGTAGACGATGTAAAGTCTATGAGTCTATAGCAACTCATATTAATGGGGAATTCATTATCTGCATACCAGTCTAGACTAATCACTTGATTAAACACATAAGAAGGATTCTGCAAACAATAATCTGTCACTATCCAACCCAACCCATCCCAGTTAATCTGAAAAGCACATTCAAATCTACCTCAACATGATCTTTAAATTGTACACTTACGGATATTTCTACAATTTAATAAGTAAGATTAAAAAGATATACTAGAGAATGCTCTAGTAATAAGAAAGACAAATTACATAATTGTCAAATGTTACATAAACAGGTCCAGTGGTTGTCCCAGTAGACTAATAAAGCTTTTCTTAGTTCACAATTCTGATCATGATTATGACAAAATAACACATTCCTTGTTAAGAACCACATCTTGCATAGCTAAGTGTGTAGTAATGAAGAGATGTTTCAGGAAGCTATTTGAGAAGGCTCTCGGAGAGGAAGTGACATTTATTTGCATCCATTTAATTAAGAAAGGTCAGAAAATAGCTGTATTCCTTATATTTGCAACATATGATAATATATTGATACCATTACTGTGTCAAATCAGGCATGATACATTGTGATATCACTACTACTATTTCTTATTGGGTTCCTACTGGTTTGTTCACTGAAGCCTGCGCAGAAGGACTCAATGAGGCAGTAAAATACTATAGTATTCAGTAATGATTTTTACCAATGAGATAAATACATGGTCTAGTTAAACTTAATCGCATTATTTAGCTATAGATTTTTATAGCCAATCCTCCTTTATTTGAAATTAACCACAGACCTACAAGTGCCCAATTGTAATTGTAGGTCTTAGAGAGTTGATGTAGTCTGAAACAAGTTCTTTATAAGACAACTTGTGTCTTCATTCACAGACAAATAATGACATTTCAGCCCTTTAATTACCAATGGTTTCTTCAATAGTGTACGAAGAATAAGCATGATTATAACCCCCTTTTGGAGACAATGCTACGTTATGAATGAAGCCATAACCGCGCACAAATTTAGCAAGCTCCACTTTTTGTTCAGGAACAATCGCTCGTATAGTTGGTATTAAAACCTTTTCTAGGAATGTAATATATCTTGAAGCTGTAAAGGCGGGAGGTGAAACCTTTACGAGAGCTCTTGGACCAGCGTCTTAACAATTTAAAATCCATTGTTGTGGAAAATAAAATAAGAATAGGACTGTGCATTCACCGTACTTTTAATCCGATAGAAGTTTGCAACATCCCCACCATTTACTTTTTTTTGAACATTATTTGATAAAGTAATAAAATTGATTTATTACCCCTTGTTAAGCACTTTTTTATAGACATCATCGGTTCTTGCCCGGCTCGAAACAGGTAAAGAAAAGGTTGTTTACAAAGGACCACACATAATGCTAAAAATAGTTACTACAATTTTCGATTCGGTATAAAACCGGATCATTCAAGTATAAAAGAAGTACAATAAAAACTTTAGCATCATCTAAAAATCGTTAAGTAGTCTCACATGTATTGAACAGATAATTAAGTGGAAATTAGATCGTCGTAATATTTTTATACCTATTTCATATTTTTAGCAAGCAATTACTAATAGGATTTAGTTTTGGCTAATCGTAGTTTAATATGATTTATTAAAGCACCATTTACCCTCCTACTCGTTTATAACCTATATCTTGTTAGGATGATCCGCCCCCTTCGAAAAGCTTAAGCAACGTGTCGTAATTACATCCCCGCCCATTCAATTAACGATATCAAATGTGACCGCAAGAACTAAATTGAAGTTCGACTGGGGTGACCTTTCGAACTTTCGAAAAAGACCCCATAATCTCCGGTGTCGAACTTTACGGCTTAATTGTTACAAGGGGCCTCGTCACGTTAGATCCCGCTAATGAATATACAACGGACATTAAGCGCTTTGTCCAGAATTATTCTGACACCGTCGAGGTTATCCTGCCCCGGGTATAAATCAAAGCTCTGGTTCGCCCGGGCTCTCTCTGTCTCTCCAGTCCCGGAACTCACCAGGACTTCTCGAACTTTGATGGTCGTTTTGCATCTATCTCTCGACGCCGCTTTGCCATTCAGGCTTTTGCATTCGGGGGATCTGACGTTTCTATATGAGTAATTGTATCCGCAATGAAAAAATGAACTATAATTTTAAAGCACTTTTTAAAGATGATAACTTTTAAAGTGAATTTATTTTAATATCCATATTGTCTATGCCATAATATGGATATTAAAATAAATTCAGTTATTCCATTTTGAGAGTTTACTTTTCGATCAACCTTTTCAGCGTTTAAAGATTGATATGGAAATGAGAGAAAGAACTTTTTGATAATCATCACCACTTCTCATCGAGTACGAAAGAGACGTCGTTTTAGCACTAAACAACTTCAAAAAGTCTACAAACACAATCAACTTGTTCACTTCTCATTGTAAAGTTGGTGAAGTTTCTTAGCTCCTTGTATACAACAAAGTAAGAGCATACCAATCTTAATTCAATCCATGGACAAGAGTAAAATTATTGAAGTCGCGTAAGAAATAACATCTCGGGCATTGCTCCACTATAGTTATGTTTTGCTGCTTTTATCATGTAATGTTCACTTCTAGAAAGTCAACTTTAGTAAATTGGAAGTTGGTTACACATATATCTTTGGAGTTTAGTCATTTTATTAATGATATAAGCTCATTATTTTCATTTATCGAAATCTTCAGTATTACAATTCAAAGCTTTAACCATGTAAATATAACAAAATCGTAGACATTCCGTGACCGGTACCATTACGTATTTATTGAAGCATCAACGCCGCAAATTATCTAATCATGTGACGTAGTAAGTGAACACGTTTCGTTAAACTGATATTCGTACCTCGGCCAACGAACACGAGCGAGCATGTTTCGTGTATCTGTTTCCGCTATTTGTTGAGGTTTCGTGAGGTCTTGCACTTATATCCGAGCTAACATTCGGGTCGACGATTTACTAGGGAATGGGTTGGGTGACGATATGAATGGGCTCTCGGTACGATAGAAGAAGATGGGAAAGCCACGTCCTTTGACAAATAAACGAAATTTGGCGTGCACATCTAGTGTAGTACAGCGAGAGATATACGACCGAAAGAAAGTCGTACGTTTTGTAATTGTATAGCAAAAGATAAAATGAAATTCTCTCCGAGCGAAGGTTCGGGATTTTTGTAAGACACGAAATGTGTTCATTTAAGTTCAATTTGGTCGAATCGTATTCGCGCGATTAAATTCAGTATGTTTTAGTTATTGATCTCGCTTTTGTAAAATTACTTTTTCTTGCTGTTGGAGGGTTGAGAAGGTTTTGTTAGTTTAAAAAGGAATGAAATAAGAAAAAAGTTGGACAACAATGCATCACGTTTGACATTTTCAAAGTGGCTACTCGGTATATGCTTATGAACTTTGAGAACACGACCGTTTGGATGATTTGTTGGTTCAGAGTAGAAAGTCGAGGAGCGCATGATACCAAATCAATGTCGGGTGAAAGATTGTGACAGTGCAAATTACCCTGATCGATCAACGGTCGTTAGCCCCCATAATAATCTAATTCAAGCCAACGCCTAAATTATCTTGCCACTAATATTTCAGGGATTACTTAACAGATTGCTTTCTCATGTTTTATTTCTCTGGTTAGAGAGTAAAATTAATGCAACAAACTTTAATATGTTTTATTAAGGCGTTAATATTAATTTATAAGACACAGGTATACATTACAATAGTTTATGAGCACAATTATCTCGACATTAATTATATCTTTTCAAATAAACTATATTTTCGAGTTATTTTCTTGTAATTTTAACCAAAAATAAAAGAAAACAAATTGAATTGGAAATATTTATAATAGGGTTATACGAAACTCTATTAAAACTTTTTGCTACTGTTTTCGTGGCTGAGATAAATTACAACACTGTCCAATTAGCTTTATTAGACACAAGAATAAACAGTATCAAAAATTCTTTTGGTCCTTTACGAGTAGTGAAAATAATACCTCCAGTAACGTTAACGTATTTCGGGGATCTAATTTCAGATAACGTAGCGTGCTGTAGCGTTTTTTTTTATTTACTCTTTCGGCGTGTTTAATTATTCAGGCAGTCTCTTGTATGTATGTTGTGCGCACATTTATGTTAAGTAGAAGCGTAAATATTAAGCTAGATAATTAGAATGGAGCGTTGTCATCATTTCGTATAAGCAGGAGGAAAATTTAATACTTCTCTTCCGCTTTTATGTTAAGCATTTAAAAATTAAGTATTAAAACAAAATGAATTAACACATTTTTCTTTATAGCGGTATAAAAATAATATCAAATTATAAAGTATATCCTCTTTGTTATATATTTCCCATTATTTTTCTTTTTGTTTGGCAATTATCCCGACGAGAGTTTCCGTATCCTCGTTTTTCGTGATGGGTTTTATGATGAGATCTGTAGACGTCAAAGTCATTGCATGTGCGGCAAAGGAAACGATGAACTTTTACGATGCAATTCCTTGGTTTTACTGCGCTTATTTAGGAGCCCTTTGGTTCCTTCCACTGGCTGCTCGTGAAATGGAGACAACGGACCATTACGACACCGAAATAGCGCCACTCGTCATTGAAAATGCAATAGACTTTCCGCCTAACACCTCTAATACATTTGCCGGATAATAATTAATTATTCGAATGGCGTACTTCGCTTTAGATTTATTTTATAGTTCTAAAAACCATTAAATTCTTAACCAATAATGTGCATTGAATTTAAAAATTCAGAAGTCATCCAGAATATAACGCAGATGTTTTCAATAAAAATGTTTTGCAACTTAATCATACCTCAGCAACTAATTTCGCAGCTTCATTCCAAACTCGAAATGTTGTGTTATTTTTTACACAATACATGGTTTCCATTTCTAAATGAATTTTGGTGGATGCGCATACAAACATGGATAGGGATGATTTGAATACTTTGGAAACTTGGTATCTGCGTATGTAGTGAAAAATGAGTTGCTGTAAATGAAAATGTGCTGGATAAGAACACTTAAGTTATCATGAAATTATTTAATAACATTTCTAGGAGATAAAGTCAGTACTAGATAAACGAGACGCTTTGAGCATAATAAATAGGTCTTGATATTGATTTAAGCGTTTTTCAATAAGCAATTATCTTTTTAATTAGTTACAAAGAAGTACTTAATGGTTACAGGAACTTGATTATGTAATGGTGCTGTCACAAAACATCCATTTTCGGTGCAACACCAAATGTTAAGGAATTTGGACTTACATGTGGTTTTCTCAAAGGTTCCCAGAACTTCTGCAACAATAACGATTAATAGCATGTTAAGCAATTAACGTTGTTAGCACAAAAAGTGATGCATCGATGGCATTAATGAGTTATTATTATTTAGTAGGTTAGGAGTAAGAAACCTATTTAGTAAGGTTACTATAACAAACAATAATAAATAAAAAGAAGAAAATACGATACGACACTGTAACGTCGTCATAACGTTATAGTAAATATAAACGTTAATTATTAAAAATTCTGTTGAGTATAACTCCCTAACAAAACCCAATAATAACATACATAAGTTATTACAGAATGATAAAGATGAGAAAATGAATAAAAAATATTTAATGAAAATTCGAACGAAGCATGGACAAAACAAATCCAAAACGAGGAAGAAGTCCTAATGCAATTCGTATCCCGAACATTAAAACCCAATAAAATATTCAATAATATCTAAAAAATTTAATACCTAATATTTTATGAACGTTTTAAAATTGAAACAGGTTACATTGCACTTATTGGTCGTGTTGAATGACACAAATTCATATTCGTTGAAATAATTTATGAATCTAGAAAAGAAATTATAACCTGACGTAATGTTTAAATGTTGTTTTTTAGAAAGTTTTTAAATTATATTTACATTGTTGTTGATTTTTATCTAACTTTTAAGTGATGAATGAGTCAACTTTAAATTCTTTTTATAATGTTATTTGTACATTTATTTGTAATAAAATTCTTTAAACCCCTTTTAATAGGCAATGTTGACGTAATCTGGCTTAAATTTAATCCTTGTACCTTAAAAAAAAATGCTAAAACCTCCACGTTTTTGACATATTAAAATTTACCAGTTTAATTACACGTTGGTTATCGTGTTTTTCAAACATTTTCGTGTCCATAAAACGGTCGTTCCTCCGACTGTTTCCACATAATTTTTAATAACCCCCGTAGCCGTCGATAGAAAGGACATTAAGTAAAACGGGCACGTCAACGCCAACCTCGGGCACCGTTATTAAACATCATAAATCCGGCGGACAAATCGCGTACTTCGTATTTACCGGGCTCATTAGCCAAACTTACGGAGGTTGGTTTCGTTGCGACCAGCACCATCGCGTTCATTTCCCCAAATGTTCGTGGAAAATTTAATAATAGCCCGACACGGTTTTTGGAGTTTAACGTCGCTTGGAATTTGCTCCTTGAGAGCTAGAGCGTTATCTTCTCGCCTTGGAACATTCAATAGACTCTTGTCTCTGGGCAAAACTACACTTACGGTACGATGTACAAACAAGATTAACCTTCTAATTTGATTATGAGGTGGTCGCGTTGAATGTGATATTGTCTCGCCTTGTGAATACATATTCCTTATTATGACGAACAAGATTAATATGGTGGTTTGGTTTTTCTGAAATGTTAATTTAATTATTAATGTTTTGACAGTGCCGTTGTCTTTTAGTAACAATAATGAATAGAGCTACTATCTACATATATGTGGTATTATCACAATATTCTATAGAATATAATATTTATTCCTTTATATTTGAATTTATTTGGTTAGTTCTCACCCTTTGCGCCATTTTAAGGATTTTATCCTTATCTGGGGTTGTGAAGTTTTATTGTTGCCAGTTGAAAGAGATTATAGCCGAGGTTAAATTGTAGCAACATCAAGATTGTTGGAAATAAAATGTGATGGAAGTTCACAGTTTGTGAATTTACTTAAAAAATTATAAAATTAAAGAAAAGGTCAACTTTTATTTCTCGTCCTTTATATTGATTTATAAAATTTTAATTATAAAAGGATTAAATGTTCTTATTCCAGTAATAATTTTATGACTAAAATATCCATAGCTAAATCAGATTCGGAATAATCTACAAATGCTAATTCAAACCGTTAATATCGAGTACAATTTATTGGGCCAACTATCCTGTAAGTTCTACTGATAATTTCCATGAGTATTCGCGTTTATCAATTTCCCGTCAGTATAAATTTGCGACAAGTTAAAATTGATTTACAGTTTCCGACGATACTAACAATAGAGATTGCACTATCGCATTAAATCGTGATCGCATAAAAGTATGTGAGTACTTAAGAATATTGAATCGATTTCTACTGAGGTGTAATTACCTTACAATTTTATTTATTTTTTAATGTGTTTGAATTATACATACAGTTAACAGGCAATTACTGTAAAAGGTGAAAGTAAATTCATACAGTTGTCCAAGTAAAAAGAGCAAGATTAGTTTTCTTTTAAAATTTTTTTACATCTAAATGATATTAAATTAGCATCACTTCTTATTGTCTCTCCTTAGGTTGTGTACACCATTATAAATAATTTATTTCTCATCCAACACAAGACGTGTCGTAATGAGACAACAGCTCAAGACGCGACATCAAATAATCTGCAAAAATCATAGAAAAATATCGCCGTCGCTTCGTGACGTTTAACTAGAACAGCAGTACTTTTTTTAACCACTTTCTACCTGTTCGTTTCAATTACTGCCGACATGATATCGGTTACATTTACATAAGCGACATTGCGACGTTCAGTCGTATAACCCTGGGGTTGCTGGTTTAACGTGCAAATTGAAGAACGGAATATTGTCTTTATTTTATGTCCAGGTTTTTTTAACTTATTTTTAAAAGAATAGTGGAATTGCAGCTAAAGGATATCCATCAAAACATAACAATCTAAAAATGAAAATAACATTTTATTTTAAACTGTTGCCAAATGCTTTCTACACATTCATGTTAGGTTTAGTTATTTCCACCGTCGGGTAATAACCAAGTTTTTTCTCAATAATAGAAAAAGTCATGGAAAATCTGTGAAAAGTCTTCAATATCTCACCTTATAAACCGCTTGGAAATTAAATAAAACATAGAATCACTGCAAAAATGCATAAAAACCCACTGAAATTGTTGCAGAAATTCCTGAAAATACTTCAAATTCTATGAAGTCTTCAATACTTCATGAACTGTTTGAAAATTTTATGGAAAGATGTTGGAAATACTTTGAAGATTTTTCACAATTCTTGAAGATAATCTAAAAATTCAGGAACATGCAGAATCCTCAGAAATTTGTGGCAATGGAAATCCTTAACATCACAAGAAAATGCATAAAAATCCACTGAAGGTGTTGCAGACATTTTTCATTCAAAAATAGTTCAAAGTTCTTGTAAATCTAGATCCATCTGCAATACAACTCAGTAACTCATCTCGTCTAAAATATTTGAAACTTCCTCAAACCTGTAGGAAATTTTTGTAACCTTTTAGAAACTTTTGAAAATAGTTTTTACTAATCCAAAGTCAATCATCAATCAGTCCTGAAAATAATAAGGAATTTCTTGAAACATTTTTGACAGTTCCTACAATAGCAAGGAAATTCCTGACAGCCCTGAAAGTCTTAGGGAATTCTTGAAAACTCCAGAAACATTCTTTGCAATTCTTCTAACGTTTAGAAATGCCTCAAATCTTTGGTAAACACTCGGACGTTCTAGAAATTTTTAAATAAATTTTTAATATTCACATGTTTCTCAAACAAATCTCAAGATTCATAGAAATTTTGAACACTCTTTGAAAATCTGCAACACTCCGAGAATCTTTAAAGTAATTGAAGATACAGTCGAATGCATATCAGAAACTTTGAGATATTCTTTGAAATCCTAAAATCCTCGGAAATCCTTCAATTTCTAAGTTATCGTCGTTCAAACATTTTTTGAGATGTTCTCGAGTAACTCCCAGATACTCTCATTTCACCGTTGGAAGTTATGAAACCAACTCAGGAAATGCTTCTAGGAACTCTCCAAATTATGATGCATCTAATTAAATCAAAAAAATTCTTGCGAAACCAAGCAATCATATTATTATCAAGAAACATTAATTTCTTAAACACAAAAGTTACTAAAAAACCTCACTTTAATTTTCCAAAAAGGTTTTAGATAAATGCAATACTAATACTATTGTGGTAAATATAAAGTAATACACAGTTACGTAGGTACAAACGCATTAATTATAGTTTGATTATTATTGACTCAACAATCCCTAATGGTAACATAGCGGTTGTACATGCAAGGGTAATTGGTATATAATTGGTATTAAAATTTGTATGATCAAAATGTTAATTGTGTTGACGTTTCCTAAACTAAAACTAAAACAACAATTATGTTTATTGCGTAATAGCGTGAACGTCGAAGGCGGTAATTATTTTCAGAATTTCCATATCCCGTAAAAGAACGATATCGATCAAGCCACTAGAAATATCTTTCAACAGGCTGCGGTTCTAAACTTAGCGAATACGTTTCCGTGAAGCGCGGAAATGTTGAAAATGCTGGAACGCTATTAACCCAGTACCTTATTTTAGCAAACAGTATCAGCCCCCTTTGGGCAATAAAAACTCGTTAATTGCCATTTTTATTACCTTGTTATTCATTTTGTTACGGTTAACGTCGAAGTTATGTACGCTTTATTTTGTTTGTCGAAACTTTTGAATCATTTGTACCTACCTGGGCTAGGTCATAAAGAATAAATTTCGAGCGTTCCAGCTGACGGTGCCGTACTCTTGTGCACACGGAGCTCGTCAGTTGGGCCGAGTCGTTTGTGCAAAAAGTGAAGGGTTTCGCAAGCTCTTTGCGTTGTAATTAACGACTTTGCAGCCTGTAAAACAAACCATTCTAGCATCAGCACGTTCATCGTAGACCTGTTATTTTGGAATATGCATTTCCTTTGCTATAGTTACCTTAGTTATTGCAGTAAGTACTACCTCACTACATAGTTTTTAGGTATAAATTATTTTTTCCGACTTATTTTTCATTCTCTTTCGTTGAACACCCTTATATTTGCGAAAAACACAAATAGCGGAGTACTTCAAAAACGCCAAGCAATGTTCCGTATAGTCCCAAGAGATTGTACTGTCGATTGCCTCCAGCAATTGAAGGTTCTTTGACGGTACAGTATCGTCCACCCTATCCAGAAAGGTGTACGTTTGCGACCGAAACATCCCATCCTCACTTCAGCCATTATCTGAAGCATCTCCGGGTCTCGGGAGATGTCGTTTCATGAGCGCAACCCTCTTCAATACATTCGATAACATTTCTCGCACGTTTTTCCTTTGAGACTTCTTCATGAGATAAATCAGTAACTCCACGGAGACGATATGGTCCGTTTCCAATTCAAATTGTTCGTACTTTTTATTATAAATAAATTAAGTATGCGTAATTATTACCAAGTATGTTTAAAGCTTTAAATCTAGGTTAGTTGAACATGAGTGACACTTTAATTAAACTGTCGAATATCTTACGTGTATTACTACGTGTAATTCAAGTTCTGTAACTTTGTATGTTTAAGTGTTAGCCGACGTGAGAGTTTGAATACTGTTGAAACGACCAAGTTTTGCTTTAACACTCACGCGTTTAAGCATTAGTGTATTTCAACAAAAGATTATTTGAATGTACTATAGTACTATAGAAATTAATATTAAAAATTGTTTATCTTGTAATTCTATTTTGCCGAATTTTCTTAATAAATTAGATAACAAGTTTCCTTTATCGCTATAATGTTGTTAATGTACCCGATCAATCATTAAGATAAATTACATTTTACTTTTAGTTGTAACCCACTATCGGGTTTAGTTATATTAATTATGGTTGCATGTTAAGTGAAAAATCTTATACGTAAGTGTTGGAGAGGTATTATTAACACATTTTTATCCGTCACAATATCAACGGTGTGAAAGTCTATTAGATTGGACTAAATAGCTCTCGATGCCAAATCCACTATTCGAGCTAACGAGAATTGTAGCTAACCATAAACTAATTACGCACGCACAGAACGTCACATGCACCTGTGATAATTCCTCATTACTGAAACATACCTTCACCTCATAGGTCACTGGTTTTAATATAGCCAGAACTACTAACATAGCTTAATATGTAATAATACGAATATAACGTAAATTAATATATTTTATCGATGGTAATTAGTCATTTATTTAGTTACAAATTGTATTTGACTTAATAAAAAAAGTTTCAAATACGGTTTGGAATTCAGAAATTACACTTTTTGAGTCTTTTTTTGGGGAGTTTGTCTTTATTATGATGAAATTTAATAATATTTAGAAGTAGAAGTGGGCCTCTTATGTAACCTCCCAATATATACTGTGGGTATGATACAGCTTAAAGATGTGTTTCTAACGCGGGCTATGTTTGATCATTCTTCTGCGAAGGCTTTTAATTGTCTTATAAGCGGGATAATGACACAGAAGCTGTTTGTTCATCTCATCACCTGTACAGCTCATCAAAGCTATAATGGAGAATACTGAAGTAACGGCACTAACAAAGAATGAACTAACAAATATTTTCATAAAAACACATGGACTGAATCGTTCTATTTTAGTTCCGCCTATTTTGGGTTGAACCAAACTCGGTTCGAGCTAACGCTTGAATTCATCATAAGACAATTGGACATCGGAAGCAGAATTTGCTGAACAAAATAGCACAACTGGCTGTGTATGCTGTCGATGTGAACATTATGAGTCGTACGAAAGCATTAGCAGAAGCTGCATATTCTCAACCATAAGGACATGCCAAGGGGATGGCTTTGGAGATAAACACAGAAGAAACAAAGGTATTAGATACATACTAGAGCAGATGGAAGATCAGAACAAGAAGAGTTCATCAGAACACAAAGTCTGAAATAGACCGGACATGGGGTGAGAATGGAGGAAGCTCCACTTAATGCATGAATGCAAATAAAGAAACCATTGGAACTCGGGGAAGACGCAGTAAGTGATGACATACGAAATCTTTTGAGCTTTCGAGGTTGGGGGAGCTGCATCGAACAGAAGGAATGGAGGTATAGGTTAAGAAAGGCCAGGGCGGGATTGGGTTGAGCCATAGACTTGGAGTAGAACCATAGAAGAAGAAGTCGGTAACCTGTAATTTTGTCTCACCAATCTAAAAACTGTATGGGTGTTAGATTTTTGATGATCTAAACATGATTTTGACAATCATAGACATTAAAGATTAAAAATGTAAATAGGCACTTTTATTCCTCTTTATAAAGAATTACATAAAATCAAGATCTTTCATTCTCTAAATTTTCCTTGAAAATAAAAAGTTCCGTATTTTAGGTCACGGCTTCTCGAACTTATTTACCTTCGGCGTATATTATTCAGATAAGAATTTTCCAACAGTTGATATAGAACCCCCCATCGTGTCGGTCGGTCGGTTATGTGGGTTAGGAAGCGAGCTCGTTGTTTCTGGGAAGTGCATTCCAACAGTTTTCGCTCCGAAAAGAATTCACCTATTGTTATTTTCCATTACTGTTATCATAGCAATGTTGGTGGTTGTTTGTTAAAGCAATTTGTTGAATTCAGCTTTTGGAAAATGTTGGGGTAATTAAAAATCATTGTGGAGATTTTTAAACAAGTATTGCATAAAAACAAACTGGGAGTTAAAAAATTCTGTTTCATTGAAAAAGGTATTCGCAAAAGAGATGATTTGCTTTATGAACTAAATCAAAGCACAAAAAAATTTTTTTTTAATGCATTGGTGGATTCGGCAGGAAAATTGAATATTTTCATTTTATTTATGCAATTAATAAATACAAATATCAAAAGCCTTTAATGAAAGAATAAAATTATATTTAAAATTGGCGCAATCAAAGCTTTTCCATAATTGCCACAAACAAAACCCTTTGTGTGCAAACGGAATTTTCAGGGACGCTTACGAAAGCACGTCATGGAGAAATCTGCCCGGATTCCGGATTCGTATTCACGGCGGGCAATTCGCGGCATGCATCGTCGCCGTGTAGGAATGGTAGGGATGGAAAAAGGGGGTTGCTTCGCTGCGCAGTCCCTCTCTTTGGTCGAGGTCATGCCGACCCCGAGACCTTGACTTGTTCTCGAGCACCTCGCGTCTCCGAAATCGCGATGACGTCACTTTTAGCGTCGCGACGCCGCCGCCGTCGTCGACAACGACGTCGCAACCGTTACGGCTGACCACGATCGACTGATCGAAATCTGTTCAGTCTGTTAGATGTCGCCGCAAGGTTATTGGATAAACGGTTCGAGGGTTTGCGAACGTATTGTCAACAGAAGCTCTACCTCTGGACAATCTTATAACCATTTGATTTTGCTTTCTCTGAGGACAACGATGATGTTGAAACATTTTTTATTTCCAATGATTGAAAATTTCAAGAACATAAATACTTAGTAATGCCTCTATTCCATATTCGTAGATAAACTCGGGGTATTCCCAGAGTTGTATATACGATATATAAATCAAGGACTGTAGTTCTAGATAGTGTGATAGTTCTACTTTTAGTTCAATAACAATGTACAAGAATCGAGTGCTGAATAATTATTAAAACTGGAACTAACACTAGAACTAGAAACATTCAGATTTAGCCGTGCTTCCCTTAAGCCGGGCTTTCATTAGTAAAATTAGCGGTAGAATATATTGGGTATGTACTAACTACCTATCTTGTGAACTCTCAAGATTGTGCATGTGTAAAACTAGAACTAACACTATATCTAGAACTAGAATAATTCGGGTTTAGCCGTCTTTAGAGACGTGCGGCTAAACCCAAATGATTCTAGTTCTAGGTATAGTGTTAGTTCTAGTTTTAATTGTTAGGTTGTTGTATATTTTTATTGAACTACAAATAGAACTAATACTGAACATAGGACTAGAAACATTCGGGTTTAGCCGTACGTCTCTTAAGACGGCTAATCTTGAATGTTTCTAGTTCTGGGTCTAGTGTTAGTTCTAATGCTAGTGTTAGTTGTAAAAAAGTAGTTTGTAGCTAACATAGAAATTTTCCTTTGTGGAAATGCACGCTTAAATGAATAATATGCCGAGTTGATTTATAAAAAAATCTATACGTTATAAATAGATCTGTAATCAGCATTAGCATTGAATTCCATCATTTTCTTTCTACGCTGAAAAGTGATCCTATCAATGTACATAAATAAGAAATATGCGAGGAAACTGGAAATTAATTATACATCAACCTAATAATGGTTGATCTAGATTGAAATAATTTGTGCTCATTTTCAACAATTTTCTTTTCTGAAATAAACTGAAAAATACGTAAATGTAACCAGTTAAAACCAAACTACTTAACTTGTATAAGTGCTTATATAACTTCCCTTCTTTTATTAATCATTAAATTTAAACTTTTTCATAACAACAGTTAAAACTTAGTTTTAAAATTAAGCGCATTTCTCAAAATCTTTTTAAACATTTTATTTTATCAACAAGACGTCTCATGGGAATCTGAGATACTATATAAGAAAATCATTATGACCTTTATTTAAGGTGAATTTGAGCTTTAATTTATGCGTAACTATATTTTATTACATTTTCTCGTTAGAAAACCTGAGATGAATATCGTTTAGTATTACCCAAGGTACTCATTTTTCATAAAATGTATTTAGTTGGTGCGCTTTAATCGAAATTGCATAGCTCTCGAGGGTAAAAAGGGCGCAAACTACGCGAAGAACTTATCCTTTGTTATATAATATTGGTCTTTGTTGCACAATTGTGTTACATTTTACTCCTCGAATCATTCCGCCCAATAAATTGAATAATAACTTAATTTTCTTCAATACATTTACGAAATTTTCGGCAAAATCTTTTAATTTATGAATTTATACGTAGCGTAACGATTCGAACATATAGGACAATGTTCCATAGAGCTGGTTAGTATAAATTGACAAACTTTCAATTCGAATCATTATTAATTTACCGCGACGGTGAATTACGACTGGGGAAATGGGATATTTCGTCTGGTCGTTCGTTTATTTGGGCCGTATTGTATTTAGGCAGTCGTCGGTCACGGTTGAAGCCCCAATTAAAAAGTGATTTATGCGCGTTTGCTTTTCGCGGACCCAACAAAGGTCGATTTGGATTTTTAATTCCGGCTCAAAATTGAATTGATTGCGCTTCTATTAACGCGAGCAACAAAAACGTTCGTCGATAATTCTGGGAAATAATTATCGTTCGGCTCTTTGAAGAAGTTATTATAGTTTTTGTAATCAACTAGGTGCCAATTAAATTTGTTTTTTACCCTTCAATTTACGCTTGTTAACAATGTAGAGTATTTAGATCGCAATAAAAGATACGGTTTAGCCCGGAAATAAAATGGGCGTACCTTAATTTAGATAATCGAGAAAACGTTGAGATTTTTGACGGTTAAAATGCTGGTTTAATTCTTGTTAAAGTACAAAGCAACCACTACGACATGCAATTATGGAAACTATAAGTGCACGCGACAGAATTTACATCTTGCTGGAAATGAATTTATGCACGTTCTTGTTTCGATTGGACTCATGATTTCTTGAATTGAATATTATCATGCTAGATAAAAAAAATATAATAAAGAAAATAATTTTAAATTTTGATCTGACTACAAGTGACTCTAAACAGTAAAGCTTTCTCTTAAACTTTATATCATAACACGATCGTATTTTGCCTTTTTGAAACTACGCTAACGAAAGTTGGCTCATGGATGACCGCTCGCCCTAAAAATTAACTCGTTCCTCTATGACAACAAACGCGCGCGCAAACTTTTGGTGAACAACACCAAAGTTCCAATTATTCCACTTAATAGATGTTGATCTCTTGTTGAAACTTTGGCCGCTACCCAAAACTTCGCCTACGTGTTAGTACGTTCCTATTTTACTTTTTGTTTTAATTTTTTAGTTACTCCGCGTCATTTCTCGGATCCCTCTCGTAGAGCAGACCTCCCGTCGTCAGAAGACAGAGAAGGAACATTAAGGATCTTGAACATTTACCCTCTAATACCTGTCTGAATGTTGTCGCGACATCCAAATTTTACCTTAAGTGTTATTGTTATGTTTGATGAGATCACGAAAGATCCCAACGACGAGACATTGTCATTATGAAGGAGTAATAGTGATGGTGCGGTGGTGCCCGTTTCAAAATGCAAATTAACTTATCATATCCATAACCTTACTTTGGTAAATGTGAAAATGTGCAGTTAATTTTATATACTTGTGTGTCAATTCTTTAAGATCTAGTTTGTGTGAACCATTTTCATATTTAATTATTTAACAGCTTCCGCTTTAACGTAATAATGTCGAGGTATTATAATAACTGAACTTATCTGCCAGATATATTTAGCAATAAGACGTAACGACCTCACGAATCGGTTATATTTGGTCTCTCAAATATTTTAATGACTAGTTGAGTAACAAAAGGTGCATGCAATCTGTCCATATTTATGGGATTGTTATAAAATGTTTTTTCTAAAAACCTTAATCATGTTATATAAATTACTGCATAGAAGAATATTTCAGATTTATTGTTTTATAGTTTGCATGATGTGGTTTTTGATGTCTTGAATTGATTTTCTTTTTTTTCTCAACATTTTTGTTATTCAACTCAAATGGTTTTCTATACTATTTTTTGATTCCATATTAAAGTAAATAATTAATTTACTTAATTTACATAAATAACACTCCGCAAGTTTTTTAAACTTTACCTTGAATTTCCACATTCCACATATTTGTATCATATTTGTTGCATAACCCCATAAGAAATGTGTATTGAAGCCAACGGGTAAAAAAGGATAAAATGTCTATGAATTTCGATGAATTTCAAGAGAAACTAAGACAACAACTAAAGAAAATGAAACAGATGGCGCGCCAGCAAAGGAACGCCGCATCAAGTCGGCAGAGAAGACTTTGTAAGCCAATAGATTACATATATTACGTATGTTCCTGAAAGATACAAACCCAGAGGAAGTGAGTACGTTTATAAAGATAGTTTAACAAGCTAAAATCGACAATACACCGTTAGATTTTGCAAAAAATAAAGGAGGTTCTTGATTTAGACTGTATGAGGACAATCTAAAATTTGGAAATACTGGCTTGGAATAAAGGCTGAACTCATATTTAGCGAGCAAAATATGGACGAGCTGTTGTAGATTACGGACGTCCATGGCAAAACAACCTTTTAGTTCCCAAATAATCGCATTCATGCAATCCAGAACCACGGAACTCAAGAAGGTTACGTCTAGCTTCAAGCGAATGAGACAATTTCCAACGAAATCTAAGCCTTTTTGAAGATACAATCTCTGATAGCAGTGGAAGAACTGTTGTCACTAGTCATTCTAAAACTATCGAATAGGATGAAAGCAAGCATTCTAAAATTGGTGTTAAGAGCTAATTTTACAATATCTCGTACGGTAAACAATTCTTGACCTAATCCTCGCATCGAAGCACAAAGCCCTATATATACCACTGAGAAATATTGAAAGACTTCACTGCTGACAGCGACATCTCATTGGATTCACTATAAACGATCACCACAAATAGCTGAGCACTAGCTGAGCTGAGCCTCAGTCGTCCTGACGATAGCAGGGCTTACTCAAAAAAAATGGGGTACTTAGAATTAGCAAGGTACAAACTTAGAAAATGCAGTCCTAGAGTTCGAAGAGCTTAAATACACTAAAACACTATTTAAAGCTGTCATTTATAAAAGTAAGAAGAAATGAGGTTAAGTGAGCGGCAACACCGTAATCTCGTGGCCCTGGTTGTTTGTAACAGCTAACAAATGGGTCAATAATGCTTTTTTGCTATCAATTATTAACGCGGCTGTTTATCTCACCTCTCTGAGCATGCGGCGATCTATTATTAATTTCAACCTGTTGATTATCGATTATTATCATTTGGTTTTGAAATTCATTATGTGATAAATTATTTAAAAGTCAAGGCATACATGAACCTGTTAAACGCGATTCTGTACTATGTAAAATGTTTATGTTGATTTTCAAGCAATCAATATTTCTGGATTTGGAATTACGTCCTACCTATAATCGAGATGCGCATATGTATAGCTGCTTACTGAGAATTAAGTAGATGTACAACTTGGCAATATTCTTAGTGACATAGCAGAAAATGATAAGTCAACTCTCCATCGATTAGTTTTTGACACAATCAAGCCAATACTTGAAGCCAACTTGTGTGGGCTTCAATACAACGATTTGGAATTTGGCTGAACGTCGTATCTAGTGGTGCTTTTATGTTTTTAATATATTATGCATTATTGGTGCATCCACAAGTGATGGTAATAATTGGTATCCATCAAAATCGTGATAAAATAAAGAAGAAAAAATAAGTTTTTATTTTATGACAACTCACGTAACAAATTATGATAAAATCAGAATGTTGTTATCTTACTATATAACGAATAAGATTTGTTGAATATGTTTTGTATCATCATCTAGATTGACACATATTTAAAGTAAATAATGGCTTTGCTGGAAACGTTGCTGCAGCATTTCTAGTCGTTGCAGAGCAAGTAAATTGGTTTCCCAGGATTTCCCCACTAAAATGTAGGTATCGAGGGACCTCGTATATATTTGATACTCGGCCCAGATTTCTGCTAGTATCAGAACAATATACGGCCTCTCTGGAACTAGGTGAAGGTCGGATCTGATTATTTGATGCAAATTCTCTCAATATATCGCGAAGTTTAAAATTTTATTAGACTGTAACTACGAAATGTGGCACGAATGGGAACATTAACCTATATTTTCTATCAATTTTCATCAAAATCAATTCTTTTAGACGTGTACAGGCTAATTTCCATTAATAATTCTCTTGTAGTAACATTCACTTTGCGACATGCAACGTCGATAAAGGTTAATGTTTAAAATAATGTTGGTTTCGGTGCAACCTAAAAATGATTAAAATTGTTTCTCTTTCGTTGTGTGTGTTAGTCGGTACTGTTTACATGGTTGTGTAACTATAAATGGAATGTTGTTGAATCTAATTTCTGATTGAATCCAATAATGACAACAAATACGCATTCTAAGTACAGTGAATTAGTATTTTATCATTAATTCTCATTTTATTTTGTGTGGAAAAATGGTGTATAAGCTACATCATTGATTACTAAGTTCCTAGTGTAATATATCACGATGTGTATTTCTGGGTCCTTTTCCGACAAATATCTCGTTTACCATATCGACTATGCGATTATGGCTCAGAAATGACACGCCCACTATTCGGTTGCTTTTAACCTACTTCATATATCCGTAATTTCCATCTTATCCATCTTTTTTAAAAAGAAAGTGGCTCAAACAGCGCCAGACGCCAAGACCATGATGGATTGGCATTACTTGGTGGCACTTTCAAACGTAAGCGATGGCTTAAGTGCATCTCGCACAGATGTGTTTGTTCGCAAAAGCGATTCTGGAGACGAAAATGGAGAGCTAAAGTCTGTTGGAAACGAAGTCACCACTATGTCGTCGTCGTCTTTGCAAGCGTTGCCTTGTACCAGCTTTTATCTTGAATTTGATCTAGAAAAGTAACGGAGATAGATCTGTATGTGTAGTTTGAACTCAATTTAAAACATATCATTTTTTAAATTATTTGTATTAAATATTCCGTGTATTAAATAAACTGTAAATATTTAATAGTAAACTATTAAAACCAAATGGTTATTTGATATAAATGTAGGTTGACTCGAATCGCACTTAAAACGTGCGACGGTTATCTTTTAAATTCCCATTGTGAAGGTTCTTGCAATTAAAGAAATTGTCCAGAACGTTTCCGTTATGATCTTTTTCTAGCAATCTTTTAATGGAGCTTAAGTAAACGACTTGCTATTACGTAAGTGAATAAAAAAGATATTTTCGCAATTATAACATTTCTAAAGCTACATGAAACTATGCTAATTTAATTAGATATATTTTCTATGTTCGCAAAGAACAATTTCATTTATAACTAGATATCCAACTTTATTAAACAAAGAGGAGCTCGGTGAACGTATAATAAAAGTTACACTAAACTACCGTCCTCACAGTATTTCAATACGAGGCCTTAGCACCTGGATATAGTTAGCCAAACAATAGCTCCGCAATTAACCTACTTATTCAATTCGAGTTTCATCGCTCCATTTTTCTGTTCATTCCGGAAGTTTGCGTTTTGTCAGACTGCTACCAAACTTTTTATTTCAATTGGGTTATTTAGTATAGTTTCTTTTGATGATTGTTGAAAGATATAAAAAATTAAATAAATTGAGTCAGAAAGAGTTGTAATAACGTAAAATGTTGTATTTTATAATTTGCTGGTTGAGGGTAGATTTAATTTGTACAAACTTAAGAAAAATTAATTTAAAAAGCTGAGGGTGGAGAAACAATTAAACCGCGCTACCGCTTTTTAATACTTTTTAGTTTAACCAACCCGAAGAAACCGCAGAAATGACGAAGCTTGCTCCAATTATCGGGGTTCACAATAAAATCCAAACTTCCGAGTAATAACGGACTGCCCGACAGCGGGCTATTCGTCGGAATTACGCCAGTGACTTCTTGCTTCCGACCGTTCGCTAATTGAATAAAACTTTTTGCCCTGCGAGCTCAGTCAGGTAGGTAAAGTTTAAAGGTTAATTTATCCGTCGAAGAAGTTGCGCCTGTAAGTGTCCGTCAATCTTCAAAGCGCGCGCACTTACCGAACGAAAATATTTACTTTTAATCCCGTCTGTTCTTGTTCCTTCTTGGCATAGACTGTACACCCAACAGCTGGTCACGTTTCCTTAGGGAAGATAAACAAGTATCTTTCGAACGTGATCCTGAAAATTTAAAGAAAACAGTTCTACTAAATCCTACTGCATATAACACAGGTTGATCTTTCTCGTATAGTTCTTTTAATATAACTAACTTATTTTAGACTATCAAATTTTCATATCATTATTTACTTTAAATATTCTTTGTTAGAATGGATTTCGGAATATAAATATAAATGTTAACCCTCATAGATATAATCAAATTCTAGTTATTCCCCAAGTTGCTCTATTCCATATACAAAATTAAACTAAACCGAATCTTTCCAGTTCTAGGTCTAATGTTAGTTCTAGTTTTAATTGTTATTCAGCGCTGTCATCACCAGATAAATATAAATTCGAAAGTACGCTAAAAAAATATTAAAACGAGGTATTTTACAAATATATTCCATATGCATATTTCTGTACTCTTATTTATATTTAATAAAGTATGATTAACGTTAACAATTAAATGAAAAACTCACAAAAATGCTTTATAAATGGAGTTAAACAAACAATATATTGTATAACCATTCATAACCATGAAATATATTTAGATATAAACGTTTAATCAATTCGTTGCACTTTAAATTGAAATAAACGATCTCATATACATATATCTATAAACATTCTCTCTATTCCTCAAAATTTCATGATTCACTAACATTAATAAATTCCTTTATTTCAAATGATGATAAAGTAATTTCGAAATTGATTGATCAAATCAAGTAGGAAAATTTGATCAGAACATAACCTTGTTGCATACATTAGTGTTGTTCTGTTGTCGAACAACCAGATCGTATTGATTTTTCATTGCGATAAGGTACTAGATTAGATTTGTAGTTCGGGGTCCGAATTATTGTTCTCGGTGGAATCGTAGGACCTGAGCAGGTCAGCCCTTCGGACCGTATCTCCGAAGAATTTATGGCCGCCGTAATGCCGACGGAAAGGCGGCGTTATCGAATCAAAAAAGCGGGAGACATGAAAGGGTGGATGGCGTACATAAATTTCAAGCTTTTACTTCAACCTAAAGCATTCGCCGTGAATCATGTTAAATCCTAATTTGCGTCTGAGGACAGATGGCGTGGAACGCTCCCATGGGGGCCGTTAAAATGCACTGGCAAATCGCGATGTGTTTTATTATTAATGCCTTCTGGAAGTACCCCGTATCTCATATAATCGCTTATATCACCATAAAACAACGTATGATTCGTATCTTTATGTATCTTGATAACGTCAAGACCAAAAACGCTTCATTATGGAAGTTTCCTTTCAAAAATGTGAATACATATCACGAATTGTTATCTAAACCCTTATTTATTTTATTGCGATGGTTATTAGTATACAAAAGCGGTTGCTGCAATAAACTCGCTTGAATTGCGAGTGGGAGAGACACGTCTATTCAACTATACCACGTGGAAAAGTCTTTGGGTCAGCGCACCGCGATAAGGGTCGACCACGAATCCAGCCTGCAGTGCAGCAGGACCCGATCCCTTTGGACCAATATTATCTTAAACTCAGGTCGCTAAACCCTGGATGGATGCGGGGGTGGTATCGGGGGCAGGCGTGGGATACCGTCGTCCTACTCAACTACTGCAGCTGCCAGGTTCCCGTAGACAACAAGTAGGTCCCCGGTACGTCGTCTTTACTGCTTTGCAGCGGGTTCTAAAGGGCGACGTGCGCATTCACTTCGATACGACCACATTATGCGACCTGGCTGGCGCAAAATGAATACTAATTTTGCAGTTTCGACTGGGATGTCGGAACGTATTCCTGTCACATTTTGGAAATACATTGGTCCTCGTCGTGTTCGGTGTTCTTGTCGATACCCTGCGACCGCTATTGTTGATAGCACCTACGAGTCTAAATAAAAGATTGGCTAGAATACGGCGTACGTGTTGCAGATATTATACTTCAACAGACTCAGGTTCAATACCTTTATTACTATATAAAGGATATCTACACATATAGTTTATACACAAACGATTTATTTTCAAACCGATTTCATGGTTTCAAATGACGACAGATAGGCCAAGAAAACCTTCAATGCTAGTAGCCTGCTATTTGCAGAATTTGTGAAATTAATAACGCCCCAATATAAATAACACACCATAACTCAACCCAACCCAATGCTACCCAACCCAACCCAACCAGAAAACATAAATAATGCTTTCATATCATTGTGAAAACTAACAATGATGAATAGCAAAATAGCTAGCACTGAACGACAAAGAAACAATGACAACTACACCAGAACTATGTATCTAGAGATTACATAGTTCGAGAGATACAATGTGGTGCAGTATTACTGAAGTTGGGCTTATAAACCTTATGACCAGAAACTTATCGTTTTTACGTGAAGCGTACTAGAAACAAAGTTGCAACACCATAGTTGACTCTACCCCTCTTTTAAGCGTGGCAAGGAAGTATGGTACTGCATTGTTAATTTCCTGCGTAATCTTGGATACTCTATCAACGCTTTGAACATTGCAAAATTTTTGAGTCAATTCGATTAAAGGTGCTTCAAAATGAACTATATTGGATTTTCACGTCATGTTCTTTGCCGTATTCATTAATAATTAAGTCAAATTGTTAATGATAACTATGTTAGTTTCAGTTTCTTTTTAAATTATTACAGTTCTGTTTCCAAGGTATTTCGTAAATATACAATTCTAAATATAATTTTAATCGAATCTATCTTTCACTTCCGGCAATAATTACCAGAAGTGAATTATAGACTTCGTTAGTTAGGACTAAACTAAAAATGTATTTTAATTCTGAGTTGTAATCGAATTGGTTAAGAAGATAATTATGGATTCTTTTTATTAAGAATATAAACTTAGCTAATTTATAGGTTAAAGTGTAGAAATGTTTTTTTAACAATGAAACATTATTCAAAAAAATTGTATGTTATGTTTTTTTAATTCCTCCCATTTAGCATAGTTAAGTTCACTTGGAAACGCGATATATCAAAAAGCTCAGTTTTTAAAGCAACCTATGCAAACACTGAAAATGAGCTTACCACGACAAAATTATTCACAGTTATTTTTTTCGTTATTACGAACCGACTCGTTGTTACGATTATAAACCCATTCGTGATGAAACGAAATGGGTCCATCACGTACAGTAGGGTTCGTAAAAATGTGCTGGGGCACAGTCACGTATCTACAAGGGTGCACTTGAACCCATCGCATCGAACAAGTTTTAATCGGTTTCTGGTTTTTGTTTTTTGTACCATTCCCGATTTTTTTTTACAACTTAGGACTTTTTTTTTGTTAAATTTCACTCGGTTGATTTGAAAAAACAATGTAACTCGTTCGATTGGGAAATAAAGAAAAGTTAATAAAAAATTGCTCACATATTTTTTACAAACTAAACTAGCGTAAAAATCCGGGATATTCCAATTTATTGCATTACAGTGTATTTAATAAAAAATTGTATAAACGTGGAATGTATAGAACACAAAAGGGTTTTAAAGTTCAATGGCTTCTAAACATAACATGACTGGGAATTTAAAACGTGCTCATCAGGGCGTATCACCTATAAAAAAATCAGCTGGTTTATTAATTAAATTAAATTGTATTTTCAGGGGTTTATGGCCTGTGAAGGTCGATCGTTCACCTTTTCAGCAATACGCCGTGTCGGTATTTTTAAACAAGTTTTGATTGAGTAATATGACACAATCAATATTGTTTTGCAAATTAGAAGTCCCGCATAATATTTAATTATTTATGGTAGTAAAATGTTTAACTTTTATACTTCTTTGTTTTGAAATATTCGAAGTCAAAAATGAGATTGAATCAATGTCAAGTAGAAGTATTATATTATCCCTCTTCTCGAGCAACTGTGTCGAGTGACTGTGATATATGGATTTCTGTCCAAGTTGAGTTAAGCATGATATATCCATAATTCAGATGGCATACATGCATTTAAAATGATACGTGTAGGTTGTTCTAGTTTTGGTGTAATTCGGTTAGTTTACATTATTGAATTACATAAATTAACATTAAATTATTGATGAATAATTTTATTTTAAATTTTAAATAAATTTGTTTTCAAATGTTAAATCCCTAAAAACTTTTTTCTCTGCGAATCCCCCATTTCGAAACATCCAAAACCATTGAACCCTAATTTTACGTCATCATAAATGCAATTTACCGATAATATTGGGTTTGTGAAAATAGGTTTTGGCTACCCAGCTACTATCCGATTTGGGATATTTTCGTATATTCCAAGGATATCCCATTTCAAATTATTTTAGTATGCGGTTCGCCTAACCTAGAAGGGACGAAAATTGCCGTTCTTAATGTAAACGACCATGTTTCATGGTAATTTTCTACGAACATTGTTTTCTAGCCTGTATTTCTACATTAAATTTATTACTTCGCTTACTTGGAAATAATTTAATAACATCAAAAACACACTTCTTTAATATTCTTACTCCTAAAAATTTTGAAACAACATAAAATTAAACGTCACCATTACCATACCTCTCGATATAGCGTGTTCGATTTGCCGTTTAATTGATTTTATTTAGCACACCTGCCGTGCATCGTGTGCTGCTAGGAAGTTAGTTGAAATTGCTGTAGAGGCATTGGGAACGATTCTGCACACCGTGTGTGTGTGTTTAGATTTAGCACGGTGAAATTGCTCAAGGCCATCAATCGATAATGAAGTGCACAACCTTAACAAGAGGTACAGTTAAGTACAGGATTATATCAAAACTCCAGCATAAATTATACATAATATCCTCACTGCAGTCTCCAAATTTATCCTCATATGTAATATCTTGTTGAATATAACTCATTATTGATCATTTAACATTAATGACGTAGAATAAAATTGCGTAAAAGCGTTATGAAACGAGATCGTTAATATATTTTAATTATCATTGCTAAACACTAATATTAACCAATATTCAGCCTTAGACAAGGTCTTATAATATTGAAAATTTATGCAAAATAAATTAATTTTCATTTTAAATAGAGCTGATTCCAACATGTTACTTTCTGCAACTGATATTTTGATTCAAGAATCATATGGGTAAGTTTCCCGATATTAATACAGTAATAATTCGTTTAGAAGAGAGTTTACTTCTGCACTGTATAGAATAGGAAAGAATGTGGATATTGACAGTGATGGAAATGATGTGATGGGCAAAATCGTTTGGCTTTACCAAACAACAAAACCGTACTTGAACGTTAGATCATTAGATATATCGTAGAGTAGTCCTAGATACAAGCTCTTTGTGGAGATCTTCAAAACTCTCATATCGATTTACTAAAATTCCACTCTGATCATTTATTAATTCTTTTGACTCGATTACATCTCCTACTGTATATGTATAGAAGATAGATCAATTTGTGTTAAACATTCTCTATTCTAATCCTGTAGAGATATGGTTTTAAACAATCTTTAAATTTATTCGATTTTAATTTTATTCAAAAATAAATGTTAAACCGTGATTAGTTTGTTTAGAATAAGCACATAAATTTTAGTTGCTAAATATTTGATCATTAGTATAATAATTTAAATTGGAATACAAAACATTAAAATAAAAACTTTGAATTATCAATGTATCGCATCGTAATCTCTCGATGACAACAACTATTTATACTCTTGTAATTGAGTGCATTTGCAGGTGGCATATGTGTACGAGTTGTTTTTCATTAAATGTAATCAATAACGATTCCACCGATCCAGAGACGATTTCGAATCTTGTGAAGCCATACGAATCCTGCTGTTCGTTACTGGCGACTAGAACAAAGATATCCTGTGCCTGACAGCTGACCAGCAACCCACCGCAGTAAAAACCGAATCGATAAGAGCGAACTTATCTGCACGTCAAAGCTGACGGTACATTTGTTAAAACGTTGAATGTAGGTTTCGCTTAGCTTAAACACACAAGGTTTTATTTAATTTTATGAATTAAATGTGGATTTGAATAATATTTATTATATCTTTACTATATTTTTTTTAACGTTATCATAACGTACGTCTTTCAGCTATTTAAATTCTAATTAGTATTCGTGTTTATATTTATACTCATTGCTTATACATTCAGCTATATAATTATATTTTTACACGAAACTAAATAAGATATTAATATTAATTTTTACACAATTAGACTTAGTAACCTATTAAAATATTAGGTACATTTCATGCTATCTACATTATTTAGGTCCAATAAAACAGTCACAAGCTATTTAATTAGGTACACGTTATTAAAGCATTGCAGATATTTCTGTTCAAATGTAAAATGAATACAAAATGCGCTTTAGGTTTGTTTCCTTTAATCTTTCTAATTACGGTTTCCATTATATAAATTGTCACGTTTTTTCCTACTGTTTATAGATTCTATAATAATTCCTATTTGCGTTTCATCTTTTAATTACTTCAGCATAAAAATGGTTATGAATATGTTAATAAGTAATTTAAAATCATAAATATTTACATGGGAAGTTAACAATCATCTTTGTTAATTTATTGCAATCGATATGGGTCAAAATCATTAAGAATTAAGAAAGTAATCTGTAATAATTTAATTATTCCCAAACCAAAAGTTTTGCTCGGAACATATCTTGTCTGTTTTCTGTTTCAACCTATGTAGTACATAACATAGTACTTAGAATGGTCTATTAGGCATTGGATATTGATTGCTTAATACTTCCACCTAAAAAATAACGGACACATGGCTAACCCGGAATATTTCCCCACTTCGAACTTGTTTACGAAGAAGGTTGCAAGATGGCATAACCCGAGAGTATCTAGTTCTAGGTCTAGTTTTAGTTTAAGGTACCATGTAATTTTGTAAAAGATCGAGTGCAGAAAATATATCAAAATTTTTTGTACGCATCAACTTGCTCATTACGTTAATAGAATTTAGTGTTTTATCCCAAATAGCTAATGAACACAGAATCTTAAATTGTTTAACACAATTTAATAAACCCAAGACCTCGTCCTTTATTAAATTATTTGGTTATCATCATTGCCTCGTATTCATCCCAAATCGAATCTCAAAGCTTTTAAAGCTCTCTTAACCTTATTCTCCCATTTTGTGACACTCAATGGTTTGATCTTCTAAGGTTGATTTTGTCATACAATTAACAACAAGATTAACTTGAACCTTTATGTTCAAGCACATTAGGAAACAATTATTATAATAATCTTATCCTCCTGATGATATTAGAGTTTCTGTAAAATTGTTAGAATTGAAGTGGTGTAATAAAAAGTGTTAGGGTAGTTAGATTTAAAGACAACTTTTTTCTTTCTCGTCACAAATATTTTCCGGTATAATAGCGACAAACTTTGAACATCCAATTTTAGGATTACGGCAATGGTCGATGGCGCAGTGGGATCACGACGGCGCGCCGCTTGTCGACGGTTTGGGTGGAAACTCGCGCATCTCCAGTGCGGACGCTTGCTTCCAATTAACTTTTCCCACGCGTACTACCGCCGCACCTTGTCTATTCTATGGAATACCCGCAGTGCAAGGCTCGATTCATGTTCGAGAACGCACCTGCTGCCTTCTCTTGACCGACCGTTTTCCATTTTACTTTTTCCTTCCTTTTATAGCTAATCCTCTACGAGTTCCTTCCACTTACTCGAAACGTTCCAGGAAATTGGTACCATAAAATTAATTACTTAATGAATTCGTACTGTTGTTGTATTTACTTTAAATTGGAAGCTACTGATGAATTTCAACTAACTTGGGAATTTACTATTCCACGTTAATTTAGATTACATTCAAAGTTTACGAACATCTTCTTAGTGTAAATATACGAATATTTATCTTTATATTATTGAAATTAAATTTATATGGATTTTCAGATCAATATTTTTTTTTTAACAGTTTTGTATTCACGTTCTAAACCGACCTTTAGTTTGTGATGTTTCAAAGGGAATATTGCGTGGGCTTTAGTCGTACGAGGGTTCAATAAAGGTCGACTGTGTAGGTTCATTCACAAGTTTCAACCCTCGTCCTCTGATCGCAGAGAGATATAAGCCTACGTTGGATTTTCTGTTGGCATTCGGTTTATGTTTAATCTGCCCCCAGGACAGAAAGTAATCGCATTCGATGCTTACTTTGCCTACCTGGATTTAGAATAATAGGATTGCGAAAATTAATCCTTAAGAAAATATTTTATATTTGTAAGCAATAAAGATTTAATTAAACCTGAAATTTTGGTGGATGCGCCGGTAATTAAGATAATTTGGAGAAAATTTTATTTTAATTAAATCTAAATCTTTATTATCAACGTATAATCAGAGATTGGCTCGCCTATTTTCCTCTTTTCGTCGTTCTTTTCCGTTTTTTTATGCCGCAATATGTCTTCGTGGACAGGCTGATTTACGGGAACCATTTTTCGAACACAGATAACCCTCAAAGCTACTTTTGACTTTCGTTCATCACGCCAAAATAACTTATTCTAACTAACCGACGAATTTATTTGCATGTTAAGTCTGAAACTTGTAACTGTTGACCTTTTCATCTTTTGTAATCGAGCTGGAACCAACACAGTTCTCTTCTATTTGTAAGATGATTAGTATTTTGAATAAATTTTAAAAGGGTGGTCGAGTAGTTCAACGACCAGCAACAGATTGCAGATATCCTGTTGGATTAGGGCCACTAAGGTCCACGTAATGTCGTCTGGAGTGGGGCCAGATTCAATTTCGGCAAGACCAAGGCACGTCCGTTCCAGTGATTGGCGTCCACATGCAATACACATAGTAATCCGGATTTGCAATCAATAATAAGATTGGAAATTAATACTACATAATGGGAGGAATGTATCATGTAAAACAAAATATGGTATAACATGAAACCCATCAGGTAAATGCCACTTTGATTAGGACATGTTAAATCTCGTTTAAGCTTCTGACAGGTTACTATGAATATGTTACCGTAAATTAGTAACACGAATAATTATTGTTTGTAAATATACAAAGTTGTGCTTGTATAATATCTTGAAAATACATGTTTCATTTTCTAACAATGAAACAAAATAAATGACTCTAACAACGTTAATAGCGTTAATGCTAATGACAATCGATATTCATTAATATTGCATCTATTAAACTTTCCTCCATTTTAGACCAATAAACCCGGGATTTGGTTTACCCAGATCAATTTACAGTTCACAGTTTCACATATCACCGCTAATAGTACTAAATTCTTGTCGAAACCTCCCTTTCGAAGTTCGTTTCAAATATTTATGATATCGTAATGGAACAAACATTGTTACGAAAGGTAAATGTATATAATTTAAATGTGTGTGATCAATATGTTGTAAATAAAAATAGGCTATTAACATTGAAAAAAAATAATTCGAAAGAGTTTGATCTTAAAACTGTAGATGAAGAATATCGATAGAAAAATTTACCTCAAGATGCACAGATCATAAAAAATTTATGTTTTAAAAGCTTAACTTATTATTATAGAATACTTTTTTCTGAAACCAATTGATTATAATCGAAACTGGAACATTTATCGTTACTTGGAGATTGGGATTGATTAGGTTAGATTACGTAACAATCTAAAGTAGATTAGGGTGCAAATGGAGAAAGAATTCATTGATAACGATAAGATCAATAAGATATAAGATATGTTTTAATGCAGAATGTAAATATTAGTTTCTTAATTCTGACTACTTATAATCAGAGGCCGGACAGTTTAGGAAAGTGACTTGAAGATATGACGTGGATAATATATACATTGCTTACAATGCATATGATTTGAAACTTAAATGAGATGTGCATATCAACAGAATAGCGTATTATTCACTATGTCAATGTGTTATAAACTATTCGATTTTCCACAATTACATAGAGACTCAGACACAGTAGTAATTGAGATCCCTCACTGAATTGGTTTAATACACCTAACAAATATATTTTATATATATAACTTAAAACTCATTTAACCGCGTAATTGCCATTTAAATTAGAACATATTAAACTGCGCTTAAACTTGCTGAAAGATCGGCATGAATAAATTATTTTAGTTTAGAGGTTGTCGTATATGATAATTGGTTATGAATTTTAGTAATGTTTGTGAAATATTCACAGCAAGTTCAATACTTATATCTTTTTAAGTAGAATACGATCATGAAATATTGTGACAGAAACGATTTTCTTTTCAGAGCACGTACTGAACCAATAAAATATTTACGATCACATATGAACTGTGAGTTTACCGTAAACATTCCAACTAACACTGTTTGTTATTCCCAATATGCTCGACGTACAACACCTGTTCACAACTTCCTTCTGCAAGCGTTCTGACAGTTCAAACTTTACATCAATTCGTGTAATCATTATGGACAGGAAACTAGGTAACCTTTCACGTAACAAGCTTTGACTTTCCGGGTTATCAATATTAAAGACGCAACTATTAATTTTTGTGGTTCACTTCTCTATAGAGTAATGGAATAATGTCACAAAAATAGACTATGTGTGCCTAATATAAATCACAAAGTTTATTTCTAAGTTTATGATGATTCTTAAATTTTGGATTATATTTAAAGGAAAAGGCAAATGGAGGTAACTTTACGTGAGCGAATGCAATTTATACGCCTGGTGCATGGAATCTCCGAACTTTAACGTCACCGACTGAAAAAAAGCAGTTGTAACGTTTGAATTGCAGAAAATAACTATTTAGGAAAGGTTCACGTCACGAAGGACGCAGATTTAAAACTTCGGGGTCGGTTTCTCTGTGGGGTGGAACTTTGAAAGTCGTTACGTGATTGGACCCTAGGTTGGATATAATTGGCATTTCTTGGGCCAAGGTTTCGCAACACAATTAAACTTGAAATTTTTATTTTAAAACCGCTATCGAACGACCGAAATAATACAAAGGGCGCCATGAAATATTTGACATGCAAAGTTACCGTCGTCACGATTCCCCCTTTTCAGACAAAACGCCTATCATAAATATATAAATTTTTATTTTCATGGACAACCGTGTCATAAATAATATTCTCGTTTATGGATATGATTATTAAGTGTTTTTATGTTTCCTGTAAATATAAACACACCGTTATATTTAAATAAATCAACATAATGGTCGCAATATATTAATTAGGGTTTAAATTTTAATTGGATCGATGCTAATTTAAAATACATTTTGAAAATTATTGTTGTGTTAATTATTAATTTTTGACGGTGGAAATGCCTTAACCATCGTAAATCATTTATATCAATTTCATTTACCTACTTTCACTTTCGTTATAAATTGAAAAACGACTGAAAAGACCTCAGCCACGGTAATTTATCGCCTATTTAACGCCTGGATATAATTAAGTCTCAATTTTCCGTTTAAATTTCACACCTACCACACGAGCTTTTATTTTTGCTATAACCTTTTTATTTTTAGCATATAAATTTGTTTCTCGTAAAGTTAAAACATTATTGTAAACCCACTAGAATATTTCCTCTATGCAGTTACGGTTTTATTTATGGAACGGTTTCCTATTGATCATTGTAAAATATGACCGATGTAAGAAGTTATAGGGTGCTAAACTTATAGTGCACATTTTCACAACAAACTATCGAAGAAATAGAAGATAATTCAAAAGACTTTTATTGAGGGATTTGTTTACAAGATGTTTAAGTTTAAAAATGTTTTATTTTATTTAATAGCTTTATAGATATTTATAAGATACATTATTTTTAATATCTAAACACTGCGAATCGTCTGTACAAGAAATTTGATTTATATCTCTCATGGCTGAAATATATTCAAAGGAGGTTACCTTGACAGTATTTTATATTTAACGACTTAGGTTGTAGCGCCACGGCCGCGAGCAACCTCGGCTGATATGTCGATAACCACTTACAGAAAAAACTTCGTAACTTCATTATATACATATTCTGTTTGTAGACCAATCCTACGAAGGATTAGTATTATAACTAAAAATAAAACCAGAAAGTAGTGTTATGGCAAGCACCTTCAATGTTAATGAGTTCTATTCATTAACAAGGCGGATTTTTTTAAATCCATGATCACACTGACATAAAAGACACCTTATGCACTCACAATATAAGGCAGTCGTTACGATATAACGATTTACTATGTAGATCCCTTATGTAATGATTGCCAAGTCGTCTAAATAGTCCTCGACCATTTCTATTAAAAATGAAGATAGATTCATCGAGTAAATGGATGTGTAGCTATACAGACTATTTATTAATACCATTTTTAATGGATTAATGAAATAATATATATAAGCGTGAGTTCTTAAATTTGAAATTATTATTGTTTCGAAAATCATTTCTTCTAAAATATTCAGAAACGTGATACCAATTTTCTATCTCAATTTTTTTTTACTTTTAGCATTCGATATCGTTATCCCATAAATGCGATAGACTGGTTCAGCTATACTTTCGTAAATTGATACCCATTATTCCTGTGCTCAAATCCTTTAGTAATTCGATCCACTTTATGGTTCTCAACTTGACATAATAGGGATTTTATTCGCAAAGAAAAATTATATCGCTGGAATAATTCGAGTTTCGTTAAAAAAAAACTACGCGATAGACCTCGCGTTGGATAATTTTCGTTATTTTTATTTCGTCCCCTTTTCGACCATATTTTTACCACGTCGGATGTAATATAATCCCTTTCTGGTGTTTTTATCCATTTAAACTTTCTTGTGTCTCCCTCGAAATCTTCGTTCTTTTGTCAGCGTTAAAAATATTGCTTCCGTGAGTTTGCCTTTTGAATTCTACCTAAAGTTAGCCTCAAAAAACTTTTTTTTTAGCAAAAAATAAACATTTTCTCAACTTTATCGATACACTTTCAGAATTTGTCAAATACCGGATGTATACAGTGTTGACACGGGTGCTTTAAACTATCTGTGCGTACGATGGATACGGTATCGGAAGTCGTATTTACATTTCCCAATGAAATGTAACCCGATTGTACTATTTGACCACGGCGTGATGTATATCCTGGGGCAAAATGTGGGCGCCCTACGAATAATTTTGGCTTTCCGTTCTATGCGAATTTACGTAATCCCTTAACATTGACCATAATCTCTTTTATCACTTTGACGTTCGCGCGGTTCCACGCTTAAATTAAATTACATGCAAATTGTGACTACAAAAGGTCCTTACTGTCACTATATCATGTATATTAACAATATATTCAGTATAATTTTAAACGAGCTTAAATAATTTCTGGTTTTTTAAATAAATTAAAATATTAATTTTGTTAATAATTAATTTCAGATGACTTGATGGCAGCATTACGACATCTACCATGAGCCCCACGAAGACGGAAAATAGGCGAAGTTGCGTGCGGCCACCGCACTTTGATATATTGTGAGTACCTTTACAAAAGTTTGTCTTGACACCTACCCGCAGAGTTTCTGATTTTATCCTTTGACGTGTTCATGAATTCACAGAAAATGAGTCACATTTTTATTTTAGCACACACACATACTACATATGCGGTCAGGGTAATTTCAAATTAAATTTATCCAACCGATTAGTTATCTGGTTAAATAGAGGCTGACTTGGGTTGCCTTGGTTATAAAATTAAATTAACGATCAATATCCAACTAACCCATTTATTGTAGTTCCATTAAGGTGATAATATTGGGCTAGTTAGAAACCGTTAGTGTGTCCGTATTGGTCAGTTAAATCTATTATAATAATGGATTACGTAAAACATATTCTCTATTTTCATTTCATATCCTTAATGAAAATTTAACTATACCCTTATCATAATAATAAACACATAAAGATCAGGAAAAATAAGTACAAGTAATTACGTTAACAAGTATTACAAGTGTTTGTCTAATTATATAACAATTAAAGTACAGTAACTTCGTTATAATGTTTCCTGTTCTAGGTCTAGTATTAGTTCTAGTTTTAGTTCAATAAAAAATATAGTCTAACGCTGAATAATAACTAAAACTAGAACTAACACTAGCATTAGAACTAACACTAAACCTAGAACTAGGAACATTCGGGTTTAGCCGTCTTAAAAGATGTATGGCTAGTTCTAGATCTAGTGTTGGTTCTAGTTTTAATTTGATGTAAAATATACAACTATCTAACGTTGAATAACAATTAAAACTAGAAGTACCGTCCTTGATTAAATTTTTAAATTTCATTATTATAAATATGAGGTACCAGACGAACATTATTCGGATTATCATACAAATTTATCCCTGTCGACCCGGACGAGTATGTTACATAAACTCGAACCCTCTTTGTTTAGGATTGTGTAACTTTTTGTGTACCCTTCCAGCTAATTCTTGATTAAACCCTCTGAAAATAGTGAGTTAATCAGTAATCATTTATTTATTTCTATGTATTTAATGAAATTTGTAACAAACTTTCAAAACAATTTTCGTTATAGGAAATGTTTCAATGTATCACGATAAACCTGTTTAGAGAAAACATATATTCCGTTTAAATTTACAAGCGCAATAAGTTACCAAACCGTAGAAACGTATCTGTGCTCAAGGTATTTTACGAGTTCAGGTAATAAGAAGCAAGTTTCATGAACTTTCGGAATTTACGTGTCGGGCAACTTTAACCGTCTAGACAATAACAATAAGTTGTAAACGAACGCCAGCTTCTAGACGGTGGCTGAAACAAAATTAACCTTATTACACCTAATGGAGACCTTCGTAAAAGCCGTAACCGAAGGTCCGTAAAGCTCTCACTTTATGGACCTCAAGTTTTTGTTAATGCTTATACGGAATCTTTTTAGGCACTGTTCTAAAATTTTTAAGTAACTTAATGAACTTAATAGTTTCAGTGCCATCGCATTAATTTGAGTAAAAATTCTTTTTCAGATGGCTACCAAGAGCAGCAATGAGATCCGTGGAAGGAGATCCATCCGATTGCATTCTTGTAGTCGGTGTTTCCAGACCAAAAATGGCAGCCTGCATCTTAGCCGTCATGCTCCTTTCAATATTCTTCACTCTTCACCTGATCTATGATAGTGCTTTACATACCTTTCAAGCAACTAACGAAAGTCCCGTCGGAGTGATAGCTGTCGACGCTTCTGTTGATATTGTTCCCGATCGTAATTCTCCACCGTTACTTTTACTGTCCAATAGACCTTACCCAAAACCTGCCCAAAGATTACCTCAAGCAATTATCATTGGGGTTAGAAAATGTGGCACTAGAGCCCTTCTGGAAATGCTTTACCTCCATCCGATGATTCAAAAAGCTGCCGGGGAAGTACATTTTTTCGACCGAGATGAAAATTACAATAGAGGATTGGATTGGTACAGAATGAAAATGCCACATTCTTACGATGGACAAATTACAATTGAGAAAAGTCCTAGTTATTTCGTGACACCAGAGGTGAGTTTCATTTTATAATGTGCAGCTTTTAAGTTTATGAGTAGCTATTAGTAATGATTAAAGAGATTACCGTTTCAGTATAATCTGTTTCTGGTGCATTAATAAATTAATAAATGATGTAGGTAGAGGATAAAGAAAAATTAAATGAAATTTATGATGCTTCGGGTGACACAATTTTTCATACATGAACTCTAACTAATCGTGAGTTTAAATTTTACATTCGGTCATATTAGATCGTTGAAATGACGTGGTTACCCAATAAACTACAGCTTCGGCACGAACTTCCTATAGCTTGACCCAGATTTCCGACCGCGATACATTTCGCCAATATTTTTAACATCGATGTGCCACGAACATACGTACCTACATCTCTCACAAAGAATTCATAGAGCTTTCCACTCGACTTTTGCTCTTGACAGCTTCAATCGTTTGAATGCAAACAGATTGTGACCTTGGTTCTATATAACGTGTGTCAAGCTTATACTGAAAATCGGTCAAATTTATATCTGTGCATGTAATCGACATCATATTATATTTATAAATCGGATTATTAAATTTAATTTAAAAACATTAATGTTCTTTTTATAATTAAAGTGCATCAAAGACTTCGATTGCAAAATGATTAACGTGTGGCTCAAAACTTTCTTCGATCTAGGAAGTTTGATTAAGCAATTTAAAATTTAAATTCACTTAAAGTTACGCTACTTTGTCTAACGGTGGAATACATTATGTAATAATGAACGGGTTAAGCGTCTTTTTCGTAGCCTCATAATTCTATAAAAAACTCTCATCTCCTTTACTTTAAAAAAAATTAATTTTCATAAATATGTTAGATCAGATATTTCGTTGTGATTTCGCCTTTTGGGTGAGCACATTTGACATTTTCTTTTATTTTGGTAATGTTTGTATCGCGGGTATGTGATTTATAGTCTATATGTTGTTCCGCTCCTACATCCATCTTCCTGAACGTTGAAGTAGCACAGACTACATATTCATGAAACAGGTACGGAGATAATCTCGATATTAAATTTTCCGATATAGTCGCTCGACTCCACCGGATGCAGCTTTCCTGCAATAATAGAAGAGTACGCTATTTCCAATGTTTCAATAGACAATCCTGTTTAATGGATCTCTGTCAGATTTAACGGAATAAATGAAGATATATGCCCCTTTGTGTGTATGAAATTTAATATTCGTATTCTATACAATCATTATTTGTATTTTGTTTTTGTTATTCGAAATGAACGACTTAATATTTCGGTTCATAACCATTTAAAAGAATTGTTTACAAAGATTTAGATGAGAATATTATACGATTACAGTAGATAATAGCTTTCTGTATATAAAAGGCCATTTAGAAAGTTTGTTTCATGCCGAAAAATAACTGTTTCTGCATCTCGTAACGTCAAGCATATTGTAATTTATGAGCTTGTACAGGATGTCCTACATTTTTCGAGAAACTACTATTATAGTATTGGGAATGTTAAGATAGGTTAGTTTTCTTTTTAAACCCCAATTATAGCGTGAAGGAATGTTGGTATAGGTCAGTTTTCTTTTGAAATCCCAATTATAGCCCGAAGGAATGTTATGATAGGTCAGTTTTCTATTGGAACCCCAATTATAGCGTGAAGGAATGTTATGATAGGTCAGTTTTCTTTTGAAGCCCCAATTATAGTCAAGAATATATATTTTTATAAACTCGATTTGAAAACTGGCCTCAGCGATAGCCCGTCTCCTGGTTTATCCCAATTAATTTCGAGAGGATTGTTCAAGTAGTGGTTAATCATAATAATCGTAAAAATAATCAAGGCTGGTTAATCCAAAGCAAACCAGTGCGATTTGGATGCTCATTTTGTTGTTAAGATTTCCTCCAAGCTTGATGTACATTGCCCGGTTGGACAAATTTGATCCATTTTGAATCAGAATTACTTATGAAGTATATAATAAGAACTCCTTATATAATAATCAGTTTTAAACTCAATTTGCCCAATAGTGTCAACACCTAATTCGTTCTGAATGTTTACTACTAGAGGAACGCGTACTAAAACTTATAGTCTCTATACTGCTATCTATACTGCTATTTAATATTCTTTTCTGAACTATGGTTAAACACTTTCTTTGCTGTTGCTGAATTATTTTATTGCAGTACCAACTGTGTCGTTGTGATTAATGTTATCGTGTATTTATATGATTATATTGCTCTTATTCGCCGTTATAACATCCGTAAAGCTATCTTAGCAACATTGTATTAATATAAATATACGACAAATTGGATTTTCATTCCTTGTGCTCTTACTGCTCTCTTCCCATGAGAAAGTTGCCAAATAATAATAATTTACCATTAAATTGAATAAACAAATAATTAAAATTTTCGTTATAGTCATTTTTGATACATTTTTTACTTTTAGAGAATACAGGAAATAATAATCAATAATAATACATATTGGATTTAAATATAAAACAAATAAATAAATAATTTAAATTTTAAATATTGTTAAATAAATGATTAACAATACATAGTTATATGGTAACGTTAGCGTTTTATAAAGCAATTTTTATTTTAAATAAAATTTTAAACAACGTTTCCATTGTGGTACAGATACTAGCTTCGTTCAAACAGAAAAATAAAATAAATTCAATAGTTTTTGCAGTAAAATTTAAACAGTTTTAAAAGCTTTTTGTCAAATAATGAGTTTTCACAACATTACTTAAAGATAAATTTAAGATAAAAAAAGTTATTTATACACGTATTTTAAAGAAATGATAAGATTGGTCTCAAATTGACGATAATTTCATGTAATGGAAGAAGAAGCGCGCATTGAGGTTGGGTATCAGAGTATTGAACAAGATGAGTTATTTTGTTATGTCTTTAAATACAATATGACGTCACACCTTATTCATATAGAGTGTCCTCTACTTTTACAACGGGTTTTAATCAAATTATCCAAATTTAATTCTCCTACATTGAGGGTACCTCAAATATCCAATTTGTGACCTGCTTTATTTCGTGCTTCTACAAGCTATCTTTTGAATTGAATTTTGATTTGATTCAGGTGCGGTGTCTTTCTAGTTGCCTGTTTTTAAACAATTAGTGTCTATCACTTAGCATCACTTCTACATTCACTTAGCAGCCGATTCATTTCTTGAAACACTTTCAAAGGTGGTTGGTGTGGATTGCTCCTGGTTACTTCTTTCTCTTCACAAGCGTACCCATAGGGGGATTCCCACTACGATAGCGTAGTGTTGGGGTATGGTTTCGGATTCAAAAACTTTTCACTCTCCCCAGCAAGACAACATTGTGTAAAAGATACATTATGTAAATAATAACCATTTTATACTTCGAAGCTACCGGATTCGTGTAATAGCTCGTTTCATTATGCAATGTAAACGCTATTATATTGGATCATTTAAAACTTTTTGTTTACATTCGTTTAATCATTACATTAAACTTATAACGATATGAGTAACTTTTACATCATTTTTTTCTATTGTTAAAATTGATAAATTTATTTGGTTTAAAGTACATTAAAACTAACTTTTAATTGCAAAACTCTTCCAATTTTAGTTTTACAAGTTTGGTTCTGTAACCTCGCTACATCATTATTTGTTGGAAATAGCCCAAAAGCTTTTTGCGATACTGCGCCATTTACACCTGCCCTACGATGCGATATTTAAGTCCTACATACTATATATAAACGATAGTGCAAGTAAGTGGAATGATGGGAGCTGGTGTAATTGCGTTAAGCCCGATGAAACCTGGGGGGAACCGCTCTCGGGTGGGATCCGATGTGCATGACCCCGCCAAATTCGACTTTGCAGTTAATTTGAACGAGCACGCTCGGATAATCAAAGCGGTCACATTTCGTTGTATCCGAGCGCCGATCGCGCGACTGATACCTACAACCGATAAACACGTCGACGGTGTACTTGTTCGTGCAAGTTCGCTGTGGTATACCGCCAACTACTTGTTACAAGCTGTGGCAAACAAATGTTACGCCGTTAATTTATTTGTTTACACCACTCCAAGATACGACCACCATTTATGTTACTATTTGTTAATGCTTCCCTACATTTACTACCTGAATAAACTGAAAAATCAGACCATTTACTACTTCATTTACTTCATCTGTTTTATTCACGTTGTTGATTAAATATGCAATGAATTAATTAATAATGTAGCATCACCAGGAAAACGTTTTGTTAAAAATGTTACTCTTTTCGTTTAGATACCATACATTCGTTAAGCTTATTAACTAACTTGTAGCTGTTTTATTATTGCTAGCTTTATGTGGTATTGATTTAATATTATAACTGCTATAGCTGATGTAATAAAAATCTAAATTGACGCATATTTTTTTGCGATGCGAACATCTACGTCTCTACAAGTAATCTCAATGTATATTTTCGGTTATGTCTCAATATTATTTTACCTACGTTATCAAGTGATTATGTACTTAACGTCAAAGCAATCTGTAGAGATATTGCCAAACAGTTCATAGAGCCCTATTCGTGGTATAACATGTCTTCTAGCTTACGTCTTAATTAATAGACCTATAACTACAAACGTAGCAACATATCCGATTGAAATGCTGTGAGAGCGTTACACGAAATTAAACATTTTCCTTTCACAGTTCTTGAACTTGCATCTCTTGGTGAACAAAGGTATAATTAATAAAATTAAACGGTTAAGATGAACAGATTTAATGATCAACAAACTAACTAATTTTGTCAACATAAAAGCATCATTGACTATATTAAAATTGTAATTACATTAAACTATATTAAATTGTAATTTATTTCTCTTTTAGGTTCCCGAAAGAATAAGGGCAATGAACGCAAGTGTAAGATTATTGTTAATTGTACGAGAACCAGTCACGAGAGCCATCTCGGATTATACCCAGTTACGTGCCCATGCTGCCTCATCAACTCCTGCCAGCATTTTACCAACACCTTCACCTAAAACTTTCGAACAACTTTCTCTACACTCAAACGGAACAATAAACGAAGCTTATAAACCTTTAGCGATTTCAGTTTATCACAATTACGTTCATCGATGGTTGGAAGTGTTTTCCAGGGAACAGATTTTAGTGGTAAATGGTGACTCTCTAATTGAAGATCCGGTTCCTCAATTACAAAGAATAGAAAAGTTTCTGGGTCTTGAGCCGCATATTGGCAATCATAACTTCTACTTCAACGAAACAAAGGGGTTTTATTGTCTGCGGAACGAGACCAGTGACAGGTGTTTGAGGGAAACAAAGGGGAGAAGACATCCGAGAGTCGATCCGAATATCGTAGCGAAATTGCGGAAGTACTATGGGGAACACAACCAGAAGTTCTACGAACTTATCGGCGAGGACTTAGGCTGGCCCGAAGAGTAGTAGATTATGATGGAATATAGTTTTAGGGCTTTGTTTCATCCTAGCGGGATTACGCGAGTTTGACGACGTAATGTATACTACTTTTAAAACCGGGTCGAATGATTTATTTTGTTTATTTTCGCGTTTCGTCGCCGGCAACCGGCACAGAAAACTTTGGGGCTGTAGTAATACAGATTTTCACGTAATCCAGTTTGTGTCTTAACCTTTACAGAAACTTGGAGCTTTGGAAACTTTTCAGTTTAGTTTCGACGATTTCATGAAAGTTGAACACAAAATACCAAAACTTTTAATTAATTAACTTGAAATATTTTTCATGAAATATAATTTCGTATATTTTATATAAAAATCAATAATACGACTTAAAATGTAAAAGTTTCTAAGAAATGTATTTTAATCTACGCTATTTTACTGAAATGGAATTGCGCTAATTTTCACGCCTAGCAAATCTATTAACATTTTAGATCGTTTCCACGTATCTTTCATGTATTATGTATTCATGGAAACCAAGGGGTTTCATAGAAAACGTCCATATTCTAGCAAAAATGTACGCCTTCTTACTATTTGTTTCCTTTTTCGAGAATTTGTCGTCGTGCTATACAAAAGGAACGTATATAAATTTATTTTATGGGTACCCAAAGCTCCTTAATCTTTTGCAATTTTACACTGGAAAAATTTCTTGGAAACATTGAATTTTACTAAACAGCAACGACACAATCGATTTAATTTTTAAAACATATTTTGTTGTTGGTTATGATCTGATCAGATAAAACGTGATAAAAGACCTCTAAATTCTTTGTGCCGGATAGCCGAAGCGTCGATCTGCCTTTCAACTTTTCCCCAAGCTTTAGTAGTTTTATTTCGGATATCTCTCTTCTGTCCGTGTGTGCTTAGGAAAGCCTCCTGAGCGATGCCCGCCTTGCGTACGTGAATGTGCTGAATTTCGAGCGCATTTCCTCCGGGCAAACTTCGGAGGGTTTATTCTGTTTGCGAGATTTCAACTGAAAAGGGGGATGAAAATGAAATTGTATTACAATGGGCGATATGACAAATTTAGTTTTGGGACGTGAACAAGATATAAAACCATACAGTTATTAAACTGTTCAAATAATTTCTTAAAGCTGATGTCGTTCAGGATAGATACATTTTATTTCATTACTTTAAAATTAAATTAACTCAATAGTGAGAGAAGCACAACGGTGCACTATTTGCTCAATCCTACAGAAACTGTTTAAAAAAAATGTGTGATGACACGTCGTTGTGTAGGTTAACTATTTGCCCCAACTTCTGGGCGCACAAGAATACCAAATACATATCATCGTACATATCAAAAATGAGCTGTTAATCGTAGAACAAAATTTAAAAAAAAACGATACTAAACACGTTATTTTAAGAGATGTTATAAAAACTTCTATATAAAATCTACGACGTATACAAATAAAGACGAATTTGTTTATACAATATAGTCATATTATACAAAAAAAAACAGTGTACGTGAAAAAGAAAGTGACGTTTTTGTATGTATCTTTACCAAAGTCTTTTAACTTAATTAATGAAAAAAAAAATTGTGGACCCGGTATTTCGTTAGATCATATTGATCGTGCCTTGAAGTTTATTTTACAATTCGGTAATCCACATTGGAGGTTGTTGATATTATGGCATTTCTGCGATATGTACCGCCCACACTTTGAATTGTTATTTCAAGATATCCTCGTCTAAACACTTTTTTTTCGCCACTTGTGGTTTATATTGCTGTGTATTAAACCCGGCGTGTGCTGAATTGCGCCAGTATCGCAAAGTTTTTATTCAAATTACGTATGTTTTATGCATTCGCCGGATTTGCACGAATACATTTAGGCCGCGGGCAAAAATCGCTCGCGAGCTTTCAATGCAAATAGGTCTGTTTTTCAAAGGAAATGCAAAGGTCAATTTGGAAACTCACGAAACTAAATCCGTAAAAATAACCCCAACAACACAAAAAACCAACACTTTAAATAACACTGACTACGAAATGACAATAACTCCTAATAAAATTATTAACCTGTCGTTTTGAATATTTTCAAATTGACTTTTGTTGATTAAAATAACTAATTGGATCTAATTTTTTAACTTAATACTTGAATTTGTAGTAATAATTTAGTAAGACCAATATATTGAATAACACCAAGAAAGACATCGAAGACGTATATAGCTCAAAATCTTACACCATCTTGGTCTATCATTAATGAATCAATATATAATCTACCTAATATTTATTACATATCGCAGAAATTGCATTCATATACTTAAATCTCCCTTAAGATACCACAGAGATAATTACAACGACAAGCCATAGCTTGTCAGCAAACAATTTTATAAACCATTTCTAAAGGATTATATTAGACGTTACACTATACAAACATTTATAAATTTAAATGAAGCAATAGATTCATTTTTAAAATCCCAATTAGTGAAATTAGTTAATATTATACGCGACCCATCGGTAGATAAATGATATATCATTTCGAAGGGTGTAGTAGACAAATGAATCTGAAATGAACACAGGTTTAAAAAATCAGACACGAGAAGATTAGAGTTCTTGTTTTATACATTTTGTTCTAAATTTTATAGGCGATTTTAATTCAGTATCAGTTCAAATATTTAATTGTTTTGTGATAATAATAACTCTAGAAACCATGATGAATATAGATTTTGATGAAATCAACCATGATTTTTACAATAAAAGGATACGAAACATATCATCTTTTTCACTGCAATAAATTTTATCATAAATCAACTCTACATTTCTTTTAGTAACAGCATTAATACTTGTACAAAATTTAAAAATGATACTTGTTGATAATCTGGTATTTCAGATATCTGCGAAATATAACCTAGTTAAATCTCTTCTCGTAAGAAAATTCCATCTTGATGAAAAGATGGAGAACTTAGTGCTGATCATCACACTTCTCATCTTTGTAGCTTTTCCAAATTATGTTCTATTCTTCTAATTCTATTCTTCTGTTTTGTTCTAATTCTATTTTACAGAATTCTAACATTCCACACGCTAAGTTTCAAAACTTATATTTGTCTGCACTTCCTTGCTTTTGTAATTTAATAGACACCAAACTGAATAATATCTAAACATTGCAAATATCTTGAATAAGAAGTCTTGTAATAAAAAATGAGCAGTCTAGCGAAAGATGTTTAATTATTCAATTGAAATCTAAATAATAATAAACACAATTGCACTATAGTCCATAGTGAGTTTTGGCCCTATTCGATTTTGGGCTAAATTGCCCCAGTTCTGCAGGGCGCTCAAATCCTCCCTAACATTGTCCATTCATCATCCTCTTGGTCGATGACCCTTTGGTGATTGAGTGAGTACCCTGCGCGCCACTCTCTCTGCCAGCATTCTCCACACGTGTCCCAGCCACTAGTTGTAGTCATTCCTGCTGTTATCTTATCTTATAGTTCATTAATTGTCTCTAACCTCCAAGGTTTGTATCATATTTTGGCCTATATATCCTTCGTAAGATATTTCTTTCAAACCTGTTTAATAACTCTAGGTGAAGATTATTGAGTGCCCATGTTTCAGATCTTTAGCTGACTATTGTTCAGCTCTTGTTACAATTAGTTTTCCCAGCGCAAAAATTGTTCTATTCCCTGCTAGTATTCGGACTTTTATTTCATTATCGATGTTGTTGCTTTGATTTATGATGAAGCCTAGATATTTATTAATAAATATTATAAATAAATATTTATTGCTATATTGCAAATTTGAGCTGATACTGAAAATTATCATCAAATATTGACTAAAAAAGTATCCTCTATCAATTCGTGTCTTAAATCGAATAAACTTGTGTTATCATTAAACATATCAAGAAAACCTCTGCAAAAAGGCTGGTTTGTGATCAAGAAAGGATAACTATTAAGAAAAAAAATGTATATTGTAAAGAAAATGAAAATACAATTTGAAAAGGCTGCATAGTTAGTATATTAAGATTATGGAACTTCATGCATATCAAATTCGATAATGGTCGAACATATCAACATTGTGATTTATAAAATATATATAAATATATGTAAATATGTTTTTATTTTTGTACACAAGGAATGTTTGTTTTTTAACACTCCATTTTTAGTGTTTTAGTTTAGTAAAGTCATAACGAACATTCCTTGTACGTGTAGATAGAAATATACCAGGTCTACTACTCGTTAAGTTTTTTCGTGTGTCCTATGTGATTTTTCCGTGAATATGTGCGTGTGTATGTACTTCCTCTAACATCTTCGCTTCTATTTCTTATTGTTCATAGATGTAAAGTGTTAAATTTTTCTTTATCAGTTAAAGATGAAAACGATTTAAACAAAAAAAAATGAAAATCTATGTCTAGTTCTAATAGTTAACAATTACATTTTCTCAATGTTGTATACATGTCTAGAAAAACAAATAATTTAAACAAAATTTCTACAAAACCTTTCCTGCTTGTATGCTAGTTACCTTATTTGTTTTACTATAACAAAGAAAATTAAGTGTTAAAATGACAGTATTTGATTGTTTAGTGTAAAGAGAAGATATTTGTGGTACGTAGGTAAATTTTTATAGGTAGATAAGTATTAGAGGAAATTTAGACATGTTTGAGTACGTTATTTATTATGAAAAATATAAAATTTGTTTTTTAATATTAATTATATTTATACGATTCGTTGTAAAAAACCAAACATTACGTTATTTGCTTTAAATAAAAAATAATTTTAGTTTCGATTTAAATGTATCGTTGAATCGACAAAAACCTCACTGTTAATATTCGCACAGAACTAAGTACTAATTATTGAAAAACTAAGATAAGATTTAACTTATTTCTTTTTTATATATAAAAAGAGGGTTTGTAGAATCTAATTTTACAAAATGAACAGAAACTAACGGAAATAGTGTATTCGCACACACACTTGCTCTTGATTTTGTTTAGTAATTTATTAATTAAAGTAAATGGCAATAAATTTATTATGTAGTGGGTGTGCGAATGGTGTTTTAAAACTGATTTCTACCTAAAAGATATGTATTTGTGGATAATAAATGTATTGAAAATTCTGTTTATTCGCATTTTATTACAAGAATCCTCGTAAAATTAAAGCGGATGTGAAACGGATGCAAAAAATTATATATGATAACCTTCAGGAGATTTATTAAATTTTGTATTTATTGACTCCTTGCAAAACAAAAACATCGATATTTGCATTAAAACGTCAGGTTATAATATATGATAACCTTCAGGAAGTTTATTGAATCATTAAATAGATGATCTATAAATATTATTATGTTGTCTTCAGATTCAGTAATCATAATGTTGGTTAAAGGTAAAGTTGTTCTTGTATCTGGTGGAGCTTCAGGAATTGGATTAGCTTGTATAAAAGAGCTATTACAAAATGAAGTTTCGGTACGTTTAATGTTGTGAAAAAATCACGTTTTATATCAAATTATTTATTGATAATATTTTAAAGGGAATCGCTTTGGTTGATATAAACGAACAAAGAGGAATTTCAATTACGGATGATTTAAATAACAAATACGGACAAGGAAAAGTAATATACATCAAAGCAAATCTAATAAATAAAAACGAATACGAAGATGCTTTTAAGAAAACCGTTCAATGTTTTAAACAATTAGATATTTTCTTCAACAACGTTGGGTTATTTGAGGAACATGATTACGAAAATTGTTTAAAAATAAATTTGGTAAATCTACATTACTTTCTTAAATTTGTATTTTTTAATTGTTTTTTTTTGTTTTAGCTTGGTTGTATTCATGGATTAAAGTTAGCTATAGACGAATATCTTCCAAAGTATAAAAGTGAATCCACAGCAATTATAATTAACACATCTTCGGTAGCCGGACTGATGCCTTTTGCAGGAATTGAAATTTATAGCACAACCAAATTCGCCTTAATAGGTTTGACCAGAAATTTTGGGTGTGATTATCACTATAAAAGAACAGGAGTCAAAGTAATGGCTTTATGCCCTGGAGCAACAGATACAGCTATATTTAATCAATTGCCTACAAGGATGGTTTATGATGATAATTTAGAAAATCTTCTAAAATATACAGTAGATATGCAAAAGTAATTTCTATGTTTTTTAATTAATGATCATAAAAAATGCATGTTTTTATTGATTTCTAGACCTGAAGAATTAGCAAAGTGCTTTATTCGGGTTATCGAAAAAGAACATAATGGTTCTGCTTGGTTTATTAATGCGGGAAAAGAAATTGAGGTTGAATATCCAAAATTGGTATCTTTCTAAGTAATTAATCTTGTATTATTCTATAAAGGTATTGTGTATTTTCATGGATTAAACTAACGAAAAGAAGTGTTTTATTTTTTACATATCCTTTACTTAATATATCTGCAAGAAAGATATACAAAGCGATTAGATAGTAACTTAATACCAATAAATAGTTTTTATTGAATTTCTAAGAGTATCGACGTCAAATTGTTGAAACGAGGCGAAGCGTCTGGATAATATGTAATAATTTAGTTATGCCTTATAAAATATTAGATAATAAAGAAGATATGATCAAATTATATGGTTGTATAAAGATACAGGAAATTCTGGATTGACGGATATTCTTATTAAATTTATATTCCCTAATAGATACACTAAAATAATTGCCAGCCAAGCTTTTTCTTGGCTGCCTTAAGCTGCCCACTTACTCAGACAGGTCAGATATGTTATAGTTGGAGTGCTGGTTTATTTCGTGTGACATTGAAATGTTCTTAATGTCAGCATATCATGTTGTAAAAGTAATTCAAATTCTAAACAAAGCTACCTTTATAGATTGAAACAGGTAAGTACGCAACTGCTAATATTCCAAAACTAGGCGGAATTAGATAAGTGGACTTAAGATCATTTCTGTTTAATTTGGATTATAAAATGACACAAGAATGGTATACACAGGTATAGGTCAGTGTAGTATGCTACGCTGATAATCATGGCACAAATGGAAAATGATTGCTAAAACAGCGTGATATATTGATAAAATAAAAGTTTAAATAAGAAATCCGTGTTAGAGAGAAAAGCAGGTATTCCAACACCAATAGATCAACAGACCAATAGATCTAAATCAAGTTTACTAATCTTTTGACTTTTTCAATTTTGGAGGTCTCTTTTGTTTGTGGTTCTGCCACTTCCTCATCTTTAGTATCTAAGATAATCATGATGAAGTGCAAACACATTTAGTCAAATACATATCAAAACTAAGACTTTTTTGAAACAGCTTTCATATTTTGACAAATTCACTATCTGATCTGATTTGCAAATGGTGACCATGTAAAACCACCATTGATCAAATATTTGTATTTACAACATTATATGATGTCAACGTTCGATCAACATTTCTTCCATTTTTTTGGTGCTATTATAAAAAGTGATTATTTCGGAGTTTTCAGATCGTCACAATTCTTATTGAAAGTCGTCTCTACATTTTATTTGGATCTGTTAACCTATTCTTTCCTCCTTCTATGTAAATAGTGATATATTTGGTTATACGTGATTTAAGAATAAAAATATGATTTAACGTAAATTTAAAATATGATCGACTTAATAACAATAAAACTCGTTGTTGTACTTGATTTAAACTTTATTGTAAGTTTATATTAAGTGGAAACACACAGTTTAACAATCTAGAGTACATTCATTTAATCGTGTTCACTGCGGATGGTAATTAGCAGTAGAAAAGAAATACAAAGAGAAAAATATAATCAACAGCATACATCAATAATTTATATACACAGTGTTATACTTAACAATAATTATCTAAGCGGTGATTCTGATAGAATAGAAACATAAATAAATAGTAACACAATTTGCTCTACAATCAAAGTACACTTTAAGTAAGCGATTGAGATTTTTTTTTCATAAAAAGAAATTAGAAAGGTCAAGAAAAATTAGCTCTAATAAGAAGTATTTATGTAGCTAGGAACTATTTTAACTATAAACTCTTTCTTTCATCTAAAACAGATTCAATATTATTTTTACATGTTTAATATAAATGCAAAATTACAGTGAGAGATCGACATATTTAAATTAACATATAGAGATATACTAAAACGTATGTACAACCAAATTGTTTAAAAAAAAACAATTTCCAATCAGTATAAATTTTTAATTAATTACATAATATCCGTAATTCGATTACATTATTGAGAACAAATGCATTAGTATCTTTGGTAATAATCCCTTTAAAGTGTTATTAGTAAATTACAATAATCGCTATATTAATTATGGTGCCGTGTACTAAGTATAAGCAACAACAATGTTCAATTTTCTACAATAAAATGGATCTACCATCTTTCTACATCTATTAACAAAGAGAGAATACTATTAGATAACGTCCTCTGTGCGGAGATTTTTTCTTTAATATTTATATACAATTTGTTCGGGCGGTACACATAATAATATAAAGATTTTTCACCTAAAAATTTATAAAAAATAAAATAAAACAATTTCACTAAAACTTACCGATTAAGTAAGTACACAAACAAATAAATAAATTAAATCTATGGGCATATATTACTTCTTTTCGTTGTTTCGTTAAAAATTACTAGTTAAATCCGCAAATCTATAAAAAAACAAACTACACATATATTTAATTTCGATTTTTTTTTCTAACACCCTGTAGCCTATTTGAGATCTCTTATGAAAGATATATAATCGATTTTGTAAGATCACGCTTTTTTTTTCGTTTTTCTTATAATACAAAAGTCGTATTAATGATTAACACAATAAGGGGTTAGTTAGTTCAGAGGTGGTCAGTTTTAAAAACCGTGACGTTAGCTGATTTGGATTACAACTTAAATCTAAAACAAAACGACAAATGGTAAAAAGATTGCGCCGGTATAATATACTTAAAAGAGAAAACAATGTTTGGTCACGTTAATGTAATACTTTTTTTCTTTCCCTTGCGATTGTTTCGACGATTTTATACATACTAATATATATATATAGCACATCATTTTCGTCATCAACTACTACGTATTAACACCTAATAAAATACTGTCTATTTATTTTTTTTAATTATTTATTTTTTTTTTTTGACTAGGTTTTTTTTTTGAGGGTGGATCTACTCAGGTGATAATGGAATCATTTTACTGTTCCTGACTTTATTTGGAAAATACCGGGCGTAAGTAATATTGCTATTGCTAAATTGCTTTTTACTTTTTATCGTGTTTAACAAATGATTTAATTTATGATTTTTCCGTGGTCGTTTTTGCATAAATTTTCGTTGGGTTCTATTAAAAGATTCACAATTACACGCTTTCTGCCAACCACTAACGTCGATATTTAACCTCTTGCATTCTTGAGCGTAGGCCATAAGACTTTCACAGTAACATTTACCATCCGGACAATCACACATATCCATTAAACAAGCGCTATAAAATTGTTCCAAATTGTTTTTGGTGCGGCATCTTTCGAAGCTACTCGAGCTGTTAAAGAAATCGCAATATTTTCTATCATGTTTTCGCTTATTTGTGCAGGTTTTCGGTTGATGGGCGTGATTAGAACAACTTTTCCCTACGCACCAGGCGTTTCCAAAGTGTTGAATAGCATGTTCGGAAAAATTACGTCCTCTACGATCTTTTAGATCATCTTGTGAGTTTACGTTGAAATTTCCACATAATCCACAAAGCTTATTCTTGTACCTTGGAGGTACGGTAACTTCCAAAAAACTTCTTCCATTCCATACAATCTTTATCTCGTCGCGTAATCGCAGCTGCAATGTATCGTTAAGCTTGTCGATTACAACTTTATCCTTTTCGTACGGGAACGGGATTTTCACACCATCTATTTTAGCTACAAGCTTTTGGCCTAAGTTGATTCGTAAACCAGAAACTTTTATGGATACTCGTTTTGTAGTGGCTGAACTGCTTGATTTTGTTTGATAAGCGTTCGCCACACGTATTGAAAAGCTATGATCTTTACAGTCAGCTGTTAATTGATATTTTCCGTTTCCTTTAAAAGTATAAAATTGGCCGTCGAATGTCTTGTAGTGAGGATCGCCAAAAACTACACATGTGCCGGGTTCTAAAAAAATTAAAAAAAAATTGATTAATAAATAAAAATACATTAATAGTAGGAGATAAGATTAACAATCCACGTGATGTTAACCAATTAAAAGCAAACGAAGTTGAAGATTGCGATCCAAACTACCGGACAGTTTTACGATCCAGTTTCAAAGTTTTAATGAACTATTTTTCTCTGACGCGAAAACGTAATTTACGCCCTCCCAAGAACTAGATAAACAGAGCACAGTTAAGCGTGAGTTATTCAACAAAAATATCAGGTTTCTGTGGCACATAAATCTTCATTTTCGCCACTCCACCGGCTCAGTTTCTAGTCGCTACCTTCAGGTGTTCTTTAATGCGAGATAGAAAACGCTTATTCGCCGTCGTTTATTACATACACGCGTTCAGGTTGACAATTTACTAATCCAGTTTAATAGGCACACTTCCATTGCAATAAACATGGTGAACGGTAAATATATCGCAGCGAAATCACAACAAAACTTTATCGCATGTTCAATTACATTATTAAAGTTAACAGCGTTCGCAAGCACAACAGAATAATTTCGTACAAAATTTGTTGGTGCTTTATGTAAACCTGTTATAGTTCGACTCAAATAACTTTGCAGATAAAGTTGAAAAAGTGAGAGCTACGCAGGTAAGTCAGGAATATAACATTACATTTAAGTCATTGCAGAAGTTTGACGAGCAAAATCTTCTCTTTATTATCTCGCTGCCACAATTCACCAAGTTATAAGTGTCAACCAGTCTAATCTTCATGTTCCACATTTTAATATAGTTTGCGTTAGTTTTACCCGAGTGTTTTAGTTTAAATATGATCACGAAATAATTCAGTCAAAATTGTAATTCAACTATAAAAAGTTGATAAACTTTTGGTGGAGGAGCCGGGTTTCATAAAATTCGAACAATTAGATACTTACTTTCAATGCATTTAGAACAACATTCCTTAGGTTCGTGAACTTTAAACGATCCAAATGGGCACTCCATACTTTCGTTACACATAATTCTATCGCAAGTGATGAGTCCCCCGCTGCATTTACACATTGTGCAATCATCTAACTCTTTCACCTCATCTTCCTGGAAAGAAAGAAAAATCCATTCAAACAAACAATTTAGTTTCTATTCAAATACTTACTTCAAGCGTTTGACCGTGGAACGTGCACTGCAGGGTTCTTTCTTCGTAAGATTCGAGTTCCTCTAGATTTCGACATTCCTTACAACAACTATTCGGCGGTAATTTTTGGTAGATAGGCGGACAATCGAGTACAGGACAGGTTTTTCTGTTGCATATCATGGTGCCGTTTTTGCACGTACATTTCGTGCAATGATCCAAGACAATAGTTTCGTCTTCTTTAAAAAATTTCTTGAATGCTAAACAAGTGTTAGGGACCGGAAACGAGGTTACTTCGTTTTTGCCGGAGCATTTTGGACAACATTCGCCTTCGTTACGCCACAATTTAGATTCGGGACAATCCAAAACAGGGCACGCTTTCTTTGTGCACATCATCATTCCACTTGATTGACTGCAAGGACATTTTAGACAAGGATCCGATAACATTATTTGACGACCTGATAATCCTCTATGATTCTTGAGTTTTGGACAATCTAAAAGTAATTAAATTCAAAAATATAGAATATAATGTAAATTGTGCAAGTATAAAAAGGCGAGTTATGAAATTAGTAGCTAAAACATATAAATCGTATATAGCCTCCAGCAAAACCTGTCCATTATTTATAGCACAGGTTTGGAAACGTGCGCACTTGCTCCGGCTAGAAAGTAAAATGTGTCAAATTACATACGCGTAATCGCGCCTCTGACAAAAAAATGTATACAAATTAGGTGAAAGTGCGAGAGGCTTAAGGTGTAGCCACAATCTCGATCCTGCTGCCACTTGGGTGCGAGAAAGTATGGAAATCGGCACACGTCTCCAATCGGCGCTTAATTTGCGGTATTTATTATTGTGAACGATGTACATAATGCGAAGGATACGTAGCTACGTATGTGGCGCTTAAACGAACACCTGCGGTACTTGGCAGAGATGGAGTACATAGCATTAAGTGTGGGAGTTACGGCCGTAATAAACGTATAAAATATCAACCTGCGTACTGTGTAACTCACTGATTGTAATAAAGATAAAAATGTAACGATATGCATTAATATAAAAAGATATTTACTTTGTTGCAGAGTAGTGCTTGGTACAAATTGTATGTAATAAAAGTTAGATTTAAACACAGCATAAACAATAAAAATGTTTAAACATAAAACGTTATAGCTAAAAAACTAAACTTTTTGCTGTGTTTTTTAAATTGCTGTTATATAGATCTCAAGTCAACTAGATATTTCAGAACCACTTGTGTTTACAAGTACATTCAAGTTCAAAATAGCAGAATCAATATAACAAGAAGCAGTCTGGAATTATACTGAACAGAATACAAACTCTAGATTCTGGACTATAAAAAATTGTCTTCGACATGATTTAAGCCGTTTAGTATGCTGCACATTTATGGACATCAAAAGCTTTAGAAAATAAAATACAAGAATACATAAAATACAAAATTGAATACAAGAATGTGATTCACAATATCCTATATCGAACATAATACATCGTTGTGATAGAGCATCAACAGTGTCTATTAAACAAGATGGTGAAGTAGTTAGGTTTTCATGTTATACCTTTGAAGAGTATGTTTACCTTCTTTCTAACACTGAAGAGCCACTAAATAAATATAGTGGACATACAATACCTAGATCTGTCACATGATTTAGAAATGAAATAGAAACTTCAAGAATTGTATTAGTATAATATATCTTGATTTGTCAACAGTGAGCTTATGGCTGCGTAATATGAAACCTTATTCATGGTCTATCGTGGTCTCATTGAAGCTATTCAACGTTGCTTTATATATTGCTTGGCATGTAATGTTCACCACATAATTTATTGTTGTTGCAGCATCTACGGGGTTTTCAAACCAAATTGAATTTCAATGTAACAACATGTAATAACGCCATCAACCACTAAGCTTTATCAAAATTCGCTCGAATTCTGAGATATCTTGAGATATCGTTACGCTCATTTAGGCCTATTTATTTTGATTTGTCGTAAAGTATAATACTTTTATGTTAAAATATGTTAATACATATTAACTACGATATCGTTTAATTAGTTCTTTTTATAGAACAGCAGTTCGATGTGAATAAATTTTAATGGTTTTCACTATATAAAATATGCTTGAATTTCATTCAACATAAATAAGATAGAGGGATTCATATTTAATGGTATAACGTACCAGGACAGGTTCCACAACATTGTCCTGGTTTTGGAGGTGATGGATTTTTGCACGGTGTCCTACATTGCACCTCGATCTGCGTGACAACACCGGCGTGACAGTGATACACCATACAAGGATTGTTTGGATCCTTCCACTCTGTATTGCTGGCATAGTAAATCCCTTCGTACATGCATCCTGCAAAATAGATCGACGTTACTCATCTCGAACCCGGATATATCAGTCGTATCACCGACCTTTGCATTTCGGGCAGCATGAATTTGCAGTCTTTTCCAATGCATAACATCCATCGATCGGTTCGCATTTTGATTTACATTGGACGAAACCATGCTGAAATAAATAAAGTAAAATTAATACGTGTCAACATTTCTATGTGGTCGTAACTATATTTTTATATTATGTTTTACCCGATAAATTTTATTTTAAGTTTGAAAGGTCTCATAAACGCGTGATGTATGTTATGCGTGTGGGGTCATTTTAGGGATGTTAAAACTGGCGCGCATCATATCGAAAGCGAAGATAAAATTTATTGCGCAATCTACAGACTGGATGGGTTACAATAAATACGTCCAGTTGTGGAATTTACGATTATAGTAAACCATCGGAATGTCTTGATTTCGAATGTTCTATTTGACTGTATTAATTAACCCTCTTTTAGTAGCCATTAAATTGACTCTAAAACCATACGCACTTGAATTTACAGTTACAAAAAAACAAAGAACCAAATAATTAATTTAGTGTTTTAGTTATCTAACTACTAAATAACGAAACTTAAATCGGCTGTAATAATAAATCGATTCCGTTTTTTTTATAATTAATTTGTTTTTTTTACCTAGAAATTTGCAATATTTTTTATTCTCTACACTTTATGTTATTATGCCATGTATTTACAGTTTATTCAATAAATCGTATCAATGCTATTTTGGATAATTGTAAAACTATCAAAAAGCGCGTATTCACTACATCAGTAACATAAATATTTAGGTAGCGCGTATACTAAAACGCAAATTTTATGACAAATCGACAAAATACATAGGGTATTATTTTACAATAAACGTAAACAATTACCTCAAAATAATACTTTTTATCTTCATCATTTAACCGGTAATGTTAATTTGTAACCAAATTGCTTTTAAAATGTGATAATACTGAAACATTCAATTTTACATCGAGATGTTTGCAATAAATATCAAGGTTTTAAATGTGAAAAGACCCTTTTACAATAGAGTTTATTTTAGCAAAAAGTGTGTATTGGGATGTATTTTACGACAATATCGATTTTCTTGCAAATAAACAACCCATAAATTACCCCTCTTAACTGTTGATAGTCCAGTGTGTTGTTCCTTCGATTTACGTTAAAAGCTTTCGCTAAAAATAAATATTTAGCTTTAAAATTTTTTTATCTAAAAATATATAAAATATTGAGTAATTATTCAATACATAAGAAATTGATTTAATTTTTATTAAAATTATGTATGTTGGTTATTTTCAATAAATAAAATGATACAACCCAAAATATTTAATCGACCGTGGAATGTGGTTTTAAAAGGTAACTTGTCGTATTTAAATATTTACATTGCCAATACTGGGGACCGTGCTGTTGGCCGTTGATGCGATCTGGTTGAAATTCCTAACTTTTAGCGAGTCAGTGTCACCTCTACGGTCGACTGACAGTGCTTTTAATGCTGATTTATGCGAAATAAATCAATACGAAGTCTCGTATAACTTCATCACTGATATTCCATTGCAAATTTCGTCTATATTACAAAAAAAGTATATTGATTATATTACGATAATAAAACTGCAATATGCAAAAATATTTTAAGATAAACATTATTAAAAGGAAGAATTTACCCAGGAAGTTCTTATTAAAGAAGTAGCAAAACGCATTGTTTTAATATTAGCTCAAAAAGAAATTAAGTAAGAAAGGAATGGAAAAAACAACGCGGAAACGAAGCAAAATAGAATCTTTTTTTAAGAAAGAGATTTAATTTCAAAATCAGACATATAAAAAGTTGATCCTGCTTGCTCTACAAAATAATGCCATAATTAACATTTTACTCAACACCTAATTCTTGTATTGCCTCTATAAATAAGGGTAACCTGATAGCGTTCTATAAGAAGACGCGATTCCAATGACCAACCTTCTATTTTTGCTCTGTAGCCACTATTGTTTCTTTATGGCGAAAAAGTGTTCTCTGGGCTTTTCCAAACCTCTAAAGTACTGTTATAAAAGATCACCATATCTTAGTATTATGAATATGTTTCTTCAATATACTTCGCCCAAAAATGGCACCAACCCAACGACAAAGAAGAAATTTAAAGATAACTGTGTAACAGGATAGAAAGGAGACTCATATTTGTTGTTCAATCAACTTAGCATCAGATATCATTCGCATTGCTTTATATGATAATGACATATTCCAGATTATAGTAAATAAAACTAATTTGCCTAAGCTGCTATCGCTTCAATTGCTGAAGAGCATAAGAAGTCAAGCCGATTTTTTTGATGTTTTGATGTATACCAGCTCACACACTTTTGAGCCAAATAATTGTTTTTAAATAAACACCTTCTCCGACTCCGAGATGTCTCTAACGTGATAAATGTCTATTACAAAAAAGACGAGTGGCAGATACCGAATGCGTGAGATACAAGAAAGTTGAGTGTAATTATGACAAGAACACTTTCTAAGGTAGTTTACCGATGTATTGATATTTACTTCCTACCGCGACACGTGAAAGTTACTCTTAATGTTCTCTTGGGAGATAGCGATGAAGTTATTTCAAATTATGCACAAATCTTTTTGGTAGAATATTTTACTTTCATCTATATATTCAGATTTTGCAACCAAAAATATGGAATGCCATTTAAAACATTGGTCATGACCTTCAAATTCGAATTTCTTCTTGTTATTCAGGGTTTTGTTCTGCCTTCTATTAAACCATGAGATTATTTAAAAGTTTATGCAATACGTTTTCATTCCCCCATTCCCCATTTATGTATTCTAATGTATATCTATGTAATCTTTCCTGAACTTGATAATACAACATCTATCCAAGATCTCCTTCATGTTTATCGTATGCAAATAACGTTGTCAATCTGTTGCAAAAGCTGCAAGTTTTTCTTGTGGATGTAAGTTTTTAAACTTTATCTTCATAAAGAATGTGTTGATGAGAATAAAACATTGTTGTACATCTCCTATGTTTTCTACAAGACACTAAATTACATTAAGTAGTGTTTCATTTATCTTCATTGGTTTTATAATAAACTCTTCCTCCACCCTTGCTATTCTGTCATAAACACATCCTCTTCTATTCCTATCATAAGAACAGCACTAGCAATCAACTCTATTTATTATAAACGACAACACTGGTGGCCCTTATTTAAAAATCCTGCCATAGCCCAGCATTCTCTCCTTAATCCTGCCTCACATTTCACAGCAATCGTATTTATAATTATTTAAGATCAGTTTCTGTGAAGTTTCAGTACCAACATTTATTTTCACAAATGTAAGTAATAAGATACGAATATGGATGTTCGTAGATGTATATATATAGTTCTGATGACGTGCAATAATGAATCTCGATCTGTGCCAATTCATTTGAATATCAATTGGTGTTCATAGTTACAACCAACCAGCTATAGTACAATGTGTTTGCCTAACTCGATAGTATTGTAGTTATAGAAAGCTTATTGTAGTGGTGGTTGCCAACCGGAGCGTGTAGTTGAAGCATGTTATTAATGGCAGAGAGTTGAACCTAATATTATTGATTTTTGTTACGTTATTGATTTAATGCAATACAACAAACTTTTATGTAAATCATTACTACATCTAAATTATTCTTAGTTTTAAACATCTAAAGTGATTTTAATCATAAATATTACAACAAAAGATATAAAAGATCGTCCCACTTTTTTAACCGACTGCACATACATCAAATTTTTTTCTAGTAATTCCCCTTACGAAATCAATCATTACGTAACTAATCGTTTTTTTCAAACGTAAAACCATAGTCACGAATTCCCGGGCGACACCGATTCAAATTGACAGGCGAAATAGACATACGCGTTATGCAATAACGCTTCGCCTACATTTTTGTGACCTACGACAAGTCGAAAAAAATTAATCAACTCTCGGGTTTTAACGTAATAAAATTTTCGAGACCTGCCAACCTTGTGACATTTTAGATTTCAATCGATAATAATCTGAGCCAGGTTTTAATCTACCGCTGCAAGACTATGACGAATGGATGTTGAGAGGATAATTACGACATTGATTATACGCATGCATAAATATCAAGCTTTCGAGAACGTATTGATGTCGTATTTCGTAATTTGAGAATGATTACACTTTACAATGGTAGTTAGTTGTCTTAGTTAAAATCCTTGAGGTGTTTTTTTTCTGTCAATAAAGAGGCATCTTAATTTGAAAAGTAATCTTCATTTTTTATATTATAGCGTAAAAATGTAATGATAATAAAGAAAGTGTGAATTTAAAATTTATGCATATTTCCATATATATATATTATAAATAAGAAAGAATTAACATTTGGTTGAAAACAGGGACAAGCAGCATGCCATAAATACCAATATCGGATCGTAACTGTTAGCGCTAACGACATCGAAGTGTTTGGCCACCTGTTCATAGCCATTCGATCTCCTATAATCGTTAAATGGCCCATTAAAATTTATTATAATTTCCAATGAGACGAAAAACGAAACTTATGGCTACGGAGAATCACTACTTTGTTTGATTACCATATTATCATTTTCTACGCTAAATTGATCTGTGTTGGTTATCTTAGGAATTTTTATTATCCACACACATTAACATTACAAAAGAATAACTGGTCCGAAAATATTTCCATTAGAATGATTCAAAAAGAATCAGTTAAATAAAAATAAGAATGTCGAAGTACTTAATACGAATATTGTTAATACTCCCAAATCAAGTTTTCAAGTTAAATTGAAATTCCAACAAGTAAACTATTACCTAACATCTGGTGTTGACGTGCTCGAACTAAATTAATTTCACTAAAGCAATAACAATCACCAATATTATTGGTATTGTAGATACCTGCGGTACACCACGAAATTACATTATAAATGTTTATGTATGATATGGAATAGGGCGTACAATTAGCATATGACCTATATCGAGAGCTAAATTGGCCGTTAACTATTAATGACTTCGGTATAATAATTTATGGTCAGATATTACCATCAAATTGTCAATTCCGTAGCGATCATTGAATTACCGACACTACGTCGCGGAACATTAGGGGAAAATTACTCGAGTCGGTTGATGTTATGCAATCACGTTAAGATGATGACGAAGTTCTAAATACAATGGGTTCTATTAAGCCCGTAAACTATTAAAGTCGTTTATTTAATATACGCAAAACTTTGTCCTTTCAATAAAAATTAATACGAGACTTTCTATAACAACACCTTTCTTGTAAAGGTATCATTTTAGTAAATTGAGGAATGAAATCTATCTTAAGTGTAACGATTTTATGTCATTGCATCACTTGAAGCGAGGGAGAAACATCGAAACAAGTTCCCAATCGAGAACAAAAGAATTGCCGACTTTGTTATAATAGCTTCCAATCACTGCGTGTACAGTAGTTGGAAAACTATCAATATATCCGGCGGACGGTATCTGAACTTCAGTTCCGGTTTATCGGGAACGAATCGTGCAATTCCGTTTCGTTTTGTTTTCCTTGTGTATCGACACCGGTCTTTGAAGCTGATGCGCAGTGATTCTTTGTTTCGCTCTAGCTGCGTTCGAAACGGAAGCAATAATCGGGAGGAAGCCAAGGGACGTTTATCAATTTTGCGCGTGCCACCAAAAGACTAGACATATTCTAGTTCTCTTATTATGACAACAAATTGATTTATTACTCTAATATCATACAATTTCATATATAAGTGAGATTATATTGCCACACAAGATGGATTTTATCCACGTGTTCTAAGTGCGACGTAATATACTTGGAGTAGCTCATAAAAATGACCGGAGGTTCGGTCCTATTCCAGCTTGCATACAAATTGCCTCAGAAGCAACGTTACACGTTTCAATTCTTCGTAATTAGGCGTTGGAGCTCTATCGGGAACACACTCGAACTATCGAAGCTGCTATGGTCAACTGGTAGTGTTCCCGCGTTTCCAACTCTATTTTATGTTTATTGTTTCCAAATTAGGACGGTCTTAAGTGTCGACGCACGTGTGAACTATAAAGCGGAAAGTATTAATGACGGGAACTATTTTTAGGTGTGCGTTACCTCGACGAGTTATATCGATAATCTGGGCATGTATAATTAATAGAAATATCTTAAAATGCAAATTATCAAACGTTATAAGTGTTAAACCATTTACATTCGTAATGTTTACATAATAAATTAATCTGATTAGATTGGATAACAACTAAACATTTAACAACTTTTCTCGTAACATAATATATTATTCTTTTGTAATACTTTATTTGCACAAACATTAGAATTAGAAGAATTTTTCAATTGATGGGAGTCCTTCAGAGAGGCCTGGATGATATTGACGGTAATTAAATATGTTTTTGATGGCACAGTTTATGCCGCTTATATAATTCCAACTTCCAAATCTGTGCTTTACTTGTATTTTAAGTTATAGTGGAAAATGGGAAAGCGTAGTTTTCTCGTGCACCTATTGTTAAGAATAATGGTAGATGAGTTTGGTAAGACGAACATGGCTTAACAAGTCGGGAGCACTAAATCCCTAATGGAAAAGTTAGAAAAGTATAAGTTTAAAATGGCCGCATTGTAAGAAACCAGATGCCTTGAGAAGGGAATTACAGACTTGAAGACTCAAACCATCTGCTATAGCGGGAAGACTGAAGGAATAAAAACTTTGGAGTGGTATTCGTTATAAGAGGATAGTTTGAAAGCTAGATGGGTAGGTGCTATGGACGAAGACACGAAAAGGGTTGTGGATGTGAGGTGTTAGAAGTGGAGGGCTAGGGATAGGCAGGAATAAGGATAGTCAGGAAGAAGATTGTTAAAGATAAGAGTATGAATTTGACATGGATATAGAAAGAATCTAATAAAAATCTGTTGAGAAAATATAATATATAATTCAGGAGGACTCGCAGTCGGGGCGATTGGGATTACTACAAATCTCTGCGTAACTACACCACTGAAGAGGGTGAGGAACAAAAAACGTGCTTATTATGCTTATTTGACAGAACAAGGAAGTTGCATGTCAATATCAATTTGTGTTTAAAAATGTAAGTGAGGCAGAGGTGCGGTCTATTCTGTCTTCTATCACATCCGCTTCAGTTGGGTGTGATGGTATTTATTATTGAATATCATTTCTTTAATATATCTTTGATGATTTTGAGATCCTGGCAACACATTTCTGTGACAAATTTGAATTATGCTACTAAAATATAAGAAAACTGATTCATTCTCTCTTTATGAAATAAAACTTATAATACATGATTACTCCAGTTAGGCTCCAAAGATCAGCGATCCATATATATCAAGGAATTTAATGTCCCATTATATAAATCGGCACTATCTTTATGGTAGACGAAGGAAGAGATTGAGGTTGTAAAAGTTTACAAGACGGGATTACATGGACGTCTATGCGAGGTAGAGAATAGAGCTAGACGTAATTGATAGTAGATGTGGGAAGTCCTCTTCAAATATCTCCGATTAACCTGATTGCTTTAAAAGAATTATGCAATAATACCTGGATTAAAATGAATTACCCAGCTAAAAATGTCTCCTAATGTCTCCTCTCATAGTAAATAAACTAATTGGATTTTTATCATAAAAACACCCCGAAGCTAAAAAAAATTGATGCAAGATGATAGAGTTTTCTATTAGATGTACGTTTTCTCTTTTAAGCAGCATTTAGCATTCTTTATTTTAGTTTATATATCTTTGTATTCGTATCAACTAGAAACTATAAACTGCATTTGTAGATAACTAACAACATAAAATAATTTACAAAACATATTTTTAAACGTCAAAGCTATTAGTAAGGAAAATATTTACATGAAAGTTTAGATTAGTTCCCAACAAGTTGGATGTGTTTTCGAAGGCGTGTTAAACATAATTTGTTTACTATCTGATGTAAATATAGGTGAATACTCTTTCGGATAATGCACTCTTCGCAACAAAGTTAAGTGATATATCACGTAATGTTTGATTGTAACACCTCGATGTCAATTAAACAAATTAGATTAAATTTCTTCATGATAGTAACATTATAACTAATGGTTGAGTACATAATACTCAGACGTGCCCGTATTTATATACGTGTCGTTGCACCGTTAAAGGTTTATATATTCAAATCCCCAACTTTAGTATTCGTGATTTATAATCAACGTTGGGCGTCGTTGTAGAATTTGCAATTCATACTTCAATGCTAAAAGCACTTCATGGCTTAATTCTCGCCCGCAAGATATTGTTGCAAACGAAGATGGCGGTTTATAAAATCTTATATGAAAATGCATAAAATAATTTTCTTGGCATTGTTCTTAATTTACATTGATTTAATTTTTTTATGATACCATCTACAAACTTCATACAACATCATAAGTAAAAAATGTTCAAAATCATTTCAGTAATATTATTTTACGAAATTCCGTATGAAAATATTTCCTGGTGACTATATTGAGCCAAAATAATATACACAAAAGCTAAAGTTTGCAGAGGAATGCCCTCCTATAACAAAGTTGCTCTATGTATCTGACGTGGTTTACTTTCATCATAAGGATGTGAATAATATAGCCAAAGAAAACAAACATATGAGCAGGTATAGAGGTGGACTCTAGTTGAAACCCCTACCACCCTTACTATATCCATTCATACATAAACCAACGTAGGTAAAATAAACCATACTAATTATAGAGGTCCAACCTAAATAATTGCAACATTTGGCATTAGCGGTTTCTGTTAAAGTGTACATAAAATTTCGGCTAGACGTTTGAGTGAATAGTTGTTGCGTTCTCTAAAAATAACGAAATTAAAACGAGATTGTTTGGCTCGGTGTGTATCGTATCACGTCGAAAGCAGTAAAAGTGTAAATCTACCGAGAACTCCACAAAACATATATACAAATAAGTCGCACCTATTTGAACTCGTTTCAATAACACAGAGAACCTGTCATTCTTGCGAGATTATTTGGCAATTGCTATTTCACCATCAAATTGATCGCTTGTTTATTTACGTTTACTTTGAACTTTTGAGTAAAGTTAAATTACAACTATTTATTATAGCAATGATGAACGTATCCAATTGTCACCAAAATCCTCTTCGATGACTCGAATATAATTTGATAGGGATGCTACGGTTGCTCGGGCAGCAGTTGAATTACGACCTGCGTTTACTGCGCCATCTCCAACAGGAAAATCAAGCGTGATCGTAGCGAAGCAACGAGAAATGTTCCAACGAACCGTATCAGATTTCCAGTTCGCTCTGGGTCCTTCTAATTATTATTACCCCTCGTTAGTAATATTGCTCCTATTGAGCGCTTACCAAGAAACCCGACTCTGCGCCGCATAACGGTGGTAGTTCGTTATTGCGAGCAAAACGGTGTCGAGGATTTTTCTGGCAGCATAAAATTAATGAGATTTTATCCCGAACGTCGCAACGCTAGCATAAACAAACCCACCTCAACTAGAAAGATTCAAAAAAAACATATTCAAGACATTGAAGGAACTAAATTACGAAAAATTCTACTGAAATCTTTTTTAATATAACAACCATCTTATGTAGGCGTTTTATAGAACGGAAATGTATAGCTACAATGGTTGTGAAAAGAAAGCAACTCTTTCAGGTGGAATACACATCTGAACTAATGTACTATGACGTGTAGGGTGTAGGTGGCATTCAGCGATATCAACGACGTTCCTGAAGGCCTGAAAGCGGTCCCCTGAAAGGCATCGTTCACATTATAGCGCTGCACCACTTCACGTTACGCAGAAACGGGTCACCGATTTGGCGCCTCTAGAACTCAATTAACGCAGAGAGACTCTATGTAATTATTCTGTGTTACATCGATACTAATAGGTATCGAGTACAGTATTTAATGATCGATACTTATCATATAACAACAGGTTTATAATCACATATTGTATCAGAAATTGGAAATAAGACTATACTGAAAAGTTATACCACACTAATTAACATCAAAGTGAGTAAAACGAATATGTGCTTTTTAAAAACAAGTCTTATTCTGTAGCGATCTTTTGATAACTACTTCATAAAAAGTTTCCCCTTAGTTCCGAAGCTGCTTTAATGTTCGGGAAATTTTTTTTGCCGGGCTTTAAAAAGCAAAAACGTGTAGTGATGAAAAAGTATTTCAGTTTTGAAGCTATTTCGGTTCAGCTTTGCAAACATCTGGATAATTTATCGACGAAGTGGAACTTAATTCGTAGGCAGTAAACATAAAAAAGGCAGGGAAAAAATCGAATTGATTTGATCTTGATTTAATTATAGACTAAATCTCAATAAGTACGTATAATAACTAAAATCTCAAAGATTAAGATTATTTGTATATATTAACTAAAGCAGATAAGATTGAGATAATCATGGAAACATTATGTCGTATTACAAGCTTTAAACTTAATCTTAAAAATTAATCTAAACTAGAAATAAAATGGAGTAGCAAAATATGTCTTTCCTAGACCCATATAATCCAATCCAATCACATCAATGTATTCAGATTAAATCAAAAGGATACTGAAATGGAGCAAATCGTCGCAACCCAATACATTTTTCAAATCAAATTAATCTAGATCGGGTAAAATTGATTGAAATAGGTTTTAATTTAATTTGTAAAGTGGATTTGCATGAGCTGTTTTGAAAAATAATTATTTGATACAGTCGTATAATTTTTAATTAAATTGTAACAGTAATCGTTAACAAGGTGTGACGAAACCTTGTATCAAAATACAAAATCAATACTAAAACTACATAAACTTCTTTTTGATTTCTATGTACATGAATAATCTTATACAACACTTTAACGAGATATAGCCCTTTCTGTATTCCATTTCTATTATTTCAATTTTTAGTGCGATAGGTCTTAAAACATTCTCCAACTAGAACTCCGTGATATGGACTTGAGTTGATAAATAGCCAACATTTCTTTTTTTTAGTTTTGTCTTACCAATAATAAGTCTTGATCTTTATGGCTGTTGCATTTGGTGTTTGAGAAATCGACGGAGCGAGGTCTTCATGAAATCTCATCTTTCTGTTCACTGCTACTACTCTCATGATCATTGTCTACATTTGATATCTCTAAGTTTTATGCATCTAATAGTAAGATTTTTTCGACAGCACTTTGTGATAATTAGACGATCAAAATCTGTAGTTCAAGATCTTTGTGACATTAATTGTCCTGGCCGCAATATTGTCTTAATCTCAACCCATGAGATTCCTTCTTCAGGGGCAACATTACAGAGTTTTAATCATCGATGTGATTGTACATTAGATGTGCCTTTTTAATCTGAATATGGAGTTTTCAAAAATCCTTTTCTGTTACAAACTTTTTACCAGGAAAATGTTTTTTAGTAGATAGAATATATTAATAAAGAGGTTGTGGTGGTGCAACTTGTGTATTTTATTTTAGTAAGCAGTACATTTTCCTGGTTAGGTTGTGTTGAGTTGGATGATAATAATAAGAATTTACCAGATGTTAAACGCAAGGCAAATTAATTTTTCAGAAGCAATTCAAATAAAGAAAAAATATAACCTAATGCATACCTAGATTATAAATGTAATCAATATAGCATAAAAATTATAGAGTTAATTTGAATCCCTAAAACCAATTTAGTGTCTGCAAGTAACTAAAATCCGTATGAACATCTAAAATAAGATTCTATATGTTGTTACAAACGCCCGATGGGGGTCTTACTACTTTAGGAAAAGAGCTTCCGATACTAGACAGCTGTCAATACCAGAATCTTCGTTGTTCATTTTCGTACTTGTAAAGCTTTTGGTTTATTTTAAATAAAATGGAAATTGCTAAAACGTAGAGCAAAAGCAAAGTCTTTTTTCTACTATTATAGTTATTTTTTTCTAAATATAGTGTTTTCAAGAAAAATAGAAAAATTACTTACGACACACATACACGAGAAGCAATTCGGAGTTAATATATCCACCTCCACTGGGGTTCCTTCTCTTCCACATCCAATCAAATCGCCCGCTGAAAATAACAGAAAAAAATTCATGTCAAAACTCTATGAAATAATGAAATTAGCGTATTATTAAATAAATTGTTTGAAAATTTACATACCCTACCCACGTGTTCAAGTGAATAGTGTCAACAGTAACTTTTTCAACGTTTCCGTTTTAATCACATTTACATAGTGTCACGAAGTTGCGTGAGCGGACTATTTTTGTTTTGTTCGTTGTCCCTTTTCTGGGAATGCACGTCGAACTGATATAAATGTCTGGTAATTAAAGTATAAGTCATGCTCGGGTTTACTTCAATTACATGGGAGAAGTTTGTTGGCTTACCGAGTGTTGTACAAGAAATTGTTTCGCAATTTGCGTCTAATTGCGTTTTCTGTGTGTAGGTGTAAGACTGGAAGCCGGTCAACTCTAAATGCATTTAGCTCATAATGGAAGATTAATGACGAGAAATTCACGTTTAGTTACCTATATTATTTCTAAGTTTCGTGTAATTTCAGTACGAATTAGCGATTGTCTCGAGTAATCTCAGTAATATTTTATTACGCTATGTGGTACCTGTTTTCCTGATAGATCAATACTGTATACTCAAATAATAAACAGAAACATATTATTTTTCATAAATATTTACATTATTGTATAAAACGTTTTGATAAATATTGAATAACAAGTGGATGATGTAAAGTAAATATTTATGTAATTAATGACGTAATTCTCTTAACTACCGACGTCAGATTTATGTACTTTGTGATAGAACCCGTCATAGATAGCGCTATATTGCGAATAGCTGATGAAAAACATCAATCAATATGATGTATCTCTTGATTTCCTGTATTTCGCGCACCAATGCCAAAAATCTAACTAAGAATGATCTCTATATAGACGTCAATCGTTACGACTCTATGATTCTTTATAATGATAATAAGGCGGTGTAGGTAGGGATCGAAATTCGGAAATTCACGCCCAGTGTTTAAAAAAGTAGCTCACGCAAATTTCAATTTACATAACACGAAATGGCGTAAACACGTGCTATTTTTGCTTCGTTCTCGAGAATGCAGAAAGGTGAACACACGAAACCCGCTCGAGTCCAAAGCAAAAATCGTATATACAACGATAAATGGACGTCGGTACAGTCCTTGACCCATTTGAACGGACAAACTCGTTAGGAGTTCACCATCTAGGAATTCCCAAACATTCTTTATTAGCAGCCGTCGGCGATGAATTTCGCCGTTAAAAAGTGAGTCCAATAAAAAGTTTTTGCTTTTGGAATGTTAAAAATGTTGTGCTACAGGTTAACTGAATCACAAAATTTGATTACTGAACGTTTTTTTCTTGTTTATTCATTGACCTTAGTACTACGTCAATGTCATCCAGTTAATAAATCCCGATAAAAAGGCTACTAAATCAACAGGTCGATTGTCTTCTAGAGGCTACAGGTGCGTGTATAGTCTCTAGCATCAAAAGAAAAAAAATACATACATCATATTTATTTACTTGCTTCGGGCGATTCTTTACTGTTCGGTATCCCATCGCAGGTATAATTCAGAATGGTACTAGACCGTATGGTTATACAGCATTCAATGCCCCTTTTATAATTTATTATTCCTACACCACGGCTATTGTTCTCTAAGGATAATTAAATAAGTCATAATAAGACACACCCACTTGATACAAACGGTTCGACCGGCACGGTTCTTCAACCTCGCCGATGGGCTGCACCTATGTACACCTGTTTAATGTAGGGCGTCGACCAACCCATCCCAATGAAGGTGACCACACACTCTGACTATCTTAATCGCAAATCAAGAATTAGTTGAAATAAGAAATTTTGTAGTTTATTTTAATTAGTCTTTCTATAACATACAAATTAATACATCATTTTGTAATTGCGAAATTCAATTAATTGAAGACAAAACCAGTTAAACTGGCAAATCGGAACTCTTCTTCAAATGAAGTTCTACGTGCCAATTGTATCCAGTTTTCTTGCATAGTGTTAATACAGGCAAATATGGTGACATAATAAATCTAGACTTTGACATAGTAAAGTTTTCCTTTGAAAGTTGCAAGTGTTATCTTGCCCTTTTGGATACATGGGGTTTCATTCGACACTCTATTTCTTGTCCCAAACTCTGATTTCGATATATACACCGTTATGGCTAATGCATAAATATAATTGTAGTTTATTCTGGACAACGTCTACATCGATATTATCCACTACGCTTAACCCTGTATTTAACTTGACAACTGCTCATATAGTTCACGATTAAAGCCATCAAAGACAGTTGTGTTTCTTTTTTGGACACGAGGGTTTATCTTGATGTAGTTGGCTCAATTGACAAACTCAGTTCCCTTCAAAGGTAGCAGCTTTGCAGGTTCAACCTTTTGCACAAAAGATATTTTACTGTCATGGTCAACAAAAGTTAAACCTGCAAAACCTCACAAATCCTAAATTTCAACCCTAACATGGAAAGACTTAGTTCAACCTATTCTCAAATTTTAAGTATGTTTAGACAAATAAATTTTATACAACTTTTTAGAATACATACAATAGCTTTTATGGTTATGGATTGTCAGCACAGACTAAGATGCTGCATCTAACAATAGATCTTGTATTCCACATCTCTATGCCACAAGTGACATTCAATATTTGTGTCAATTATCTCTGATATTGTTGCAATAAAACGAAAATTTCGGAAATAGGCAATATTTTCAAGACGATATTTATACCATCACGACAGGTTTAGCATACCTGGGAAGAATTAAAGTATCTTTCAGAATCCGTATTAAATTCACAAGCATCTAGGCTGTCTTAAGCAATCAATACTTTCACAATGATTATGATATAATTCACAATAATTCTCTATAACCAGTTTCTATGCACTATAACATGTTTACTTAATACAAATTTCATAGAATTAAATTAATTAACAAAAAATCAATAAAGATTTCCAAAACTTGATAAACTCATAAATAAAAAGTAATAGTTGTGGTTATCTGCATTGCTGCAAACGAATCGTTTCATTATATGGTGCAATAACCCACACTGACTCTTATGCTATTTTCTTTTCGCAATAAATTTATTTGGGAGAACGGTGGCCAGTGAGACAATTTATCGACGGAGTTCACGGCTCGATATTTACAACAGTGCGGCGTGTTACTGATACCGTATTGGCTCAGGTCCAAATTCCTTTTTCTATCACAAGTTCATGTGTATAATAAATTTATTTTGGGCTATTAATAGAAAATTGGACATATCAGCTTATTGTAATCGAAGGGCGCGATTTATATACCAATCATAATTTTTTTTTAATCTACCCCCATTTTGGATTTAAAAGCAAATGGCTAGGAGGTTTTGCTAATAAATTATTTAAAGTGCGTTTTTATCTTTTTAGCATGCCCCGCAACTTTCCACATTAACAAAATCTACTTCCCTCTGCTCGCAATAAATTCTCAAGCGCTTCCACTGACAGCCACGTGGTACACTGAAAACCAAGGAAATTAACATAGGGATAGAAACGAACTTTGGTAATTTATTTCGAAACGAAACCAACGCGCATCGGCCTCGATTTTTATCACGGAAAGTTCGCATAGTAATAGATCAGCGCATACAAACACATCCCGACGTGAATTGTAAACCTGAACTAACGACGGCAATCTTTTCCCGTCGCTATGTTTATTGACGAGGGCCAATTTAGTACACCATTTCCTATCTCGGCAGAAAATGCCAATCCTGTATGTAACCTAGGTCCTGGCTTTTACGTAATAGTTCCGATAATGGATGATGTATCGGCTTGATGGTCTGTTGGCGAGAAATTTTTGTTCTATATACAGAGAAGAATTTTGTAAACAGACGTTTTTTATCTACACAAAAAGTAACCAACATCTTAAGTGTATTAGTGCTTTAACAGCACTTGATATGTATATCGATTTTGGGCCTATTTATTATTTAGTTTTTTTCGTCGTTAAAACTATTGATGTGAGTAATCACGAAGCAGTAAAGGCGAATGTCGATGGTTCGGACAAACAGTTCTCTGTGAGATCTACTAGTGGGTCACGTGAAAAGAGCCACACGTGCGCCAACTGCCGGTGTGTAAATTTATCGGTTAGATGGAGATTTCCTGAGGCGTGTGGAGTGCGGTAGGGTTAGACACTCCCTCTTGGCCTCCTCTAGATTCAATATAGATCGAACGTTAGACAGATTTACCGGAGAACTCTTGATTCCGTGGTCGGCTTGCGCCATTACCTGTTACACTCTCGGAGACAAACGACTCGCCTGAATCTAACCGAAGAATGCTTAGACAATGCGAGGAGGGACGTTGATAAATCGGCCGGTTGGGAATTTTATTGCCCAACTAAGGATCGTGATGGTGGAAGAAGAAGCAATTTTCGGTCATAAACAGTAACTCTTAAAAGAACTTAAGATCCGTAACTTCCTCTTAATGGTGGGGTAATCTGATATTTTCGCGGTCGATTTTGGCGCCTTTCTGTCTAGTCTGGTGTTTTCCATCTCACTATGGATAGGAAACTGGATGTAGATTATATCATAAATTCTTCAAAATTGTTAGCTTACTATTCGCGATAAAATTTTTTTAAATAATTACGTCATCAATGGAACGACCAAGGAAAACGAAACGCAAACATAACTATAAAGTTATATTCTTGCTGTGTAATTAAAAAGCTATTTCTGTTCTGATTTTCCTTGAACGGGATCGCCTTACCATTAATTGTCAGCAAGTGAGGTAATTAATGGTTGCTCACGGACCGCGCGATTGGTGCGTAGACGACGTCGTGCTTAACGCGTAAATCCTTAACCTTTCAACGATGACCTTTGACCGTATTGGCCCGCGGGCTTCATAAATTGCACGCCACTTTGTAAATTAATTCTGAGAGCACCAACGGAGTTTGAGCGTTTACCGTCCAGTACACTACCACTAAAAATCACCATAAAACGAACCGGAGAGCGTATCACCATGCTCGTAAAACACGACGGCTGAATTTCAATCTTTATTCCGGAAATAAACTACCATACAATTGATTTTCGCGGTTCGAAACGATACATTTTCTTAGAACTATAACCAGTTGTGTTTCCTTGGGATTTTCATCATCCTATTATGAGTCTTAAAAGTAATAACAAGGTTGACTTATTTTCCAAAACTCTCGATGATTCTTACAAATACATAATTCTAAATACCTAATTTAATTCCATTGTTTATAAATCGATACAGTAAATAAATCCTTCTAAGGCGATTTTAATTGTAGAATACGGATTGTTCTAAGCCGATTATTCCGTATTCGATGTCATAATAAATTTTGCAGAAAATGATATTCCCTGCTTACATTGAAGGATAAACGCGAAGCCACGTTAAAACCGTCATTATTTTATTGCGAGATTTGCTTGTGTTCATGTGTCGACAGATCAATTAATTTATAAAATTAAGTGGCTCATAATTGTCGATAATTGCCGTGAGCGCCAGTATGTGGTTATCATCTATGCTAAAAAAAGTCATTAATTGCGTAATAGACCATTGATAAATAGACATGTAACCGCATCAAACTAGTTTAGACGACGATATATTTAACTTCTAACAACATTTTAGTATTTTAAGAAGAAATTTTGAAATTAGAATAAAATATACTAGAACTAGCAGCAATGTGGCGCTAACCAAGTCCTTCTACTACCGTACAAGTATGAAATAATAATCAAGATAATAAGCCAATTTATATGCCAAGCAGCAGGACAGTGAATAGCGGCTAAGTATTCCGCACAGGTTCCTTCCAATTAAGAACTGATATTTTATTATAATCACTATGTACTTTAACACGCGTCGACGATCGGGTTTATAGCATTAATCCGACCAACAATACGTCTTATTTCTAGAGAATTATAGCGTTCGTAACTGAAAAACTCTAGCTGAATTTATCGCTCAATCCTTCACTCGCACAACGAACGCGGATAAACGGCGTTTCAACGACCATTTTTGGCTTGGCGCCTTGTCTTGTCCTAAAACGGCTGGTGCCGCGTACAAGTTGCACTTTTCTGCTATCTATAACTACAAATTGCGAGTAAAAGGAGATATATTACGACTACTTATCTTAATGCCGCTTGATCTTACACCTGAATACAAGTTGCTTAATAAATCTATAAGTTGAACTTGCAGATAATCGATGTTAATCTGAACATTTCCTTTTTCGATGCGACGCAAGCAATTTTTCGCCAAAATAAATAAATCAATAAAATAGAAAAAGAAAATAAACCAAACATATAATAAATTATTTCGAATGGGGAGTTAATTTTTGATAGGGTTCCAAAAAATATGAAACTCCACTATTTGACAGAACTATTCCCAACGCGTATAAAACATTTTTAATAAAGGACATGAACGAACTTTGTACTTGTTTTATTTTTTATATTTTTATATAGTAAAACAAAATTGTACAAAAGCAGAAATATACCTACTAATTATTTTTCAAAAAATGAAAGCGTTACCGATTTCATCAATCTGAAAATACCTCACCCATCGCTCGTATTTACCTAGTCAGTCTCCTACAGAAAAAGATTTTTGGCAATCTCTATCAGCCAATCTTCCGAATCATCATCACACAAGTGATCAATAGTCAACATGGATGTGATTAACAATCCTCAAACTGTACCTGTGTAGTCATATCAGTTTTAGGGTGTTCAAGCCTGATGCCACTCATAGCAGCTTTATGCTCGGCTATTTCTCAGAGTCGACCATGGCATAGTGAGGCTAGATAAGGGATGCTTTATGAGACTACCCAGAAGTTTGCACATTGTTTTTATAACTTCATTCTGACATGATTATTTTGGTAAACGGTGATCAAGATGGAAAATAGAATTTCGGTTTTGCAAAATCAAATAATTGATTTCGGCAAACAAGTATTGAAATTCTGAAAGCATTAACTCTTTACTTCTTAGCCACATTTTGTTATGCGTGAAAAATCCCTATCACTTCAACTTTACTTATGAAGGTAAAATGATGTATAAGGATTGATACGCTAATTATAAGACGCTTAATAATCACAAATTACTAAGATTGATGTATAAATTTAAAATTTCAATAAATAAGTGCGAACTTTGTAATGAAGTCTATTTATCGCGAAGATATAATTTCCACTACTGAATTAATATGATATTTCTACATGAAAAGGTGTTGATATGAAGTAATTTAAAAACAAATTATTTAATAATTAGAGTGAATGGAGCTTTCAATGATGTAATGGTAGAGTACTCTGTTTTATCCAACCTTGGATTAGTTTTACTTTGTTTATGATCATATTAACGTAAACCTATCACTTATTGTTTTGAAACCTAGATTGCACCAATTACCTCTAATTCTTGTTGCGCACTACTTAAGTCGGTCGAGCATTATCAAATCGCCGCCGTCGTGCCGTTCAAGGCGAACACCTGTGAGTACTCGAGCACCCGGCAAAAATTTCCTCAAATTACAAGTTAACCGGTATCTTTGATCTTAACATTGGAGTATCAGGCGAAACACAACCAGTAGAATGCGACGGCGTAATCTAAGACGGCGCCTCGGCGCCGCTGTAACTCTCTCGAAAGGTGCACAATTGTGTCTGTAACATGATCCAAAGCCGGATCCAGAACGTGAGCACAGCGGGAACGCCGTCGTTGGAGACCAACGATTCAGGGAACAACAGAACGAAAGGGAGAACCTACAAAAAGGACGTCAGTGGATGGGGACAACGACGTTGCCAAATATTCACAATGGGTACCAACTTGTTAATGGCCACTAACGTTGCTTAGCTGGTGTTAACCACCCTCCATTTTATCACTCTCCACAAACTCAGCAGCAAATTGTATCCTATTTCGGAGAAAATTTATGACGACAAACTTTAACTCAAAAGACATTTACAAAATATGAGTTTAATTTTAATATTCACGTCATTAGAATTTCTAATTGTTTGAAAAGTTTTATAACATACATATACTATAAATTTAGTGTCCATTACCTAAAAAGCAACTCAAGCATACTTTATAATAATGGAAATAAATTGGCCAGATCAACTAAGTCCGGAGGAACTGGAATTGTGTCCTTTGTTACGATTCCAGTACTCGTAAAAGCTTCGAGTAGTCCGTAAGTGTCGAACTTCACTAACAATGAAAGTAATTGTCCATAGTTACGGTAAATTGGAACTACTCGTATTCGTCTCAAAAAATATGTCAAAAATTAATTTTTTAGAAATTGATGATATAAAGTTATTTCTTGATAATCTCTGTCGTGTATATATAAAATGAAAAACAATTTCAAGAAACAGGTGCTAGATTACGAATTTTAATTAAATTAAAAAATACGTTGATTAAATCACCAGAAAGATAATGAAATGAAAAGAAAATTGCGTCAATGGGAAATAAGGTAATAATAAATTTAATGCAAATACATTGACGTTGTTAAAGAGTGACTTGTTTTTTTAAATCAGAAATTTGAGATATGCAGATTCCCACATATCGGAAAGCTAGGATATGAAGTAGAACCTGTCTGTAACCTGGAAGAACATAAGTGTGGCTGACATAATCAAACTTCTGCAAACTAATGTAAATGCTGATATGGGCCTATCCATCTGGTACTCCTGCAGGCGTCATGTATACTTAAGAGAGAAGTTTATAGATTACGGTTAACCAATAATTGGGTCCCTCGAATTATAAAATTCTCAATTTAATTAAATAAAACCATTACTTCCAAAGGGAAACGCCTATATGTAGCACGTGAACGTTTCGCAGAAAAACATGTATTCAGATCGAATGAAACTTGAATAATTCAACAGTTGTAAAGATGATAGTTTATTTTAAAGAATCAGTGCTAAAATAAACTAGCATCTTTACAACTGTTGAATTATTCAATTTTCATTCGCTGCATCCCTATAAGATGAACCAGGAGAGAAACATTGCTAATGTATACGAATGATTTTAAGAAGAATCATAATTCCGCTTGTCAATCTGCATGAATTCAATCCTACATTGCTACGTTGTTGTATAAATAACGTTTCATCCACAACTTTTTATCCACAATAATTTACAAGACTCTACATCTTACATTTCTTACCTGCCTTACTTGTTATGACAATAAATTTTTTAGACTGTCTGACATCCTGTCTGAGCATATCATCATTCTTACTCTTTTGAAAAGAGGAGATTGAATAGCTTGTTAAATGAAGAGAAGAATGAATAAAACTTACAGGCTGAGTCTTTGATTTTCATGATATGCACACCGGCTACTGGACGAATAGTACTTCAGATTTGACATTGCACCTTAACGTTTTTAGAAACTCATTTGATCAGTAGTATCAAGTCCTAGAACCTTGGAAATGTTATGGAAATTATAATGTATTGTGTTTTGTATACAACTTCTCTAAATAGTGATTGGCCCATTTACACCAAAGCGTATGTAGGTTTATCTTACGTAATAATTTGCCGTTACACTCACAATCAGTGTAGTTAAGATATCTTAATGAAATACCTTACACTTATAAAGGAAAGTAGGTGCTTTCGCATGAGATAATAATTATTTAATACAACCTAAATTTTTATGGTTTTATGAAAATAGCAAATGTCTATAATCATCTTTAAAAAATTGCCAAAAATTGAATTCTTAAGATATCTACCCACTTATAAAGGAAAGTATTTATATTTTCATGAATAAAACCGTATTTAAAAATCTTTTTTTGTTCCCGAGATAATAATTATAAAACTCAACCTTAATTTTTATTACTTTTACGATAATCTGCTATAATCCTCGCCTTAAAGTAGTCTTTCTGCTTCCAAATATAGCTAGTTTACTTCTACCGATGGTTCAAGGTGATTTTAAAACATTTAAGACTTATTATTGATTAGTTGAGGATTTTTAGAATAACTTCAATGTTCTCTGTTAAAGTCATAATCGTGAATATTATTAAAATTATTTAATATTAAATCAAGTATGTATTTAATAAAGTAGAATATAATATCAATGTGGTGCTTAGGTTACAGAAGGGAGTGATGTGAGCGTTGATTAAGGAGAGGGCCAAGGTAATTTGTCATTTTCCCGATAATTGATTGTCTATCTGCGAGGAGTCACCGCAACCGGTACGTAATTTATCACTCGCACACTGCACTCCGGTTTCTAGTTACCTTAAATAGTGAACACAAGCACGTTCTTAGATAAACCGAAGACAGATGGTATCGCGACGCTTTAATAGCACGCCGAGAGAAACCTTAAATTACCGAGAGCCGAGTCGAGCCAATCTAGTAGGTTTCGTGTACCGCTGATTGCTTTAGGTATTTGTTAAGCACGGTTTCTTGGAACGACAAATTATATTCAATTTACCAAATATTCGTTGCGGAAAGCACAACTTAATTAAACTTAAACATTATCATATAGTAAATGAAACGTATTTGAAAGGATACCGTTCTATACTATTAGATAGAATAGATAAATAGATAGCGTAAATAAACGACTGGTTTTCATAACGCCGGAGAGCCAAACCATGTCGACGATTCCGTTATATGTATTCAATTCAGATGTAACCCAATCCGCACCGCTTGTTCCGAAGGAATCTGGTCCCTGAAAATTGATAATTGCAATTACGCGTCAATCCACATGGCGTGCAGATCCTTTACGTTGATATGGGTGCTTCCAGAGATCGACTTAATAACTGTAATCCTGACACCTTTCAGTTATTTCAAATGGCATCGATATAATTGCTGATGCAGAATCATCTTGAACTAAAATTTAAACGATACAATTATATTTTAAAAACAATATTTTTAACTGTTATAAGTATAATGTTGCGTGAATAATATATATGTTGCATCTTAATTTATCGCTTTTCCATTTTCTGTCTTGGTCGTAAACGAACATGATCTTATCTCCGTTTCGAACGACCGCAATTACAGCTTCCGAAGAATGAATGCTTTACTTGTAGCTTCCCGCCTCTTCCCCTAGCAGCAGTAAACAGGAGGGCATCGAGCGACAACATTTGGATACCTCTATCTTTGGACCTGGGGCATGTCAGAGATTACCGTAAATTTACAGCCGAGCGTCTGCCCGGTTTCGTTTTTAAATAAATTCGACCCGACGACGACGAGAACCTACTAAATTCTGAAAGATGCAAATTACTTGACCCGAACGAGTAGCGCGGAAGCTGAAACATGCAGTTACGTATTAACCACGTGCTCGCTATACGGTAGTTGTAATAAATATACGACAAGGAATTAACCAAAAGTACTGTTGGATATGATGCTCATGACGTTTTGATAAATGGAGCAGATCTCACAAACCCAGGTGCGATGATTAACGTTGACGTTGCTTGATCCAACGTTAAACACGGTTATGGAATTCTCGCGGTAATGGTACATACCAATATCGTGTTATCGCTGTCGGAAGTGTACTCGTATAAGTGGGTGTTATTAGGGAGACTGTAAACATTCCTCCAAGATTAGCACCACAAACGTTACTAATTGATGTGCCGAAACTACATACATACGCTATGTACATCTCCGTTCCTAATTGCTCGTCGTGAACACGTTAATCTGGGCAAATTTAGGTAAAATTATGAACTTTCCCTCCTTGTACACTTAATAGTACTTTAATAGCACAACCTGCTATATTCAGTAAATCAAAATCAATTCCTTTCCTTTTAGACATCATCTAAATAGGAGTATAACGAGCACCAACAAATCTACATTTAACCGTCATATAAAACGTGTTTCCGATAAGGATTTATATACTCGAAATGAAATCGATGGTGTGGATGGGAGACCATTAGCGATACAAATTTGCTGGTAATTTAAAGGATGCCGTAAACACGAAATGACTGATATATTGAACCGGAACGTGCATAACTTAACGACGAATTTATAAGCGATAACGTTTTATCGACTGGTTATGAAATCCATGTAAAGTTTTCACATTAACTGGTGTACGCAATTTACTAGAATTAGAATATTAATTTATGTTGTATAATAAAAAAAACTCTAGAAAAAATATATTAGAATATTCCGAAATTTTCTATCAATATTGATTAATATTATGAAAGTGTAGTTAGTAAACTGCATCATGTTGATGATTATTTTAGTTCTTAGGTTTTGTTAATAATATGATGTTTTGATTTGATTGAAATTGTTTTGGTTTAAAAAATTGTAGTTCAAAATATCGTCCTAAATATCTAGATTCAATTTGCATTAATGGTATGAAATCTGTGTTATAAATCACAGACCGTATGCAATTAAAGATTTGACCTTAAATGTTATCATTTTGTTATCTTTCATGACCTTCATGTCGGGTGGTAATTAATTTAAATTATCAGTATATATTTGTGCCAAACAAAGTAGAACTATAACGGCATATACATTTTTTACCTTAATTTACACACATTTTTTTCTGTTAAACATAGCTTTTCTTAATATATGTAATGTGTTATTTTTGCTAATAAAAAATAAATTAAAACTTTTTATTAGCATATTTAAAAGTTTCTTATCAATTTATTTATATGACATCTAACTTGAAAAAAAAAAGTACTTCACCACTTGATTGTTATTGCTATTTACAACATCTACAATCATTCCTTTTACGCATGTTATGTTGTGATATACTTTACCTCATTCATAAAGGAATTAGTGAAGCAAGATTATTTTAATAAAAGTAGCAAGAAAAATCTGAGTACGTGGAATATCATTGTTGCCAAATTGTTCATCAATTTGTGATTTGCTGTGGTTGGGTTGGTTTCTGTGGGTAAGGATTCCGATCCGACAAATCAATCAATCAATTAACAGACAAATCCATAGAGTTCTATTAGCTCCTCTACCTCTGCTTCGGCAACTTCGCCCAACCAGTCGATAGATGTACCCGACGATGTACCCAACATGATCTGCAATAGTCATTTCCAAAGCCCCAACACGATGTAAATTGGAGATCGATGGAAAGTCGATTCAACAGTTTATGCAGTTTAAATATCTTGGAGTCGATATATCAAGTAATAACAACACCAGACATGAAGTGAAATCACAGGCAACCAATGCCTCAGTAATATCTTACGCCTGGTATATCTATGCTGATATGTCTGGTAAATAGCAAAGTAAGGATCTATAAAACCTGCTAACATACGCAGCCAAGACAACAACCAAACAAGTCATTAGAGTTGATAACTCTAAGAACTATTCCCAAGACATGCGAGGTACAGGATAAGGTGGAATGGATATTGACAGGATGAGTGAGGAAAGATTAGCGAAGAAAATTCAAATGCAAAAACCAGACGCTAGGCAACTTTGAGGGCGACCACATAAACGCAGCAATCATGGAAAGTTGGACGTGGTCATCACAAGATAACAACTCATAGGAACGGAAGTGGGAAGAAGAAAAAGGAGAGAAGAGGAAGGAAGAGGAGAAATGGAAAAAAACAGGGCTTGTTCCTAAAGTAAGAAGAAGAAAAAGATAAAACATTTTATCAAAGATGGGACTAACACATCTGAGACAACTTCAACTCGTTTTAACTGTCATGTAAGATCAATGTCAATTTCTTTAAAAAATGTCATCCAGCTTTCACATTGCTCAAAAGAAAGTTATCATTATTTGTATTTATAGCTGCACAGTTTTTTTAACAAAATCCCATTATTGCACTTAAGTACAAATAATATCATCTCTATTAATCATATTAATAAATAAAATAAAAATATGAATTTTAATAACACTTGTAATAAGATTATGAACATCACGTTACTAAACAAATTAATAATATTATTCTAACAACAAAATTGTAACCAAATGACTCATACTAGTGACATGCAAAACTTCTGGGAAAGGAATATCGGTCAAGAACAATTAAAGGCGTCAGAAACAGGCTTTACACCGGATGACGCATTCGTTATCTTTTGCATTGCTAAAATCGCATGGCGTTTTTCATAATTCTTTATGACTAATTATACGTAAGTATTACTAATCATACCCATAAAAAATGTAAAAACAAAATAAATCGATTACAAAAAATATCCTTAGTTTTATTCAACATCTATTTGTTGAAAAGCAATGACATAAATTCCTTAAAGCAGGTGCCGAATATCCATTCGTGAATTCCATTAGGTCCGGGGGGAAATTATTTAAAAGATGCTAAGACAAGATAAGCTCGCTCGCAAACGGCTGACATAAATCATAGGAATGTTGATTTAAAGCAGATTTTCCCCTCCGGACAGAAACAATCCATAATATTTTATGACAGCGTGCGTTCTTCTTGACTTGTCCACTAAAATCGGAACGATTTATTTTAAATTCGACAAGTTGACAAAGGGGACAAGCAGCGAATGACGACAGACGGAGGGCATAAAACGTACAAATTTATTCAAGAATTTAGCGAAACGGAAATTTACTAGGAAATTAAAAAGCGGAGAGAATGAGTGCTGTTCTTAATTTCCTTCCTTGATTAACCCTTTTAAAACTTCTCTGTAAAAAAAGAATCGAAAAATGACGACTTTTGTCTTTATAAATCTCTCTCCTTTAAAAAGTCTTAGAACTTTAACTTCAGAATAACGCAACTCAATCTATTAACGGTTCCAATGTGCTAACGAATTTAAATATACAGCTTTGTTTATAGGAACTAAATATACGGTATAAATAAAATTTGTAAACACAACAATAGATTGCTTAAATCTGAATATAAATTAAAGTAAAAAAGAACCAGATATAATTTCAAGATGTTGTATAATAATTTTCTGTTGTATAGAAATCTGGAAGAAAAGATGGTGGAGGTGAAGGTTTAGGCAACACAGCGTCCGGACATAAACTCCATCAGCTGACATCATTATGTAACAATAACAGAGCCGAGTGTGTTACACACATACGAAAGAGGAGGAGAAGGCATTGAGTCCTTCGTTGTATGTCGTGCATCTGTCCGTGTGGGAGGAAGTTGGCACCACGCTCAAGGTCACGGCTTACTCCAAGGTCATACAACGACTCGGTTAGGTCAGCTTGGCTAACGGTCGTTCAACTCCCCATCGCAATTTGTACGGTAACCGGAGTGCCGTTCTCAATTGAAAAATGAATTAAGAATAAAAAAAATTAAAAATTTTAAAATTAACCCATATTATATCAGAATGGGGAAATGTATTGAAAATTATTGAGAACGAAATGTTGATGCACAACATAATGATATAATATAATATCATAACTTATTAAAAAGTCTAAAAATCGATTAAGTTTATTGAATCAAAGTTGTATAAAGCAGCAAAATTAGTTAATTCCCGCTCGGTTGAGTAGTAACGTATTGGCAAACTCGGATTAACACGAACCAAATTAGAGTTCCCTATGGCTACTATGTTTGATTTGTACGTTTGGCGATTTGATTTCTAGCAATTGATTAATTGTTTGTACACATCGGTTTTAGAGTTTGATCACCCCTTATATTTGAATTTGATTTCTGTTCATTAGCTTTCGCTAATTTCTAAAAGCAGATATGAAATAAAATGTGCTTAGTAAAACTTTTTTGGATACAATCTTTCATGATCAACTGCTTTAAAATTGATTGGTTTGGGTGTAATATCTACTGCATAAGTCGAAAAACATTTTTTGATAAACTTTGACAACACGGCAGACGAACTTATCGGTCTGGTGTTATTTTCTTGTTCATGTTTACTGATTGTGTATTGCCTAAGTGTGCTGTAGTTGTGAGTCACTGGTGTTCTGTAAGCTCTCATTGCACTTTTTGTGCTTTGGTTTGAATTTTTGACCATTTGGGATTTTTTTTGGAATACAAATCTTCATTATGGTGTTATTTTTTTTGAGATTTAGGCATTTAGATCGTTATGTCACATAGGCATTTCTCAAAATTAAATCATATAAAGTCTTCTTTCAAGGAATAGTAAGCAGTAATAACGATTTTTCTAATATTGAATCCAAAAAACAATTTAATTTGCATATAACAGTTATTGATTGATGTTTTGAGGCAAACTTTTGATTAGTCCCATATTTGTCGTGTTTACTAATAATTAATAGAAACGTTTCCTGCGGCAGTTAATTGTCACAAAACTTTCGAGTTTGCGCTAAATTTAGTCGCCACTGACCTCCGACAACAGTGACATTGAATAGTTAGCCGGAAAAACAAACTGGGTCGACGACGGCGCCATATAAACGCGTTGTCGCCCTTCCGTTTCTGCGCCATCGCGATTCTAAATCCATTCCGGCTATTTTTACTACCATCGGCATAATCAAAATAAACCAACGATTTACCCTATATTATTAAAACTTTTTTTTGAGATGTATAACAATAAAGGTTTTACTTTCACAGACATACAATAAAATAATAAATGGGTTGTTATTGTTTATGTTACGGCTGGCTATTGTGCGTTAGTGAGACTGAGGTTATCTAAATAGTTACATCAATCAATACGTAATAGTCCCATAAAGGCGCATAATTGACGTTCTTATCATGTTTAAGAGAGCATAAACCACGAAATATAGCTATTTAATAACGACAGCAGACAGAAGATATGAATAAGTAATAGCGATTGTGCCGGAGGCTGAGAAAATTTACGGCTCCCGGTGTTAATGAAACGCGAGTATGGAAAATTTGAAATGCACAATTAGAGAACATCTGGGCCGCTTAAGTAATCGAGTGAGATGATTTGAAAGTTAAATTACGTTCCTTAAAGTCGCATAAATAAACATCGTGCGGTTGTTAATACTTTCCAAGTTTCAAGTGTTGATCCGTTTTATGGATTGGTCGAAAATAGCAGCTTTGAGTTACAGTTCGAAAGTATAACGAAGGTTTTGCCGCGAAAACTTCGAAAACCGTGTTTATGACAGCAAAAGTTGTTAATTTAAAGTTTCTTATTGAAAATTTTCAAAGAATTACTAAAAGGAACTAAATATAAACGACATAAAAGAAATTTTAATCAAAATTGTTTGTTTTGGGAGTTTTCTATTAATTAACATTTATTTTTATTTTATACGAAACTTTTCATAAACTGTTCAGTTTGCGTGTTCAAACAATAAATTCAACTTTTTAAATTCGTCCGGCCCGAGTAGATAACCGCCCATGCTCCGTAATAAATTCGTCGTCACCTTGAATTAATTATCGCCAGACAACGAGAGGCAAATTAAAGGCCTTAATGCGTCGATAAATTTAAGATTACAGGCACCGACTGACGCAACCGCCTATCCTGGACATCAAACAGATATCCCAAAACTACCTTAATAGCGTTATGTTGCCCACAATCGATTCGATTTTAGACGCGTTTCATATCATATTTAATATCTTCACGGGGATCAAAGGAATTTAAATTAAGAATGTATTAGAAATCGAAACAAGTAAGCAAACTATCTTATATGTATGTACTATTAATAGTTCTTTTATGGTTTTTAAAGTTTCAAGAAAAAATAAATAATTTAAGAGTATTACATGTTCAATAAAATTTCTTTACAGGTATAGTAAAGAATCATGAAAAAATATGCAAAATAACGAAAAACTAGTGGAAATTATATCAAAATTTCAACAACATTATATATAAATTCATTAAACTATGTAACTACAGTCCTAGGATGGACTATGTTGTAATTGTAATTCGCAGTAATACCTAGGTAAACATCTCACTACGATTAGATTCAATAGGTTCACGAGTCTTAGTCGACCTCCGCCCATACCGGATGAATACAATTAAATCCAGGTGTTTCAAGAATAACAACTTAACATGACCTAGAATACCAAACTTAAAAAATTTGTAAGAATTGGACCATCTGCACATCAAGTTGTAATTCATAAATCTGAAATGTTCTTCAACTTTGAAATTTAATTTTGGAAACTTTACATTAGTTTACGTACAACGGCTTTTACGGCTGGTGTTTCAGCCTTTATGTTGTTATCAGCTTTTAGGGGGAAGATATTAACGAAGCAGAGTGGTCTTCCTACGAAGATCCAGAGAGAAGAAAATAACGTTAATCGTCAAGGTTGAAGCACCACATCGACTCTGCTGTGGTCGGTAGGATCTTGATTGGGACAGAATAAGCACTAATGCGAGAAAGAATTCGCAAGACCTTCAAAGATCTGCATTTGTTGCAGATCTGAGAGATTACTACGATTCCATTTCGCACTTTCCAATTCTATGGTAGAGAAGACTGGGTTAAAATAGACAGAATAACCACGGAGAAAGCCGGAAGGGAATTCCAAAGGCGTCGTGATTTAACATCGAAACGGTCATCATCAGAGGAAACTAGAGGAAACCATCTGCGAAGTAGAAGCAGCTATTTGTAGAATGCCTGTAATGAAACCGAAAGGCATCCGACAAGATATAGCCAGGGCTTAAATCATTTATGTACAGTCATTTCAGAATGGTCAAGCATATCTTAAATTACAAACTCTCTACGAAAATTTTTCTTAGAAATTTGATTGATAAATTTGACTTCCACACAGGATTTTCCCAACCTAAAATAATCACAATGCAAGAAAAGCTATTTAACAATATGTATATTTCCAAACAGCTAAAATTCACAAGACGAAATCGCGAAGAAAATACGATTGTTGGTCAAAATGGATCCTATGATGATGATAGTCAAAATGTGAGGATAATTCTGACAGGCTAGAACAAATACAGCTAGATAATTTTCGGCTAAGGACTTTAGACAGAATCATAGAAGGATTCTAGAAACAAGGAAGTCATACTTTTTCGATATTATGCCATAGGAACAATTTACTTCCTCTTCCCCTATTATGGTTAACAAAGAAAACTTATGAATGAAAAATGAAGTTATTTGTGACTTCTCAACCGCTTTATGGATTCAAATCGCACTAAAATATAATGTAATGTAGTTTATTACAGTTTCCCTAATATGATTACAGATTATATGAATGCTACAGTGAACCGAAACGCAAATTCTAACATAAGATTTTAAGAAGAAGTTTGAAAGCTAATATTTCACAATTTTCGCCTTAAGCTTGAAGATAAACGAAAACGTCAGGGCCAATCTTAAAACTTTGCGTAAAGTGTACCAATTTGTACTTTAAGTCCTTTAACATTATACTAAATAGTTTATCATAAGCATAATCACAAATCAGCTTTATTTATCTCCATGCATAAATAAACACTTCATGTATTCACATTTCTTGTTTATAATTTAAAAAATATGTGAAACAATTTTTTGTTAATTTAAATAGGAGAATTCTAGACTCTTATCACATTCAATAATTAAATTTTGTACCCTATTATAAACACAATTTGCATCATATCATCCCTATCGCTGACTCACGTTAACATAATCCGTAGCTCGTGACTAACCCGTTCATGGAATTAATTACAAACTAGATTAAATAGCCGATAGCATTCGAGATTGTTTCCAAAAACGGTCGAGTCTGATTCATTCACAATTTCGAGCATACACAGCGCCGCGTAATTAACGTTACAATTTAATTCAAACTATAGCAATTCCGAGTTTCATCCCCAATGCCACTAGGATACATACAAAATGAATATAAGCGATTCGGCTGGAATCGTCGAATCAATGTCGCATCCGATCCCATATCCGATCCCTTCCCAATTCTATTAAACTGCACCTTATACATAAGCAATTGTGGCGTTAATTATTATCAACAGACGGAACCGAAGCTTGTATTCACTTCCTCCCCCATGGCGAACATGTCAGGAATGTGAACGCTTCAACAAGAGGCTTGTAATGGCATACACGCTCATATCGCCCCTGTCAACCCCAGGTTGACGAATGCATACTGCGTGGCAACCTCTTCATATGCACAGTGTCTGACGACGCATTAATCTCTAAAATTAGTACGGTTGACGGTATAATTGATACGGTTCGTGTAGTTGCGAACGTCGCCTAAAATTACCGTCTCGTATTCATGGTGAAATCCCGTTGAGATTTCTGAAGAGGACCTCGAACGACTAAAAGAGAGAGATGGAACGTAATCAACGCCATTCGAAATGACATAAATACACAAGACAAGACTGCGAAATACGTGTTCGTTGTTTAGTAACTGGGATTTTTGATGATTTTAGTCTTCTCGTTGCCAAATTTATATTTATACACTTCAATAACACTTACAGCTAATGTCTTTAATAAAATAAAACTATAAAAACTATTTATAATACGTTTAAGAAATAAAGTAAAATGCGTTAAAATATGATTTGATATTGTTTTCTTTGTTTGTGGAATTAAATTTACATAAAACTAGAATATATTAAATGTTTTAGCTGGAACTAATCGTTTAATCATCAAGTAACATCTTGTCAGCCCGCCCTAATGTAATTCGCACTTTTTCACGATGCTTTTTTTAATGTCAATATGCATTCACTACTAATTAGATTCAAGTGCAATAGAGCTTGTGCTAATTCGTATCGATTTGTATAATATCTCACTCAGTCTTCTAGGGAATGCGATAGGTAACCCGATAATTATCGATAAGACCGGAAAATAAAAATAGAGAACAAGCCGGTTAAGGTGTCCGGGGACAGAATTGTTAATCACACCTTCGCGCGCTTATAATTAAACCGGCATTTACATTGCAATTACAGAGCTTATGATACACAATCGGGACAGTTTACATTCAATTATATACATTCAGTTAACTTTGCTTGATTTATAGCTGCAACTATTTGCGCCCACGCAATTCACACCTATATACTCCCATATTCTTATTATTCCTATTATTATTGGAGTAAACTAGAGCAAAATAAGGAAGATTTTTTTTAACACAGGAAACAAAGAACTTGGTAGCTACGGTTCTCGGAGCGCAGCGACATTCCTTTGGCCGAATAGTAGTTCATGGGAAAGACTTCACTGAGGTGTTTTCATTCCGCGAGAAAACAAAAACAACTTGTAATTCCTTTGGTTAGGTGTTTAAAGGTTGAATTGTTTGAACGCTTTAGTGTTCAGAGAGAAAAGTAAATGAAAATGGAAATTAACCATTACGAAATTACTTTTCGTGGTTACTGGTGTTTTAGTAACTGTTTTAAATTACTTTACCATCATGTCAACGTATATTTAACAGTTATAAATATTATTTTATATTTTCGCGCTTATTCATTAAACATTTCGACTTGAATAACTTAAATAACTTATTTTGATAATGTAATTTCTGTTAATAATTACTTTCTATGTAACGGTGCTTTATTTTATTTTGTTTTAACGATTTTGTATTTACTTTTTCAAGTTATTAATTGTTACACATGAGAATCGGAGTATGTTATAAAAGTACTTTAAAATAAAAGTTATTGTAAATGTTGTTCTTAAAACAATATTGCTATCTCGCACTTTTGCTCTTAGATGCATAGATATCGAGAAATATACGAAAAGTTTTTTAGAAAACAATATTTGATGTTTTGATAAAATATTCGATGTTGCAATTTTCAACGATAATTTTCAAAATTCGCTATAAAATTAATTTCTTGAAGAATCCTTGTGGAAATATCACCAATTATTAATGAAAGTATCCTCTTTTTAATGCAACAAGCCGTTTTGAAAAACCACTTTTAATTTTTGAGAAATAAATTTTTTAAATAATCGACAATTTTTTCGAATCTTGCAATTTTAGCCGATTAAGTTTTAAAAATTCGTATAAAATCCAGTTCTTGGAATATAAGTATGAAAACTTTCCAAAGTGTTTTTAAAAGTTTCTTCTTTCCAATGAACCAACCCGTTTTGAAAAATAGCTTTAGTTTTTGAGAAAACAATATTTGAAGTTTTGATAAAATTTTCGATGTTGCAATTTTCATCGATAATTTTCAAAATTCGCTATAAAATTGATTTCTTGAAGGATCCTTATGGAAATAACACCAATTATTAACTAAAGTATCCTCTTTTTAATGCAACAAGCCGTTTTGAAAATACACTTTTAGTTCTAGAGTAATAAATTTTTGAAATAATCGACAATTTTTTCGAATTTTGCAATTTTCACCGATTAAGTTTTAAAAATTCGTATAAAATCCAGTTCTTGGAATATGAGTATGAAAATTTCCCAAAATGTTAATGAAAGTGTCCTCTTTCCAATGAACCAACCCATTTTGACAAATTACTTTTAGTTTCTGAGAGAACAATATTTAAAGTTTTGATAAAAATTCGATGATGCAATTTTGATCGATAATTTTCAAAATTCGCTATAAAATTGATTTCTTGAAGGATCCTTGTGGAAATAACACCAATTATTAACTAAAGTATCCTCTTTTTAATGCAAAAAGCCGTTTTGAAAAATCACTTTTAGTTTTTGAGAAATAAATTTTTGAAATGATCGACAATTTTTTCGATTTTTTGCAATTTTCGCCGATTAAATTTTAATAATTCGTATAAAATCGATTTCTTCGAATATGAGTATGAAAATATCCCAAAGCGTTAATAAGACTGTCCTCTTTCCAATGAACCAACACGATTTGAAAAATAACTTTTAGTTTTTGAGAAAACAATGTTTGAAGTTTTGATAAAATTTTCGATGTTGCAATTTTCATCGATAACTTTCAAAATTCGTTATGAAATTCATTTCTTGAAGGATCCTTATGGAAATATCGCCAATTATTAATTAAAGTATCTTCTTTTTAGAGTTGCTTCGTGAGTTAAATCAGCATAAGTTGACATATCTTATCAGCTTTTTTATTAATTTCATTTTTATTCAAATATCGCAATAATGTGGCCAAAGGGGATGCCGAATATCCGGTATTCGGCTTTTCGCAAAATCATTATCCGGTTCCATCACTATTCTATATCGATAAATCAGTAAGGTTGGCAATGCTGCTTTAAAGTGTTAACTAAACAAAATTGCTACATCTTTTAAATATGAACGCAGCAAACAGTAGAGCTTTTGAAAGTTATTCAATTCATCTTAAGAAATAAAATTGTTAAAATAAAAAGAATTAAAGGAAAGTTTTATCGTAAAATTATATAACTCTAAATGTAATGGTAAAGCAACATTCCAATTTGAACAGTCCATAAATTAAGTAAATTTTACAATAGATATATTAGCATAATGATACTAAAAGTGTCACCATTGCACAATAGGTAGGTTACTATAATTATTATGGATAACGGCTGTGAAGTGATATTTTATAAAGCCTTTTATGGTGGAGTATACGGTGTAATCAGTCACGATTGGCCAATTAGACGTGGTAAGATACGACGTCCGTTCCGAATTTATCACGACAGAATAAGTTCCGTAAATAACGGGGTCCGATAGGCGCACAACGACCGGTAAATCTCGCCTTCTTATTAATGCGTATATCACAGGTTATTTAAGAAACCGCGGCGGCGTCTCGTTTGCATATCCATTCCCCTTTGCAACGAGGTTAACAGTTTAGAAATTCTACAATTATTCAGCGTGCAACAGTCTCCGCAATGGAATTTACGGTTACATTTGCATCACATTTTCGACTGACAGGGTTCCTTATTTCATCTAGACATACAAGCCTTCAGCAAACAACAAGACGTAAAATAGTGCGTTGTATGACATAGAAAGTGACTAATGTGACTGATATATTGATCTGTCATAAACCTTACACACAAAATGGTTTCTCCATGTAAGCGAATTTAGAATTAAAATACATCGTTTCCTGGAAACAGCTGAGCTTAAATTTTTAGACAATATATCAGTTCGACTTTGTCTGTAAGTTTTCACGGGGCTTATACTAGAAACAAGCCTTGAGATGGGAACCGTATTTCCTTGTTTACACCAATTTTAAAGTTGGCTCATTTTATGACTTGCCAAAGTGGTAAATCACACAGACTTTCCAAACAAGAAAGAATGGCCTTTCGGCAAGTCATCTTGTAAACATAATTTTAAATCTAAAAAAGTTCTAGCCTAAAATAAGTTAAAACTAAAACAAATAGAACACGATATAATATTTTTAATCAAGTTAATAGTTATTTCTCCACGTGCATTGCTATACGATCTGCACACGTGCAATACGTATAGTCTAGGTTTGAATGGCAACAGAAATAAATCCTTCCCTCCCAAAACAATAGTTCCATCTGGTTCATGCCGGACACTATTTAATCCGATGACTTGTGTAACAAAAGGTCACGTTCGTTTGCAAGTAGGAAAATGAGTTTTGCAAGGAGTTTCGGGTGACGAGTGAATGCCACAATGCGAGACGCCAGTTGCTTCTAAAAGGACCCCGAGGGCAAATTCTACGTGAGTTTTCTAGAAAATGAAAACTGTCTGAGCTGCGAAGTCGGAACAGCGAAAAGTGGAGCTTCGCTGAAAAGTCCGCTAATGAGAGTTGCCCTTTGTCGCGGACCGTTCCATAAAAAGAAGGGTGGGGAGGACGGAAGTGGCCGCCACCAAATTTGATTATCCCCTTGACGGCACAATCCCACCTCCAAAGCCACTCCGCCTCGTTCTCTCTCTTTACGAAAACAAAGTCGAAATGAAAGTGGTATCGCGTTACGTTTTTGCGTCGTAGCCGGGATGAAATTTGTCTCGAGTAGATGAGAGCTCCGAACTCACGAAAACTTTCGAGATGGAGTTTTCGGGGGTTATACGCTTCTAAGTGGATTCGTATTCAACGTGGGTAGATATTCTTATCATGTAAAATAGTTTTATGGATCTAGATCTCATATCGAAAAGTAAGTGATCTAAAGGAAGTCTACACTGATAATTGGTCTATATTGATATACTTTTCACAGGATTAGTGTTTAATCAATTAAAATACGTATGAAGAAGAAATAAAACAAGTCATGATAATCATTAAACATAATCGATTCGCGAATTATAAAATTTATGCGATGAAAAGTGAAAGTTGATGTTGGTCAAGAGACCTTGTCGCTTCTTGGTCGTACCACAACTGTCAACGGTAATAAATCGAGATTCAGCGAGTGTCCGTCATCGCGGATCTTATTCCTGTCCTGAAGAGTGGCAGGTGAGCGTGTTACGGATTGCGGCGAACATCGACCGGTCGCATTCCCTTATTAAACCTTAGATAATTAACCGGTTCTCGCTTACTCGGACAATAATAAACCTCCGCCTCGTCCCCCATCGCCATTGGAATCCTTGCGTCTTCGTTCAGAACGTAGTAGGTAGAGTACGGTGCCACGCAATTATACGGGTTTCGATTTTACGTTGAGAAATTGATAATTTGTTCTTGGCAGCTTGACGTCGTCGTCGTCAGTTACCAATTAACATTTTTACAATTCGCGAACAGGTTAAAGTAGCCATTCTGAAAGGTAATCTGTGTGAATCGAGTGCGATGAATTTGCATATTATTATTTTGAGTTTAGGTACTACTTTCGGTGATGATGGTGACAAAATTCTTCTTTGTATTTGTTTCGGGAGCGATCTAACTTTAAAAATTAACTCTCAAAAAAAAATTATACGGAACGATTTAGAGGACAACTAGCACTTAACATGATTTATTGGTTTGGCATCAAATCAAAACGTGAAGTGAAAGGTTTGTGTATGTATATTCGAGCTCGTTTCAGAAACAATCGGATCTCGTTATAACGTCCGATAACTTCAGACAGTTGGCATTGCTTCTACATGTCGTAAAACACAGTTGTTTCGGACTTTATTATGCGAGTTGTGAATAAAACGCTTAGAGGGAATTAAAACTACAATCTAAAAACAAGATGGGCTTTATTATTGAAGATTGAAATAGATCTTTGAATGATATTGTTAAATACGACTTGTTCGTAATAATCTCTGGTTTTAAAGGGTGCATTACCTAGTATGGCAGACAGCTGTCTTAAGAGAGAAGTAAGGATATCTGCATGATTACCCATCTTGCTGGCACGCGTCCATCACGATTTTAACACAAGACCAGACGCTAATAACACAGATACAGGTGCTAGAGATGATTTACAGGCCGCACTCAGTGTCTCAATTTCTCTTGGAAATCCGCAATGAAAAATCAACTCTGTGCACGACCACTCCTTCTGGCAACAGGATCAAGATGTCGTCTGCTGTCTGCGCATTTGTATCGTCACGCTTTTATACACTTAGCCTCTAACTGCAACGGTAACGTTTAAATTTTACTTTTTCTTGGATCACTTTGCTTCCCCTTTCAACGAATGAATGAAATATTACCCACATGGAAGGTTTCTACACTTAAATACAAAGCGAGATTCAAGATAAATTAGGGGGAGTGCCTTTTACTGTTTCCTACCATCAAATTGTTCCAATTTTCAGAAACAAGGAACATTTCCTTTGTGTATATTTAAACAACTTTATATTTGGTCGTTTCATCTGGTAATATAAATTTCTTTACGGTTGGCAAATATTTAAGTCCTACATGTGTCAATCACAGTTAATAGTACGGCAATTATTACTCGGGCATCTCAATTAAACATTTAAGCGAACCGTGCTGAATATTTAAGGAGCATGAAAGAAACGATGCTTAATAATTCCTATTCAAATTACCGCGGACACCGAAGTCATTAATATTCATAAAGGAGTTATTGATTTTGTAAACGGCACATGCACACAATTAGACCAATTTATCCCTTGAAACGGGGGCGGTAGGATTGTCGACGCCAAAAGAGGTCAATCTTTTACACATTGGCTGTGCTTTTAACGACTCAATACAATGAAAATAGAAGCAAGCATACGATCGAAATTGGTAGGTTAATGAATTAATTAAAAACCGGTTGATAAACTTGCAGACTATGCAATAAATAAAATTAAATCAACATTAAATTCGGTAGCCGTGGAACAAGTACGAATCGTCGACCTTCCGATAAAATCGAAAATTCAACATAGTTTTGAGATTACGTCAGCGAAAACAAGTCTGACTGTATACTTAACTCTTGATGTAGTTTCAAGTGTGGCAGGTGTGTTAAGAGTGTTTGTTGAAAAACCGAATATTTATAGAGGAAGACTTTTTTTCAGTTCTCTTCGAGATTCGCATAGGTAACAAAGAATTTTTAGTTTAGAAAAAAATATTTTAGCAGGTGTGTGTTTATAATAAATATGTTAAATATTTGAAAGGCTACTGAACTGTCGTGAATTCTTCCCAATAATTACTTGTTCTAGCCTGTTGAACATTTAATAAATAGACGTACCTTTACTTGGTACACTTACATTACATAGATTAAATTTACTTGTTTGTGGTTTATAAACAATAAATTTCACACTTCCTCTATAATCCTAGCAATCATTAAACTACCTAGGTTTAATCCAACGTTTTACTAAATACGATTAGTCTATTACATTCCCAACTTTATTACTGCACTTACCCATAATATTTATAAGATTACGTGATATTTATGAATGTTACGGTAATGAATGCGCCGTGTCCATTAAGTTCGTGTCATAAAGTTTTTTCTTTTCATACTAGTCGCGGCGTATGAGTATATGTATAATAAATCACATACTAAAGTAATGTGTGTTTTATCAACTTGTGAATCTGTACACCATCACCTGATATTATTCATAAAGGAACTTGTAAATAAATTGAATGAGTACACACTTACTCATTTTATTATTCTTTTCTTCCTCTAATCAGACCAAATACGGAAAATATGAAACGAAACATTGTATCTTTAAAAGTACAGATTGATTTACTAAAGTATGAGTGCATAGATGTTTAAACGTCACATTATTTCTGAGACGTTGATTCACACAAAACAAATTATCTTCTTGGCAAAAGGGGCAATAAGGAAAGAATAAAAAAATCTGGAATAAACAATAAGATCCTTGGATTCTTCTTAGTCTTGTTGAATTAAGAGATGAAATAATAAATGAATCAAGCAACTTTACACATCAGTCAATAACTGCTATAAAAGATGTTGCAAAAGATTTGGCTGGACGGCTAGTATGATTTAAACAAATTGAAAATGAAGCCTTTTCCAAAAGATGAAGTAGTTAAGAAAGTAGCTAAAATAGTATTTGTTTATTTCCTTGAAATATTTTTTCCTGTGGAACAGAAATGTAGATATGGTGTATATTAATATTAGCAGTGAATGAATAGTTTCTCCGCAACAAGCAATGTAGTTGATGAAAGACTAGTAGAGCGATAGTCAGCTCACTTATCTACGATTCCACATACATAGAGTCTATTTATCTCACCTAGAAATGTTATCACTACTTTGCTAAAAAAATAGATTCCAACAAACTACTATTTTATAGTTTTCAGAGAGAGATGATTGGAACCTTAGTATTTCCTCCTTGCATATAGAGCAAAGATAAGGGAAAGGAAAGACGGTTTACAAAAAAATAGAAAGAGAATCTGCAGCAAGTTATAGGGGAATAAACTATTCTAATATCTTAACATACGGAATATTATTTGGCCAAAATTTTGACAAGCTAGTTTTCGTACCAAAGAATCTAACTGATAACGTCGCTGATAAGGATGGGTATAATTTACCTAAAATCTTTGGCCATCGAATTTCAACCCAATCCAACATAATATTGTATCCCAATGTATTCTCGAAATGAAATAGTTTTCATATGCATATTACCTTCAAGATCATTGAAGCAAAGCGCATTATGGAAAAATAAATAGAAATACGAAAACATCAATATTTTTGACTACTCTTCCGATATTTTGTTAGTTTACATTCGTTTCAACAAGATATTTACATGCTATTTTGACTGGCAATCACTACAATACTTTAAAAACATTTTTGTGTTGTAATTATGTAATATCATCATTATAGGAATTCATACAAGTACCATTATATATAGGTATAATTCATTATAAAAAAACGTAACTAACGTTTAAAATCGCAAACTTCGATTTATATGTTAATTTTAATTAGGTTTTCCTTGTGAAGAGGATGCTTGATGAGTAGCGATCAAATGTTGAGGATGTTAGATCTCCCCTAAGCATATTTAATTAAGATTAAATGATGAAATTTATTTAAAGCTCGATTTTCATTTAATATTTATATGGAAACTGTTTATAATAATTATAAGTGGGATATTATTTAACACCATATATAAGGAAGGGATGAAATTGTAAACAGTTACAACTTTGAATATATAATTATACTAGCAAAAACCGGTATTGATCCAAATGACGATAACATAATTAAGGTTGTATTAATTAGTTTAATTCAGAAATTATAGACAGCAGATTGACATCGTAGAATTAAGTTATATTTTTCTGGGTCACACTTTGCATTTGATGACCGAGCACTCATTCGTAAGCATTTTAGAACTCGTCAACGTATGCTGTAGACAAAAGCGCTCGTTTAGCCGGACTTGTCATGACGTTAATTAGGAAACCATCTGACATACCTGACAGTCAAATGGCGCGGTCCGAGTGTTCGTCTGTCAGAGAATCAGAAGCGCCCACCAGCCTACAGGGACGTTCCAGGAATGACCCAAAGGGAGATAGCGACGAGGCACAATTGGACATGGTTTTTACATTTGAGCGAACATACCTGAAATTCTGCAGATTCGCCGTTCGCTATTGCGGTCTGCGTTACGCGCATGGAAGCGCTTTACTTTTGTCTTCGATTGTAGCGCTTTTTTAAAGTTAGACGGAGAATTTTCGAGGTGCGCAATTAGCGGAATTGCACAAGCTTTCAGTTATTCAAACAGTGGGGAATCAAAAAGTGTCGCAGCTTTAATCTGGTTAATTAAAGAAAAATATAATGTCTATAATATATATTTTTCAACATCAAAGAATTAATTTACTTTGAACATAACGATTAGTCTTCCGCAATTGCGACATTACATCGAAGCATTTGTTCTAATTTATTCAGGTAAATTAACCGACAGTTACCGACCGTACGAATTAATCACCTGGACCGGACCGCTGAACACGAGGAAGTAATTGTACGGCATACACCCATCCTGAGGATTACTTACGTTTGATTATGCGCGAGTACGTCCTATGTAGCCCATTAATTCGCTGCTTGTAAAGATTTCAATTACGTCATACTCTTTTCGTTAGGCATTAATAGCCGGCATATCAATTTATTCTGCGCGGCGTTTCATTATGGAGTAATTAAAACCTTGTAATAGAATCATTAACTTAAAGGAATTAAACTGGATCATTAATTATACGCATTCGCGGCATAGAACTCAAGCTGGCGGTTTTAAATCATTTCAACTTTTCTGGAATTCAAGCTAAAATTGTTATTGCTGAAGATAAAATCTTCTGCCACTGAAAGCAATTACTTCTACTTCATTTGCAGCAAGTTAAAAGCTCTCTTAATAAAATGAATCGACCAAATAACGTTCACAGTCAGTAAAAGATCGTGTTGTAACAGGAAATTCAGGGAGATTGCGTCGTTACATTTTTTAACGTGAGTAGAGGAAAACAAATTCATTACATCTCCATCTGTCGGGTGCAGTAGTCGAGATGCCAAGGACTGTTTACGCTACAGTTTACTGGAAACACCACCTAATTTGAATTGCAAGTTAATTTCTTGTCTTTCGCTGACCTGGTACGCTTGTTTACTTACGTTATTTTTCCTATTTTTGAACTGTAATTAATTAGAAAGACGGGTTTACAAAAAGATAATGGTCATATCTGAACGCTTAAAAATCGTAAACTTGTTAGTTAACTAGTTTATGTTATAAATTATAGTTTTATTCAAATAAAAGGTACAATTGAATTTAAATTATTAGATATTCGTAAATCTTCGTCGAAATGATAAATGTAGTTTGATAGAATTATGACGGATTAAGCTAGAGGCTACGATTCCTCGTTTCTTCTCTGCATATATGCATATTCAAGACCATCCCGACTACAGAAATATCGATAAATATACCACAAAACGCAAATTCATGTCCTCCTATTCGCTGTTCTATTCCTAGGATATGCCAAACCCATAAAATTAAATGAGCAGTCAACTATATTATATAAATTTACAACATATGGATAATATTGAAGTGATTTGAATACATTTATAATTCAATCCAAGAATATTGATTACATAAATGGTATTATGAAATGTTAATGAATAGCTAAAAAGATTTTCTAAAGTATTATAAAATATTTATATAAATTCTATTAAAATTTACTAAGTTTAGAGAGATTTTGATTCGAGATGGTCGATATCAACCCCGAGGGTTTGACCCAAACCATGTTCAGAAAGATGTACAAGGAAATATTTCGAACTTGTTTAAATCTTCGCTACTTCCAAGATATTTTCAGTATTTCTCAAACTTGCTGCCATTAGCAACTACAAGCTACACGTCTCTTGTTTTAATATTAAAATTAAATATTTAAAAGTATTAAAATCCCCATCAAGTGTATAAAAAACTCATGGTATCTTGACTTATTTGACTTATTTCTTGTCGCTTCTGATTTTTCATGTTTCGCACCCACACAGGAGCACTGACTTTACATTGCTGTTGCACAAGCGAAGTTTTGTTCTGTTTGAAATGATTTTATATCGTTTTTTAACTCTGCTCATATAGATATTTCCATAAGAATTGAAGAGAGCAAATTTGGTTATAATTGATATGCCTGTACTTGATATCTGACAAACAAAAAAGTATAAATTCATTTGCTTAATCGAATCTGCGTTAAAATATTGGAAAAATTGGAAGTGGACACTTATCGATTCTCCTTATTAGTTCTTCTTATTCTCCTTATGGATCTCTTCCCTCTGATTTTTCCTTGCATAATAACTTGGAGTACTTGATACTTTTCCCCTCTCATGATGTATCCCTATTTATAAATCTAAATCTTGTCATGCAGAAATCTTCTAAGTTTCTTGTTACATTCTCAACACCTCTTCTTTTTTAGAAGGGCCATAAAGAAAACTGAATCTTTCGTGGATTTATTTACTTATTTTATTATAATATACATTTGTAAAACCTATCATTTAACTTATAGTAAAAGTTATGTACATGTTGCATAGAAGAAATAATTTTTGAGAGAAGTTGAGAAACAGTGGCTTAAAAAGCTTGAATTAACTAAAAAAAATCTTTTCACCCTAAAGTTTGGAATTAGAGTATAACTCTGAATATGTTATTTTAGTTAGATCCTTCAGTTTTAAACAAGTGAAAATGTAAAATAAATAGATTTACACGTATGTGTATACTTACTATATATACTTGGTTTCTTATTTATACCAATTCTGCATAGCAAGATTACTCAAATCCCACGCACGTAGTTGAGAGCGATAGTAGGAAACCATAAAGCACATAAATTTCAGATCATAATTGCGCAGTCAAGGCGTGGCGACGCCCATTTCCAGAAACTCGAAATCCGACATAAACACCGCCACTACTTCATTCTGTATCTGTAGATCGTGTGTATAGATTTGTATCCATCGTTGTAGGAAGGTGTATTTTTTTAAGTTGTGTTTAGAATTAAAACCTAACGATCATTATGTTTATAATAATTGGGTCTCTTATCCAGCGATATATTCGATATTTATATGAATATCATGAAGATAGAAAATGTAATCGTTATGCAAAGAACTAGTGTGTAAATCAGTTACCCGATCCATGATAAATATCTATCACATCTATCTTTAACTTTTAATTAGCTATCACATAAATTACGATAAAATCAACAATCATGTTAATGATCCGCGAGCTTATTCAAACAGAAAAGATTAACCCTGCATACCGTTCGTATACAGGTTCTTGGTTAGTAAATTTGGGATTAGACAACGTCGAGCATCTGTACGTCGTGGCAAGGAATTTGATAAATCTTCTGGATTGTTCCTACTGGAGCTAAGAGGTATTTAGGCTCCTGCGCTTGTTTTGGCTGGATGTAATCCTCGCAATGTGTCAAGATTTGTTCACTAAGTAAGACGCATGTTTCGGTGATATAGCACGTCTCCAGCCATATTCCTGTATAATCTACGCAATGACCATTTTTCATATTATAATATTTTTATCCCCTTTACCGATACTAAGCATTAGCAGGAATAAATTTTCAAAACTAATTAATTTATCGTCGCTTTCAAAACTGATAATAACATTTCTTGAAATTATAGGCCTTAGGTGTATTATTTCACCCGTTTCTCCACTCGTGCGTTTCCATTAGATTATGAAGTGGGGCCGATGGAAAAAGTTAAACGACAACCCCAAACTCGATATATCCCGAAATTCAAGTTATGAACTTTCCTGTTCAAAAGTTTCGTTAACTAAACCGAGATGAGATTGCTCTTGTAATGAAATGGGTTTGCGTTTACACACTTAGAAGGATCCTATGGTGGCGGAATAACTGTTATTGGATCGAAGTAGATAAGTTAACAACTAGTAAAAGAAGACCCTTTGGATACAGAAAAGAGCGTATATATTTTTTTTCTCTTAAGATGGATTACAATGGTAGTAAAAAATGTTAAAAATGGTGGACGAAAGAGGCTTTTTAGTGCGCGTTCTGAATGCACTTTAGACTTCAGCACAGCAGTCCATTTGTTGACCGAAAATCGATTATTTTATGGAAACAAAACTTAAGTTCAACAATGAATGATTTAAAAATTTGAAGTATTATAACGTGTATATAAACTTTCTTTAAAGCGTCTGGTCCGAGGAAAAATTGCGAAAGTAGCTCTTTATACGGTTTTAAGATAGTAAAATACCGGCTTTGTGTGTTACCAACTGCTCCGTAATATCGTTAGGGAATTTAGCAATAAATTTTCCTTAGCTACGATATTGGCCCGGACACCACAGAGCGGTTGAACAATATTTCGAGGCAACTACGTCGAAATATTGGCTTACCGTCTCGTAGACTAATCAAGGGAACGGTATAATAAGGAAACTAATAGCGCTGTTTAGCATTTTCCCGCCGGGTTACTTAATGCCAGTAATTTCCTGAGAGCTCTCTCTTTTTTGTGCCCCGTGATCGCTCCACAGGTGTACTGTTATTTCGTCGGTTAATTGGATTCTGCAAAATTCGTCCTGCTGCACTCCTTTCCATACTAATCGATGATTACTTTTCACCACTTTGCCCAACGTCTCGCCGTAATGTTATCAAGAAAAGCTTCCGGATATCGGATGTCCTAGCTTCTTCGGTAATTAATGACCTAGCTGAAGCTAAGAATGTAACTTTCTGCAGCTTTCCTTAATGAGGATCATTAGACTGTCGTTAAAAGGTGCGTTAAACCTGAACTTTGTGGTTAATGGAAGTGGAAGAATAGGATAAGCTGGTTTTATGCTCCGATTAGTACACCAAGAAATTATTATCTGCATTTAAAAAAGGATCTTAAAATTAACGGAAATTTATTTTGTATAAAAAATATACAACATAGAGCGCTTAGAAATTCATATAAATTCTTAAGCAAGAAAAAATAATAATAAACTCGCATTGTTTCACCGTGTATAGGGAACAACTGGTATAACCAGATAGTGACGGGACAAATAAAACAACACGCTTAAGCATCTTAAGTGTCGGTTGATTTGTGTATAATGGGCGCCGCAATAAAACCGAAACGAATTTAAGCACACCTGGCCGCTTCTGGCCGGGCCAAATCTCTGTGCTTGTTTTCGTGTATTTTATGTAAGTGCCCGGATCGTCAAATTTGCATAGCGGCACTAAGGGTCCTAATCTGGACTTTATCTCGCTCTCTGCCTTAACTTGTGGCAGGTCGCATTCAACGTAGTACGTGTGCGAATCGGGGCTGCATAAATCTCACGCGTGTATCTGGTTATAACATATTCGCTTGGCTTAAGTGCTGTGGGATTTTTATACGTCTTGCATTAAACCTTTTCTTTTATAATACAACTTATGGATAGTCATAAATTTAATCAAGTTATTTTTGCCTTATAAAACATTTTCGGGAAGCATTTCCATATAAAAGTAGCAATATAAAATAGAAATTGAGTTCAATTCAATTTGTTACAATATATGTTTGATATGCAACTTATGCGCCTTCGGGAGACGTCTCTGAGCACATCTTGGGAAATCACTCGCTGTTGGGAAATGTAATGCGATTTTCAAAGAAGAGAGAAATGATATTTTTTACCATAAGAAATGCATTTATAATATAAAAAATAAATACAAAAAAATAATCATCGATTTAATTGAGATCAGAAAGATAGAGTCCCATTTAAATAAACACCGTTATTAGGGAGGATTGAAAGAATTCGAGAAACAGTGATTACAAAGCATTAAGAATCGTAAAACAAACGTTGCCGAACGTTTTCTTTCATCCGAGTAAATTAGTACCACCACCGAATATTGCCTTGTGGGAACACCATCTTAAGTAGCCGTCGATTTTATCTGCTCAACCATTATTGGGCGGCAACCCAAAGAAGTATAGAAGACCCGAAGAGCTGGCTGTGAGGTCTCAATCCGTCGTCGTCGTCGTACCCTTTCTGCGGCTCGCGTAATCGCCAATCTTCCCCATAATCAGCGGAAAGTTTAAAAAAGGTTGAAAAACAATGGGCCCTCAAACCGGCCGGTCACAAGAGTTGGTATTGGGTGGTCCGGCCCATTTCCATGGCTCGACGACCGCCCATTAGACGCATGATTTACGGGCCCGTCAACCGCGGCCCGGTAATGTTTTAATTTTCGTTCGTCCGAACTCTCGAAGGAGCTTCGATCTCCCGAATACCTGGGACCCAACGAGAAAACAGATTGCCAGCCGGCGTGTTTGTTTTATGCGTCTCACGGTGTGATTATCTTTTAATGGGCGACCCGAAGGATGAGTCACAACAGCCGCTTCCATCGATTCACACACTTGTTCTTCGAGAACCATTAGGGCGATATCGTATAAGTGAAGAGGATAATTCTGAAACTCGTAAAACATCGACAGCAGGAACGACGAAAATTCGTTTCAGCACGTTCGATCATCCTTTATATCATCCACTAAAATACCTCAGCAAAATTTCCCATCAATTTATTCCCATCAAACGCACTACTCAAAACTTTTCCAATTTCATCAGATACATGATATCTGAAAAATAAACAAAAAAATAATGGAGGCATTTAAAACCTATTATTATTCCTTATAAAATGAAGTAAACTTTATAATAAATTTCCGTTCAAACTTTTCTATCGTCTTGGAAAGACTGTCTCCCAGTCGTAGTTTGAAAGAACGATTTATAATTGGTAAGGCTTAGCGAGGGGATAACAAACTTCCGGTCGTAGTTTTCCGTTTTTCGCCCAACAAAAAGCTCATTAATAAACGGCGAACGACTGGGACTTTCTGCAGGCGATTGTGTCCGCGACTCTGTCTGTAAACTTAAAGCTTTATCTGAATTCGAACCCAGGCGGCGCTTAATTTCGACCTCACTCTCTATGGATGCAGCAAAGACTACTACACAAAAGCAAACAAAGATCGGCGAGACATAAAATTGGGATTTAAATTGAAAAATAGACAAGATCTATAGAGATATTTTCTTGGACGTATAAAGGAATATTAAAAACACCAATTTTTGATAAAATGATGTGTTAGAAATATGTTAGAGTATACTGGCTAATATGATAGAGAAGATTTTGAAGGAAGTAAGTATATTGATAATTAATTAACATATTAATTAGATTGATAATGAGCAAGATTTTGGATGTTGCGAGCTATCAGAAATGATATATAGGGAGACCAGCGATATTATTGAGGACAATATTGAAGGATATACAGAAGGATATCGAGAGATATAGACTAGAGTCGATAGGATATCAGGTATAATATTTAATGATATCGATAGATGATGACAAATATGTTGAGGGATGCTATGGTAGAATTGAAACATCTCAAGAATCTCTGTATTGAGATTTTGATGCAGCGATTTTGATACCATAGACAGTATTCTAAAACATTTGGAAAACTATTGAAAGATATCATTTCTGAGGTTGAGAGATATGATAGACGATTTTAGAGGTGTGAAGGTGGATATTGATATCTAATGGACTGCGCTGGGATGTGTCACCATCATTTTGATGCCACCGATGATGTTGGAAGACTTTAGAGATGGCGTTTAAAAAACAAAGATGATGTTGACCGATGTTGGGAACGATAATTAGTAATACCATTAATCATCGATACATGATGGAGGTGTTGTGTGAAGCAAGTGGTGCTGATGAAAGATATGAACTACTATGTGGAGAAAAGTCAGGGACAATGTTAGGAGAGAAAAGAAACGATATTCGAAAAAAAGTTTTGAACTTGTTTCTGAACAAGGTTGCAACATGACATCCAAAACATTCTAGCTACTCAGAATATAGTTGATCACTCCAGTACATAGTGGATGACAGTTATGTCTTAGCCACTTGTGAATCAATCGATTGAAATTGAATCTAAGAAACACTCTCAATTCGAAAACGTATCAGCAGAAAAAAATAATCGCTTTGCTTAGCACCATATTATTGATATAATGATACAATCAAACACTTCAATATCTATAATTAATGTAAATATCGGAATTTGAATGGGTATTTTTATTCGACAACTTCCACATCAAAAGACTATACACCGGTGTACAAGATTGTGCAGAACAATGAGTTATATTATCATTATTGTTGTTATTATCGGTAATGGTTATTTAAGCCGATCGATAAATAACGAAACAGCGGTTTTAATGAGGCTGCCTTTACCCCGACATCGACGCTCTCACGAAACCGAAGCCGCGTTGTTGGTAGCCGGCTCCGGTGGTCATCGCTTCAGAACCCGCAGGCTCCAGGATTTACGCTGCCATAATCGTACCCCTTTAATTAACCTCCATTTCCGAACCTGCGTGTACATCGCGTTATCTCACTATTTCAATGGTGGGACGTTTATGGTTACTGATTAGGGATGTTAGCAAGCACTGGATTTCAACCAGATTGCGACGACCGGAAAATTACACAATACACGTCGTCCATGCTTATATCTAAAATTTACTAATCAATTTTGGAATATTATTGGTGGTCATACTATGAATATTATCTATTTAATAGATCGGTATATTTAAATATAAATGTAACGCTCATAGATAGAATCCAACTCGGATATTCCTCAAGTTGCTCTACCTATTCCATGTTCATACATAAACACGGGGTATTCCCCGAGTTATCTATACTATGTGTAAATCTCAGACGCTAGTTCTAGTTTTAATTGTTATTCAGTGTTAGATTGTTGTATATTTTTTATTGAACTAAAACTAGAACTAACACTAGATCTAGAACTAGAAAAATTCGGGTTTAGCCGTTCGTCTCTCAAGACGGCTAAACCCGAATGATTTTAGTTCTAGGTGTTGTGTTAGTTCTAGTGATAGTGCTAATGTAAAACTAGAACTAACACAGACTTAGAACTAGAAACATTCGGGTTTAGCCGCACGTCGCTCAAGACGGCTAAACCCTAATGATTTAAGTTCTAGGTCTTGTGTTAGCTCTAGTGATAGTGCTAGTGCAAAACTAGAACTAACACTAGATCTAGAACTAGAAACATTTGGGTTTATCAATTCGTCTTCAGACGGCTAAACCCGAAACTTTTTAGTTCTAGGTCTAGTGTTAGTTCTAGTTTTAATTGTTATTCAGCGCTAGGTTGTTGAATATTTTTCATTGAACTAAATACAAAGATAACACAATTTTTATAAATACAATCCGTTATATCGAAATTTTACCTAATACAACATAAACGTTTTATCTGTAGTAATATCTATATAATAAATTTATTACGATCAAGATTTAATATAACGCATTCCTATGTTTAAAATACGAAACGTTAAAACACACAGGTGTTTAGAGAAATCGCTTCGGTCACGGTTTAGGCCAACAGGTTCACGATTTCGTGCGTACTCTCCGACGAAGTGGCGGTAAAGAGACGACGTTTAAGAGTGTGTTGGCTATATTTCGCAACACGATTACAATTGACAATCACTTCTTCTACCAACAACGAACACCTAAGCTTACTAAATCAACCTAGACGGGTTAAACGACGCGAGCAATGGAACGACCGTCCGGAATTTTATTTATAAGATGACGATGGTGCGACCAAAAATTTACAATTACCACACCAAAGAGAACTGCAACGAAGTCGTAGTAGTATAAGAGATTTTGTTCTTTGGCTGGAGTTTTGCTGGAAAACTGCGTCCAGAATTAACGCTGTATAAGAAGTTTGAAATTTACGGTTAGTTTTACGGCTTCATCTCGTCGGCTTGTCGACAACGAGTTTCTGTTTCTTAAAAACTTTGATTGGATTTTATTACTTTTGGAAGTGAAGGGGGAAGTTAAAAGGGATTTCTGGACATTAAACATAATTTTAGATTTAACTACTGCTAGTGGGTTTCTAGAAGGAAATGATTTCGCGGTTGTTGTGAATTAAATTGAGATAAAGTTATAAAAAAGAAAGATTAAAAAATTAACTAACCAACCTTGACACGGTTATCACCTTATAGGAATTTCGGATCGCAATTATTGAGTTTGCGTTCGAGAAAGTCTCTTCATTCTCTATTGAGTTACACTTCAATGGCATCCCGGTTAGACGTAAAGATATTACGAACTTTATAATTAGACGCGAAGTTACGAAAGGAGGCGCAAGTCATTCTGACATTATCACGATTTAGTATAGTACTTTATAATTGCCGGATAGTTAAATTGTTCGTTTTAATAATTACAAAAGCTTACTAAGATACGAGGAAGTAACAAAACATCTTGCCATTTATTACCTAGAAAATTACTCGTACAAATTTATTTCTTTCAAAGTAACATCGGAATAGAGGGTGTGATAATAAATGACTCAGAGGAAAAGTTATTACCCTCATAAATTTTGTTTTAAAATGAAGTCAATAGTTTCTTCCTTCCGGCTAACATTCAATATTCATAAGCTTATACCGCGTCACCGAGCAAATTGCACATTTGGCCGCTTCCCAACAAAAAGAGAAGCCGCTATCTCGTTCACCGACAACGTTACGGATTAAAATATCTTAACCGCAGACGCGCCATTCTCTGAGAATAAAATGTCCCGCGAAATCCGGGCAAATTGCATCAAGCCCTGCGAACAAGTCCCAAGTTCGAGCCAGGAAATTCCGGCAATATCACGGGAAATAAACTCTAGGAGCCGCTTCGCGTTCGTCTACCGTTCTCGCTTTCCCCATCTTCCACTCTCTCTCTTTCCCTTTCTCGCTAATCCGCAGTTTTCAATTCTCCCGTATACGTTCCAAATTTCACGGTCCACGTGGCCACCTACACCGAAAACCTAGTGCGGTCTCTGAAACGACTCGACCGTTCTGAAAGTAGAGCACGACGTTAATGCTAAAAGCGTTGAGGTAGGTTTTCGAACGAGGCGACACGACTGCCTCCGTGGTCTCCTCTCTTTCAAACGTTTATTTGCTTGAACATTGGCCTATACATTCGTGAAACATTAAACGTTCTAACCCGTCAAGAAATACGTTCGTTCTAAATACTATTACGCCCACTATAATAGCTACTGAAATTCCATAGCATATAACTTAAATCGAATAATAAAGAAAGTTTATGCTTATTGGTAAATCTACAGATAGGTTACATAACGCAAAATATAATAGTAGAAGATCTATCTTATTAAGTTATTGATAACCAACTTAGGTTTAAAGCCAAGGACGTTAAGTACAAACATCGAAATATTCAACTAAATTAATTGAACCATTTAAAAGTCCTTTAAGTTAATATCATAGACATGTGACATTCTTTCGTTGTTAAGTGCAGGTGTATCCGTGAATGTATTAAAAGCAATACGCCCACAACTAGAGGTACTAGAATTCCATAGTATATAAGTTACGTTGATATAATGGACTAATACGGGGAAGGGAGTGTCTGTTATAGCCAAAAATCGGTTATATAAAAATTATTAATTTGCGCTTTAAACGTGCGAATGTCTGAAGATGCACAGATAAACCCGAAACTTTCTAGTTCTAGTTTTAGTTCAATGAAAAATATACAACTATCTAACGCAAAATAACAATTAAAATTAGAATTAGCACTAGATCTAGAACTAGAAAGTTTCGGATTTAGCCATCTTAGAAATAATTTCCAGGATTTTTTCTTAGCCACTTTAACTATTAAGTTTTTTTACCGCAAGTCTCTACAATGAGTAGATTCCGAGATAAGTACTTTGCACGCTTATTTGGCCATTCTGTACATAAAAAAAATATTGGAATAACTTTCTTTAAAAAATCCTATAAGTGTTGTGGTAAATGATTTCTGTCGTCGTTAAGAACAATTGTGTTGTGGTAGCCTAAAGAACGCGTTCCAGATTTCGTAACAACGACCGCGAGGTAAACCACCGAAATTTCATCGCATAGTTTTGCGAACAATAGTACAGGCTTTGTGGGCGTTGTTTTTTGCTTGCCGGAACAAGTCGGATTTTAGGTCGACGTGTTATGGTCGTTATGTCACCGCAACCGTAACGTCGTGACTCGCAATCCTTACACATTGTACGACGTATATTATCCTAACGAATAACAGAGAGAGAACTTACAAACTCAACTTTCAGACGTATTCAAAATTTGTGTAGTCAATACATACATCAAAAACCCTTGTACCAATTTGAAAAGTTGTAATACATGAATTTGTTTGAGATTTACAAAAGGTTGACTTTATCCATTGGAGGATTAAAATAAACGTGAAAGGATGAAGTTTCTCTTATCAATTTTCCTCGCATCCTTGTTTGAATAGAGAAATTCAAGTGCGACCTCGAAGAAGTTGAATTAGCGGGGGAAAGGGACATTTCGAAGTCAATTAAGCGGACGTTACGCCATCTCCGTCCCCGAATGTGGCCGAAAAGAAAGGCTTGCGGAGTGTTCATTAACGCCGCTTTTCTTGTCCGGTGCACGCTTAATTAAGCGTTATTCCGTCGGCGTGATTGCTTGTCCCTTGATGCAAGAAACCGAACCAAAAGATGGGCGCGAAGCACAATGGGTTTAATTTCAATTTCAAAACACACCTGTCGGCAATATTCCCAACAATTTACATGTTTAATCGCGGCATAATTTATCTCCAATTCAATGCAACTGTGGATAATGTCACCATCAAGATGAATATTATACCGAGAACAATACACAATGTACACATAAAAGTATTCTAAAAGAATATAGTTTATTAACAAATTTCTTATACATTTTTTTATGGTGAGTTTAAAAATATATATGTTATGTTCTTTAGGTTTGTTATTGTTTTAGTGTTCATTACTGTTGAAATACTTTGTTGTCTGTAAACTGTAGCTCGCTCAAGGTTGCTCAATATACGACTTTTACATAATCCATGATCGGCAGCCGAGCATACCACACATTGTTCGGGTACAATGCGTGCCAGATCGAACAGGTATTTGGGTAATTGCGAGAAGAATGTTTCTTGTGGCGTAAAACAATATCATTATCGTACATCGCCGGCACTTTCTAGATAAATACAATGAGGGCGAACAATAACCTGTCCAGAATTACGTGTTTATAAGAAAAACAAATATCAACTTGTTGCCGTAACTACTTAGACTGTATATTTTTTATTTAAAATATATAATTTTGTACAAACATAAAGTCTAAAGTTACGGTAATATTCAAAATGTAAATTTGTAATTTCTGGAAAATGTATGCAGCTGGAAAAGCATCATTATTTTTTCGTAATTTACATTTTTTGCGAATGTTAGGTGTTTTATTACAGTTGTTTATTAAAGTTGGCTCGCAAAAATTTACATTTGAAATGTTGCAAATTTTAATTGAAAACAGAAAATCAAAACAATTGTAAAAATTCAATGGAATGTTAGCGAGTTGTTTTTCTAATTAGTAGTAAACAAACTAAAACAAACTTTGTTATGAATGGGTACTGAATTATTTTGTGCAACACATTTGTGCAAGATTTTTTTGCAAGGTTTTTGTAACTGTTGGAAGTAAGTTCTTAGCTCTCATGTAAAATCCATTGCTCTTGCAATTAGCTAACACGTGCATGTTTTAGGCGGCGGGGAAGTTCTCTATAAATTCGTTCTGCTGTCGTTGTTAAGACGTTATATTACCATGCTACTCTGTCACAACACAAGATCATTGATATCAACTCACTTTTCTATAATCTGATATCTTGCACTGTCAGTGAAATATCTCCACAAAGCTGTTAGCAGCAGGCGAGCATGATATTCAGTTTCGTGAAAAGTTAGGATTGGAATTATTCCATGAGAGTTTGCGTGATGCTGGATTTCTCTATATTCGTTTTGGGGATCACCTCGGCTCGCCGCAACTATCAATATGAATCCGACTAGATTGATCTAACTAGATCGATGTCGAAGTTCTTGAATCTAGTAATATAATGTTCCCGAATGCAATGAATTGAATGTACAGCAGAATGTACTTTAACAAAGAACCACAGATGTTCCTGATACTTTTTAAAATATCATCGATTAACTATTGATGAGATTATGGCATATTATGAAGACCAAAATACACGAAATGTTATGAATAGTGGCGTCAAACTCCTAAATCGAGACTTGCCGAATCGAGTCGTCTGAGTTTGTCCATACCACTCGAATACGATAATCATCCACACAACCCGAGGATGACTCGAAGAGGGTGATTGGAGGCTCATTGATTCCAGTTTTCTCGATTTCTTCTATACGCCCTGAAAAAACTCATTTGTTCACCGGAACCGCCTCCCCAAGATTACTCAAAAACTGTAACAGTTTCTTGCCTCCGATCTTCTCATGGTCCAATCTTTGCCTGTTGGTAAGGTGTTGCACTTAATCTCACAACGTCTTGTACATAAAATAGTTATCGACCTAAATTTTACGAAACATCCAAGACCGAACCTGTCTCATGATTGATAGGCATCATTAACTCGAGAGAGAAGATTAAGAAATTAATTGCATGGATTAATGATTAACGATTGCAAATTTGTAGAAAAGAGTAATAAAGGGCAATACATCACTATATAATACTAACACAAAAGTAGCTATATAACTAATTAATTAAAATTCAAAAATTACCATTATTATTAAAATTAATGGGAAATTCCTGCGGTGTGTGCAAATATCCATAACGTGATCTATTTGTTATAGAGCTAAACATAAACATACATTTCCTTCATGGTCGTTAATTTTTATCTAGATTTATGATCTACATTCCGTTCCGTTTACTATTGCTGTTTTTCATATATTTTATATTCAATTTTAAAACATTAAATGGTACGCGATTTTAAAAAAGGAAACTGTTTGTACATAACGTTGATCATTTAACTCCTGTCAACGTAGCAATAAAATTTTAATTTACTACGCTTTTATTTGCAATAAACACGGGGATAACTATTGTTGAAGCTTAACGATATACACAATAGCTTGTCGTGTCGTCACAAGGCTCACCTTTACAATATGGTTTTAATGAATTTCAACAAAGTATTAAAAAAAAAATAAACTTTCCTTTTATTTCATCAACTTTTAACATCTCACATCGTAAATTTTTGATAAAAAACATACACCGATAAAAAAGAAATATTCAAAACAATTTCTCAGTGTGTAAGTCTCGTGGAATCTATAATAACAACATCAAGAATCATTAATAGCTACAACGCGATTAAATTATTAGAAATAATTATTGGGTGCGTATAGGAGAACAAACCGGTAAATTCACACATCGACCTCCAGTTACTACATAGTATCGTAGATAAATTATGATCGGGTACCTGTCGAGAAGCCAACAAGTGTATCGTCGAACGCGTAACTTTCAAATTGTGTAATTACCTCAACATGTAGACCTCAAATGATTATATAGTGTGATTCACATATATAATACATGTACAAAACACAAACGTTGTCAGGTTGTTAAAGTGTTTAGAATGTAAATTTTCGTATCTTTATCTTCATACATATCTCTTAGAAAGTGGCAATTCCTTGAAGATAATGTAAGAAGTCATTTTCTTTGATTTAACTATTAGTTGTTTGTATTTTAACAGATATCATTATAACTGTAGAATATAAAATGACTGTTAATTGCAACGTAATAAATCTTACTGTAACAAAAAAATTTTGTTGGAACTACTTGGACTCATACAATAATGATATGAGATACGATATATCAATTTTTCTGGTGTTACCGCAGTTGTGATCAATCATTGTGAAAAATAGTTGTAGAAATATGAGATCAGTTGGGACCATATTGACGAAGTAACTGATGACATAGTGGAAATTGGAGCAGCCTGGTTTCGAAGAGTTTATAGGGGATCACATAGACATAACGAATCAACGACTATCAAAAATGATTGAAAACGCGTCAAAATATACTATGAATATTATGGATGTTAGGTTGGAGAAAATAGTAATTTTTTGGTTAATTTTTCCTACTTGCTCACCTTGTATATCCTTATATTTAAGTACACGAATAAATTTTGCTTAATAAATAACTACAATGTTGTTTTTGAATGAAAATTATCATTTCCTCGCTGTAATATCGATAGCCAATTACAGTAAAACGGCTCGTGTCGGTACAATTTAATGCGACAAAACATATCCAAAAGGAATAAGAGGTTCCGCAGACCGCTTAGCAGCCGATCGAAAGCAATAAATCAATTAATTACTCTCTAAACGGTCCGAAAGGAATAGCGGTGCCGTTCTTGATGTTCTTGATTAACAGTCCGCGTTTCCGTAGAAGAGAGTCGCGTTTTGCACACAACTCGCAGCAGGCGGTTTGTTTAAATTAGAAATTAATAATCTGCGAGTATACGACCGCTCCTAGATGTCGCGTTGGAGTTTATGCATATCGTCGTAATTAAGTGGCAGTTCGCGAACTGTTGCGTAATAATCATCTTATCTAAATGGGAATCGCGACGGTTTTGCATTGATTTACGTCCATATACTTTGAATACTTAATTCCCATCTTGATATTTACGCCATAAGCAGCTATTGCAGTTGAACATTTCCTTAGGATGAACATACCAATAATATTTCAGCCATTCACCACATTCATGCAATATCGACTACCTTCCATTTATAGTGATTCTTAATCTAAATATTTTTTGAAATCAAGTTTCAAGAAAGATTTACCAGTATGAACAAGTTCACTTGTAACCGTTATTTGGGCCCATAGATCTCATTAACGCGATTTCTAGACTAAACATAAATATAGATGGCGACTGAGACCATAAAATCGCATCGATGTACACGTCAAAACGAACCGTGTTTATCAATTTAGCGAGTTCAGGACGTCTTTAAAACGACCTTAATGTATATAAAGTTCTGTCAAAACTCAAAGTAACCAAATTAATAACTGCCCTACTAAATAAACGTGTTAAATGCCAAGAATACGCGACAAACCGCCACAAAATGTGTCCCACTTCCTTGCATTTAACCGGACCACGAGGTTCACACCAAGTCGTGAGATGCTTGAGAAGTAATAAATGGTTGGGATATGAACGTACTTTAGAACGTCGTCGTTGCGAATTATATGTGGAAAACACACCGTCGGAGATTTACTGTTTTAAAGATCGCCAAATTGCTCGTATTATTTCATCCGAGCTATAATGGAAATGTTTGGGATTCTAGAATTAACTAAAATAACAGATATTAATATTGTGTTAAACTAAGTTTTGTATATAAAGTAATTATTATAACTTGTTGCCAAAAAAATATGGATCAATTATTACCACTACTAACAAACATAGTGTTTACCTAATTAAGGCAATACAGGTGAACCGCAACGTTTTATTGAATCATTTACAACAATGATAATACAATAGACTACTTTACGACGTAGTCTACAAAAGGACTTTACCGTCTCATTATCTACAAATAATTACTTGGTATCCCTAATGACACCTCTAAACCTCTTCACACTCAATTCCTCGATTAACACGTCGTAAACGCGAGATATTTTATAACGTATCGTGTACCCCATTGGAGCACGGTGCTAAAACATTCCTTGAACCGACCAACAACAACATGGGATTATCCAGACTAATTATAGCAGCTATCGCTTAATAAGATTAATAATTAGATAAATGTTTTAGTCTCAGGGAGTTCCAAAGTTAATTTGCATAATTTTATCGTGGGAACGTTTATAAATAGAAACCATAGAATTTCCCTTTAAAGAATCTTCGACGTACACATGAATGATCGAACACCAAAGATAGTAAATTTAATATTTAATTAAAAACTTACTTATAGTTCCTTGAATATGATGTACATTCTGAATAAAGATAAATAGCACAAATGTACTAAGTCGTCCCTTGCTCTTGAGTTCCATTCCCTGCAACAAAATATTTTTATATAAATATGTAACTAAGTATTTGATAGTATATAATAATCAAAGATACTTTTATTAAATAAACCCTTCCCTATTAATTTCATTTGCTGACAGTAATCCAGGGTCAGAATGGTATAAAAGGAATATCGAAGTGTATAAAGCTTTCATGAAAGTACCAGATGTCCGTAGTTGCCTCGAAACGTTCGTTTTACTACTTAGTTATAACTCATTTCTTTAGAGAACACGTCGCTGATTAGCCAATGATTATTGCTACAAAAACGGCTCATAAAAGAGATTCATTAATCTAGCGGCAAGGCGGCATTAACCGCCATTTATTTCCAATACGGAGTTTCTTCACTCTAAGCCCCTGTACTTTGCTTTTTATACCGCGACTGTCGTAATTGTCGTTTCCTCTTAACGAGAGGGAATTCCTTTTAACTCGCGCTCAAACAGTTCCTTCGAACAATTAGAAGTCCTGGCGTCGAAGAAAACACTCCCTGCTGAACGCTTTCCATAGAACTGAAGGAGAAGTAAGATGTGTATAGATACGGTTTCGGTAACAAGACGGCTTTAGATAGTTCCTCTATAGAAATAACTTTTATTTGAAGTGTTTTCTTCCATTTCTAATGGTTGGAAAGTAATCGAATAAAATTTCTTAGTGTTTCACCAATTTCTTTAGATAATTTATTTTATTACAAAGACTTATTTTCATTTAACTGAAAAAAAGAATAATGAAAGGGTACCTAATAAAATATAAAAATCTGTTTTCGAATTCATGTAAATAGAATATATGATAAACCAGCAATTCGAACTGCTAAATGATGTAAATAATAGGGCAGAGAAATATGATGGGTGACTCATTTATTGTGACACAGTTTGTTACAGTACTCCTCCTACAGGGTTACTCTAGCACGACGAGAGATCTCGTAGGTGCTTTGGCAATCAGTAGTTGTCATCAGTGGAATCATGAGAGATGGTCTAGATTGGCAGAGCTACCTGGGGTGAAACATAGCCCTTCAGCTGCGTTGGCAAAACGTGTTTAGATATTGATAGATTAAGGATGATTATGTGGTTAATCGCTGGAAGAGATGCACGAGAATATTGAAATAGCTTTACTAAAGAAGGTTATGTGTATTCCGTTGATACTTCGATTGGAAAGTTAAGTTCTTGCGTGTGTAACTCTATCTTCACATCAGTGTATAAAGAAGATTTTGTTCACATTTCTTCTAGCGACATTAAGCAGAGCACTTTTTGTCATTAGGCATCTCAGACCGTCATCCATTCGGGTAACCTATTTATTATAGTGTTGCCACATGTAAAATGTAATATAATAAATAAATAAATTGAGATATGTACAATTCCTAGATTGAAATTGAGATGGATCTTTTCACTTATTTTTTCAAATTCAGCTCAACGCTAATGAACAGGTCCAATAACATCATATGAATAAAAATCGTCTAAATGGAGTCCGCGTTAATCCTAAAAATACTGCATTTCATTAACAATTTTCAAAAAGGAACATGTTATAGTGTTGTCACACAGTTTGGTCCTTTATCGCACATCTATATCTTGTTTTACTACGACAATTTCCTTTGAAGTACCTTGAAACTACTAATTACAATTGTTGCATATTCAAACGCTGAAATGAGCTATATTGTGTTTGGAGACTATCGTGCAAATAGGAAAGTTCCAGAACTACGTCGTCTTTATCTGACATGTTTTCCGGTCACCAACTAACTTGGCACGTGTTATTTTAGAAACACGATGAAAGCAAATTAGATTACTTGAGAAACTATCTTATGATATTGAAAAAATTAACATATACATCGGAGGTAGAAGAACAACTTTTATTTATTAATGAGGGAGTATTAATCGGTCTAATTATTAAGTATTTTAATTTAATAAGTTTGAATGTGTACAGGAATTTCAGTTTTATTTAGTGTGCCTTATTTCCAACAATGCATGTTGTGAAAATTACCTAATTATACCTAATTACCTAATTACTTAAGCGAAATTTTCGCGTTTAATTTGATTACTGCACCGTGCAGTAATATTAGAAAACCGCAAGAATTTGATTATCCAGCATGAAAGTTCCATGCAGCATTCCAATTTGTAAACTTTGTAAATTAATTACAGATTTCAACCACCATCAATAAAAATCTGTTAAATGTGTTTTAGTGGTTTCTTTTTTATATAAGTGTGAATAAAACTATTATTGCTCTCCAAATTGGAAATATTTGTAGTTTTTTTTTCCGTATAAATCAAAAAGTAATAAAACTAAAACACACACAATCTGTTAAAGAAATATTTATGCAACGTATAACGTTTTGATGGAGAAATTTAAGGAGAACGTTAGCAAACAACGTTTAATGTGTGCTCTCCGTTAAAAGCTGCCGACGCAAAAGCTCTCACCATTAAAAATTGTTTGCCAATATTCGTTCAAACAAACGTCTCTTCGCGATCTCCAGGTATGATACATCCACTAATGTGTCTTCCTGCTATGCACCAGGAGAAGCAGATTTGCTTAGTCACCATGTTCTCCCGTTAATATAATAATCGTAAATATTAATGAAAATTATGTGTAAAAATTATTTTAAAGATAAATCTTAGGAAAAGATAATTAGCTTTCTCTACTATGGTGTATATAGAGATTGTAAAGTTCAGTTCGTGCAGAATCGGTGTTTACAATTAATTTCGCGTGTGTTGAACGATACAATGCCGAGCTGCGGAAGTTTGTGGTCGATTTGGCGAAAACGGTTTATGTACGTATGTGTGCGGCGCGGTCGTGTTCTTTTAATTGTGTTTAGGGGACCCGGCCGCGTATATTGGTGCTGAGGTTAATTTGCGGTTTTAAGTACACAGAAACGTAATTACATCTATAGGGCGGCTTGCTTTCCTGTAATTGGAAAACGCGTTACTGCGAACCGCGAAGCCATGCGGATTTATTGTTTCAACAAGGCTGACCTTTAAACCTTATATTCTATCGAATTCGTATTTGTTTGTTTCAAATGTTTCAAATTGGATTATATATTTAGATTTAAACAATATTTATTTATAATGTTAGAATTAATTTAAAATAATTTAAATAAATTAAGTAAAAAAGTTAATGAATAAAAAATCTAATAACCTATTAGTAACTTGTGCTAGAGTATTAAAAAGTTAAACGTTTACGGCTCGTACTCAGTTTTGATTTATATTAAGATCTTTTCTCATAATCCAGCAATAAACGACGACATAAAAACACGAAATAAACTTCATATTAAAAGATCGCGTCTTTAAAATGTTGTTCTTTACGAGCGCCATATCATTTGTTGATGGACGACGTGTCGGACGTTTTATAAATGTTAAGTAATTGTTATCATCTCGTAAAAACGTTACAACCTCCAAGTTAGAGGACGTTTTAAAAAATATTGGTATTGTTGAGCTATAGCCATAAATTTTCAACTAAATGTTCGATTTTATTTTAATTTAACTAATGCTTCTAAATTAGAGACCATTGATTCTCATGAGCTGAGTTGAGAGATTCGTATCTTCCAAAATTGCGTTCAAAGGCAGAAAATTTACGAAAGAATTTAAAATCCTATGAGTTGGAGTGATAATTGATAAAATCCGGGTATTAAAGCTATGCGAAGTCTGCCAACAGTTTTTATTGGTGTTGGCTGTAGTTTTCATAACACCATCAACGGATTACCTCCTCTGGTCAAAATTAACTCTACATCCCCGTACACAAACTTCCAGCGATTAATCACATGCAAAGTCCAACCACACCCAAAGACAATTCGGTAACATAGTCTCGCCAACTTCTCCTGCTTCCCAGTTAACACAGTACTTTGGTATTCCATGATTGTTTTGTTATGATATAGAGTGGATGTAACGAAGTCATGTATGGTGTTAGCTTATAGTTTCAAACTATATGTCAAAATAGGTGTCGATGCAAGTACTACCAGACGCATCTGATATAGGCGGAAAGGCGCCGGAGTTTGATTTTCGAAATTAGAAAATTAAGGCTCTAAGCTTTATTAATTATTCCACATAAAATTCGAATTGGGCAAGTGTACAGAAATTGAAGCATTGTATGTCACGACGCACCGCGGCTAACAATTGTTTGGTAAAACTATGACTGACAATGAGAGTGATGCCAAAATTATTTTTCACATAAACTCTACAATTAGCGCAACGATCAAGTTCAGCAATCAATAAATAATCAACTGAAAAAAGTATTAGAATAGATCCATGTTTCCGACATACCAAAGATTATGCCACTTGGTTAATGTTTCATTTTTAATAACAGCGAAAAGGTAAAAGAGATAGGATTAAATAAGCTACTTTCACGAGTGCACTAATAATAATTACAGTAAACAGCGGAATTAATAAAAAATAAGCAAGTTACAGGAAACTCGTGTAAATAACATTAAAAGAAAAACAATGCATAATTGAATTAAATAAATCTAAATAAAAAAAAAATCAATGAAAAAATTTATATTTCAAGACAACAAAGAGAACCCTTCAAAACTAAGTTCTTTACTCATTTAGTATGCAGCTCTCGTGAAAAATGTTAGTTGTTTCATCTTTCGTGAATTGTAAATTCAGTCGCAAAGATTTTTCAGTACGGTATTCCAAAAATGTAACTTGGCCACGGTCACGTACCTCAGACTGCGATGCACCAATTGCGTGTAGTAGTCTCTCGAGACATATGTCGTCCTCAATGATGGACCATAGCAACCAACGTCAGCGTGGGAAGACACTATTTTTGAGGGTCGCAAAATTGTTCATTCACTCAGATTTACGTGTCGCGAGCCCGTCTCTCCATCCAAAACTCAGGTTGTAAATCAAATTTGCCGCGCGAGACGAATTCGAAGCTGCAAACGCGATTACGTAACTCGACTGAGTGATTCGGATTTACCATTCACTGGTGCCGTCTCAATTTCTATTGCCCTGGGAGTACGAGTATTTATTACGACGTGGACACCACCGGATGATTAATATTACTAACGCGTTATTTGTGTGGAAATACGTGTTTAAATAAGATCATTTATGGCAATTTACGATCAATGAAAGTTTCTACCACTTAATATTAAAAGCCTATTACAAAGTTAAGCATATAGCTTTCTTAAAGTAACTCTTTGGCGGCAGAGATTTTAATAATGGTTATATGGATTTATAATTATAATAAATATTAATACGATGTATAATTTTACTTACATTCGACAAATTTCACTTAACATTCACTTTCTAATGATACATAAGTATCGAATCAAATTTAATTTATGCAGTGTAAACGTTAACTTTGTGAGTTTTTTATGTATTTTTACTCAAAAAGTGTTGGATTTGTATGGTTTCGAAACTTTCACTAGGTACCTAAAGTAAACATAGTTTTAAAAGAAATTAGTAACTTACATACTATGTAGTTATTATGTAGTTATGTACAAAGTGATGCGGGATATTCTCGATATAGAATTTAAAAATAAATCATTATTGGGTCGTTATACCAGTAAATTATGCATGTGGAATTAGAATTAAATGATAGATTTTGAAATAACGAGTGCACGAGATAATTGTGTTGTATATCTAGGTTAATTTTATTAGATTTTTGTTTGGGGGTTAAAACAAACATATATCTAATTAGAATTAAAACATGATCTAATCATCAAAACTGTTATCGTCGATAACTAAAAACATTTGATTTTGGTTTATGTTTATTAGGATTTGATTGTTATCGATTAAAGCGTGCTATTAAGTGTTATGCAATCGTCGTGGAACATTTCATATATATTATGATTGCATATATTTGAATACATTGAATAAAAATTACTGAAATATGTACATGTTTACACAAGAAATGTAAAACGACGAAAATTAAGTAGTGTAAGAAGTGTACCCGAAATAAATTACTGTTAACGACATAGTTCTGAAAGTCGTACGCAGAGATTCCGTATCTATTCAACGGTTACAAGTTTCAGAATCTGTGTCTATGGCTTTTGAGATAATAGAAATTCGACAATCTAGCACAAGCACCACCAGGATCCACTAAAACCATACAGTAAGAAAATCGTCGTATTAATATCGTACTTTACTAATATCTAGCCCCAGTAAATTTAAGATATAGGTTAGTTTTGTGTTAAATAATTATTATTGTCTTAAAACTAAACCTGATTAGAGAAATTCGCTACCACTAGGAAAAGTTTCATTAATATAACTAAATGAGAGATATGATGAAAATCAAATGTTATTCATGTGTACCAAAGTTTGTTAATATGTTATTAATGTCACTCAAAGGGATGTAGAATCAGCGAGGGATTTAAGTCATCTAACAAAGTCTAAATGTACTAAATGTTCTCTAAAAGTTATCATCAAGAGGTGGAAATTATATTGAACCAAACCTGAGTTGAGTAGAAATCTTTTATGTTAAATTGAGTGAATATAATGGATAAGAGGTGTACTTTGAAAGCAGTCTAATTTTTAATTTATATCATGAAATACCCCTCAAAATCTAATCTGCCTGGAATATCTGGATTTTGCTATATTATCCGCGCTTTGTGTATAACAGTTTTAGACATCCACTTATCTCAGTGTTACAACAATCATTCTCTATTACAATGTATATCAATGTCAAGGTCATTGTATCGGTTTTTACACCGACACAAATTGAGGCCGGGTATGAAAGTTTGTCAGTAGAGTTCTTCATCAAACTATTTCGATTTAAAATATTTTCACGATATCTACTACTTTCAGTTTACGGAAGTAGACTCGAAAGTAAATCATTATTCCAAATGCAATGTTACAGATTTTTAGTTAAGCATTGTTTATATCGTATCTTAAATGATTTTAATTTAAAAATATATTTAAAACTTAATTGCGAAGTAGAACAGCACCGCCTTCAATATACTCAATTTATATATGTGCATAAATTCATATTTTTCAACTATGTTATATTTTTTCGTCTCTAACCAGATTTCGTAATTTTGTCAATTTCGTAAATGGAATGGAATTCGCAGATTCGTCGCAATCTTTATTTGGAATCAAGCTTCTGGTGAAACCCACTTCATTAAAAAAGCGTCCAAAGAGATACTATTCACTTAAAAGTTATAATTGGGCCCTGAGATGTATGATTGTCGAACGACCTTACTGCTTTGTTATTACAAATAATAACCATCATTCACGGCGCTTCACTACAGCGCCAGCGTGTACCTTCAATTCGTGGTACAGTCAATATGATGTAACACACCAGACGTGTTAGCTTTACTTGTTTGTACATTATTACGTTATAAAGTTTGATAGCACTTCTCCCATTATGTATAAACGTGAGCTTTATGCAACAAGATGATCCGGACTTTGAGTAAACTTTTAGCTATCCATGATTTATATTACCTTTTGATAAAAGATCTCTCAAAATGTTTAGGAACTAGGTCTCATCACTTACAGCGATGAGATATTGCTTCCTTATAAGGGTAGGTGTAAGTTTAAGGACAACATGGCGGAGTTTTCCAAGTATTATCTAAAAATTTCTTGTAAAATTCTTTTTATTTTATATTGCATGATTTTTTTTCAAAAGATATTGATTAAGTATTAATGATTATTTATGAACTAATTATTCGAACTTTGATAACTTCGTTGTATGAAATATGATACATTTTAACCATAAGTTATTTTAACATCATTCAACTTATCCGTCTAAGATCCAAAATAAAGTGTGTTACAAAACATAATAATCTGCTTTTTCCAATATGGGAAATAACTTTAGATTTATCTATCTCAATCGTTTCAGGCTTAAATGTCTGGAAATGTTTGCCTGGTTGCCTAATTACTGCTTCTTCCAATGTTCCACACACCGTATTAAGTGCTTTGGGGCTGAAATTTTTATGATTTTTTAGCCATACATGGTATTGTGATTTTATAGATTTAGAACGGTTTGATAAACACAGTACACTTCAACTGTGGGGCTTCAGTAAGAGATGAAGTTTATTATTATAAACAATTAATTTTCAAAATTTTTCGTTTTCACTTTTACTTAATCACGGATGATAATTAACATGTCTAAATTCATCATCAAAGTATTATTGGGTGTTTTTGACAGATGACCAACCTCGGAGAAGTAATTAACTAATGACGACCTTAATTAACTCACGTTAATATCTTTGCTATTTCGAATCGTTAGCAAACTCATTCAACGTTGGTTTCTATACAATTCTAACCTTTTTATTCGATTTTATTCGTTCTACGACCCTTAATTCCGCATTATATAAAATGATGGTGCAACGAAAGTGGCTCCTTAAACTGAAGAGACGATTGAACACCACGTAGAAAGATGCGGTTGAACAGTAAGGAGATATTGTTAATCTTCACTATTTTTTATACTTCATATATTTTAATAAATGCGAAGTTACAAATTAAAATTTTAACCTTTAAAAAACGTTTACAATACAATAGCGTCTTAAAAAGTGAATTAAAACAATACGATAATAACAATTTCCATTAATTTACACAACTTAAAGAAGTTGTTAAATGGAACAACCCCACTTCAACTCGTAACAAGAAAAACTATTGCAACATGTTAATTATTCATATTTGCAGTGTTCGATCGCAATTAAGCGATTGTATAACCGTGCACAATGTGCTATCTGCGCCGTGATTTTGCCTCTGCAACCTTTTTAAATGGCCGCGCAGATCGGAGGAGAGTAGCAAAAAAAAAATTTAACATCCGATCGTTTTTAATATTCATGGGCGGCCATTATTTTTATTGTTAGCGGTGTTGCGATCGCTCCTTAACGACGTTATTAGATCGAAATTGCTGAGATAATGTCTCCGGACTCAGAAGCGGCAACCAATCCGAGAGTTTTTTTTTACCGCAACCAAGCGTATCGCATAATTTATTTTGTTTTTAATTGTCCCCGACAATAAAATTAATATGGATGCGGAATTGCCGTATATGATCCGTAGAGACAAGAATAAAAACGTACCTTTTTAATTCATCATTTTAATTAATGTTATTGTGTGTGTATATGAAATAGCAAATGCGAATCATAAAGGAGCAAGCATCGGTTATTTTCTCCTTATTGTTCCATGAAATGGTGCCCCTATATGCACTTCGGATTGTCATGACCCATATTAAACAGACGCAGGGGACGCCCAATTCATGAGATCGTAAAGCAAAGGCAATAAACTCACTGCGCAAACATGCATAGATACGTTGATAATGTACTGATTGGTGACCTCAAATCCTATGTAATTAGTACACGAACCAAATAGCATTGAGATAGCATTGATTAGTATAACTATTAGAACTACCTAATTAAATTTGCACAATCAATTTATGTTAGATTTAATGCAATTTAATGCATTTAAATATTAAAATAAGGAATAAAAAATTCTCTTTTGCAGTTTTATTTTTATTTTAGAAAATGTCAGTTACCACTCAAGATCTGACGAACGAATACAGAGATATTTTGGAACGTCGCCCGATTCATATTTCATTGCTCGTTTTAGGGCCCACAAAGAAATTGTAAATCGACTATCAAAACGCGGATTTCATCGACCCGAGACGTCTGTGTTTACGTTTACCGCAGCCGGCTGTTTTCACTGCGGTTCCTTATAGTTTCGCAGATGAATAAATCTTAAATTTAGAAAACGTCCGTTTGCAGGCGGAAACCGAGCACGATGAGAAGGGGTTTCTTTGTCTTTTATCGTGGTGTTTAAGGATGTTTCCGTTTTAGTGAAATGGCTGAAATGGCGAACGGGGAATGTTTCGTAAATGCGCGGTTGTAAAACTCAACGAGGTAAAATGAACACGCTCCTATGAAAGATATAAAGAGCAGAATTGGAAAAGACGATGAATATTTATTTGTATTTATCTAGAGATATTTATATCCGCTGACGTGGAGAGAGCAGAATCAATCGGAACGTTGAATAGGAATTGGGACGTTAATGTGAAAAGAGAACTAAAGTAATGTCCTCCACTAAACTAATCCACCCTACTAAAATAATATGACCGAACACAAACGAACACTTAAGTTATTGTAGTGAGATGTACTCCGATTCTTGTTTTGTTCATCCAATCGTATAAAACTCGAAGTAACAATTTTATGGTTCTAGTTTTTATGATACCTTTATAACTATTTACTAAGCCTTTTTTATTACTTCGGAAGACATCAAATTTTTACGACATTTTGCAAAGATACTATGAATTAATTTCTATTACAATTTATCAATCTATAAATATGTCAAATATGTAACAAACTAAAAAATGAAAAACAACATAAAAGTGAATTTTCTCATAACATCTCAGCCGATACATTCGTTGCCAGCTGAATAGAGCTTTATGTTATTGATAACATTTGTTGCTATTGTGATGTTAATATCAGCAGTAAAACAACGATGGTTGTTTAAGAATTGAGTATTAAATGTGTTAAGAATGATTGGGAAAAAAATGTAAGTATCGTCAATTCTTAAGTATAACCTTGGAGTCATCGTGGCATAAATTCTTTCCAACACCCTTTTTGATCAGTCATTGGCGAATCAACTCAGGGTCAAGATGTTTGTATCCCAAAAGAAGAGCTATATAGCGTTGCTCAAAAATAGTAAGAATTGTTGTAGATATCATGTATAGTGACAACTATTTTGCATTTTTAGTTATAAATCATAAAATAATTAATTGGAGTATTCTAGACTTAACATTTGGAAAACGTCCATTGATGTTTTCTGGTTAAAATACTGGAGGAATTCTGCAGATTCCTGATCTTTCTAGTTCTTTGTCTGCAATGTTCATACAATTTGTAACATTTCTCTGTAAGCGTTCTGTAATCATCATCGGAAGGAGAACGGTTCGACAAACTTGTAAAGGTTTAGAAGATATTTCACTGTAGTGGTTTGACGAAGATTTAGATGGCAGCGGTGAACATGATTTTTTGGAGCACACAACCTCAAATATCAACTCTGAAAGCAATGATACTACAGGTAATAGGAGATCAGCGTGAGCGCAACATACAGTATTGTGTCATGGATAAAATAAAGTGGTCGGAAAGATAAGAGATAATTGTGACAACTGATAATTATATTACAAGCCTTGGCCTAGCTGTAGAATTGAAAAACAAAAATATTAAAGTGCTTGGTACAATTCGAAGTCCGCATGTGCATTCAACAAAATTTTGTTTTCTAGATAAAGCCATATTAGAATCTTTTTCTGGCATCAACTATGCACAAATAAGGGTGAAATTTGTGAAAATGAAAAAGCAACAAATCATTATTGATACCAATAGAACTAAGTCAGGTCAGGCTCTCAAAGACAATCAAGAACATGGTGCACCAGTGCCGGTTGTTTATAATATGACAGATTAATGTACTGTATGCTTAGTGACATGGATACATTTAAATGAAGACTGGAAAACTATAGAAGGTTACAGAAGGCAAGAATTTCTCAAGCAGCTAGGAAACGAATTGATTAGTAAAAATGCTCCAAGTTTTGACAAAAGTATTCAACATTGACAATTAAAAATTCTAATCGATTTGTTTGTAATAATCACCAACTAATTACTTGCATTGAAGACAAAAGCAATTATAAATTGTTATAAAATACAATGTATTTTAATGTATTCATTTTGTCACTATTTCTTAATAGACGCAAATTAAATATTCACAGCAAATTTCTAATAAGTTCATATCTCCAAAACAAAAAAAATCTGGTAATGTAAGTGTTAATGCAAATAAGAAAACAATTATTTCTGAATTAAAAATTTTAACATTTAATATATTAATATCAATAGAAAAATGAAAACATTAAAAAATAAATTCTAAGTTTTATAAAGAAACGGGTTTATATCACAGTTCTCAATTATGTACCTTGGGTTGAAGGTAGCAATAATTCCTTCACGTACGGAATGCACTCTGGATTGTGATGGTCCACTCAAACCTATAGATCTTGGTGAATGTCAGCCCCTTTAGGTTGGTAGACTACTGATTTTCGCTGGACGAGACGTGTTAATTGCCCTAATTGGTGTCATTTGCGTCTTTAGGATTTCTCCGGGAACTGATTTGCTTTAATTTGCGTTAATTGCAGGCCGACGTCGTAATGTCGCCCGCAACGAACCGCCCGTAAATTGTCGTAATTTCATTCATTAACTTCGTTTTAACGCCGGTAACACTCGGCACGATTATGAATAATAATAGAAGCGGTAAGCTTTGATTTATACATCAATTGTTGAACCGTTTGTGGAATTTGCATTCATCAGATTATATTGCCCATGATCTTTGGGTGGTAATAACGTTTAATGGAGGGTCCACTTCCTGTATGCATTTAATGATCTGTGCAGGTTACATTGTATATTAATTTCCTTCATGACTTTTCTCTATAATAAATTTATACCGTTTCGAGGTAATAAACAGACGGAAGTTTTGAAAATATGGTCACGATATAAATGTGTTTGTGATTTTGTACGTTACATAAATTTCACAAACGGATATGTAATTTTGAAATGGTTATAAATTTTTTTTGACTTAAACTGATTGGATTAAATAAATTTAATTTAAAAATTTGAACTTTGTACTAGTAAATATGAATTTCTGACTTCATATTTCATCTTATTTAGTTGACAAGAAATGATTCTAATATACAAAGCTTGTAAATCATGCCAAACATCAAAAGAGCAGTACCTTGTAACAACGCAAAACACAAACTCCAAAAATAAATCATTCTCTGCAATTTGTTAGTGTGGTGACGTCCTCTTTTCATTACAGATCCGTGCATTTCTTGAAGATTTATCGCTTGACCGAACGAACCAGTTTCATTCGCCTGCGGGGTATTCGCTTATTAATTTTATTCTTTACCTAAATACAAATTTTAAAGCATTAAAAACAATACCACACCTAACCATATCGCTTGTTATTTAAATTATTTATTAGAAGTAATCGAGTTTAAAACATTAAGTATGCAACGATAATTTCATTTCATTATTAATCAATTCGTTTTTATTGAATATATTATTTCCTAACAGAAAGAATGTTTATTGAACAAATTGAATAACTCAACATATAATCAAATAACTTCATTTAATATTCCAGTTCGTTTCTCGACCAAAAAGGAATACAAATAAAAGAAAATTGGTGATTTGATTTTTTTTTTATCGAACATAAAGGCAGCTGTAAAATTGGTGTATTAAATCGTTTCAACGGGGTGGAAAATAAGAGAAAAAAGATTGTCATAAACACTAACATAAACGTTTTAGTGTTTATCGAACTATAACGAGCCGGCAGCTAAAAGCTCACAATGTTTAAAGCGAAATGTTCAGGTTGCGAATGAAATATAAAAATAATGTGTGGAACAAACAGGTTATAAGTTATAGAACAACGTTATAGGTAATTTCACAACAAACCGTAAAAATTTTGCAATAAACGCTACCATAAATATTATGCGGTTTTGAAGTGTGACATTTCTTAAAGATCTTTTGTGTTAAGCTTTGTCGAAATCAACTTTAATCATAATCATAAAATATAGCTTTTAGACATATAAAACACGTTTCATTTCCTAAAAACAATCTTTTTTGCTTTTATTTTTAATTTGCGTAGTTTCTAAAAGCATTTTTGGCTGAAAAATTGACATAATACTGGGTTACTAGGTTGCAGCAACGAGCTATAAATCTAGCGATAAAACGTTTGCGGCAAAACTTCTCCCGCGGAAACTAGTTGCAATTTTGTTAAAAGCACCGTCGCCATCAGATCAGTGCTTTTATCCGCCCACATAGTGTATAGCACACGGTTTATCTAGTCCAATTACCAAACTACGCACACTGTCTGCTGCATGTTAAATCCCGGGTGGTCCAACAGACCGTGTTAGCGTCGTTCAAATACTTGTGGGTTTACGGACCTCGTCCACAGAAGTGGGGGCACCATAATCGAATACCGATCCACCGTGTCACGATTGTCGAACTTCGACAAGTCGGTGGTAATTCTATGCAAATTTCAACCGCCGTTGATTGCCGTAACTCCCCACGTTCCTCTTTGCCTTCGAACTTTGTACGATAATTCCGGGTTAAGGCAGTTACGCCCCAACGTAACACGGGCCTTCCGACTTGATTGAACAAAATTATTACCCGAAGGTCGTGGTGCATCGCACGCTTTCCATTGTACGCTCCCACCAAATCTAATATGCCAAGCCAGAAAGCTGCTTAACCTGCTGGTAAATTGTGGGTTCCGAACAAAATTTTCTATCTGCACGAGATCGATTTAAATTTCATTAGAGAAAACGTGAGCAAACTCCAAATGAACACCAAGAAAGAAAATTAACCAAGTAAAAGAATTTAATGATTTTTTTTCACTTTAATAAAACAAACCGAATTATCTCCGCGCCTCCACCAAAATTTATCGAAAGAATTTAAACGTTTAAACCATCAAGATTTATTCTATCACCGGTCGCGTTTTTAGTTATTGTATGTATAGTTTAGTGCACTTTTAAAGATGATTTTAACACACGACTCATTTTTGTTGTTCTCTACGTTAAATACGGTCCATTTCTTCAAGACGATTTAACAGATTTGGCGTTTCTCCAAATGAATTTACTGCGACATATTACTTGGCTTTCTTTAATATCCAGAATAAATGGATACTTAAGACGTCCTGTAACATTAATTTTCACAAATACAAAGAAATTTTGGAAATGATAAATTTATTTGATAAAATTTTTTTTGCATAGTTAATTTTTGAGCATTGTGATCAATAAATAGAAATTTTAATATTAATTTCAAGTCAGGTTAATTAAATAAGGACATAAATACGACTTCAAAATTTTTTAACTTAAATGCAAATGGCAAAAAAGTTTTCAAACTGTTAGTTTTTTAGTTATTTCCACATTATTGAGACAAATATGATTTGGTTGGTATAACAGTGGACGCATTGTGAGGTATGTTTGCTTATTGCACTTATTAGGCACACATCTTACTTATAATTTCTACCACAAAAGTATTTCTTTGGCTATACCTTTGTCTGTACACATTAACGCCTTCAATTTTAGTTTAGCCATGTTCAATGAGATTCATTACATTTGCTTGGAAATTTTCTACAATCATAAATTCATTTTGCATGCAACTAACAAACAAATTCTTCACTGTCTTACATGACGGTGCCAAAAATGAAATTGCAAGTACTTTATTAGTGGTCTAAAAATATTAGATACCGAATTTCCAAATGTCATCTTTGGTTAATGGTTCATACTTTGCTCTTTTTGTTCCGCTTTGTTTCCACAACAAAATTTTCAGTTGCCTTGTCATTCTTATCGTGCTCATGATACTATATGAGAGCTCTCTGACTCACATCGAAGTCAAAAAAGCATTAAATAAGCATATCGCTGAATTAACAGCGAATACAAACGCTGCTAGTGTCAGATGATGAATTTTTTCAAAGCTATTTCTTATCTAAATATGTCCCACCAGATAAATTGAAATGTAATGAAAATAAAAGCAAATAGAAAGACTACAAACTCCGCATGCGTCTTCTAGAAAGTTAAGATATTAGCTAGGAAGATAGTCGCTTGATAGTATTGTGCTGCTATTAGAGAAGTGTATGGAATGTGTTATCGTATAAAATTGGCCAATTTTTTTGGCCTCAAGCTAATGTTATGGACATAGACGATCTTCGTTTCAACACCACACCCATGTCGTACAAAAAGTGTCTTGACCACATTATTGTGCTCAAAATGTTGCTGGTCATGTCAGTTCTCGTAATGAAAGCTTCAAGTTACCAAGATTTTGCAATTTAATTAATTAATTAATTTCTTCCTTCTGCATTATTTTTCCAGAAATTTTTTATGTTACAACTTCAATTTCAACGACAATATTCAGATTCAATATACGTTTGAGTACATTTAGATTTATGATTATGTTATGTTAATTTAATCACAATTCACGGATCAGAACAGGGTATGTTTTGAGTTAAAGTATTATAAACTGTAATCGACACTAATTGATCGAAATATGATTGCGATATATTATGGACGAATTAAGAGTTGCATATGTTCCATATTAATTTTTAGAATTATGTTTATTATATGTAAGTGCAAGAACAACCGATATAATATATATTATAAGGTAAACAGCATATTCAATTCAGTAGTTCAATTTCAACGTCAAGATTCTTTGCGATTCGCCGTTAAGACCGTCAACTCAAACACCTGCGTTCTGGGCAATCTAACCAGTGAAGAAACGACGAAGGAAACCTTCGCAGCCAATCTTCGACAGTGAGTGGCAGTAGCCTTTAGCATGCGGAGTGCGTGAGCCTCATTTGAAACGATGTTACATAAAAGATGGACGGCGGGCTACCGCTGGCGCACATCGACTTCTTGTTTTCTTATTACGATGATGGTTTTTCTCGTTTTTCAACGCTCAGGTGTGCTGCGCAACGTGTGCCGAAGGCCGACGGAACAACGAGCACCGCCAGAGGCCGTTTATGGGTTCTTTACGGTAGCACCCTGCGTGCCCTTTTTTCTTTCTTCTTCTCTTTTAAACCGTCCCGTGGCAATTGAACATTTTTTCTCGGTTACGCTGTGCCGCGGAGATCGCTCACCGAGATTTTAAGTACCTTGTGTACTTACTTATTAAAGAAACTCTGCGTTCTCTTTCCCTTTCTAGTTTAAGATAAGAGGCAATTTGAGGTGTGGATAATGGAGCATTAAAGTGACGAGTTGCTTATTTTTTATTTTATCTCTTAATGTTTGTCCCCTTAGTAGTTTAGGAATTAACTTTAATTAATCCATTTTTCTCAATAAAATTTTCATTTTGATGTTTAATGTTTGCTTCCTCTATTCCTTTAACTTAAGATTACGGAACTTTGAAAACCACTTTAAATTTTCGTTACTGAAAATCTACATAGAATCACATTAAACTATTTAATCCGTAAAACCGGCGAACGAAATCACATTAAACATACATAAATCGTGTTCAGACCGCGAAGAAAAATTAATGGTCCTGATGAAAACTCCAAGTAAACGAAAGATGTTCTTGCCATAACGTTTGGAAAAGCGTCGTCAGTCGCATTCATTCCCTGGTAATATACCCTAGACTACCGTTTGAATATCACTGCAGTGCGCATTACTTATTAAATTCAATTCCAAACCGTCTCGGCTGCTTTGTTCGCCGCTGTTATCTATTCAACATGGCATTACTTATCACAAATTTCATTGTTGGAGAAATGGGAAGAAGGAGGCGGCAGAATGAAAAGTTCGTCTGCTATGCCGACCTGATAATTTAGTTATAATTGAACTATCTCATTTACATGCAATGAATTTTTTCAATATATTTTACAACAGAAATTCTTTTTTGTTAACACTTATATTGTGTATAACCACTTTATAAGATATTAATTAATTTGGCATTATTTCTCTGTAAAATATAAATTATAGAATTACTTATAATAAATAAACCTTGAGGTATTTTACAATCGGTAATCGATCTATAGTACCGTTCTTTTATGTCGCTTAAGATCGCACATGTTCACGTTGTTGTGGTTAAGTAGTAGTGGCAAGCGCATTCTTCTCAAGCTGCAACCGTTTTCATTCGACCGAATCGGATTTTCTCCTCGAGTCTCGCAAACTGTACACTTTAAAAGATCGTGTCTAGCGACGTCTCACGCTAACGTGCAGAACACGCCGCAAGAGACCATCGGTTCTAATTAACACTTATTACCGGCCGTAAACAATCAATATACCTCATTAATATTCAACGGTTCTAGTGAACCGATCAATATGAATATTGATGTGGCACTTTTCTGTAACACGGGCGACCCGTGGCAATAACCGGACAAAGCCATTGTTTCCGTTCGAAATTTATTTAGAAAATTACTACATATAGTAGGTAAGTAAAAATAATAGCAACGAGACCATTTGAACGACGAGATGGAGCAGATCTATTACTTAACACCTAATTAAGTTGGCCTCATTCTGTCTGTACTCTGATTGGACGTCAATAACTTTTATGTAAATATACGTTTACGACCTCCATTTTGCACACGCAACATGTGTGTATGTCTCTTGTAATACAATTAGATACCTTATTGAATCCCACCCACTTTGTATCTACATCAATAACAGGCAAAATATTTTTAACATGCATTATGTAAGCTAGACCATCAAAAATCCAATATAGATAATCTTTATTATATATTTATAGTATAAAAACTTGTCGAATATCATGTTTAAAGCAATCGTTACAACAAAAATTTATGCTCAACTACCTACATGCTTCCTAATTGAGTTCTCGCACATTTAAAGTGAATTTGCGATGTGGAAATATCGAAAACAAGTTTGAACACATTGACTTAAGCGAACGCTTCAAGTTTTGTACAAATTAATAACCATTAGCCCCAAAGGCCGAGAAACTCAACACATAATTTATACGGTTATAAACTGTTGGTGAATTATTTTACTCAAAATTGCGCCAATGATGTGCAAAATACATTCTAATTATGCTATTAACTCTATTGATTTCGATATCGAGTTAAGTCATATCTTAGTTTATATTAACTAATTAGTTGTGATAAAATTATCATTTTTAAACAAATTAAAGACGATTCTGAATATACTTCACATATTTTGCGAATAATTTTAATTCGACTAAATTGGCATCGATTAAAATGAATAAACTTCGTAAAACGATTAACAAATTTGTCTAAATTAATCACAGTAATTTACTTAATTAAATAAACTTTAAGCATAATCACTACAAGTAAAACCAAGTCAGTTTTTTATTGCTTCCCAAGAAACACAAAAGAAGAGGAATTGCATCGTTTACAAGAAGCGATGCAATTTTTTGTTGCATTATAAAGATAAGCCGAAGCACGTCAAAGAATCAAAGGTATGTTTTAATTGTTTACGTACAGGTAACATAGCTGAGAATTTCCAATCTAAGGAATGTTAGAGATGCAACGTTTGAGAAAATGCTTTCTTATACATTGAGAGAAATCATTTAAACCACAGTTACGACATGAAAATTCAGTGAATTTCAAAATAGAATTTAAATTTCATAAATGCAAATCGAAATTATCAAAAATTAAGTTCAAATAAAGAGTTAATAAAGTCTTCGAAGTAACAAGATTAATAATTGGAATTGTATTATAAATTGTCAATAAAAGGAAAACTTAATAATTTTTTCAATTAAAAATATTAAGAAATTTGCTCACTATACATATAGAGCTCACTATACATCCTAATTGAATGAATTTTTATTCTAAAAGCAGTTATTATCAGCTATGTTTTTGAAGTTATTGCTGGGATAATTTTAAATTCGTTTATAATTTATTAGATTTTCTACCATATCGAATTGTCATTAGGGCTCAAAAATTGTATTTAAAATTCTATACACAATATCAACTACACGATAATTATTGTGCGTGATGATCATCTACATATAAATACATAGAGTAATACGGAGCTTGATTTATTCGAAATTGAGTAGTAAATTACTACGGTATCCAATAAAATTCAATGTGATGACATTGATTTTGAGCGCCACCCCATTGCGTTATCTAAATAACTCTATTATTACGTTGATTTCACGGTTGATTTCATAAATGTAAATATTTCAAAGGGCGTGGACGTTGTTGCAACGCCGACGGACATCGTTTGGTATTGTTCCAATAACATGCTTTAATGAGAAGTTACTCTCTCTAAACCAAAAAGGTGAATGTATGCAAATTTTAAAACGGGGTCGTAAATAAAATACTCCGTGTTATTTGCTGTAAAATATTCCGTAAGGACATATTACGGAATAACGCAATTTGCCGCGCTTTCCGTGTACTTTAAAAACAAATATGGCATGAATAAAAATTGCCGGCGAGAACAAAAAAAGACAAAGAAAAAAAAACGAAAATTTAAAAAGGTTTGTATGACGGAGTAAAGTACTGGCGTAACGCCAGTTATGCACGACTAACAGTAAAACGCGTAACAAATTAGATGTAGGGTACGAATTACATCCTGTACAAATGTTTAGAAACGCGAAGGATTTCGTATGTATACAATATATAAAAGGTCACTAGAAATTTTTTTTCTTAAAACACGATCTGTTTATTATTCCCTTATTAAAACGGTTGCCGCTGTTTATCAGTGACGCAAGTAATTTATTCTTAGCTCTTAATAACCCCAAACCCACTTAACATTGAAATCAGCAATAACATATCCGTATATTGAAACTATATGTTTATTTGAATAACTTTACTTTCAGATAATAATTAACTATTGTATTTAATAGAAAAAAGATAAACATTTACTTAAAAAATAAAGTTTCAAATAAAATTCTTACCTACGTCAATGGATAATCTCTAATTTTCTGAGTAAATAAATTTACTTTTCGGTTTTAACCTAGAAATTTTCGTAAATAATAACTATTAAATTAATTCACTTCAAGATGATGATTTGATTTTAAAAGAAAATTAATAATATACGTTAACAAATAGCTTAAAGTTACAAATAAAGTATATGTTGGATGGAAACAAACAAAATCTTACATGAAATTGATTTTGGAGAATCTCCCTAATCGGACATATTAATTTGAAAATAGTCTTATCTAAGATTTTAGATTTAAACATAACAAATTAAAAAAGAAATATAACGGTTAAAAAATAACACACAAATTTAATCGACTTACCGATAACCTCTTGAAACAAATCTATCTGTTTCAATATGCATAAGCACTTCAAGCAAAATACAAAAAAAACAAACCTAAACTAAAACGACAGACTAACAACTTCGTATCACGTTGTATATATGAGCTTCACAGATTTACGTCGACTCTGATGAGCTAACGCCCAGAATGCGTGTAAACACCGGTCTCAATAATGTGTCAAGATAGATCTCTTACAAAACCCAAGTCTTTCGATTTCGATACAACTATTAACATTTGATAAAATTGCTGTGAAGTTCGTTTGTAATAACGTTTCCGCGTAATATTGGTTTACTAAATTTCGGGCATATTTTAGGATAACCGAAGTATTTCATGTTTCGGTCCAACCGATAACGTTTTAATGGATTGCAAACTATTCGAACTATTAAGCCAAACATGTTTCAATTTACATATTTTGGATGTTAAAACATCATTAATTCAACTAACCGTTGATTTTAACAAAATAGATCACTATTTGTTTATCGAATGGAATAATGGGATGCATATTTATAATTAGACCTATTAAAAAAAACATCGTTTTAGTAATAAATACTAAAATAAATATAAAAACATTCAATCCAACTCAAGAAATTTTAAATGAATCTAAAAAAGGTACTTTTTGCTGTAGATTATCTCTTGCCGTAGAGATTAAATTACAAGCAAAATAATATTCTCAACCTTAATGGTACTTCCGCTATCTTTTAACGCTTTATGAGACATAATATGACCACTTTTTCAACCTGTACGACCTGCGCGATAATGTAATGTGTACACTTTATTTATGGTATAAATGTGTGGTAAAATTTAAAACATTCACAATTTTAATTATTTATGCAACATAAACGCGATTTATGTAAAAACATTGTAATAAAATAGAGTAGGTAAAAATAACAGAATGTTAATGTTTTTTTTAATTATCTTTGCTATGATTTTAGAAATATAAGCAATTTTATGTGCAGTGTAAAAAATAACAACTTAAAACAAAAAGATTATTTTAAAATAATGAAAAAGGAAACACTTTAATTTAATTTAAAACAATCAAATCTATATGCAATTCAACATACTTTATTGGCAATAATAGTCTATGAATTGACAGATTTCTTAGGAATTCTCGGTCAATAACAAATTTGCGTCCTCTTCCAAGAAGACATTTGTACGGGAGTTCCGATCAAAATTTGAATCTCTGGTGATATTTTGCAATTATTTTTCCTTTTACTTTTACTTTTTTTATCTTACCAATAATTTTTCTCCTATTTTCCAAAAAATGAATAGGTACTACTTATTCTTGGATATTTTTTTGTCGTTGTAAAGTTGTTATCTCAACAATTGGATAAAATAAAAACTATTGTCCTAAAATGAGACCAGATAAAAAAAACATCTCATAATACCCTGAACTCTGCATTGGTCTCTAAAGTCTTAGGAGCTCTTAATTTCATCTCATCTGATTTTTTCTCAGATAAAAGAACTCAGAGATTGAACTCAGGGTCTTTACTTTTTCTTCTTTTCACATACCCTTAGTCATTATTGGACGGATTTTGTATATCCGTACTTTACTATCGATTACGCATGAATTGAGATTTTCAAGTAAGCAAATGTTATGACGTGTTCGATGGGTTTGACTCTCAGCATACATCTTGTTGGATCACTTGCTACCACCATGCATTTAACTTTTGAAGTAGAGACTTATAAAACTTATCACTTCCTCGATTACTTTGTCCATTAATAAGTTGAATAAAAATGGGCTGAGATTGTCGCCTTGTCGGATGCCACGTGGTATGAGGATGTCTTTTTATAGTTATTCTCTGGCCATTACTGTACTTGAGGTTACTTGCTCCTATAAGCAATCTCATGGATGTGTTTAGAAGAACTCTTCCTTCGTAATTGTCTATCCTAGTTTATTCGTCTTTTATGGTATAGAAATTGTTATACTGTTATGTCATTCCATTGGTATTTCTGGGCCGTTTTTTCTGTTAATTCTCTTCCTTCATATTTGAGCAATTCTTTGTTGTCTCAAAGTTTTTCTTTGAGTTCTATCTGGATAATATACTTTTCTTCATGTACATTAACATGTATTGCCTATGAGATAGTTGTTTAAGTATCACCTCATTAGAATTGTATTCACATTCATTGCAGAACTCAGTTCATAATATCAACAACTCATATCTATGATCAGTATAAACAACACTCAGATAAAAATAAAACTAAAATATTCCAGGATTAGTCATGCTGTTTAATCTAATAAAATACTGCCATATTGAAATCTTCTTCAAAAATATTTTTTAACTTATTTCAGGGTATAACTGCATGTCTATTAAAACGTTAACGTCACCCACTATTTTTGTGATTCCACTCGTAAACCCGGAAGATTCTTGTATTTGTATTTCTAATAATACCGGTCATGTAAGCGACTTCGAAATTATGGAGACTATCCATCTTGTTGACACAGATTGATAACATTGTAGTAATTGGAATAAAGAGAAACGTCTAAATTGTGATACGCCACCCGGAGCAGTGTCTTGAATATAAAGGGATTGGCAGGAATAAATTGGACAACTAATAATTTCTTACAAACTTTCAAGTTGCTTATACTTCTTGATATTGCCATGTTAGCCTCCTATTTTGCAAAAAATTGTGTGGATCGTTATTTTGCGATCAATTATGCATAATAGAGGTAAAATTTCTGATGATGACAAGAAAAATTATTGATTACCATAGAACTGAGTCTGGTGTCGGTGCTACCATCTTTTTCGAACCAATACTGTCAAAAGGCAATTAAGAAAATGGCCAGTAGTTTTATCTAAATGAAGGAAAAAAAGCTAAAAAAGTTATATATTATATATTTCTCTACTTCACTCGCAATGTTATTTTCATCAACCTGTGTGTATATAAACATGATAACTCGAATATGCAAGCAGTTACGTTGATGATAGCTTAGTTGTGACTAATTGAGAATTTATTTTAATATCGTTTTTGTCAAATACTAGATTTGACTTTAGTAGATTTGTTCTGGTTGACAATTTATACAAAAAATTTAAAAAAAATGTATTCAAAAAAAATTCATTATTACAGAGATTTCGAATAAGATAAAAATTAGATATCTTATGACAAAGTTATTTTAGCACCCGGAGATTTTTTTTTTGATACTCAAATTGAAACTATTATATTTCTTTTAAACAATAATTACGTGTTATATCATTTATAGAAATCGATAAAATGTTGCTTACGTCAATGAATAATCTCTAATTTCAGATTCGAATTAAAATGTTTAATAATTAATAAATTTATAAGAAAGTTTATCAAAGAAATTACTTACGTAAAAGCGGTATTGAAGCCACAACAAATGTTTCTTTACGTTTGTCATTCTTTAAAAGAGTTCTCCGCATTTAAACAAACTTAAAATTTCTTAGAAAACACGTAATCAGCATTACCAAAATGTAATTATCATTAATTTCCTTTCACTTCAAAATTTAAGTTAGCACCTTTACTTTTAGTACTTTTATACATTTAACTTTAAAATATTAAAATTCCAATTGACACAAATTTTCCGCTTTTAAATAAAAACATCAATATCATTTCTATGTATGTCAAATATCGTTCCCAATTTAGTTCTAATTAAAACTAGCAGTTACAAAATAATAAATGGGTCAAAAGTTCCGTTTGATATTGATTAGAAAATACATCGGATACGATATCTATTATTAATAATTAAATTATAAATCACCCTAAATTGATGAGATCACATACAAAGAGGCTTTAGCTTTAATTAAAAATAAAATCTACGGTTTTAAATTTTATTTGTGTTATTTGAATTGTTTTTAATTGGTAGTTACAACCCAAAAGGCAAATAGAATTAACTCAGTTAATGCAATGTTATTTATTTATCAATCAACCAGTTTAGCGAACAAATCGACTTTGTCATTGTTAAACATAATTATGTTTTCAAATTGTATAGTACCGAACGTTGCGAATAATGATTAATTATTAAATTGAAATCACCATCACACCAAAATGATTCAATTCCCATTTTTTGATAAATCCCATTTTGAGTTGATGAAATAATCGTGTTAAATTATATGAATATCACTCCTATTTGAATTTAAACGAAAATATATCTTCTACAATTTAGTTAAAGAACCATTAAAATACTTTTATAAAATATAATTTTCTTGGAATTCATAGATCTTTGAGTTTTAACGTAACAGTTGGGTTTAACGAACGCATGATAATAAGGTGTGTAAGCATAGAAAGGTTTATAATTAGAAGAGAATGTTAATTCTCGTATAGCTTCTCCTTTTTAGAGCTTCTTAAAGATTTAATAGAGGTATAAGCTCCAAAAAGAAGTTAATGTAATTTATATTTACAGAAGATTACCTACACATATATTTGCTCAAGAAAGATTTAGCTATATTAGGGTGATTCTAATTAATTGTTGGTTCTAATTGTATATAGTGAAAAAAATTAATAAGTATTAACCTTGACTCGATGTAATAAAAAAATTAGAAAGAGCAAAAAGAATTACTATAATAAGGAAGATAATAAGCAAAGGCAACAATCGGCGATAATAAATAATGAAGCAATATTCTGACTGGGAAGCGTTTATGCCATCAATTATTTTTGCTATCTGAAACAGCGCGTACAAATTAATTCTTAATGGTTGTTTTATTCATTTAAATATGTTTTGCGAAACGTTTCGGCAAGATAAACAGACTTGTCGCGTCTCTCCGATTGGAGAAAAAGCTGTAACAAACAACAAATAAGACGTGCTATATCGTTCCAAGTAATAAGAATGGGAATGATTTGATTTCCTTCGTTACAATACTACTACAACGATGATAGAGTATTTTGTTATCCGCTTCCTCAACGTATGTTATGACAAGACCCATTATCTCTCTAAAACATCCGCGAAATATACGCGCAATACAAAAACAAATCGGTTGTTGTTTAAAAAAAAATCATAAAAAACACCAATAAATTGGGCGCGTGGAAATGTCGGAATTTCTCTGCAAGATTTTTTTGGGTCCGGTTTTCTTATCAAGGTTACAAGGCTACATGTCATAGATTATAGCTGACTAGCACTGACCTCTCTTCCTCGTGCTGTGGTCCTCTGCTCCGAAAAACTCGACACCTTTTTGGAGAGTCGCGGAGTACGATAAAGCGGTGTCGAAAACGAATCGTCGAAAGAGAAGAACTAACTGCAGAAGAAGTACAAGAAGCACTGTTTAAAAAAGTAAACCGACCGAGGATAGCTACTAAAAATCGCGCTGCCGCTGGAGAGAGAGTCGCGAAACTTACGCGAAGAACATACTTCTTCTCGGCGCTGTTACTCTGGCTGATTGCGAGCTCTGTGCCACGCGTTTATTGACAAGAGTGCGAGGTCGTGGCCGACCTGTCTGTGCCGTAGAGAACTGAGTACTGGACGCGCAGATCTAGGCGGCCATGGATTCGGGTACGGGCCGATCGGTCCGATGGCTTTGGAGGAGGGATTGCGCTCTCTCGACGTGTTGTTCTCCCAGCTTTATACTCCAATCTCTCTTCTCAATAAATTTATGCCAATTTTTTATCCAAATCAACTAAAAGAAAATGAGTAAAACATTGTTTACTCTACTTCAAAACGAGGCAAATAACGTAACACGAGGCAAAATCCTATAAAACTCCTATGCAAAACTTCCTTCATCTTATGTTATGTCCACATGATTATCAAAATGAAATTTTAAATAACGTTATTATTTAATTTTATAATTTGTTTATGATATTCATATTCTTCATTACATTTTAATGGAAATTTAAAACCTTTAAGTAAATGTTAATAAATTCGCCGATCTCAGCAAATTGATCAGGAAATTTTTAGACTTTCAAGGAATTTGTTTATGTTTGAATTCGAAGAAACTGAAATGAGAATATAAACCATAACTTCCTTGCCTCCAATTACAATCACCAAGTGTACATCAAAAAATATGGCAATTATTCAAAAAAACAACGATATATCTGAGAGTCTGCATAACCAGAAAGAAAACTAAAGCAGTAATTATATCGCAGTATCAAGATCACAACATACAAAACTAGATGGAAAAAGCTTTTAAGGAACCTTAAGAGATAGACAACGATACGAAGACATCAGAAAGACATGTACATTGTTAGATGGGTCAGAAAGCGAAGAAGGGGTTGGAGAGACCATGTTGATAAATTGGCGAAACTTGAGAAAGAAAAGAAACGAGGTGCAATAAGAGGCTAGGAAAAACCACAGAAGAGAAGTTTTCCTGTGAGGAAAATGAGGTTGGGTTGAATTGAGTTGGGTTGGGTTGGATTGGATACACAGACAAAACAGGTCAGTGATGACAACGACAAAATGAAATCAGCTGCCAGAATCTGTCACGAAGTGGTACATGCACATCCACCTAGGTCTCAAACAGCGGGTATTGATCGTATTAGTATTTCTGCCGCTCGTGTATGTTTTGCTCACGAGCTGTTTTGATAGAGAAGGAAAATTGCCACTGTATAATCGACTCAGGATCAACTAGTACCAAATCTTGTTGTAGAATTCGTTGTTTTCTAGAACACATTGCTTTGTTTCCTTGATATGTGTTCCAACTCTCGACAATTTGAGCGTGGTGGTTATCTAGTTATACAGGGTGATTCAAAAACCGCTGACAGACTTCTAGGGCAGGTAATACATCAAAAATTAAGACGAAAAGTCTTAATTGCAAATGCCTCCTTAACGAGATATAGCGGGTCAAAGTTTCTTTAAAATTAAACATTATCTGCAATAAAAAGCCCTTTTTTAAAAAGTTCCTTCAATTTAGCAGTTGAACTCCTTCGGAACCCCAGAATATATTCTCTTAAGGCGGGAGTAAAAATCATTGTCAAATACGTGAAAGAAACTCTTCCCTGAACTTGAGGATTAAAATTTGTTTAACAACATGCCATGGTCCAATTATGAAACCTACCGATTTTTTACAGACATTTGGCCAACATAGGTTGGCAACGCCGCATATATGAACTATCTGAACCTAATTCTTATAATTCTCGCTCATTCTTATATATGATAATTTTAATTGCTGTTATTCTAACTGAAATAGCTATTTGATATTGCTTATAGAAATAAATAAATAAAAAAATATACACAAATTTTAAACACAGTCCAGTTTTTCATTTTAAATAAAAAATAATGAATTTACCTCGATCAGCAAATTAATTGGATAGTTTAGTTTTTACAAGGAATTTGTATATAGTTGGATACATTCTGTATTCCGAGAAACTTAAACACGCAAATAAGCACTTAATACTTTTTCCAAGAATGTAAACTTTGCCAAAATTATCGTTCTAAGATGAAAACAATATTTTCTTTTTAATGAAAGAGAAATTGATTACGAACTAAACTAAAATTACGTCATTTCTGATATAGAATTTGTGACCATAAATTATGGGATTTTTTAGGAAGTGTACGTAAATAGAAAAGATCTTTACAAAGGTGTAGCGCAGTGGGCGTAATGGTGTCATTAGTATGTGTAAATGGCTACATAAACACGAACTGGGAGTGAAAAATGAAGGGCAAACACAATGATGCTTTGAAGAAATACGACCATAGTAAATATAAAAGTATCTGTTTCGAAAGAAGTATTAAAAAAAAAGTGGATAACAAAATAAAGAAGAAATGTCCTGTGTGAAGTCTCCGACTATCCAGTATCGGACTAAGAACAAATGTTCATTAACGTGGTGCACACACGCAAAGGCATAATTAACATTATAATTAAAAGTACGTACCAGCGCCGACGCGTTAACTGTTTTTGAAAAGCTGTTTTTGTTGAATTTGACGTGGACAAGGGAGCGCTTATCACAAAAATTCGTATCACGCACCAAAAGCTTATGGAAATGTATGCAAAGCGCTATCCCATACGCATATACTTAAAAGTTCCGCAATATGTATTATCTGTGGTATAATTCCAAGGAATATTTCTATTAATACTCTATTTATTATTTATGTTAATGCAATTTTAACGTTTAATTAATATTATTAACTGAATATGTCAAATTTTAGAATTCCATTAAAATAATCTGTTAATAATGTTCAATACTTCTTAGCCTCAACGAGATAATTTTACCTTTAACCAGGTATTACCAATATTCGTACTCTAAATAAATTTACATATACTCGACATATAAATATTAACACCAGACACAGTGTACATAATCTACGCCACGCAATAACCCTATAATTATATGTTTGTGTTGCATGTTGTAGCAAAACAATTATACAGATGATCAGATACGACGGCTTAAACACGGAAATGGTATTTCAGAAACTTAGTGTCCAAAAAAAAATAAACAAACGCCGTATAATTTTCTACTTTCAGGAAAACGCCTCGCGTTAATTGTCGCCGATATGACGCAGTTTCAAGTTCCCAAGTTCAAATGTGTGTACAAATCGTTTTAGTATTGAAGCGGCGTAACTACTTTGCAGCGCTTGAATCGCGTGCGACTGTTTGTTTTCGCACGACGTACTGTTTGCTTACATTTCTTAATGTTTACTTCTCAATGCTTAACTGCCAGTTGTGCTATTCACTACCCTGTCTTCAAAGCGAAAATATACTACGCTTAGATGACAATTGGAGATTTCAAGTTTAAAACATAAAAGACAGATTTATCAAAGCTGTTTTGGAAACGATAAATCTCGGACAAAAATTTTAAAATTTACATGTACATGAATAATAAAAGAAAATTTTTATAAGATTGGATTGAAGCGATGTACTTCACAAAATAAAGTTCACGTGTTCCACCACGAAGGCTACGTCAATATTTTTGCACGACGTTTGTGTATTCGACAGGTCGGATGGAACGTTCCATATAAAAATACGGTTCATTGAGTCGAAGTGATCGCCAACATACCGCGAACTGCCCACAGGATCATATCTTTCATATCTATACATTGAAAAGAATAATTGTACAAAATGTCCAAAGCATTTTTTTACAAACATTGTATATAGGTGTTTCAAAAGTATACATGAAAAAAGCTTAACTTAAAACGAAATGAAGGATTAATCTTTTTTTTAATCGGTTCCACTTTTTTGGTTGTAACTTTTCTTTTTTTTATTTTCTATAGACACTCACTTTTCAGAAACGTTTTTGAAACACTTCGTTTTTATGCAAACAAAATTATATTCACCTAACATACATTGTGCGAAAGAATACTTAAATAATTGTAAACAAAAAGGGTTGGTTTTCATGGATCTTTTAAGAATAATGGGATAATACAGAAAACATCTATGGTTCAGATGTCTATCAATTAGTGGAGCAGTAGCGCATGAAGTAACATTTCTACCATCTGTATTTTGGGCTGATCTAATATCGCAGCTCCTCGGTCGTAAGCAACCTCAGTTAACCTGCAAGAACGTAAAAACAAATTACCAATAATAGGTAACAATATCTGGTTTCCCTCAAAATCAAGAACATCGCACCTTATTTTCATTATATATTTTCTTATAGTGTACTCATTTTTTTTTCCTGGCTTGCATATATTGAGTCTTTGACGCTTACCTTAAGCTTAATATCATTCACATTACCTTCCTCATAACCTTATTAATCTTTCTCGATGCCTTGCCTTTCCTTGTTGCGACCTGTGATGCTTTACTACAATTTTTTCATTCCCTTTCTCTCACATCTCTTCGTTTCTACTTCAACCAGTTGATAGATCCCAATGTATTTTTTTTCCAAACTTGTTTTACCAAATCAATTCTCTTGCTCCCCATAAATAGGGCAAGGATATCTCCTTGCCCTATTTATTCCGTATTCTTACAGGCACAAGGAAAATACTATTTTGGAATGTGGCGGTGATAATAAACAAGGAAATCTTTTTGGAGGTATGATGTGTTTGGTTTGGTTGAGAAAAGCTAGATGAGAAAGGTTGGGGAAGGATTAAGGGGCCAATACCAGACGGACATGAAAGAAATTGACAATTTTCCGAAAGAAAGGTTGCTTACAAACCTGAATAAAAGTTTCATCTTGTTTTCTCTCAGTAATATTCATCAAAATTTAAAATTTTGTATAGGTATATGCTAGCGTGATATGAACAGAACGAGATATTACGTTTTCGGGATTCTATACCTTCGCGAAAAACCATATTTTTTCCAAAACTACGCTACCTCAAATACGGATTTCAACGAGGCTTTGATGGAGTTACCTTGTGCGGTATCGAGTTGAGCCACTAAAAACTATTTTCAAAATAAAAATTTTTCATTTTTCGAAGCTTTCGATGGATTAGTCGAGTATTATTAATTAATTCTTGCGTAACGAATCAATAACGATTTTTTTTAACTTTGGATAACTTGCGCTAAATCGTAGTAACATGCATTTGCCACATAATAATCAGTACATACTCCATGTTTAAAATGAAATATGTCGTCGTTTATAAATAAATAACTTTGCACAGTTGTGACACATTTACATTGAAATTTACTTACCGTGTTTGAAGTTAATTTGTCGCCTATTAGTAAGTCTAGGAATTAGCAGTTGGTGAAACGTCTCGCTGGGTGGTTGAAGTTGGTACTTCCAGCTGACGTAACTTAGGTCGACCCAACATGGTCCGTATATACGAACGACGGCGTTAAAAGCAGCCCTCATACTTCGCCAAACTACACCGGATCTCCAAACCGCATAGAAGTTTAGAGGCGATACAAGTGAAAAGAGATTACCAAGCTCTTCCACTGCAAGCAGTTGAGACCTTTATTTACAAAAAGGACAATGTTTCGCAAAGTTTACAATGCTATTGATTTATATTAGGTTTTTCTTAATTATTAAAAAAAATAATTGCATGAAATACATATTGTTTGAATGCTTTATTTTAGAAAATTGTAAATAGATTGTCCGTGAACTTGTCCCTGAAACGACGCGTAGCAAGAATCCCATTTAAAATGAGCTCACATCGCTTGAATACAGTTTATCGATGTATTCCGGACTACTTTTCAAATCACTTTGCGCGGGATGTAATGGATAGATAAGAGAGATCGTATTTTTAAAAACGGAACGAAGTCGCTCGAGTGCGATAAAAGAGGTACACACAAGCTATGAAAAATGTTTCTGCGGATTTTCCTAACCTAGATCCACGGAAATGAATGCTCTCTGTCGACTTATCCATTGTTATTCAAATTCATATATACCGCGTACAGGCTTGAGACTCCACCAACAATTGGCATTTTAAAAAGCGATTAGGTAAATTGACGTGCATTTGCATGATACAAACGGCTTTCTGACCTTTAATTATGCCATTTTTTTCACAATACATTCGCATTAATCTGATAGGCGTAAGTTACTCCGATTTTAATCGTTTTAAAAACATCGAGCAGAATAAATTATCGGACCAATTGGTCACAATTGATAGTAAATGGATAATTGCGCCATTTACGATTGAGAAATTAAATGTAAATCTCCCAGCATGACTAACGTATTTTAATGGGTTGAATAATGACAATATTATTTTTAGCAAAGAAAATCGAAAGTGAATTTAAACCCATTAATACAAATAGATTAAATGGTAGGTATTGATATTAATTTTCAAGGTGTTTTTTCCTAATATGGTATCTCTTAGCTTATTAGAAATAATAATCTGTTATTTTTCAACCAAAGTGATAAGTCCTGTGGTTTTAATAATCTTGTTATTTCTAAACCAATACGTCAATAATAAACGATAAAGAAATAAAGGTGTTTGAGTTTTTACCGTATTGAAAAACCACAACAACAACTCAAGGTTTTGAAAACATGCATCGATTGTAATCGATCTGCAACAGATTTATTCCGGTTACTTTTTATAATTTACGAGCTTACACTAAAATTCTGTTGGATTGCCATAAAGTTTTCCTCCGTCAAACAAGAACACCCACATAAATGCGTCGTCGGTATAAATTCTAAAAGTCATCATAAAAATCCGCTTTGATGTCCATTTAATAATATACCGATGGATAATTAACGACAAAGATTTTTATTGCAAATAGACGAATCAAACGTTGCCAAACTAAAAATCAAAAGAATCTCGCAGTATGTGCGCAGCTTGTTTAGCAAATCCGTAATTATCAATCTACAACATTATTTATTGATGCTTATAGCCAAATGGTAAGATATAACCATCTAATGATTGTAAATGAATTAAGATCTTGAATTGTGACAGAAATATCTAACGCTCTGTGAAATTCTAATGATTCAATTCTATCAAGTAGAATTACTGTTTATGTATTTTCACCTCCGGGTTTTTAGAGAAGTTTTTCATTTCCAGAGATTTCAGTATTTCCACTTGATTTGATTCACTCTATTAACATTAGAAATAGAAACTTGATAGCTCCTCCAGCCCATAGGACAGCTTTGTTTGAGAGATCTTTTAGCTATAACATTTACTTTAAATATAATAACCTGCTGGTAGAAATTAAAACTAAGGGTGTAGTGGCGTTCAGACGTGCTGTTTTCCTCTTGCTCTTCAATGAGCAATAATTTAAGTTACTTTATGGCGTGGACTTCCCTTGCAATGAGTCCTTGTGAATTGAGTTGTGAATGATATGGAATTGATACGGAATTTTTTTTTTTTTCTTTTTTGTTCCTTTTCTTGCGGAATTAATTAGGCTTAAGTAGGTTTAGTAATAGTTTTAGGCCATTATTTTTACTGTTACTTTTAGTTTCTGTTCATTCTTCATCTTGGTTTCTTTTTTTTTTTTTTCTTTAATCTTCTTAATTTGCAAGGTTCAGTGTAAGAACAGGGAGTGTCATTGGCACTCATCTGAACTGCACCTTGAGGTTCTCCAATGATTAAGTATTTAGTTTTTTAATTAAGTATTTAGTTTTTTGATAAGTTGTATTACATTAACATATGGTTTATTTGTATTATTTGTATTATTTTATTGGAGAATAAAGGCGATTATTATTATTATTATTATTATTATTATTTGGACTGACTAGGCAGACTAGAATTAATTTAGAAGATCTCTTATTGACTTTCGCATTTGATAGGACTACCTCTTCCTTTTATATATTAACTAAGCGAATTGATGTATCAACATCGCTTGCCATTCTGCACATTTACTAATATAATTGGTAGAGTAATTTCTACTGGAATTCTATTAAGCTGCATCCTCATTTTCATTTTGTGAGTCTTAACGATACAAAACGCACTACTTTGGAAGATTTCGTTATTTGCCTTATAATATGCTGCTTGAAGCTATCATTATGGTGTTATGCTTTGTATATGTATATATGAAGTTGGCAAGTCCATGAAAAAACATACATACGTCACGAGATTCTGACTCTTTATGTTGAACACTTAATCTTGATATATTATCACCAACGAATTTGTCTCTAGAAATGTATTCCATTTTTATATCTAAATATTTTTTTATCAATCATAAAGAGCCGCCAAAGCCTATTGATCAGGGACTTCAATGTTAACAACCATCGACGTAATCTCGAAATCAGTGTCCAAACAACATCAAACGCTTCTCGATCCGTTGTTGAATCCGTTACACAATGAACGAAAGAAGTTGGATCCTGCCTGCATGATCAAATTATGTAAGACTCATAATGAACACATTATATGACCTGTTATCCAGCACGAATTGTTACCCATATGAGATCAAAACAGAAGATGATATGAGATTAGCTTTCTTAACATGCCTACAAATAACTACTACATCGCCATCTTCAGAAGAACGTACTACACGATAACCATCCCCTGAGATGCATTACTATTCCAATCGGGATAACAAACCTTGCCCAGAAAACTGGTGAATTGACTAAAAAGGAAGATAAATGCGTTTAGATCTACATCTTTAGTGTGTTTCCTTAGGTACTTTGACGTAGACATATAATCATTCTTCTCGAAGTTGTTCTCGACTTTTTTCATTTAATATTGTTATACATATACTGCAAAATTAAATGTATTAATAATAAAATTAAAATTATTTATATTCTGCTCTCGTTGCATTTCACTTCTATCTCTCCTCTTACCAGTTTTTTCTTTCCTTTCAAATACTTTCCTTTCAACATTTGATTTTTACATTCTTCAAGTTTACTTAGATCAAAACATTTTTTATACCGCCACTTTCTTGATCGTAAATGGCACTGCTAATAAACATACTAACTCACTATGCAACGTTACACATGAGTAGTATTAATATTGCCAACGTTGAACCACAAATTAATCGCAACTGACTTAGCAATCCACAGAGTATTAAAAGAGGATAAACTACGACATTATATAATAGATAATGTTAAGTCAAATTTAGATTTTTTCTATAAAAATCTCTTACCGCATATCTAACATCTCGTAGTTGATAACTAAAATCCCAAAGTTTTGATTTCATTAAAAATATCATCACATTAAAATCAATAATTATATTTGGTAATATAGTTTGATATGCTAAATATAAATCAATGAAAGCGATACGTCGTTGCAATTAAAATACGTTTAAAAGCAGCTGCATAGACTGAGAGATCTCGGTAATTTTTATATGGTTAACGGACAGATACGAAGCAGCTGGAATCCAATGAAAATATTATGTATGTTAATATCGCTTTATAAATAGCGCAATTATTTAAACTAACGTGCGACTCTTGAGTGTTTCTGGGCAGGCTCGATGTAGAGTGAATAATACACCGATAATTAGTACGGTCCACAGAGTATGGTCGCGACTGTTTTGCATGTGACCTTAAATCGTGCAAAGATATATCGCCGTGACGAGAATAATTTGCGTGATAAATTGCCCAGAATAAATTCACTTGTTCTTAATTAATTTCGTTACCGGTACGATTAAAATGTGTATAATGAATTGTTTATTACTTTCCTGATGGAATTGTTAAACACATTTTTGTCGTATTAAAAATTGAATTAATTAAAATTAATTTGTATTGTAATAAACTGTAGTGTAGGATGTGAATAGTAAAAAGAAAATATTAAATGAATATAAGTATCAGGTAAACAGAGAGATGTAGTTGGTAAAAAAGTTCTTTGTAAAAATTGGATAAGGGTTTTATCAAAGGGTAGTAGCAAACACGCAGGTGTGCAAGTTAACAGGATAGCAGGATATTCAAACGGTAAAAAGCTTTATACGAACATAGTTTTAATGAAATTAAAAAAAATTGGCAAAGTAAAAAATGATACGTGCTTTAATATTTGCATATTAACAATAGACATAACAAATTTATTGACTCAAGAAAAATTTATTAACAATACATCCAGCTTGTGTTAATAATACCACTATTAACGACAGACTAATTAGTAGTTCCACTTATCATCTTGCCATCGTTAAAATGACATGGTATTGACATATGACTTTAATTGGACACGCCTGACGGTTGATATTTACAACTGGTACAATTCTGCATTATGTACACCTTAGTTTCTTGCGAAACAACAACCAGTGAACTTACCAAGAAGCAACTACTTATTTCGCCAAAGAAAAATATCTTGTAATTTAATCTGTTATATGTTAAAATATGTATCTTTTAAAGTACAAGCATAAATCAATCGTTTGATTTATTTAAATAAAAGTTGAATTAAAAAAAGAACATCTAATTACCATATAAAATCAAGTTTTAATCGTTCAAATCGTATGCAATGCACATGGTAATAAAACTATTTCGTAATGACTCATTAATTATTCAAGACGTTATCGGTGTGTATCTAATTGTAAGTAAGTTTAGAGATAATTAAATGCGAAACTCGAACCATCGGAAAATCAACGAGTAATCGTTAAAATCGAATGGATTTGAAACCGAATGTTATCGGATATTATATCAACTACATACGAAAGCAAAGGAACTAACTCCTATTAAAGCAACAAGCAATGTGAACAAGTGGCGTTTTAGATCTGGCTGGCGATAGTTACAATGTAGTAACTTGTGCGCGCTTACAGGCGACTTTTATTATGGTCCTAATGCAATTTGTACGCGCTCTGTGGTCGGTCCGAACTCATGGTATACACGCCTGTAATTAACACATGTCGACCGATTGTGTGCTTAAACGCATTCGTCACATTGTTTGCCGTTTCCTCGACGGTCGTAAAGAGAAAATATTAAACGTCAAAACGGACAAATAACTGCACGTTTTGACCGTTGCGGTTTTCTCTCTCGATTCTTAGAAAACATACAGTACAGGATCGGGTTTAAATCTTAAATAAATTTAATCTTTTTGTTACTACCTATACTTTGATTAATACACAAAGATTAAAATCAATATTTAACTCGAATTATCTTCAAGCAATGTAACGTTACTTGCTTTTAAACATATTAGTATTCTCTTTCTTTTTAAGTTAAAATTATGACAGTTACAACTATATTTGAGTACGCACCTAAGTTCTAAGAGATGGATCGTGTTTCCAGAAACAATTATCAGCGATAAACGAATTCTGAATATTATGCTGCCGACTGTTTAAAGATCGTGTTTTATTATTTCTATGAAAATATATCTTTTCTAGGAGGTAAATGTATTAAAATTATTGAAATGTATATTAAAAAATTCTATCTACTTATAGAAGTAATTTGAAAAACGCAAAAATTTATTCTAATGTTTCTTGTTCTAGTATTAGTTCCACTTTTACTTCAATTAAAATATACAACAATCTAATGCTGAATAACCCGAAACTTTCTTGGTCTAGTGTTGGTTCTAGTTTTACTTCAATGAAAACTATACAACAATCTAATGCTGAATAACAACTAATACTAGAACTAACACTAGCATTAGAACCAACACTAGACCTAGAACTAGAAACATTCTGGTTTAGCCGTCTTAAAAGACGCTCGGCTAAACCCGAATGTTTCTACTTCTAGGTCTAGTGTTAGTTCTACTTTTCCTTCAATGACAACTATACAACAATCAAATGCTGAATAACAACTAATACTAGAACTAACACTAGCATTAGAACCAACACTAGACCTAGAACTAGAAGCATTCTGGTTTAGCCGTCTTAAGAGACGCTCGGCTAAACCCGAATGTTTCTACTTCTAGGTCTAGTGTTAGTTCTACTTTTCCTTCAATAAAAATCTGCAACAATCTAACGCTGAATAACAAATAAAATTAGAACTACCGTCCTTGATTTATACATTCTATAGACAACTCGAGGAATACCCCGAGTTTATCTATGAACATGGAATTTCGAGGTTTTACTGTATTTAAAAAATGGCTGGAATTTACTGACTGCGGAAAACTTGTTTATAAAATGCCTAAAGATTATAAAAAATCATTAATAAAAACACTATTTTGAAACTATAATACAATATTAACCCTAGAAAAGGATTTTTCTAACACTTTTTAATTCCCATCTACTAAATATGTCAGGAAAGCAAAATGATTAACGATATAGTCAAGCCAATCTCGTAGTTTGCCATTTTAAATCACCGCAATGCGCTTGACACAATCACACCTGTTTGATTTTCATGTCACGTGCTTCGCTGCGGTTCATAAGCAAAAAAAATGAATGACAAAAAATTTATCTGCTGACCGCTTATTAAAATATTTATCAACCCGTGAAAGCTACTGCATATGCGAGAGATTTTCGCCAGTGGACGCGAAAAACGAAAAACGATTTTCAGTCCGGAGACCGTTTCTGTTTCAGCGGTTTATTTTTAAACTGGGCGATAAACACTGTGATGCGCGAGTTTTTTTTTTGACGTAGTTACTACAACATCGTAACAGTAAAATGCGGAATCTAGCTGAGGAAACGGTATTAGTTTGGTTTTAACAACCCTCAAAGCGATTTTAGAGATATTTTTTTGGTTCATCGATGAAACCAAAATTGACGGTTTATTTATAAACACTTTCTCACTTAAAATTTCACTGTGAATAAGATAAATTTTGATTCTATACGTTATCTCGTATTTTAAAGTTATAGCCGATATTTGTTGGAAACTTTATTACGTTTGATACAAATCGATAAAAAAAAAACGATACCTTTCTTAGTCTATTTAAATAAAACGCGGTTTACGGTTTACACTTTGTGCTTTATATTTAAAGCATAATGAAAACAAATAATCCCCATTTTACGTGGACTACTTTCATTAAATGCGTAAATGCTGGGTTTCTCGTTCAACAAGATGCAGGTAAGTAAATACAATTGACAAATTTTGTTGTATACATTCTATCTTTGTTAATCCTAAAAAGAGTTAGCAGTTTAGTAGCAGTCATACATTCTTTACTTCACTGTTTAGGAGTGAAAAATGACACAACAATATGTATCGTAATGTATGCTTAGCAGAGTTACATATTTTTTCTTTTTGTAGGTATACTATCTTTTGTGGCATAATAAATTGGTGTAAAGAATATGAAAAAAGCTTCGAGTCGGATCTTTTTATAATTTATTGGTGCTTACCTGCAGCTGCGATGGTGGAGGTGCCGAGCTCACCGGCGGTAATATTAGCATTTGTAACTGTTGAGAAAATAACTAATTATACTAAACCTATTTACATCGTATCACCTTCCTAAATAAAGGTACTATTCGCAACCGTTTGATGAAAAAATAGCGGTAAAGTTCACTTAGAGGTCACTTGACGCTGAGGTTCGGTGATTAATATCATATCTACCTGAAACTGACATTTCTAAAGAAAACTGACTTTAGCCAACATTTTTTCACAAGATGATTGACATTTGTAAATAAAATTAACCTTACCCAACATGTGTTTTAATTGATGGTTTATTAATAAAAACTAATTAACTAATATTTTATTATGGGGTATCATTGGAATCGCATTTGTTATAAAAAAATAAAAATCGCTGTGTTTTGACTCATGACGACGAACCATTTCCAAATTATGTAGGAGAGCTGTTATATTTGACACGATCTGTATATCTATATTATTATTCAATTTATAAATAAAGACGCGACGTCCAGTCTACATTACATTACATTACATAGACTACATATCGAACAAAACTATCTTATTTCTTTTTGGCAAGTAATAAAGTAAGGATATCCCATCGGCAAGGCCTATCGCACTGTCTCGACAGCTGTTGTTTGTTAGAATAAGAATGGTGTTTTGGGATTGTTTTTTCATATCAAGTATTATTTATTAGTAATTGACCTTCATTTCCAAGAATTGAACAATATGAATCACTTGTTGTGTCTCCAGTTTTCTAAAATCCTCGATCAAAATAGATAGACTACATAAATTTGTTTATTTTTTTTTATAGAACCGAATTAATTCATTAAAAGACAGCCAAAACAATTACAAAGAAAAAAATCAATTGGATACAACAAATTTACTCCTTGTAGAGTAGATGCCGAGGAAAAGGCTCCTCCTTTCTTGGTATTTACAGAGTTAAAGCTTTAGAATTAAATATTTATCTTGAAAATTTAATTTTCTGTAAGAGCTGGATTATAAATGATTTAGTTTATTTGGAAATAAACGGGTTATATATTAAAATTTGCAAATTTCAAAAAATAAAAAACTTTTTTAATTATAAATTTTTTTTATCAATTTTCTTCATTACATTTTATATTCTCGTCGACAAAAAAAAATTCTTGGTTCACTTTATTCGTTACATTGAAGTAAAACGGAAAGGTATAGAAATTGCAAAAGCCGCCCTTAAGTTGACAGGCTTCCGTAATGTTCTATAAAAAGGTCGAATGGACTGGTGGCTCCAGGGGCAAACCCATTCTACCTACATGTGGCGCCACTGCGAAAGTGCGCCCCTTTGTTAACGGGACAAACGTCGAGACACGATGACACTTCCAGAGATTCTAACTTTTTACCCCATTTACGAGCACCCGCCCGCTTGTTGATATCCCCGAAATTCGGTGGTGAGTACCGCCTTTTGGAAGCACCGTGCAAGTGACGGGGAATGTAAAGTACCCGGAAAGGTGACGGCGATGTCCCAGATGTTCTCTAAAGTGTAGAAATATATATTACGGTCTCAGCTTGTCTCAAATGTTTTTACTAAAAAACCCATTTACAGAAATAATTACCCTTTTTAAAAGTAAAAAATTTACTAGATATAGGCGCGATGATTTAGATGTACAGTTAGAGAGAATGCACTTTAATGAAAATGTTTCGTTAAATCTATAAAATAGTTATTTGTGGCGTGATTAGAATTCTATGTTGGATGGATTAAGGAAAATTATGACGGTAATTACTTAAGTGAGAGATATCAGGAAATATCATCAGGTATATTTTATACCAGCATTCAATTTTTATTATTTATATTATTTCATTGCAATCACTTTAACAGTTACATACTTATCAATTTTAAATGTAAATAATTTGTGCATTTTTTGTAATTTGATTAATAATAGCAATTGTGGTTGTAGTAGTTGTGTTGACGTTGGCGCTAATCCCAAATCCTTCGTACATATAACACACGGTTGTGTTGGAATAAACAACGACTATTAGTAATTACCGACGCAGTACAATCCACAATTACAGCAGGAGACTGTGTCAACATAACGCTACGTCCGGTACATACATATACATCATCAATTCCACAACAATTTGAAGTTATTAATGGATATATAAAGAGAGATGTTTACATTGCTGCGTATGTATAGCGAAATAGTGGTTTCGTAATGGCATTCGATCGCGTTTTTTGTGGCCGTAATATTCCTTTTCGTATCGATAAACATCAATCGTTCCGAAAACTGTAGTTATTTTCACAACTGCTGGCTATAAATGCCGTGATAAATTACGATTCAATAAATCTAATATAATGGCTTTAATTATAAATGTTAAAAACATCATACATTAATCTTTGATTCATTCGGTTTTATTTTATCTTTCAACTTGGAATCATTATTTTTGTTATATAGGTATGTATAGGTAATTTAAGCGTAATAATATAAAAGTTAATTGAACAATCTAATTGTATCCGTTCTATTGATTCAATAAAATTTCAATCAATTACAGCACCCGTATTAATGAGGTCAGTGTTATTTTATAATTGGTTCATTATCAACGTATTCCAATAAAATTACAAAAATTGTTTAACTTTTAGATCCTTAGTAACAAGCCATATATGTTATAATGATGTTTAAATATAAATTATTTTAGATTTTAATTATTACTAAATGCATAATTAACACAATTTTTGTTACCATTAAATGGAAGATTTTCATGCAACTCATAAACAAACAACCTGACAGAAAATCAATTTAACTTAGATAAGGTCAAATTACCCATAATGATTCACAAATGGAAATATTTTAATTTATTACCGAAAAACGATAATTTATTAATTTGCAGAACATTTATCAATCTTAATTTGATAGTCTAAAGTACACCCACAAAACATTTTATTTTGTATCTTTATTGACATTAGAAACGAGAATTTGCTTCTAATTATTATCTGTGGTGATTAATAATAAAAGATCTTTGAATCAGAAACAACAGTGATTCAAAACAATATTTCTTTATAACCTTTGATTTTTAATAACCACCAAAATCGAATGATAAATCTTTATCCTATATGAGCAATAAACCACAAACGTCTTACTCATTGAAATCTATATGTATTATTAAATAAGTAAAAAATTAGTACTGCAACATTAAAAATAACAAATATTAAATATTGTTATATGCTTCTTGTTCGAATATATGTTATGAGCATGGTTCAAATTTGTGAAGCGAAGTATTCGAAATTTTATCGTTATAGCAATAAAGTGAGCATATGACGAAGTAGTAATATTGGATCGTAATAGACGTCTCTTGGATTCCGCAGTATCTTATAGGTCACATCCGTGCCTCAAGAGAAACGACTCTGGTTTTGGCGATATGAAATTCGTCAGCAAGGTTTCCTAAAAATTCATAAAACTTTAACTTATCTTTAATCTAAAGTCTTAGAACATTCTGAACTCACTAAAGAATGCTCTTTTATTAGTAAATTATAATAACTTCGAAATGTGCCATATTAAAACTTTTCGTACTCATAAAACTTTTGAATACTAACCATACAAAACCACATTATTGCGATATTTGAATAAAAATGAAATTAGTAAGAAAGCTGATTAGATATGTCAACTTATTTCGATCCAAGATACAAAATAAACTTTTTTGATGCTGATTTAACTAACGAAGCAACTATAAAAAGAGGATACTTTAGTTAATAATTGGCGATATTTCCACAAGGATCTTTCAAGAAATGAATTTTATAGCGAATTATCGATGAAAATTGTAACATCAAAAATTTTATCAAAACTTCAAATATTCATTATTTATAACATATTCATTCTTACATAATCTAAAATTTTTGAGCAGGTGTTACTACATATAATTCGAGATATTGTAGTCAATTATTACCGAGTGTAGCGACCAACACGAGTTAGTTGAGTTTTAAAAAGTTATGCGAGACTGTCGCCACCTATTCATTATTCTTGGATTAATGAATTTGCCACGGCTTTCAGATCGTAAATTTTATCAAAAGCGGTCGCATTCCGTAACACACGTACAGTTATCGCGCTTGGGCCGATGGTACGCGAACGTTAAGCTCAAACCGTTTTAATTTAGATATCGTCACATAGAACACGCCTCTTCCATTCTAGATATTAAAACCGGAGCCGTTTGTTATACATTTGAAATATGCGACTATTACAGACTTAAGAATGTGACATATTGCATACTGCCATTGCAATGGTATAGATATTAACGCCCTTGCCTCGCCGAGTACCTACACGAGATGTTTGTTGAATGCAATTCTGGTCTCAAATTTCATGTTTTTGTCTGTCTAGGCGTACTGCATTTTAAAGTAGATGAATAGAAATGCATGTGTGTATTATTAAAAGTCAACAAAAAAATAATGAATAAATAATCTGTATGAATTACTACTCGTCAAATAATATTTAAATTTTAAATTAGCATTAAAAATGCATATGAAACGTTAAAAGTCGTAAATCAAAAAAGATTTGTAAACAATAGGTGGACTTATCTCTTGCTAATTGAATATAAATACTACTGAAAAATTATTATGCGTCCTTTAAATCGCAAAGAGTGAACAAAATAATAAATACAAGACAAAGGTTAGGTATTCTAATATAGATTTTATTACTAATTAATTCGTAATTCGCAATTTATACTTTAGTTAATAACTGTAAAGTTTTAATATCATTTTCGAAGAAATGATCTTAAGTTTACGTTTTCAGCTTAATGAGAATATTCAACGCAATTTTACATTCACCCATTAAACGTTGGCATAATTAATGATCTTAACGCACTGTATGTTTGCAATAATGGATTTTATTATGCGGGTACACCGGAGCATATCGTGAGACTCATCTGACAAATGAAGTGTTACTGTTTGCCTTTTACTTTGAACCGGAGAACATTTACGTGAGATCCAAGGTGCTACATTAATCAATCGATCTTTGTTTATAAAATTCACCACTCTATAGGCATTGCAAATTTTTAAATTAAATCGGCTAAAAAAGCTAATTAATTAACTGTCTAGGAAACAATTAATTTATTTTGATCTTTTTTATTTTTAGTAGACTAGAAAAAAAGACCATTTAACGTTTCGGGGAGGTTGTTGGTGTGGTATTCCGGATAATAAATCAGTAACTGGTGGGCAAAGCGATAAATCAAGGGGTTTACTTCACCAGGAGAAATCGATAAAATCAGGATTATTTGATAGTTCTTTTTTTGAATATTAATTTTTCGCTTATTCAATTTTATTTTTGTGTTAAGCTTTTTGATTCCAATATCCGTAAAATTGATTTGGACGACTTATTAATGCGTTATACCCGTTATATTGGTATGCAATGCCATGAGATAACACACTTAGATAACGGTATGAACATCCTTTAAATGAAGTAATTTTACGCAGCCAAACGATGCATTAATCAAACAAAGTTATTTTCAGTTATCTTGAACGCGGAGATTCCGTGCTGTTGTTAGCATTTTATCATAATCGATGCGTGAAGAAACGTTAATCGTTCTCAGTCTGCAATCGAGGCCAAGTAAACAGTCACAAGATTTGCACAATTTTCTTTAATTTAATTGAAAGAATAATCTATTTCATCACATTCAATTTTAATATTTTTATGAAATAATTTTTTCAATTACATTATGAAATTTTTCGTCTTTGGTAGTTAGTTACATGCATCGAGGATCAAATTTTTTTCATCTTAATACATCTTAAATATTCCTGAATGTGATAATATACCAGATATAGCTTGTGCAGAAATCATCCAATAAGTTAAATATTGTTCGTGATAATGGTGAAACCCAAATGAGTAAACAATTGGTATTAAGTACAAAGTTTGGTGACAAGAAAAGCACCAGTCGAGCCGAGAGTCCCAGTTAATTCGTCGTGAATCTCTAGAAATTGGGTCATAAATCTTATCTAGGGCAAGTTTATTGCATTAATCGCCCATTCGGTATTGATTATACGATTTATCCAATAACCCTTGACAGTCTATCGGGAATGATTCGTTCGAATTCTCTAAAATCAAACAATAAATACTTATTTGCAATTAAATAAAGTTTGTAATTTATGAATACAACATAGAATTTCCTCGTTATAGTTATGACCTCCACAAACATCCTAAGTTAAGAACTTGGCAAGTTGGTGAAAATTGTATGGAGTTGTACTTAATTTGCAGTTCGCCTCGAACGTATTGGACCGTAAATCCCCGTCGGGGATGTTTATTGCATTCATCGCCCACACGTATCGATTTCTCCGGGAGTTTCTACCAATGTCAACCCATATCCTATATAACTGGACGTGCTCACCAAGGATTTCGTTCCAATTTTTTCGTTCCAAGGGCGGAAGTTGGAATTGCGCGAGTTCGTGGGCGTCTCCATTCCATGTATCACTTTTGCATAACCGTCGATTCCAGACAGTCTGGTCACGATGAGCTCTTAAGTGTCCGCTGGAAAATTTGTCGTAAAATAGTTTTATGGTCTCGAACGAAGAAATGAAAATGTCATCCATCCGCAAAATAAGTTATTCCCATCTAAATTTATGTGCTCTAATATAGTATTGCTCGTATATTTAGGGCTTTGGATGGCAAATTTATTCGAGTTCAAAATATAGTGTATTCAATAAAAATAACATAACTGAAAATAATATCGCCATATTTTTTGATAGCGAGTTAGTTCGATGGTATTTCCTTATACATCTTTTAAAACCAAATCTAGCCAATCAAAATGTCATCTAAAGACATTATGCGACTCCTATTGTTTACTGTGACCTACCGGACGCAGACAATGGACAACGAATCAAATGTTAATTCGATTCGTGTGTGTGTGTATGTTACGGCGCCGAATTAGAATTCGCGGTCCGTGGGCGGTCGCGATTTTAAGTCCCGTCGTTGGATTTTTTTATTTGCGAACCATATAGACAGGGGTCTACGATGGGGACACCGTCGATACATTCCTCATATCTACCGGGCATACCCGTATACGGCCAGATGGACCAGGTAACCGGCTCCGGTTCCTGCCTCGAACGCGGGCATTTAACATGACACTTCAGCGTATAGAACGCTGAAAGAAACACAATGCGATTCCCACGCACGATCTCTCAGCCCCGGCACTGGATATCGTTTGCATATCGTGAGCATATTTAGTAATGTCAGGTATATCGCCAACAACGGAAGAAACAATTAATACGCGCGGCCAAAGGGCACCCTGTTCCCGTCATATTTCATATCTGTAACCATTATTAAAACTCAACCCACACTAAAAAGGTAAAAAGAGAATCACGTCATTGTTAATAATAATAATTAGTAATGCACATGCAGGGGTGACTCAGCAGGTGTCAAACGAGAATTCAAATAGTAAAAAATCATTTTAAATTGAAATTAAAGAATAATGGTGTAGTCTTAAATGACTCTATACATGTTTTATTAATGTTGTAATACCAATAATTCTAAAAACACTAGTTTTAACACAAGCTTCGTTCTTTTATAGAGATGAAAATTTTGCTATATTTCTACATAATATTAACAAGCAATTTTTGTAGCTATTATACTGTAATCAGGCCACCAAAATTAAACTTGACTTCAACTAAAACTGAAAAATTAGACTTTCACTCAGAATTCTTCAAAAGTTAGATCACCAAATTGCTGTAGCAATCGTGCTTCTCTGGCATGAGTATTCACTAATTTATCCAAAACGTCAACACATTTTTTGTTTTGTTGTATGTCAAAATTATTTCTGGCTTGAACACATTTTCTGCATTGGATTCTTCGTGTAAAGTCATTTGTTGAGTAAATTAAAATCAGCAGAGACATCTTTTCGAGTCTTTCCAACGATGGCATCCAAAGTTACTTTTTTCTAAACAATTCATTTCCCATAGGAATGTTTATCAAAGTTGTTGATCATAATATTACTTCCACTTTTATGCCAATGCTGCGCTAAAGTTTTCACAATTCTTGAACCTTTAGTTCGTCACTTGCATCTTCTACTTTTCCCAAACACACTTCGAACTTTCAAATGTTTCTACATCATACATGGTCGAAATTTGCTGTTTATGAATGGTCCCCCAAGCTCTTTTACTTATTTATTTTTACACATTACAATTAGATACAAACAGATCTATAACATTGTCTGATATAGAAAGTCTTCAAGATTCCAATCTATATTGGAACACATTTTTGGGTAAGTTTTGAGTAAGACATTTTTCACTGTGAACGATCTCAGTCACTCTCCCTTTTACCTGATTTCGCCCTAATGTTGCTTCAATATAATTGTACGGATTCATCTTCAATTTCATAGTCACTAGATTCGCAGACACTTAGTGAGGCGGTGTAGCCAAGATTAATTTTGGCAGTCACTTAATGATTTGTCCAGAGATAATTCGCGATAGTTTTCATCATAGGAATCATTCATAAGAACCTCAAAATCATGTGCCCTGTTGTTCTCCATTTATTTACTTTATTATTAAGAAAAGCAAAACTTTTTACACTACTTATAACAAAGTACGAAAATTATCAAGTCACTATTATGGATGTTTGTAAGCGCATCCACCAAAGTGGTTTATTTAGTACCAGTGTCCATATTGAGCAGTGAAGCCTTTATGAGGTCTTCAATCAAAAATAAGTCGAGCTTGCCGCTAGTCTTACGTACTTTAGCGGGGTTAATCTTAAATACAAGTTCATGTTAAGTAAAAATTCCACCTTAATACTGGCGAGCAGTCAACCACTTCTTATTCCTTCCTTAATAGCCAATACGTTTACTTACAGCATTTTTCATTCCACAGCATTCCTTGAAACCATGGATTGTTACGTAGTGCTCGTGGTTTTATGTTTATTACCGCTGATCTCATTAAAATCGACGATTGTCATCACTTTTTTTTAATGCCTATGTTGAAAAATGGTTGTAAATTACATGATTCAAGTCACTCAAGTTCATTTTATGTGAATCCCAAATAATTGTTAACTTTAAATGATACATACAGTTTTAATCTTGTAATCGTATTTAATAAATTTCTGAAGTATTTTCAGATTCCTCTTATAATGGAAAAATTATACTTTTTAAACCATATTACACTGTCACAAAGTATTTTTATTTTTAATCTTAACTGAAGAGAAGACGAAATTTATACAGCAAGCCCTCATTCTATATTACTTGGAAACAATTCCCAACGCTCTCCAAATTTTCCAGGTCCGAACTTTTCGCCCTGGTCGTGGAGGAATATAGTTTCAAAGTTTGATGAGACATTTCAGAAATACATCCCGACATAGGTTTTAACTTTGAAACTCGCAACACTAGCCTCGTCGCACATTGCCAGCCGTTTTAATGCGAAAGAACAACTACATTTCGTCGTATTTACCACTAGAAGGGTTACTCAATTATATTACATGCATGTCAGTTCCTACTCGCCCCTTTAGAATCAAGCCTTGAATATGCAAAATGATTACCAACGAGTCTCTAACTTGTTACCTAAGCTTTCATATGCCCAACTAACAGTTGTTACAAATTTTGAATGTAAAATAGTGTATTGTTGTGAAACTGACAGTACGAAAAAAAAATCAAAAATAAAATTTGAAAATACATGGTGTCTTTTCACAATGGATATTTAATTGTTTTGTAATCCCACCTGCAGCAGTACAGATAGTCGACAATCGATTGAGGTAGACGAGAACAAAGTAATTGTGTCAAAGCTACACCCGATCCGTGCTACCCCCAAAATCTAAAGCTTTAATTAAACGGTGCTTTGTTTGAGCTTTTTCCCCCCGCTTTTTATACTACGGTTTTGGATGAAAATGAATTCGACACTGGTGAACTTATCGACAGAATGTAAATGGGTCTCCGTAAAATGGTAGCTTAAAAATATTTTGTTATCTCACAGTTTTTCAAATATTCATTTGATAACTTTAAATTAGCAGGTTACGTTAAAATCGCAATTCGTTTCAGATTTCAATCGAAAGAAGCAACTGGTATGCTTATGAATAGAAGCAGTACATCACCATTCGTAGATCCGATAACTTAGACGTTGAGAACGGACGCGATTCTGTAACAAGCACATCTCGACATGGTTAGATGCCGGTCACGTATAGTGCTTTACTCATTGAAACTAACACACGAGGTTTGTATTCACCCCAAGCTTGGCCATTATTCTTCAAGCTGCGCTTTGAAATTCCGTGGGGTCCAATCGGAAGAAAAAATCATTTACTTTTTTTACACCACAACATTTTTAATCATATCAACATATTCAACGTTGCATCGAAACCATGCATTGAAATAGTAAACGAAAGGCTCTGTTAATATAAATAATTTGTTACTGTACACTCCATGGTGACATTTGTTAATTTGTTCATTAAAACTGTCATTAGTAATATCACCTATATTCATCATCAGATGATTAATTTGGTCAGAACTTGTTGTAACATCTAAGCGTTCGTTGTAAATATTTATATTGAAAAGAAATGAGTTCTGTATAACAAAGCTTTTGATCAACTTTTTGAATTTTATGACTAAACGCAACGTTATCGGTCAACAATAAAGCAAATCTTCCGTATAAAGTTCCGGTAGTATACAAGCGCATCTACAAGTCCGTGATGATTTGATGTATCAATCTTTCCCTGAGAGTTAATAGCATACATTTGTCTTCCATCCCCATTGGAAGCGATCAGTTTCGACCCCCACAATCTCACTTATGCGATGCTAACAGAAAAGATAAACAACTTCGATAGGTCAAAAGGGGAGTAATAACGCCCACAACTATCATTTGTATACGCCAATAGATTTTATCGCGTATAAATCAATCAAGCTGTACGTATGTACTTAAGTTAGTTGCAATTCTGATATAAAGATTTATCTTGTAACACAACTTTCATTACGAATTTAAATGAATGCATTGATTAAATTATGATGGATTGAAAATGATAGGTTCAGGAAATTGTTTGATTTAGATTGATTTAGTTTTAGTACTAATTTCATTAATGATTTAACGAGAGTTAGATACAGCTATATGATAGTATTTAATTTGATAGTAAGCAATCTATTAATAGATGGTATTTCTAATCGTTGGCTTCTTATTAAGACGTAATACAATAATTACACGCCAGAGTGTTGTATATCACACAATTTTTCCACCAACCTTGTTATGATAATATTATAGAGCGTTTATCGGCTTTGCCTCCGGGCTCGGACACGGTCATAAGCTATAATTTTTCGAGTTGCGAGTAAAACGGGCAACAAGAGTTGGCTTACAAACGAACCAGGCGCCACCTATATTACTTGTGGTCGTTAAAAACGGCACGCAATGCTCTACAAATGGTAATTACATTGTTCGTAATGCGGAATTCATCGTTTTCGCTTTGTATCGTACCGGTCGCTGGTATAAATTACGAGCTCGCGGTTTCTCGTTATAAAGTTGCCTAGACGTATTTACATTAATAGCAAGTTTAACAACAAAATTACTATTACGAATTTAATTGAGCGTTTTGGGTGGAACAGAAGTGAAATGTTCTAAGGTGGGCGTTTCGCGTTTAACTATAGACATAGTTGTAAACAAGTTGATTAAACATTATGCGGAAATTATATGTTGAACTTATTCGCGGTAATACGAATATAACAAGATATTTCATCACATTATATTATGAAATTAAACGAAATATGTTCATACTAGATAATAGCAGAAAACAAAGTAATTTCGAGTAATGTAAAAAAATCTATTTCCGTTTACACTAGTTGGTAAACGGCAAATGCTAAAAAAAACAAAAACGAGATGGAGAGCGACGATGCCCATCGAAACGGGAACAAGTCTGTAGAGGAGGATCCCATTCATAGAGGCCTTTCATTCATTAGGGTTTGGCAGCGAGAATTCCTGCGCGTTTCTGCAACGGAAGGCAAAAAGCGCATCAGGCACCGAAGGGAGCGTTTCAGGGCACGTTAATGGACGATGGAAACAATTGGCGATCACTCACGGTCGGAAGTCCAGCAGCAGCAGCTAGCAGCTCTTGTCGGTTCGTTCGCCGATCGGTCTTCCATCGTCGACGTCGTCAATGCGTCAAGGCTGCACCATGGTTTATGCATCCTGCGCCTTCGGCGATCCGAGTATGCGTCCGTAATTGCCGATTCGAAATGTTAATGGTGTCTTAAAAATTCATATACGCGAGCGCCTCCGCTATTTGACCATGCCGAACGCATACAAAAGTATATCTCGAACCAACAACGCGCCAGATGTTCAAGACGTAATAAAACAAAAAAATCTAGAAACAGGATGGTGGTAAGGCAACTTTACTTCTTTGTTCTCATTCACAATCAAGAATTACCCTTCTTGGTTGAGTCATCTCCAACCCAACGTTGCTTACATTGTCTTCAAGTACAAATTAAATTTAAATAAATTTTATAATAGAAATATCAAGGTAAATCAATAATTTCATTTCGACCGTGACATTACTAATTTCTTTTTTATTCTATTTAATCAATCGGTAAGTAGACGTTTCAATAACAAAGAAATGTAATTTAGATTCAATCTAAGCTGTACGACATTTAAGCCCGACCCAATGTAATACAAAACCATCAATAAATCTTCACTTGACATTGTTACACCATTTCCATCGGAGTTTTCCGCTAACTTCGCGGATTTACAGGTTGTATCGACGGCCTTTCAACAACATTTATCGCAAATCACACGAGATATAATCACTCCCATTTCAATTACGCACTATTCATTTTTTTTACATAGAAGGTTATAAGAAGTACAAAGTATAAACAATTATAAGTAAATAATTATAATGTTGATCAAACCTTTATCTAAAATCTTTTATTCATATAGCTTTTATCCAATAACACGGTTTACAATTTTTAAATTGAATTAAAAAAATTGTTCGGTAATTGAATAGAACTGTTGAAGCTTAATTTTTAGCAGGTTTCTTGAGAAGCAATCTACTAGATCTTGACATAACGCATATATTTTGTGATAACATACATCTGATTAATTAATTCTGAGTTCTGACATCTTTTAATCATAAACGTGAGTTCTGCACTCGCCTAGATGAAAGACACTTAGTGATAACTTAAATCTTTGAGTGAATGATAGAACTTGGAAAAGTAACTGGAGATCTATATATGGTATTTGCCATAACAGAAGATATGCATCAAATTGGTTACCAAAAGTTGCTGCGAATTCTGAAATCACAATCCTGAGATTTTGAGAAAATTCTAAAACTTCAAATTTGTGGTCAATGTTTCAAAGACCAGCTTTCCATTCTTATATAAATCCAAGTTCATTCAAATATCCAAGCCTTTATTTTTAATTATGTACCCAATATAAATTTATTTTTCATCGAACCTCAAACCTTGAATTAAATCTTGCAACGTCACAACTTCACACCAACTGCTCTCAGTGAGTGCTCTTCTCACTGTCTATGTACTTACTTCATACCATGTAAAACCCCGATTAATACTTATTATTAACTCTTAGCGCGCACCAACTCGCAACCACAAGTATAGTTGGTTGTGCTGGTGACAGTTATTTGTGATGAGTTCACAAGCAAAACAGGGCTGACTTTAACTCATCAGTATGCAAGCTTAGTTTTCCAACCCTAGACTTGGAAGCAAATACACTTTTGCACACCCCAGAATATTCAATCTTCGAAGAGACTTTCACATTTGGCAAAATTTTAGCAGGCACAGCATCGACTTCATCAATTTGATCATTGAATAAATAGAAATGAAGGCAGATTTTGTGGAGAAATCATTTCCAGAGATCAGTTGATCTCTTGAATAACTGATCAAAAAAAGGCGAGCTATTACTACGTAAATCATATTTAGTACCACACCAAAAGTCCACAAGAAGCACATCATCAGCTTCTATAAGACTTACTTAAAAATAAAGTTTATAATAGCAGCGAATTTATCGATCGAAAGTAAATCTTAAAAATATGTTGACTTTGTTACCGAAAATAAGCATTTTAAAACGATTCCAAACACTATTAGAAAGTCAATAACTTTTCAATCTAAACTAGTTGCCTCGCCCTCCCATTTTGACAGCCAATTTTAAACGATATTTAAATTTTAATGCACAATTTTTAACATTAAACTCTTTGAATATGTTATTTCACATTTTCACAAAAAAATGACGATTCACTCTTTATACAGAATTGATTAAAGATTTAACATAATAAACATAGTAACTAAATGCACCGTTCTCACAGTTGCAATAGAATCAAACAGTTAATCAAATAGAATTTCCTGTATAGATACAGATCGACAGACAATAAATAAACGGTTGCGGAGACAGCCGGGCGTTTTTCCCTTCCGCGAAAATAGAGAACAGATATCGTAATGGTCAGAACAAATAGTGGAAATGCGGGTACGAATACAGTAGCAATGCTGGAGCCATCTGCGTCCTAGAAGCTTCGTAACCGATACGACAACGTTTTACGCTTTTCAGGATGTGGATTTCTTGTTGCCGTTTCTGCCGCTGAATATGCAGAAACGTGAGCAGGTGTCGCAGGATTTGCATCCGAACTTTCTGCACGTATTTGTACTATTGAACGTTTAGGATCGCGTTAGCAAATAGGTAACGTTTTCTTGAAAAGGAAAAATAAAGTGATATATAGCCAAAGTTTTTATTGTCGCTGTTTAAATCTTAAAGATAAACGTTGGATGTTTTGAAACAAACCTTTTTTCATTGCAAGTATATTTGTAAAACCGATTCATTGAACCGTGCATACAAAACAAATAATGGTAATATTTAACCGGCCTTCAAATTTGTATATTTGTTCGCGCAAAAAACGATTGAGGATCATTTTTTTTTAAAGGCAGCAAACAACTATTTTTTTTAATCCTTATTTTATAAAATACTAGTTTTTGAAATTACCTTTATTTACCGAACTAACCGAGCGTATTTTTTTTCTGTAAAAAAGTTTAATTTAAGCGTTCAATATTTTAAAATGAAATATCGCTTGCGCCTCCACCATTTTTCAATTCGTAATAAGCTACGTTGGGTACTTTGAGGGAAGAGATATTTACATTTTTTTTATCTCGTGAGATATTTTACGCATTCAATTAGGATTAAGGTTATGATGAAATGACGTGCGAAAAAAATATAGATCGATATTCTTGCAATGAAGAATTCAACAAACTTTCTTCTAAACAAAACCAAATGTTATTAAATTAGTTGAAATCGGTTAACAATGATAAAAAATTAAAATTGAAATTGAATAATTAAACAAGACTTTTTTAATTAATTAAATTAGTTGCATTTGTTGTTATAACAAATTATAGTAATTATCTTTAATATTCGTTACAAAAATTATACAGTGCACGTATTAATAATACATAAATAATAAATTTAGTGAAGCAAGCTGTGCGAGGCCGTTGCTGCAATATATTTTAAAATTGAACATGTCATAAGGCAATTATATTCGTTGTGAATTTAATTTTTCAAATTTCCACATAATTTCTCTCAACTGCAAAACGAAAAATTTTTGAATTTCTACATTTTACATAAAATAGTTTCAACAAATGTTTGACTTTGTGACCGTTTCATAACAGATCGATACAATACAAAGTGTGGATTACCATTTTACAAAATTATAATTGGCATTTTTAAAGTATACAGATATGGAATTCCATCTACATGCTAAATCATCACATAACCGAAAAGTTGCAGCATTCTGAATAATTCATCGATGGAAAGGCGATTATTGAACCTGGGTCACCGTACCTGTCAATATCAATTTTGTTTTCGAAATCGTGTATAAAATAATGGATGTCGAGCCATATCAACAATTTGATTATGCTTTCAAACACATCGATCGATTGATGACCTAAAAGCTTATTAGAGCAAATATTCAATTATGTGCCTACAAATACTATCCTATACTTACATATCTAAAAAACAATCCTTAAATTAATTGTGGTGTCACATTTTATCGAGGATTTACTAGAAGCTAGTTTACACTTTGGGCACTAAAGCCCAAACTAAGCTTATGAGTTAAAGGCGATAGTGGAAGATGAAAAAAACGAAGAGGAAAAGAAGGCAAGCGAATGTGACTTAATCACACTCTTGACAATTTGTGGCAAACATTCAGATCAAAGTTCTTTTTCCATATAACTATGGCAGACCTCCTAATAATGCTAGATATCGAAATTGTTGATGCCATAATGTATAAATCACATGCCCACGCAACGCTGATTTCTACTCAACTTCATGCCTATCACTGTTTAGAGTTTGCTTCTTATCTTATCATTGCCACAATTGTTGTTCGATCTACAATTTGGGTGTTTGGGCAGTTTTAGTTGTGACTGGTGAGACGAACATTACATTCATAATAAGACTTTTTGTACTGATAGTTTTTGGCTCCTAACTGACGATAGGAAATAAAAGATTACCTATGTTGGCTGGATACTCTGAAAGCGTTTCTCTACTTTCCATCTCCAACTGCATTTTCTAATGCTTGTTTCAGTCCTAAATCACAAAACATAACAAAGCAAAAACATATTCACCCTTTGGATGAAACGCAAACTTTGACAAAATAGGTTTTACGCTAAACTGTATGTATATTGGAAATGGAGGTTTGTTGTGTCAACTAAATAAAGAAAATCCTACATAATAATTCATACAATTGTAGTATTATAATGGTTACAATTGACATTTCTGTATATACATTAATATCGTTGATATTATATATCGTGAATTTCTGGTTATATGTTTAATGAAATTCAGGGCTTGAAATTGGCATCGGTGGCGTTTCAATTATACATGTATAAATGAATGTACGACAGCAAAAATTGCCTGATAATTGGCTTATCAATGCAGAGCGTGGCCTCAATCAATCACTAAAGCGTTGTACATTTTCGCGGTCGGTTATTGATGTTTTATTTATTCACCATTAATGGAAAATTTACAACAAATAAATAAATAAATCACTCAATTGTAGGTTTTTTATTATTCCTATTAGCTTCGATATTCGTCGATGATACGAAAAGATATAGCGTGAAAGGATTTTTTAATTCAAATAAAATCATAATTTAGGATTATCTTATTAATCTAACCTATAAGTTAGATTTTAGATATTATATGTTATTGTAACCTTTGGTTAAGCAGTTGATTGGTGAATATTACCTGGGCGTTATCCCTTTTCAATAACTTGTAGTAAATACATACTTCATCTTGACAGGTACTATCAAACGTGATGAAACGTCGATTTTGATAATCAAATATCAACAATATCAGTAAACAAAATTTCACCTAACGGAAATGTCTTTTTTAAATACATAGATTCTCTTATAATAATACTCTTGGTATAATAATTATTGATACATAAATAAAAATTGTTCTAATAAGTGTATCAATAAGAAAAAATTTTTTATTAATCTTGATAAATAAAATACATATAAACGTTTTCGTCACCATTACGATCATCAAAATTATTCGTATTGTTCTCAAAATTAAAATGATAATGATCAGTTTTAACGAATATTCACTCATATAAATAGTTTAAAGTATTTATTTAAATAAATTTATCTCTAATGTAATTTTTTAAATTTATAACGTTACGAATCTTAAAAGATAAATTAATACGATACCGTTTAACATCCATAAAATAGCAATCCGATCATCTCAACTATATCACATCACTAATATCACCTAACACTTAGCATAAATATAGCACTATTTATCACTTAATTCATGTAATAAGTTTTATTTTTCTAAACTACTTCATCACCCTTAAACTCCCGCATATCAACTAAAATGCGTTATTTCCAAACATCCCCTCTTTAATTTATTGCGTGAAGAAGGAATACTGGAGGTGAATAAACAAAAAATGTAAAGACGACGAGCCGAAGCGGTTTTAAATCGTTTTTTGGTTTTAAAACTCAACCTTTCAATAAAAAAATTATTCGTTTTCTCGAAACATTTCAAATAAAACTTACGCCATTTTACTAAAATAAAACACACTAATCGAATTTCAATGTTTAACACTTCCTGCAAAAGAATCAGGCGCCCAAAAAATTATTAAAACGAAGTAGCCAAGACGTTGGATTATGCATCATCCCTTATTTTTGTGTCATGAAATACAAATTTTAAAAAAATCGTATCTCAAGAACGAATTAAGATATCATCATGAAATAAAGAACATTTTAAAGCAAATTTAATACGCTATATATAATTTCTTATTTTTTATAAACATCACTTATACTACTCGCTTTCAACGTTATTCGCTCTCAGCGAGTCGTGATTATTTCATTGGTCACAGTGATTTATGTACCGAAAGGATGAATATTTTAGCCTTAAAAGATCGAAAACAAAAAAAAGGACATCCAGGAAAGTTTTACTTCCAAAGAACAATGATAGTTCGATAGATATGTGGGAATTCACCACCAAAAGAACGTATCCGCATCGATGGCGATGAAACTATACGAGTTTTCGAAAAGAAGGATATCATCTATCAATCATCTTGACGGCGTAGCAAGTTTCGGAGATTCTGTGGGAACGTTACAGCAAGAATATGCATTGTTGGCTTTGAACTTGCACGAAGTTTCGTTCTTTCAAGTGTAAAGTAATTTATATCTAAGAATTTTGTAGACACCTATGGATCCATGTAAACTTAACCTGAACGAAAATCGAAACTTTTTTATATAAACAAACACTTAAATAAAAAAGATTATAAAAAAATGAGATTATTTAATGAAATATTAAACCTTTAAATTTCAATAGAATTGCATTGTAATCGTTGAACATTTTGCAAGCTTCGCTGTACATCTGATTTTTTTATTGCAATAGATTTTGTAATAACTATTGAATGCAATAAAATTCTTACCTATGAACTTTAAAAGTTTTTAATCAACCAATTTGTGAACAGAAAGAAAATTACATTCTACATTTTCATATAAAACTGCGTTATTAGTTAAGTTATGATTGTGGAAGTATAAACATATGTATTAAAACTTAGCTGCTAGGATCTTTTCAGAATAAAGTAGCTATACCTATATATACTAAAGATTACACAAAGACTGAAAGATTGTTTTATATATAATATTTAATGACAACAAAATATGTTGTTCTAAATGTAAGACTCAAAGTTTGTCCTAAATTTAATTGAATACACACGGTAAAAAAAAAGGATTTTTTTTATGTACGTGTGGTAAATTTTATTTCAATTGAGAAAAGATGGTGATGGCTCTTACATCGCGGGCATTTTCAATGAGACTGCTAACGTTGTATACGTCCACGGTCTTGAATGGAAGTGTCTAAATAGGGCCCGACTACGTTCCGGACAAGCTCTTGGAGGCGAAAATCCCGTAATGGATGGCCTTTTACGATCTTAAATTATTGCGTTTGTTGTGTTCCAACGGGATGTGTGTTCCCCTCTTTTTCTCGTCTTCTATCAGAATTTGCGAGGTTCCTTACAAGCGAATAGACGCGTATTTTTCTATTCTACACGAAAGTCTGATCAGAAAATGTTATCTCCCAAATAGAAAATAAAACGAATAGACTTCTGGGTTAGCTATAAATTTATATGTAGCTTGTTTTATTAAAAAAAAAGTTTTTAAGGAAATTCTTTAAAGAAGTTAATTAAATATCTTTCCAACTAATTATCATTCTTCGGTGTCTCGGTGACGTATTCAGAATTGGCGAGGAGCGGCTAATTAATTTTCTATGGATTGAACGTTAACGCACGGTCCAATTAATTCCACGGTATTCTATACGGGCTAAACGCGTCATTAAGTCTCCTCCGACTTGTTGCTGGCAATTACGCGAACTGGTATAAAATTATCGAACTGTCATCGGCGAATCGTCACGCTTAATCAAACTTCGTGCAGACCCTGCTTCTGTCGTTTTGTCCACACGGAATTGTGATTAACGATCGTTTACCACTCGTTAAAAAGGGGGCCGTGCCGCTTATGTAATGCGGCCGCGTAAGTTATGGAATAAATCCCTATATATCGTGTAGGTATGCGTAAAAAATGTTGTCGTCGTAGATAACGGCCTACATGTTAACGTATCCCTTTTCCTTTTTGTCTACTACTTACCAACATTCATCATGTCAACTAATAATGAAACGTTACAGATATAAATCATATATTCAAACCGCCAACAGAACTATTTATTTGAACATATAGCTGATTAACACCGATTTTTTTTACGTTAGGTTTTATTTCATTTGCGAATTTATTCCAAAATCCGATTTTATTAATGAAAGAATAACATTGCACATTACATACACGTCCATTGGTTATCGGATTTCGTAATTGGCAAATCGATATGGGACAAAAATATATGGTATTTGGAATTGTATCGCTAGTTTTTGTTTATATATTTTTCAACAACACTAACAATAGATGGGTTATAATCATAAGGATGAATGTGTTAAAGAAATATAAAAGTCTGTGAGAATCCATTCACGGTAACTGTTAAAACTGGATTTTATCCACGTGGACAATACGAACATCGCAGCCGTAAATACCGCTTTGATTGGACTGTTTCTCGTTAAAGATCCGAGAGAGGTTGTGCGGTTCTGAAATCTATGGCCATTGAAAAGAACGGGCCCATTCGCGTACCCGACCACTTTATCTCTTCACATCTATTGCAGGTGCGTTTTCTAACTGCGAACATAATTTAAGGCGCGGTCGTGAACAGAATTTTCTCGTTACAAGATTCTTAGGTGTCATTTCCTTTAATTTACAAAAACGAACAAACGTTTCCTTTTTTATACATTTTTATTTTAACGTCTTTTTAAGAAAACAAAATCTATAAAGTCAACAAACCATCAGAAAGGCAAATATATTTAATAGCATATACTCAATATTTTGTATTAAAATCTGCGCTAAAGTCAATTTCTTCAATCTCTTTTGTTACTAAGGCACGTTTCTGGCAAGGAATATTTAACACTCGGAACTTGAACTATTCTGAAACTCCCTAACACCACCCACCAATACATGAGAGTAATTTGCTCCATGTAATTTGTCAACGATATACTGGATCACTTTCCTGTATTAGAACACCTCTATGAGGATTATCCTTTATAATTTCCGGGTGCCAATCAAAATCTGCTTCACGCACTGCTAAAAACTAATACAAATATTATAAAATGTTACATTGTCACATTGTTTTAGCAACAGATATCGACTTAAGTCAACTAAAAATGAAAATACTCGAATTAAGTCGATTAAGATGCAAGCGAATAAGGGAATAAGACCATAACGATACAACACGGCTAACACGTACCATAAGGTCTGCAGTTAACCCTAGTCTCGCATAATACGATGACAAAAACAAGGAGTTAAGACTTCTGTATGTAGGCAAACGAAAGAATGTAACAAAGTATTGATAAAACAAAAAAGGAACAAATTGCAGAAACGTTCCTACGAAGACATTTAGAAAAAGATTCCAGAGAATGTCACAAAGAGAAGAGATCCATACTAGAAATAGTGAAATGAGGGAACTATAAGGTGAAAAGAACCAGCGAATGCGCTGTTAAAAACATTGCTCGTCGATGACAAAACGGAAGACCAAATGGGACTAAGGATGAAAATGAGGAATTAAGGTAATAATCGACCAGTTAAACCGGCGGAAGACTTTGCGGCAGGACACCGGCATTAACAAACTGTATGGCACTTACCTAGAACAAAGTGGATTGGCCAACTAAGTGCTAAACAAATATACATATATTATACCTAATTGAAGTCGCATTGTGCTCTGATATCCTGAGATATGACACAGCAGTTTATATAAAACATATTTGGTTCCTTTTCTTTGACAATAACAACCACTTCTTGTTTTTAACTTTGGACACAGAATGCGTTGTAATTAATACCGTCCTTGAATTTGTGTATAAAGACTCCAAAAAGTTCAAAATTTTGATGAACACACATACTACGAGTGATCGTTAGATCTAATTTTATTTAAGCACTCGAAACCATGTTTAAAAACACATTATTATAGCTTAATAACACTTTAATTAATTCATTTAAAGGTGTTTTTTAATAATAGAAATCATTTGAATAAGAAATATTTTATCTAAATTGACTTCGTTGGAGAGCAAATTATTTTAATGTAATTTAAACTTAATCACATTAACGTGTACTTTAAGTACTCGTTATTTCCTACTAGTTAATAAATTGTAAACACTCAACTACACAGAGAAAAAATTTTGCTTTCGTCAGAACTTACTGATATAGATAGCTAAAATCTATTGTTTGAAAATAAATATTCGTCAAATAATTAAGGCTAATCAGCGAGATCCATCATTTGATAATAACTATTTCTAATTTAGTGGTATACTATATTATTAAGAAAATCCCGCCAAACCTCAATCACATATGTTTTTATGTTTTGGTCTATTTTCATTACTAATTTTTTTAAATTCTCGATTGTATTAGAATTATCATTGACCGACGAAAAAAATTGCAAATCTCGTTATCAAACATGTTATCAGAACACTCAAAAGTGTTTATATCCAGCGAATATAAATTTTAACCAAACGTGGTGCATCTCACAACGTTTCAGTAGTTTGCTGATCTCACAACTTGTTCGAAACAAACAAAAAACTTTTTCATCATGTGCGAAGATAAACCACAAGTAAGTTCAAATTCATCATTAATTTAATGTAAAATTTCATTTTATTGGAATTTATTTTTTTTAATTTTTTTTAAATTATTTACGTTCTTAAAATTGTTTTTAATCAAAGATTATAATTTTTTTCATAATTAAATTTATAAAATATTGAAAATTAATTTTCACATATGATTACAAAGCTTAACAAAAGATACGTGAAGGTTATCTACTTCGAAAGATTTATCAATAATGAATGATAAAAATTATAATTTCTATTAGAACACAATCTTATCAGAAATGTTATGTAGTAAAACGTGGTTTTGTAAACAATTTTTTATATTTTGTGCGCAATATCACGTCTTTTTAAAATTTATTCTTTTGAGACTAAAAAATTTTTATTATTTCAGCGCATTCCAAAACATCCAGGTGCAAAGAGTGATATAATGAAATATGCTAAACAAGGAATAACATTACTGGCGGCACAATTGGCAAATGACGAAACCATCGAAGATTATTGGTTAATTACTGGACCGGAATCTGTGGATTATTTCGGTCATATCATTGCGGTAATAATAGATTCAAAGCAAAATAGATACGCACTATTTGTAGAAACGAAATTGCTTTCGATGAAATCGATGAGATTCATAACCAATCCAGAAACGCCACGTGATGCTCAAAAATCTGATGTTCCTCTTCACAAATACCTTCAAACTTATGAAAAAATCATGAGGATGGATCTTACTCCTCAATTAAAAACTCAATTGGCCGGAATACCAACTGAAAATTTTTATTTCTGCTTATTCACTATCATGCCAAGAAACATCGTTATTCAAACGAAAAACAAAGAAATGATGGATGTCAAATTGGAGTTGAAGAATATTAACGAAAATATATTGAATTGTTTTGGAGCTTATGCTCAATGTTGCCAAAACGCGGATACTCTTCCGGAAGGTTACGAAAAATTTTTAAAACAATTTTATATTTTCGCCGAACAACCTAGTACACAAAAGGTATATCAAGAATTTCAAGAACACATCGGTAAGTCTTCAGATGGTGCTATTGACAGATTATGTGATAGCATTGAATCGGTTATGAAAGAAGACAAATTTTGTTTACCTCTTACAAAACTCACGTTTTTCGAGAAGTGCTTAGAAATTCAACTATCTGATGTTATTCTATTTTAATTTTGTGGATTATTTCACGTTTATTTGACATGTGGTTTATTTTTAAAACTCCTCAAAGTACTTACATACTTTATATAGTTAAGATTTCAATTAGTTTTAAGTGTATCTTATTTATTTTTAATATTATGGTGTAACTTGGATAATTTTTTAATAAAATAATTATTTTCAAGTACTTTTTTATCTTTTTTTCCAAATTAATCTCTTGATATTTAGAAGAATTTTTATCTATTTTATGAGTCTCTAATAATCATTTTGAATGTTGGATGTTGGTACTCTAAAAAAAATATTAATTTTATTAATTTAATCAAAAAAGTCCAAAATAACATTCGAAATTTTTATTTAGAAGATACATAGTATATTAATTTGGGTTTGTATAACATAATTGGAAATGGGAACATTGATTATTTTAGCTAGATCACAATAATTTTACAATTTTATTCTAATTTTGTGAAGGTTGGGATATAGATAACTTTAATAAAAAATTTATTAAAGATCTTATCGATAAAAAGCATAGAATAATCTGTAAACAACGATAGTAGTCCTTAACGTTCCATGATAAACATTTTAAGGTATAAACTTTAATAATGTTTAATTTAACGAATCAATATTCGAACACGTTCTAGAATAGGCAACCGACAATACCGGTTAGTAAACAAAGTTGAAACTATAAAACTGAAAATAGAATGTAATAATAAAGTTTTAGAAAAACTAGCACCACTCTACAAAATACTATTTAATATTGCAAAGGGTGAAAACATCTCAATCAAACTTTACAAGATTTCATTCAAATTTGATACGCAGTTACACAAATATATTACACCCTATTTATTTTTTAATCACAATTACTATATGTATGACATATAATACAAAGACTTAAAAGAAATATAACTAATGTTGAAAACTATCCTACTGTCTTAACACTTTGAACGATATGTACTTATGGGACGGGTTCCCCTATTTGCGAAATTCAGATATACAAAACATTAATAACAGAGCACATAAGCAAGTATTGAAAGAAATATCAAAATTAGATTAATGTTATATCGATTTGCATTTGATACTCGAGCACCAATTTTTGGTCCTATTACTTCTGGAATATGTTTCAGGTGAATTGTATTCATTTCTGATTGAGGTTGCGTTAGAGTTGATTCTGTCGTTGTTACTGTGTTTTTGGAAACAAGTAAAATTTGTAAACGTGTCAATTGTGGATATGGTGTTGTTAAATTTACTTGAAATGATACATTTTGTCTATAATAACCGTCCGCTGAAACCTATTATATAATTGTAGAACTTGTATGATATTCAAAAGCAAATGACTCACCTCAATTTTGTAATTACCAGGTACTAAAATTTTCCAAAATTCTCCAGCAGCATTCGTTTTAAACAGCATTTCTCTCCCAATTACTTTGAATCGAGCTATTATCGGTTCATTGGTTTCAGAATCTCTAATCACCCCGAATACACCTTGATTTGCCTGAAGATAATATTCTACTAAAGCCTAAAATGTATTATTTAATATGAAAGTGTTTTAAGTCTATATCTATTTATTTATATATTTACCTTTTTATTATTTTCAAATGATTGTTGAATCTTCATTGTATTCTTCTTGTATTTACTCGAATCCTCAATCTTTATATTCAGTTCCATACAACCATGTTTAAAGTAATTGTAATCTTGCATCGTACCTAAAATTTAAGAATAAATTTGTAATCTCTGGTTTTTATCATTAAGTAATAATACTAACGTAGTGTTGGTCTAGTTTTAGCTCCATTTCTGATATTAATTTCTTGTTCGATATTTGAGTGATAATTTGTAGAATATACGTTAGCTAAATGTTTAAAAACATCGTTATCTGATGTTATCGACTCTTTTGATGTCTCTAAAATAAATAAATAAACTGATAGAAGTATTGGTCTACAATAAACAAAGACTTTATAAAATCGACTGCCCAATTTTTAGCTATAGCAAAAAACAGAAAAACAGAAAACTCCAATTCTACGAACGCCACGTTAACATTACCTTGGGTGTACTATAAGCTTAGAAGTGCCACCAACAACAGCCTGAGTGCAGAAAGCCAAACTAGAATAAATAAACAATGTTGTGATACTTCGATTACAATTGTTAAGGTAGTGACGAAGGAGTTGATTCTTCTGTATTTTGAAGTAGAGAAGAAGGCAGAAGCAAACAACTATGACGCTTTTATAATTAGTCGACGCCTCTGGTTATCATTATTATTACTTATGTGCAAACAGGCATGTACTGAAGCAATGAATATTAGTTGGCGTTCTCAATAGTACTAAGCAGCCACATTGAACCCGATATTGAAGAGTACAGAGTTGAATTAATACAAGCCCCATCATAAAGACTCTGATAATAATCATATGTGATCCTACACTATTAATGAATGAATAAATAAATAATAAACCTTTGAAATGATTTGATAACAGCAAATCTGAATTGGGGTCTCTGACTAAGATCTTTTAAGTTGATGGGAAGTCTTTAAATGCTATCAATTCCAATGTTCCAGAAAAGATTTTCAGAAGTCATTCTATTGTATTTATGCTTCAGAAATGCCTCGCAAAGTCGAGATCAATAAACGTGAACAGAGTTTTAGACTCAGTAGGAAGATTCACTGAACTTCAACATAACTGATCAAAAATGTGAAACAATTGGAACTCTTTAAATCTAGTTTTATGTAACAAAAATGTTAAACATTTATTAAAGAAATCTTACTTACGATGTAAATCTTTTGTGTTGTATGGATAAATTATTTCCATCGTATCAAAATTATTGTAAACATAATTTAAAGTTGCAGAAAGGACAAAATAATTATCGTTCATCCATTTCATAACTGCTTCGGACTCAAGTTGCGGTGTTCCATGTGGACCTTTATAAAGATCTGGAAACATTGTATCCAAATCATACCGAAACGGATTCCCGTGAGTGATAGGATAACCACTTGGGTTCATTCGTGATAAAATATGAATTCTTGTATTGTCCAAAAGATACTTGACAGATTTTTCAGTTTCATAGGAACTAATTAAGTACTAATTGATAAAATTAACAACTAATTTAAATTTTCGAAATGTATTTTAAAAAATCTTACATCTACGAAGTGAAGTAAAATTTCAGTTCCAATGTGTTCATCTCCAAAAACACCGCTGATCAATTTTACATTAGGAATTCCAGTCAAATTTTGAGCGGCTGTTATTTCAAGAACCCACATATCTTCACCTAATTCAAAATTAACAAAAATAATTTGTAGGAAACTCGAATTAAATCAAAATCACAAAGTTCTAGTGTAAACTTACTTTTTACGTCGTGTATACCTGTAGATTTTCCAATAGAATACATCTTCACATCAATTCCATTGCGAGTCATCGACGAAAAATTTTTTAAAACATTAGTTAAAGCTTTGTTATTATGAAATTCGAAGTCTAAAAGTTGTACAGATTTCAATCTTAGGACTATGATAAAAGATACACAAAATATGTTAAACAAACGCATTGTTAAAACTAAATACAAACTGAGAATAACTGAAAATAATCAGGCGCGCAGTAGGAATAATATCCCCTTCTACTTTTGTTACAAACGATGACGTGAGCTTTTTGATAAGCAACCGAATATAAAAGCAAATCTCTTCGCTAATGATTTTTTAAAGAGTTCCGTGCTTAACATTAGGATTGTGTAAGGATTTTTCCTTAAAAAATGATGTCAGCTATATGATAACTTTGCTATATTACGCATGGCAAAGAATCCGAGATGTTTACGAAGAGGTTGTAGTTGATATTTTATTATCTTACTTTATGGAATTGGTTAAAAGAAAAGAAAACGCAGATAAAGTAAACCATTTCCTTACAATGACATCATTCTCTCTTCCCACAATTTATTTATTTTAAATGAAAGATTAATCAAACCAAAAAATTGAAATTGACAACCTTAACAATTTTATAATGCTATCAAACCGATCGTTTAAATTCGATAATAATCATTTAAAACACTCTCTTAAACAAGATCTCAAACGTCTTGATGATTTGAATCACTCGACTTCCCTGAATCAACCAGCCATGAGTTGGTTACATCCAAACCAACCTATAGTGTATAATCCAGAAAATATTTACAATTTAAAAATGGAATCTGATGAAGATTATATGGATTGTTTAGAATTAATTATTGATCGGTGAATCTTTTAATGTTTTGAATTTATTTGAATTAAAATTTTAGGATTTATTCCATTTTAGGTTCTTGCTTATATCTTTTAGATGATACATCTAGTAAAAATATTCATAAAAGTGTTGTTAAACCAGAGAAAATGACGCTAAGTTTAATAGTAACGAACGTGTATGAACAAATTAAAAATTTAATTAATTTTAAGGTAAGTGATAAAAAGAATGCAAAGTATCAGAAAGAAATTAATTAATTTAGAACAATAGCAAACTTGATGAAACCACAAAATTAATTGCACCTAATCCTAAAGAGTTATCGAATAAATCAGATAAAGAAACCCAAATCAACACCAACATTGTTCAATGTTCCTCATGTTCCATCTCATTAAAATGTATTAAATTAATCGCAGATCAATTATCAAAACTTGGAGAAAACAGATCTGTGTCCATAGCAAAGTAAATATCAAATCCGTTTATCGTTAAGAAGTTTCTAAAATGTTATATTGATTTAAGAGATAAAATGAAAAGCCTAATATTTACGTCTACTCAAGAGGAATCCGTTGATTTGTTAACTAATGCCATAAACAAAGACGTTCGAGATTTGACTTACAGAAATTCAGAACTAGAGGCGAATTTAGGTGGTCTAAAAAATCAACTGGAAAATTTAGATTTAGCTCTTCAGGAATCTTTAAATAAAATTAGAGAATTGGAAGAAAATATAAACAAGTTGGAAGAATTTAAATTAAAAGGTATAATAATGAGGTGAATTGACTTATTATTTTTGATTTATTTTATTTGTCAAATTTTCACATGAACAACATTTATTAAATTTTAAGTTCATAAAAAATAAGATTGATACAGTACTCCAAGAGATATAACACACCATATCGAGGTAATATTTTTTTATATCAAAACAAAGAACATTATAACACTTAACCAACCATGCGGTTAAACCATTTTTTTTTCTTTGTATCATTGTTTTGATAAGAGTCGAAAAACCCCAACTTTATCTATATAGTATAATCGACAACAATAAAACCACATGCTTGTATTTTCAGAACAACAACAACACTTAATTTTAAATAATATTATCAACAAATTGCTAAAAAATAAAAAACGCGCACAAGACGAAATGGAATGGCACAAAGTCGAATATAAACAGCTTGAATCAGTAGTAGAAAGTCAAACTGCTAACATTAAGGAATTACAGGAAGAACTCGAAAACTTTAGAATGAACAACAAACGTTTATTGTCTCAGGAGGAGCTCTTAAAATCAGAGAAAGCTCTTTGGAAAGCACGGTTTGCTCGCGCAGAAGAGACAAACGATAATATTACTACACAGAACAAAGAACTTAGAATCAACGTACAACGAATCGCGGATTCCATCGATTCCATTGAAAATACCTGCAAAGGTATCGAAGAAAATGTCTCGGAAAGTTGGGTTTTAGTAGAAGACAACATGAATAGTTTTCAAAGTTTTTTTAATTGTGTTGAGGTAATATTTGTTTAAATTTTTCATTTAAATAAGCTTAATCGTTCAAATGCAGGATGTGGTTAACTCCAGTACGATATTAGAAGAAAACTTAAATAATTCTATGCAAATAGTTAACAGTAAAAATATATCGGGAGATATGGAAGGTAATCACGTTTTATTTCAGATTCCTGTTAGTTTTTATAAACTCTTTTTGTACTTTTATTCTAGTTAAAGGCGATCCTTTTTTGGATATGATGAAACAGATTAAGGACAACAACGAAAATATCGAAAAGATGCAACGACAAAATGAAGTTCTGTTAAAAATTGTAAAAAAATTTGAGGAACATTCAAAAACTAGTAATTAATAAAATTAATTAGTGTTTAATTCTAATTTTATTTTATTTTGCACCGGTTTCCGCACTGAAATTTGTTTATGTGTAAGGTTAAATCGACAAAAAAATCGTATTGAAAAATTGAGCCTTTTAAAAAGTGTTTTTAAACGATCAATACCTTTTAGAGGCCATAAATAAACCATTTATTTAACGAATACTTTAAGAACATTTCCCTATAAAATAAGCTGTGTTGCTTTATTTCGTTAGAAAATCAAATAATACCCAAGAAAAATGTTTAAATTGTACCTAAAAGCTTGTAGTGTTATTGGTTTAACGCCTACTTTTAATTCCATAAACAAAAAATTATCAAGATATATCCCACAAAAAGTGCTAGTATCCGCTGGGATTTTGCTAATAATTACTGATTTTGGGTATAATTTATATGTTAAATCGATTTTGGTTTATCCCAAATTGTATTTCACCATAATATTAACAGATATTTTACACCTTTTTCTTTTAACCGTGGTAATCGTTCACGCTACTCTAAACATATATTTTTTTAAATTTAATGATTACGAAAACCTGGTGATAAAATTATATGAAATCGATTCGTTAGTAAAAGATTTTCATAACAAAGAAGATAAAATTCATTTTTACATCGATCTCTTTCTTCAGCTATTCATGGCAGCTTTAGGAGCCACCTTTCATTTAATGTACTGGTCAGCAATTTTCGGCGAATCGATTATAAAATTTTACTTGCTTCAACACATTTTGGACATTTACTACGGATTTTTAGTAAGATTATTAGAAAAAATTGCCAGAACAGCAAGAAATAATTTTCGTTTGGTAAATGATATATTAAAAAATAGTCGAGAAGAAGCACTAAAAGAAGAAAATTTACGAAATTTTGTTAATTCAATAAAGATTTACGAAGGAACCGATGAATTAGTGTCATTATTTAATAATTTATTCGGATTGACGTTATTTAGCATTTCCATGTTTTGCATGATGGACATTTTACATTCAATCAATTTTATTTTACTTACTCGTGGAGACAAAACTATTGGAGTTAGCAATAATGACGATGTTCTAGTTCATTATTATTGCGCAAAAGCCATAGCAACATCATTTGTAAGTAAATTATTTATTTAATCCATTGAGGTCTTATATATAATTATATATAAGACCTCAATGATTTAATCATATACAGTTTTTGATATGGTACGGTACATTACTTTTGAAACACTCTGTATATAAAACTTTTTTTTAAATTTCAGTTAGCAATTACGATGTTATCGGGAATTGGTAACAATATAACAAAGGAGTCTAAAAAAGTAGCCGGTTGGTCTTACTTATTAATCCACACTTTACAAGATAATTCACAAGAAATAAAGCAACTCAAAAACGACCTTATTATTATGGCACAAAAATCAGGAACTCAACCAGCTACTATTTCAGCTGGAGGATTTTTTAATATGGAATATTCAGCTTTGTTTACGTTTATTTTAAATTGTACTTCTTATATTATAATACTTGTACAATTTGTAAAATAGATAATAAAAAAATAAATATTTTTTTAAAATTTCAATAACTCGATAATAGATGTCGCCGTTGACATTAAAAATCATTTTTAGTGTTAGCGGATGACGTTTGAGGTTAGATTACACGTCCGAAACGTGCGGTAGTGCAAAAGCCGGATAAAAATTATTAAATCGAAGATTCGGATGGTTTCTATTGAAAATGGGCGATCCGCAGGTAGCTTAAAAACTATAGAGAACATTTACAACTCCATTTTTATATTTCACTTTCCGTAGATCTCCTCAATATTGAAGGATGTTTACTTCAAGATGCAAGAAACCAGTCTGAAGGGGCGCAAAGAATCTGTCGATTATATTATTGAAAATTCTCCAAATGGTAACTAATCTAAAAACTTTTTTAAACTTATTTTATGTAATGAGTTTAAATTATTCATTTGGGATTTTTATAGATTTGGATGAAAACAGTGTCAAGGAAATATGTAAAGTACTTTACATGGTGATTCCGTTATATGAAGGTAGTTATTCCCAACATTTGATTAAAAAATTGCTACATTTCATTGCAAATAAACAAATCAAACCAACTATCAAGTTTATGTTACCCGTTTATTTAAACATAACAAATCAGTATAAAAGTTTAATAGCAACGTAAGTTATTGATTTGAAAGCAATAGTTTTCCTTTATAGGTAAATGTTTTATTTTAGAACAAGCACCTCCAAAAACTGCTTGTATCTTTTGAGATCTACTTGTATATTGTATGAATATGCATCTAAAAGTGATAGAGAACTTTTACAAATGGTTTTACCAAAATTGGTTGAAATACAATCAATTTTATATACCAGCATTGCTTCAATTGGAACTAATAAAAGAACCTCGAAAGCTATTGTAGCTGTAAGTATACCTATATGTAAAAATTCAAACATTTTTAAAATTTTCATTACATTGTGCAATATTTATTATGAAAAAGATAAAATATTTATAGATTGTTTGTGTTGTTGTATTTTTTTTGGGTATACTTTATATTATCTTTTGATAAAATGATAAAAATAACAAAATATTCAATAATATTTTAGTTGAAACATTCTTGGCAAGCCATTCCAGATTCAGGAAAACTATACTTAGACATTCTTAAGTCAATGGAACAATCTCCAAATGTTATTATTTTATCTTCTGCAGTTTGCCAATATTTATCCTCAAATAATGAACTAGAACAAATTAAACCATACAAGGTATTTATCTCTACAGCCAAAACAAAAACTGCTTTGAATAAATATTTGGAATAAAATATAAAAAAAATCTTTTGAAAGTCTCTTTATTAGATATTTGTGGAGATGGACAACTTTAATAAACTTGAAAGTTTTAGGTTTAAGCTATTCCAATTTTTCAATTCTAAAAAAATGTAATTTTTATATAAGTCTATGTTTATATAGAGAGTTTATATAGTTGGATGTATAGTCTATACCACCAGAAGGGAGAGTGACTCATCGCGTGAAAACGTACGAAATAGCACATTCATTCAACTTATCGGCGTAATATCTGTACCGTATGCAGAAAATAATAACGGAAATCGATGAATCATTCGCGTTTCTCGTGATATCACCTATATTTATTATCGCATAGTTTTCAAAAACACAAAATTAATTAATTCAAGCAGTTTTTCACTTGGCAATTAACCTTTTCCAAGAAGAAACGAAATTCTAATTACATTCACATTTTTAGCCATCCCTTATTGACACCTTCATAAAATCTTTTGTAACTTGCAAAAAGAAACCTCAAAAAACCTATGTTCAAGCTTGTTATCCATTCTTAAAAACGATGACTTACGATGAATTTTCAAAATCTTTACTGCCAGCTTTACAAAAAGCTCTTCTCAGAAGTCCTGAAGTTATCGTGGAATGTGTAGGTCTAGTTTTAGGTGGCTTAACAATCGATATTAGTGATTGTGCTTTTGATATTGGAAAAAGTTTAAGCGGTAAGAAGTTAAATTTTGATTTAAACCTTAATTCTTTATGATATTACTTTTAGTTAATTTACATTCTACCGATGATTTAACCAGGGATGATGCAGTTTTTGCTTGCAAAATGATGGCGGAAAAAATCAAAAGCGTTTCCGTACTTGATAAGATTGTTACTCACATTTGTGGGGTTTTTAATGGATCTGATGGGAAATTAACGGTTATTACACACAAAATAAGCGTTTTATTAGGTGTTGGAAATCTTAGTTATCACGACATTAACGGTTCAAATTCAATTCAATTAACAACAAACGTCATCAATCAATTTGTAAAGATATTTGAGACTGAAGTTAACGAAAAGGTTCTTTGCTGCGCTTTAGATGTTTTAGGATTATGGTGTGCTAATTATTGTGGCGATAATCCAAAAAAACTTATTGATTCTATTAAGGTATAAAAATACGTTTTAATTAGATTAATATATAAAATTTTATATTATTTCAGTCTGGTATGGACAATAAGAATTCTACTCCAACTTTAAGGATATCATACATTAAATTTATGACCGTGCTATTTAAAGGCAATAAGATTTCGCATTCTTTACCATTAATTCCAACTTTACTAAAAAGTATCGATAGAGCTGTTGCTCAACCAGCCCAAGCGCCGATTGTAACTGAAGGATTATTTGCTGCTTGTTTTATTCTGAAAGTAACAGCTACAGAAACACCTAAAGACAATTTACACAACTTTTGGAATACTGTTTGTGATTTAGAAAAGCAATTATTTCTTTCAGAAAAATATCTGTCTTTGGCAACTGAAGAAGGTAAATAATTTTGGATTTGATTAATGAAATGTACACATTTTTATTCATCAACTTCTCTTTGCAGCTTTTGAATGTATTTTTGAATTATCTGCAAAATTACTCCTTGACTATCAAGAAAAAATTAAAGGCGATCCTGAAGTGTTATACAAAGCAATGCTTTTCTGTCTAACATCTGGATCTTACGAAAATTCTCGTCAAAAATGTTTGAATATTGCCAGGAAGGAATTATCTAAATTGGGAGGAGTTGCACTTATTCGGAATTTACTCCAACAATTCACTAAATTTGCGAACAATAAAATCCAAGTGAAAAACGAGAAAGATTTCGACCAAATTATTCCATCTAGTATGTTTATTACTTGCATCACTACACTATGTTCGCAAGTTCCTACAACATCAGAAGACGTTAACTTGATTGCTGTCGATGCTTTGTTGCCTTGTCATCATCCAGTAATTATGGTTTCAATGAAAAATTTATGGGAAACCATTCTTAAACATTTAAAAGTGTGCCCAAAAAATTTGATTGCACAACATTCAGGGCAGATTAAAAAACTTTTCATTTATGAATATGAAGATTCTCAAGTAAATATTCTATACATGAAGTACATAGACTCAATTTAAACATTTATTTTTATTTTTCATTAGGTTTATGAAAATGCTTTAACAAAAATAACATCTATTAATGCAAATGTGATTTTTGACGATATCGTTATGTATTCTATCAGTCATTTATCCAATCAAAAAATTTTGGAAATTACTAAAGATGATTATTTCATTTATCTTACGCCTGAAGGAGATCTTTATGATAAAAGCGTTTTACCTGGGTGAGTTTTATTGCTATTTTATTATGTGATCAAAATGATTAATTTGAAAATGTTAGGGATGAATATAATAACGCAATGAATATGAAACGCGAAAGTAAAGCGTATAGTTACAAAGAACAACTTGAAGAGATGCAACTTCGACGAGAATTAGAAGACAAAAAGAAAAAGGAAGGGAAAGTTAAGGAACCTCAGTATACACCTAAACAATTAGAAGCGATCAAAAATCAAAAAGCTAAAGAACAGGCTATTCGAGAAAAATTAACTGAGGTATTATTCATCATATAGGTATCCCAAAATTATGGAGATAATGGCAAAATCAATCCCAAGTATCTATATAATAATTCTGATTTACCTATATTTTAACTTTAAAGTTATCTTTATTCTTTGGGACTACAACCTGTGGTGGGTTTTTGCCTCTGAGTTTAGCCTCTTTCATCTGCCTCTGTCCTCATGCCTCACATCCCAACCCCATCTTCTTCAGGTCCTACCATGTATCATCTTTCTAGGTCTTCCTACATCGCCAAAGACTTTTTTTGATTCTTCTTTCATCCATATACTCCTACAATCTTCATCATACCATTCCACATTTCTGTCACTCGTTCTGGTATTCGTTTGCTACTTTTGTAATCACATCCCATTCTTCTTCAATCCTTTCCTAGAAGTCTCTATCTCGACTTCAGCACAGTCTCCAGTTGTTGCTGGAAGGACTCTCTAACTTTCACTCACTCTGCATCCTCTTTGGGTCCTATTTTATTCTTCACACTCCCAATTATGTATCTAAAAGTTGACAACAGCGAATGTGGTTGCTGTCACAATTTGCTCTTCTGCGTAAATTGATACCTATGATTGAGGAAGCGTATCGAATATTTATCAACAGCTTTAAAGTTAAAACTCTTAAAAAAATATGCTTGCTATTTATACTTTATAATTTTTAATATTTATTTTTTTTAGTTAAACACGACACTTTTAAAAGTCGTTTCAATGCTTCAAGCTTCGTTCTTGGGAAATCCACAATATTGTTCATTTCATTTACGGTCTCTTTTGCCGTTCATTTTGTCCAGTATGCAATCACCGCTAGCAGCCCCGCACCTTACGAAGTTGTACCTAAATTTGAGAAAGGCTGTTTTTAGCGAACGACTTAATTTGACTGGGGAAAAAGTCGCAAATTTGACGTTACGTCTTGAAAAGCCTAGTTGTGATTTAGATCCCGCTTGGCAAGAATTTCCGTTAGAAGAAGCAATGAACAATTTGGTTGAATACATTCATTTTAAAACTGTTAAATCAAAACTTGGATTACCGGTTGCTCCGTTAACAACTCCAGCTCTTGCGTATTCTTTCAGTTTATTGCGAAATATAATTATTGCGGTGTTTCGGAAAAATGAAACGACAACTCATATGTGTTTGGAAATATTTTCTGAGCATGTTAAAATCGATAATGACGATGAACTTTATAGTCCAGTTCATTTACCTCGAAAACAAATGTTCGAGTTATTAATAGACCTTATTGGTAAAACACAAGCTCGATTACAATCCCAAGCGGAAGTGACACTTTTAGACATCGCAAACGCATCTTCAACTAATGCGACGATGGATGAAATTGTCGTTCTTTTGGAATCGTTAAAAAGTCAAGTGCAAGTCGTTAGAGATGCTGGTTTAAGAGGACTTTTAGCGATGAAATCTTCCTTCCCAACCGCAGCTGTAACTGAAGAGGATATGTTGAGAATCAGTAAACAAGTTTGGATCACCAAGTTTGATGTTATCGAAGAAAATAGGGAATTGGCCGAAAAGCTTTGGCAAGAAGCCTATTTAGATTTTCCGCCATGTTTTTGCACACAATTAATAAAAGATTTGGAGTATCCAGTTGAATGCATTCAAATTGCTATTTCTGAAGCACTTGCTGCTTTACTTAGTGAAGATCGAGAGCAATTAAAGTGTATTCTTACTGATTTGATTAAACTGTATAAGGATAGGTTAAATGTAAGTCGTTTGAATAGATTTTGTATAAGATGTTCTTTAATGTTATTGAAATATATGGAGAGATTCAAAAATATTTTCATTAAATTTGTTTTGTATTGTTTTAAATACTCTACATTAAGTAACATCTGTAAAATAATTATAATTAAAAATTATACATTTTTATTAATTTATAAACAGCTTATTGCCCCAAAATTGGATGAGTTTGGAAGAGAAATCGAAAAACCTATCGACGTTTGGCATCCGCGTAGAGGTGTAGCCCTAGCCTTGGGCCGAATAGCTCCACTGTTAGATTACGATGTCATTGGGGAGTTAATAGAATTTTTCGTATCCACCTCTTTAGGGGACCGGCAAGAAAAAGTTCGAAAAGAAATGTTAGCTGCTGCTTTAAAAATTGTTGATTTACACGGAAAAGTAATTAATCCAACCTCTCATTTTCAAAATTTTTCATTTCATTATTTTTTTTAGGACACAGTAAGCACTTTACTTCCAGTTTTTGAGAACTTCCTAGATAAATCTTCAAAACAAGCTCATTTCGATGCCGTAAAACAAGCAGTGGTTGTTTTAATGGGATCTTTGGCAAGACATTTAGATAAAGATGACGCTCGAATTAAACCGATCGTTATGAGGTTAATCCAAGCTTTATCGACACCATCACAACAAGTACAAGAATCCGTTGCGAATTGTCTTCCCTTCTTAGTTCCATCAATTAAAGATGAAGCTCCCGGTCTTGTGAATAAATTGCTTCATCAATTAATTAAAAGCGATAAATACGGCGAAAGAAAAGGGGCTGCTTATGGTTTAGCTGGTTTAGTAAAAGGAATGGGTATTCTTGCTTTAAAACAACTCGATATTATGACGAAATTAACTGATGCTATACAAGATAAGAAAAATTATAAACATCGTGAAGGTACATAGTTCTGAATCATAAAATATATTTTATTTTTTTTAATGTACTTTCAGGGGCATTATTTGCATTTGAAATGTTGTTTCAAATGTTGGGGAAATTATTTGAGCCGTACATTGTTCATGTACTTCCTCATTTATTGCAATGTTTTGGTGATTCTAGTCAATACGTTCGTAATGCAACTGATGATATGGCTAAAGTTGTTATGAGTAAACTCTCAGGACACGGTGTCAAATTGGTTTTACCAGCTTTATTAGGAGCTTTAGAAGAAGATTCATGGCGAACAAAAACCGGTTCTATTGAACTTCTCGGCGCGATGGCTTATTGTGCTCCAAAACAATTATCATCCTGCCTTCCTAGTATCGTTCCAAAATTAATCGAGGTTCTTAGTGATTCCCATACAAAAGTTCAAGAAGCTGGCACCGAAGCTTTGCGCGTTATCGGCTCTGTTATTAGAAACCCAGAAATTCAAGCGATCGTTCCGGTTTTACTTCAAGCAGTGCAAGATCCATCAAATAAAACCTCAAATTGTTTACAAGTTCTTTTAGATACTCAATTCGTACATTTTATCGATGCACCATCTTTAGCTTTAATCATGCCAGTTGTACAAAGAGCTTTTATGGATCGATCTACAGAAACAAGAAAAATGGCAGCACAGATTATTGGAAATATGTACTCTTTAACTGATCAAAAAGATTTAGCACCATATCTTCCTACAATTATACCTGGACTTAAAACATCATTACTCGATCCAGTCCCAGAAGTAAGAAGCGTTAGTGCACGAGCGCTTGGTGCGATGGTTCGTGGAATGGGAGAATCCAGCTTTGAAGATCTCCTGCCTTGGTTAATGCAAACTTTAACATCAGAAAGTAGTTCTGTTGATCGTTCCGGAGCTGCTCAAGGTTTATCAGAAGTCGTTGGAGGTCTTGGAGTTGAAAAACTCCATAAATTAATGCCCGAAATCATTGCTACAGCTGAACGCACCGATATAGCCCCTCATGTCAAAGATGGTTACATCATGATGTTTATTTACATGCCGGTAGTATTTACCACGGAATTCACTCCATACATTGGACAAATTATTAATCCAATTCTAAAAGCATTAGCTGACGAAAACGAATACGTTCGAGATACAGCCTTAAAAGCCGGACAACGCATCGTTAATCTCTATGCAGATTCAGCAATTTTGTTATTACTTCCAGAGTTAGAAAGAGGATTATTTGATGATAATTGGAGGATTCGCTACAGCTCTGTACAATTATTAGGAGATCTTTTGTATAGAATATCTGGCGTTACTGGAAAAATGAGTACTGAAACTGCTAGTGAAGATGATAATTTTGGAACTGAACAATCTCATTTGGCAATTATTCAAGCTTTAGGCGCCGAACGTCGAAATAGAGTTCTTGCAGGGCTTTATATGGGGCGTTCTGATGTCGCTTTAATGGTACGCCAAGCTGCTCTTCATGTTTGGAAGGTTGTTGTTACAAATACACCAAGAACATTAAGGGAAATTTTACCAACTTTATTCAGTTTGTTATTGGGTTGTTTAGCTAGTGATAGTTATGATAAACGACAGGTGAGATGATTAAAAAAAAAAATTAATTTCCATCAGACTGGTGAAAGTGCAAATATTAAATGTGCCTATATTATTTTAGGTTGCTGCAAGAACTTTGGGTGATTTAGTTCGAAAATTAGGTGAAAGAGTACTTCCAGAAATCATCCCGATTTTAGAACACGGATTAAAATCGGACCAACCCGATCAAAGACAAGGCGTTTGTATTGGTTTATCTGAAATAATGACTTCAACGTCTAAAGAAATGGTGTTAACGTTTGTTAATTCTTTGGTGCCAACTGTTCGAAAAGCACTTTGCGATCCTTTACCGGAAGTTCGTCAAGCTGCCGCGAAAACTTTTGATAGTTTGCATTCCACAGTTGGTTCACGAGCTTTAGATGATATTTTACCACCAATGCTTAATCAATTAAATAATTCTGATGACGCTCAGCTTGTTGAATGGACTTTAGATGGGTTACGTCAAGTTATGGCAATTAAATCTAGGGTTGTATTACCGTATTTGGTCCCTCAATTAACAGCACCTCCACCAAATACAAAAGCCCTTTCCATTTTATCTTCAGTGGCTGGTGAAGCTTTGAATAAATATCTTCCAAGAATTTTACCAGCATTGCAAACAGCTTTAGCAGACGCTATTGGGACTCCAGAAGAAACTCAAGTAAATAAACAATTTTTAATAACATTCAAATTTTTGTAAACATATTTTTGTTTAGCAACTTGAATACTGCCAAGCTGTGGTTTTGTCTGTTATGGACGAAACTGGAATCAGAACAGTAATTGATACATTACTTGAGAGTAGCCGAACTACCAACGTAAAACAACGTAAAGGAGCCGTTACACTTTTATGCGCATTTTGTGCTAATTCGAAAGCTCAATACACCACTCATGTACCGCAATTACTTCGAGGAATTGTTCATTTGTGTACTGATAGTGATAAAGAAATTTTAAGGACAGCTTGGGAAGCTTTAAATGCAGTTACAAAAGTAAATCAAAAAATCACCGCCTTGCTTATTATAATCTAATATATCTTTTGTTAGTCATTAGATTCAAAACAACTTTCCACTTATGTACCTGATGTGCGTCAAGCAGTAAGATACGCAATTTCCGATATGAAAGGAACTTCCGATACTTTACCAGGTTTTTGTCTACCAAAAGGAATTTTACCAATCCTACCGATTTTCCGCGAAGCAATTTTAAATGGAGATGGAGACGAAAAAGAAGCCGCTGCTCAAGGTTTGGGTGAAGTTATTAAAGTAACTAACGCTCAAGCGCTTCAACCATGTGTTGTTGCCATAACTGGACCTTTAATTAGGATATTAGGGGATAGGTTTAGTGCAAATGTTAAGATTGCTGTTTTGGAAACGTTGGCCCTCTTATTAGCTAAGGTAATAAATAATGTTTTTATTTCATCCATATAAATATTAAATTTAAAGGTTGGTGCAATGCTTAAACAATTTATACCCCAACTTCAAACAACGTTCCTAAAAGCGTTAAACGACCAAAACCGTACTGTTCGATTAAAAGCAGCTGGAGCTTTGAGTCATTTAATATCGATTCATCAAAAACCAGAAACGTTATTTTTGGAATTACACGGAACGGTTAAAAGCTGCGAAGAATCGGCTATAAGAGAAACAACGTTACATGCTTTAAGAGGAATTGTTGCTCCTGCTGGAGATAAAATATCCGATTCCTTAAGAAAACAAATTCACAGTACTTTAATTGGATTACTTAGTTATCAAGAAGATACCACTCGCTTAATAGCAGCTGGTTGTCTTGGTGCTTTATGTAAATGGTTACCTCCAGAACAATTAAATGCCACAATTACAGAACATATTTTAAGTGAGTAAAAATAATTCTCCAATTACGAATTGTGTCCATCATAAGTTTGTATGTTTTAAAATGTTGTGAATTCTTTTTGTAGCTGATTCATCTTGCGATTGGATGTTAAAACATGGAAGGGCTGCAGCTTTATCAGTATCTCTGAAAGAATGTCCAGAAGTTATGTGGGTAGAACAATACCAACCCAAGATAGAAAAAACAATTTTATCACAATTAACATCAGATACAATGGTTGTTACTCAAACAGCGATAAGATCATGCGGTTATCTTCTACAGTATTTGATGATGAATGATTTAACACTTCCAATTAATGTACTTGGACCGTTTGTAAAGCAAATGAATAACAATAGTAACGATGTAAAACAGTTATTTGCAAAAGTCTGTATTCATTTGGCAAAAATTGTACCCGCCAATAAAATGACGCCCGAATTTCTGAAGTTATTACTTCCAATGCTGGTCAATGGAACGAAAGAAAAGAACAGCTATGTGAAAGCGAATTCGGAGATCGCGTTGATTGCCGTTTTACGATTAAAAGAAGGTGATGAAATGAATCAAAAATGTTTAAGTATTTTGGATATTGGAGCAAGGGAATCACTTCAGGATGTAATCAGCAAGGTGTTGAAGAAAATTATGCTTCAACCGGAGGGCAAAGAAGATGAACTAGACGACACCTTACTGACTTGATCAAATGGGTGTTTATCGTACGATTTAAGTCTGATAGATGTTGTTCGTTCGATTTTTATTTTCAACTTCTTTAACTTTATTATGACTACTAGCTCTTTAATAACGTTAGGATTATTATTGTACATTTTGTATCTTTACCATCAGAATACAAACTGTTTATTTAACACACAACCCTTGAAATTTTGTTACAGTGCTCCCGTGCGTTATACATATAAAATAAAATTTAGTATTGAAATAGTTCTTTTCTTCTTGTCGTTATTAAAAATATACGCAGCGCCATCTTTTGTTGCCTTTCGCGACCTTAACTTCTTGAACCTACAACATAACCTAACAAATACATAACCTTACTTTGTTTGATAAATTGATGAAATTAATTATCTAGTTCTAGTTGATTTATTGAGTGCAAAAAATGTTTAGTGTTATTAAAATTTCTATTGCAAGGACAATTAGTAATCATACACGATGCGAATATAATCAAATTGCAAGTTATGCTAGATGGACACATAGAAGACCGGTACGTGTGTTGAGTCAAGAACAGCATGAAAATGAAAATGCTAAAAATGTTGTTCAGAAGTATAAAGATGACGAAGAGGAAATTGAATTTGAAAGAATACGACCACCTAAATATAATTCAAAGAATGAAATGCAAGGGTTAAGTTTGATGTCGAAGAAATCAAAACCCACTCATAAAAATAGAAGTAATAAACCGAACAATTCTAGGTTTGATATGTTACAAACCGTGGTAGATGCAAAGGGAGAACTTATTTATACAAAAATGGATAATAATGATTCTCGAATTTCGTAAGTAACCAACTTAGATGTTGTATTTTATGTCCATAACTAATACGAATTATTTTTAGACAAATAATGACTGCAGTAAAGATTAAGAAGGAAAGAAGCCGTAAAAATCTTATACTACTTGAGGGAAAAAGGCTTATTAAGGAAGCATTGGAAAATAAGTGTAAACTAAAATATTTGTTATTTTCAAGAAAGGATGATTTGGACAGTTTTAAATCTATTCTTCCTAAAAGTGGCGCATCACTTTATAAAATGCCTCTTCGAGAGATGCAATTATGGTCTGATTTAACTCAATGTCCAGGAGTAATGGGTATATTTGAATATATAAAAAAAAATCTGAGTCTTTTGTAAAACTTCATTTTTAGGAATTTTTGAACACCCAACTGTTGAAAATTTCTCCACACCAAAAAATTCAATACCTTTAACAGTAATTTGTGATAACATAAGAGAACCAGGCAATTTAGGATCAGTTTTAAGAGTTTGTGCTGGAGTTGGATGTCAAAATGTTATATTAACAAAAGGTAATTTATTAACTCTTAATTTTTTTCACTTAATTTTTACTACTTTCTTAGGTTGTGTAAATTTATGGGATACTAAAGTAACAAGAAGTGCTTGTGGAGCTCATTTTCAACTTCAAATTCACACAAAACTTGAATGGCCAGAAATAAAAGATAAATTGTACTCTCAAAGTAAAGTATTTTTGGCTGATAATAACATTGCAAAAACATTTTCAACAAATTCCACCAATTTATTCAATTCAATCCAACAAATACCACTTTTACCATATTACAGTGTTCCTTTTACTAAAGATGATTATGCTGTTGTGGTTATTGGAGGTGAAACAGAAGGATTGAGTGAAGAAGCTTACCAATTAGTGAAGGAATTTCATGGTGGAAGACTAAATATTCCTTTAGGAAATGGAGTTGAGAGTCTAAACGCTGGTGTAGCTGCAGGTATAATTTTATTTGAAATTCGTAAACAAATGGTACTATCTAAGAACGCACAAATGGTCGCATCAAATATTGGATGATAAATAATAAAACACAATTAAAAGAATTTATTGAATTTAAAAATTATTAACAAATTATTAGTTTGCTAAACTTAGTAACAACGCAGTTCCTCTCTTCACCCAAAAATCTGATGTTTTTATGCCAACTTTTAAATCAACAGCTACAATAAAAGATGGCTTACCTTGTACTCCTTCTCGAATTGGAAAGTAATAACAAGGGCATACATATAATCCTAAAAATTAAATTATTAATTTTATAATTAATATAATAATCATATCCCAAAATTTGTTGAACATTGAAGTATACCTTTAGTTTTCTTTTTCAATGATTCAACAGGTTTGAAATGAACGACAGGCATTGATGAAACTAATTGCATCGGTTGTGGTTCTATTAAACAAGCAAGCTTTTTATCCCAACCGGCGCCTTCCAGATACATTCCTTTTATGTATACACCACTTGAAGGCTTTTCTCCAATCGTATTTTCATCAACATTTAAAACAGTAAATTCCCAAATTAATGAATCTATTGGTATTTGCATTTGACGGGCTGCAGTCTGTAGTAACAAAGAAACGTTTTTCATTTTTAAGAGAAACCTAATCAATTTCAATCTTCGAAGTCGGCCGAGATTACTTCTGTTGATATAAAAAATAATCTCGGCCGACTTCTAGGACGTTGGCTGTCATAAGTATTTTTATTATTCCTGAAATTTTCTAGTTCTAGTAATAATGCTAGTGTTAGTTCTAGTTTTACTTCCACAATACTTTCACTTCATACATTTTGTATGTATGAATAGGGAAAAGAATGTGAAAAACTGCTTTATTACTTGTAAGACTGCAGTAAGATATCCTGTTGGAAACGTAAAAGCTGCCAGCCAAAATAGTATTGGAGGATGTGTAGTTTCTGCCCAAACGTGAAAATGATCAACTCTTTGAATAAGATCTCGTGTCCATGATCCTAACAGTTTCAATGAAGAGTACGCTAAAAATAATATTTTTTTTAATTTTAATATTCAAATAATTTGTTAAATTACCTTTTAACCATTGCGATGGTACTCTTCCTTCGTACATACACGTAAATATTTCTTCTAATTCAGTGGACATCACAACTAATCCTTTAATACCTTTCTGTAAATCGTCCAAGGAAATTTTAATTTTGAACAATAACACATTATACCTAAGGAAAACAACAACAATTATCATTATTAAAGTATTATTTTAAGATTCACCTGGATATTTCTTGTAATAAAACAACATCTAAAGGTTGTTTGTTTACGCCCATATTTTTATAACATGTTTCATAATCGATTAATTCCGGTATTTTTGTACGGACATCCGCCGCAAGTTGAATTACTTTATCTTCTTTTGATTCCGAAGCAGAACCGGCTGCCTGTACTTGCAAAGACATTAATGTTTCGCAAATATTTCTCGATTCTGTAATAAGTGATGTGATATCGGCGTTTGGATGTTGACCAAAAGCTTCGGGTCTATCAACGTTTGGTAAAAGAATTATGTAGTCTTGGTACGATTGTAATGTACCATCATTAGGAATGTAATATGTAGCCAATGAAGATAATCTAAAAATATGTTTTTAATAATTTTATAATAATTAATTTCAGTTTGGTTACCTATAAAATGGAGTAGTTAATGCTTCGTCACAGAAATACATATTAATATAAGTAAGTAATAATCTTCTGTCCCAATCATCAGTTACATGACCTCCATAGTTAACCCCAGCTATTAAATATTTTAAAGCATCCCATGGAGTTATTTCATATTCGTCCAAGTAAATTGTTAACAATGACTCCGATACAATAAAATCGGAATCGTTAAAGCTGTAAACAACGTTCCAACCAAGTTGTTGAAACTTTTTCCTCTCTAATAAAATGGCGTGGAAATAACATAATGAAAATAATAACTTTTTGTATTTATCTTTAGCTTGGCATGAATTAAATTGTTCCTCTGTCATTAAGTTATATAATCTTTTCAAATTCGCTTTTAAACCCTGAAGATAATGAATTGTAATTAAGAATTACACAAGTTTATACAATTGATTTTGAACATATGCAGAATCCCACATCAATCCCACCCCTACATAGTTTTCTTCAGTGGCATCTTCTATATTTCGATAGTTTAGAATAGACAGACTTAGGATGTTACTGTTTTAATGAAAAACCATGGTATAGTTTGCAAAAGAAATTACTTAAGTTATAAAATTAATATTTTGCAACCCAACCTTGCCATAGAGGCTTTGTCCTCTCTTGTTCAGAATCAATTGTAAAGGCGGATTAAATTTAGCTTATTTACTTTTGGAGGTTCTGTAGTCATTTTAATCCCAGCTTGTAAAATAGAAATGGGAAAATCTGGGTGAGGACTGGAACTCAACCAAAGCCTAAAATCTTTATGCACCTTTCCAGATTGTAAAGTTTCCACAATCTTATCTAATTTTGGCATCCAGCTCAATGATAAATGACAATTTGCTAAAAATACCCAATTACCTTCGCTAACACCGGTTTGAATCATTCTGAAAATTAAACATTATTTTGGTAGTCTTAAAGAGGAAAGATTTTACTTGGTAGCTATGGGTGCTTGACCTTGACCAAGACTCAACGACATAAATCTCGAACCCATGTTAAGATTTTCGGACAATTGGATTAAAGAGTTGGTGGGATCGACACCGGGGGAAAGGACAAATATCAGAGGAGTTTGTGGAATAGACTCTTCGAAGACTACCTTTATGTCTAAAACGGGGGGTTCCACAAACTTACCTCCCAATTGATTAACGATGAACGAAGATGTACAAAATGCTATCCTATCTTGACGTAATGCTCGTATAAAAAGCATTTTTTGAAATTCATTGCATACTTCTTCCCATTCGCCGGCTAAAGGTAATACTTCTGGTTCTGGATTAGTATACCAAAGGTACCAATCCCTTGGTAATTGCTCGAACGAATCTATAACACCATGAAATCCTCCCAATTTATCTAATTCTGTTACGTTATCCCATGCTGTATCACTTAACCATTGCGCACAAGGATTATCCATTTGATTTGAGCGGTCTAAAACAACACCTCCTTTTAAGAGAAAATTATATTCCCCCACTACTATTTTTCCTTGTGCTTCTAATATTTTTATACACATATGAAACGAAAATAATAACTTATGCCTTTCAAAGATTGCTCTGCAAGTGTTCCTAAAGAAAATATTTTCATTAAAAAAACTTTAAAGCCTGGTTCGTACAAAACGAAAACCAAAACGAGACAACCATTTTTTTCCGCTCAACAATAAATTAGATTGTAACAAGCGAAGACTGCGATTGGTTAACTCGTTTTGGTATCAGCAGTTCACGAATAATCTTACTTGTAAACTGAATAAGTATGATATTCATTCAATCCCGTTATTCTGTCTGCTAATATTTGTGATTTTGTACTTTTTTCAATGGATTGATTAAATAATAAGATGTAAGAATCCAATGCAAATTGATACATAGGATCAATTTTTCCCATATCATTCAAAACAAAGAATAATATAGCTGCTCGTTCAGCACATGGTCTATAACCCTATTTTTAAAAATATAAAATTAACAAAACAATTGTAATTTTATTTATATGATGGTGGGTGAATTCAACATCCAGCCAAACTTCAGGAAGTTGACATTTTCGAAAATTAACGGCTATTGTAAAGTGGACAAGACATAACTAGTATTACCTTTCAGAAGATTGTTACCTGGATGAATCAACCACCACATTGATATTATTATTAATTATTTTGAATACCTCTCTTGCAGTATCAATCTGTACTTCAGTAGTTTCTGAAATTTGCAAACTTGATTGTACAGCAATCGAAGTAGCTTTCGATGTTTGTAAAGTTTGAAATAATTCAGCATCATCTAACAACGACCCTCTAGATTCATTCAATAACCTCAATAATTCATTTTCTAAATTAATTAGTGTTCTCTTTCCTGTTGCAATAGTCATAACTAAATTATCTTTTTGTTCTTCTAGTTGTGGCCGCTCTTTTCGAACTACAATTCCAAGTAATTGGGCTTCAAGACCTTGTTGTTTGACGGAGAAGTTAATTAATGTGGTTTTTGTTGATATTTCTGGTGGGTAGTGAGGATTAGTTAGTTTAGTCGAGATGAAAAATCTAAATCTGTCATCGTATGTGACCATTTTGTCGTCTAATTTAATTATATTCATTCCACCTTGTTTTACCACAGCCCTGTCTAATATTGGATTTAATGATGGATCCATACTTTCCATTATGTTTTGTAGAAGAATCGGTTTTCCAAAAACAACTGCCTGTTCAACATATCTCATGAAATCTGGCATTCCAAAATCGATTACTTTCAAATCGTTCTTTGCTTCCATATTTTTTATCCATTTAGATGCTTGGCATTGTGGATCTATGGCTAACGGCCATCTTGTCCCTCGAACTGCTATAATACCGTTTTCTGTGCTAAATGCATCCGAGGGAAGACCTTGTATGTTCCATTCACGTATAGATGTTGGGTCGCTTAGAAATCCTATAATATTAAATGTTGGGTTGAATGGTATTTCTTGTGTCTGAACTTCATTTTTCCATAATTCTACCAATTCTTCTCGATAATTTGATGTGAATGCTCCTACATAAGAAATAAATCCTACACCCATGACACAATCTCCCGGGAGATAATCGTAAAGCGTATCTAACGTTTGCACAGTTATATTCCATCGATCTCGCTCACTTGCCAAATTATCAACTAACATAGCAGCTCTTTCTAATTTTAATTGTAACATTTTAGCTTTTCTATCTAATTCTTCCTTTTGGCGAAGTTTTTCTTGGTATTCTTGCTCTAAACGCGCAAGCATTGCTTGAATTTCAGCTAGTTTTGCTTGAGCTTCAGCTAGAAGTCTTTGTTTTTCTTTTAGAGATTCCATCGCTTCGTCTAGTTTTGCTTGTTTTGGCGCTACAATCCTAACATATATATTTTTAAAAGAAAATGTGGGACAATAAAAAGTGCTTACTTATAAACTTTTGCGTATTTTTCAATAGCGATTACCCATAGACAAAGAGATTTAGCCGCTAATGAAACAGCTCCAATTTTATCTGGCACAAACTCCTCGTTTGTAGTATATACAGCAATTTTCTTTAGTGTTTTATCAGTTACGTGGTTCTTATCAAATTCTCTTAAATCATTTAGAAAATTATTGTCACCCAATTGTCTTTTGGCCTCGTCCCAAGAGGTATCAACCCCTTTTAGTATCATCACAGCTTCCATAACGATTTTCACTTTTGCCGGTGGCTTAGCATACGATTTCATTTCACTAATATCTTTTTTATTAAGAGCATCGAGAGCGGCAATGGCGTCGTTTAATGCAGGCATTGCTAAATCTAAATCAGCTTGTGCAACATCCGCTAATTTTTTACATTGCACTGTATCTTCAGCTATTTTCTCACTAGTTTTAGCAACATCTTTCTGAAAGTTTAAGAAATAAACTTAATTGCACACGGAAACTATTAATATGTTATCAATACCGCTTGTTCGTCAGCTTCTTTTTGTTGATTTACAATTATAACCAAATACTCATCGCATTGTTGTTGAAATTCTACCACTTTTACCGTGGCTTCAGCAAGCTCTACAGACATAACCTGAACTTTATCTTTGCAATCGTCAATTTTCCATAATCCATTTCTTAACTTATTAGCTTGAGATGAAACTTCAAATCGTTTAGCAGCTAACATTCTAAAATTGTTTGTAATAGTATTGTTTTGAAACATAATTGTTGCTTACTTTTTGTAGCCAGCGACCAATTCGATGTAATTAACTGGTGTTACATAAGTGTGTCTTTTAAGTTCTTCTGCCATTTTTATTGCATATTGTGCTACTGATGCGTGAATGGTAGCAAAAGTAGCAGCCATTGAGGTACGTAATTTGTCTTGAGATGAAACCAAAACTGATTCTTTTCTTTTAACCTGTAACAAATTTTGTTTAACACTACGCAATATTCTTAAATACACGGAACGACATGATGAAACGTTTTATTAAAATTGTATTCTTATAACTTTTATAGTGCTGATTTTGCTATTTTAAAGAACTTAGTGACAATTAAGATATAAGCGATCGGTATAAAAATGTATGGATTATTATTATGGAGGTATGAACAAATATAAATTAAAAACTTATTAAACAATACGTACCGCTTTATCACCAGTGATAGTTTCAACAAAATTAACATCGTTGATGTACTTATTAGCTACTTCTAATAATGCTTCTTTTGGCCAATCACAAAACCAATCGATTGTGGAACAATTAACAAGTGCTGGGTATTGTCTTAAGCGATTGCGAAATGCTTCACCAATTGGGCTCATACATAAAATAATGTGCAAGTTTGCTCTAACTCGGTCAATAAAAAAATTGTAAATACATTCGTTTGTTTGAGGAATGTTATTTTTTACGACCGCACTGAAAAGTTTGTTTTTTATTTCATCAAATTCGTCAGTTTTATATAAATTTGCTACTTCTCCTGAGCTCAACATGTTATTAATAATTTCTAAGAAACTTTCCTCCATAACTTGAGTATCATTAAAAAGAAATGATTGTGGTTTAACATCTACACCTGTCATTCCGTAAAGTTTTTTAAGATCTTCACGAAATTCTACTACTTTGTAACTTCTAGTGACTGTAATTTGAAAAGTACTGTATTCGCAGATATAAGCAGCTATTCGAGATAATGATTGTCTTCCGCTACCTCCGATTCCTACAAGTAACATATTTCCTCTCGGTTGAGAAATAACTCGAACAATTCTGCAAATGTGATCCATCGCATCTCTAAACAGCACTAGATCCATTCTAACAACACCAGGGGAGACATTATATTCTTCCATCTGTGTATCTAGATACTTTCTAAGTGCGACCGGGTCTCTGCAATCTTCGTACAAACCAAACGGATTTACAAAATCAGCAAACATTGGTATTTCTCTGTTTGGACACAAAGCATGGAAAGTTAGCTCAAAATATCGTCCTAATTGTGTGTTTATTTGTTCGTTATACCATTCCCGATCTTTGTTATCAACAAGTCTATCATAGAATACCCTAAACGATTCATGTATCCATAGCCTTAATGCCAAAGGTTTTGTATTTACAAGATCTTTATGAGCACGCAACATTCCTTGGAATATCTTTGAGATATCTCTCAAGTTGAATAAGTAATGTGTTTTAGTTGGTGTTGGTAACATTTTCAAAACTACCATTTCATAAAGGTCTATAGTCATATCCGTTATAATACTACCTATGCGTTTTACATCCTCCGAAAAATCACCTAAGTGTTGAGCAAGCATAGTTCCAAATATTCTAACAATAGTTTCATTTGTTGGAAACGTCATGTTAATTACGCTGAATCTACTCAATAATCGCGGTGATATCACATTTCGTCCACCACCTGGAGGCCCCATTGAAGCCAAAATAAGCATGTTTTCAATATATTTTCTGATTTGCTTTGCACGATCGTAAACGAACCCATAATCCATCCATTGTCGCAACAATTCCAAAGGTGGTTGAGAACCATAAGTTTCTTTTGCTGGCATATTTAAATCATCCATATAAGCTACTAATAATTTTCCGGCCGGTGGTGCAAATTTTGATTTTGTTCTTTTTTCAACTCGTCCTTCAATAGCATCCTGTACATTTAAAGATGTTGTTTGCGCCGACATGTTGATATTCAACTGTAGGTATCGATCAGGATCCAAATCATTGAGTACTGATTGAGCTGTGGAAGTTTTTCCGGTACCAACAGGGCCACATAGTAACGCTGCATAGTTTCGTTTCAATAAATTGCCAACAATATATTGATATCGAACAGTGTCAATTGTTGGAACGATAATTCTGAAGAATGGTATTCCCGTCTCATATTTCCACCCCAATGTTAACCTCTCCTCCCAAGAACAAAACGCTTTCAATTTGGGTTCTACATAATATTCGTATATGGTATCCTTCAATGGAAATATTCCTTCTTTTTCGCGTATATAAGTATCCATTTTCTTTCTGCCATCTTCATTAACTGTACATGCTACTGACCATACTAGACTGTAAATTAAAATATTTAAATCCGTAATTATAAATATTTTTTGTTTATAATTTACCAAAATAAAAACCATAATTTCGACATTTCATCAAATTGTTCATCATTAGTTGGGTCTATTCCGTTTTCTCTTGTGGCGAAAATTTCTAATAATCGACAAAGAGCTTGAACAATACTCAATTCTGTAGTCACAACAGTTTCGATACATTGTAAACGTTTAAAATCGAGCATTATTTGAAGATAAGTGTTAAAGTACTTTTGCATAACATCTTGGTACTTTGTGCCTTGCTTTTGCCTTTGTATCCATGATTTTACGTACGGGTGCCACCCCCAATCTTTATAATCGTTATAAACCATTCCACAGCGACTAACAGTCGCAGGAGATGCCACAGTTAAATCACCAACTTCAAATAATAACGATACTTGCTCTGGCATAGTAATGCGATCACTATTAATTAATGTAAGAACTTTATTATCATCCATTACGCTATTCATATTTTCTATCCAAACTGCATCTACTGGACCATCAAATAAAATCCATTTCTCATCAGGGGTTTCCTCTAAATGTAAACAAAATTGGTAAAGATAATGAATATAGACGTTATAGTACCTGCACACGTAATTCTCATTATTGCACTAATAATTCCATCATGCCACTCATTTGTACTCAAATTATACTCTCCGTACAATTCACCTAAATTGAGAGCTTTTGGATTTATTGGATAAACTTGAACAGCCTGAAATCCCGGTTTATTCTTTTGCTTCATTCGACCTTTGGTGTCCTTTAAAGCACTCCAAGTAACACTCTTTGCCGTTCCTGTCGCTCCTAAAATCATCACAGAGTGTCTAGATCCTTTCGTCTCATATAGCTGAATAACTTTTATAACGCCTGATTTAATTGTTTGTAACCCGACACTTCTAAATGATTCTTCAATAGCTGTTATCATTTCTTCGTAATCAACTTCGGGTAATGTAACTCCGGGAAATATGTCTGACATAACTCCATTGAATAATGGTAAATCATCAGAAGTTAATTTAGCAATGTTCATATCGGCCATAGCTAAATATACAACTTGATCTTCTGGAAAGTTTGAGTGTAGCCTGCGTTTTTTCCCAGCATACCGAAGTAATGCAACCATAGAACGCAAACCGAAATCATAATGATCTTGCCTACTCAGTTGTCGCATTGCTAATTGATATAAAGTAAAAACTTTTTTAGCTAGAGATCTAGTACTCTGAAATCCATCGCTAAAGAGGATATTTTCCGCAATAATGGAACTGTCTGGAACCATCATGGAAATAGGTCGAAACATTGATTTCAAGTTATCCGGAAGTTCTGTTCTGCCTGCGTAACCCGGGTTCATAGTAATGAAAATGCCACATGTATCTTTTAATCCTATTTCAGTGCCTTCAAAAGTAAATTTTGTTAATCTTTGAGACATTGCTGATAACACGCATAATATTTGTTGCGCTACGACCGATAACACTTCGATATTGATTCTATTAAACTCATCAAAACATCCCCATGCTCCGGTTTGTGCCAACCCCGAAAAACATTTACCCATGCTTTTGAAATCAAGCCCTTCCGAACAATTATTAACAATAACCCACATTCCCATTGCTTTTCCTAAATCTTTCACAGTTTCCGTTTTTCCAGTTCCAGCTGGTCCTTTCGGACTTCCACCACGAAATAAATGTAGTGCGGTGGTTAATGTTATATAACATCTAAAATTGAGAAATATTTTAACATAAAATACTGTAAAACCTCGATATAACATTTGGGTTTAGTCGTGCGTCTTCAGAAATTTTCTAGGTGTTGTGTAGTTCTATTTTTAGTAGTTGAATAACAGCTAGTACTACCAGTAGCATCAGAACTAACACTTGACCTAGAACTAGAAACGTTCGGGTTTAGCCGTCTTAGGAGACGTACGACTGAACACGAATGTTTCTATTTCTAGGTCTAGTCTTAGTCTAGTTACCTATCAGTTAAGGGGGTAATAACTAATCTCCCAGAATTTCCATTGTATTCATATCCATACATAAATCTAGTATTGGTTTGTCTAACTACGCAATCATCAATTTCTCTATCCCAATAAAATCGAAGTTGTGAGAACCATTCAAAGGCGTTAGTATCAGTGCAATCTTAAATGAAAAATGAATGTGTAATTATATTATTGTAAGTTTATTGACATTATTACGGGATATTTAATACTTACTGGCTTTGTACATTCTATCAATTACATCTCTCGAATGAATCTCAATAGTAATTAAAGCATTGGTCTTCAATCTTTGGATTTTAGGAAGGTCCTTTCTACTCAACTCAGAAAGTTTTGCCAAAACTTTATTTTGTTTTTTCCGTAATCTTTTTAACGGTTTCTTGCTTTCAAGAATTTTACAATGTATCAATGCTCGTGTACATACACTAGTCCATTGAATCTAATTTTATAAAGTATTAAGATACAAAATTGTGAATTAAAATAATCAATCTTACTTACCAAACTACAAGCATTGCATAGTTGCCCACAATTCGATAATAACCATTTATCTCGTTTTGTTAACATCTTTTTTAGGGAGCTTTTACACGGCTTAAACTCAGTTCTTAAAGTGTTTCTCATTGCAGTTTCTAGATCTCGCAACCAGTTTTCGGCGGGGCCATCAATCGTTACAAATTTGGGAAATTCCATGTATTCACCATCATCAGCAAACATTCCAGCAGCTTCGCTTTTACCAGAAGTTATGTTTTTCTGAAGCTTGATTTTGTTCATATTGTCAAAAAGCTTCTTAAGGTGTGGTTGAACAGCTTCTGGTTTCTTTGCATTTCCAAGAATCTCCAACATATCGTCGTTAGAAATAAAATAAAATCTTGGAAAAACGTGACGTTTGGTTTCTAAATACTTTTCTAAAGCCCTTTGTATTTGTTCTAATAGATCGTTCATTTTAATGACTTGATTTAATAAATATGGCGGTGGTCTGAAAGTACATGCTGCAACAGCAGTTGGGGCGTTATACATTGCAGATGTTATTTCTATCCATTTTTTTGTGATCCTAATGAAATCCTCGGATTCTTTTGGTAATTGTTTTCGAATATCTTCTCCAGTAAAAATATTTTCTAGATAAAGCCATTGTCTCTGAGCATTCAATGCATTTTCTAAAGATTCGCTAATGTAAGATAGTAACCGTTCCCAATAGTCCACTTCTTTTGCGAATGGTTCCACAAATCTAGTACTTTTCATGGTTGATATTTGAGTGGCGTTATCTTCAAGTGCTTGAAAGCAATCATCTACCGATTTGATGCGACACACACCTTTATCTTTATATGGGGCCATATCAATTGTCATTGTCTTCCAAAGATCTTCTATGGCCTTTATTCCTTTTTCAATATTTAGTTCCATAGTTGCCGCATTACTAATATCGTTTATCTCATCGGCGAAGTCTTGCATTCTCATTCTAACGATAGCCTCTAAATTAAAGGATGGAGATTGTTCATCAAAATCTTGACCAATCACTTTCCTAACTTTATCCCAATGTCTTTTTCTCATAGATGGATTCTTCAAATCACTTACTAATGGTAATGTTCTTCTAAATGCATCCACCCTTGCTCTGGTATCGTCCACTATCGTCCACCCTTTATCTTTAAATTCTCTTGACATGCGAGTTAGTTTCCTAAATAATCCCTGAGCTGTTACTTCCATTTCTTCAGTTTCTATTGTCCAGAACCCTCCTCCTTTATACTTTTCCCAAGCTATATCCCATTCGCGTGCTGCTTCCCAAACACCTTGAAGTGCTGCTAACTCCTAAAGATAAAAAAATTAAATAGTACTTATTTGGAAGAAAATACGAAAGCTTTACTTTTTCCAAAGCTGCCAATTCTGCAGAACTGAACAAACTTAAATCGAACAGACCTAAATCTTTACGCAATTGAGCTTCTTTGTCTCTCATAGCCGATATTTGAGCTCTCATATCATCCAGAAAACTAAGGGCTTGGGTGGCGGTCCATTCTGAACTAAATGGACCTTGTGCCATGAAGTTTTCCAACATAGTTGCACCTTCTTTCTTAAACTCCTCCGCAGCTTCTAATAAACCAGCTCTAAACTCATCCTAAAATTATCACTACATTTTAAAATTAAGTTATACTAAAACGTATTTCCCAAATTTGTGTTGGCATTAAATATATATATACATGGTAGTGTTGTGATGAGTTGTTTACTTTAACTTTTCTTTTTTTTTGGCTTCCTCAATAAGTACCTTAGCGTAGCCAATCATTTTATCAGCGTCTTCTAGAAGAGTTACATAATCGGCCCACACAATGGGTATTTGCTTTTCATCTTCAAGCACTTGTTTAGGAATTTCTACTTTGTACTTATCCAAAACGGTAATTTGATCAGCTATTACAGGAAATTGTGCTGCTTCTATTGGCACTTCATCCGAAAGTTGTTGGAAAAATACCACGGAGTATTGCATTTCATCCAAATTTTCCGGACGATGCATTATTCTAAAACATATTTAATGTTAACAAATAAAACAAATACACGGCAACTTTCTCTTACAATTTGCCATTTTTTTTAGTATATAGGAAAACGTGATTAATTTTATCTACTGTCATTTTGTAAAGCAACGCACACAATTTTCTCTGCCAATCTAAACAATGTTCACTGATTTCGCGTTTTAATTCCGATGAATCAACCAAAATAAAATGAACTGCAGTCATAGTTTCTTGCATTTGTATGTTATTGATAACTTCCGTATATCGTCCGATGTCGGAGTCAAATTGAGCGGCACCCGGTTTTTGGGATTCATATCTATTTAGAAACATTTCTTTGTTGACCTCCCACAATTCTTTAAATGGTTCCCAAGTCACCATATACTGTTGTATTAGTCTAACGTTAATTCTAACTTCTGCAAATTAAATTAATTATTTTTAATTCGTTCAATTCTTTAATTTTAAAAGATAATTGCCTTCGTTTAGTGCTGCTTGTAGTCGCTGGCATTCGAGATCCTCGTCAATTAGTTGATGAAATGGTTTTAAGAAATCTATTTGTATTTGAAATTTGTCCACTAATCGTGGAAGAGAACATAAAGTGTTGGTAATTGAGGGCAAAATATCCGATACAAAATAAGCTACATCACTAAGGGATGGTTCAAAATTAATCTGAAAAATGAGTATATTGTTTTGCTTTAACTACTCGATTTTATTACTACTAACTCGATTTTGCTTTAAGTTAGCTTCTAATTTTAGCACTGAATTTGGCCCCGTAGTGCCATCACCATGTAAAGCTTCGTACATATTCTGCAAAGAGTTTCTAACACAAACTTTGACTGCTTCCTCTAAAAGATGATCGAACCTACACATGTATTTTATCCACTCGTCTGCCATCTAAAAATATAATATGTTCGTATGAAGTTGATTTCATTTATATTTCTTACATTGGCTATATGAGATTCAAATCCTTCATAAACAACGATTATATAACGAGCAATATCTTGATAATGTACCACCAATTCTTCAATAACTTTATTACGGTAAAGATGCATGTCTTCGACAAGTTGAGATAATTGCATAGCTTGGCTAATTTGCAAATTTATCATTGGTGTATCACATATTCTTTCGCAAATTGACACAATTTTTAAATTACATGTTTTATAATCATCCAAAAATTCTTGTAACTAAAATTAAAATAATGTTAATAAAAGACACTAAACGACACTGAAATACAAAATTACGTCAGATGTACAAGCACTACATTCGGCGATATATTCATCACACACATCAGTAGCCCAAGTGAGTTGAGAAAGTCCGGGTGCTATTTTCTTCTCAAGAGAATATAACAATTGTTTAAAAAGTAATCTTTCTGTTTCAGAAAGCGACGTAATTATTTTATTGTAATCCATCACAACCGATAACACGTTTTCATATATGAATCTTATAGTTTCTTCCCGTTTAGCTAATGGTACTACATGTGGTGGCACTTCATAACCCATATTTAGCCAACATTTTAATTCAAATATGGTGTTTATTATCACCCGGTCAACATTGCATTCAATAAGCCCCGGTTTAGTGACACTTCTACACATTAACGTTACATTTAGTCTAGCCAATACGTCATCTCCTAAACTTGAGACAAAAGATCTGTAAATTGATATTCGCAACTCGTCGATAGAGGACATTAGATGATCATATTGCATAAAGACTTCGTCTGCAATGCTACAAGACGGAAGCCACGCGGCTGCATCTAATATTTTTCTCATTATTTTCAAATTACTCTTCTTACATTCTACCATCATCGCTCTACCAGCGTAATATGGAAATCTAGCTGGATAATCTTCCATTTCTTCAACTAAATCTAGTTTGGTATTTTGTATTTCTGCTCTGAATATATGATAAATCTAAAATTTACAAACATTTAAAGAAGACTGAAGAAAGGTTTTATATTTTAACTTTAATTGTTATTTATACACTTAATAAAAAAGTTATGTTTATGGTTTTTATTCTTTCAACGTTTTTTTTGAACCGAGCCCATAACGCGCATGGTAAAATAGTAATATTAACTTTTGACTACATTTGTTTTCAAATATATTGTGCATAATCTGAGTACTACGAGTTTGATGTTTTGGCCTACAAAAACATCACCATCATTGCAGAAAATTAAGCTATATTATCAGTTTGGAGACATCATTAATTGCTAAACACATTTCAGAATATCATATGTGATGGCAATAATCGAAACTAACCTAAAAATAAACCATACTTACAAATAAAGTTTTTCTTTCAAACAATCCTTTTAATGTATCACGATGTATATAATTAAAAAAAGCACCCATAGCTTCAACACCATCTTCAACTGTTGTAATTTGTTCAAAAACACTATTAACCAAATTTTCTATTACAATTTCTATATCTTTCATGCGCCCCCTAAACTTTAAAATTTCATCATACCAAGCCGATGTTTGCACGTTTAATATTAAGTGTTGGACAGCTTCTACATCTTCTATGCTCTCCAATAACATAGCTTCGATTTTTTCGCACCACATTTCAAATTCCTCTCCCCGACTTCCCCCAAATTTCGGTTTTGGTATGACCTCAATCTCGTCAAATCTACCAAAGGTAATCATCGCTTCACATATTTCAATCATGTCTTTGCACCGTTGGATGTATGAATCCAAATGATTGAATATCGGGGCTTTATCGAGATCCCAAGGTAATTCGGTGTGTTTTGTGTGGCATTCCGAAACCAATGTATAAATTTGAATATATTTTATACAGGTTTCGATACAAGTTTGAAACATGTCGATTGCTTGTCTTGTACGTCTCTCCTTGAATACAATGCTTAAGTCTAAATACGTCGTACATTGTAGAATGATTTGATTGGTTAACGCTCTGCATATGGTTGTTATTTTTTCTACGGTATTGTAATATGGGCTTTCTATCCAAATAAAACGGATCAGATGGAGAATGATTTGTAGTTTTGGTGGAATTAGTTCAGGTGATTCTAATTTTCGTAAGTCATTACATGGTTTCTTTAAAACTTGTAGATATTCAATATTGGATTTTGCTTCAATTAAGTTTTGATTAATTTCTTCTGATAAACTAATAAATTGTTTAGCGTATATAGATTGAACCGCTGCGAGAATATCGCAGGTATGTTTTAAGTCTTTATTTGTTAATTGGTAAGCTAGCCCAGAAAGATTCTCATCTAAAATTATGATTAAATTAATTAAATTAAAAAAATTATGATTTACTTACATCTATAAATCCAAAATTCATATTCATCGTTAGGGCATAATAAATCATCAGGTGCGTTTTGATCTTGATCTTGAATTACCACACGTATCTGTCTTGTCCAATAAACAACGATGCTTTCTAATCGCTTTACAAGTTCTTTATCTTTACTGGCAACTTCAACTGGTATATCTAATCCTTCTTTAGGCACGTAAATAACGGTCAAACCCAACAGTTTGTAATACAAATCAGTTAACTTAGCTAATAACATATGCAATTTTGCACAAAAATCAGATTTTACACCTAGATAAATCATTAAAGAATCACCTACGATCAATTATTTTGTTGTTATTAAAATTCAAATAAAAGGATACTATCTGGCCAAGTAGTAACATGGAAAAAAACTGGAGCATAAACGTTTTCTAAAGTCTTCAAAATCGTCCCCTCGATATTATCATCGACAGTCGCAAAAGTAATTTTATCATGAAACGTTTCCACATCAAAAATTTCATTTGGTTCGCGTAAAAAATAAGTTAAATCTAACACGGGACAGTCTGGATATCCGTACATACACTTTAAATCGTCCGCTTCGAAATAAATACATAACACTGGTTCTTTAATGTTCAAAAACCACTGCCTTATAACGTCTTCGTTCGCCTCATTCCAATCGGTGTCACGTAAATCATACAAAGTTGTAATGTCTTTCACAAAACGCACTAACTTCTCCAAATCTTCTTCGGTATATTCAGGTTTTACGTCTTCTTCTACAGCTGTTACGGCCTCTGCCTCAGTTACTAAACATTTAGGGAAAATATAGTTTGTATGTGTTTAATTAGATCTTTAAGTACAACAAGGTAAGTAAAATTTTTGTATCCTTGGATTATTTTTAGGAATCTTAGGTAGCGAAAAAAAAACACTAATCGTCAAAATAAATTGTCAAAATATACCAATTTATTCTAAGCTTATATTAAATCTTAAAATTACTCTATTTTTATTCTAAATTTATTCTAATTTTTATCCTAATTTTAGCTAATATCCTCTGGCATTTATTATTATTTAATATTATCTTAGTTTTAATTTTAGAATATAAGATTGTTCATACCTGTAGGCTCTTCATCGGAGAATAAGGAATCTTTCTCTTCTGGCTGCTGTTCATCGGGCGACGCCATTGCTGCAACCAGAGGAGAAGATTCTTTATTCGATTTTAATGAAGACAAAATGCGTAACCCTGTCTGTTACGGGTTACGCAAAACTAAATATTTACACGTTGCTTCGGACAACCTTCCCGGGATACCGATGTTTCCTTCAATACGTTACCAAGTAACGACTATTACATATCATAAAAATTCAATATTGATGTCAATATACGTCAATATTGAAAAAAAATGGTTCTTGCAAGGATTTATCTATTTTCTAGACAACAAAGATTACGAATGGGTGTTGTTTTTAGTGTTTTAAATGCGCTACAAGTGTTGTTAGGTATTCTAACAACGACGTGGTCACTTTATGTAATACTGGGTGTTGCTCCTAAATTGTACACTGAAAAACCAGAAATCGATTTCGTTTTTACATGTACTGGAATGTACGGTACTCACGTGATTATCCACTTTTTGGTTGGAATGAAAATTTGTGAAAAAACTATTTTTAAAGCACACAAGTACATTTACACCTAAGTATTAATTAAATTATTATTTTTTATTTTTTTAGAAAGAGTACTAAACAGCATCTTTTGATTTGGTGTTTAATAGGATGCAACACAATTTTAAACATTATCATCCTCTCAATTGTTGGGGTGAAGATATCTAAGCACATCGCGAAATCAATGCGACATTCGTTGGAAAAAGGGATGCAAAGCTATTTAACATCACCTATGTGGAAAAGAACCATAGATAATTGGCAATTTCATATGCAATGTTGCGGTGTTAATGATTATAAAGATTGGTACGAATTAACTTGGTTAGATAAATATCATATTGATATTACACAAACAGAAGTTCAAAGGTAATCCTTATTTATTGAATTTCTCAATTACAATACAATTTATTATTTTAGTTTGCGTTTGTCACAAGATCGTTTCCATTTTCCGGTAATTCCTTGGAGTTGTTGTCGTAGAAGCTTTCCTATGCAATGTCTTCATGATCCTCTTCAACAAATACAATCAGTTCATCTTTGGCATGAACAACCAAAATTAGTACTCGAGTCGATAAATACAGAAGGATGCTTAGATAAGCTAAGAGCTCCTATTCGGTGGTCTTTAATTGGATTTACCGTAGTTTGCACATTTTTGGTTTTATTTCAAGTACTTATTTAACTATATAAGGGGGTGCAAAAATAATCATTCAATTTTTTATTCTCTAAAAATCAGTGAAAGCCCGATCGGGCGCAAAATTAATCTTACAGCTAGTCCTCATCAATTTTCTAATACCCTTGTTATAGAAGATAGGACTTTAAGTCAATTCTCGACGCTTATTGTCTAAGACAAACTTCTGTCATCCAAGACAGCGTTTCATGTTCATCTGCATCATGAATGTCTGTACGTCCTGCTTCAAAGGCCCTACACCACTATACTTGATAATGGAATTACAAATAATCACATTGATGTAGATATAAATAGTTTTAGAGTATTCGAAAATCGAGTAATTACTTTTACACCACCCTTTAAACTAACAAAAATCTTAATTTAAACTAAAACTCATTCTTTTAGCTTGCAATAATAATAGTATCACGACTTTTGTATACATCATGTAAAAATTCGATTATTTTAAGAGATCCGGAAGGCGAATCACCCGGTTATATTTTAACACGTGGTTGTATCGGGAAAGCCCACAAAACAATTTCTGAATTGGTGATCGATTTGAAATCTAAGGAAGATCGAAAAAAGACCAAAGCCGAATCTACGCCAAAAAAGAAGCTTAAAACCAAATTTATTGCTGCGAAAAATCTCAGGAAGGTTACACTAACGAAATTATCGCCAAAAGCACTTCGAAATAAAATTCAACAAGTATCAGCTCGGCAAAAGAAAGAAGAAGTAATTTCTACGGAAACTTATGATACAACGGAGGAAGGTGTGATTTCAAGTGAAGATGAACAAGCGTTAATGCTTAAATAATTAATTGGTTTTTTAATATTAAGTTGAATTCTGTATTTGTTTAAGTGTTCATGTAAACAATATTTTAATAAATAAATAATAAACGTTAGGAAGTTTAAAACTCCGGATAAATGCGCAGCTACAATGCGCAGTTCTATGTATAAACATCTTAAATAGTAAGGTTAAAGACTATAATCGTTAAATACACGGAATCTTATTGCTATAAATTAAGCAAGAATGGCTAGTAAAATTATAAGTGGAATAGCATCGATTGAGGTGAATACAAGCGACCCTTTCCAATTATTTTACCTGTGGAAAGAAGAAGCCTTTAGATGTTTATCTAAACCCAATACGTTGAATGTTATGAACTTAGCTACAAGTTCAAAGTAAGTAGCGGTGTTTTTAAATATGCTATTTAATACGATTTCAAATATTCATTAGAGATGGTTGTGTTAGTAACAGAAATATTCAGATTTTGCGTTACGATCCTGATGGATTTGTATTTTTAACTGATTCTAGTAGCAGAAAAGCTAAAGATATTGTAAGTATAAATAACTTTATTTTTAAGAAAGAAAGTTGTAAATATTATTATTTGTAAGTTTGGTTTTAATCAAACGTAATTAGTAAACATTGATAACAAATTAATAATTAAGAAGGAAAATTACAATTTATTTTTTAGGCAGATAACCCAAATGTAGCTTCAACATTTCTATGGTGTTATAGTAACGATGGAGGGGAAATCATCACAAAGCAAGTAATTCCTCCCTGTTTAATCTATATTGTTTATTAAATCTCCCGAGTTTTAGATAAGATTACAAGGTGTCATAAACAAATTGGATCTAGACCAAACGAAAGAACTTTATGACGCGGCTCCTACTTTTAGAAAAATTCGATATAACGTATGCAAACAGGGATTAATAGTTGATCAGAAAGAAATTAAAAAAATACATGATAAAATATTAGAAGACGTCGAAAATGGACGTATATTAGAGATGCCATCATATGTGGCGTAAGCAAACAAACAATTTAATTGCTTTAATGTAAATAATTTGTATTATAGCGCTTACAAATTGCTACCATCAGCAATGGAGTTTTATTACGGATATGATAACTTTACTGCTGATAGAGTATTATTTACTTATCGAGGAAATAATTGGAATTATGTGCATTTATCTGCATAAATAAATTTTAAAAATTCTATTTCAAATTTTGAGTCAAAATAATAAAAAAAAACATGGAGGTTAGTTTTTAAATAAATCCCTTTTGTTTGTCCTATCCCTTTTACTAAACATTATGACCATTATGAAAGGCAGGTAAGATCAAGTTTCACGAATGGATAACCGCTACTGTGCTAGGGAATCTCTTCAGTCATACAATGCTTACACTGCCGTGAATACCATCGTGTTCACGACGTTTTAAATATCCGGGTTTTTTAAAGAATTATTTCATATTTGTTAAAGAGTTAAGTTTCTAAGAATTAATTAATTGTTTTCGATAAAAAGTGATAAGAAAATTTTAATACTTGTTATATTTTGTTAAATGCGTGTACATGTTTTTTAACATGGCACCAGCCCCAATACGTGAAAAATGCTTTTTACTGCTTGAGGATGGGACGATTCTTTCGGGAGAACATTTCGGTGCCAAAAAACCGGTTAATGGCGAAGTTGGTGAGTATATTTTGCGCAATATATTTACCGGCAGATAAAATAACCCGCATTTTGTTGACCACGTGTTTATAACCAACTAAAGATAAGAAAATTTCGACGTTAATTTCATTTTATTGATCATTAAAATTTGGTTTTTAGGATAAATGCGGCATTTTATTAAAAATCATAGGTTTTTTTAAAAGACCAAGTAGAGATAAACGTTTATAATTTAGTTGTAAATTTGTTAAATATGTTTTAATGTTTGTAGAACTGAAAAAAAATAAAGATACTATTGATATTTTAAGCGCATGTGCTCAAGCGACGCAGTAGCGACTGACCTTGATTTTAAATGTAGTTTAGAAATCTGTATTTTTCAATAGAATTATTATGAAATGTGTTAATACTATAATTTGAGTCTAAGTTATAAAAGGAATTGTTATTTCCTACTTATTTGTATGAAACGGATGTAACCCATAAACCAAATTTGATGATTAAATGACAAAGGAAGAGTTTATGCATGATAAAATAATATCTTTTTTTGTAGTTTTTCAAACTGGAATGGTAGGATATCCAGAATCTTTAACAGATCCAAGTTACCATTCACAAATTCTAGTGCTTACATATCCAATAATCGGTAATTATGGTGTTCCAGGAGATCAAAAAGATGAAAATGGTTTGCCATAGTAAGGAAAAATCTTTATAACATTATAATTTTAAATTAGCGCAAATTTCGCAAACATTACAACCGTACGTCTCTTAAGACATCTAACTAGACCAAGAACTTTTAGTTTAGGGTTTAGCCGTCTTAAGAAACGCACCGCTAAACTCGATCAAGATCGTTTTTATATTTTGAACCTTAAGTCTCAAACTGCCAACATTACAAAACACGAATAGAATAAATTAAGCATTTGCTAATTCCAAGCGTGATATAGTATTCCTCTTAAAATCTAACGTCCTTCTTCTGTTCTAACGCAACAGTGTAGATAGCTGACCAAATTTGTGTGCATTAAAATTATTCATTAATTATCCGTTATATCGAGGTTTTACTGTATTCTTAAATTTTTTTTCTGGTCTAGTTGGTTCGAGTCAAACCGAATTTGGGCAACAGGATTGGTCGTGGGTGAATACTGCGACTACCCAAGCCATTGGCGAAATTCAAAAACTTTATCCAAATGGATGGAACAAGAGGGAATTGTGGGTATCTCCGGAATTGATACAAGATCGTTAACTCAGATAATTCGAGAAAAAGGAACGATTTTGGGTAAAATAATATTTCAACTGCCGAATAGTCACGAATTATTTGTCGATCCCAACCTAACAAATTTAGTGGAGGATGTTTCTGTTAAAGTAATCAAACCATTTTAATTTTATAACTTTAATCAATAAACAAATTTTTTTCTAGGAAGTTGTAACATACAATCCAAACGGATCTCCGCGTATCTGCGTAGTGGATTGTGGATTAAAATTCAATCAACTCCGGTGTTTAATTAAAAGAGGGGCTAGGGTAGATGTTGTTCCTTGGAATCATAAATTAAATGTTGATGATTATGATGGTCTTTTCTTAAGCAACGGCCCCGGTGATCCATCTATGTGCAACATTACAATTGAAAATCTAAAATTTATCGTTAATGGATCAAAAATTAAACCAATTTTTGGAATCTGCCTAGGACATCAATTGTTATCATCAGCTATAGGCTGTAAAACATACAAAATGCGGTAAATAATATTTGTTCTTATTTAATAACCGATTTAACCATGAAGCTAATTATTTTTAGTTATGGCAACCGTGGACATAATTTACCTTGCATTCACACAGACACCGGAAGATGTTATACAACATCTCAAAATCATGGATTTGCAGTAAATTCAGATAATTTACCCGCCGGTTGGAAGGTTCTTTTTTACAATGCAAACGATAAAACAAACGAGGGTATAATTCACGAATCCTTGCCATACTTCAGTGTTCAATTTCATCCTGAACATACTGCTGGACCTGAAGATTTAGAATGCCTTTTCGATGTTTTCATAGAAACCACTCGATTATATCTTTCATCATCGTTCGTTAATATTAAAGATCACCTTACAAAAACGTTAAGATACGATCCTGTTTATCAACTGATTAATGATCATCCTAGAAAAGTATTAATAATTGGTTCTGGTGGGTTATCCATCGGTCAAGCTGGTGAATTTGATTATTCTGGGTCGCAAGCAATAAAAGCATTAAAAGAAGAAAACATTAAAACGGTATTGATTAATCCTAATATTGCGACTGTTCAAACATCGAAAGGATTAGCGGATAAAGTCTATTTTTTGCCATTAGTGCCTGAATACGTCGAGCAAGTAATCAAAGCTGAAAGACCTGGAGGTGTTCTTTTAACTTTTGGTGGTCAAACAGCATTAAATTGCGGGGTGGAACTCCAACGATTCGGTGTTTTTGAAAAGTACGGTGTAAAAATTCTTGGAACTCCAATTCAAGCTATAATTGACACAGAAGATAGAAAAATATTCAGTGAAAGAATAGCTGCGATTGGCGAGAAAGTAGCTCCTAGTTTAGCTGCGTTCTCTGTACAAGAAGCTCTAGATGCAGCTGATAAACTTGGTTATCCAGTTATGGCGAGAGCGGCGTTTTCGTTAGGAGGATTAGGATCTGGTTTTGCAGACAATAAAGACGAACTGAAATTATTGGCAACTCAGGCATTAGCTCACTCTAGCCAATTAATTATTGATAAATCTTTAAAAGGATGGAAAGAGGTTGAATATGAAGTTGTTAGAGATGCTTACGATAATTGCATTACCGTTTGCAACATGGAAAATGTTGATCCTTTAGGGATCCATACTGGAGAATCAATTGTTGTAGCTCCCAGCCAAACATTATCAAACAAAGAATACAACATGTTGAGAACAACGGCGATTAAAGTTATTAGACACCTTGGGATTGTTGGTGAATGCAATATTCAATACGCTTTAAATCCTAACTCAGAAGAGTTCTATATTATTGAAGTTAACGCGAGATTATCGAGAAGTTCAGCTTTGGCGAGTAAAGCTACCGGATATCCTTTAGCTTATGTTGCTGCGAAATTAGGTTTGGGTATTCCTCTTCCAAAAATAAAGAATTCCGTTACTGGAGTTACTACAGCATGCTTTGAACCAAGTTTGGACTATTGCGTTGTAAAAATGCCTCGTTGGGATCTTAGCAAATTTTCGAGAGTGAGTACAAAAATTGGTAGTTCAATGAAAAGTGTTGGGGAAGTTATGGCAATTGGGCGAAGTTTTGAAGAAGCGTTCCAAAAAGCTTTACGAATGGTTGACGAATCAGTGGCTGGATTCGATCCTTATTTAAAAAAGGTTTGCGATGAAGAACTTAAAGAACCTACGGATAAACGTATGTTTGTTGTGGCTGCTGCTTTAAAGAGTGGTTATTCTGTTGATAAGTTGTACGATTTAACAAAAATAGATAGATGGTTCTTACAAAAAATGAAAAATATTATTGATTATTTTACCGTTTTGGAATCATTTGGTAGGAATTCATTGGAACACGATATCTTAGTAAAAGCCAAACAAATGGGGTTTTCTGATAAACAAATCGCATCTGCTGTTAAAAGCACTGAACTTGCTGTTAGAACTAGAAGAATGGAACAGAAAATATTGCCGTTCGTAAAACAAATTGATACAGTTGCCGCTGAATGGCCAGCAAGTACAAATTATTTATATTTAACATACTGCGCAAAAACCCACGATATTAAATTTGATGAGCAACACGTGATGGTCATCGGTTCTGGTGTTTATCGAATTGGAAGTTCAGTTGAATTTGATTGGTGTGCTGTAGGGTGTTTAAGAGAACTTAGAAATTTACATAAAAAGACTATTATGGTTAATTATAATCCAGAAACGGTCAGTACAGATTACGATATGTCGGATAGACTTTATTTTGAAGAAATATCGTTTGAAGTTGTCATGGACATTTATAATTTAGAAAATCCTACGGGAATTATTTTGTCAATGGGTGGTCAATTACCCAATAATATCGCAATGGATCTTCATAGACAACAAGCAAGAATCTTAGGAACCTCACCAGACTCAATAGACGGCGCAGAAAATAGATTCAAATTTTCAAGAATGCTCGATCGCATCGGAATTCTCCAACCGCGTTGGAAAGAACTTACAAATTTAAAATCTGCGATTGAATTTTGCGAAGAAGTTGGTTATCCATGCCTAGTTCGACCATCTTACGTTTTAAGTGGTGCCGCAATGAATGTTGCTCATTCAAACCAAGATTTAGAAACTTATCTAAACGCTGCGAGTACAGTAAGCAAAGAATATCCAGTTGTAATTTCAAAATTCATCTTGGAATCGAAAGAGATTGACGTTGACGCTGTTGCTTGCGATGGGATAATTTTATGTATGGCCGTTTCAGAACACGTCGAAAACGCGGGGGTTCACTCGGGAGATGCTTCTTTAGTTACTCCACCGCAAGATATAAATCCAGAAACCTTAGCAAAAATTAAAATTATTTGCAAAGCAATCGCTGCATCATTGGAAGTTACCGGCCCATTTAATATGCAATTAATAGCTAAAGATAATATGCTCAAAGTAATCGAGTGTAATGTAAGAGTTTCAAGATCTTTCCCCTTTGTCTCAAAAACTTTAAATCATGATTTTGTGGCTATGGCCACCAGAGTAATCGTCGGAGAGACGGTTGAACCGGTTGATGTTTTGGGTGGATGTGGAAAAGTTGGCGTAAAAGTTCCACAATTTTCATTCTCAAGATTAGCGGGCGCCGATTTTATGCTTGGAGTTGAAATGGCATCTACCGGAGAAGTTGCTTGTTTTGGCGATAATAGATACGAGGCGTATTTAAAGGCAATGATGAGTACCGGATTTAGTATCCCTCAAAAATCGATTCTTTTATCAATTGGAAGTTTTAAGGTAATTTGCTACAAGTTGATAATTTTTTGTAATACTTATTTAATCCTATTTATGTCATTGTAGCACAAAGTAGAATTACTGCCAAGTATGAGAGCTCTTCAAAAAATGGGATATAAATTGTACGCCAGTTTAGGAACAGCAGATTTTTATAATGAGCATGGAGTTGAAGTAAGTAGAATTTTTTTTAATTTAATAATCGTTTAATAAAAATTAAGAATGCTTTTCAATCAATCAATAGTTGTTATTGTGTACTGCCTTATATATAATTACTTACATGACTCTTATTATGAACCTGGCTAGAAGTAGGTATTTGCCGATTGATGAACCTCTTCCTTGAACCCTCCAAAGGTCAAGGTCATAACGTGCTCACGTGGATTGGAATGCCGCTTCATAACTTCTTCTAATTGATAAAACTTCTCCAACATTTTTCATTGAGCTTCCAATTTTTGTACTTATTCTTAAAAATTTACTCAAATTTATTCAAATCATGATATGATATTTTTGGAAGAAGAATACCCAAACCTAATTCAGCAGCAATATAAGCTAAAGGACAACCGGTAGCTTTACTGGCCAAAGCTGAACTCGTGACATACGTCTTAAAAAACTCAAAGTACCGCTGACCTAATCTTGAGATCAAAGTCAATTATAACCTAGTCAAGGTCGGTACCATTATTTTGACCTTACTCCTTCTCTATATAATATTATACTACAGTTCGGATTATCAGTTTGTGTCCGATCATTGTGTTTGGAAAACTTCAAACATTGTAAAACGCAAAGTATATTTATGAAATATATTTTAGTCCAGTAATATAGACTAAAATTTAGAGTCATAGATTCTAAGAGACCGATACCACATCTTATGTGATTTTCGTCAGCCCTCTATAAAAGCATCTCAAAACAACATAAGTTACAAAACTTCATATAGCATGTAGTGCAATTGTACATGAGTGTGAATGATTTGTAAAACAATAAGATAAAGTTTTAAATACGTAATTCCTTGTGAGTAATAGTATGAGAACATCACACAATACAATTAAAAAAAAAATTAGACAACTAATTGCAGCGGTAAACATTACAGGTGATAGATAACGGTTAATGAATAAATACTCGAAACGATTTTTAAAGCATTTTCATATCGGTTAATTTAATTAATTAAATTTAATAAGTACATAGTTTTGGAGTGTCTCATAATTTTATTGAAACATGAAAAAAAGGCAATCAAATAATAAATATCTTTATTTACATTATATACAAATTTAAAAAATATAGAAGATAATCTACAATCTTTCTCTACTCACTTAATACTGGTTTAGTGGCAAACACATTTATTTTTTTATTAACGCCTAAATTTTTTCTAATTACATTTTTTCATAAATTATCGAGATGATTAATGTACTTCGGCTGTTTCCATCAAACGCACTTCTTTTCTTCTCGTTGGTGACGACGCCGAAGGTTCATTTTCTAATATCGTTTTTTGGATCCCCATTTGAAAATTTTTGGTAACATTTGTTAGATCAATCGTTTTCGGTTTCATTTGGTTTTTAAGTAACACCCCGGTGTGTCCACCATGCATCGAATTCCTGGCGGGAATTATAGGAGTAGGCGGAGTGTACTCTCTTTGTTCGGTGGCAATTTCGTCGGCCTCTCGAATTTTTTCGCTAAACTTTTGACTTTCCCCACCGTCGATGTCGTCTAAGAGTGCGTTTAAATATTTCACTTGATCCAAATAGATTGAGTATTGATTCCAAGCTTTGTACTTTTGGCTATATTTTACTATTTGAAGGAAATGTTCCATGAAAAAGACCAAAAAGGTTTTTTGTTGGAGAAAGCTCTCTTTTACGGAATATGAATTCTATGAAAAAGTAAATGTGTTTATTTATTTAATCTTAGTTAGAAAGAACAACTTACCATAGAAAATTTAAGATCTATTGAATCAACGGATTCTCTCTTCTCGGTTGCTTTGAGATTCTTTACCTTTTCCAATTCTTTCCTTTTCTTCTCACGTTGTTTTTCCATGTTATCTAATTCCCATCTTTGTTCCCTTGTGAGGCGACTTGGGTCAAATCTCCCAGTTGGAGTGAACTGGGAAATTGTTCTCATGGCGCTTGGAGCAGCTGCTCTCTCGGCTTCTCCTTTCTTTGTTATCAACTTATATAATTGATCAAAGTCCAATAATGGGTAAAATGCATCATTTGTGTAATACACGTTTCTTAAAGCCGCTATGGCGTATAAAACAGGATTTTCTATGATTCTGTGTATTTGTTCTTGAGCTTTGTATAAATGTGCGCCGGGAATGTTGCAAAACATATTCTTTTTCTCAATAAAATAATCGGGCATTTCTAATTTGCTTAAGTACTTGCGAAGACCGTCCAAAACGTACATCATTTTGTTGCCTAAACGATGTTCAGGCCAGTTTCTGTAGTTTTTCTCGCACTCCCAATACATTAAATTTCTAATATGATCCACGGTTAAACCTTTATGTTGGGTAATAGGTTCAATAAACATTTTATGCAAGATAATCAAAAATAAGAAACATCGTACTTGACCGTGAAACATTCGTACTTGTATGTGCCTCTCAGCTCTGGGAAAGATAGTTTCCCACTCGAATTTGTAATCTTTATTATCCCCTTTCTTTTGAAGAAATCCTCTTGGAACAACTATCGAGGGTTGACTGCAAATGTCTTTGAGCATGTTTTGAGTAGGAAATACGTAAATTAGATTATCATCTTTGTGTTTAATTCTGGGTCTATCCCTTTTATGGAATACTTTTAAATCGGGGAAAGGATTTTTTACCGCGGGTAATATTTCACATTTAGCGTCAACTTCTTTGGAAATGTCGTACATACAACAATAAATGGAAGTGGCAGTGTAAGTCGCTTTCCTAATTTCTTCGGATGAAAATCCTAACGATTTTCCTAAATTCGCAGGAAAATCGGTTTCCCTAAAATACTTCATAAAGGCTTCTGAGTTAATATAACGATCAACCCGAAACATATCATCCTCGTCATTTTCTCTATCTAAATTTTTACTTTTGACTTCGATTATTGTACCAGGTGGTAAACCGACGGAACTACTTCTTTTTTCTGTAATATTTATCGGTAATTCGGTTCTTGCTTGATTGACTCTACTGTAATCGTACTCGTCAGAGTCACTATAAGATGAAGTGCTTGCTTGTGATTTATCGTAGCCGTTTTTTAATGCCGCTTGACCGTGAGCGTAAGTCGATGAACCCGAATTTAACGATGTATAAGATTCGCACCGTTCCAAGGTTGGAAAGTAGAGCAATTTTAGCTTCACAAAACCTAAACACGTACGAAAGTAAATTTTTAATTATTGCGATATTTATCTCTTAAAAATGTACGTTACAATTTGGCATGGCAAATGGATGAGATATCGCGTCTAATCTAATCTTTCTTGTAACGTTATTATTTGATGATTAATCTTTTCGAATGCTTGAACAACGGTAATCAAATCAATTGGTTTCCGTGATAGTATCGGCGAAAAATACGCTGCCACTTTTGTAAAAATCGTTTCCGATGTTCAGTAAAACGTTAGAAAGCAAATTTAACCTTAAGATGAGTGTGTAAGATAGTGACTTCGAAGTAAAAATCGATAATTTTTACAAAACAAAATTTAACTAACCTGCGTGCGTTGAATTTTCCACGTTCACTCTATGAGTTGGCTTATCTATTCCGCTGTAATGATCTAAATCTTCACTTTCTTTCAAAATTTCGATCTTATCATGAATAATAAACATCCTCATAGGAACTAACGGCTCAGCAACATCTTTTTTTGGACCATGTTTTCTTTTAAAATGAACCCGTTGGTTTACTTTGTCGTAAAGGGTATCTGGCATAACGCATTGTTTTGAATGTTCCCGGATTAGTTTATCGTTAAGATCTTGTTCTGGTTTCGTAAGCAACGTTTTTGCTTTTAATATTTCACTAAAAAAGAAAGATGAGATTGTTAATAAAAACAATTTTGCACATCATCAATAACTCAGTTAAAAATTATCGATTCTATTGATCTAGCTAACTAAAAATATTACGTATTTTTCTCGGAACTGATATGATACTTCCGAAATCTATTGTCGCCAATTGTACTGGTTATCGGTAAAAATAATAATCTGATTAAAATATACTTAAAAATGTATTCAAGAAATTTGTAAAAACCAATTTATGTCACTGTATAATTTATTGATGTGGTGGCTACTTCAATGTATTTTTTTCGTTTAAACTCATTCATCTTTATACACCTGTCATTTTTAACAGCACTTATTTGTGTTGAAGTGTCTCTAAATTTGCTATCTTTTCTTATGATTTTAATTGTAATATATCGTCATATTTATATTTTAATCAAATCAATGCAACTAAAATTATGTTTGTAATGTTTCAAGTACTACGTAATTACACAATCATTACACAAAGAAAACTTACTCTTCAAAATTTTCGTAGAACATAATCGACATAAGAATGTTATTGAGTAAGAACATATCAAAATTTTCATTAAAATCCTTTCTAAGTTGTTCGATACTTTTTTCGTCGAATTTTCGTTGGGAAATTTCCACAGTCTCTTCTTGCGTCGACATGTCGATTGTAGTCGGGCGCCTTTGCTGCGTCCCAGGTTTTGGACGTCCTTTACTATTGGAACACCCCATTTTTGTTTGCCCAAAAGAACACAGATGCTAACACTACACTCAAATCATCATCCGCGATTTGTCCATCTCAGCACACTGCATTCCGCAAATTGAATCTTATCTCACGCCATGTCCTTTAAAAGTGCAAAAGATATCTTATCATTAATTTTTAGATTAACGATTAATCACGGTGGTTACTGCACGACTGAATGAATTTTTTTTCCAATGGACACCATATTCTCAATACATTGAAATTTACTTTTTATTTTGTTATCTTATTCATTTCCATTCAGCTATGAACATAAAAACGTTTTATTATTTCCGTTTAGCAATTTAATTAATACTTATTTATTTCTAATATCTAATAACATAATTAATATAATGGTTTTTTGGAATGATTACTTTACATTTTATCTAAATTTAAACATTTAGATAATTTTCTTTGGAGTACAAATTTGGAATAGGTAATTATTTTTGATTGACACGTAGATTGGTGATAAACGATTGCGCCAACACAACGTGTTGTTTATTTCAAGAACTTTTATGTTGTCCAAACAACACGTTTAATATGTCTTGTAATATCCTTGAAGCAATTTTTACTTTTTAAAATAACCAATTTTAGGAATTAAATGCTTCAAGATTAAAGTTTACACATTTTTTAATCTCACATGTTGAGATAATCTGCGTTAAAGTATATTTAAGTATACTCAAAATATTACGTCGTCGCAGCCATATTTTTTTATTGCTCGCAAATTGATTGAGTGATTATCATTGAATTTAGATAACTTGAAGTAGCTACTGTCGCTTAGTAGTTTACAATGGATATAAACTATTTTACTTAACACAAAAATGTGCTTTATTTAAATTTACGGTTATACAGGAGCATGCGATATAGAGATGAAATTAAGCAAAAGTAAATCAACATTTCGGAGGTGCTCGCTTTATTGCTATAAAGTTGTGATAATCCAATTAAACGCCTACTTCCTTTGCAATACATCAATATTTGCAATTTTCTTTGATCCTTCCAAATGTATCACTCTTGTACATTAATAATTTTCTAGGTTGAATCCGTTCAATGGACATTCGACAGCATAGATGACATTACCAGCCAAGGAGAATTAAAACCATTAGCCGAATTCCTTTCAAAAAAACAATTCGATTTAGTAATTAACTTACCAATGCGCAATGGTGGTGCAAGACGTGTTTCGTCCTTCATGACTCACGGTTACAGAACTAGGCGATTAGCCATCGATTATTCTATTCCTTTAGTAACTGACGTAAAGTGTACAAAGTTGTTGGTAGAGGTAAATATTCATCATGCATCTTTTTACTTTTTATGGATTGATGTATTCTTTCTCAGGCTTTGAGATTGATAGGAAAAGAAGCTCCGCTAATGAAAACTCATTGCGATTGTATGACTTCTAAACAATTAATAAAACTTCCTGGTTTAATCGACATGCATGTTCATGTTAGGGAACCTGGGGCTACTTATAAAGAGGATTTCGAAAGCTGTACAGCAGCGGCTTTAGCTGGAGGAATAACATTAATTGGAGCAATGCCGAATACAAATCCGGCGATTGTAGATACCGCGTCTTTCCAATTAGCAAAAAAGATTGCAAAAGAACACTCGAGATGCGATTATGCTTTATACGTTGGTGCCTCATCTGATAATTTTAATACAATCAATGAGTTAGCGCTAGATGCGGCTGCTTTAAAAATGTATTTGAACGAAACATTCACCACTTTACGATTAAATGATGTCTCGATATGGATGAAGCATTTAACTAACTGGCCGAAAAGATCTCCTTTGTGTGTTCACGCCGAAGGAAGTACTACAGCTATGGTTTTACTGTTGGCAAATTCTTGTAATAGACCAATACATGTGTGTCATATTGCAAGAAAAGAAGAAATTCTTATAATAAAAGCTGCGAAAGAAAAAGGGTTGAAAGTTACTTGCGAGGTTTGTCCCCATCATTTATTTTTGTCAACTGAAGATATCCCGAAATTGGGGAGTAAAAGTGAAGTGCGACCAGTTTTGTGTACCTTAGAAGATCAACAAGCTTTATGGGATAATATGAATATAATTGATTGTTTTGCAACTGATCATGCTCCACACACTATAGAAGAAAAGACTGCTAAGAAACCGTTACCTGGATTTCCAGGATTAGAAACTATCGTGCCATTACTTCTTAATGCTGTTAACGAAGGAAGGTTGACCATCGAAGATATTATCAATAAGATGTATAAAAATCCAAGAAAAATCTTTAATTTGCCCGATCAACCAAACACTTACATCGAAGTTGATTTAAACGAAGAATGGACAATTCCCGAAGCCATGACTTACAGTAAATGCAAATGGACTCCGTTTGCTGGTAAAAAAATTAAAGGAGCTATCCATAGAGTTATTTTAAGAGGAGAAGTTGCATATGTTGATGGTCAAGTATTAATACAACCAGGTTATGGGCAAAACATTCGAGAATGTGATCTAAGAAAACCGATTATTACGTTATCATTGGATACAAGCAGACCTTCTTCCGGATTTGATCGCCCAATCTCGCCGGCTGAAAGCGATGGTCATACCAACGAAATGTTCTCCAGACTTCTTTCAGATCCAGCAAGTCGCGTTCACTTCGCCAGTGATGATAACCGAATGCACAATAATATTTCACCAATTCCATTACCATTCCCTCGTATAAGAACAGAAAGTTTCTCCAACCAACATTCTTCCGACAATGCTCCCCAAACACACAGTCATGGATTAACAGGAAAGTGTATACTAGATGTCGACATGTTCAGCAAAGATCAACTAAACGATCTTTTTAATCTTGCTCAAACCTTTAGAGTATATGTGAGCAAAGATCGACATTTGGATCATATACTTAAAGGAAAAATCATGGCGTCTATGTTTTACGAAGTTAGCACAAGAACTTGTTGTAGTTTTTCTGCGGCTATGCAAAGATTGGGAGGTGGTGTTATTTACATGGACGAAACTTCTTCTTCTGTGAAAAAAGGTGAAAGTCTCGAAGACTCTGTTGCTACTATGGCGGGGTATGCTGATGTAGTCGTTTTGAGACATCCTGTTCCAGGATCAGTTAAGGTAAGATTTTAAACCAATCGTGTTGCAGATAAAGATAACATATTTTGTGTATTACAGAAAGCAGCCGCTCATTGTCGTAAGCCATTAATAAATGCTGGCGATGGTGTTGGAGAACATCCAACTCAAGCTTTATTGGATGTTTTTACAATTCGCGAAGAAATCGGTACTGTAAATGGTTTGACAATCAGTTTAGTAGGAGATTTAAAAAATGGTAGAACCGTTCATTCTTTGGCTCGTCTACTCACGTTGTACAACGTTCAATTGCGTTACGTTAGTCCGCCGAATTTAAAAATGCCTAAGCATATTGTAGACTTTGTCGGCTCTAAAAGAATCCCGCAAGAGGAGCATGACAACCTTGAATCCGTTTTACCTGATACAGATGTTTTGTACATGACACGAATTCAACGAGAGCGATTCGAGAGTCAAGAAGAATATGATAAGGTAATAAAATAAAAAATCTTAATAGTCAATAAGGTTTTGTTCCACACAATGAGTTTAAGTTTGTTTACTTTTAATTACTTTCTTATCAAAATACATTCCGGTTTCCCACATTCTTAAAAAAAACTTAAGTATAACGTTCCAATTGATATTGTATTCCAATTTTTATTACTACTTACTCCTAAAGGGAATCATTTCTATTTTTAAGTTATCTGTGTAAATTGTGAAATATTGGTTTATAACCTACATGGCAGTAAAAATAAATAACTCTTACCAAAACTGGCCAAATAAATAAATAAATGAAAGATACGTTTTTATTAGGAAGGCTTTACTTTTCTGTTATTCTATAAAATAGCAAAAATTCATTAAAACTCGTTCAAGGCAATAAAATCAACTAATAAATAAAATGGAAATTCAAACATTAGATAAGATAAATATATGTCTGCTTTTATAACATTTTACAAATACGTGATCGATCTAAATTTACTCAACGTCATTTGTTTTGTTTTTATAGGCTTGCGGCCATTTCATCGTCACACCTCAATTAATGACCAGAGCAAAAAGACGTATGGTGGTTCTACATCCGTTTCCAAGAGTATTCGAAATTAGCCCGGAATTTGATTCGGATCCCAGAGCTGCTTATTTCCGACAAGCTGAGTATGGTTTGTTTGTTCGTATGGCGATATTGGCCATGGTTCTTGGAAGGTGCTAATAATTCATTATTGTTTTAAGATGGATTTTATTTTATATGGGAACAAAAAAAATCAATAAAGTAGTTTAAGCTAAAATGTTTGTTGTAGTATCATTTTATTTATTTGTCTGAACTGTTTGAAACTATGTTATATTCTGGTGTAATGTAGATGTTCTCATACATTATATCATTATATCGGGAAAATGTCACAAATTAAAAAGAGATTGTGCTAAACACTGTGTATTTAGCGTTATGGATGGGATAAGTAGGCGAGATGGTAGTGTATTAGAATAGGGAGTGGAGACACATTTGTGGAGTGATTTCGGCGGGATTCAAAGAAATAAAATATTGGATTTACTCCGTAAATATTTATTTGAAACTCTATTACTTCGTTCAAATGATAAGGTCAATCGTTTAACTGCGTGGTAAGTTTAAGAGGTTGAAGTTTTATGACTAATATTTAACATTTTAGTTATTTCCGAATAGATAACAAAAAATAGATAAGATAATAAAAAAGAGAAAACTACTCTAACGCTTATAATTTATGATACACGTGATCATTGATTTATGATAAAAGTTATGGAAGTATCTTCGCTATGGTTATCGATGCATCCTGAAAAATATGAAGTACTTCTATAAAACCTAAGCTGCGTTGGTCGACGTCTGATGAAATGAAAACTTGTAAGGCTACTTCTAAGGCTAAGATTGGCCAGATTGGCATTCAGAAATTTATATCAAAAGGAGAGCGAATAACAATAAAATTGTAATTGCCGACAATGAAAATGAAATGAAAAACACATAAGGCTGAAATGATAGACTTAAAATTATAAAATGAAACAAAATATAAAGAGACTAAAAATGCTAAATGATCACAAACACGATTATCTGCTCACCATCCATATCTTAGCAAAAATTCTTGCGCTTTTTAAAACTAATTTTCCATCGTTTATCGATACAAATATTGTTAGGTGTCATATAAAATACGAAAATTGAGTACACCAATTATTTTAATATTTATTTCCTATATGCATATTCATTATTTCCATTTTATAAAACAATTAGAAATATTAACGTAAAATTACTATAAATTTTTTCGATTCTAAAAAAGTGAATCAATATTATTCGCTACTCTGATACAATTGTAATGATAAATAAAAATTAAAAATGTTCTTTTATTTTCTATCTCGTGGTTGGAATCTTAAAAACTTTTTAATCATGTTAATGCAAACTAAGAAACTTATTTTTTTATCTTTTTTATCTGCCTTACATCCACTTATAACGTAATATTTTCTACTTATAATAAAACATTTAAAATCTAAGCTTTTGGTTCTAAAAATTAGATCTCCGGGAATTATCTTGAATATCTTCCAACAAAGTGAAGAATACTTCAAATACAATCAGGCGCTTCTTCCTGTAAAATTCTAAATATATCACGTCAAACCGTAATCGGAAATTCTAGAAGTACTTCAACAACCACTACGAGAGCACCACGACAAGAATATTGAAGTCAAAGTGTCCAATAGCAATAACGAACTATGCCAATCGAAGCAGATATCGTCTTATCATGTCATGTTCGTCTTACTTGAGGTCGCATTACATGTTACTTTAGATAATTAAAAATATATATAGGGAGATTATTGCGATGAAAAAAGTTCAGTAGTGGTTTTTATACATTTATTATAAACAACAGTTTTATAAGAAGAAATATCTAAAATATTATAATAATATATATAATAAATTTATACAATATCACACAATTTTAATTTTTTAATTTAAACTGGCAAATCAGAGTTAGTACTATGTTCCTCTTGAATATGATTGACTATTTCCAAACGATCTTCTCCCTTTGTTAGTTGAGGGATTATTGATTTAAGTACATTTTTTGATTTTTGCAGTCGGGATTTATGAACTTTTCTAAATGAACATAGTTGAAAAATATTTATTGTTTATTGTGTAATTCATTTTTTTTTAATTACTTACTGTTGCCTGCAATCTATGAATACCGCCAAAACAAATAATGCTGCTATTACAACAGCTGCCGCTAAAACAATTATTACAACAGTGGCTATTGTTTCTTCTTCAGCTTCTTGTAATGTTGATGCGGTAGTTATTTCTACAAAAATAATTTAAATTGAATTCGTTTAAATAGAATCTGGATGGAAAAACCCATGATATTTAAATATAAACGAGTCCTATTATGTTATTTAAAATTACCATATTTTAAACTAACGGGTTATTGTTAGAAATTGTAATACCCGTGTATTACATTGTACATAAAGATAATATAAGCAGTTTCCATTCGAAATCGAAACATATCAAAGGTGAAGTTGATAGAAATCGATAAATGAGATCGTCATCCAGCAGGAAATAACTCATAAAGAAAAAGAATGTTTAGTGTTTCTTAAAATTGTATACCACATAATTCTTAAAGTAAACATAATCATAAATAAGTAAAATTGATAATGAAACAATGATTAATTGTTATTTATAATACATCCGGTGGTTGATGAGAAATGCGATTACAAAAAGTGATATCCCACCGATTAAAGGATACCTTATTTACTAATCATGATCAATTATTAAATATTTTATCGTTTAGAGTTTATATAGATAATCTTTAAAGTTAATTAAAAAAAGGTATTTATGGGATTTTAAAAGACGGTTTCAAAACATCTATTTTTAACGTTAACATTAATTTATTTTTTTCATTTGATTAAAAAAAATGCGAGATTATCAAAAGATTTGTTTTGAATTGAAAACTCGTTCTCTCTGAGTATTGCCCTGTTGATCATCAGAACTAAGTAGCAGATTATACCCCGGGGAAGTGTGTTTTAAAGTGTTTAATTTAATTTCAAGTATTTTATTTGGCAAATGGATATGTTTTATTTGGCGAGACGAGGTGAGATCATGTTGAAACAGACGATAAAAACATCGTAAACCATAACAATTAATCGAAGTAATTAATTGATTCTAAAAATTAATGTTTTATTTTATATATATGTTGAGAACGTGCATTTAAGATTAGAGTTAAATCAGCTTTTGTAGTATGGAAAGAACGGAAATAACGTGTTAAAATTCCAGAAGTAATAGATAAATACGACAGTTGACATGATAACTAAATAAAGCCTTCATATCTACTGTCTCGTTACAAAGTATTTCATAGCATTAACAAAATAATTAAATGGAACTTTTAATTTTTGTACAATTTTCAAAATTTGACAATTGATTGTAGATATCCAAATTTTTATTCAAAAGTGTTTTTTAACTACCAAAATTACTGTTCACCTCTTTAAGGGAATATAATGATTTATGCCGCAATCGAAAGCTCAACTTTTTATACAAACCACAAAGAAAAAACAAACATCTCTTTTTTTATAAACTAGTGATGGAACGGATAGTGATTTTACGATATTCGGCATATCTATCCGGCCATTATGGTTATAATTTCTGGTACATTTCTGAAGTGATACTTTAATTACTAATTGGTGATATTTCCACAAGGATCCTTCAAGAAATTAATTTTATAGGGAATTTTGCAAGTTATCGATTTAAATTGCAACATCGAAAATTTTACCAAAACTTCAAATATCGTTTTCTCAAAAACTAAACGTTATTTTTCAAAACGTGTTGGTTCATTGGAAAGAGGACACTTTTATTAACATTTTGAGAAATTTTCATACTCATATTCCAACAAATCGATTTTATACGAATTATTAAAATTTAATCGGCGAAAATTGCAAAATTCGCAAAAATTGTCGATTATTTCAAAAATTTATTTCTCAAGAACTAAAAGTGATTTTTCAAAACGGCTTTTTGCATTAAAAAGAGGATACTTTAATTAATAATTGGTGATATTTCCACAAGGATCCTTCAAGAAATTAATTTTATAGCGAATTTTGCAAGTTATCGAAGAAAATTGCAACATCAAAAATTTTATCAAATATTGTTTTGTTAAAAACTAAAAGTTATTTTTCAAAACCGGTTGGTTCATTGGAAAGAGGGCACTTTTATTAACATTTTGAGAAATTTTCATACTCATATTCCAACAAATCGATTTTATACGAATTATTAAAATTTAATCGGCGAAAATTGCAAAATTCGCAAAAATTGTCGATTATTTCAAAAATTTATTTCTCAAGAACTAAAAGTGATTTTTCAAAACGGGTTTTTGCATTAAAAAGAGGATACTTTAATTAATAATTGGTGATATTTCCACAAGGATCCTTCAAGAAATTAATTTTATAGCGCATTTTGCAAGTTATCGAAGATAATTGCAACATCAAAAATTTTATCAAATATTGTTTTGTTAAAAACTGAAAGTTATTTTTCAAAACCTGTTGGTTCATTGGAAAGAGGACACTTTTATTAACGTCTTGGAAAATTTTCATACTCATATTCCAAGAAATCGATTTTATACGAATTTTTAAAACTTAATCGGCGAAAATTGCAAAATTCGAAAAAGTTGTCAATCATTTCAAAAATTTATTTCTCAAGAACTAAAAGTGATTTTTCAAAACGGCTTTTTGCCTTAAAAAGAGGATACTTTAATTAATAATTGGTGATATTGGCCGGATACCGGATAGTTGCCGGATATTCGTTCCACCACTATTATAGACCAATTATAATAATTAATATTTTAATCGAAAGCTTAAAGTTGTGTTGGGTTGAGAAGTTTTTAGCGTCCTTGATATCACCAAACATCACGCATGATGTTGAAGCATCACATTTAAAACATTGTGGTATCCTCGAATATTGCTCCAAAATCGATTATGGTGTAAAACTTATCCCTGACATATCTGAACACTATTTTGACGCCCTAAAACATTTTATCCAACATCCCTTGTAACATTATTCTACATTTGTAACACTATACAATACCATCAGAAAAATTTTGGTAAAGCAAATACTCGACAATCTTTGTTTTTTGGGGGTACCTATAGAAAAGCATATCAAGTTTTAGAGATATTGTTAAAATAACGTGGTTTTACTATCTATTACTTTGACAAGAAACACAAAATGCCAAATATATAAAATCTTAATACGATCAATTCTAGGGTATTGATACAAAACTTGGAAAATGTCCAAGAATGACGAAACATTGCTAGCAACATTCGAAAGATAGATCCTGCGACAAATATTTGGAGGTGTCGTGAAACATGACCATTATATGATGTGATATCATTATGGATGAATTATTTATCATTGTGGCTCATCCACAAGGCCACATGACACAACAAACAATTCTTATTAATTTAGCAATTTTAAATCTATACATTAGTTTTTCCTTTTATACTAAATTATGTGTAATAATTTTTCAATATTGGATTGTCATGATTCAATTTAGTATGATTCAATAACTTTTTCTTGGGATACTATGGCTATTTAGTTTTCCTAAAATAACCATTTGTCTACATGAGTTATCTACTTATTATTTCATTGATGACAAAGGTATTTTTTTTTGGACTGCCACAATAAGATTTGATAACTGGAGTTATAAGTATTTATTTCATTAAATTAATTAATTAATATTATAAATAATTTTAATTGAAGAAAGTGATAAATTTTTTTAGCACCACAACAACTACTAACACTTGAAAATTATAAATATTAGTATCTCAATGGTAATTAATTATTGTTAATTATTTCACAATTTACAATAAGCGTAAGCGAAAGATATTCGATATATGGTTTGCGTAATAATTTTTCCATTGAAAAATATGCGCGCGTGTTATAGACGATATCATAAATAAATTAGTATTAAATCAGTAGATTACCAGGAAATGTATGTTATTATTTACGAGAATTTAGTTGAGAACTGTATATATTAAAACGAAAAATAACTAATTTATGTGAACAAAGAGAACAAATTTTTTGGGTTCAAGTTCAACTCCTGATAAGGTGGTGACTCAAATTATTTTACACATTAAGCAAGAATGCGTTTAAAGAAAATTTATATATTAGAAATAAAACGAATAAAAAAATTTAAATTCTTCGTTCTTTGTGGTTACAATAATTTTTAAAATGGCGCTTTGTTATTATCGTCCTCTATAAACAGTTATTATCCTTTGAGATTATAGATTCGTGTACAACACATAACAGCCTCTTTATACATAATTTTTGTTCATACACGTTTAATCATTTTTTTTGGGTAGATTATTAAAAATAATAATGCATTCAAGGATTTGCAATGTGAATAAACATTTTTTTATATACAATCACCTGAATGTTTTAAAATAGAAAATTTGTTGTTAGTAACTCGTCAAGGTAAGCAGAAACTTTAAGTAATACGTTTATAGTTGTCCAATAACGAACACAACATCGATTAATTCTTTTCAATGAAGGTCGCTTAACAATAAAAACAATTCCTTTTAAAAAGCGGATAAAAACTCGATTTAAATCTTACCCATGCTCCAAACTGTCCCGTTACTTTCTTCCATGTTAAAAATAAAATAAATTACTAGATACACTTTTAATACAAATTTTCTATTTCGTACTTAGACGTTTCAAAACCAAAATGTTCATCGATGCAGCGCGGGCGTATGACTTTTTAGCGGCAAATTGTTTGATGTGTGCTGCAAGTTTCGTGTATGGCTTCAACAACACGTGCCACCAGTGATTTGATTATAGTGGGAGAAAAATAGGGGGGCGAGGCAAGGTACCAAATGGTACCATCTCGGATAACTTAAAAGTCTATACAATGCAGCTTTGGGAGTAAACCCAAAAATATTTTATGGGAATTTCAGGTAGTCGGTAGACGAAAAGAATGTTAGGGGAGGAAATTAAAAGGAAAAAAAGACAGCTGTAAAATATAGAAAAAAAATGTAGTTGTTTCAAAGAAATAACCCATAACTTTTTTATGTAACGTTAAAAAAATGTAATATAATAATTTGTACTATTTACTTTTATATAATTAAAAACAACATAAATATAATGATTATTTCAAAACTTGTTTATACCATATGTGAGATTTGTAGGCATCATAAGCATGTATAATAAACAGAATCGCTCCCAGTAACTAAAATTTACAAAAAAAAAATTAAAATTAAGATTTATATATAAATGCTTACAGTAACAACAATGACTCCTGCATTCATCGCTTCAATTAAAAGAATTGTTGGAAATATTAGATATATTATCGATAGAATGGCATTGAAAAACGTTTCCTGGAAACAAATCATGTAAAAAATGATTAAAAAGAAATATGGAAATACTCAATTATAAATAAATTAATTTTAATAAAACGAAGTTAAAGAATGACATTTTTATTACATTTGATGCGCGTAAATTTACGCTATCATTGTTTCAATTTTCAAATTACTCCGAGTAATTAATGTAATTACTCAAAAATCATTTCAAAGGTCAACGCGCATTAATAAACAATGTAATGAAGTTAGAATCATAAAAATAAATTTAAACAAACTAATTTAAAAATAATTATTTCAATGACTACCACAGTCCACAACAATCAACGTTTAAATTTAGCTAGAATCATTAGAGTAAACTCAAAATCCTAATAACTATATTTATATTTCCCTAAATCGGTATCTTGGAGTTTTTGGCAACAGTGTGTATTCTCAAAGAACTTATTCCTTAAAAGCTGGCTCTATTTTCAAACTGTAGTTTACTGTTGTGATCATAATAAAATGAAGAAAAAGAAGTTTGATTTTATATTGGTTGAAACTCTAAGGATTTTACATTACTGAGACAGAATTCAAAGTGATCTTGCAGAACACAATCTTACTAACTGAAATTGCTTCCCATGACAAAATCGTACATTCCACAGAATATTATTGTCAAAATGATATGAAGGAGTTTCCCTGTCTCGTAGTGGAAATGTCGACCTGTTGAGATTTAAAACTTGCTACCACAACATTTCTTTGTGTCCAGACAATGTTGATTATTAATGAAATTATATGTTGATTAAGGAAGTCTAAGTGGTTGACCATAAACAAGTTTGGCAGATGAATAACCTAGGTCTTCCTTAAGGGATGATCTGAGGTCTAGGAGAAGTAAGGAATGATGATTGTACCACCTGGTAGCGAATTATTGCCCCTGATCTTGGGTGATAATGCTTGGAATGCCAAATCTGCTGAAATAGTGCTGGAAGAGAGTGTCCAAAATGATACCAGAAGTGATGTCGTTAAGAGAAAAGGTTTCCGGCTTACGGAAACGTTCAGTTATGGTGACTACATATGAGTAATCAAGGAACGTTTGGTGATTTTGCAAGTTTATGCATTTTTATGTAGTGCTTTGTCCACAATAAATATAAAACAAGAACCGTAAAACAATGTTGATTTGTTAGTATAACTTATTAATAAATACAATTTATATAGCAACAACCCAACCCTTCTGTGGATTACCAAGATCAACACTAAAGTCTAGATTGGATCCCATTTTGATAAAATTCGACCTAAAATTCCTAACACTAGAAAACCACTAGAAAGAAAATATGTTTCCTAATATGACTTATTGTTAGTAAAAGAGTATGGATAACTCATTGATGAATTCGAATTTTGCTACTTAATGTCTCCATATAGTTAGAACTTTGAATACTTTTAAATCTACATCGGTTGTAGAATCCTCAAACGTTTCAATAAAGGATATCTCATTTTGCAGCGAATATTTGTGTGTCTTAACATTTTTTAACCAGCAATTACAGTGTTATGATTTAACAAATTCATCCATATTTATTCCGAAAAATCATCCAATAACTGGATCCAATCACTGTTGACTGCGATGTTAACTTCGAAACTTATAGTTAATAATAGACTCTCTTCAACTGAAAATGCTCTTAAAAGAAAAAATAGACAATTATCATTCTTTAATTTCGTTTTTAAAATATTTCATTTAGCAGATTACTTCTGAATCATTCTGCATAAATCCAAAATTAGCTTAACTAAAATTAAAAAATAAATAAATACTTACAAATGGTGATTGACGGATGGTGAAGAATAATTTTATGGAGTGAATATAAATAAAAATTAAAAATACTATAGAGAGGATACATATCGAAATGATAACCAAAGATATGTTGTAGATGGTTGAAGGTTGGCAGTACCCAGCAATGAAAAACGTTGTTAAAATTCCTAAAATCTAAAATAAAATTTTTCTATTAACTAAATACATAAAATTAATCAGCTGTTTTATCCCAGTGTCTTATATCAGCAAAAAAATAGACTATAAATAGTATATACATATCATAATTTAATTATTATTAATTCAAATGATTACATATAACGTTAATAAAATAAATAACGAGTTCGCATGTGGCGGCAAGTTTCGGCAAAAACTATTAATAAGCAATTTAAAACAGCGTCACACGCCAAAGAAAAATCACCATTCCTCTCTTAAAAATAATTCGGCAACTATAAGAACTATATTTAAATACGCCTTTTAAAAGTTTTAAAATTTTTACTAATTAATAAAACTTACCACTTCGGTTAGTTTCAAAATTCCTAATTCAGTTCTGAAGAAATCGAATCCACTAATAACCGGTCTAATGGCAGGTGAGGAAGAATCAAAACTTTGCGGGGTTTCCGGTGTTTCAGGACCCGCTTCGCATTGTGGTCGGATGATATCGTCGATTCGAAGACTTCGAGTACTGAAAAGCATCCTGAAGCGGCGAATTTTCAGAGTAGAAATGAAATAATTTTAAACTTGAATTGATTAGCACGTATAAATTCAATGTCTACCCCCACTGAAATTCAACCGCGACAGGTGGTTATTTTTAGCCGATTTTCAATGTCTTCTTATTGAATCTTCATTACTATCTCCTCCATTTCTTTCGAAAGTTAACCGAAAAAGTCGGGTGGTTGAAACAAGATGAGAATGAGCTAATTTATTTATTGTTTGTTACTGATAGATGACAGGATGTAAATTTAATACATCGTGTAGCACACGACAATCGCGCCGCACCGTTTTTATGGAGATTTGTTATGAGCTTTGGCCGATTTAACAGATTGGCATTTATCCAGAAAGAATTTTAAAATTACGGCACTAAAACAGAAATACTTTCTGAAGTACAATTGATTGTACGCACCAAATGGTTTGCCAGGGAACATTATTTTTCGATGTTTTCCAACAAAACTGGTTTGTACTTATACATTTCCCTGGCAGCTTTTAATGTAATTTATTAATGTAATTAGAGCTGTGTTAAAAATGAATTTAAATTAAATTATTACTACTAAAAGGAACTAAAACTGTATTAGCAGTTTATCTATCAAAAGAAAGTAAACATTTACTTTTTTCGCTGTTTTCATTATATGTTCTTTGAATGAGGGCGTTCTATCAAGTGTAATGCCTTGTGTTCTCGATTTTCATTCTAAGCTTTCTGTCAACGTTCTGTTTCTGGCATATCTGCTATCTGTATATAGGTTAAGGAGGAGCAGGTCGTTCTTGAGTTTTCAGGGTGAGCTCGCATCAGAGCCCATAACAATTCAGAATGTTCTGTCATTCAGCATATTTATCAGCAGCTGTTGGAGGAACTTACTTTCTGTGGAATCTCGCTTCAATATAAGTTGAAAGCGAGATGATTTGGTCAACGCTGCTCCGTTTTGACCTGAAACCTGCTTGTTCGATCGGTATTACATCAAACACTGTCTGGCAGATGCTGTTGTCGGACTGTAGATGAATGTCTTTTGGTGTACTAAACGTTGCTGCTATGTGAGTGGCCATGGTATTTATGTTTGCTTTTTGTCTTTGAGAATTTCCTCAGCAAAGTCCATGCTTGACAGCTTGAGGTCTGGAGATTCAGGTTTTCTCGCGTTTCTAACATTTCTGTTATCTAGCAGCATCAAGGCTGTGGAAGAGCCACCTCATGGTCGTCCATCTCAACCTTTGATAAAGGTTTATCACTGTTTTCACATAATTCTGGGACATATTCTCTCCAATATTCTCTGAGGATTCACTTCTTAGTGGTACTTGTTGCCGCTCCAAGAAATGGTAGAACTAGATTTTGGTAGTGTCAGGTTAGATTTTTATAGAGTAGTGTTATTTAGGATTTATCGCAAAAATTACTTTTAAAGGATGGTTGTGATGGATAATATTTTCTTACATAGTTGATTTATAGTGGAATTTTAGTTATTTAAAGAATGATACACAGAATTTTATTTCATGTAATTTTATTACATTAAATTATAAATACAAAATGTTAGGAAATACAAGCAAAATTAACTTTATCGGTAACCTTGCAAAAATTTGAAAGATTTGTAAGCATCGTAAGCATGAATCAGTCCCAGAATTATTCCCAATATCTATAAAAATTTGTTGAATCACTTATCAAATTTCTGTAATTTTTTTTACTTACATAAGTACTGGTCATAGCTGGAAATACTTGAAAAAATGGTGTAACCATATAAAGCGGATATAAAACCGTGTTTACTATGAACCCAAGCACCGAGCATGAACTTAAATATCCACAACTAGCTAAGATATTAAAAGAAGTTTCCTGTAATAAAATTTAAAAGAATGTAATATATCCCATAACTTTCCCATTTCCTTTTTATAAACTTACAAATAAAGACTGGCGCATTAAATACACGGATTTTTCTGAAAATATATAACAAAATAATAATAAAAAAACGGTCATGCACGACCAAGAAGCTGTTGTTATAAATCCATAATAAGCTGATCCCATTGAACTTGAATAAGCCGAACCGAAATTTAACGCCAAAGATTGACAAAAAAAACCTAAAATCTACAAAAAGTTAAAAATTACTTTAGTTGTTAAAAAAACATTGACAATTATACACACCAATTCTGCTAATTTAATCATACCAATATCGGTTCTTAAAAATTGTAGATTTAAACAAGTACAACATTTAAAACAACAACAACATGTGAAACCGCTTCCGCCGGAAGGCGCGTTCCCAATTTTAATTACTGTTGGACCGCGAATCATAATTGATTAATTAATCGAACCGGATATTTGAAACTGTTTAATAAATAGTAACAAATACGTAATGTAATATGGACGTAGAACACCATCAATAACTTAGAGGAAACTAAGGAAATTTAAAATGTCACAGACCCCTTGCTTTGGAGTTTAACATCTATTTTTGGACACCCTTAAGTTAAATCTCCCTCCCTCGTTACTTGTTGAAAAATAAACTTAAGTTATAAAAAAGTTAGAATATAAACAAGCATTTTTAATTATTTAATCTGATTTATTATTAATTGATAATTTTAATTAATTAATTAATTATACCACATGGTGATTTCTGAAATTAGAATGCCAAATGTAGGCTACCAAACTCACACCTATATTAGGATTTTATTTGTGTTCAAGATTATTCATTCTTCTTTTTTATTTTTACTACTATTTTGTTAATAAAGAAACATTAATGATATGTTTCATATCATCGCTGAAATTAATGTTGATATAATCGCGCTAAGTATACTTTAAATTGCATTCAATAAGCCTGTTTTTGTTAATACCTTGAACTAACCAGATAAACAATTGTTTCAATGATTTAGTAATGAAGAATTACTACTGGGACTATTACTCCTATTTCCAGGGCAAAAAAGCAATCTGCTGATCATGATGTTAGCAAAAAAATTTTCATTATTTAGAAATATATCATTTTAGCTCTTTTAATGCAAAAAAATTTGGCATGTACAACTCTTCTGTTCCCATCCCACTTTTTTTTGATTTGCAAAAATGTTTTAAAAAAATGTGATGTTCTTTTTTATGCAGCATTCTAATAGTTTTGATTGTTCTTCAGATCAGCTATAGTAAAAGCAGAAATTAGTGTTACAATGTTTAATTAAGTAAATTATAAATTTGGAGTGAATAAAATCAGACCAATTCTATGTATCTATATTCTATGTACTTTGACAGTGCAGATTCTCATTAAATATGACTAAAATCGCGATATAAATGAAAAAAGTCATGCGGGGAAAGGAGTGTCCATGTAGACTGGACGTCGCATCTTTATTTTTTTTGTGTAGGTAAAATAATAATATATACAGTCCACGTCAAAAGTTCGATCAAAAACGGTTCGAGATATTGTCATGAGTCAAAACATGTTGATTTATATTTTTATTATCACAACTATACCGTGAATGAATGTTAGGTAAGGTTACTTTTATTTATGAAGATCTCAAGTAAAAAATGGTGTTGTGATCATTGTGCAATGCCAGGTAAATTTTCAACAATAATGACACCTTCTTTCTTCTCAAGCCTCTCGTAACTATAGATAGTCGGCCAATTAGTGTCAATTGCAAAAAAACCAAGCCATATAGGCTACTCATTATTTCAAAGTAACTTGAAACCCACATAATGATACCTTACATTTTGTTCGGTCTACCAATTTCAGTCGAACAAAGGATATAATCATTGACGGGCAACCTTAATGACTTAAAGCAATATGAAGATGAATTCAGTGTATTGTGTGGAATGACAACATAGATAACAATGCCTTGGCCGCAAAAATCTCGGCTTAATTATAATGAAAACCAATAAAAAAGAACCCGCAGGCCGAAAATTTTCAAATTCACTCATGTTACGATGTTACGTAGAAATGTTCAGTGATTACAGCAAACTTTATCGCTATTTAAGATAGTAGGTAGCCCACTAATAAATTTTAGCGTCATTTAGGCTATGATATAAGCAATATATCTAAGTTGTTATTAAAATTAATGAATTAAAGTTCATAAAACGTTTGCCGAAGTGATTTCGAAAATTAGGCCACCAAAACAACACATACTCATAATAAAAGTTTAATCAAATTTTAGTATACACAAACATTTATTCGAAATGCAAAATATATATCAAAATACAACATCGAGTATAGTATATTGATTTCATTTTGTATTGTAACTTATAAATAGAAATAGAGAGATATAAAAATAAATAACAGTAGCGCCAATAAACCTAGTTAAATTTTAAGTTGTACATTTTATGTTGTAATTTTTAAGATTCTATTTGACTGAGAAAGGCACATCGTTAAAAGTAGACGGTTATATACTTAACGTAAATAAATAGCGTAAATATATTATGAGTTTGTTATGGTTATAAGAGATTTTAAAGCCCTTTGTAACTTCTGTACCCGAAAATTGTATTTCCTAAGTACAAAACTGAAATAATCAACCCAATTATCTATAAATAAAAATAAACATTAATTTTTGTTAGTAATAAAAAATATATTTACTTACTCCAGCGGCGAATAATGGTTCATACGTGTTAGAATTTCTGATTTTATCCACTTCGATCAAGAAAACGATGCTTGCAATCAAATACAACAAAAATGCGAATAAATGGTAGAGGAATATCTACAAAAAATAACAATTTTAAAAATTAAAAATGTGGTTTTCCGTTTTTGATAACACTAATTGCGGTTTTCCTGTTATTAATACTTACATAAATGGTTTTCGGTAGAATGGAGGCTGTTGATATTGAAACAAGACATGATAGGAGTAATAAAAACGTTCCTATCAAAAATGTTACGGCCATTAACAAGAAGAAGAGGTATACGTCAGTCTTAATATATGTGTTCTTGTAGTAAGCTACCAAGCCGACAACCACAACTCCTAAAATCTAAAGAAAATTTTATTAAAATAAATTTCAATATTTAAAAACAAAAGTAAAAAGGTCGTTATCTAATACTAATATGTATATGTATAACGTTCTACTTTTAGTTCAATAAAAATATACAATAATCTAACGCTGAACAACAACTAAAGCTAACACTCGCATTAGAACTAACGCTAAACTCAGAACTAGACACATTCGGGTTTAGTCATCTTAAGAAACGTACGGCTAAATCTAAATGTTTCTAGTTATAGGACTAGTGTTAATTATACTTTTAGTTCAATAAAAATTTACAACAATCTAGCGCTGAATAACAATTAAATATTTTGTTCGTTATATCGAGATTTTACTATAATAATAAAATAAAATTTTTGAAAACTTGTAAGAATGCAACGCGAAAGTATTGCAGTATTCGATGACATTTTTAGGTCAAGACTTTAGGTTAAGCCTTGAACTCGTTCTTCAATGAGAAACTCACTTAAAAGTCCATATGCGTATTTACAACATAATGGAAATAACAATCTGACAACTATTTAATGATTAAAATCATTAGCAAATAAGACATTTTTAAAATAATTGTACCACTTTTCTTTCGTTTTTTAGATACATCCAATATGAATCACACATTGCGTAATCTGTATAAACTATGTATTTCATATTTAAGTAAATTCTCACAAGGTATTACTCATTGCACGTGAAGGTTACCAACTAATTTGGTATAAACAAACTGAGAAGTAAGAATTCAAAAGAAAATACACAAGAAATCTTTTTTTTATTTATAAATATTTGCAGGATTACGTAATCTATATCAATTTTGAAATACTTTGAAAAAATAATCTCTCAAGTATTATTCATTTCAAGGTTACAAAAATAGCTAATAAATACCTCTAAATACTGTTAAACTATAAAATAATGTCCTTTTGTTCTTAAACTTTTTCTTTAAAATATTCCGAAAATATCGCGACGAAAAGTAGTAGCAATTCGACGTTTTAAATCTCCTTCTGGCCCGAACACGTGTTCCTGATTTTACGGTATTTTTAACCGAAGAGTAAGCATTTCCACTGAATTCGCGAATGATTTGCCGCAACACGAGGCGTTGCCAAACTGTCTCGTCATGAACCAAAATGATACCCCTATAAAATTATTCTTTCTTTTCACAGTAAGAAAGTTACGATAAACAGAGTTGTTGTATTAATCGTAAATGTGACTTTCAATCGCTTCATCATTCGACAATTCCACATCAACACTTCGTTATTTACGCCTTTTAATACAGAGTTTGTTGTATAGTCAAAAATAGTACTTTGTTTATTTTGGTTTGTGTGCTGTAGTAGTAAAACTTCGCCTTCTGGAGAACTTGGAATCGTTGATGTTGAAATTCATTTTGTTGTTATGTTTGTGTTTTATTATTGTTATCAGTTATCAAGCGTTGCGATATCTGTATATGTTAGGTTATAAAAATATGATTAAAATATTTTGTTTCTAAAATTAAAAGTGATTTAACAAAACCGGACATTGGACATTATTAAACACACCCTCAAGCACAATTACTAAACGTAAAGTTGTGCCTGAAACATCATTGATCGTGAACATCAACAGTCTATCTAAAAGTTTTGCTTAAAAACTTATTAAAGGAACACTACAACAACTTTGATTTAATTCTCACTAAATCAAAAGTCATTCTGGCAAAATCCAAAAACATTAAAAGATTGAAAATATGTGCCTAACACATATTCTTCTGCTAAAATGAATCTAGAGGTACAAAATCGACACTTCATTTCGCTGGCAGCTTTCCATTTTGGAGGATCTTGGCAAATAGGTATCAAGATCACGAATTATCATTTCCTGCTATTATTGTCGTTGTTGGAGATAAATCGTTTATTACATTATTACTTTGAATACACTGTCTAAATTCAAGACCATTAACACTCATTGAGTGAATTATGCACTGAGATCAACAAAGTAGACTCCATCAAATCCCATAATAATGAATTTGGATGTAAATACTGATCTCATTGGAGACTGCAACAAGAATTTAAAAAATATTTCTGACAGAGAAAAAGAGTGATTTCAACAAACCTGTATTTGAAGTTAAGACAAAGTCTATACAGATATCAAAATATTGAAAAGAATCAAAAAAGAACTTTTATCAACATCTAACCATCAAGCAACACTTTTGTTTCCGGCCTTGGAAAACAAATGCCAAGAATGCCTGCTTAAACTTAATGAAGACAATGTTTGAATACGGGTGATCATTCCAAATCATCACATAGAACGATTGTTTCTATTGCAGTACTCACAAATTTAGTTAAAAACAAAAAGAATAGTTATTTGGTCGAGTAAACATTTTTGTGTAAATTGCGATGACCTTTTGAATCATCTTATATGTATGAGACGCTTGATAAGATAAGAACTAATCTTTTTTTTTATAAATTAAATATCCTTACCTGGAATAAATTTATTATTTGTGATGACAACTGTACACATAAATTCTGTTCCTATTATGTTCGTCTTTATTTAAATCTTATGATGTCATACATACTCAATGACACATATGATAAGAAAATACTGATTTACTGAAATTCAGTACTAAATGATACAATTTCGTTAAAAAAAAAATCGAAAGGTTAGTTGTTGGGTTAAAAATTAAAAAGAAAAATAAATAGAACAATGGCCAATAATTTCGAAGGTTTCGAATTGCGTCTGCAAAAATTTGGGGCATAAACAAGTCGTAATTATAGGCAGACGCGAAGATCACCGCACCCAAATCTACAGAAATAGGGTCAGAGACGATGAGGATATTTGGAGTGGGTGGATTTCTTCAGTACTAGTTACACCAATGTGCACTGTTTGAAAATATCGCTTGACGTCACCGTGGACTAATATCTAAAATTACTCCTGAACACATGAAACAGTGTTTAAATAAATTTTTTTGAAGATCTTAATAAACCTTGCTATTACTTAATAAAACACTATTTAATAATGCCATAACTTACCAATTCAAAAAATTTCAACACTCCAGGCCAAGTCTTTAAAAATCCCGTGTTGATAATTATTGCTGAGGTAGTAGTTGTTGTAGTTGTTCTAGTTACAGTTACGGTGTGCGACATTTTTTTCTGATAAGTACTTTTAATTAATTTTTAATGGTAACTTAAACAACAGGTGTGATTTTGGTTCGCGTGTGCGTTGAGGAATACGGTCGGTTTCAGACTAACAGTCGCGACCGGTCCGATACGTGATGATTCACAAACTCGCGAGGAGGCGCAATCGATAAGCAACCCACCACAGAGCGGTTGTAAGAAAATCGTTAGAAACGGAAGGAAGGAGGGCTATTTCCTTTGTTTGGAGAAAAAATCAGGAAAAAATCAGCTAAATGTCAGACACCCACGCAACTCCCACCCAAAACCATTTAATTTTGACGAACATCAGATGGATTTGATGCCAAAACGCTAATTTTATTTGAAAAGTCTATTTCAATTCATGTGGTCAAATGCTCGGTGTTAGAAAAACTATGATTCTTTCGAGGTGATCGATCATAATTTAAAACGCTTTCATATTAAACGATTTTTAATGTAGAAAAGATAAAATCTTTGATACTAAGATTATTTTTATTTTACAAAAAGTTCACATCATACTTAATGTTATTATTGTTTGAAAATAAAGAATTACTGATTACCCGAAATAGTGATTTGATTACATAAAGTTTTATACTTAACTATAAATCTATATGCCTCGATGATTCTCAAATATGGCTTTTTTACAGTAAGAGCTCTGCTTATTGAGATATGAGACGAAATTTTTACAAAAAAAATATATCGGTTATTATGTTTCATTCCCCAGCAATAATCAGCCATCATATTTGTATTCCTGCAACTCTGGTGTCTCTTTTCCCGATTTTCTGGAAGAAATCAAAAATCTACCTAAACGTACTTAATACATATAGTATTCCTACATGAGTATGTATTTTGAAAGCACTTTTGCCAATACTCATTTTTAGCTATGCTATCCCATGAAAATATAAAACAGGATTAGTAAAACCACCTTGCTGATTCAAGAGGAAGATTACCATCTGCCATCATACTTTATTCATAGTTTTCTCTCTAAAACACCTTCTTGTAGTCCATAAGTATAGCCCTCACCTCCTTCTCTAATGGGACTAACTCAGCAGAATCCCAACGAAAGTAACATATCATTATTTGATTAATTGTGCAATAAGCAAAGAATTTAGTTTATTGCCATTATGGAAGAGTACAGATTTAAATCATCGTTTCAGAAAAAGAGGATTCATGTTCCAATGCTTATTTAGATAAATTTCTTTGATCAAAATATCTACATGAGTCTGATTTACAATCATCACTGTTTTTCAAATATTGAGACTCTAAATTAGATGCACTGTGTACTGTGGTACTGACCCATCACAAGAACTCAAAACACATCTAATAACAGATTGTGAGCTAAGATAAATCCACTTGGAACAATAAAGAAAAGTCATGATAACTCATCGTGATGTACACAGGTTTTGTTTGCTTTCTAATATTCGTTTCTAAACTCAACGTCTGATGCAGCAAAGCTTAGTACCAAGTACCAATGCGTTTCTTCCTATTGCAAACATTTTTAGCTTATTACTCTTTTTACATACAACATTAATCTCACATTAATCTATTATAAATTTAAACAACCCAATTAGTTGTGTATTTAGTTGCCTACAAATTCTGTATAGTAAACTGACATAGTTCGAAAAAGTTTCAAAAGAAAAATAAAAAAAGGCGAAAAATAAGAAAGTCGATTTTGGATAAAATATTTCTTTATCATTATAGAATGATTGTTCAAGATATTTAAAGTATCTTTCCCTTGTGAGATTTGATTAACAGTTTATAGACATAGATTTCGTTTCGTTTAATATTCCGTAGAAAGAATCCTTTTCTCATTTCAAGATTTCAAATGATTCAAATTTAAGTAAGTTTATTTCATATTTATTCTCTGTTACAATAAAATTTATTATAAAAATACACACGATACATACAAAAAATAAAATTTATTATACACAATTAATTTTTCAAGTACAAGGTGAGATGAAAATGTTTACAGAGCTTTATGCTAATAGTAACATGTTCAGAATTAAGTGAGAATTCAATTAAGTTGTCACTGAGAAATCATATAAAACTAATATAACTAAAATTAAAACAATTTAAAAAAAAAACAAAAACAATCACAACTTCTAGCACCTAACATATAAATTTTCAAAAAATTATAATTACTTGAAAGGAATTCTTACAAAATTTATTAATGTTACTACTTACAGCTGCAATAAGCTATATATAAAATTATATCTCACCCTGTATGTATAATTTATTAGGTACTTAAGTATGATGAAAAAGTAATAAAATAAATTTTGAAAACTTAAATATAATATAATAAAGTCGGACGGCGACACGACTTTGTATTTTAAACAACTTTTCTAACATACGCAGTGAGGAAATCTTGCAAAGTAAAAATTAATAAAAATAAAATTATAGATTACACTTGTCATATTAAGGCTACGCCGAAGACTATATCGAGGTTATTCAAAAACAAACAAAAAATATCTCTAAACATAAATAATACAAAAAAATAGATTTATACAATGTTGACAAATTGTTGATCGCTTTGAGGACGTTGAAACGACAGAATGTAATTTCTGTTCTATACTTGATCGTAAATGATAGAGGTACTTTAAACGATGAAATGTGATGACTCAATTCGTTGTCCTGCTACTTTTCCATTCCTTATGAAGCATAAACGTGCCGTAACCGTAAGCAAACGTATTAAGCAATCCAAACACCTATAAAGAGATTTAAAGATATAATTACATAATATATGAATAAAGAAATAAATAATAAAGATCAATTATATTTTAATACAAAAACCTTCAATCTAAATTTTGACATAAAAATAGAATACAAAAAAATATTCTAACCTTGTTTGTGAAAATAAAAAGTGTTAAAAGCGTTAAGTGTTTCTGATTGAAAATAAACTCTAGATTAAAGAATTATTTTTATACTTACTCCTGCAATTAAATTTCGTACTCTGATGACTTGACTATAAGGACTCACCCAAACGGCTAATTGAACAATAAAGCCAATGCAGTAGAAAACAGTATCAATTCCAGTATTTATCATTTCCTAAAAAAACACATAAACTTAGCAAAACAGAAATAGAAAAACATTTAAACTATTTTTATCGATGAACAACTTAATGATGTGAACTTAAAGTTTTTTTTAAATAATTATTGTTAGTAATGGCAGTATAGAAAATAATTATTTCGACACTATTCGTAATATTCAAATTTGGTTATTGCCCCATTGATTAATCACAGTCTGCTTGACTCTGTGGTTGGCTGACGTTATGTTCCTAGAATGGGAAGAAATATTTTAAATATTTCTCAGTAGACAGTCAACGCAACAACTACTTAAAAAGTTAGAGGCCGAATTTGGATATTACGAATATAGGTTATCTAAAATAACTTATACAACGTACTATTATAGGTTATGAGACAAACATAGTTTGACCTATATGCATCTACATTACTTCTATTGCTATTGAGAATCTCACTTTGAAATCACCAAATTTGAAACAACTTAATAGAAAAAGCAACATGTTATAGTACGTTGTAAAAGTTTTTAATATTTTTGTTATTAATGTGAACTACAACAGTTGTAGATAGTTACTATCTACACTTTATTTATTAAATGATAAACAGTAAACCACAAAATAGTGGTTTATTGTCATTACACGAATAAAGTGTTAATAATATTTTACCCAAAAACCCTTTCATGCTGTTATTGTAGATTGTGCTCTCAGGAATTAAAGATTTTTAAGATACAGTTGTGTCCAAAAATTTGATGTGTAACTGTTGGTATAGTCCATTATGTTAGCGCTAGAAATAATCTCTCCAGGAAGCGTCAGTTATTGTTAAAGGCTAATACACAAAGCTAAAGTTTAATTAATTATTTTTTTATTTGGTTAATTTTTTATAAATTATCAACATACGAAACTATAACAAAAAAGAATTAACAACTGTGTTGAATATTTCATAAAAAGTGATAAAATTATTATGTATGCGAAATTACATTACATGGATAATAAATAATAACATTTTTCGTAAAGAAAATTAAAAAAAAAAATAATTTATTTTAATACCCCCTTGTTGGTCCATTATCTGTTGATCTTTTCAGTTTCCATTCTTTATACAATAATATCGTACCGAATATATACACAGCCGTGTTTAAAATTGCAATAACCTAAAGAAACAGTTTCTTTTTTGTTGATTAAATATACATTGAATAATTTAAACTTACACCGGCAATGATATTTTTCACTTTTGGCAAGTGTAACAAATCCACAAGTTCATTAGTGCTCCAAATTGAAATTTGAACCACAAATGCAAGCAAATAAAACACCGTAAATAATCCGGTTATTCCCATTTCCTAAAATTCCTTTCGTTAAAATTCTATTTTAATTTGAAAATTCTTAATTCTGTAATCTTATGTATAATATTCAAGTTGGCACATTGTACTACATTCTGAATCACTCTGTGTAACGAAGGTAAAAATCCTGTGAGGGTGCAACATTCTGATTTAGATAATGTGTTCGGAATCGGAGCCAATTGGCAAAGATTCCACCTCATCAATTAGAGTTAGAAGGTTTTCAACTTTGACAAGGTTGTCTACTAACACATCCGTATATTTTTGTTACATAATTTACGTTCATAATTTCGTCGGTTGATATGAAAAGATTATTTTTGTAAAACCAAAATAAAATATATTTTATAAAAAGTTAAAATATATGAAAAATAAGCAAATAAATAGTGACAAGATAAGCAACCAAATTTTGCATAAAATTATATACACTATGATTCAGTTAAATGACATTTTCTAACAATAATAATCACTAAAATAAGCCAATTAAAAGTTATTTTATCATTTTTAAACAATCTAGTCGAATCTATTAATCCGAGATAAAAATTATCCACTTTTTCTGCAAAAGAGTTACTACAATGTTGATCGACTGTTGCAACAGATGTGTATGGTGTTACTCCTCTTGATCGTTCTTCACACCAGTATTGATTACGCCTTATGTATTGATGACGTGATGATACAACATAAATTTTATTTAATTTTATTCATCCAACCAGTCTTTTCTTTTGAGGCATTTAAATGATTTCCAGAGGGATAATTTCAGCATGGATCGTGCACATCAAATTATGATGTGTGAAAGTGTGTCCATTTTTATATATGTTAATACTTTTAAAATTAGACCATTTAACTGAATCATCGTGTATATTTAGCCATTATTAATCCTCAACCCATAGTTAATTTATTAATAAAATATTGAATTAAGTCATTTAATACTCACCGATAACAACCAGTCAATCGGAAGATTCAACGCCTCTCTTATACTTAACAAATAAACAAAGGACCATATTAACGTGCTTATAAAGCTGATGGTGACGGCAAAGAGGAACCAATGAGTACCCGATAAGTAAGCGGGTGATGCACACGACATACAGATAATACCCAATATCTATAAACAAAAGAAAAAAAACAGGAAGTGATAAATATTTCACATTAGAAAAATCGACGGTCACTTATAACATTTGAATGTATTTTGAGAACAGATCGTAAAACATGTTTTCGTTCTTCGGTTTTCAGTTGAATTTCAGTTGAACCGAGTGTTAAATAAACAAACATTCGCAAAAATATTCAAGAAATAGAACGGCGAAAAGGTCTCGCTGCGTAAGTATTAGGATTATTACTTAAAGTTCAAAGTAATTTTATTGATCTACTAATTTCTTTCTACTAGGTCATTACATTTTTATAAAACAATTTGTTACAAATAACAATTTTTCTATTCGTTTCTCATTTTATTCGAATACCATCAATTTAAGTTAATGGTTCTTCTGTTATTACGATTTGAAAAACATGTGGAAACCGGCAAGAAAACATTAATATTACTATTTAATGAGAAGTGTAGATGATGCATCTATTGAAAAATTTAAATTTCCATTAACGTGAAACATCTTTCCTATTCTCTACGTTTCACTACGTGGATAAGAGTAATAATCATACTAATGAGTTTAGCATTAACATGAGAATTTTTGAGCCGCTTACCAGCTGATGAACTACATGTATCTATTATTTAAGATTGACCTTGATTTTCATTTAATTGGGTACGTTGTTTTCTAAATAAAATCGATACGTTCTAAGTAGTAATTTAGCTTGCATATTTTTAGTACACATCATCCATTTACATCAATACTTGCATTGCCTTAAATTGGTAAACAACTACAAAATAGACAGGCTATTTTTAAACTATATGGTGTCGTCCATTAAGATGTAGTCATTTGATTTGCATAAACATATTTCACAACCAAAAAGGTGACTCTTATTTATCATTTGAAAGCGCTTTTTAACATTTTCTTTTAGGTTTTGCATAAAATTAAAAAAATAACATTTGTAACACATTTTTTTAGAATTCTCTAACAATTTTGATGGTGAAAATGGTAAATAGAATTACGTTTTTCTCATATTTACATTCAATGTAAAGTTTATAGGATTTTATGATCATAAAAATGCAGTATGCCAATAACGATTGGAAAGATTTAATGAATAAATAAGAACTGATTATAAATATTTGATAATATAAACAGATATTTTAATCATATCCTGTTTAGTAAATATCTCTAGAAAGTTTGTTTGTTTTAAAAAGAATTTCAGATTTTAAAAGCACTTTCTATGGATCATCTAAGACCTTCCTAGTAATTTATTAATAAGCCCTCTAGTCAAATTACACCATTCTAAAGGTAAACACAGGATGTTTTTCTAACATTCTTAAGAGGGAAATAACAAATTACTATTTCCCAAATATTATATACAAATCAACGAGTGTTAACGCTAGAGTGTTAATTCTTAGTAATGCTGATATGTAGCAGAAACATTAAGGACTTACAATTAGTCTACTAATTTAAGATATGTAGCAGTTCCTAAGACTTAGAGAATTGAAACATCATCTATTAGCACGTATATACATATAATACGTGTCAGAAAGAACAATTTAAAAATCAAGACCGATGAAGATGAAATGTATAAATAAAGTACATATAACCTTGAAAATGTGCTGCAGAATTTTAGAAAGGAGGACATAAAAACAATGTTTTTCCAGAGGAACGGTTAATTATTTCGTTAATGACAACAAATATACTCATTAGTTTGAAGAAGACTGTGAATGTGATTATGATATTGTTCATCTGAAAGGTGGGTAAATGATTTTCGAGAAGATAAAGAAGAGTTGTTAAAGAGAATTGAGTGGAATACACAGGAAAATATTGATCGTGTAAGAATATCTATTATTCAGAGTCGAACTCGATCAAGTAGAGACCGCTCTCAAGCACTCCGAATTCCTCGTGGAAGTTTAACGTACATTTTGAACAAACATCTGAAGTTTCGTCATTACAAAGTTATGGTGGTTCAAAGGGTATTTCCGACAAACCACCGTCAACGTGAACAATTTAATGTACGTATGCTGCAAATTTTAGAGTAAATGCAATTATGATGTTGACAGATGAGACTCATTTTCACTTGGACGGTTTGGTCAACAAGCAAAATAATTTTCACTATTATTTTACACAGCTAAAAAGTGATATATGGTGCGAATCCAATTTTTTTCAAAATGAGAGATAACAAGCAGTGCCTCACTATGCCTTTAATTCGTCATCTTGAATAAAATAAAATTGCCACTAGCAGCATCTGGTTCCAACAGGACTGAACTAAAAAACGGCGACGATTTCACACTCCACGCCTATTTTGGGGCTATCTAAAGATCAGAAATAAAACCATGGCAATACTAAATGAATCCAGTTGAATTATGGTGTTTTCCAAACCATAGCAATCCAAATCATAGCTACATCATTAACACTGAATCTCTTGCCATGAATGGCTAATTTTCGCATTCCAACTCCTCGTTTTAAACCAGTGCAGGTAAGACCTCAAACTTTTTTCTGTAAGAATCAACTAGGTATTGCTTCATCAACATCTTGAAAGAAAAGTAGTTAAAAGATTTCGTTATTTACAAAGCTGTACCATTCAAATTTTATCCAATATAGAAAAAATATTTAATATACACCATGAATATTAATAATATTCGAATGATTAAAAAAAACGTTTGAATTATTAGAAGTATTTAATTAATACTGGTGGGTTAGTTCTTTTACAACAAGCACCAAGTACAGGAAAAAAGATTTGATTATACACGATCATGCACCATGCATAGTGGTATGTCGCTATCATTAAGAATTATAGGCATGATCTTACATCTATCTTTGGTATAGGAATGTCAGAGCACTAGTAAAACGAGTTTTTCATTTTATCTTTCCACGTTAATGATTCTTTTTTAAACGTGTTTCAACCGAGACTGTTCCTTACCCAACTTCCTTATGTACTTAATGCATTATTTTTAACTTTAAATTGTGTTTCATGGTACAGTTTCAATTTATCACAAGTCTGTTGACAAAACTTAAAAATAACTTTAAATTGAGTTTATTATTGTAACGTAAATATTGAAATCCTTGAGTAGAGCTCATCCAAATTTAAATCAGAGTTAAAATTATTCTACCAGGATCTTGACATTTTATTAAACTAGATCTACAGTGGAACGTTTTGAATTAATTCAATTAAAACGCCGGAATCAGAAGCCACCGTAAAACAGCTGTAAAATTTAATTGAATCCAAGAATAAGTGCCAACTAATACCGTTCGGACTACTTAAAGAAATCACCTGGATTTGATATTCATTGTACGAAGTGGTACGAAGTATCTGTTAACGGTGAATAGTTTTACTGTTGTCCAATGAGATTTTGGTTAATTTTTTTTATTTAATGGCAACACTTCTATGTGTTACAATTTGTCGTTGTCTTTCCGGTCAGGTACTTTGACCGACATACGTATTGACGTAATCGGTACAAATACGTGAAAAAATGCGGGAAGGCATAAATTGAAAACGAATTACTTAATATTACAGTTTTAAAGGACGTATTTCCGGTAACGGAGCTAAAGTAGGCAGGTCTAGTTTAACCTTGGTTTTGTATTTCATCAAACGCCTTCGCGCGCAACTAACAATAAATTCTTTATGTTTCTTTAATAACGTTGTATAAATGTTAAGATTTTAGAAATAGAAACTATTCGCTTTATTTTTCATTCCGACATAAATATAGGTTTATTTTATGCTCGTCATAAACACAAAACTAATTTTCATTATATAGTAAATTCTCGGATATAAAAGAGTTCGTTATATGAAAAAATGTGATAGTTCTAGTATTATTAAATATGCAATAATAGACCTATTAACAGAAAGTTTCGGGTTGAGCCGTGCATCTTCAGAAGAATGTGTGGTAATTTCAAATTTTTTCTCCCACTCCGAGTTCTACTTGTTCAATAAAAATATACAACAATCAATATATTTATCGAACTCAACTGATAAATTGGTATAATAGATAACTTATTAAATATGGACCGAATTAAAATAAGTCTTCGATAGAAATTTCGCACGCAAAAACCATAATGTCACGCACATTCGTGCTTTGTTTGATAAAGAAAAATTAAAACACCGCTTCCCAACGACTCAGGTAACCTAGATAATTTTTATCAGATGGACTCACGTTTGTTCATTGTGCGCAGTAGAATAACTAAGTTATTTAATAAACATTATGCATATTTATAATGTCCCAGGGTATTGGTCCACAAGACTATTTCCCAGGACATTGGACCAAAAAGATCTAGGCTGTTAGCGGAACTACACAAGATGCAAAAACAAAACAGTCGCTTGCTGGTCGAGATGAAAATGGGCTCTCCATGGATCGGTCTCCAGTTGGAGGTAGATGACCTCCTGGGGCAGGTGGGGTGGCGTAACAGGCCGTTACACCGACTAGTTCGTTTCAACCAACTGTCCAAGAATAAAATGGTTGTTGTTTATATGAAAACCATGACATCATTAAAATTTAAAATAAATAAGTATAAAAACTAAAATATATAATCGTTTTATTAATTTACGTTCATGACATTGAAGATACAAAAAAATTCAATTTATACTATGTCATTAACAGCATTTTCAATTACTCAAGACAAGTGAGTTATGCACATATTCAGAGTTAAGTGTCCATATATGAACACCAGTAAACATACAGCTGTTACGTCATTAACGCCCCCCAATGATGCTACATCCCACTTTACTCCTACTCGATTAAAATAGTAAAGTAGGAGCGATAAAGTGGCGGAAGGTAGGAGAAATTTTACCGTGGTTGCATTCTTCAATTGAATACAAATTCAACGTTATGCGTAGGACTTTTCTGTTTTTTCTAGGACAGGAAAGGCGACATACATAAAACAGAACGGATACTTTCACTATATACTAAAACTCATAGTATATTCCTATGCTTTTAATAGCATTTCAAACCACTCTAACGCTTACAGCATAGTCATCAAGCAACACTTCACCACTTAACATGTGTAATTACCTGCCAGAGAGGTACGTCATCACTTACTAATAGAGCCAGCATATGAGTAGGTGTCAATTAATTATAAGTACACCCACTTTACAAAATTAAAGATAGTTTGGCGCCGATTACTATCTATAGTGAGATTTTAGATTAACTCTTGTTTGCAGTTAAAACATAAAAAATAATCGATGAGAGGTATTATACTCGTATTAGAAATCATGAATTGCATTCCTCGACAAGTTAACCTTCGCCGTGCCAAAGAAAGTGCCGTATCGTTTTACACTCTACAGCGTTCTACACAGACTTTTGTGTAATCGTCGTTGGCGGGGATCCAGGAAAGACCCACCTAAAATAACCGAATCATTGTCTTAAAACGGTCCATTTGTTTTTGAGTCATATTTAACTGTTCGTGAACGTTGTTAAAAAAATTACGATCTTTACAACCCATGACTAATCGTCTATTATGTAGCAGATGTAACGAATCAGAATCGTTTTTATTACTAGTCGAAAGATTCTCCAACTTTATTATGGAAGAAAGTGAACTTATCCATAACTTCAAAGTTGCCGCTACAATGGATACATCTTGATTGCATAACAATTATGCCTAACAATTACCGAGATGATTCAAATGTACCCTTGTTCGCCTTCAGACACACAATATAGTGACGTAGCAACAGATGGTAGTAATTTATCTTGTGAAATATAGATTTAAGTTCGACGTAACGGGAATAGAATGGATTGTTATTACCTGGTGGGTTTGTTAAATTACGGTACATTTAAAGTGTGGATTAATATATTTTAAGTACATTTGGATAAACAACCATTAAAATAAACAACAATTACGTTTCGTAAAACCTAAGGTTAGTCCTCATATAAAAATTTTATGTGCAATTCTGTAACATTTCAAAAATAGACTTTCACAGATGTTATCTGTTCATAGAGATCGCAAAAACAGGTTTCTTTGGTAAGTGGTAAACGTTTCCATTAATCAGTTTTCCTTATTCTTCTGCAAGGTAAGGCTGGCCTATTTCAGATTCATATTTCAAAAAAACCGTTAAGATGAATTTGCAGTCAGCTAGCTCGTTAGCAAAATAGAAGATGGGTCAAGGAATTAATTATGTAAATATTTATGAATTGAAAATGTCAGCACAAAAACTGCTTTACAACATAGACGAAAGTGGACAAAAGCGCATACCACAAATAAGCCAAGGATATTTTCAAATGCATGTTTAAATGCATATAAGTCTATTTTTGCTGCTTTTTCCCCCTTAGTAGGCATACTGGGGGTAATTCGGCGAACTAAATATCAATTATAACTTCCCAGAACTTTCTTAAGAAACAACTTAAAGTGAGTAATCGAGAGAAATTGAGAGCAGAGACCTACAACATTAGCTCAATCATTTAATCAGCTAAAAATCATTACCAGAGTAGGCAATAACAGAAAAAATTTCGTCATCTACGTATGACTCCAATGTTACCATTGCTCGATGACAGATGTGATGAAACCTTTCTGGCCACACACCAATCGTTTTGCAAGGACTTATCAGCGCTGGAATAGTACATATTGGCATCACTGTTCCCCGTCTCGAGATTACTTAGAAATAAGTCTTCATTAGAAGTTTGAAACCAGTTAAGTCCATGTTGAACCTCTAACCTGGAAATTTCAAAGATATTACAAGATTTTAAAATTTTTTTTCACAGTGATCTTCTCCTGTGAGTTCAAACACTGTAAGGATCATAATTTGCTTGTCTATGAGAAGCTGTATTGTCATCGAATGAAAGTGGTACCAATTTCTATATATCATTTATTCATCAATCAATTTCAACTGCAATTAAATGCATACGAAAGTGTTCAATTAAAAAAACGTTTTAAGCTTTCGCCTGATACATGGAAATAAATTTTCACTGCGAATACCACTAACACGTCTCGTCATCTGCCCGACCCAGTTCCATCGATAACATCAACAACCAGACACAGACGAGCGAAGAGTTTTCTACTTCTGCTTAACCGCTATGTCTATAATTAGTTACAGTTAGGTCTGCATTAATATGCAGTGACCGTTTCTTTTTAAATACTTTTATCGCAATCTGTACGGAGTTAGTACGTCAACTCGACCTTAAGTCAACCGTTCCAAAGAGGTTGTGAACATCCCACATTTATTAAACTCGTTCCATATATGACTCAAGAACTCTTCGTAACAAAAGGTGAATCTGTAATTTGTTATGGTTGATTTTTAAATGTATTTAATAAGTGTTATATTTGTATTTGACTAATACAACAGTTTCAATGACCTAATTTTCCGAAACCAAAGTGAAAGCTTGTTGCAAATAAACCTGGAACTGTTCCAGTTCAACTGAACAATATCCGAAAAGATGAAAAGGAAAGTCTTGAACTCAGTTGAAATTACATAATAACAAATGCACTGTTGGCATCGTTGCCATTCGTTACAATAAGGCGATAAATTAACGATTGTACGAAGCAGCTCTCACCTCAAACCACAACGCAACGAGACGGCATTTTTCAATGTCGGACGAACGGAGCAACAGGTGCAGCCAACCTCGAGAAAATGAAGTGGAGTGGCCGCAAAGGTTTCCACATCGTTGTCGTCGTCGCCGCAGCCTGAGGAATTGTTACTCAGACAACATTGGCGTGCCTACGTAATATGGCGTTCTTCAAATACTGAGCTAATAGCAGCCTTATGTTAGACCACGATCGTAAAAGTGCACGTGCATAAGTCTAGTCGGGTGATAGAATACTATTTTATCTTCGGTTTTATAATGATTATGTAAGGGATTACGTTTGTTCGATGTGAAATACTTAAGCATTTCAAGTTATTCTGAACAGTTAATTATTTTCTGTTTTGCAATTTCATACTGCAACCTAGAAGTCACATTTTTTAAGTAGTTTTTCTATTTATGACAAAAAATTAAACCTAGATTGTATGTAATTGATAATGAAAATGAATTTCCATTTTATTTATAGATTTTCCTAAACTGTGTTATTGATTTTCCTGAAAAGTTTTCTGCCAACCCAAGGTGAAACTTAATAATTTACATTTCCATGTGTTGTTGTAAATGTCGTACCCTAATCCTTCATTTTGATTGTATGTTATATCTCGATAGTAAAATACCATTTCGGTTTGTTGATAACTGAAAATTTTCGCAGTAAATTAAAAAAACATGAACAAAAATTCAACCGGATTTTTATCTGAGATTCCTAAGAATGTAAATGTTTGCCTTTGTTACTTTTTTTAAATAGATTACGTCTACTTTTTACATCGAATTGGTAAATATTTAAATATAAAAATATTACGCATAAGACGATTACGAATAGAAAGATTTCAAGGACTGTTGCAAGCAGTTTCAGCGACTTAAGCGCATAGCGAATGAATATATCATACTGGAATTGACGTAACAAATGTGGTTATTATTGGTATTTATATCTATGAGTTTTTCGCGTAACAATTGATTGTTTTTGTATTGGAAATATTATGTTGTAAAAATACTTTTATTTGTTATAAATTTAATAATTATCGAAATTGGGAATATAAATAAATGGAGGTGTGGCATTTTTCCTTTAAGAAAAGATTGCAGATTTCCTTTAAGTTCAATGAATAATAAAAAAAACTTACCAATTCGATGATTTTAATTATTCCAGGTAAAGTTTTAAAATATTCCACATTGAGTTTGATAAAACTCAATCCGTTGCCTTCGTTTGGTTTAGCTGTATTATTATTGGGCGCATTTTCAACGGTAACAACTGTTTCCGTCATTTTTTACTTGTTTTATTAATTTTTTTCAATTTCGACAGAAACAATTTTGAACGCACAAAAAAAAACCGCACGACGAAGAGCTAAGTAGCGCGCACAACGCAACAATCTCTCTGCCCGGAACGCCGTACTGAAAACGTTTGAGTTGGGTCTCTCGACGATGTGTTTTGCAGCTGGTCACCGAGTGCACAACGACCAACTTCGAGGGAAAAGGTGGGACAGACTCTCCTCATAGAATCGACACGGTCGCTTCGAAACCGCTACGACACGAACATTTCGCCATGTACGCCGGTACGAAAGTAGAGTTTGGGACATGGTATGGCGCAGGAGGAAACGGAAGTGGACTTAGTGGACGATATCTTGTTATGGTTCGATAACAGTTGGTATCCAACCATTACAGTTCGTTGGATACGAACGTTTCATCAATTTAACTTGTCAATTAATACATCTAATTCTAAAAGATAATTTATTAAGATATAACTAAATTGTACCCTACTTATTCAGGAAATAAATTAGAAAGAGATAAACAAATCTTTTCTCTTAAAAATGTATATGGTCCAGGCTTGACATAATCACGTATCCACACACTGACCTACAAAAACTTTACAGTACCGTTAGTAGCTTCCAGGTATGCGAAGAAAAATTATGCGTAAGAGGCTCGGTAGTTAAAAGGTTACTCCGATCGAGTTGAGAATACGACACGTGCTTAATTAAACGGCATTTTTGGAAGAAGAACCGGTTTGAATTCTAAAATCGCAAAATTATACGTTTCGTTTACATTTTCTCTTTTCTCTGAGCAACAACTTTATTAAATAAAAAAAGATGAAAATGAGAACTGGCCAAAAAATACATCCTGCATTCTACCTTTTAACAATCAAAAAGCTAATTGTGCCAATTACTGAAAGTCTCATCACAAGTGTTGTCGCTTGCCCATGACAACTTTTCTGGTTTTATAACAAAATTTTGTGTGTTCAAGGATAATATTAAGAATCCCAAATCGTTAAACGCCTCTCGACAGGCGTCCCTGATGTAAGCATGACGTGCCATAACTCCAATCACTCCCTCTATACTACAAATAACTATTTACCGACAAAACCCCCCATGATACGACAATTAATACTTAAAGCACCACGTTTTCAAAACGTCATCGAAACAATCCCAACAAGACAACAAACACCACAAGGCTCAAGTAGTAAGCAGTTTGCGGTGAAACACCAAGAAAGTTTTCAGTCAACAATTATCCTAAGAAACTTATTTTGTGCTAATGTGGCATCATTAAGTCGCTGTGAGAAAGTCATATCACAGTCTTACGTTGATTCAGAACTCTCTGGTGCTTAGGCACAAATCTATCTCCAAAGATATAAAATGTCATTAATTTAATGTAGTATTATTTGAGAGATAAATAGTTAATGTAAAATATGAAAGGTACAAGAATTGACCCCTGAGAAACACTATATCAGTCGGTCAAGTTTACAGGGATGATTCCTTACTTTTGATTTCTATCTGTAAGATAACACGTCAGTAAAGTGATGAGACAATCACTATTTTTCTTAGCAATGCAATATTAAGATCATAACAGCCTAAGCGTTTGGTGTTCTTTAGACTATTAGTGCCACTTCAGCTTTTAATCAGTATGCAGAGAAAATCTTTTCTCTTAAATAATCATTTCTCATATTCTTCCATTTGAGGTCAATTTTAATTTTTGAAAATTTGGAATGTTCCAATAATATAGGTTGTATTACAGATTTTCCAGGCCAAATTCTTACCGCTACATATTTTATCCTTTAACTATGAATGAGGTTATATTCAGAAAGACGCTCTTTTTTGTTATTAATAACTCTTGCAGACAACCAATCTTACTACTTAAAATCTAAATTTAGTATCGACAACCAAACATACTGCATATCGATGATATCACAACTATACCATCATATACTTTTTAAATAAACACAAATAAATTTATTCTTTGCTAATATTTTAGAAATTATCTTCTTTCTATTTTGTTTTTAAAAACTCTAATCACGAAAATTAAAAGTTTAGTAAAAACCCCATGTTATCTTCTTGAATTTTTGCTTTATTTGATATTGATAAATTTGATGTTATTGGTGATCTGTAAAAAACGATTTTTATGTAAATTATTTATAAAAGGTTAAGTGCATTAATAGGTTAAATCCGCCTACTCTTAAACAGTTAAGTTGGTTGCGTCCTCAAACCAGTCTATTTGTCTCAAAAGAGAAAGGCCATTCTTCAGCCTTGATACCAACAAGATGCCTTCGGGTTCAGTCAGTCTGCAATAGCCAGCGAGGCGAAGAGACATTTTAACGCAATATATCCACTTTAATCCTTTGTTGTTCTTTTATGGCATTCGTACCTAGATCTAAAATTAATGGTTCTACCAATTTTAAAGTGTTACTAAAAAGAATCTTTGCAACCAAAAGATATTTCTTTTGTGATACTCAAAAATAATTAGTTAGTGAATTTTTTTTGTCCAACATTTTGTACTAAATTATGTAAGTATACAAACCAAAATTAATTTAAACTGTTTGATTTATGGTCAATGACATGCGTGGATTCACGCACGTGCTACAGCCAATTACAGTTAACTTTCATAACATTTGAAAATTAATTACTTATTCCCGGCAAACAATAAAATCATGTAACCTTCCACCTCTTAGATCGAACTTGTACTTTCACATCTTCTGTCGTATAACTGTAAAAAGTCTTTTGTTTGTTGTTGTCAAGTCAGATCAAGTTTTAATTTTTCTATATACATAACATTCCTGTATAGAGTGATCACAAGCTAATCCTTTAAGTGGAAAATTTAAGGTTTATACAAATCCTATATATTTAAGATGATCATAATATTACTTGTATGTAATATTATGTAAGATAAATTATTATGACATTCTAAGATTAATTACGCTCTATTTAAAAGTTCCCATTTTTTGTTCATAACACAATTACAGTATAACGTAACGTAATTAATTAAAATCATTTTTTTAGAAACCATGGATGATGATTGTGACCACAGTAAAAAAGCAGAGAAACCACAAGAATTATTAAGACCACCTGACCAACCAGATTTTTTAATATTAAATTTAAACAAACTAAGAGAAGACGAAATTCTCACAGACATTACCATAATTGTGCAAACCAAGGAATTTAAAGCTCATAAAGTAGTATTAGCAGCTTCAAGTGACTACTTCAAGGCTATGTTTTCAGATAACATGATTGAAGCACAAAATAGTCATGTTAACTTACATGGAATCACGTCGAATATTTTTCAAATTTTATTAGATTATATTTATACCTCAATCATCAAAATTGATCACACAAATGTTAACGAAATGTTATCTGCAGCCATGTACTTACAAATCGTACCTGTGATCAATGAATGCGCGGCATTTTTAATTGTTAATTTAACTACATATAATTGTTTAGATATTTTAAACGTAGCGGAAGAGTATTCTTTATTGAGAATGCGAAAAATGGTTTATTCGTTTTTATGTCATAAATTAACTGAAATAGCCAGTTTAGACGAATGGACAAAGTTTAAACCATCCCAAATAGCTAACGTTTTATCATTAGATCTTGCCATTGATACGCCTGAACCTGGTGTATTGTATATTATTTTAAAATGGTTTTTAAATGGAAATGAATCAGAGTAAGAATTATTTCCATATTAAATCAATGCAATTCTGCATAAAGAAACAATGTTCAAAATAGAATGTTTTTGAGAAACTACGTTTGCTTCTTTTTGCAAAATTTCATCTAAATTTAGTGTGTTCAATTAAATAAACTATCTCATAAGTTTGTATCTCCACTTCCTTGTTATTACCACAAAAGTTAGTAATTGTTCAAATGTGTTTGAAAATGCAAGCTTTAAAAGATTATTTACTGATGTTATACATGTATGCATTAAACACTATTTTGAGCACAATCTCTGTGGCTATCTTGTCTTTTTTGCTAACAGAAATGTCCTTGTATGTGGGGTAGAAACATTATACTAATTCTCCAACTTTACACCATCAAAGAAGTAAGTTGAGGGATAGATGGGGTACATACATGAAAAAGATGTAAAATGACTCTTGGCTACTTCATTTATAATCCTCACTATCAGTGTATTGATTTTTGACGAGCAAAGGCGGTGTCGATGAGCTATCTGTTACGCATACGTTTCTGCAAAGCTCGTTTCTCTAAATGGATTTACGACAACCATATTGCTATTCTATGGATCGATGTCGTGGAATCCGCCGGCAGCTATTTCGGATGTAGTGTCATGGATCCAAACCTTAATCTGTAGATCCTCAACACCGACCCGAATTAATCGAATATTTTGTAATTATTAATCCATAACTTGGCACACTATTAAAGAAAGGTAGTAAATTTAGGATTTAGTTTTATTTTATTGAACACACTTTACACATTAGATGTTGTTAACTAAAAAAATATTTTAATTTCAGATTAAATGAAAAATTAAAACAAGCCGAAACAATATTATCAAAAATAAATTTTAAACACATTCCTCGTTCCGATTTAAATTGGATACTCGAACAACACTTTGCACCATTTAATCATCGCCAAACGAAACATCCCCTTTACTTAAAAATTATGGATCAAATAGATTCCATAGGAAATTCCATAGGTTCCATTCCAAATTTTCGAACTTTTAATATTCGTGGAATGGAATTGGGTGTTTTAAGAATAGGTGGTTTTGGAGAAAACGGTTTAACAAATCAAATTTGGTACTCACTTCGTGGATGTAATAAATGGATCGAATTAACAACCATCCCACACCATGAACAGTGTAATTATGGAACTGCTGTCTTAGATAATTGTTTGTATATTGTAGGTGGATGTTTTAATCAATCTCTACAAGAAATTATACATCCGTATGGTTTTAAATACGATCCAAGAAATGAGCAGTGGTACCGAATTCCAGCTATGAAAGTCGATAGATGTAGATTTAGTTTAAACGCTTGTAATAGAAAATTATATGCCGTCGGTGGTGCTACAGATGCCGATGATTTAGAATGTACAAATACTTGTGAATGTTACGATGCTGATACACAAAAATGGGAGTTTGTTGAATCTTTGCCATGCGGAAGAACGCAACATGCAGGGACTTCAATAGAAATCAACGGCGTTGAAAAGTTATATATAAGTGGAGGTATATATCGAGACAACGTAAAAAATTCAATGTATTTATTTAACCCTGATATTAAAGTCTGGTGTATTTGCCCACCAATGTTAACACCGAGAGCAGATCATTCCATGATCGCGTACGGGCATAAAATTTATATTTGCGGCGGATGGTACGAAGATCTTGAACTTCCAGCACGAAGAAGAGTCGCCGCCTCCACCATAGATGCATACGATTGCTTAACGAATACTTGGGAAGTCGTCACTAGAATACCCACACCAAGAAATCATGCGGGCGTTGTTGCCGACGACTCCAAAATTTATATTATCGGTGGATTTCTAACTGACGCTATGTTTCATAAAGATGTAACCCCAGTCGAAACTTATGACATAAAAACAGACGTTTGGTCTTCCAATGAGAAACTTCCCCAACAATGTTGGGAACATGCTTGTGTTACAATTTATATTCCAAAAAATGTGCAAGAAAATGATGTTAAGGCGCAAAATGGAAATAAGAGGAAAGTACCTAAAGTTTGATTAAAAATATGACAATCATGTACAATATAATATAGTGAGTCTTGAATTATTTTATGTTTGAGTATATTTATATAGTATATTTGAGATTATTTCTACAATTGTCTCTTTCTGTATCCCTTCCTTAACACATTAAAAATGTATACCATAACACTCGAATTTTATTCCCTGTATTCGATATTTAATTCTACTCTATATTAAGTATAGGAATTGAGAACGGTTCAATATGTCTGCATCATATGGAGGTTTTGTCTAAAACTGGAATAAGTTGAATCCATAAACTCAAAATTTCTTCAATTCCATTTTGTGCCATAATTGATTATTGCAAAGGCAGTATACCCAATTCCAGACCTACGTATTTGGCAAAAGCAATATTTTCATTTACACATAATTCATCATGATCTGTGCGTAGTTGTTTCACAGCCTGATATAGGCTTTCCACATTCCCCATATACTTTTCTTTGGCACACGGGTTTCCAATTTTATGTCGCTATTGAATTTGATGGAATCGACTGCGTCTGTAGGGGTCAGAATATTACACTATATTGTATATAGTCAAATACTTTAGCTACAGAATGTTGGAGTGTCTTAACGATGCGGTCTCTGAAAAGGTGTTGTAGGGGGAAAGATTTGGAGGTGAACGTAGACAAAACGAAGATGATAAAGTTTTTTTCACGACTAAACCTGACTGTTTCTAGTTCTAGATCTTATGTTAGTTCTACTGATAGTGCTAGTAAATCTAGAACTAACACTAGATCTAGAACTAGAAATATTCGGGTTCACCCGTGCGTCTTCAGACTTTTCTAAGTTCTTGTCTAAGACGCCCGGCTAAACCCAAAACTTTCTAGTTCTTGGTATAATTCTTGTACATTTTAATTGACCTAATCTGATTTAATCCACTTACCTTGCTTATAATTTCATCCATTTACCCATTTTGAATTAAATACAACCTTTAAATCCAATTAACTGTGTTTTTCATTAAAAAAAACTTAAATTCAACGTCAATTTTGACAAGCAAGTGCAATATTTGGATATTAATCACCATGGTAACCGAGTCAAGTTGGATAACCTTAAAGTAATAAAATTTTATTCCGATTTTTTTATCAATTCTAACCTATTTTTTATTAATTTTAAAACAATTCGAATTCTTTACGATTATCTCGTATTCATAACAAATTCGTTAATTCTAGTTAATTTAAATCGATTCTAATTAAGAGAAATAAATTAAAAATATCTTTTTTTGATTTAATCCACTTACCTTGTTTATAATACCATAGATAAACCAATTTTGAGTTAAATACAGCCTTTTAAACCAATAAAATAAGACTTTTTCCTTAAAAAAAAATTAAATTCAATTTCAATTTTGACAAGCATCTGCAATATTTGGATCTTAATCACCATGGTAACCGAGTCAAGTTGGATAACCTAACAATAATAAAATTATAACCGTTAATATTTCGTTTTCTATTTTAATATTTTTTTAATTTTATTATTTTTGTATATTGCTTCTTAAGTGATTGCCTTATGCAGTATGTTTACTCAACGGACCTTGCATAAATATGAAGTATTATTAAACACAATTTGTGCGAAGGCAACCAATCAAACTTAGAAGCTCTAAAATTTGTCTTTATTTAAACCAAAAGTTTTCTAAGGCAACCCTAATTACAATACATTCGCTTTAAATACGTCTTATGTGCGAGAATGTAAAAAACGTTTATTTTTGCTTTTTAATGTATTTATTTTATACAAAATTAAATAAATACCATTTAAAAAAAAATTAATTTATTACAGTATAAAAAACGTTTTCGCTATTACCAATTGTACTTTAACAAGTCACGTAACATTTACACCGCCATCTATGCGTCAAAAATCGTTATTATTATTACATTACCAACTGTCTTAATAGATGTCACTGCAACCACATATTATTTTCTCTTGAATGACCGCAAACTAATTTCGCTTTTATTGTTTACCATTCTCTGTTTAGTTTTGCGTTTCGCGTTTCGTTATCTTGTTAATATCAAAATCTCGGAAATAAATATAAACAACGATAAAAATGAGAGTTGCTGTTTTTGAACGTCATTTGGAGTGGCGCTAAACGCGCTGGCGTCGTCGGTCGTCGTTCGTTTGTTTACCACCGTAACCTTCATCGAACGAAATAAAATGGCGGTTCATAAAATTCAAAGTGTCAATGTTTCGTTGTCTGTCTGAAAACGCTTCAACTTATAGACGTTCGTAGTTTTAGTGAATTTGGTGGCGAATATAGGAAAAATGATGATTTTTGAAAGATGTGTTAGTTGTGACAGGCGTGCTGCAGTGACGGAGAAAACGATTGTGGCGGCGCGATAAACTGTGGAGGGAGAACACGGCGCATGTCGGCGCATCGTTTCTGCGCAGGCTCAAAAATCCACTGGATATACAGTGGTTTATTACGAACAGTCTCAATACTCGATTTGGATACCGTGAGTAGTTGATACACGTTCGAGGCGGTTTATAATAATTAGAAAAAAAACATCAACGAGAACTAAATTCTTCGTGTGATAATTAAACGGAACTCACCTTGATACATCGGCCTATTTACGGTTAATTGTCACTTTTTTTTTGAATGAACCCGTTTCGGTTTGAACCCGCGAGTGCCATTCTCGTTTTCGCGTATAACGACGAAGAAACTGTGATGGTGCATTTGAAAATAAAAACGAGGGATAAGTGCTAGTAGGCAACAAAAGAAGGAGTGTTCAACTTTTTTTATTGCTTTTTTGTTTTAAGTTGCTTCTTTTGTTTTTCCTGTTTTTGATTAAATACCTACATAAAATCGAATTATTTGAGGTTATAAACGAGCCCGGGTTATAAATCTGATGGAATACGTTTGCGGTGTGCTTTATCTACTACGTAATTCTTATAGTAATAATAGTAATTGTGTGTTATTAACACCCGCAAGTGGTGTGCCATCGACGGATACTTAACCATCGAGGACACAAAAAAAAAGAAAACCTTTAAAAAAAATTAATATAATCTGTGTGATGTCGGGTAACCAGATTAATGAGGAACCCCACAAGTCGCCTAGGGAGAGTGGCGAAGATTCGGAAGATGAAAGTGAAATTCTGGAGGAGAGTCCTTGCGGTAGATGGTTAAAACGACGTGAAGAGGTAAGTTTCATTTAAGAAAAATTATTTTATTTTAATTCTAACCTATAATATACCGGCAACCATTTTGCAATTTTGGCATTTCACCCCGCATGCGTTTCTCTCCCTCTCTTTTATGTTACGTCACAGGATCGATTCCGCTTTCGTCCGTCTGTCTGTTGGTGTGACGTCTTCCGGACGAAAATCATATCTCTCTTTCTCTTTTTAATAGACATCACATTGTCTACTATTAGTGTATACTATTTAAAACCACATTTTACTGTTTTCATCGCATATAAGGTACTTAATATATCATTCATAATGATCCGGGCTTCTATTTTTAGACGTTTCAAAGAAGTATTGACCTTCCCAGATGCGGACAACCGGTTCTGTAACAACCTACGGTTTTTCTCTTACTAACTTTTTTTTTAAATACAGGGTGTTTCATATTTTGTATTTAATAGTATCAAGTATTCAAGAAATACAAAAATAAAAACGTTGAAAGTAAGGATGTTAAACCAAAATTTCATGTTAGAATTTTTGATGAAACAATTATTTCAATAAATCATATTTTGCTTAAATTATTTATTTTAATTCTGATTATACACACAATTCGGGTTGTCATAACAACACCAAAACTTCGCTAATATGCTGCAAAGTTATCTTGGTAAGTTTACATGATGTTCAAGTGTTACATGAGGATTTACAGGACTCCAGTACGTGCAATTATGGCGATTAATAGAGCCATTTAATTTAAAGGATGCCTTATCGCTCCACACGATTTTGTTGAAACCCTACATCTTCTACACATTTTGCTAGGTACCATTCACAGAATTGGACTCTCCGGTGAGGATCATTCTGAATCGTCTTTGCACTTCAATGGCGTTTTCGGTCGTTCAATAACATTCCAGGACAAACATCCTCTCTTCCAAACTAAGTTGATTTCCTGCCATGCACTTACAATACAAAATAGGCAGCATGTTAGTGAGAGTTAAAGTGTGAGTACTTTTTTTTGAGACACCTGTATTATTGCCAACAACAGTGTCTTAATTTAATTTTTGTTTAACATTGTTTAAAAATAAATCACCTTATGTAAACAATTTAAAGTACGAAGAATTAACAATGTAAATATGTAATCAATTGAACCTAATATTCTTGAATATAATTTTATAACTTCAAGTAAATCTTTTCGGGTAAAGAGGTTTTATGCCTTAGCAAAGCTTAAATTACCATGTCTTCAACATTGGACAAGCTTAGGATCAAATTTATCGACTTTACAACTACAAGTCGGAGGCTGCTAAACATATTCTGTGTTACTGTGTCGTCAGAGATCGTCTAAAATTCGAATTTTCGAAAAGTTTTGCCTGACATAATGTCCGGTTCACATTATTCCAGTACAGCGATCGAAACAAGTGCTGCAATTCTTTGATTGCATGGTCTACCTTTTCATTCCAGCTCGCTCATTCCAACGCTATTGGCATAGTGTGGACGGCAAATTCAGTGCTGGGTACGTTGAATAGTCAATTGACTCGTTGGATTAGGGAACTGCAATATTGTGAACGACATGATCCAGTCCAGTAGTGAACTAGATTGACTCGCTGGATTACTAAATTGGAATAATGTGCACCGGGCATAAATGAACAAGACTTTGGAGCAATACTAAGGTTCATCAAGGACCTAGTTTTGTCCTAAAGCTTCGGAGGGCGTAAGTTACAATAATAGATCTTTTGGGTCGCTCCCTTCAACTCGGCAGTAACAAAAACATTTTTTTTTGCTTGAAATATTTTTTGCACAGAAATTGAAGATCTGTTTGCAGCTAGCCGCATCATTATGAAATGCAGCACGCTTAAAAATCATGGAACATATTCAATAAAATGTCAGTTGTGATGTATGAAAATAGGAAACTTTTTTTTATGGTAAAATATAGAATTAAGTGTTTGCCATATCACGTTTACATTTATACCCACACCACCGAGGTAAATGTTAACAAGTAATTTACTTACATATAAATGTATAGGCCTGGCAGTGGGAATCACACCGGTAAGAGGCATTCATGCGTCTGTGTTGTATTTTCTGATTTCTTTCAGAAAAATGCTGGTTATTGTATAAAATCTTCAAAAATCACTTCATTACATTCAAGTGTCACTTCCGTTTTACAGGTTATAACTTTATTGAATGCATTAATGTATAGGAAAAAACATAAAAGCTAAAACAAAATTAAAAATTAATAGTTCTTACCGTCTCTTAAAGAAGTCATCACCTATTACTTTCGAGTCATAATGTTTGGACTCGTTATCAGTTTCCAGTTATTATGGTGTGTTTTGTGGAGATCATGAACGTGGTGACAATTCAACATTGAACATCGCTGTCGAAGGAACATCACAATCTGAAGAAATATCACCGATCCTTATAATTGGGACACCACTATATTGCTCACACAGATTTCGGCGGTTGATTTCCAAATCATATTGGATACTAAACGGGGTTACCGACAGAAAGGAATGAGACAACACCCTAATATTCGGCCCTGAAAATCGCTTAATTTGTTCTGCCGCACCCTTTATTTACCCAACATAGTTTGTTTGCAGCTGTTGCATTAAACATGAAACCCATTGCTTAACTTGGTTCCAAATGGAAAAATTACAATACACTTTGCAGCTGAGATTAAGACAAACATTTTTTTCCATTTGATACATTCTTCGCAGATGTAGCAGAAACAGTCTGCTGGGCGTTTACATCCGGTTGCTTAAGTCATAACTAAATCTCGATTTTTTTACAATTTAATATACAAGCTTTCTTTTCAGACTGCACAAAAAACTCTCGACCTTAGAATTACTATTGTAATATTATTTTTATTATAAATTATTCGAACATTGACGCGACTAGAATGACCGTTGTATTATAGTATTGGTGTTTTTGTACTCTTTAACAATAGCATGTAGTAAATAAATACAGCAAAATTGGATTCATGTCCAAAAAATGCAATATTGATTGTTTTGTTCAGATGAAATTGCTTTTTATAGGGAGAAAATGTAAACACTTTTCTTTGGAAAATACATGTTTATTAAACAAAGTAACATGATTGTTTTTATCTTAGCTGCAGTTCAATAATTCTGTATCTTCTGTAGGTTATTGTAATTAGTGGTATAGTCTAAACGTGTAGAAGGAAGGACATCCAACATTTTAATAAAATCTTCCATTTAACGTTACATTTAGGATGTGGGACTAGAGGTTTAGTTTACGTTTCGTTTCCGGAATGAGCCGGATATGAGTTTTCGGGAAAAATAATTGTTTTGTGTTTAATATATATTTCAGTTTTAAGTCAAAATTTGTTGGTTAAGACAATATTCTTGTTATATGGCGTGTTCATTAAAAACTTAAAATTTGATAGTTTATATTTAAGGATTAAATGTACTAAATGGTGGAAACGTGTTTTTAATCTTGTTCAAAAACAAAATAAGCGAGAAATCCTGTTAATTCCTGTTAATGTTTTACTAATGAGTACCGGTTTGAATGAGTACCTGGTGTTTATGAACAGCGGTGTCGAGACGACTACCTTAGAAGAGATTATTTTTCTTAAGAAAAATGTTGGTGAGGTTAATGAAAAGGTTAAGTGTTAATAATGTTTGTATGATACTTAAGAAATCAACTGTAAGCAACCCTTACATATTGTATAACATAAACTTAACTTTTCGTTAACATAACGATTAGGTTTGGAATTTGACCTTGTCTAAGAAAGAATTTTTTTAATTTAACTTTTTGGGTGCTACATATTTCCTAAGGTTAAAAATAGGAGCCTTATCATAATGTATTAACTCAACTTTTAATAGTTAAATTTTATGTGATTTTCGTTGACCTAGAATTCGTTTCCAGTTCATAATAATAATGGAAAACAATACGAACCGGTGGAAAGAAGGTGCGTGTTAACGTTCATTTTTTATTGAACAATTGCGAAAAAGATTATTGATTTAACAAACGAACCACCTCGCCATCGATGACAAAACCGCAAATCAAAACAATTTATTTCTATTTAAAGAAACACGTACTAAAAATACAAACACGTACAAAAACCACAAAATTTTAATTAACAGTTTTAGTTTTAACAATTCTTAAACTTTGTATAAGATTTATTAAGTATCAAAGTCCTTAGTACTTTTATTAATAGTTTCAGCAAGCTAAGCTAAAAATAATTCGTAAAGCGAAAATCACATTTTCAATAATTAATCGGCAGCGATTAAGAAATTAAAATTGAATCGAGAAGTGAATTATTTGAAAAGTAAGGTTTTAAGATATATCTGATATCTCGTTTTCTGATTACATGATTTTTCATATTTTTCAAAACTCCTCCATGTTTTGATTGAATTCTGTATTTTCGTAGTACATGCGTGTCCAGACAGAGACGACGGTTTACCGTCCAGTCATGCAGACCGTGAATTCCATTGAATCATTGACCTTGTTACCCACTGCGTTGTGCTGTTCACTGTGCGCGGTGAGAGGAGAGGGTCTTTTCCCAATTTACCTCGGATTGTATTAAAAAACCGTACTCTCGAAGAGCTGCTTTCTCACGGTATAGTAACACATTAATTAGACTTGTTGCTTAGACGTCTCAGATTCATTCCTTTGAAAGTTGATAAAATTATTAAAATTTTATCACTGATATATTTCGAAGAAATCGAAACACTTCTTTAATAACGTTTTCATGGAAATTCGATTTGATTAAAATTTTTAGTTTAACGAATGGAATGTCAAGGATTTTTTAGTATCTTTATGCTCCGAGAATATGTTATTGTTATTTTTTAATCTTAGATTAGTCGATATATAAATAATTTTATTAATGATAGTAATTTATGATAAGATTATTTATTTGAATAATTTGTGTTTTATAAGATAACTAATCTTAGCATATTAGAAAAGAATTTATTACTTATATAATTATTACATACCATAAGTATTCTGTAAATATGAATTCTGTATTTCAACATTTAAGTTGCAAGATTATGTAGGTGGCCAATATGTTAACATTGACTCATTTCATTTATTACTCACATTTTTAGTTACAATTTTAGTCATCGATTTTGAAAATTGATACCATTTATGGAAATTGGAAAAATTTTACGTTACACCATCTTAATTTAGTATTTGTTTTGTCTTGTTAAAACAAAATCTAATTTTCCAACACGTCAAAAACCGTTTTATCGAATTATTAATTTTACGCCTGCATGGTCAGGTTTTCCATCCCCCAGTTCTAAACTAATTATCTTCAAGTCTCCTGTTTTCCCGTTTAAACCACCATTTGTGCCCCGATTATAATTTTTTTTTTTTTCAATTTTTGTCTGTTCTCCCCGTGGAGTTTCCTACACGTCCGGAAAATAGCGTACATTTTTGCGACATGCTAGGTCGTCGTCGGGAATGCGGTGAAAATCGATCGTTTTTCACCGTGTCGAGGGGGCGGCAGTAGGTTGGACGTTGTTGGTGGTAGGCGGAAACGCGAGTTGGGAGTGTCCCAACTCTGTTACCATGCGGAACTTGGATAGAGAGAATTGGGGGAAATCAAGAAGATGTCTTGAGAAAACTAATTTCAAGAAGGGGTGGGTGAGTTTAGGTTGCACGATCTAGAGGGAATTGAGAAAGGTTTATTAAAAATAATTTTGTTTTTCTACCTTCAACATTAAGACCAAGGCAAAAAAAATAAAAAAAGATTTGAAAAAAGAATCCGAAATTATGATTTGACCTTAACGTTTTTATTTTTATGTTTTTTTGTAATTTTAACTGGGTACAAATGAGTTTTTGCAAACGCCACTTTTTTTGGCACAAAATAAGTATTTGATGCTAAATTTGCTAAGCACGTGCCAAAGTGGCGCCGTAGTTGTACAACGTTCACTATTTTCGGGTCGAACGGACGTTTAGATTTTTTTGTGACTGGAACGGTTTTTTCACGGGCCCCTCTCAAGGCTGAGGGGTCAAGGCCCCCCTTTTCATACAGTGTTGTTTCCCCACTACGTATTGTCTACTGCATGTCCGGTTAAAGAGAATTAAATTCGCAAAAAATTTATCAATTGAAAATCTTATTTATTTTTTTTTTTTTTCGAAACTTTATGCTTATACGAAATTGGAATCAAATATGATGTAGACTGTTGTAGTCTCTTGTAGACTCTTCAATTAGCGCAATAAAGAGAGAACTCGGTTGATTCATTCTGAAACGCAAAACGGAAAAGGTAAAATTGAAAGACAAAATGGTTAATAGAAACCAGAAAAGAACGAGTATTACCTTAAACAATTACATTCGAGGGGTTCTCATTGACGGAAATTTGTACAATAAATTAAGCTTTTGTATTAAATCCACCAATTTTCCCCTTTCAATTCCTCCACCCTTACATTTTCTCGTATTACTGGTTTAATTTTCCATCATTTTTTCAATTTCTGTAATTTCTTCTCAATTTCTCTCGGATTATTACTTCCTTTTCTTTTCGAAGTTGCAATCATTGCCCTTCAATTAATGATTCACACAATAGAAATATCACATATGATTGAAAAGCCAAGCAGTTGGCTGTAACCGTTTCTTCAACATTGATTATCAGCAATGTTTTCCCTTTGTATATCAATGTGTATAAATTTTGAGCTGGATCATTATACAAGTTCATCTTTGTCTATGAATGCATTGTTTTTCCCCAAGGTGCTCTATCTAAGAAGATCATCTCAGCTATTTTGACGGTAATTTTTTTAGCTTGTGAATCGTTTATGTCCCAAGGTTTATTGTTCGCTTGGTATTGTTGTAAAGTTGGTTGTTGCATATTAGTTTTTAGTTGTACTTCTTCCGTTAACGTTTTCTTAAGTTTTTTATCTTCAGTTTGGTTTTCTTGGAATTTTTTATATTCATCTTCATGGTGTCGTTTTAAAGTAGTAGTTTCTAGTTCCATGATCCACTTCTAGGTCTAGTATTAGTTCTAATGCTAGTGTTAATTCTTGTTAATTCTTATTCAGCGTTAAATTATTATATATTTTTTATTGAACTAAAAACTAGAACTAACACTAGACCTAGAACTAGAAACATTCGGGTTTAGCCGTCTTAAGAGACGTGCGGCTAAATCCGAATATTTGTAGTTCTAGGTCTAGTGTTACTTCTAGTGCTAGCGAATTTGTGTGCATTAAAATTATTCATTTTACAACAGTATAAAGTGACTTCTGGCTATAACGAATACTCCCTTCCCCGTTTTAATGTTTTGCTGTTTTGCAGTTTCATTAATAATCTCAAAAAATCAGATGAAAATGAAATTAATTGTGTCACAAAAATAAAAACACGTTTCTCTAGAGGTTAAATGATGATTAAATGAAGATGGAAACGATAAGAATTTTTATGGTTGTTGTGTTTTGGTTTGTGATTTTCATTCAATGGTAATTTCGTTAATCATCCCTATTGTTAATATGTATGTGACGTCAGTTCCGTTGCAAGTAAATATAGACTTGGTGCTACTTAAAATTCACTTTACGACGAACAAATTATACATACTTTTTTAAAAATATAATCTAAAATTAGTTATACGTTCGTACAAGTTTGCAGAAACGTATTTCGTAATTTTATTTAAAAAGTCATTAATGTTAATGGTTTCCTAAAAATAAAATTTATTGTACTAATTTATTTTAATTAGTTCTTGGTTGATGATTAAAGTTTTTATCAGTTCAATTAATCGTGTTTAAATTGTTTTATTTATGATCTTTTCACAATGAAATGAACTGTTAACGTTCTTAATTTACTTGCTCAATAAAAGTTTCTTTAGCGGATCACGAAATAACTATTTGAAAAATTACCACCCTTTCTTAATTTTTCTTCCTTATCTAAATAGGAAGAAACCGTCCGTTCAACTCTTGGTTTCTCGACCCACGCATTATCTTTCTTGTTTTATGGCGACGAGCACGCGCCGGCGTTCTTGCGTTTGACGCGGATAAACGACGTTTCCATTTTGGAGGTGGTTAAATTTAAGCGATGCGTACGTGTGAATAATGATGCTCCAGCCTCGTCCGTTCTATTACTAGAGCCCTCGGAATGCAGTTTGAACCGCAAAATTCTCTTCTCATGCGCCTTTTAACAAAAAAGACCAAACCGAAAAAGTGCGTACATCTTACACTCTCTCGGTCTCTCTTACAAGTCGCCGTGTGTTATTTCTGGAACGCACGCCTCTAATTAAAGAAGAATAGTGCGTGTTGTTGCTACCCGAGACTCACACTACGGTATAGTTAATTATGAGGGGCTGCTTCTTCTTTTCATAGTTATTTTTCGCGATGTATTTATAAATGAAATTAATATGTTAAATAGAAAATTAAAACAGCAATGTGGTATTTTTAGTAATATTGTTAAAATGTAATAAATTGGGGCAAAGAACTACTGTTCAAGGACGAATGGTAAAATATTTAACGGGTGCCGGGAGATTTTCCAGATATACACATCGATGGAATCCTTGTCCGTATAGTGTTGTTAACTGTTTGGGTAATTCATGAAACTGAAACGTCCAGATGTTGAAACTCGTTCCTATACACCACCGCAGCTGCTCCGTATTGTTTAATTACGCCACACGCATAAACGCCGTTATCGTCATAAGTAGTATTTTTAGACGGCGGATGACTTGATATGACGGTGACCTTACGAAATTCGATACCCTACATTCGAGCAACGACGAGTAAGAAAAAATTTCCATCTAAACCTCCTCGAAAGACTTACTTCGCTTGCTCAATGTAAATATACCGAAAATGGTTTGCGATAAGCAATTGAAATTATGGTTGGATTTGGTAATGGTTAGAAAGTCCCCTATGCAAATAGAAAATTAAAACGGTTAACGTAATCGAAAGATGTGTTTTATTGACGTTCTATGTTTTGGCTCGTTTCTTAGAAAAGAAAAACCTTTTTCTTATTTGAAATTCAAATGGGATGGTAAAAGGTATTGTCCTGACCTATTTTACCGTTCACTGAAGCTTATATTATTATCTTTCTCGTTTTCGGATAAAGGGGCGTTTTCAGTTTTCAGCATTAAATTCGTTTCCGTGTACTGCTGGCACAAAATTGCAGAGGGTACATGTCCGCAATAACGTTTTCTTTTTTGCGCATATAAATCAAGCAAACGCACCTGGTACAAAAATGTTCGGAACTAGCAAACACGTCGAACATTTTTACCCCGGCAGGATCAACCCCTCTAATAATGTTTTCCCTCTTGCGAACGCCGAGTTTCCCAGAAACTTCATTTAACGAGATAAATTTTTTTCCTGCCAAGGTAAACAAGAAAAATTGTTTTGTTTTCTTCCCTTTTGAAAGCTTTCATAACGAATACCTTCATAGGAAAATATAGACGGCCGGTTCGTTTACGTTAATATCCTATAATAGGATAACATTTTCTCCATCCTAGGGAAAACCTTGGAAAACGTCGGCGTCGCGACGGCCGGCGCCATTTACGTCACGCAGGGTTATTCTGTATATCAACAAGTGTCTGACTAGACTAGAAATGCCACCTCTCGTTTCCTACTTTAGTGACGTAACGAGCTGTGTAATAAGCACCACCTACGATGCATCGTGTTTTGTAGTTCGTAACGATTTTCTGCGAAACGCGATGGTAAGCTATTTACGTACCCCGTTACACGTTTTTCTGTGTCAAATGGAACACATATTCAATTTGTTAAAACGAAAACCTATGTTTACACTAAGCTAATTAATTAAATTAATTACCTTTAAATGAAAGCCACCAGCCTAAGCCACTTATGAACGATTAAATACTGTATATTCATTGACTCGTCATGAATATAAATTAATACTAGGTTTTCACATTAATCTGCTCATTTTCAAAATTTAATATTCATATTATAATTATGTATGTTAATATTTTCAATGTAGTTTATTACAGTTCGTTTTTACAGTTGCTACATGACCAATTTTTTAAATGTCCTGTCCAGTTGATAACTTTGTTTACGATTGTATCTATAGGTGCTGTAGTTGTTGTATCTTGTAATATTTATATCTTAGAATTACTGTGTTGATTCAATTAGAGACATCTGTTATACTACAAGGAGCTCCAGTAGTGGTAGTCGCAGTTAGTGATTTAATTAAAAAATTGAAAATTCAGATATAGATAAATCTAGGGATAGGTCGCAAGTCTCATGCACATCCAGCAAAACTTTGATTAATTACAAAATTGAGACATACCTTAGTTTATATAAGTGTGCACAGAAAATAAAGTGAATACTTGACGAAAGTGTAAGAGTTGATCTCAATAGTCTTTGTATACATCTACTCGGTTGTCTGCCAGTAGTATTTAGTTTTTCATGAGCAACATATAGTTCTTCTAAGGCAGTACTTAATCTTCTCCTGACAGTATATAGTCATATTTAAGTGTATTGAAGTGTATGTAGGTATGTGTTAGCAAAATCTAGTTTTCTCTTAGCAGCGTCTGATCTTTCATTAACAGTATCTAGCTTTCAGCCGGTAGTAAGGCTTCCATGGGTATTATCTTGTCTTTTACCGCAGTATCGAGTTTTCTGTAAGCAGCATCTAGTTTTTCATTACCATAGTGTTTTATTAGTAGTATTTAGTTTTCTGTCAGCACTATAGTCGTCTGTAAGCAGAGTCTAGTGTTTTGCTAGACTTTTCTAGTCTTTCATTAGCAGTATCTGATCTTCTTAACAGTACCTGACGGTAACATTACAGATAATTGAAATAGAGGCTCTTGATCATACTTGTATGTACCATAGATCGCTAGTGCAGATACACATAAGGAAATCTCCTAAAACTACATAATACGTCAAACAAGTTTAATAATGGGGCAAGCACATTCGAAAGCGAGAAAACGAGAAACGTTTTATCAAAATGTTCTTGACCTAGCAAAGCTCAAGTTAGAAAAGATATCTACCGACATAAACATGCACTCAGCAACTATAACTACAAAGTACTCAACAGAGCTCTCCCATCAATCATATAGTTTATTGGAAAATTATTGTAAAAAATCAATAGAAAGCGTAATCTTTATTAACGAGAATTAACTAATGATTTATATCTGTAATTCAAGATTAAACCATTTATTATAAGATAAGGGAAAACAACTTTTTGGTTAATAATAAATTTCCCGTAACAATTTTTCTTCATCAAAATTCTTTAATTTGAGTTTGTTATTAACGTAAATTCTAAATTTATGATTTTAATGCATATAAAATAGATATAGGTATTAATAATAATTTGCAGTCCTTTTGCGTTATCTTATGGCTGATACAAAAATAGAATAAGTATTGCTGTCTTATTTTATCAAATCTGAGATTAAGATGTTGCTCTCTATCATTGATTACGTGAATTCCACAAAGTGAAGCAGATCATCTTAATTTACTCATCCATGTTCTTTCCGTTATTTTAAAATTATGATTGATTTACCAATGGATTTTTCAAAAACTTGAGTAATAAAAATACTTGAAAATTCTACTGAAAGTCAAATGATGGGTTTAGCGGTTGATAAGGTGAGAAATGGTGTACGGATTTATTTATCGCTTAGGTAAACCGTTCGCCTTGGTTAGCACGAGTATCCTAAACAAACGGTATCCAAAAATACCTCAAGCATGTTTACATTACTCACATGCGCGGACAGATATCGTATGAAAACTACGTGCAGACATGATGCCGAGAGAGGAACAGAATTTTTCTAGCTATTTTCGCTCGTCTGTCAGAAAATTGCGGTAGGTCTTTATTTATGAATGCCACCGGTTGCGCGCGCGATAGTCTTCTTTTCTTCAATCTCGTCTTTTATTTGTTTCGCGTAAATTTAGGTTGGCGTCGGCAGTTGCGATATGTTTCCCGAGGTTGTTGCCTTTTAAAGTTATTTATTGCCCCTAAAATTTTAAATGGCAATCGTAAATTTGACGCCCGGAGGACATATACATTCGGTCACACAGTAATTCGAATGAAGGTAAGTAAGTGCCAGTTGAGGTAATTTACGTTTATTTCAAAAACATTCGACTCACCCTTGTATAACATTCTTTTCTTGTTTTTGATTCAACAAAACATAAATCCTTATCCCAATTTATTTAAATGAATTTTCCAAAATTTTAAGAAAGTAAATTTTTTAAATTCAAGGAACTATGATGAGTGAGGCAACAACAGTGATCATCAAATAATTACGTAAACCATTAAAATAATGATAGAATAAGAAAATTCACCTACGTAAGAATTTTCTTATTAGGTACGTAAAACAAAACGTTTACCGTTAAAATTTGTAATGTTAAAAGAAATCCATTGAGAAAATCCTGACACACACAAATTACTTTGACTACTAATGACTTAAAAGGCAAAAAAAAGTCCAAGTCTTACGTAATGTACCGTATAATTATAGTGTTAATCATAACGCATTGTTGATTCATGAGGATCGTGTTACGCATCAAGGTGAAGTGATTACGTTCTTGCTAACGCTCGTGCTTCGTCCGCAAATAAGTTTAATGCTTATCCTTCATTTGTGAATCATTCTCGATATAATAGAAAACTTAATGATAGAAAACTGACCCGAAAATGTCTTTCTGGCTTTTGTTTCCGCTGTCGGTCGGATTTTTAAGCGAACCAGCTGGCTTGTTCAACGACCGATAGAATGAAAGACTGTTTACAATCGTTTTAAACTTTCCTCTCTTACCATTGTTTATTTCGATTGCGCAAATAGGGGATTTGCTACGTTATAAAACGAGTTGGTATGTTGACTTAACCGACGCTTATTTGCATTGTTAACCGCGTGGGAGGTCATGTGATCTTTTATACGTAGATACATCATATGGTACGATCTAAGCTTCCATATTCTCGGGTATTGATTGCTTAGTTTAGATTATACATTTAACAATACTATTTATAGTTATCAAGAATTTGTCGAAGCTTAATCAGTAACTTAATTATCTTTATCCGACGATATTAAAACTAAAAGTGAAACTAACACTATACCTAAACTTTTAGAACTAGGAACATTCGGGTTTAGCAGTCTTAAGAGAAATGTTAAATTATTGATAGAAATTAGCAGATATAAATAATAATGATAGCTTAGAAAATGAATAAATTCATAGCAAACAATTCTTTCCTTACTTGCTTTAATGGCCAGTTACAGCCTACGCAAACACCTTATTTAGAGCCCTTTAAATCCTTCTACACCGACTACAAAAATCCTTTCAGACAGAAGGGAAGCTTAATTATGATGACAGTTAATTGCTCACGCGGTTCTGAATCCTTTTGTTACTACCCGCATCATTTTCTAGTTTTTTTTTCCATTTCTTTTTCTTCCATTAACTATACCCATTATATCTGAACCTCCATTATCCAACCTTTCGACGTACAGGAAGTTTAAAAATTAAAAGTAAAGGTTAATTAACTAGAGTTTACGCTCAGGCTTTTTGTTAAACAACGGTATTTATAAACAAAAAATTAATTAAATTGGCGGAGTTGTTTATATTTGGAGATTTTTTAGCCATTTTCCTCATTTTCCAGAGAGGTGAAAAATTCACGAATACACATGATATTAGAAATATCAATCAAATATTAGATTTTTTAATCCTTGTGTCCTTGCAAAAACCAAATATTCACCGTCATATAAAAATGTAATTGCTATTGTTATCTTCGACATCTTATTGGGGAGATAAAAAAAATGAGTAGATACTTCAGGAAATAATAAAGAAATTATCAGTACCATCGATTTAGATTAATATTAAAAAAAAATATATTGTTAGGTCAGTTTGTTGATGAATTTTGATTAATACAAAGAAATTTAGGTTGATAAATAAATTGATGTGTATTGTTCATTGTACTACTTTTTGCTTAGGTTGTTTTCTCTTTAGTTTTTTCTTTGCAACGTACGCAAACGAAGTATCATATTGCGAAAAGATTGCATAAAGTTATTGAGTCTATTCCGCGAAATAAACATTTGGAAATATACTGTACCAAAGTACAAATCGGGCATTGTTTTGTTATCAATTTATAAACTGTTATTATTTACCACCTAGGAACATTATAACAAACTTAATTAAATCTTCACTTTCATTTCAATTACATCCACTGGAAAGAAACAACCTTATCTTGTTACTCTTTTATAAAAAAAAAGATCAACAGGTGTAGATTCAAGTAACACCTGTGCACAACATCTGCACGACCACTACAAGAAATGTAAAATGTACCCTTAACACAAAAATAACGACGTTTTCTTAACATATTTCGCCATTGTAGCAAAACAATCGGAATTCCTCCATATTCAGTTGAATATACATTGCCAGTTGTACGTGCGCTTGTGGACTTTCGTATTCCAAGTCACGTACCATCTAAAACGCACTCGGCGCAAATGAAGGAGAGGAGAATAAATCGTGGTGATTGCGTTGTAAGAGAGTTTGTTTTTACTTGGAACAGTTTGCTGAACCACTACTAAGGAGCACTGAACCGCGTCAGCTTGATTATGTTATCTAAAACAAGTTCCGGAAGTTGTGGCCTATCCGCCGCAACATTAGTAGATACAACTATTTTAATGAATGAGGATTAAGTAATGAGTAGCAATAAATTCCATTAAACCGCAAAGTGAAAATGAAATTTTAAGTAAAATTCACATACGCTCAACTGAGGTTACCACGTAGATTGTAAAAAATTTCAATTTCATTTTCAACAACTTTATAGCTTCTCATAAAACCCGCTTATATGATGTCACATGACGTCGAATAGCTTAATTCTCTGACCTACTATTACGATAAACTAAATTTATACACATAGTGTGGCGTAAGGAAACATACATGTAAACGTTATCTTATCAATGCGTGAATGAACGTGTATCTGAAGTTACCTTTTAAAATTAATATCGGTATGGATCAAATAAATATAAATCCAATCGTAATCTCTCGCAAATACACGCAACCTATACTGGTAGTAGAGTTAGTATATATAGTTGGTTGGTTATCGTATAGTTGCGATTGCTACTTCCACAAAATCTACTAACATCGTGTCACACTCTGTCCATATTTGTATTTTAAGGTTATCGCTAAAACGTGATCACGAAAATTAATCGTGGGAATGAGGGAATTACTTTTATCGAAATTCGAGTTTCTCGAACAGTTCAGATTAACTTGGAATAATAAAATTTACTGTTTTTAACTTGAAACGTATATCATAATGCGTAAATATTGTTTTGTGGGGTTTTCCGAAACGTCACAGGAATCATAATAAAGATTTGAAATAAAATAATCATTCTTATACAGTAAAACCTCAACATAACGGACAAATTCAATTCGGGTTATTCCCCGAGTTGTGTATACGACGTATATAAATCAAGGACGGTTGTTCTAGTTTTAATTGTTATTCAACGCTATATATTTGTTGTGTATCTTTATTAAGCGAAAAACAGAACTAAATCTAAAACTAGAAATAGTCAGGTTTAACTGTATGTTTCTTAAGACGGCTAAACTCGATCGTTTCTAATTGTAGGTTTAGTGTTAGTTCTAATGATAGTGTTAGTTCTAGTTTTAGTTATTATTTAGCGTTAGATTGTTGTATATTTTTCGTTGAATTAAAACTAGAACTAACATTCGACCTAGAATTAGAAGTTTTGTGTTAGTTCTAGCGACAGTGCAAGGTAGCGGTAGTTAGCACTAGATAATGCTATGTTGTATATTTGTATCGAACTAAAACTAGAACTAACACTAGACCTAGAACTAGAAAGTTTTGGGTTTAGCCGTACCGTCTGAAGGCGCACGGCTAACCCTAACGTTTCTAGTTCTAGGTCTAGTATTAGTTCTAGTATTACTTGTTGTTCAACATCTGGTTGTTGTATATTTTTATCGAGTATTGCACTAGCACTATCGCTAGAACCAACACAAGACCTAGAACTAGAATCATTCGGGTTTAGCCGTCTTGAGAGACGCACGGCTAAACTCGAATGTTTCTAGTTTTCGGTCTAGTGTTAGTTCTAGTATTGCACTGGCACTACAAGTAACACAAGACCCAGAACTAGAATCATTCGGGTTTAGCCATCTTGAGAGACGCACGGCTAAACCCTATGGTCTAGTGTTAATTCTAGTGCTAGTGTTAGTTCTAGTGCTAGTCTTAATTCTAGTTTTAGTTCTTTTATTGCATTTACTTATTGATTTTTTCTCGTTAAATAATTTTTTTTGTGTCATTGGAACCAAGTAAATATTGCTTATCGACGTGTGTTATTGTATAGTGTTCGCGTATCGAACCGAAGGCGTCCGAGCAGAACGTCTCTCGGTGACGGACCGTGATGGCCCCCACACGGGGGGAAAAAGGGGGCGACGTCGACGGTCGCTGGCGCCCGCCTAATTAATGCGGAATGTAATAATAATCGACTGACGTTCGTCGGTATGTGCGCGGCTTGAACGCAACCGCCGCGGCGCGACTCTTGTAGAGTTGCGTCGCGTCGCTCGGCGTTCGCTTTCCGCGAATACACGGTCGCCTTGTATCGGGAGCGCAGGATACTCGAGTAGGTGGCAGGGGCTTTCTGGTAGGTCGCCGACATACGATCTATAAAGTGAGTAAGGAGTTCATTTCATACCTTGAAAAGATTTTTTTATGAAGGGGAATTTAAACACTTTACGGTTGGATTAAATCATTAATTAGCTTTATTAATTCTTTTCGCCCTGCATATGATTTAAATTATACACGATCAGTTTATTGTAACAATTAACTTTAATCGACCGTTAGTAGTTCTTAGGCCCACTTTTACCATCATGCTGATAAACTATCTAGAGGATAGTTGCCGGCGGTTTTAAGCGCTCTCATTGGCTAAAGAATTGGATTTATCTATCGGATAAATTTATCAGGAGGTGGTAAAAGTGGGCCTTAATATCCGACAAAAATTGACACCATACATGATTTGGTTATCTTTAAAAGCAACTGAGATTTAATCATTTCTAAATGACCATCGTAATAAGTTTTTATCAGTTCTGCTTTTGCTTATTAGTATTGTATCTCTAAGGCAACCTTGTATGTACTTGTTATAAATCATTTGTCTTCGTTGCAACACATCAGCAATAAATACAAAAATTAATGAACATCAATGTAATTTTGGTAAGTTAGAGAAATACAAATAATGAATATTAACGTGAAACAGATAAACTAACATCATTATATCATATCAATAAAACCAGAAATAAATGTACTCGCAATCATAAATTATTGAATGGTTTTGAATATGAGTTTGCAAGACTAGATCCGGGATAACTACTACTTGCTTATTATAAGTTTTGCAAGTTATACACTCGAAGTTAACTAGATACGACTGCATATGTCGTATTTCACATATATTTTTTAGTTATGTTTAGAAAGCTATTTATCAAACCTTAGGTTTTTAATTTTATAACAACATAGGCAAGTGGTTATTGTAAAAATTGGTAATAATTATCCTTTTTTTCAAATAATTTTTCAACAGGAACTGAGATCTTTTGTAACTTTTAGTAATATTACATTACTATCAACACGTTTTACATCATTAATATCTTTCTTTAAATTCATTGGAAACATATGTGAATGTAATCATATGAGTTACTTAAGGTATATATATATATATCTAAATAGAGAAGCAGATGTTCAAATATTGAAACAAAATCACAGCAAATTAAAACCATACACAAACTTCTTGTTTATCATTCTGAAACTGTACCTTGATTGAATCAAATAACATAATAAAAAGAACAAATGTTTACTTATCTATAGAATCTTTTGCGTCTACAGCAATATAAAGTTAAATCTTAATCATAAAGACTTGAGAGATCTCTGTATTTAAAAGTTTTGATGCCTCTTCGATGTTTTCGGCGTACTGAAGACACGCATTGTCGAAAAGATGAGCGATTCAAATTCTGCGTAGAATTTTGATAAAGACTTTGCTCTTCATCTTTATATAGTTATTTAGAAACTTTAAGCATTCCCTCAACGACAGATGATGGATCTGAGTTATATTGCAATTTAAGTTGATTGTTTTAATTTAACCTATAATTAACTTTCGATTAAGATCATGTTAAGCGTTGATTAGCATTCAATTTAAGTTTGTTGAAATCCGTTTGGACTCAATGTGTTATAAACTGCAATTGAAGGAAGACAATAAGCTTACGCGAATATTTCGGTTCTTTCATTTCTTCATCCTTTCTAAATAATGACTTAAGTTTGTTTGGTACATTTGATATTTTTAAACAACTACCGTTTTTGAAATTGAGACGTTACAAATAGAGACATATTTACTTTAAAGAAAATTTACCATTATTTCTAGATATTTTTAAATTGTCCAGAAAACATGTGGACAATTTGTATTTGATTAGAAAAGAAATGTGTAGTCAGTAAGTAGGAAAACGATTGCGTGTCGGTGTGCATGAAAAAAAAAAGCTAAGGTGAGTGAACTGTGTACTATGCAAGGACAACCGATAAATAGTTAAATAAATTGCGAACTTGCTACTAGCACAACCTGCTATTGAACTCCTGATTATCATCTGTTTACCACTAATATATTTCCATCGGTTGGAGAGCGGCGATTGTGTTTTGCGCGCCTTCAAGATTCCCAACCTTGTCGTTCCACGTCGCTGGAAGGCACTTTATCTGAGATAATTTGCTGCAGAGTTATTTATAGATTGTCGGCACTTATTTTTAGAACCTAGTAAATCTTTTCGATTAGGCGACGCGTGACGAAACGCATTTACAAAACTATTCGACTACGATAATCGACGAATTCGATCAATATTACGTTATAACACCACATCACTCAAAATCAAAGTGATCCAACCCATCGGGCATAAAAATAATAGATTGCGATTAGAGAACGACCTTGTATCTCTAAAAAAATCGCATTTGTTATTGCACGAATGCTGGATGATGAAGGTCGTATCAGTACAATCAAACAAAAAATAACGCATTGTATTGCGAAATTTTTATTTTTGTTTACTTAGAAGTTTTATTACACATTATAAAATATGCATTGCCACGTATCTTATAATTATGGTTCTGGGTATTCATAAAAGTGGTGACACATTAAGTAAGCCCTCCGATAATTAATCATGTAATTGATAACGAATACTTTAAAATGTATTGGTATTTTTTAGATTGCCTATTGAGTAATGTATCAAAATCATGCTAAATAGATAATTAACGTTTCTCCTTTATAAGCAAAGTAATTCGTGATTTTTTCGGTCGTAAAGATTCCCAGGGCTTATCAACTAAAGTCAAAGAACTCACAAGTGATATGGGTGCATTTACACTTTTCCAATGGAATTATTTATCAAGCAATAACCAAGTATATAAATGTCACGAGTTGATATAATATAAATGACTTTTTATTAGCGGTTGCCAAATCTGCTTAATGCGAAAGGCATTCCTCGTATGTCTACACGTTGAGGACTGAGATTGAAAGATCAGCTGGCAAATGATTCACCGCACATCGTAGATGTTTTTATATAGCCTATAATTAACGATCGGCATTTTCAATTAGCTTAAATGGACGGAAATCTTTTTTTGTTTGTAGTATTAATTATTGTAGATGCTGTATTAATAAATCTCAAAAAAAAGTAATTGCAGTCATTTTCCTGCTTAAATACATCGATTAACTTTTTACAGCAGAGTGTACAAGTGAATGTCCATGAATGGTTCTAACCGATGCATCCGGTCATCGTGTGTTTAGTCTAGTCACCAGATGTCACTAATTAACACGTTTTCAAATATCAGAGTGACCCCATTATTTAGAAACACTCTATTACCCTCTCTCTTTCTTTCTCTCTCTTTGGGTCATTATACCACACGCGCAAATGATCAGAGTTGAGCATAAATCAGACAACGTGTCAATCTTCATAATTTGTCTTCGAGGAACTCATAATTATTATCTTTACAGAAAAAAATTAATGATTCCAAGTGCAATAAATCAGCGTTACGAATAAACAAGTTTTAATTTGTGTTTTCTTAGATATTTTGATGCATCGATTAAGAACTGAAGAAGCTAAACTCACTCCTACTTGCAAACGTATATTTATAGCAAATTTTTGAGGTTTATAGCCAACAGCCATAAATTTTACGACTCGGGAAAACTATTCTTATCCAGCAATAAATTTAACGTACAATCCCCGTATCAAAATCGCCGGGAAACCGTTCACTTTGATGTTTGCATCAACTTAACTACTTGAAACCTGACCTACGTTTTTTCGTCTTGAAGGAGTCGGGTTTCCAGTACCTATAATCCTATACAGTCTACGTGTTTTTTGTACCCGCGGTTATTTTCGGCGTTTAGAAAGTTTATTCGTTAAACAAGGCTGTTAAGTACAACAATAAAACCTCGAGATTGTTAACGGGTTTATCAGGAGAGCAGTATGCCTGGAAAAACATTACGAAGTCACGGTAGAGTACACCTTGCGCCCGCGCACGTATACCAGACCCATAAATTAGTTGAATGAAGCCCGGTCGCTTGCATTATCGCGCCGAAAAACAAACCACACTTTATTTATCGTCGAAATTGTCCTTGTTATTTATTTTTGTTTGTAAAAAATAAAACCTTAAAATTCTTGTTAATATCTTCGCTATCAGCCGACTACTTAGTAAACAACCGCTACTTACTTTTAAGATAAACTTTTGTTAACAAAAACCGCAACAAAGTCTAGAAATGAAAAATATTTAATTTGTGTAACATAATAAATTCTTACTATAGGTTGGTTGAGGAATAAATGTTTAAAAGGTACATTTTTTAACAAAATTTTAATAACAATCTTAATATTAGGAGGTTTATCAGAAAGTGTTAGAGCTTCTTTGAAAATGGTTGAAATGTCACAAATGTTTATGGACAACAAACTTTATTTTCATCAAGGTTTAAAAACATTTCGCTTTTGTACCATTTATACTTTTACAATTGATCCAATTATTACTGAAATTCTAATGGAGTACTTACCATTAGAATTCCAAGAATACGTCAATACAAAAATATGATAACCCAGTCGTTGTTAATTCGTTCAAATTTTTTTATCTAAATTCTTCCAAACTATTTCGTTATCAATTCTAGGCGCCTGAGTTTATTTATAGACAACCTTCGACTTTAAAATATTACTAATCCTTTTACTTACTACAATAACGACGTTTGTTTTACTAATATTTGTTCATGCCATGAATGCGTAATCTAGTCATTATTCACAGCCAAAACATTCCAAATTATTCTACAATATTCTAAAATTTATTATTTCGAATATTCTTTTTAAATCACGATAATTCTTCGCGGGAAACATATTTGTGCGAGGGTTGGAACTATGAAACGCTGCAATATTGAATTTCATTCGTTTTTTTTTTGTCTGTTTTAATGCCTATTTAATGTTTCTTTCCTTTGTTCCAGGTAAGTGGAAAGCTCTCGAAGGAAATCATCGCTTCTCCTTACAGGGCAATGGCAACTTTCCGTTCTCGAGATAGAGTTATCGTTAACGAAGGTATTTGAAACTGCTTTCCTATTTGGTCTGCGATGTACCGCGGGTATTACGCAACTGTCATGCTCGGGAAACGGTAAATCAAACGGAAATTTATCGGTGAAATCAAATTGACTGATAGAAGTCGGTCAGGTTAATTTCTCTTTTACGCCGCATATACGACCGATGTAGTTTAGTTTAGTAACGTGATAACAAAGTTTATAAGTTTAATTTGATGCCATATAGGTTAATCAAGTGAGCTTTCATTAAAATTTCTTTTATATTTTCACTCTGTTTACCTGCAAATTGTTTAATTATAGTTTTATTGTTTTGTACTGACTGGAAATGGGTTTACGAACTTAAATTGTTTCATAACTGAAGTGTAATATCAATTTACCCACACAACGATAACATTGTGTTGTCGCAAAGTTTGTTTATAAATGAAGTGTACCCTTTAAATTGCAAAAGTGGGAGAACAAATATGTGACATTTATTGCAAAATTTTTAATTTCACATGTTGCCACTTTACGATAATTGAATCGACGCCGTACCGGGAAAATTGTAAACAACAATTTTACACCAGACGAATAATCGAATTATCTAGTATAGATAAACACAATAACATTTCACAAAACGATTTATCTTGACGAATAGGTTTGAAAATGATTTAAAACTAGAAAATATATCTGGTTGTTCTATAATACAATGACTTCAATCTACTGATTTGTGAAGCTGTAATTACATACTTATCTTTCATATTGCAACAGAAAGTAGTAATTTAGTGATTGCAGTAGTCCGCTCGAATGAACTGTTATTAAGCTACATAATTAGACAGTTCTTGTTCAGCGAGTATCGCGGAAAAGTGCATATATCATTAATGACAGCTTAAGGCAAAAAATTAGCAATGATCCGCTCGGACAAAAAGCATCTTCTACAGTCAAACCTACGCACGGCTAAACTGTTTCCTCCGCCTCCAAGATATCGCATATTTGTACGTTTTCTTTAACACGCGATGAAAGAAAAAGAACGAAAAGGAGGTGAGATGGGAAAGAATGCAACATTGGCCTCATTCGAAAATTCCCCTGCGGTAAAGGTGAAGTCAACGAACTGCCGTTGGCATCCGAGAACTGGAGTCGTTAAAAACGATTAACGACATATGTCTTCCGATTAAAACACCGAAGAGGCGGTTGGAGACGTGGTGGGGGCGACCTCTACTGCTTGAATCCCCAAAAGATCTGAAGTGAGAAATACACTCTTGCAAAAACATCAGGAGAAATATTCTAGAATTGTTGCAACATTTCATTGTTAAATGTATTGCAAAGATGGCCATTAGTTTTGTATCATATAAAAATTTTAGACTTTTTCACTTTGTGCATTTAAATATTTAGCCAAACCGGGCAGATAATATTCTATTGAAAACAGTGGGTCAACTGGTGCCAACGAACCTAATAAACTACAACGTTTTTTCTAGAAAGCGTCCGGTGTCGTGATTTATATACGAAGTTTACAACCTTACAAACCGTTCTGATATTTTATATCACCGTTGTGTCCCATTCTAGAACAATACCTCGTCATTTTGTCGTAACCACAAACAACATTCTTTACGTCATCTGATGAATGTGTTCTTCCAACGTGTGCGTACGCAAATTCCTCTTAATGGTTAAGTGATCGTTAAGTGTAGTTGGTATAAACTTTTAACGATAGTCTTGTTTAGAAAGCTTAGGTTATTGCAAAAACTCTTTTATAAACAACATTGTAGTTCAAAAATAAAATGGAGTTACTTTGCGTAATTTTTTCCTTAGGTAAGATGATAGTAAGATTATAGACTTTGTTAGTAAAATAAAATAAAATAGAAGACATTAATTACAGACGTCTGGTTGATGGGTTGGAAATGGTACATTCAATTGACTCATGGGCAAACAGATAGGCATTAGCAGCGTGGTTAGAGAATGGCCTAGTTTATGGGTAAAAGGAAATAAATTCTTAGATAATTTCATCGTCTCCATTATTATATTTTTACGTTAAACGTAAGTCAAAACATTTTATTAGGAAGACATCTTACTGTCGTAATTGTCTTTTATTTAGCGAACAGTCTACTTTATAAATATAGGTGTTACGTATAGGCTACGTTCCATCGTTTTAAAAGTAACAACTCCGTCGCAACATGACCGTGAAAAAAAAACAAAATAACGTATAGATTATTTTGGCATATACCCAGTTACGTATGGTCGTGGCGCCAGCTTCAATATTTTTGGCTCTATCGTTTTTTTGGTCCAGTATAATGGCAAGTACCCGACTGTATGGTCTGCTGAAAATAGACGAGACGGTTACAATGCGAGCATTCAACATTGTGGTTTGTCGTTTATTTATAAACAGCTCTAAATACGAAATCCGTATTCATATTCTATGAGATGAAGTTTTTCCGTCGATTGGATTTAGAACCAATCTATCTATTCATCCATTGATAAAAGGAGAAAAAGAATTGAGGGCGCGCGCGCGCGGGTTTAAGGAGTTTCGCGAGGCCATTGGTGCGTGTACGAGCATGACTCTATCGCCGGGCGGAAGCTGTTTGCCGGCGAGACAACCTCAAGGATACCGGCGCGAGAAGATCGGGTCATTGCACGTCCGAGTCATCGTCTCTTTTTCTTACGGAACGCCATCTCGTTCTCGCACAGAACCTCGGTGGTCCCGACTCCCAGACTCTGGGTCTTTCCTCAGGGAACCCCCGCGCAACCCGGAAGACAACCTACCTCTCTAGACGAGTCGATATCAATGAACGATGGCGCACCTTCTTGAATTCAGCCCCTCCCCATTCTCCTTTCAATTTGAGACGTCTGCTATCCCAGAAATTGGTTCAATTAAGTTTGAAATTGTTACAAGATTTATTGTTGGACTTTAAAATTTGTAGATAATTAATTGTACATCATTTTTAATGTAGACTTTATTAAATAAAATATGTATCTTGGCTTTTTGAACATTCTGACAAGGTTTAAGTTGTTCTATTTGAGCCTTTTTGAATACGAAATGTCTTCGCTCTGCATATCTGATCAGGCAAAGTGAGCTTATTTTCATGTCGAAACAGACACGAAAGAGAGCGCGTCTTTTTGCTGAAAGAACCTCTCACGAGTTATACGTGCAGCTTAGCCGAGAGAGCTTTACGACTAATGCTTTTCCTTTTCTATCTGGTGGACGGCATCTACGGCGGCGTACCCAGTACATTCCTGGCGTTTCTTTCCACTCCTAATGGATACCTTTTTGTCACTGAGTCCAGTTTGGTGGGGAATGAATAATGCCGCCCAATAAGCGGCATAGCGGATTCCTGTTTCATCGGAGGACGCTCCTATTTGGGTATGCACTGGGTATGATTCACTTGTACTCGGTACACAATGGTTTGCGTGATTGCATGTATACGGCTGTGTTTTGTAGATGACTATCCGGCCGTCCGCGGATTAAGTTGGACTGATTACGATATTTATTGGAACAAGTTCCAGAACATAAATAAAAACCAGTTAAGATCAATAAAAATAAATGGTCAAATTTTAATAATTTAAGACATACAACATAATTTAGAAACTTTTATTAAGGCAGATCAAAGCGCGACAAGAAAATAGATACCGTTTTATGTTTGGATCAGTTGGATCTTATCCAAATGTCAATAATATTTATTTGTTGCAATGAGGAAGATATAATTTTCGATGGAAATAACACACACGTCTTTACGAAGACTATATGAAGTATTATGAACTATAGCTGTGCTTTAGTATTGTGTTGGTCTTTGCGAAGACTTCTTTTCATAGTCATTTCGCATGACGAATTAGCGAGCTAATTAATAATAGCGTGACGGAGTGGCGCCAGGCGGCGTTTGTTCGCAGTTTCGACAGGTTGGTCAGCAGCCAGTGTTCGTTTGCAGGAGTGCAGTAGCACCAGGCAACGATGACGGTGACCGACGCGACGTTACACAGGGAACGAGTCGCGGAGGCAGCAGGAAATGCCTCCTTTTGAGGTCAGAGCCTCGAAACCGCCGTGAAAGTGACGGTTTGGCCGTCTGGGCAGCGACTAGCCGGCCAGCAGGCGATCGTGGGGGTCTTCCTCAGTGCACGAGTACCGACATTCCAAGAGTCGAAGCACTTGAGTCACCTTTGGGGGCCCCGGGGGCGTCGCGCCACCACGAGTACTGCAAATGGAAAGTCGATTCCACCGTAGCCTTTGTTTTTGAGAATGCGATCTATCTCTATTCACGACCGCTGCGCTCAGTGATCTATGCAAATATGTATATCGGAATGAAAAATCTCGCTAATGACGGTGTCTAAGCAATTTTTGAAATCTTAGTGGTGGAAAGTCGAGATGAAAGTTGCTAAGCGGGGTCCTCGGTACCATTGTCAAACGTTTACTCTCGAAATCGTGTTAATGGAAATCGGGTGTTTTAGAAACCGTTCATCAGGACTTTCGTCTCGATAATTAATGTGCGAATCGTGATTTTATCATACCGCTTGAATCTTAGATAAAAATTTTGTTTGATGGAATTGCAAGTTTCCTTTGAGAACTTATTTCTTATCTTGCATATGGTTTATCTTCCATACGGCACGAAATATCACGTTTCAAGAAAGTTTCCATTAACTTTTTTGTTGGCTAAATTCAATATTTAATGACGTGTAATTAATTGGAAAGTAATAAGATAGTTATTAACAGTAAATTGAAACATCAATTGAATTATCGTAGAGAATTTCTCACCACGATAAGAAATACTAACAATAAGTATTAGTTTACGCTGATTCCGTGATATTTTCTTAGAAAATATTGTTTTTGTTATTAATTCATTTTAATATGCGAATGAGGTTTTGTGACACAGTTTTGAAAAAGGTTTTGAAATCAATCATTTTACTTTTAAATTCTGCAAACCTTGCCCGAGCTAGTTTTTACGTTGTATTACAGGAATTCAATTAACAAATAAATTTGTCACGCTCACGAGCCGATTCAAATTGCAAAAAACTTCACCTTATAAGTATGTTTCTTAGAACTTAATAAAATGAGTTCAATCTCCTTAAATTGTATTCAATAAATTTAGTCATGACAGGCATTCAATTTCAAGATATTCGCAGAAAGTTGGATTTACGATACCGCTTCTTTTAGATTTTATAATAATGGAAATATGAAAAGAACTCCATTATATTTGAATTTCAATTTCCGTGTATTCTTTGGATGCTTGCTTGTTATGTCTATTATTACTGGATTGTATATACGAAGAGGAAATATTAAGGGATAAAAATGGTATGTACACTCTTGATAACACAAAACTGTAATTTTACTGAATTACTTAATTATCCCACAAGCAGATCGTAAATTAAATGTTATTATCACCAATTAGACATCTACGAAAGCAATTTAAAACCACATGGTCGATTATCTCGTTGTCACTTAATTGTTGATGCTGCTTTTGAATCTAGTTTTTTTTTATGATTCAATGCTCAAAATTCTATCACGAAGGAATTTTTAGTTTCTACACGTTTCGACAATGTTGTGCTATCATCATAGAACTTAAACTTTGAAAATATAATAAAAATTATAGGAAAAAGTTTTTTTATTGAATGAAGTATTTAAGTAAGTGTGAGCATTTGTGTATTCCCATTTTCTTTGGTTGCAGCTGTTCATTAAAACGCAATTATCTCATTCTAGATTATATATTCTGCCTTTTATGAAGTTTATTGCTTTTATCACTTCATTTAATCTCTCGTGTCAGGTTTAGTTCTTGTGTTAGTTCTTGCGTTTTTGTAGGATTTGTAGTGCTAGAGGTTTGCCGCTAGACATTTTACAGCATAATATATTCGTGAAGTTGGTCACTTGATTGTTTCGTAAATTGTAGGTTGCAAAAACATATATTATAATAACATTAATAATATATTCCTAGAAATATCTAGACAATTCTCCGTATACCCAAGCTTTTGAATCACTTTTGACAACTTCCATAGAAATAAATCCAAAATCAGAGTAGTGGAGAAGGTAACTTATGTATGAGTATATTAATGCTTATAGCGACAAATTGTTAAAGTGTGTGACGTCTCTCATGTATCTCAGAAACAAAAGACCAACTTGCTCAGCTTCCAAACTTGTTAGAATCAATCCAATTATTTTCCAAACGTATTTACGTTATATCTGTAAGTTGGTTTTCAAACAGCACACCACTAAAAAATATATCGGACAAGATAGCAAAGAAATTTGCTCTGAAAGACATAGTTAATAACTCAATCATTGTTCTTATATTAATGCTGCCAAGTCAAAAAGGCATAAACGGTGTTTATTTCTTTTCACAGGAAACAAAAAACTTTCATCACGTCGGCATCATCAATATGGCATGATTCAAATGGACATTTGTGCAAACTTTACACTAATATTGTAGCGATTGAAGTTTGTTTGTGGTTATACTTCTTTAAATGTTGGATGGAGATTTAAAAATCTTGTTTAACGATGCACCTACATAAAAGTGACCATTTTGACGTTTATGTCGTTTTAGCTTTGCAGTAACAATATGATAAAATAGAGGCAGATTACGGCCAACCGAGGAAAAACTAAGCAGTAGCTCAAGGGTTTTGCTAGGGATACCTTCAGAAGATGGAGGACATCCCCTAATGCCAGGATAGGGGTACGCTGGGGAAAAGAAAGAAGAAAAAGCCTATTTTTCTCTTTTCCTCCGTTGAAAATTCCAAGTTTAATACTACATAAAAAATTTACTGCCGACGTTTCAGTTTCGACTTTTATTGTATCCAAATGTGATGCTTAATTGTTTTATAATCTATTTCGATTACTTGTGATTTATGAAAATATCAATGGAATTTTCAAGTAAGAACTATTTAATGATGGAATAATAAGTATCTTGTCTATTCTCTTATTCTCTATATATAGAAACACCTTCTATTTTATAAATACTTATGAGGTTTACGTCTCCAGATTTCTATTATTTGATAACAATATCCTGCTGGTCGGATGGAAAGTCTAAAGCACTGTCTCCTCCCATTTCCATTATAGTTATCCACTCAAAGTTTATGGTCCGGATCCATTAGCATATGGAAATATGGAGGTTGTTGGCGCCCGAAGGGCCTGTGACCAACATATCTGGCGACAGTGTTTGCCCTAACGAGGCCTACTTGTCATTCATACGTCAATGGCTCTAGTACCTCGTTACATACGCCACATATGTAGACGTCTACGGCCGAATGGACCCGTTAGACAAACGGGTCGAAGTGATCATCGTTCACGATTTAGATTTATTTAAATTGCCCGATTCTCACGCACCCCGAGTTTCTCTTGGCGTTATTTACGGGTCCACGATATCGATCAATATTTATGTTAGTTGCATGCGCTATTTGATATTACAGCCGTGTTGGAATTACTTTCTATTGCCAGGCTAACCTCGTTGAGCGGGTGTGTGTGAACTTATCATACTGGTACCTTATGCAACTGTAAAATTAATTATCATCGTAAATTTACACGTTCATTAAATTGTTTATGTAGAAATTGGTTAAGAGTTTTGGTTCAACCCGTGCGCGTGATTACACGAATGAATAGGTTCCTTAGTCATCCGATAACGTCAGTCCGTACAAGATCCTCTTTTTCTTATTACACACTCTATTAGACTTCGGATATAAATATCTATGAGAAAGGAAAACGGAAAGGTGACGCAAAAATTTTGTTGAATGCAACCCAAGATGGATTATTTTCTTCTCTAAGGTTACTTTCGTGCAGCTTCGATCTTAGATGAATTGTAAGTGTTCCTTTCAACGTAAACCGATTCTAGATGAAGTTTAAGATGACCTTACTTTCCAATTAGAAATTGAATTGTCATCGGAGGAAAAAGTGAATTTGCGACAATTCGACCTCAAACTGGGACGACGCCCCCTACGTTGCTGGTTGGGGAAAGTAAAGAATTTTGTTCTTTTCGACCATCGCGTGACCGAACCGTACAATTACAAGCTTCGAGTAAAACCAATAAATGAACGTGTACAAATTTACAATACCATGTAGATAAACGTGAAATATGATCGTAAAAAAATAATTTATTTCATATTATGGTTAAGATGTTAAAGGGATGATAGAAAAACAATTTTTTCAAAGTGAATTTATTTTAGCTTTTCATTCATGCTATGAAAATTCGAGCCCACCCTTAGGAGATCGTAAATTATTTCAGACAACATTAATTCTAGGATTCTTTACAACGCCCCCACATATGTTTATTTCTGGAACTATTTTGTTAAAGCGGAAAATAGCCTCCCCTTGATGTTACTGTAACGTCACCTCGTATATACGCCTACACCCGGTAATATAACACGTTAAAATTAGATTTTAGATGCACCGTAACAATGTTATCGCATAACATCCTTACTATCTTTCTAATACCTTGCAGCAAAAATTAAAAATAATTGTATAGTCCTCAACAATACTTTCTCTTTTGAGTCTAAAAAAAGCAAGAAACTTAATTAATATTTATGGATTGTTCTTCAACAAGATGTAAATAAACAGTCTCGAAGGTTCTAAACATAAGCTATGTTTAAAGCAAAGAATGTCAATAAGCGACCAAGACTTGGATAGTATGGTTCTTGGAACTCCTTAGGAGTGACAAACGCGGCGTCCTTGTCAATCGCTAAAAATGCAGGGACTAAGAATAGAACCAGTTGCAGCGGAATTTATATTAATAGGTGTAGTAGGTACAACGGCCGCAATCGTGTTACGAAGTGAACGGTCGGAATTTCGCTTGTCGACTTAAAAAGGCTACTTGATGGACGTTCCGTGTACAGATGCGACTACAAGAGATATACATTACCACAAGGTACTTTTCTTTGGCGCTCAGTACATTGCTCGTTGTGGAGTTGCGTTTCGGTTTGGCACGCACATATATGAAGGTTGTAACGTGAGGAGGGTCGATGTAAGGTGTTGTATTGCCGCCAAGTACACGATGACTGCTAATGATATGTCAGAAGGGAATATTTAAGGAGACAAAATTGGAAACGATGTGTTTGGAATGGGTGTAGCATCGTTTGAAACGTGAGAGTCGCACAACGGAAATAGCAAGTACATGAGAAAACATCTGTTGGCTATGTGTATACGTATATAATGTTGGTTGTAGGAATTAATTTTTCTTTTTTGTTAATTGAAATGAAAGGAATGTTATGAACATATGTTCTCGTTTCAATAATAAGGATGACCACTTAAAATTGTTTTTACAAATTATGACCACTCTCACATACTTAGTTTTGCGTTATTTTCGTGTACTTTTGCGTTTTAACAGAATTCCATCGTGATTTCGAATCGTATGTTGCCATTATCGTATTTGCCAAGGATTAAGCTGCATATAAGTATCAAAACAATTTTCCCACACACAACAGTACATAATAGAACGACTGTGTTGACATTTGCTATCTTTATTGTGAACACTTTGATATTCTAAGATGAAGATTATAGTCTTTTTGAATCTTGCTTTTTTTGCCACCACTGCACTCGATTAATCGAATAAATAAGAGCCCAACTTTTTTGGTGATGATATTCTTTTAGATTTATAACCTGTGATTTATGTGCCGTTTGGAATGATTGGAATAATTTTGTCGTTTGAAATATGACACTCAGAAAACCGAAATTATAGCAATTTAAAATACATCTGTTAGTTATAGATGTTAGTTATATGCATTAAATTTGAATTTTATGGAACGTGAGGAAAGTTTTAAATTTCTTTCATTTTCTTGTTCTTCAACAAATTGTTTTTTATGATATTTCTAATTTATTAATAGTCGACTTCCAAGAATCATAATGTTGCTGCAGCAGCACTTAGCTTTTATTTCGTTGAGTGGTCTTTAAGCTGTGGCGGTAAAGCCGATAATAAAGTTTTATTGTTTAGGCTATCTTTTTTAATGACGCTTGGTTTTGTATTTTCTTATTTTATGAGAATTTATGAAATCGTTATGGTTGAATTCTTTTTGTTTGTTAACCCTTCTCCATGTATTTCATACATTAATTTCTTACATGACATTTTTTGACTTTTTATTTGTTTCTAATATGAAGTTTGTTATTACGGTGTGATGAATAAGATGTGTAACAACGTATTCGACCCAAACAATCTTTAAATACATGTAAAATATATTTAGAGAGGTGAACGGAAGGTCAACTATGTGCCGTTCGTCAGCTTCCACGTTGCTCTTGTTTTCAAAGTAGACGACTTCTCCAGTTAACCGCGTCCGAACGATTTTAGAATTGTTGTTGCTGGTTTACGTAAGCGTCGGTCGTGGAGAAAAAGAGTCTCGCTCTCCTTCTTAGTCCTGGTGAAATCTGAGGATATCTTTTTGGGTTGTCGACTTCGCTCATCCGTCGTCAGTGCGAAAATAACGTGCCGCGACTTATTCCTGTTTCCAGAAGGGTCGACGACGCTCTACCGCCGACACAAGCCTATCCTCCTCCCATCCGCTCCTCCATTTAACTATTTATAATTGTGACGGGGCGTTAAATGAAGACGTTCAGCCCCATTGCGGTTTATAGTCGCCGGGAGGGCGTTAAACTAAAAGGGGAGGAGGTCATAACGTTATATCTTAAGAAATTGGCCTCGGAACCACCATACCACCGTGGTACGCTCAGTTAACCGGCGCAGTTAAAACCTAAATGGCCGGAGATATTCTTAGATGTCCTGCTATTATTAAGAAAAGTTTTTTGAAGACTGCGCGGAAAGTGAGTCAAAGGTGAACAACCACACAAAGGGCAAAAATCTTGGCAAACGCATTTGCTCATTCATTACAGCCGGTATTTAACTTAAGATCGAATGGGTATACTTTTTCTATAAAAAAAATGTTTTCCTTTAAGTCTCGTTTCTTAAAAGAAAAAAGCTTTGAAGTTATTTTTAATTTTTCAATGGAAATTTTTCCAGAGTTATAAACTTGGAGTTGGAGTTGTGAACTCCGAGTTATAAACTCAATTGATTCAAGGTTTGAAATTATGACATCAATGATGTAGAACGGTTTGACCCAGAACCATTATGCGCTTCCTTAGCTCTGCCATTGCCAATGCTAATAGACTAATAATCAATATAAGTTGCTTGATTTAGCAAACCGGAACAGGTTTCGCAATTTCATTACATCAAACTAAATAAAATGCTGTATATGTAAATTAATTCCGTCACGTTGCGACCGGTAATTCTAGATTGATTAGCAATCAATAATTATTAACACACAACTTAGAATCTATTACACAATAGTTGCTTCGTGTTTGTATTTCATTGTGTGAGGATCAACGCCGAATCTTATACACACATTGATTGGGTCATCAGTGCAAATAGTTATGTTGACAATTTTAGATGCTTAGTCAATATACAAGTATTAATGATAATTTTGCATTTACTCGATATGAATATTGAAACGAATCTAATGTAAAAAAAAAGCAAATACATTATCTTTGAGATGAAGTGTAGGTTAAATATTATAAACCCACACTTCATATCTTTAAATATTAATAAACAATCAGGGCCGAGCCGACAGGAAGTAACCGACATACCTCAGTTTACAATTCGCATTTTTTCTTCATTTCAGTTTGCATCAAGACACGTGTGGGTTTGCCATACAATGCGCGATAATTCACTAGTTCCTCGTATGCGTTCGGTTTAACGAGTAGGTCGTATTCTATGTGGGCAAAACGATGTCAGTATCTTTTTGTTGCAATTTCATATGCACCCTTCTTTCGCCTACGGTTGTCTGGAGGGATACGATAATATATGTTGTAACAGATTGTCATCGATAATAGCAACTTTCAATTAGTTATTAATAAATTTTTAAGGCATTGTTAGAACATGAATTACACAAATTACTTTCAAGTTTGCGAGATGAAATTGTATCGTTTAAATTATCTTAAAATAGCACGGTTGATTAGTTGTTGCCGCATCATTGCACACAAATTAATAGCCTGACTGTTTTTCCGCTGTTCATACATGTTGATATACTAACTGATTTATGCGCAGCTAGTAAATACGTATAAATAATATATTTACCATTTTAGATCTATTTTCATATCTCCTTAATTTATTCTGTATGTTAATTAAATTTTCTCTTGTACACTCTCTCCTTTTTGCCTGTAAGTACTTATAATTATCTTAGATATCTTCAAAGAAGCAAATTCGAAATATGTAAGCAATTTCGTTTACGGTCAAGTGGCTCCAATAACAAGCCCAGTTTTGTTTGTCTGCACGCACGATTAACACACACAGAACCAAATTAAATTACATGGAATAAACGAGGTAATTTAGTTGCATCATAGTATGTTCTCTTCTATTCAAACTAATAACTATGCGTAACTGGCTGCCACACATTCGAACGCAATTTAAAACTGACATCAATGATATTATTGTCGTCGTTCATATACATACATCATGTGATGTTTACACGTTGTCTATAGAATAATTATTACCGTTCTATCACATGATTGAAAATAACGCAATTAATTGTACAAGAACAGATTTTTTAGTAAGATTTGGATTTAAAAGTAGCTTTGTTGCAAAGAAAGCCACAAACCGTTAGCTGTTGTCGGAGTTTGCGCGCAGTAAATCTCTTCAGTATACGTAAACAACTGCAAGAACTGCAGTTTGAAACTATTCACCAATGACAATAAGAAGAAAAAGCACCACTTCCACTTAAAACTTACTACTTGAGCAATTGAGGTGAGAAAAATGATGAAATTTTAATGATTAATGCTCAAAATATAAAAATCAATTTGTGTTGGTACATTGATAAGCCTCCCGGAAAATTTTTTCGAATAAATTATAAGCTTAGTACTACACAACAGGTGGTTTTGATCCGTAACGTCTCCTAAAGCTGGTTATTCAATTTATTTATAACGATTTATTCAAAAGCCGCGCCAACCCGAGTGGATAAAATAATGAAATATGCCTGGGAGAATGCGAACACATGCTCTTAACGTCACCGCAACGAAACGTCCACGGCAGATAAACATAATCTCGCGTCGCGAACTTTGAAATATTCTCCTTTCCACCTTGGAATAACAGCAATTACTATATGACATGTTAATACTAATAGATGGAGGTGCAGAACTTAAATAGCTACCATAATCCGTACTATAACAAAACGATACTGTTGCTTCCATTTTCTGCGGCGATCTTGATGAATACATATTTATTACAGTACATATTTATTATGTAGGTACATTTATGTCAAGAAGTCGTTGCCCCTACTACCAAGTATATATGTATTTATAAGTGAATAATAATAAATTTAATATCAGCTTTTAAAGTTAATACTAAAAGCTTACACCAAGTAGAGAGAACAACTATTAATTAATTGGATAGAGTTAGGAACCGTTAGCTGTCTCATGGAACTTCTAAGATAACCAGCATAGTTATTTATGGGACTTAGCAGAAGTGCACTACGATTAATCATCAGATTTCTAATAAACGATTTGTAAACGGCTATCATGGTTGTGGTTTTGAATAATATGATGAGTTAGAGATAAGTTGCCAAGTATGGTTGGAATCTGGTATATACATCCCTAGAAAATCCTTAAGATAGCTACAGTGTATCCAGGAATGTACTTTATATGGCTTTACTTCAATCATGATTGATGATTCTATAAAAACGTGTACCTATCATGAACATAGTTAATTAATGTTAAAATTTTAGTTTAGAACTTCAGTTCGCCTGTCTATAACCTACAATAGTAATAAGACTCCACACATTGCCAACAACATTAGATAACTCATTAATAGTCTGCATTAATAGTTAGTATTGCCTGCATAAAGCCTAATACTTACTCAACATCTACATATCATCTGCATATACATAGACCACTAAACCTTGCGTATAGTTTTGCCTTAATAACCGTTCTGAATTATTTATTACAAACAATTTATCATTGCACTCTTCTATAATGTTGTAAATCAAGTTTCATAAAAACATAATCCTACATCGAATTATTAAAGTTAGATTAGTTAAGTTAAGATTCTATGTATGGGATATATAGGATATAGAGTTTAGTTCCCTCTATAATAAATATAACAAAGAATTTTGGGATTTTAACCGATTGTCAACGGTCGATCATTAGAGGGAGTCAAGCTCGTAAAAGAATTCGGCATAAATAACGGGCGTTGAGTTCGTCAAGCTCGATGCTGCGACGGGTGTGTTGTTACGTGGGAAGGTCTGGTGCCCGGAGGAGCGTCGCGACGCCTCGTTTAAAAATAAAACATCATGAAACGCCAGAGAAACTGCCGGCGTTGCAGCAGCTATTAACGTTGGAATACTACACACTTTCCAACTTACGTGGAAACTGTACTTCTCGAAAATTGTGTCAACTAAGTCGTATGTCACGGATGCATAACGAGGCATGATAGTCACAGACTAACGTTACGTTAAAATAAACGTACGTTTCCTCTTATTTATGGCGTAAATAAATGTATGTTTTTAGAATTTAATCTCAACGAAGTTCGTTAACTGTTTACCTACCTTAACTTTCAAAAGATGTTGTTACTTTCCCATTTCGGTTAAAAATTAAATTGTCGATTTCATAATTTAATTGGTCGTAAAATCCAATGACGTTATACGTTATATGTACGTAGGTATATCGATATACAAAAGTTAACGAGCCGTAGAAATGTTACTCACTCGTTTTACACATTCCATGCGTCTCAATCAGATAACGTGCTCAAGAGAATTACTTAATTTCGAACGTATATTGAATCTGACGCCTTCTATACTTGATTGCATGACGCGAAACCTCATAATTACTTGTGTGAAATTGTGTTAGAGAGGTAACAAAACGAACATCACGATAAGAATAACATCTCCGTCGGCGTTTTACTCCTGGTTAATAGGGGAACGGTCATACCATTTACGGATGAGGGTATACGGATACGGTCTTCGTTATGGCAGACATTGACATTACCCGTGGCTTGATATAACAGTACGGGCACCGTTGTTACCGCGGGCGGAAGATGAAAAACCTTAGATAGTCAAACGTAACAATTAAGGAGTACGATAAACTTGCACGGTCGTACCGCTATCAATAACGTGGTCGGGTAACAATTACAATAATACGCGCATAAATCATTCGTTTGAAAGCTATCACTGCCGCTCGCATAGGCGCATAATAATAATAAAGCCCCGGTCGATTTGTAAAAGGCGAGGCGCGCAATGCAAGACTCTCTCCTCGCGAAATTGAATGCACCTCTGCCCACGCCTGCGACAGCTATTTTCTTTCGAAATGATTTACGCGGGACTTTGGCCATATCTGCTCTTTAATCACCGCGTGCACGCCTCTAACGGCCGATCGGCGACCGGCAGGCAATTAGCTTGCTCCATTAGTCACCGTCAACTAATTAGTACCATGGCCGATTATCCATGGTTCTCACCTTATCTATTCAACTGCCAGATCGAAAAAGACCAAAAAACACACCAAATTCCTTTAAGGAACACTTTCTGTTTTATATTACATAAAGAACAACGAAAAAAAAACCTTGATTCTTTGATGATTATCTCTTTAGTCATAGGAAATTCTAACTGACATTGATTAATAATATCCTTACTAGTGTTCTTGCACCACGTGCATAAAACTAATATTTGAAATGTCAATGGAACTTGTTCATCGAAAATTCAAAGGAAGGTTGTTTTTATTATATAAAAGAATTTCGTGTCATTGAATTATTTTGCGAAACGTTCCAAGAAGGCGGGTATCGGAAATAGTAGTCCTAAACTAAAACCAATTGGCGGAAGTCGAAGGTTATTTCCTTTTTCTAATACAAGACACACTTTTTTTGATGTAGTGGTTTAGCTCACTTTGCCGCTTAGCAGGTCGATGACTCACTCGCACCAGCCGACGAATGTAAATAACAGAACGCTGAGTCACTTATTTCTGATGGATGTTGTAACAGCAACTGCACCGCTTTTTCTAATTTTTACCCAAGTGGCATGATGAATTTACAACAACTAATAATTACGTGTTATATACGCCGAATTGTTAAACATAAATTTAAGTTTATATTTTAAAAAGGCAATAAGGATTTATTAAGACTTTCGACCGTATATAGTTTTCGTGAAGTTATGGACACGGCGGTCATAAATTTCCGGTATACTCTATTACGAAGGCAATTATCCTTTAGTTTATTACGATAATTAAAATAGCTCCAGTAAATTTTAATATGAAATCGATTGCCCAGACTGTCTAGATAACAAACGCAGTAGTACCAGTTGGTGCCTTGCGGTATTCTCTCGGAGGATTCAAGCTAATGAATTTCGCCAATAACTTTAAAATCTTGCGTCACGAGTATAGGTTTTGCAATAATAACCATTTAAGGAATTTTTGTGGTGGAATATCTTATAAATTGGTTAGTCATAATGGAATTTTTTTTTTGATACATAATGTTATGAAATGTTGTTTAAAAGTGTCGTTATTTTGAAAAATATGGTTACTTAGGGAATGGGACTTTATCCTTTGCCGTTGTTGCATTCTAGTTAGCAAGCCGATTTATCAAAAACATTTTTAATGCTAATATCATAAGGAAAAACTGATTGCTTTAAATGGTTTCAGAATGAAATAACTTTACGTCACCATCTAGACAAATAGTGTAGCGTTGACACATTCCCAGCAATATGTTCTTCAGGTGAAGGAATCAATAGGTCTATTGTAACAAGGCTCTGGAGTTTCGCACACCGAAATCAAATGTTGCTCGCCCAGCTTCTCATAGCATGACAACTAGTTTAGCATACTTTTAGATTAGTGCTATCATTTGCACATTCTCAACTAGTCTATTTCGGACCTTTAAACAGCATAACCTAAGGCTGCTGTTGACATAAATAAAATTTGACGCGGAGCTTAAAATTCCTCCGCATCTCGACATCAATAAGTATTAATATTATATTGTACTGCATGCTCAGAACTCATTTAATTACGTAAGTTAAGGTCGTCTTACCGAACCTCTTTTAATATCAATGAACGCACTGAATTGCGATAAAGTTGGTGTTTGTGCTTTGCTTCTATGGTTTTGGCAACATACCTAGATAGGTTTTGTATATTTTGATTACATAGGAACGTAATTTTGCTGGGCACAATTATGCTGCCTAATTTTTGGGTAGTAACAGAAGAAACGGAATTTTGTTCCCATCATTATTATACTCTGCTCTAGAACATATACTTCTATTAGATTACTCTGCTCTAGAACATATACTTATACTTCTATTAGATCGTGAGATCACATGACGATGAAGATTCGATTAAGATCGTCGCACACGCGGATGATTTGGCGTTGAAACATGATGAAAAAAGCTGCTGATGAAAAATATCATACCAATAATCTTTAATAAGCAAACTAATCTTTATGATTATGTACATTAATTAAAGTTTATATTAATACATATTACATGTAGTTTATATGTTAATATAGGTTATATTGCATTGGATACACGATACCCAGTATTTTCTCATTTTTATACCGTATTTAACCCACATTGAGTGTGTTTTAAAAGTAATTTCCACGTAAAAGGATAAAAATTTATATTTTTCTCTCTCTCTCTGCAAAGTACCTAAGTAATTAATGTACCTTATGCGACACCTTTACTACTCTTAATGAAAATCCTGTATTTAATTATGCGATTAAATGTCATGGTAATTATTTAGCACGGCTGGTAATTTGTGGAGAATACCAAGTTGTTGCACAACCATTTTTAGCAGTAATTCAGGTCCTCTCTACTTAGTAATCATTAGCATACTTTGTCGAGTTAATAGGCATTCAATCGGCAGTTATACGACTCCGTACGTTTGCACACAACGGAACAGACACCACTACTGTGTACATTCCCTTGAATACAAAACGTCTCTTCTTGCAGATATCATCCATTCATTCTCTTTTCGTTACATCACTCGAATTTCTAATCGCACCGTCCATTTTTTTTAATTATATGATAGACATAATAGTCATATCCTTTTAAGGGTCTTATAAGTGAGTTATAAAATATACATTTCGGCTGATCAAAGAAAAGATCATAAAACCAACCGGTGAAAATCTTTGAGATTCAATTTCAGCGGTTTAATTAAAACTCCTTTCTGTCGCCAATCAATCTCGAACGTTACAAAACCCGGTAATGGATGAGAAGGCGACGTATTGTCGACGTGTAATTACGTCCATTAGAAAATTATACGGCGCTATACAATTATTTGCCCTCTCGGCTTCGTCGTCGATCACATGCTTTTTAAATTGGCTAATTCGGTTGATTGTTAATGCTGTTGTCGCCGCATCCCTGACCTCGTCCGTGCACTTTTTTCCACATTTAAAGTCAATTGACCAGACTACAATGAACCGGTTTAAACATGGTGTTTCCGGGTGAGTATTGTTATTGTAGACCAATTCCGAAAATACAAATCAATCTAAATTTACTGTTCAAGTTAATCTTAATGCTTGTTGATTTTTATCAATACAGAATGGAATAAAATAAAATTATTTTTAGAAGGATTACGGGGTTTTTGAATTTATACCAAGATTAAAAGTTGATTGACAGTTTCAGAATATTTAAAGCTTTATAAAACGTTTTGATGTAGACATTATTATTAATGCAGATATGGCGCCTTAAGATTAATATATTATATTTTCTGAGAAATTCTTTTTAATTTTACCGAGAAAGACATTTTGTTATAAATAGCTTGATATTTATTGAGGGATATTTTACAGATAGCATCCTAATCTCGACCATATTTTATCATTTGTGTTTGACTTTTATAGAAGACAGAATATTGTTGAAATGAATGCATAATTCCAACGTCAACGCGCAGTAACCAGTAAAGTTGTGGGCGTATTTTATTTTATATTTTCATTTTTACGGTCGCTATGTGTGGCACCTCCAAAAATCCATTAAGTTATAAATCGCGTAACACTACCGCGATTTTGGCCGGAATCCAATCCAGAGAGATAAGCTATTGTTCGGAATCGATTGTAGATAATGGCACCAGGTGCATGGCACCAGATTGGCGATTCCTAAAAATACTTTAAACAACAGTTTCACGTGTTCTCGTCTAGTTTTACAGAGAAACGTCTCCTTTTTATCGTTGTATTTGGTATTCAACAAAGCGGTGAACAATAGAAGATAAAAATAGAAATAAAGGAATAGTAAAAAGGACGACTAGTTTCAACAAATGGAAGAAATGACGACTTTTGCGACCTTTTTTGTTGTACCTATTGCGATATATTTAATTTGATATTTCCGGGGTAATTTGCGGTATAAATACGTCTCTGACCTATTTCATTCCAAAGTTACTAAAGTGGCTATAGAGTTTCTTATGTAGGTTGCAGGTATGCATCAAAGCCCGTTTTGTGTCAGGAAGTCGTTTCGTTTTGTTATGTTGATATAAAAGTGTTAAGCAATTCAAAGTGTATGTGGGTCTTATTGCGTATAGTTTGTATTTACGTAAACATTTTGCAATTGTCTAGACTTCAGACACTTGAAATTTCACTATTTTTTTGTTAGGTTACTTTATTACCTTTGTTGTTTGTATCGAGAGAAGTTTGTCTTTAACTGTTGACAGTGCCTTCCATAGTTGATTAACTCACATATCTAATATAAAATCTTAACTTGGTTCGATTCCCTAATATCTTAGTGTACAATAAAAGTGTAGTGTAGCTTTGAGGCAAAACACTATTTCGCAATCTTACCAAATAAAAAGAAAGATTAAATGTGATGCCGATGGGCTCATAATTGAAACAACCATTGCAGAATATGAGCAATAAAATATTGGTTAGCTCTTTTATGAAGTCGAACCTAATCACATTAGCATAAAGTATTTTTAAAGAAAATTAACAACGTAAATGTGGAAACACAAATGTATTCGTCTAAAAGGTTCGACAAATATCGGCGATTTTAAAGAACATATTTTTCTACGACTTCAATTAATATGGCACAAAACCATCCATTTTATTTATATCGCCATTTCCGGTTTTACAACATTTATAATAAATCTTCCTCTCCAACTGATAACATATAACTGATTATATACTCTATATTATCCTGTATTCCATGAGTGAAGTTGTCTACAAAGCAGTACGAATTCAGAATCGTGAATTACCTGTGTGCAACTTGTAGGCACTTGTTCGTGTATTTCCTTCGGATAAACAGAATGACACAGAGTCTGTGTCACGTCGGGAATTGCAACTGGTTGACCTTCTTTTCCTCCGTGGTAAACGTTATTATTGGGTTATGTCTATTAAAAGTTGTAGAATACTCCGAAGACGAACTATTGAAAACACAACTTCTTCTTCCAGGAAGTATTCGTTTGATGGATTTCCTTAAATAACTCCATATAGAAGTATATTATTGGTGTTAACGACCATCCCAAGGCCACTCTCCCACTCGCATTGCTCGAAAACACTTTTTCAGCTGATATAATATATATATAATATTGATGTAATACAATAATATTGAAGTGGAACTGTATAAGTTTTAGTACGAATTTTGGCAAAACTACTGATATTAATTTTCCATTATTTTCCATAACAACAGTTACATTACTTCTATGTGTGCGATATAAATTGGAAGATTTGATACGAATAATGTGGCAAAGCTTAAAGATTCAAAAAGTCGACTGTTAATACTGTTCATCGTTTGCTCTTTCATGTAGATAAAGGTGTGCTTTGTAATTTATTTCTCCTATTGTCGTGTGATCCATTGTATTCGCTCCATCTTTCTTCTCGTCTTGTGTTATTTGTTAGGCTGTTTCACCTTTTGCATTGTTGTTCCATAGATGCCAATAGAGCTTCCGTAGAGATAATTCTGCATACATTTCTCACATTTATCAATGTTCTTCTTTAGACATTTAGAAGGAAATAACTGCATCGACCAGATTCCTTTTTTCTATTACTTCCATAAGTTTCTTTTATTATTTTCTGTGTCTTATTAGTCACGTATATTCATTCTCGCCTGCCTTCCAATTCTTCTGCATTTAACATCATTTTTTTCAATTTTTCCAAGATGATATCCAAACCAATTTTTTCTATTTTATGGAGTATTCATTCGTTATATACAATGTGACAATGATCTCATTTTTCTTAAAAGTGTTTTGTCGTTATATAGCACCCTACCATTATTTTCACTTTTGTTTTTTGTTTTTTTTTTTTTTCATCTCTTGTTTGTTTCTTTATATTCGATAGTACTTTTTTGATACATTGTATTTCATAATATTTGTATTAGCTATAAATCACAACGCCTTAATATTAAGCAAGTGCAAATTTTATTATAAAAATCATAAATAAAAAAAATGATATCTTTTCAAATTTTATATTATTTTGGTTAAAAGTAAGTTTAAAGAATAATAAAGTGGACTTGACCGACTTTACGGTCGTATAAATCTAAGAACTGTCCAGTTCATTGGAAGGATACGGTTCAAGTACCGCAGTCAATCTATTCGCGCAAGGTAGCAATGGTCCTGTTTATGTCGGATGCAGTTAATCTCGCCAAAGGTTTCCTCTTTAATGGCCTATCTATATATATCGCCTGTAAATTTATTGGAATACAAGCAATGGTATGGCCACGGAAGGTAAAACTGATGCGCTTTCTATTGCTCGGACCCCCTTTTGAATCACGAACAGAAAAGTCAGCGTTATAAGTCACCTAGTAACAGACCACCAACTAAGATACATTCTCCGACAGGATTATATAGCAACCCTAACATCAGTGTAAATAATCTACGTCGTGTATATGGATGACCCAATTCCTCTCTCGTTCCCTATCGGGATCACATCGCACTTCTGTGCTATCTACACCGTCGATATCGCTCGTAATCTCATATAAAAAGTCCTTAGTGTGCTTTTGAGTTGATGTAGGTCGGTTTTATTTACTGGTGGCGTTAAAATCGTATTGTAGCATAAGTCAACAGTTACCAATTCTAACAGTAACCTGATTCTATTGTTCGTTTCAGTTTTTCCCCCTTTGTTGTTATAATCGGTGTTAATGGCGATTTTACGCTGTCGATAAAATACATTTTTATTGAATTTATTGATTACTGTGGTACTTGTACCCACTTGCTTTCTTAAAAAAATACTTGAACGATCGGTTTTCGTTGGGTTAAAATTAATCTTGATCGCTTAAACAATTACCGTAGAAAGCGAGAACACCGCGGTGCGATAAGACCTTTGACTTTCAAAGATTTCTCAGCCACTCGCAATCAGGATGTGGTCGTTTTATTATTTATCGACCGGCCGTGTCGGTTGTTGTCGGTGTGATTTTTCTTCGTTTCGTGCAGTTGAAATTTATCGCCAACCGACCTTACAAGCAAACAGATGCGGTCGGCAATCGAAGGGATCGTAAATACTCCGGCAAAGGTGCGGTCCGTTGATTTCTATGCCACACCGCAGCATGCGAACCGTTCGAATCACTTGCCCTGTTGGTGTTACACACATATATACACAAAAATCAAATTGTTACAATACTGAACACGGCAAGACATACAAGTACTTCGTTGTCATGGGTCAATTCTATCGACACGTGTTTCGTCTTACGGACGACTGGTCACAAACTCGACTATAAAACCCCAAATAAAATTGTACGCAAAACACTGCGTGCTCTACGTGTTGTGCAAAGCCCAACAAACCATATAATAGGTGCGCATTGTTTTACAATTGAAATGTAAATTATTAATGACGACAATAACAGTATGTTACAATAGTTATTAAATTGTCCGTTCTTCTATTATCAGGCGGCTTTAATTATATTACTGGTTGTAATAAAAACTCACGTGAGATAGTCGCCGGTAATTATCAATCTAAAAACATCGGCATGTCTCAGTGGCAAAGTGGAATGTGGTGGTCGTTAAATACACGTGATGAAACAATTCAACAACAACAACGTTCCATTTCACTTGCTTAGGAGCTCCGCTATATATCATATTATTGCAAATAATGTGAACTAACGTTTTGACACCAACTAAATCTGTTTCAATGAACACCATAAAATTGATTACTAAATAGCATGGATTAATAATATCTAATTTGTCTTAGAGAAAGTAGTAAAAGAATACTTTAATTTTGCTACATTTCAAGGATACAACCAAATGAGAATAATTTACTCACAAACGTGTCAAATATGTCAAGTTTAACACGAAGTCGGATGCTATTACGGTTCCCAATAAGGTCATACAATTACCATCGTCTTTGGTAAAAGGATAAAAGGAACATATAAAATTTGATGAATGTGAAAATAGCCAATAGTGTTGAGATTTACTAAAGTAGAAACGGAAACATTTATCCGCCATTCCCTTTGTGTCATACACACTTAAATATTAATGGAAATAAATCCGTGTAAGATAGCGGGATCTCAGTTAGATATCATACTGAAGACATAAGAGAGACCTTTCCCCACATAAATCGAAACCTTTTCTACCGAGAAACGTTCACCGTCTCTTTCAAATCTATGATAATTACAGTCACCAAGGTGCGTTCGCAGGAATAATGTACAAGTGACAAGTTTATGACCAATTGTGCATGGGAGAATAATCCGAGATGCACGATTATTCGATTTAGCAAGTTCGTGTATCAACAACGGTAATGTAGAAATTGAATTCGTGGTGATCCTTATTGATTAAGTGAACCATTGTTCTCTCCCGTATTGGCAACTTTGTTGCAATACGTTAACATCATTCTGATCGGATCTTCATTGTAATGGAAATTGCAAGACTATAGTTTTAATTTAATTACCAATTAAAAACACGTAAAGCTGATTGCTTCGAAATGTGCAACGTTGACGTTACGTGTTGAATGTCGTAGACAAAATATTTCAATTATGCCATGTATGGAAAAAATAAAATATGCCAATAAAGTTGTTAAATAAAATTAACTTACAACGTATGCACGTATAACTTTGTGTGTCATTGCCATGTGTTTACCAATTGAAACCAATAAGCCCAGAAGAGAATAATTGGACTCTTATCTCATTGAAAATGAAAACACAACGAAAGGTCAACAGTTATTTTTAGAACGATAATGGACGTTATCAAAAGGGGCCTATGCCTTTTATGTCCGATATAGCGTGGGATCTTCCATTCTTCTTTACGACTCATTAAGTCACCTCAATTTCCTTATTTTGCGGCCGATATCTTCCGCAATCCATTACCAACGTCAATAAAAATAATCCATTTATTTATTACTTATTTTTTTTTTAATTTTGTTAATGATTTCACGTGTAGGGAAAATTAACAGTATTAATAAATTGGAATTAATTCGACTAAAGGCTAATTTGCAGCGCACTTGACTGTCTTCCAAAAACAACATAGCAATCCATTGTCAGAAGATGCCAATAAGTTTACGCGGCACGTGCAGCAAAAATGAAAGGCGTAAGGTTGTAAACAGTTTACCAACAAAATTCACTAAAAACGGCGCCGTCTGACGCTATTTCCACAAGTGGGTTTGTGAACGAACGGCCGCCAAAATCAATGAAATTGTTGAAAAGCATCCGAACTTAAAATAGATTTATTTTGAAAGTACTTGAAACAGACTTCGACTTGGAAATTTACGTCAGTACAATAATATTATACTTAACATTTTTAAAGTTTTGCCTCATACGGATTATTTTTTGTGATTCTTCTCGAATAGAAATAATAGAGAACACCATAAAAAGTAAAAAGACCTAAAGGCATCGATCCAAGAAAACCCGAACGTTCCGGACTTAGCCTCGACGCTGTCAAAAAGCTTTTACACGATAAAGAAACAAAACAATTTTGAAGAGAAAATGCAATTTACCGTCGCCCTAGGCCTTAAGATAATGTATAGTAGCACGGAAAATGTAGATGCGAACTTGTGCTCACTGTGACACATTCAATATTTGACGTGTCAAAATAAACTCGGATGATGTATGAGGCTGGCGCTTAAACGGATAAAATACGTTGACGTTTAATGCTGTAACACCTCCATCCGACGTCTGTAATATTAGGAAGAATGTTTGTATTCTTTTTGTGTTTTCGAATTTTATTGATAGTTCATTTGTGAGTTATTGCTATAAATAATACGTTTGTTATTCTGTTAAATGTTTAAACCCGACGAAGACTAAATGATTGTCAATATAAAATAAGATTTATTAAACCGTATAATCCTTTAAACGTTATCCAATTTTAAACGTATCGATTTCAATGTTTTGTGTCTTTTAAAATTAATGTCAATGAATTTTGTGGTCTCGAAGTCTTGGTAATAATATCTTGACAGAAAATTTAGAACTTTACTTTCACATAAATACCATAGTCGAAATGATATACGTTGAAGAAAATTATTAATTGCCGTATTGCGCAACGTTGTTATTAATGTTAATATATTACTATTAATAGCAACTTGTATTATTATATTGTCCGTAAGTTTCATTCAACGAGTTAAATTGCAAATCTCAAAATAGATAATGTTCTAATTTTAACCAAAGATTAAAGGTTTTTTTTTTAATAAATGATTAAGACTACAAAGTAACTTCAAAGTTACTGAAAAAGTTGAGTGAGTGTTTTAAATCGTAAAAATGATCTAATATGACTGAACCGGTGACTTTAGACTGTAACTAAAGCGCGTAAACGTGACTATGGAGCACATATTTATGAAATCTAATTTTAAAGTTGCAGTTTTGCTAAAGTTGATTATGAAATCGGGCGTAAGTCGTAGCCAAAACAGCATAAAGACCTTGCAGAAAATTAGTTTCACACAAGACTTCAAGTAATGTAACTGTTGAAAACACGGCTTAAATCATAACTGACCTTATATTACTCCAGTCTAATTTAGGTCATGCGGGCTTAGTTGAGATATGGCATATTAATTTAAATTTGTTATCATGTTATAAGAAGACCATTGATGGTTACTGTGTTAATGGGATCACTAATCCAAAATATATTTCACACATCCTGAAGGGAACCATAAGTCTATAATTTCTTGATTAAATTTGCTACAGTGCCACATGTTAACATTAAAAAAAAAAGATAGTATGGTAATTTTTTCATATCCAAATTCAACAAATGACTGAATTATACTCGTTTTATGCCTCATCTTCTTCTTCTATGGCGCGATAGCCCGATCTCGGGCCTTGGCCTCCTTTAGCAGACTCCCCCATCCCTACACTTCCACCTCTAACACCTCGCACCCAAACCCCCCTTGTGTCCTCCTCCACTGTGCATCCATCCTATCTATTTCTTGGCTTTCCGACTCTCTTAACCCCAAAATCGTTATGATATTTATGCTTCATAGCATATTAAGTGTGTAGTGAACTGCACATAGATCATAACAGCAACACGTATCTCTTGTTCTCGGAAGGTATATTTCATCCGCAGTTTCATTTGGTTGTGATTAATGTTGATGACCCCTTTGCCAGAGCTTTTACAGCCATAGATAATTGGTAAATCTAAAACTAAAAGAAAAGAAATAAGAAATTAGATGCTATGGCTTTAAATATAAACAAATACAACTACTAAATGTATCAGAAAATAATTATCTGCTTCAAAGTTTAAATAAAGAGTTCAAAGAATATTACTTATTATATCAGTGTCGCTTGTCTTATTCTTTCCCTCCTATAAATTTCTCTTAAATCAATAGAATTACTCACTATGCATTTGTCTTTCCACATCTGCCGTAACATAACGTGCTAAATAATACTAAATGCTTCTATGTTATAAAATATCTTGAATTAGGTTAATTAGAATTCTATACATAGAAAGTGTCGATGTAGAAAAAAAATGATGGTTCCTCTAATTCCCTGATTTAGTTGGGGTGTGTGGTTTTGAAAGTGCCTACGTGAGCTTCTAAACGTACCGCTTCTGCTTTCAATTCATTTCGAAGGAGGAGACGTTGACATAGTTGAATAGAGGATAGAGAACGGTTTCAGTACCTGGTGACATTGAGAGCCAGGCACCAATTTTGTACGTAAGTCGAACAAGAAACACCCGCTGGTATTACTATTGTAATTCATTTTATACAAAAATCCTTATATTCATCCTTCTTCATTCAAAAAAAAATTAACTTAATAAAAAGAAAATGTAAAAAATAAAAATTTATTAGGAAATCAAGTTCGGCTTGAGTCTTTAAGTGGTCGACGTCATTCAAAACAAATGTTGTTTTTATTGGATTAATGAATGATGTCTTGGCTGGTGCTGTCACAAAGCCCATTGGAAGCGTTTTATTTAAGCGGCATGTGAATATTTTTAAGATAAGCCCTGACCTCTGGTATGGTGTGAGCAGCACGAATCTATTCTTATCACAACGACTTAATGAAAATTTCGTGACACGGCGTTTTTTTTCTACGCGTTTCTCTTTTAACCCATTTATTAGGCGACGCCGCCAGGTCTACGTTAAAAAGCCTATATACGTCGTATATTACGTAGGGAACTTTTTCCGGCCCGTTATGTTTTTTTACAGAAACAGAAAAAAAGGTGAATTCTTGGAATAGTAATTCATTTTAAGTTATACAGGGAGTTACAGAGAGAAAAAGTTCGATTAATTTCATTTGTAAGAATTTCGTGTTAACATTTAACTTAATTTACTTCCATGAATACATATGAAAATTTGGTTTAGAATACCATAATTTTGAAAGTTTCACGAAAGAACGGATTTATGGGTAGTTTTAAAATTGAAATGAATGCAACTCCCCCCGAGGTGGGTTACTGGCACAGTGCCAATCTTCGATCCTCTGTAATGGTACTCTGAATAAGTGCTAAGTGAAAATTACGCCAATGTTGGTTTGTGAATGTTTAATATCTACAGCTAATGTAAACTCTCGATATGCAGGAATCAAGGAAAATCTTAAAATTATAGATATTTCAATTTTAAATAATTTGAACAGGAAATGAAGCAACTTTTTACTTCGAAATTGTGACGATCAAAAAGAACTTAAGATTACAAAATATAATGAAAATGTAAACAAAAGGACGGTTTAATTATATTTTTCCTGCATTTTTAGAAAAATTTATGATTAAACTTTCGAGGTTTCGCTTTGAAAGACAAATTACCTTCTTCTACTGAAGTCTGATATTTAAGAGTTGCGTTGACTGAAACTTTGTATTCGCCTGGACTGTTAACATGTTTAAAAATAAAGCTCGTTCTATGTTTGGTTTCAACGTTTCAGTTTCTGTTTATAATTCTACGATATTTCTACTTTTGGTATGAAACATTTATAGTAGTAGTAACTTTTTTTTATTTCATTTGAAAATAAAAAATAAACTTTATGTTGAAGCACTTAAAACACAGATTTATAAGGAATACAGTAAAACCTTGATATAATGGATTAATATAACGGGGTTCATGTTTCTAGTTCTGGGTTCAGTGTTAATTCTACTTTTTGTTTATAACAATATACAACAATCGCTAAGCAGCAATAGCGCTGTATAACAATTAAAATTAGAACTACCGTCCTTGATTATTTATACATCGTATAGACAAAGAAGTCTGTTCTAAGAAGGTTTTACTGTATTTAAATAAAATAGATTTTCAAAAAGATTTTTAAATAAATTTGAACGTTAAATTACATTGAAAATTTCCGACCATATAAAACAGTTATTTGTTTACAACGCAATGTTAGTGCGTAAAGTTGACCTTCCTTGTATAATAACGAATATTACGACGCAATTGGTACATTGATTGTTCGTGACATAGTAGTGATCACAATAAATTTAACGTTTTCATCGGTGATACACTACCAAACCAAACCAAACAAACAGCTTCTTTTCCACTTTATATTTTCGCACGAGCGCTCTTAAAAGACGGATCTATTTCAGGTGGTTGTGTAACCTTGTTACCAATATCGTCCTATTTTATTACCCAATATAAAAGTGCAACTATCGACTCTTATTTAAAATTCAAATACTACCTACATCAACAAAAAAATGATTCGAACTAAGTCTAGAATGTAGTTAAAAAATCTAATTTAATATTTGCAGATCACATTTACTCAAGTAGTGAAAGCAAACGAACTTTGATTGAAAACATTGATTATAGACAATTATTTCTATTTCTATATTTGAAAAGTCGATAACGGACACAAATGTTATTGCACTTTGTCGCAAGATTTATGAGAATACTTCATCTTTGATCTCACGTTATTTACAATAAAAAATTATTAAAAAGGAAAAGCTAATTAGAGTAGCAATAAACAAACAAATCGAATCCAACCCAGATAATGGAATTTCTTGTAACGAAACGCTACGAAACGATTTGTATTAATAGAATTGGCGCCTGGGTTCGTCAACAATTACAATCAGACCTTCAATTCCATCAACAAAGTGATATCATAAATTCCAAACAATAGTGTTTTCACTTTTCGTAGAAAAGAGATTAAAATGAATAAAACATTTTTCATTTCAACTTGGAGTTGCAAAAGCAGTGCGAGGACACTTTGAGTCACAGAGATTGAATCAAATCAGATTATTGTTAATTTATGTTTTAAAACTGCGTGCTTGCAGAAGATTAAGAACAGAATATAATGTACAGAGATTTCATAGAAAGTAATGCCAAAGCTAATATAAGCGTTTCGGTGAAATTACAAAACTTCTCTACATTCTTTAAATCTTAGAAGAGGAAATTATTATTCATAATCTCCGATTGCCCACGACCCAATGATAAAAAGCAGTATTGTAACTTTCTCGTATATACAAAGTCAGGAAAGCTTATTAAAGTTGTAAACTACTTCAAAGAATTTTTGAAAGATTTTCAAGCATTTTCTCATAATTTTCAAAGAAATCCAAAGGTTTATAAGGGTTTTCAGCAATATTGAAAGATTTCTGAGATTTATTTGGAAAGTATGGGAGTTTCAACAACTTTTGGAGTATCTTTAAAATAATTTTCAGATTTCCATTTCTATGTATTTTCTAAGGATTTTCAATATCCACCAATTTCAATGATTTTAGAAATAGTCAGGATTTTTGAGAATCTTTAAAAGGTTTTCAGCTGTTTTTCAAGCATTTCTACTTTAAAGAATCTCTTTGGTTGTATCAAGATTTGTCGAGTATTTCCAAGAGCCGATGCGTTGATTGACAGGTTGGTTTCAGTTAAGACGAATTTATTTTTCATAATCTGCGGTTGCCCACAAACCAACTAATTCCAAGAATTTGTGAAAGATTTTTAAGCATTTTCTCATAATTTTCAAAGAGGTTTAAAGGATTTCCAGTTACATTGAAGGCTTTCTGACATTTATCTGAGAGGTATGAAAGTTTCAACAATTTTCTGATTATCTTTAATAATTTTCAGATTTGTTGAGAAATCTTACTAAGTCATTGGATATGTGTGAAAGTTCTTAAAAAATATGTCTGAAAAAAAAATTGGATTCAAAGAAAATTTTATTTTGAAGTTAATTGATACAATTTTTTCTGAAAGTTTAGTGTTGTGCATTAATTTTGTGAATTATTTACCTTCTATTTATCGATTGCTATTAATTAATTTGTAATGGAATGGAAAGGCAATAATTGTTAATGAAACTGGAGTTGAACGAATAGTTTATCTACATCGGTTAAAATTTATGTATAAATGCATGGTAGGTGTGCGGGTAATTTGTAGATTGCCTGGAAACTTCCTGTTATAGAGATATAATTGGATAAGCGATCTCATTTCATGGTGATATCTTAGAATAGAACAACTTCCTACAGATACTCGATATAAAAACGATATATTTTTATTATTTTCTTTATTTTAAATTCTTTAAGATGTTAGATAATGTCTAATAAATCGTCGTAGTCGGAACTTTTAAATAATTAGGCCTTTTAAACGAACAATTTATTTTTGTCGGTCCATTTAAACTTGGAAAGCCATGAAAGTGTGTTTACTTTCACCTCGCTCATCTTACGACGGGAACAAGGATGCCTATTTTTCACCTATTCTATTTGGGCCGCTAACTTTTTTTCCTCCATTTTTTTTCATTCCCACCTATTAATGTTATTAGCGTGAACATTAAAGCAATGGCAAGGCCACATAATGGTGTGTCCGTTTTTCGTATGGATTATAGTCGAGGTTACTCAGCTCGCGGCTTCAAGGTCACTATCCTTGAGCAAAAAAGTTCGCGACATTTCGGGATTTGGCCTTCCGCCAACATTAGCCGTTGGCTGTCAACGTTTTGGCCACATGCACTGAAATGGGGGCCCGCAACCTACGTAGGCAGTAACAGCAGCAGTGAAGGCTTTAACTCGTCCAACGATCGATACTCTATTTTCGTGCCGTAGTCTATTAATCATTCTTAAAGGAAAACGCCACTAATTTACCGGGATACTATTAGGTTTTAACCTACTGAGGCAGCTGAGCTTTTTTATGCATGACCGGAAAAAGCCAGTTGAATTATCGGTATACACATAGTGGAAACTTTTTTTATGTGTCTAGCGAAGTCAATTAACTTAGATTTGAATGTAGTTTTTTTTTAGTATCTAAATTGAATAATTATTTTTTTTTTAGGTGGAACAAAGGGATGTACCAGGCATCGATTGGGCGTACCTCGCAATGGATACGGAGGAAGGCGTCGAAGTGGTCTGGAATGAAGTTCAATTTTCGGAAAGGAAGAACTTCAAGGCTCAAGAGGAGCACATCAGACAGGTCTTCGAAAATCTCACTCAACTCGAGCACCCGAATATTGTCAAATTCCATCGTTACTGGACTGACACACACAACGATAAACCTAGGGTATGTTATTTAATTATTTGTGATTTAGAAAATCTTAGATTGCAGTTTGATGTAGTATAGATTAGTTTTTTAAAGCTTTCTAAAACAAAAAGAGAGATTCGCATTCCTATTTAACGTTCAAGGTTAATTAAGAAAAAAAACGGCTCTAATTGGTTTAACGATTATATATTAGTATTTACACGTTAATTAAATTAATTGCTTAATTTTACACATTTATTTTTCTGTTTAGGTAATATTTATAACGGAATACATGTCCTCTGGTTCCCTGAAACAGTTCCTGAAGCGCACAAAGCGCAACGTCAAGAGACTGCCACTTCAAGCTTGGAAGCGATGGTGCACACAAATCCTCTCAGCTTTAAGGTAACTAAACCACATTTGCTAAAAACACTAAATCTGGCGTCCGATTAGGTTTAGTTGGACGCGTTTTTTACATTTAGTATACCGTATTTATTTGTTAGTTTTTACGGCATATACATGTTGATGATACACATTTTATGACTATTAATACAGAGCGATTGCCCTCAATTTCGAACATGTGTAGACATTTACTCCTGAAAAAGTTATATGACCTAGTTTGTAAGGGAAAATGTCTCTAGTTCTAACTATTCGTTATTAGGCCGCTCAAGCTCTCCAATATTATTTTTTGTTTTTGTTTAAAACTCTGTGTTCACAGCGTGGTCTGCGCAAAGGTAAGTGACACGTTGTGTAGGGAAGCATCTTTAATCAGAAAAAACTTTATTTTTAAGAAAACGCTTTTATATCGCTACAAGAACTCTACCATCGTTTTACCATTAGAATTAAAAAAAGAGTATATAAAAGATGGCACAAGAATGACTACATACTGGACTACAATATTAAGAAAAAAATGATTTTTATATAATTATTAATGATTAATCGACGTTAACACAAGATATTTCAAACATTTTTGGGTTTTATATGTTCGTATTCTGTGTTATACAGATCACGATTCGGTTCTAGTCGAATGTACACAAAAGCAGTACCAGTTGTATTTGATATATCTATTATCGACTACGTGTTCATATGAATGATGTCTGTGTTCGTGTTCTGAAACTAACAGTATTCGGTGAATTGTGCATGTAAATCTATGGGGATGAATTGTTTTGTTTAATATTTTTGATTATTTATATTCCTTTTTTTGTTACACTTGTTATGTTAATACTTTCAATTTTATTACATCCATTTATGGTAATCATAAATATAAAATTAAGTTTTACTGGGAATTAACTGTTTAAATAATCATTAAATTAGAAACACCATTAAGTCACAAAATTGATAAAATACATAATGATAGTGATGTTTGCACAAGATTTTATTGGTTTTTATATAAAGATTTTTGGATATACTATTTGGTTCGAATTATATAGCAATTTGACAAAGAAAATGGAATACTTCTTCTGTGCAACAGCAACAACAACGATTCTCCCCATAAAAGATACTCATCCCCATTTCGTTGTAATAAGTAATAACAAAACAGTAAACCCCAAAAATGAATTAAAAGCAAAAATACACATGTTGGAATGAATGTTAGTTATGAACCATAGAATCATATTTAATAACACTTATCGTTCAATACACCATCTTATTCATCGCACTTCATACTTAAGTAATCATAAATTTTTCCAATTTTTCAGTTGTATTGTTTCAAATCTCGTTAATTATACGTCAATTAATTATGTTTAAATTTATTTAAATTCATACCAATAAACTTCTTATTTAGTATGTGGTCCATTCTACGTTTTGGAAATTTTCGACTTTGACGCCAGCGTAAAGATATTCAATAAAATCGAACAAATTTAACATCGGTGTAAAACGGAGTATCCTAAGTGTGTTTGGGGAAGGATGAATGATTGCATTAGTAGGAAAGAGAAAGCGTCCGAGGACGACGTACTAAACGAATGTGTTGAAAGAATGTGTTAGATTAAAAATAAAGTAGAGCAAAAGTGAGTACTGGCGTCAGTATGTCAAAATTGTCCCGAAACCTCTATACCTTTCCAGCAAGATTGGCCGGCCCGCATCAGTACTGATATCTCCAGTGTGTTTTCTTTCCAGTTACTTGCATTCCTGTTCTACGCCAATCACCCACGGCAATCTCACCTGTGATACCATATTTATTCAACACAATGGCCTCGTCAAAATAGGATCAGGTAAACATGCAACGATCTGACATTCATTTTATACAAAAAAAAACCATACAGAATAAAATTAATGTCGTGTGCCTGACAAATTGTTATTTATTATTATATTATTGCCCTATCTTGTTCTATCTCTCTGATTGTTATTACGACGTGATGAATTTGTTTTTGTAAAAAGATCGATTACTACTTTTTGCGATATTGTTGCGCATTATATTCCTTTTTGCCGAATGGCCGATCGAATGGGTATTGGCTTAACTATTACGTTTCGTGCAGAACTCTTCGATTCACAATCTTTCTGGGCAACTGTAGTTTTTTTATATAATTCTTATTCCAATTTAGAGATATCACCGAAAACAGTGCCTTGATTGTTTTGCATTGAAAAGTGGAAATTCTGTGCGGGACAGGCGGGAAGTGGGACGTCTCTGCGCCCGTTAATCTGATTTGGAGTATGCCCGTTGCCTGAGGATAGGCGTCATTGCCGAAACGTTGTTCTTCCTTGGGACGGAGCCATAAACCAGATCCGATATTCTGTAAAATGGGTGTAGAGCCCGACCGCATCCCAGTCGAATTCGACACCGATCGTTGGTAATTTAATGTCCTATAATGAAATGAGGGTGAAAGGACGTTTTTTTTCTTATTTTGGGGGAAACGGTGTCGAAAACGATTCGATGGATTTGCCGGTATCGATTAACGGCCATTGGCTTCCTTCTACAGCTCTAAACGGAGATGTCATTGATCTTTCTCTTCTTTAGTGGCACCAGAGCAGATTCACCATCATGTCAAAACGTATCAGGACAGTATCAAAAATATGCACTTTGTCGCGCCAGAATTCGCACAAGGAGGTAAGTAATGTTTATTAAAAGTAATCATAAAGGAACGTTGTAAATCTTTTACTACATCATTTAAAATGAAATAACAGGATTTAAACATAAACTAAAACAAAAATACGAAACGTAACCATTTCGTATATAACACAAAGCCGTCATTCATTTAGTTCACGGCTGTTTAACGCTGAAAGAGAAAATTTTAACTACCATTTAGAGATATTTTTAAAACTAGTTACAGATCATAAACCACGTATTTTACTTCAGCATTTCGCTCGATTTAAAACGATATAAAAAAACGAAATAAATTCATGATTAAAAAAAACGGTTTTAAAAGCGAAATGTGTTGCTTTACATCAAAAGCATCTCAACAAAGTAAGAGGTTTTTTTTTTCTTCATTTAGCAGAAATATTTACCATTCGCAAATTTCGATTTGGGTTTATCAGAACATCCATAGAGTCTAATAGCTATTGCGTCAGTGCAACGAACGCCAAGAACGCAAAAGTATAAACATCAGCCTCGAACGGTTTGACGTACGACCTAATAAATTTTGTATTTTTCACTACATTGTATGTGTGTGAGCAAAACACTGTAAATAGATTCCAACCGCAGCTGTTATTTTATTTATTTTTTATAGTTTGGAATCATTTTAGTTTTTTGAGAAATAAGACGAATAAAAAAATCAAATCGAGTGTGGATTGTTTAAAGTTAGAATGGTAAAATTTAAAGGTACAATGCTTTATGTTCACATTTTTTTGATTAATATTTTAAAAATTATGAATTTAAGAAGGTTGTTTAAATTGTAATTGGTGCATTCAATTTGTAAAATAAGACACAAATTGATATTAACTTTATTAGTAAAAACTGCAGAAATATAGATAACGATTAAGAATTATGATTTTATAAAGTACAGCCAATTTTCATTTCATCATGTTACAATTATCAGTGCAAATTGAAAGTTTATCGATTTTAAGTCAACAAAGTTTGATTTATGCTAAACACAGTTTCCTATAATACGAGTGTGTCGAAAATGGTATTAATTAATTTATAAATATTTGAGTTAGTTTGGTTTGATTTGATTGCACTTTTAACTGCTTCGTTTAGATTATTTTCAGCTGTTTCAAATTCACTAATCTATAATTAAAACTAATAACTGTCTTTCTGCACCCCATAACGACTTGTGCCTGTAAAAGAATCAAATGAAAGATCTTCAAATATCTATATCTGTTTGGTTCTTCAATCCTCGATGGTTCATTAACTTTGCTCGTATATCAAGTGTTAATAATAAACATTTAAAAAAATTTCTTCCAATATGAATTGATTAGGTCTAACTAGATGTTAACTTTACTTATAAATTCGTCATTCGCGGATTGATAAAAAAATGTTATTGTTTTATCAATTTAGAAAACAACTGTGATATCTTAAATGTGTTTCCTAACGCTTTGATATATAGCAAATGGCTCTCTGAGTATTGGGAAACAACATAAAGAGGGTCCCAGAACACTATATTTGCATAAGCCCTGTAATGTAAATTAAAATCACAAAGAATATCTTTTCATTGCTGCCAAATCCTATATTATGAGACACAGAAATAAGTAACTGAGTTTGTTGTTATTATTTAAAACTTCGATGTTTTATCGTGGAACTTATTGCCTTATGTTATAATAAAGATAAAATAGTTCCTTAATAACAAACTGAAAATGTCATCTGAACATGATAGACAATGACAAAGTTAGTAGCTATATTCCAGACTTTTTGTTATATGTGTAATGTGGCTTTATGTTTTAAACAATGGAACTTTCCGCATTGTGTTCACTACACTCTTCACAAAGAACTTTTTGCAATATGACAAAAGATGGAGTCTTCAACACAGAGTTCTCTCCCTCACTCTTAGTCGACTTCTTGATTGATGTCTAATTCAAAAAACTTACCTCAAACTCAAATGCATCACTCTTCTTTAATTGTTTTAATTTCTTTCTGTTACTTTGGGTAAATTGGTACAATACAAAAAGGCACTATATGTGATTAAAAAAATGTAACATAAAGCAATTAAATCGTACGTTATTTCAAAGTTACCTATTCTCTTCTATTCAACAATGTTAATTATCTTATCGACATAGATTGCGTTATCTACGAGAATCGCTCACGTTTGTTCTATCGTCTATGTTCATTTTGTGCGAATCGTCATGGTAAACCTCACGTAGACTCCTCCGAAGACCCGGTTGTTTCCACATCAGTTTTAGTTTAATTGTTAGATTAGTGATAAATTCAAAGAAATATCAATGTTTCAATAACCATTTGGTAACTATAAACAAAAAAAAAAGAAAAAAGTTTGATAAAATAGTTTACACCAAGTATAATCGAACTATCTAAATTTAGCTTTTTATCATCGAATACATATAGTTTGATAACGTTTGTTTTTGTTTCTATTCTTAATTTAGTTGTTTAGCTTCCTAATTAAATTGTTTTTTTTTTGTAGTAAAATCAAATCCTGCCATGGACATTTACGCTTTTGGTATGTGCGCCCTGGAGATGGCCGCATTAGAAATCCAGGGAAACGGCGACTCCGGAAACGTCGTCACCGATGAAAATGTCGAGAAAACCATTGAATCGCTGGAGGACAACCAACAGAAGGACTTCATAAAGCTTTGCCTAAACAAGGACCCATACTTTAGGCCGACGGCGCCACAACTTCTGTTCCATCCGCTTCTCTTCGAGGTTCACAGTCTGAAGTTGTTAGCCGCACACTGTTTAGTTAACAAAAGTGCAGGTAATTTTTTTAATTCAAAAATAAATATTAAAATGTTACTAGGTAAATTTTATATTTGTTAGTAAATTACTAATATGTATTTTTGTCTTGATGACGTAAATAATGTTTGATAAGATATTAAACTATCAGTAAATCATTTTCATCGACGCTGTTTGCGAGAACAAAGCATTTATTGACATAGTACGAAAATTGTTGGTTTTAATTAATATTTTGAGAGTATAAAGATGTTGTAAGTAGTTTTTTCATTATAAAATCAAATATCTATCTGTATCTTTCATACGTTTCAATATCTAATAAGTTTGAAAATATTGGATAAATGAGATAACTATGAATGTTTTGACCTCCCTAATCGCCAAAACGTGATGTGTATGAATTCATTGTGTAAAGACATTAATTTAACCCGACCATTAAGGGAGGAAATTATTGCACTCCTGTTGTATGGCTTAATTAGTAGATCGAGTAAATAGAATTAGATTGAGTTGTGCGTATTAATTTATGGGGTTGGATTTATTAAATCTCCGCTATTCGTTTACTGGATTACAAAAAAAGTTGCCGTGGCCGACCTTTGGATATCTTGCGATCAGCTATCATTTGCCTTTTCAAGTAGGTCTCTTTCTGTGAGCATCCATTTCCGCTCGAAATGATTTGAAGTTTATCTATCTAAGCAGGATGTTTGCATTTGAATACCAAATAAATTCTTTGTAAACAAAAAAATAAATAGTAATTTGTGCAATTCATTTTTTGCTACAATTCAGACTCAATTACCACTTGAATAGAATTATTCTGCAATATGGATAAAAGCTTGAAAATGATCGCCTTCGAGGCTTATACAATTGAAAAATTCAAGGCTGAAACCACAAACCTGGAATGTTATAGAAAATTTCTCTTATCTAGTTTCTACTTAATCTTTTTTAAGGAAAATTTCTATAAAGACGGGAGGAATATATAAAAAAAATCTTTCTCTTGGTACCTTTATTTTTCATGGATTGTATCTGCTTCTATTTTTTTGAATGAAAAATCTTAACAAACAATATAGTTACTAATATTTTGTGTTGCGTTATACAACTGAGTAATTTATGATTTTATTCGGTTTCTGCTGTGCTTTGTTCCGCATGTTTAACGTTATTTAGTGTATCGTAAAACGTCATGTTGAGTAACAATTCCTTTGATGTCACAATGTATGCCTCTCCACAATTTACTATTTTTTTTTTTGAAAGATTAAATAACATCAATACAACTTCAATTTAATCGTGTTTCCAAAAATAATCAGTACAACAGTATTTACATTTATTTTCTAATTAATTTATTTTATGCCATGCGTGTAAAATTACTCAAGGGGAATAGTGACGATGAAATCGCTGCGGTAGAATCGCATCAATATCCATGTTGAAGGTTTGAGCATCTGCGCGAGTTAATGGTATAGATTTTTCCTCATTTTAAGTTTAGTTCTCAATACGAAATCCTTTGAGAATTATTCTAATTACTTAACTTTTTTCTCATTTAAATTATGCATAATATTAGAATAGGGATAGATCGCGTGCAAGTATCTTATATTAAACTCAAAAGGTCTATTAAACGCGATAAGGTTTATAACGGCAATAAAAGTAGTAAAAATAAAATAATAAAATGCTGCAAAATGAATGCTGTGTTTTCTGTTGACGATGTCAGTGTGGATTCATCAAACGATGTAATTTGTATCGATTATGACAGCTTTAACATCTTTGCAGTGTATAATACCAAGCTTTTAAAGCAAGTTCGTGATTCAAAATTCCAAAATTGATGCTTTGTGCGACAACCATAGACGTGATTGATTTTAAGTATCTATTTATTTAACTAGTAATTTTGACCTGATTTAATTGCAAGCTAAGCCGTAATTACGCTGATGTGTTAGATGTCATCGGACATTTGGGTAAACATTATACGGAACTAGATTGTATAATTCTGTCGGGATGCTGTTATGATTTAATTAGTAAGCGCAGGGATATCTATTTATACGTTAATTTATGCAAAAGAAAATGGAATATATTCTGGAGAAAGGTAGTGTCATTTTATCTTGCTGTATCTTATTGGAATAATAAAGTGTGTATTGGAATAAAAGATTCGGCATAAAATGCCTTATGCGATATTATGAAAAATTCAATGTGAATTGTCTGTAATTTTATGTCCTTCTTTTAACTATAACCTTGAGATATTTTATACCATTCTTGTAACTACTTTGAATATTCTAAGTAGTCACGACCAGGTTATGGTCGCTTTTGTGTGTGAGCGTATGTTGCAGCTTCTAAATTGGTGATTTCTTTTGTTGTTATAAATACAATATATTTGCTCCAAGAGGAACGAATTATGTACATAATTTTGTCTACTTATTACATTATTCAATTTCGGCGTTTCTGGCAGTCTTTCTGAGTTTCACAGTATTTCTCAGGACTTCAACATAATTGAATCCGTTCGTAATTCTTATAATTTAATGATTTGATGAATGTTAACGTTGAATATTTATTGTATGCTGATCAGATATGTATTCAAATTACATCGAATACCCGTTCTTGTTGGCCATGGGTAACTTAATAAGTGTCGGCAAGTCTTAATTAATCCTTGCATTATCTCCGCACGCTATTGAATACTACCAGAACTATTCTGATATCATTTTGGCATAACTTTATCCTTTCATTTTGGCATAACTCTTCTTCTGTCTCTCTTCTCTCTCCATATTGATTCTTCCATTCTACTTTTTCATTGCATATTCTTTCATTTATTGTGGGAATGTTCAAGTATAAAGATCATAGAGCAATTTGAAATATTTGAAACAAAAAATCAGAAATGCTTGCCATACTTAGAATTTACAAAGTTTGTCAATCAAAAATTTTCAACAACAACAGTTTCAATATAACAAGAAAACTTACGTTTCTGTTATAAGTTCAACGAGATGGAAATCTACATTACTTTCAATCTTTATACTAAAATAAATCTAAAGCCATAATTTTTTCAAATGATCCATAACATCAATTATTTTAATTAGAAAAATTCTTCAAAAAATGTCTATTTTGCAACAAACACGTGTGAAAGATACAAAATGCTTTATAATAAACGATGGTAAAAAAATTCATTTTTATTTTTCAACGAACTTTGTATACGACAAGAAAATCTTCTCATTTATTTTTATTGATGGTCTTGTCGGATTGACGCAAAACCAATCAGTTTGCATAAATTACCATCCTCCTCATCTTAACATCATAACGGATGTGAAAAGACGATTTTAAATTGCGTTAATTGCATTCGTTAAAATTTAAATGAAAGATTCAGAATGCTTCGCTCATAATTAACGTTGAATAATGTAGTTGGTTTTGCTGACGACTTATCCAACGATATTTCACGTAAGTTTTATAAATAAGTAATGCGTATTTTTCTTTTCATTTTTAATTTAATAAAAAAAATATGAAATTGATTCATTTTGGGATTTTTTTCTGTTCCAGCGAACATTACGGAGACGATAACGGACGAATTAATGCAACGAGTGTACAGACCGGAAGTAGTAATAGCCGAGGTTAGGTACGGTGACCGAATCGGGAAGCAAACGAAACTCTCGGACGTTCACTCTGCAGAAAAATTGGAAAAGTTCATTGAGGACGTCAAGTATAACAGTATTTCGGCGTATTTCAGCGGTACAGTGGTCGTGACTAACACGCGTTTTTATTCCTTTATTCGCAGAAACGGGATCTATCCTTTGACCGCTTTCGGAATCAAACAACCGCCGTCGAGGTCCAGAGCGATGACGCCGGAATCCACCGAGTCGGAAAAGTCGGTTACACCGGAACCGACGGACGTCGAAACGAGGAAGATCGTTTCCATCGTTTGCGAAATTAAGGATGAAACACCGGAGATTGTAGTGAGTTTTTCTTAAACTTTATTGTCTTTTACATAAATTTAATTGAAAGGTAAAAAGTTCTTTTATGGGTAATGGTTTTTTGGTTGTCTTACAGCTGCAAATCGTGTTGCGGATGGACGACAAAATGAACAGGCAGTTGACGACCATCATTACGCACCAGGACATTCCTCAAACGCTTGCTCAAGATCTTGTTCATTATGGTTTTATTAACGAAGTAAGTAATTTCTTAGCATTTAATTTTGCTTACAAAAATATATAAAAAATGAATTAAGTAGGTGTTAAGCTGCAATATGGAAAGTTATTGTACCCTTCGGGATTAAGTTAGTTGTTTTACTTTACTTACAGTTCGTGTCTAGAACAAAACTGTGTTGAACAGGATATTGCATGACACTGAAATTATCTTTATTTTTTATTCATGTACTTGATAAATAAGCAATCGGGTAATAGATTTTATTATTTTTTAACGAAACACATAAATCCCATCCCACTACTGGCAACTAACATGCTATAAGTTACACCCTCTACCTGTCAGACATTAATAGTTGATGGTAAAAATAATTTAATCCACAACTATACAGTTTCGTGTTTTGCTAAAATTTTATTCCACGTCGGCAGAACAGGTTTGGTTAAATATGAAAACAACTAAGATTTATAACGCGTCCAAAATGTGCTCTATTATTTTAACACAATACAGTTAATACTACTTTTACTGATCTTCTAATTTTAAGGTCAGAGACTATTTAGGTTTCCTCCAAATATGTGGAATAATTAATTGTAGGAATCTTAATCTCACCAAAATGCTTTATGTAATCTGGGTTAATAAGAAATGTTATTCTGCCATGATGCCAAAGATTCTATCAATCCGACTCTCTATCATGCCATTTGCGACTCTTGCACAAGTGGAAAAAATTCTGGGTTACTGCTGCCAAGCTTCCTAATTAATATTAAAAGCTAGATATATCATACCATAGAAATTGGCATTTATTTGCTCTTGTGCTTGTCCCTTGGCACTACAACCTAAAGTGGGTTTTGACTTTTAACGTTAGCCTCTTCCATCTTCCTCAGGTCCTGCTATACATCACCTTTCCAGCGCTTTCTAGGTCTTCCTCTGGCTTACATGTCAAAAGCAAATTTTTACTTGATCTTGTTATTCGTCGATAGATTTGGCTGTACGTTGTCTGGTCTTCTTAAATCCCTTCTTAATCATAAAAAGTGTAACATAATTTTACAGAACCTTTGTTATGCAAATGTGATCAAATCACATTCAAATTCACAGTGTCCGAATCTGCACCACACTTTTTACTACTGTACCAATGATCAATTTTAGTGAGGTTAAGTTGTACGGTATTAAATGGTGTTTCACGTAAAATAAGTAGAACTCACCTGAATTGTTTTATTCCAAATATAGACGCTTATGAATGCACCCCAACAAGCATTATTAGAAGCATGGAAAATACACTAACGCGATTATTTCAGTTGTTTTTTAGCCGTTTTGATTATAGAATCGTCCGATGTTGTAAAAGTATGTTTGAATACTAGATGCGCAGTAACATTATTTTAAGGGGCTAAATTTGAAGTGTCCGGAGGTGCCCCATGTCCGAACCTACCCCACCCTAGCCTATATTAAAATGTAGTATATTAGGTTTTATGTCCATTAAATTTCTTTTTAACTACAATAAATTTGATGTCTCGTTGGTTTATAAAATATGGCTAATAGAAAGTCGTATATTAAATTGTATTTATTTTTTTATTTATTTCTAGCATGACCAAGCGAGGGTGGCAAGTGAAATAGAGGAAGCGATTCATCATAGGAATTCCGGACACAGTAGCCCTAGTCACGCGTTTCCCCAGATACCAATGCCCATAAACCCGCCTTGTCAGCTGAGCACGAATCCGCCGCCGCTGTCGGTGGTCAGCGCAGCGACGACACAAGTGCCCATGCACTCGACTAGTTAGTAGATACTGTCTCGACGCTATTCTTAAAACAACAAAAAAAACAAAAATAAAAACCACACATTAGAGCCCCCACATTGATAACAAAGAGCAGGAGGAAGAAGCAACAGGGTCAAGAGGAGAAGGAAGGAGTCTTAAGAAAAAGCTAAGGAGAATATCGGATAAAAAATATATATAAACACACCTTGACGAATTTCGAGAAAGATTTTTAAGATAAAAAAGAAGGAAAATGAGAGAGCGAAATCGAGATCACTTCTCTGAATATAACTTTCTGTTATTAGTTATTCGTTAACGTTTTAAATGTTTATTTTTGTATTCGGAAAAAGAAAGATAAAATGAAAAAGATAGAGCTGCGTTTAGTAAAACTAAAAAGGCCAAAAGGATACGGAATTTTTATAAAACGCGAATTATCTCGATCGTTAATATACGTTGTACGTAATTCACCGTCTCGTTTTACTTTTTTTCGGTTTATTAATCAAGAGATTTTTTTGATATCTAGCTAAATATTTATTGAAAAATTTTGACAGAATTATCCAAATTTCAAAACATTAATAGAAATAGAAAATTATAACAATATCGTGAAGCATTTGAGAGGATTCAAATTATTTTTTTGAGTTGATACAAAAAATATGTAATTGTATTCAAGATATAATTCACAGTTTTTTTTGTATATACGTGTTCGTTTTGGTTCCTTAAATAATTCACGTTTATTTCAATTGAAGTTTAGTTGATTGAATACCGGATATCAGAGTATGATAGATTTTATTTTTATTGATAACTTAGTTTTTTATTAATTCAACAACTCTGTTATCTGATTAATGTCTACAAACTAAATTGAGTAAATCAAATCAAAAAATTTTTAAGAATAGATCACAGAGATATTCAGAGATTTGCAACAGGAAAGTAAAAAAAAGAAACATAATTTATATTAAGGTTGGAACTATTATCTGATAGACTTTTAGAAGTAAAGACTGTAAATGCCGGACATTGATATATAGGATTAGAGGTGTGCTAGTCAAGTGACCACAAGATATCTGTGATCAGAGCTCTGATGACAAACCGCACTGGACTGTTTTTATCATCATAGGTATATGTTTATATTGTATGTATTATGTGATCAGTTGTTGTTCATAATTTTTTGTACTTGTTCTGCAATATGATCTGTACAGGTTCCCTTCGAAAATCGGTAATCTTCAGTGTATCATCTACTTTATTTTCTTTCGCTTCATTTCTTTAAAAGAAAACCATGCAAGATCATATTTTTTAATCTGTTTTTATGTCAACTAAGAATATTTTCATGACTAAATTATTTATGACACAAAAATGCTATGAACAATTATTTTTAAGGATACAAGATTTGTCTCAATTATTTCTTAACTCAATTTTTCATACAGTATAAATAAGTATCAATGATGTTATTTTTATTTTGAAGAATTATGATTTATTTCTTTGACACATTAAATTTGACCTTGATAACTTCAAAGCAGTATTAAAAAATTATTTCACGACAAATCTTTTATCTGCTATGAACAATTTCCTACACTTAAGTTATAAAGACACCTTGCATTTCTTTTAGATAACATTTTTTTATATATTCGTTCACTTGAGGTGCTTAAAAAAGCTCATCTCCCAAAATAAAAGACAATTTTATTTTTGATCATTTCCTCATTATTCAGTTTCATTTTTTAGCTATTAAAATATAAATCATTTCGCTAAAATAAGATCTTACACGCTTAAAATTATGACTTGCATGGAACTGTAGATTTACCATCGAAGGAGATTTAAAAAAAATGTTCTTTACGACCGAAATGTAGGCTTGACATAAAATTTTTTAAAAAGAAGTTATGTCAAACGTACAATTCGACGATTCATATCTATAATAAATATAAAAATATATATATTATACATAAAAATATATTTTAAGCTTCCGTTTTTTAATTGAATACTCGTGTTGCAAAATGTATTATTCTTTGCCCTTGAGACTGATAATGTAATTTAATAGACGTAGTGGTTAGTAAATTTAAAAAAAGAATTAATAAAACAAAGAGATTTGGAGAAAGCTATGCGAGGTTAGGATCAATTTTTTGCTTGAAATTGGTCGCAAAAATGATTTAAAAAAATGAGGGATGCTCTAACGATTATAACGCTCCAACAACATGCAATTTAAAGCTATAATAGGCCTAAATTTTTAAGCTTCTTAACATTTTTTGGTCTTAAATCAATAAAAAAATTTAATGAAATGTATTCCCGTTTTTCGCAAACTATGGAACGAAACGAGCTTTAAAAAGCATGTTATATGAAAAATGAATTATAGTCAAGAAAACCAACAAGGACGTAGGACTTATGTAAATAGCTAAATTATGATACTTTGTATTGAAGAAGTGTAGATAATTACTTTTGTACCAAAATTAGTGAACGTTAAGAATTAATAAATTATTTTAAATTGAATATCTATTTCTGCTCGTCGATTAGCAGCTGCGCCCGTTTTCATTTAATTTTAAATGAACAAATCAACTTTTAATACTAAACAAAAGAATCGAAGAATTAATTAATAGTTAGAGATCCCGGGTGATATTACGCTCAAAATAAAAAGAAAAAACAACACGTGATGAGAGTTCTGCTTGGTCATTTTAGTAACTGGTTAAAGTAGTGATGATGTTCGCTATTCGATGATAGTCAATAATTACTAATCCACTTCGATCAATCTCCCACAAATTTTCAATCTTTGTCTTTCATTTTTATTCTTTAAAAAAATCTTTATTTTATAAATATTTAATTTTGTTTAAAAAAAGTTTCTTTATCAAAAAAATAAGGGTTAGTTTGGGTTTGCAGTGGTAAAGCACAGTGGAAGAACACGATTATTATAATTACAGTGCTTCTGCCTTAAGAGCGACCTCGCCTTCATTTCCTAGGAAGCTAAAAAAAAATCATTGCGAGTTTAATTGTGGATTGTAAACTGCAATAGACGAGTGGAAAGATTATAATTAAAGCAGCTGTGCCAAAAGCGGTCTTGTCTTTAACTTTTTGATATTGGTAAAGATATAATAACATAATGGCCATAATACACTTTTGCCTATTGCGCAACATTGGAGTCAAGGTCGCTTTGCGGGCGAGGCGCTACATTATAGGTCGTAAAACCCAATGGAAAATACAACGTAAAACTCAACAGCTGTGAGCTTTATTTATATGGCAGATTGAAGTTATCCCCACATGAATGAGTTAACCCTGAATGGTTTTTAAAACGTGTTCTGATATAGAGAGTTTTCCAAGGTGTTTAAATTTTCATTAAATTGTGAGGTCAATCGCAATTTAAAACCATTTCATTTTACAACCAATTAAACTTGTTAAACTTTTGGAAAAAGGTAATATAAATTAATTAAGAGCTGTTATTAGTACTTCATGACTTTGAGGCAATTATTATGACTTGACGAAAAAACTAAAATTCAAATTAATCACCAAAGTAGCAAAACTATCCAAATTTCCAAAAATATTTCATCTCAACGAAGTAATGTATTTTAAGCGTTTTACATATTCTTCTAGGTCTTGCTTTGTTTTCAAATTTGTTTCGAATCTGTATCTTCTAAAATTAATTCGTTTGGATTTAAACAAAATTTGTGACTGCTATTAATGCACTTATAAATGTTGCTTTCGTTCATAATTCGCACTAGACTGTTCCACAATCCATGCAGATGCAAAATCTTTAGTAAAATCAAGTTGATAACGTTCTCAACAGCTGTTAATATTTTTCATGTACTCTAAATCCAGTGTAATAAATATCTAAAATACAATGAGTTCTGGGATTGTCTATTATTAACAAAGATCTGAACAAAGAAGTGTCATCCTCTCTTCTCCAGACCAGTTTTTTATTTTTGCCAGAATTTTAGGAGAACTTTACAAATCTCTGTTTTGACCATATTCAATTTTCTGCGATAATCAAACAGATACTTTTCTTTGATTTTGTCTAAACTTGTAAAAAAATTGAGATATTTCGTCTTTATTAAGTAGCACAATCGTAATAATTCTGGTTAGCTCTTGTTTTTATGGTGAAATGGAATTTCTTTTCAAAAAGCTTCACAATCAATTTTTAACTGTTCTTGGAGTAGCTTGCTTGAAGGAATAATTTCAAATATATATGTATCAAAATTTGTGCTAGACTGTGCAAAAAGGTGTAAAATCATCAAATAACATCTTTATCCATCAGAACGGTTTTTGTTTTCTTAAATATGTTGATAACTTTGTATGGGTTGGGTTGTTACTATTTTTCATGTACTTTAAATTAAAGTGTTAAAAACATTTAAGGTACAATGAGTTCTGTATTTATCCATTATTAACAATATTCTATAATCAATATTCTGCGAGAATCAAACGGATGCTTTTCTTTGATTTTCATTAAACTTTTAGAAAAATATGATATTTCATCAACAATTCAGAGTACAGAAGTTATACAGTTTGGTGTCGAAAATCGTGATTTGAAATACATAAATTATGCTATTCCTAAAATGTTAACATAATCAGCCTTCTCTGCAACCAACAGTTACTTTTCAAAAATATTAGAGTCTATTGAGTCTATTGAACATTTCGTTTTCATCAATTCTCCTGCCAATGGCATAGTAGTGTCTGTGAGCTCTATGTGTTAAATCAATTGCAGAAGAATTCTAACGATAATTCCTGCATATTTGGTAAAAACTATATTTTGGATAACGTTTTCTGTGTTATTATTTTATTTCAGTGTTAATTCTTGCACAAGTAGTTGTTGTATTCAAAAATTAGTCCAAAACTTTTCCAAAAAGAAATTGATTTGATGCAGAATTGCAGTAATTTCAGATATCTTTATGACTTTTAAAGGAAAGATATATTCGTTGTGTAAGCATATGTCATAAACATATAAGAAAAGTTGGACTGCTTAAATCAAACGTATACTCTTGGTATCAGCACAATTTCACTTAATTTTGACACAAAGTAATGAAATTTTGATGTGCAGAAACCCTTCATTAACAATCTTAAACACCAAAAGAGTCTAAATCTTAGTGTAGCAATTCGCATCTTTTTGGTAAATTAATCTGTCAGATAAATATAGCTGTTGAGTTCCTAATGAGTGTAATAGAATGCTAAAAGAGTTAAGTTTTATTAAAAACAATTAGAGACAAATTACATATAAAATAAAGATTTTTTTAAAACAAATTCCTTTTAGGTTCTTCCTATTTTTATTTTTTTTTGATAATTAAAAGCCGTAAATTGATTGAAGGAAGTTCGAATGTTATAAAATAAAGCAGTCATAAAGAAGAGGAAAAAAATGCTTTAGTCACTACTAATTATCGAGTAATATATTAATCGAAAACAGCAAAAAGTTGAACTAAAATTGATTTGGAGACAAAATTTATTTGCTATTTTTAGTTAATATAAAACTAGATATAAATAATTCACTTTTTTTTAATACAATGTATTGATCTTCCTTAAACACGGAACAAACTATGCAGAGGAAAAAAAATGATATTATACATATATATTCTTCTAAAATAAGCTAAAATAACATAAAAAATCATATAGGTTTTTTTTTTAATTAATTTCTAACTAACCCACTTATACGATTTTTTTATTTAGTTAAATTAAGATACTAGAGTCGCTCTTATAAATGTTTAAAATAAGTGTTCCTTATCGAAGTTACTTCCGCTTACCCTTCTTATAATAAAGAAAATTAAAGGGTAAAAAACGTTTAAACCGATAAATAATATTTTAAACAAATATTTTTTGCGATATCTTCCGAATAAGAGAAAAAACGTAAAAACCCGAAAAAGGTAAGGTAAAGGGTAATTTAATAACCATATCCTTACTAATTAAGAAACCAACAAAAAAAAAAACAAAAAAAAATAAAGATCAGCTCTGCATTGTTGTTCCCCCGCTGGCTCATATTGAGCAGGAATACATAAAAAATAGAAATCCTTTGAGGAATGCTAAAAATGAAAAGTAAAATACGAAAAAAATATCTTTAAACTATAAAAAGCAAAAGAATAAGACTTGCATTTACGCTTCTGCCAAAATCACTTTGTAATTGTTGTCCTGTGCTCTACGTTCATCTAAAATATACTACTTTTCTTGTTCTCGATTCTTGTCACCTTATCTTGTGTGTTCAGTGCATTTTTTACATTTTCTTTTAATTTTTCTTTAATCATTTTACATTCAATATACATATTAATAATATACTTTTTAATTGCCGCCTTTATAAGAGAAGATATATATCACATAGAGTGTAGTTTTTTTCCTGTGTAACGTTTTTGTATAATCATTATATCGATAATATATTTAGGTGTAGATTACATATTCTTTTTTCTTTTTATTTCTCCGTTTTCTCTGTTTATAAGTTTTCCGTTTTCTTTTCTTTCTACGTTTTCATCATTTTTTTTCTCTCGATTACAAGAAGTGATATATGGATAACAGTAAGTAGGATATTTTAGATGAAGAGTGATAATTATTTTTTATTATTATTATTATTAAAAAAACTACGTTATATAAGTTGTATTGTAATATAGAGTATCATATACCACAGGCTGTTTACTGTATACCTAATTTAAATAAATATGCAATATGGACAATTTTATAACTCTTGTATATTTATTTCGGTATTCTTTTTATTATTATTTTTTTTTTGAGAGAGGGAGAAGATATCTTCAGAGTGCGCTCGCGATTTAGTAAGTTGAGATGCCATCAAAAATGTTCAATAAATATTATTTGAAAATAAGATATCATTTTTATTTTTATTTTTCTGCGACGTTATCATTTTATTATACCTTAACATACAAAATTCCTTAATTTATTCAATTTTATAAATTATACCTACATAATGTTAAAAGAAAGATTTTTGTTAACAAATTAGTCCGAAATCCGAACCTTTTTTGTTCTAAGTCTGGTGTTTGTTCTACTTTTAGTTCAATAAAATTGTAACAACAACCTGAAGCTAAATGACATCTGAAACTAGAACTAACACTAGACCTAAAACTAGAAACATTCGGGTTTAGCCGTCTTAAGAGACGTTCGGCTAAACCAGAATGTTTCTAGTTCCAGGTCTAGTGTTAGTTCTAGTGCTAGTGTCAGCTCTAGTTGTTATTCAGCGTTAGATTGTTATATATTTTTATTGAACTAAAACTGGAACTAGAAACATTCTGTAGTAGAATTAATGGTAGAGTTTATTGGGTAAGTACTACCTTGTGAACTCGCCTAATGAAAACTTAAGTGGTAGAGTAGAGTAGTTGGTTGTGGTAGAGTAGAGTGGTATAGCACCGTGGTAAAGTTACTCTACCACTTCAGCGTCTCCCACCATACCTTTCAACTCTACTCTACCGCCACTACAATAATGAAAACAGCGTAGAGCTAGTCGAGCATAGAAACTTTGTGTTGAAGTATTTAGCGGCAAAAACTATTAAATTAGTAGAATTGTACGGTGAATTATAAAACTAAAACGAACATCTACGTACCAAGCAATAGTAGCTGAAAATGCCTGTTTCTTATCCTGTTTCTGCACAGCTTCAGCTTTTTTAAAGCTTAACGATGATGAGATGAGCAGGGTTCATTCTTGACATTTCAAGTTTATCACTATTTACTATTACCTTCTGTACCATACTATTTTCAATTTAAGTTAAAACAGGTACTCTATCAAACCAAGTAGAGTAAAGTTAGATCGGCTTAAAAGTACGTAAGATTCATTATAAAATTTTTTTTTAATTCAAAATTTTTCGTTCATATCCAATATGTCTGATTGTTGCCAACATAAATAAACGTCAACAACAAAATAGATTACCAATTTTAATTGATAATTGATTTATTAATTTTAATAATTATTATTACAATAAACAAAATAAAACGTTTATTTATTCATAATATATTCACATAACCTTCACCGTTAATTTTATATTTATTAACCTCTCACTACCAACCCCTCAAAATATTAAACACTAAATAAAACTAAATTCAAATTTTCTCTAACCGATTTAACTTTAACCTCAAAAAAAAAGCTCAATCGAAGTCATAAGAAAATTATGGATCCCCTTAAAACTCCAGTAAGAAATCGTTTAATATCATCAAAAGTAACGATTCCAGCTTCGCCGTTAATGAAAAACTTGGGATATGGAACGGGTATTTACCTTTTTTAATTTATTTATACCATTTTCATTAATTTTTGATTTCTTTTAGGTGTATCAGTTTACGAATTAAACAGAGCATCTCCATCGAATAAAACTCATTCTCCATGGGCAATAAAGAAAGTTTCAAATCATAATCGTAACAAAAATGTACTCATGAAACGTTTATGTGATGAAGCGTCCGTTTTAAAACAATTAAAACATCCCAATATTGTTGGGTTTAGAGCTTTTACTACTGATACTAGTGGAATAACTTGTTTAGCTATGGAAGCTTGTTCAGCTTCCTTAGGGGACTTAATCGAGACAAGATACGAAAATGGTCAACCTGCTTTTGAACCGGATTGCATCTTAAAAGTTGCGATTGATGTTGCTGATGCATTAAATTATCTTCATAATGATGCTAAAATTGTTCATTGTGATATCAAATCATATAACATTCTTGTAAAGGGAGATTTTGAAGTTTGTAAGCTTTGTGATTTTGGTGTGACTTTGCCTTTAAATCCTGATGGAACTGTTGATAAGAAAACGTTTGAAGATAATAATAGTCCTGGAACTTTACCTTGGATGGCACCAGAAACATTAACAAACGATATTGTTAGTGATAAAAGTGATATTTATTCTTATGGAATAGTAATTTGGGAAATGTTGGCTTTGGTTCCTCCACCATTACAAGAAGAGGATTATTCTCTTTTAGACGATTCAGAAATGAGTCTTGATGACAGCGACTGTTTAAATATAAGAAAAATTGGAAGCAGACCTCAACTACCCCCACAGGAATTTGGAAAAGAATACAATCATGTTTTAGAGTTGTTTCATTGTTGTACAGAAGAGGATCCCAGTTTACGACCAAAAGCAAGTGATCTTGTTTTGATAGTGAAGAGAATGAATGAGTGTCTTAAAGATTAAAAGGAAAATTTATTTTAAAGTTTTATTTTAATTTAAAAGTATAATAAGTAAGATTAGTATAATTATAATCGAGGATATGATTAAAATTATTTTTATCTGAAAATAAAAAAGTAGATTAGAAAGTGATTTAATTATTTTGTTTAAGTTATTTACCTTTCCTGTTGTTCTTTTCTTCTTTTTAGCATTTTCCAAGTCATTATTAGCCATTTCTACAGCATGTGTTGAAATAGCAGCATGATATTCAGCTCTATTTATTGATTCTTGCTGCCAAAGAAAAAAAATGTATTAGTTTTTTATAAATTTGTGTTGCTATGAAAACTGTAGAAGGGTTATTCAAAGTGTTAATAGTAATTTTATTTTCAATGATTACAAGGGCGATGTTGTAAAACTTTTGGAGACTTTCCTACTACACAAGTCCATCTTTGGCAAATTATCTTTTTAAGCACATGACAAACTCCACTACCTAAACTTAATATTGTGCCCAGACTATCAGGAAAGTACTTCCTTTCAGAAGTTTCCCACAAAAATGGAGATGCTGTGTTTGCTCTCATACAATGCACAGTGCAACAAAGCACAGAATCGAGATTTATGCGCAAAGATTGTGAAGTTGGGCTCTGTGTTGGACCATATTTCTAAATATACCACGAAAGATCAAATATTAGTAGTAGCAGTAGAAACGGGGGGGAAAGGCTGGACTAGAAGAGAATTAATTGAAAGCCTTTCTTTTCAAATGTATTGGAATATCGCTAAGTTTTCCATGGGTTGTTCATGCGAGAGAGAGCTTTCTGTTTACTTCGCTTGAATATCTCTCGATACACGAACTTCATGGCCAAAATATACATAGATATATATTAGAACTGGATCCAAAATTTGGCATAAATATTGATATCTAGCTCAACTCGTACACACATCCTATAATTCGTCCATCATCAGTTTCATCTCTCAAAGACTATCTGAAATAAGAACTATCTCGTTTGCGAAGCGCAAATTACTAAAATATTTGCCGTTTACATATTATTGGGCCCAATTCAGCTATTTAAATGCACTCAGGACTGTGATGAACAATTTCGGGTATTCAGTCAATACTTTCATGCAATTTTACTGTCATTGTAGTATTTTTGTAGATGTTATAATTAAGTTTAATGTATCTAATCGACTCTGCAGTTTTGAAGTGCTTACAAACTGGTCATCAATTCAATTGTTTCGATAGCCTTGTAAAAATATGTGTGTGTTATACTCTATTGTCTTCTCCATAAGTGTTTTCAAGTATCAGAAGGTGGTCATTTGTTCCAAATCTTTGGTGAAATCCTGGTCTACTGGCTGATATAAATCAATTTTATTTCCCAATCCAGTGGTTATAATTCTTGTGAAAAGTTTATAAAGATGTTATTGGTCGATAATTTTCTGGTCCAGGTATGGCACTCTTCTTATGGAGTAGGATCACGATGAAATTATGCCATTTATTGACAATCTTGTTATTGTTAGGAAATATAATATTTCATAGGAAATAATGCGTATTGACAAACTTTTTTAATAAACCTGGAATCTCGAAACCTAGACCAACAATCTCCTGATTAGGGATTATCGTTGTTCATTCATTGCTCCTTTATTAGCGTTAATTAATATAGCCATTCTAAATTCAAAGTTATACCACTTTTTCAAAAAGATGACCAGAGCCAGGTTTAGTTATTGTCGCCTTCCTATTATAAACAATTTCACAAAGCTTACATTTCTTTATATCGCTTTGACGCAAGAATTTCAGTTTGATAGAACAGTCAGTACCAACTTGACCATCTTGTGGCAGCTTTTAAGCGAACCCTGGATGATCGCACCAGGTGGATCATTTGATGTTCTGAATTATCACTTAATATAGCCATTTTAAATTCAATCTTTTCAAATTAACGGATATTCATCAAAGTTATACGACTTTTTCAAAAAGATGACCAGAGCCAGGTTTAGTTATTGTCGCCTTCCTATTATAAACAATTTCACAAAGCTTACATTTCTTTATATCGCTTTGACACAAGAATTTCAGTTTGATAGAGTTAGTATGAACTTGACCATCTTGCGACAGTTTTTAAGCGAACTCTGGATGATCGCAACCAGGTGGATCATTTGATGGAGAACATTTGATGTTGTGAATTATCACTTATTGTTGAAGACTAGCGGCTCCTTGGGTGTCTCTTGTTAGCCGTCTCCTTTAGGATCTTCTTTATCTCGTGAATTGTAATGTTTATCAATCTGCTGTTAATGTTATCACCTCTGCTCGGTTAAGCATACGATTTTAAACTTTCACGTTTTCAGAATAAGCTGGATAAGCTCTTATCACCAAACAATTATTTACAATTTTTATTGCAGGTAGGATGGAGTTATTGTGGTATTCACAATACTAGTGCTTAATGTGATCAGATATAAAATATTTATATTGTTATTCCTACTTCAATCACGATATATTTAACATAATAATAGGTTTTAATGGGACAAGGAATAAAGAATATTTAACAAACCTGTTGATCAACTAATATAGCAATTTGTATAAACAAATCTTTAACTTCTACCAATTGACCCTCAATTTGCAATAACAATTGGTGTCGTTCTTCAACATCTTTCAATTGTTGTTCAGCTTCATGTTTTTCAATTAAATACTAAAAAATAAACTACATTAACCATAAAGATATTTTTGAATGAATCATCATTGTTGTAATTTTTACGTTTCCTATAAATAATTGATCTTGATCTCCGCCAGTTAACGGTTGAGTTTCATCGTAATCGTCCCCTTGCACCGTTTTCTGTATGCTGTGTTTGAAATGTTCTAAATTTGCTTCGTAATGTTTCATAGCGTCGATGTATGAATTTAATGTAGTGGTGAATCCTTCTCTTAAACTCGTGTATTGCATAAATTTCATTTTTGTATTTGCTGTAGTTACTCGTTCAACATCCTCTTTATTGATGTGTAACTCTTTAAGTTTTTGATTAATTTTTTGAATGATTTTATCGGTTTCTCTTGAAATTGGTTTAACACCATTTTGCAAATCTAAAAATATTTTTGAAATTTTTTACCAAAATAATAAATAACAAGGTACTTGAACTTACCTTCGAATTTGTAACATCTATTTTCTTTTAGAAATGCATTGATTTTTGAGACGTTTTCATTGATTTTTACGAAGTTATCGCGAACGAGGTCGCATTCTTTTAAATAATTTTTTATTTCCTTATCCATTTTCTTTTCCTTACTTTTTTCGGAGTTGTCTTGTTCTTCATAGTTTTCCTGCAAATGTATAAATAGTTTTACAGTCAGTTTAAACTATTTTTTTTACAAAATATTACTTGTAATTCTTTTAGTCGGTCGCGAGCAGGCATATTTTTACGTTATCTACAGTTATGTTATCAACATTATATTTTATCTACTTTATAAATTGTTTACATATAGGTGTACCTTATTCTATTCTACGAAATTTTTATGTATCACCATACCTTTAAATTATTTATCGAATTAAATTATTAACAACATATTATTTAGTAGAAAATTGAAGAATTTGTTTTTAGGAAGGTGTAAAAAACAATGAGTCATACACAGGTGAAAAACAAATAAAATAAAAGTGACCTTGTGGGAATTAAAATTATTCACTATCAAGAGTTGACTGCAAAATTGGCTGCCTGTTTTCTACACTAATTTATATTGAACCAAATGAATTATGGAATGTTAATAAAATTGTGTATCAGAAAATGAATTATTTATTAATAATTACAAATTGAGAACACAACATAACACATAACCATATAATACAACAGCATTGTTAAAAATACGCAATAAATATATTTTGATATTCAAACAAATCGCAATAACAACAAAACACAAGTAATTTTAATCATAACTATTTACAAATCCTCAATTTCTCAGGAAGATAATACTTACAAATGTACTAATTAATAAATTCGAATGATTAGATAGAATTAGACATTAACTTGGCATAACTTTTCATTTGAGTCCTATGATAATGTGTTAATTGTACTATCGTACGTGCATTCAACCCGGATTACTTAGCTTACTATCGGGTTAAGGCACAAGTGCATCATCAAGGCGGTCTACTTTTTACTTGAAATTAACATTTTAGATCTTAAGTTCAAAGCCTTTTTATAAATTCAGTCGGTTAAACGGGAATAAAGGAGTTAAGCTCCTTAACCCGGTGTCATTTCACGTTATTTCTTGGCGTACATCCTTTAAGATAATCGTAAACGATGTTGTGTTTGTGATGCAATGCAATTTCCGAGGGGGAATAACCTTCTTGATTTTTAAGGAAGGGATCTGCTCCCGCTGCTATTAGTTGTTTACAAACAGGGAGACTCCCTGATAAAGCAGCTGCATGTAAGGCGCTTTCCCCATTCTAAAAAAGAAAAATAATTAATAATAAAATTTTTTATGTATACTTTGTTATTCTTATACTGGAAGCATTCCTAATGATGGTTTATACTTTAACAATTCCCCAACTACAGCAGAATGCCCTTTATGAGCCGCTTTAAATAATGCTGTCGCTCCATCCTAAAAATAAATATGATTAAAAAAAAATTAAGGGAAAAAGGGAATTTATTTTATTTTGTTATTACATGTCTTGCAGCATCAACTCTTGCCCCAGCTTTTAAGAGTTGCGCCACGATGTGGTCGTGACCCATTTGTGCACTAATCCAAAGAGGCGTCGCTCCGTCTGTCCTTTTTGTGTCAGCTTCGGCTCCTTGGGCCAACAGATAAACTAGAATTTTATAATGACCATTCTGTGCTGCTATAAATAAAGGGGTTGCTCTGTCCTATAAGAAATTTATAATAAAAAAAATTATATTTGTATTTATACATATTAATAATTAAAACAAACTTATGAAATAAAGATTTCAAAAAGTATTGTTAGATAGATATCAAAGAAATTTGATATTAATTTAGTCAAAAAGCAGAAAAGATAGATTACAAATCATTTTAATTTGAAGAATGAATGAAACCTTCACAATACAAAAATAACAATTTATAGATTTTCAGCTTTTCTCAAATACTTTGATGATTTTGTAAAAACAGCTAAATTGCCGTTCTTAAAAATTGTTTAAAAGAGTGATTAGAATAAGGGAAGTTTCTCTCCACAGAAATGTCTTGCTACCCAGTCTCGATGGTTAGTTACTATAATAAGCCTGGCTTCTATGATGACTCTTATGGTATGTACATGAAATGATCGACTTCTTGGTAGATAAAGTATTATTGTGAAAGACACGAATTTATTACGATTAGAACGATTGCTAGAGATTGTTTGGGTTGCTAAGGGCTAAATTGTGTTTGTCACAATTTGTCGTGTTGGACATAATGATGAATCGGTATCATTAAATGAAACTTTGTGAGACACTGAAGATTCTTGCATACAGTGACCTCTTTGCTATTTGGCCATCACTGGACTAGAAACCTCATTTGCCACACCCATTGGAAATAGTAGCCCCATTATGGCCAGAACAAACGGGCAATATCTATCCAAGTATCCTGAGGACTTTGTAATTTTGAAGTGGCATTTGACAAACGTTATGCAACTTTTCTTTGTATTGGCCTTTTCGATGAAACCCATGCAGCTTACAATGGCAGGTGTTCTAGAGTAGAACAGGTAAACTCCAAGTCACCGCCAGTATGCTAGTTTCTATGGAAAAACGAATCAAAAACATTCCAGAGATGCCGCCAGAGGATATTTTTTACCAAAATATCTGCGAATTTACGCGTTAGTCTATCTCAAGATATCGGTGTGTCGTGTGTTAATTGAGAAGAATAACTTTTGCACCTAAAACGAGTATACGCTTTCAATTCAAACCAAAGGAGTGGTACGAATAGAGCCATTCAGTACAAAAGAGCAACTACTGCCTTACACTCTGATTATGATCCTGGAAAGCTATTTATGTTGAAAACGGTCGCAAAACCAATTGAAGATTTACAGTTTACCTTACAAATGAATAAGATTCCTGTTATGGATGCGAATTCTAGAATAATGAAACGGCAAGCAGACGCAGTTGTCTCTCTTCTTGCAATAGGTTAACTAATACTACAAAACGTGATATTCTTGATGTCGTGATAAATTTTGGCTGTACACTTGCTTTCCTGCAACATACCACGAAGGATGACTTACTCGTGGTTAAGTAACTATGAGTGCTATTTCAAGACGACGTTTCTATGAGGAAGGATTATTAGCCTTTAGAGTACAGCTCCTAAACAACGCGTTAGCTTAACTAGGCTAAAGAAATATAAAAGTAATACAAATGTTAATTTACATTCCCAATTATATTATGATTATGTTATTACGAGTATATTACGAAAGAAAGTTGACTGATGATTTCTCCGTTATGTAATTTTAAATAAACGACTTAACATTTAAGTCCATTATTGTGGTTCTCATGGTCATAAAATGTTCACCAACCATTAAAAATTGACCGTAATTTAGAGACAATCACGACGACGCGACTTCGACCTATTTTCATTGCACTAGATACTTTAAAAAAAGAACGCAACGAGAGCCTGTCGAATCTAGCACGTGACAATTATTTTAATCGTCGCCGGTGCACTTGTTATGTTTTCTTTTATTGATCACGTTCATATTTTAAAACTGTAAGTCAAAGTGGATCAATTGAGAGAGTCAGCGGCGGTTAGTTTTTGTAATACATCGATTTTTACGAAGATTTACGGTTAATTGAAATAAAAAGTTTTCTGGTGGCATCTCGGCCACGACAACGGGATAATTAACAGATGCATAATATGAAACTACCGTAAGCCACACAGTTAGAACTACTTACGTATTGTAATAAGTAAACAACATGTCTCTTGTATAAATGTGTTATGAAAACGTGCGAACAAAAATATGTAAGCACCAAGAATAGCTTTTACCTTCATATGGGTATTTACTCTTGCTCCTTGTGAAATTAATTCTTTAACTACGTCCATATGGCCACATTGACAAGCTACAAATAATGGACTTCCACCATCCTAAAAAAATCGTAATTGTAGCAATACAATAGAAAGTAAATAATTGAGTTTCTATGATTGATGTTGTTGCGTGAAAGTGCAGCAGCGGCCGAAACGAATTGGCCTCTACACAAAAACAAAATCAACCAGAGTCCTCGATTTGGGTCAATGGAGCGGGGGAATAACCGAAAGCTCGACGCGGTTCTCAAAATAAGAACCTGCAGGTTCAAAGTCCCGTCACGTCGAGGCGAAATTACGCGGTTTTGATGAGGAAAACATGAACGAAAATAATACCGACCACACTCGCCGTGTCCACCGGTGCCTTGTTGTCCAGCAAGAGTTTCACTATGTCGAGGTAACCGCCTTGACAAGCAAAGAATAATGCTGTGGTTCCAGTCTGAAACAGAAAACCAAAAAAATTAATAAAGCGAAATTTATTTATTTCATTAATAAATAATTTTCAATTTTTAAATATTTTAAATGTTACAAAATAATTCAAAGGTCAGTTGGAATTTAGTGTAGAGCTTCCTATCGGTGTTTTATTGAAACGTAGTCTCAATCGATCCTTGTGCTACTAAAGAAATTATGCGGGGTCAAAGTTGGCAAAAGGCATGTTTTCGCAAATGTCTCCCTTTTCGTCCGTTTTGCAGAACAAAGAGTACTCGTGCTTTGGTTTTATAAAGGTCGCCGTTTTGAAGATAATTTCATAAATAGAGTTACTTGACAATTCTTTGTTTATTTTATATGCTTAAAATGATAATGATGTTAAAAAAATTAAATAATAATTCATTTTCAATGAACATTACTTATGGTGAGTTGAGTTATTGTTGTTATACTGTGCAGCAAATGGGAGTCTAGGAATTAGCAGATTTGATGTTTGAATAATTTTGTCAGTGTGTACTGGCGAATTAGAAAAGCTAGATTTGAAGTTACGAATAGTAACAGTAAGTTGCAAACAGTATTTCAGCAATATTTCATCACCTGCAAAAGATCGAATATTCAATCAAGTCTTCCATTAAGTATGTAATCTTGTGCCACCAATATTTAGACTTTTGCTACTAGCATGTAGTCTTCTGACAGCAATATCTAATCTTGTATTAGCAATATGATGTTTTCTGCTAGCAATATTTAGTCTTCTACTAACACTGTATAGTCTTCTGTCAGCAGTATCTAGTTTTCCGCAACAGTATTTAATCATCCGCAAATAGATATAATTTTTCAAAGCGATTTTCTATATGGTTCTAAATATCATATGAAATTAACACAAATTTTGACCGTGTCTCACCCTCACTTTGCAATCGCAATCCTTAAGTTCAGTTTTATTGTTTCATCCACACAGTATTCAGATGATGTTTGATACTGTACTTATAAAATAAGAATATATGAGAATATAAAAATTAACAAAACGGTAAATCAACTAAAGTATTAAAATCTTAATAATCCTTTTACAACATATTTTATTACTCAGCGAATGATACAAAGTAAAAAATGGCCAATAAAGCAGCCAGCTTTAAAATCGATCCCGTTATAATCTTCGAGTCTCGAGTCGCGATTTTAGATCAGCGTGAATCGTTTCATATTTATGAAGAGACCGTCGAATACGTCGTGGTGTTTTGGTCTCCTTTCACCACATCTGAACCTCGATTCCATATTAAAACGAAAAACATATTACCTGTCGCCCGATGTCTTTACGATTATTCTTTATTTCCGATCCAATCTCGAGACTATTTTCAACAACGTCCTACTGCGATAAATTTCAATTTACTGTTACGAATACGACGGTACACAACGGCGACAATGCGGAGAAGAACACCTACGTACATATTCTTGAGTACAACGAACATGATAATAACTTTAAAACGCCCTCTCAACCGGTTACTTAAGTGGTTTACTTTAACGGTAAAACAAAATATTAAAATAAATCTATATATTTTTTGTTTTTAATATAGATAATATTGAGTTTCTAATAAACTGTTTAACTTTGCTTAACTTTCAAACAGTTTGAATTGGGAGGTAAAAGAATAGTTGGCGACTTGAAACAGAAAACTTTTATATTTATGGCTCGACTCGTGAGCGTGTTGAACTTGTTAAACCGTGGATTTACGAAGCAGAAAAACGGTTTTAAATCGTTTATTTGCGTGTACGCAACTTGATTATTTATTATCCCGACCATTAAGAAAAAAATTAATTGAATTACATGGTGTACAAGAAATTTTTCTGGACCGTGAACTCGACTTCACTTTAAAAGTAACAGTACAGTAACCGTCTCACTTTTTATTTTAAACAAAATGTTTTAAGAAAGTTTTTTTAGTAACGATAAAATCAGTTTCTAAAAAGAAAATACTAATTAACATCAATTATTAAACAAATAATTGCGTTTTGAAAATAAATTACTAAACACAAATGTTTTTAGTTTTAGGTCTAGTGTTAGTTCTAGTTTTAGTTCAATCGAAATGTACAATAATTTAGCGTTGAATAACAACTAAAACTAGAGGCAACATTAGCACTAGATTTTTGTATATTTATATTGAACTAAAAGTGGAACTAACACTACACCTAGAACTAGAAAGATTCAGAGATTTTCAAGGTAAATACATCTAAACTTCCACTAACAGTACCTATCTAGCATTCTGTCAGTAATCTGGTCTTGTATTAGCAGTATCTAGTCTTCTAGTTGAAGTATTTAGAGTTTTGCAAACAGTATTTCATCACCTGCAAAAGATCGAATATTCAATAAGGAGTATCAAGTTTTCCATTAGAAGTGTAGTAGTCTTCTGACATGTCTTCTACAAGCTATATTTAGTCTTCTACTAACACTATGTAGCCTTCTGTCAGCAGTATCTAGTTTTAAGTAAACAGTATTTAATCATCTGCAAATACATAGATATAGTTTTCTACAAGCGGTTTTCTATATAGTTCTAAATAAAACTAGAGCTAACATTAGCACTAGATTGTTGTATATTTATATTGAACTAAAAGTGGAACTAATACTAGACCTAGAACTAGAAGCATTCGGGTTTAGCCGTGCGTCTCTTAAGACGGCTAAACCCGAATGTTTCTAGTTCTGGGTCCAGTGTTAGTTCTAGTTTTAGTACAATGAAAAATATACAACAATCTAACGCTGAGTAACAACTAAAACAGCGTTAGTACTAACATTAGACCTAGAACTAACAGTCCGTTCTAACGATGTCCGTTATATCGTGGTTTAACCGTATTTTGTTTATTAGTGCCATAAACATTGATCTAACGATAAATTTAACGTTAATTGATAAAGTTATCATAAATTATTGTATTATAATATCTGAATAAATAATCAAAGATAATGAATATCCGGTTGTTATTGATCAAAACGAGAAGTAAATCTTACCACTCTTCTAGCTACTGGACTTGCTCCTTGATCTAAAAGTTCTTGAACGCAGTCGAAGTGTCCATTGGCAGCTGCTAAAATTAGTGGAGTAGTTCCTTCCTGAAAACAATTTTTTTTTTAATTTTTCTTTCTTTAAGCTAGATATAATTTTAAATAACAAAATTTATTTTTGTAACTTAATATAGCGCGAAGCCATAGCTCACTAATTGTCTCGAATCTCGATTACGTCTTGGATAACAGACAGTTTTAATCCGTCTAAAGAATAAAAAGAAAAGTTTCTAATTAAAAAAAATTAATCCTTGTATAAAACTTCTTTTCAATTCGGAGCAAATACATTAACCGTTTCAAGGAATGGTTATAAACAATATTGATTCTCTTCGGTATTAACCAATTGCGGTCATGTGTTCCAATAAAAAGATATAAAAGGTACAGTACCGTATAGGTGCTAATAGAAGATCGGTTTTGTATCTCGCACGTAAGTGCTTTATTGGCACTTACGGTTTTATGGCGTGCCCCGAATAGTTTCTCCAATCCACCAGAAACTAGAACTGCGTCGTAATAGAAAACATCTCGTTACTATTTTTGGAGAATTAATTAAAAGGAAACTGTCGATTCCGAGCGACGGGTTTTCGTGTAGTTAATCGAGTTTGATTTTGTCTTGTTCGAAATCGAAATATCAAGGCCAAAAAAAAAGTTTACGTAACAAGATTCCACAACAAATATTTTAACGGGAATATGTTCTTTTCATTTCTCACAGAGCAGACGTGTTGATTAGTAACTGGATTTAATAATTGAAAATACACAAAAACAGGATTGAATCGAGCCGTTCCTTTTTCCGGATTAAAGTAATTGAAGCATGGTACTTAAGCCGCGATGGAAAGGAAATGGAGTTGAAGTATCAATAATAAAATCTACAAACCTTGTTTCCGGGAAATGTTTTGTTATTAGATTTCTATCTTTTTTTTATTGGTTAGTAGAAAATCAAACGATTTTAAATCAACCATAATTGGTTTCAAAAAACTAACACAAGTTCTTAATACGATTATTATTAATGTTCTACTATAATAATGATAGGAAGCTAAAAATAGAACTTAGGAAATATCGTAAACACGCAAAAAACGTCTGCTTATTTTTACCTCGATTCTATTAACATCATAATAATAATGCAATTAACTTGAATATTTTAATGAAGCATCTGACGAATTTATTACAACAAAACACTCCATGTAAGTTACGCTTGGTAGCAAATGTGATAAATAAAATCAAGGTCCTGAGTTGCACTTTTCAATCGTTTTAAAGTTATATTATAATCTCAAGATTGCACCGTAAGAATTCTAAACGGTATAATAATTTAATAAGTAAGTGATGTTAGTTTAAAAAATTTAAAAAGCGAAACTCATTTCCTTGCGTTCGATTAAAAACTTTAGACTTTCGTTGTGTTAGGTAACTCGTAGTTAAAAATCAAGCACGTAAACACGCAAAAAAACTTTTACTTGTCTATTTTTTGTTCGTTTTATTTAATTTTTCTCATAACGTAAATTTTTGACGAAAAAAACTTATCTAAAAAAATCAATTAATGTTTACTCGCTTAATGCTATAATACCGAGATTAAATTGTGAAAATTTCAGGATTAATTTGGTATTAAGTTTTTATTTAGAAAACGTTTCGAGATTGAAAAAAAAGATTTTTTAAATATATTTGTTCGTTTTTTTTTCTTCATCGAGATTTTATATTAAAAACAGTTACAAACAGAAATTTACATTGATCACAGAGGAAGCAAGCTGGATAGAGACTGTAAAGGTAGGAAAGACAAAAAAAGAAAGAATAGTAATAGAAAAAAAATACTAAGCAGAGAAGAGAAAGACTGAGTAACGAGGAAAATACATATAAAGCTTATAAAGGCAAGAAAGAGGCACTTGAAAGAAACTGGTAATAGAAGAAAGATATTGAACAGAAACTGGAAAAACTATAAGACTGTAACTAGAACAACGAAACTGAATGGAACCTAGAAAAAGGAAAATGATACCAAACTGAGAAGAGAAAAATTAAAAAGATTGGTAATAGAAGACTGGCAAAGACTGGAGAAATAGTACTCTACAAATTGAAATGTGAGGAGAGAAGCTGCAAAGATACTGCAAAGGCAGAAAAGGAATAATAGAAATAAAAGGATGCCTAAAAAGAGACTGGTAATACAAGAAATAGACAGGAACTGGAAAGATAAGAAGGAAGGTTGGCAACAAAAAAAAAGAGATTGAGCAGAAACTGTGAATGAGATACAAAGACTTGACTGAGACAAGAAAGATACTAAGCAAAAAAGTGGAAAACTGGTATTAGAAGAAACTTATAGACTGAACGGAGAGTAAAAAGATAAGAAGAATTTGGAGATTGGGAAGAGAGGAAGGAGAGGGTTTGATAGAGAAGAGAATGACTGGAATGAGACTGGAGATAGGAAGATGCTGAATACATACTGAAATGAAAAAAAAATAATTAAAAGATAATAAGAAAGTGAAAGGAGATTTTTTCAATATTTTAAATTGAAAAGAATATTTATGTTAATTAGTTCTTAACTGCAAAATGTGACTTAGATTGTTCCTGGGGTTTTTGAGATTGTTTCTTAAATTCTATCACATTTATAGTTTTGTTATTATGAACATTAACTCATTTATATGAAAATTTAAGGAAAATGTTTATTTCAAATTTTCTTCACAAAATCATCTTATAATCCTTAACTGTTTAAATAAAAATTTACTTCAAAACCAGTTTCGACACTTACTTACAACGTCTTACGCAATAACAAATAATCAACATTCTTCATCTTATAAGGAGTCACGCGTTAGGTAAGAGACATCGCGTTATCGACGATACATTTAGTATACTAAAAATCTTCTTTTTTAAGCATTTCTTTTTTGCTATCGATTTTATAGCCCGCTTTCAACGTCTATTATAAAAAGCGAAAACTAATTTCCTTATGCGTTCGATTAAAACTTGAGACTTTCGTTTTTCCGTGATCAAAGCCGCGTGAAGAATTTCCGTCTAGAGCTGGATTTAATTGCTGAATATTTTCTCGCGTCGAAGCGCACCGCATACTCCTCCGGGCTCCGGACTCCTCACTCCATGTGAACTTTCAAGCGAAGCGCATTCTAACTTTTTTTTATCTTTCTAAACCTACCTACAAACGTAAATACGCCTGTGTTTATATTCTGTTACGTAACAGACATCAAGAGTGTTTACGAAAAAATCTAAAAAAAATCGATCTTTTACTAAAGATGAACTTTCACATTTTATCTGGATTCAAATAATTAGGTATCTGGTACAGCCAAATAATTAATGAAAAACGAATACTTATATAAAAATTGGCAGTTGAGATAAAAAATCACCACCTACGAGAGAAAATAAGATGAAAATAAGATCATGTAATCTGGCTTAGGTTACAAAAGATAATGACATTTTCGATTGGACTTAGCAATTCCAACCTAATGGACGCAGAAGAATCTGTCGCTTCCTCCGAAAGATAGTAAACCCATAGATCTCGAAGATATACATTTATTAGATTTAGGATAAACCCTAGAGCAGAATTAAAACCCGTATACAAGAATTGGCAGTTGAGGTGAAAAACCTACCTGACAATCCATCAATATACCAGAGAAAAGCTAGGGCAGCATCATGTAGCACTTACGAATGCTAAATTAGAAACTGGAAAGTTATTATAAAAGTAAAATAAAGAAAACACAAAATGTTGAGCAATTGGTTTCACTGGGTTAGGTTGCAAGAGGACATTTCCACAAATAAACAAAATTTAGGAGTTCCAATCCAACGTACATAAAAGAATCTTCGGGAGGAAGACCCTCGGAATGGGATGGGGTCCATCACGACCGGAGGCTTCTCTGTCCATGGTATTTTCCGCTTCCATGAAGGACAGAAAAGAAATATACGTATAACTCATATTAGGTCATTGTCAGTCCAGATAACGTAACTGATTTCACATACATTTTACGGGAGGTGGCAGAAGATTTCACGGTGTATTTCATCGTCAAAACTATCGTGTTTGGAGGTTGGAAATTCAAGAGTGTTATTGTCGATTTTTGGCTGGAGTCGATTTCTCAAAAATGCGATTGATCATCCAATAACACTTAATAGCGGTAGCTAATGCGACATAATAATCCAGATTTTTGTGCTTAAATTGCAAATTATGCGTGGCTTTAACAAGACACTGCCTACAGCCCGACGGAACTCAATTATTGCATGAGACATTTCCTGGCTAGGCCATGCAATTTTTTAATGCCGTTGGATATTCTTAAAGATTTTTTGAAATTTAAGGTTATGCCAACAAATCTACGACCACCCACGTCTTCAAAGAGGAAGTATCAAAGCCACATTTATGCAAAAGGATCATGGCAAATTTCGACAACATGATGCGTATTTTCCAGTAAAGCCATTGACATAATACTCTATTGCAAATATAAACCTATATACAGTGTACTTTATGAAGCAACAAAAATTTCACAATTTTTAATTAAAAACATGTAATTTCTGTCAAAATTTTTAAGAAACATTTAATAACTTAAAACGATTTTTAATGTAAACAATATTATGTTAAGTTTAATTATTTAAAATGAAGTTTAATAATCTTAATTACCTATTAAGATAATGATATAAAAAATTCTTGTTGACTTTTTTTTAAAGTTTATCCATATAAAGTAACGACGTGAGTTGAAAGTAAAAATAAAAATAGATCATTTGAGTGACTTACTTTGTCTTTAGAGTCTACGTGAACCTTTCCGCTGTCTAATATTCTTCTCAGGTGCTCTACATCTCCTCTCATGGCAGCTAAATGAAGTTGGACGTCCGATGGTGATTCTTTCTAAAAGAATAAAAAAAATTCAATTGAAATAAAAAGAATATATTTGAAGCTATAATTTTGTTTACGTCAAGAATTGACGTCAATTTTTACAACAGCTTTCGTTTAAAATAACATCTATTTTAACCTTAACCATAATTTTATTCAAACCAAACACTAAAAATGAAATAAATAAGACTTAAAAATTATAGCCTACCTTTAATGACATGGTTATAGTTGAACTTTATGGTGATAATAGTTTTGTATTGAAAATGATATGTTTATTTAAATTTTTTTTGAATCAATACTGCGACGAATTAAATCGATTTAAAAAATTTTTTTTAAAACCGGAACAATTGCAGCGCGAAGAAAAACAGGTGAGAGTCGCTGGTTGTTTGAGCGAAATTCATTGGTCGCGAATGAAAGGCGACTGTCGGATTTCCACCGACAACGTCGATCCGATATCGAGCCAACCTTTCACGCGCGGGTTTTCAACAGAAATTTTACGCAAGCGCAAACCATTTCCAAAACCAACTTATCATAAATACATACTCACTCATTTTTGAAATAACAGCACCACGTATTATTCAGGAAGACAAACTTTACTATTAATCAACCAGAATTCTTTTTGCAATTGCACCTCAGCGCCATCTAATAATAAAGTAGTCAATTAATTGCTTAATTTCCATTTAAAAATAATCTTCACTAAATTAATTTTCATAAATGTATATATAGAATAAAGCAAAACAATTATTATTTTTATTATCATTGTATGTTTAACTCTAAATTATTAATAAATTCTTTGACGTACTAATTAAACTAACTTCATTTTGGTTGATAGCGCCCTCTATCCTTTCGGCGTTTGACAGCCATTTTGTGAACTTCTCTGTTCCATATCCAAACATTGTAAGTATGAATTAATTTTAAATCCGGTTATTTTTAATACTTTAAATAATTAAAATATATTAAAAATACGATTTCCTTTATAGAAAACATAATCATGGAAAACGACGCTGGTGAATTCGTTGATTTATACCGCCCGAGAAAATGGTGAGGTTATGACCACGTGTTGTCGATATAAATTAGAGTTTATTTAAAACATCAAGATTATTTCTTAATTTTCTTTTTTATAGTTCTGCTAGCAACAGAATTATTCACGCTAAAGATCACGCCTCAATTCAATTGGCGATTGTTGATGTTGATCCCGTTACGGGAAGGATGACGGACACAACTAAAAATTACGCTTTATGTGGGGCTATTCGACGAATGGGAGAATCCGACGATTGTATTGTTAGGTTAGCTAAAAAAGATGGTTTACTTGCACCGTAAGTTAATTTTAAAAATGTTGATTTAATACTTATTTTTTAATTCCTTGTTTTGGTTTCAGCAATTTTTAAGGTTTATTTAATCATGTTGTTTATAAGATCTTTATATGAATAAATAAATCCAAAAAAATGTGAATGTATGGCGTTTCTCATTGAATTATTCCAACCTTAAAAACTGATTTTAGATTAAGAAAAATGAAAATTAGATTGATATTTAAACATCAAGAGATTTGTCCAGCTAGCATCATGATTTTTGATGAGAAAAGTCACTATCGGTTAAACTTTTTTATATGATAATTAGATGCACTGCTAAACCCCAATATTTCTAGTTTAATGTTAGTTGTTATTCTGCATTATTATTGCTACCGGACTCAGGAGAGCAGTCCCTCTCGTCACCGCGACCTCTAAGATCTATGATAACTCAAGCCCTCCAAAGGTTTAGGGAAAATGTAGGTACTTTATAAACCTTAGTATTATTAGGAGAACTTTACTACTGACTAACTTTACACTTACTGTGATTGTGTAAGTGGCGTGTATGGGAAGGTTAATAAACTGTTATTAATAATAATGAATAACAAATACAACTTTTATTTGATGTTAAATAAATTATTTATTTTATTAAAAGTAGTTATCTGTAAAATGATTTGACATCACCGTTATGGTGTTGCCATCTATCGAACGTAATAGTAACGAATATTTGTTTTGAAAGGACCGCAACAAGTGTCTCAAATTAGTAACTATGGCGGAAAGTAAGAATGTAGCGATAGATAATTCAAACTCGTCTAATCAATCGGTAGTGAATGAACAAAATGGTTCTAAGGAGGAAAACAAGACTGACAAAGGTAACGTTGTTTGACGTTATTGCATTTTTCATCCACATAACCTTACTTGTGATTTGACAGCTGTTTCTTACACTTTTTATCCTTAGATATTTTTGCGATTTTTGCTCGAATTTCTCCGTTAATCCTTAAAATTACATTAATTTTCAATATATTTGGCTTACTTTTCATTCAAAATCCTAATTTATTAATCTTCTAAACGTGTTATAACTTTTATTTTTTAGGTTATGTTTTGTAAATATCGCTAGTTTAAACGGCTCTAATTGTTGTTTTTATTTATTTTTTTATTATTTGCAATCGGCAACGTTTACTGATGTTGCGTGTTTATTTCGTGTGCAGTTTGGTTTTGTTGTGTGTTTTACATAGTGCATTTTTTTCTTTCATTGACTTTGGAAAATGTGTTGCTAATACAGTAGTATTTTTCTACTACAATCAGGATTTCTTTTCAGTAATGGAACCGTTGTTATTAGAAGAGGTGCAGCCTGATGTTCTGCCAAGAAGCTTAGAAACATTACAGAAATCGCTGCATCAAATGAATATGCCTTTGGATCGAGATGAATACCTCGTCCTGTTGATCCACATTCTTATGCTTGAAGTTGGATTTATTCCACATCACTCCACCGAATTCTACAATGAAGATTGGTGTCATTTTCATAGAAGACGAATTATAGCTGTGCTTTCTGAACTTCCCAAAAAATGGAAAACAAGCAAAACATCATTTTTGTTGAGATATTTTTTACCTAAATTTCTTGAAAATGAGTGCAAGTTAAGTTTTACTATGTTTGGAGATGATTTACTACTTAACTGTACGATTTCAAATATTCCGGAAGCAACATATAGCATTCTTTTGGATCCTTCCTTGTATATCATGACGTCTACGTTAAGGATTCAAAATAAGTTTCAAAATATGCGTCATCTATCAATAAATGTCAAAAATTGTATTTGCACTCCAGCAAAGCATAATATTTTGGTGCATAATGGATATCCAGGTCTTTATTTTGATAATCTTCCAATAGAAATTATCTTTCTCATTCTCAAACATCTTAATCCACTTGATTTGACACGCGTAGAAGAAACGTGTAGATTCTTTAGGACGGTTGTACACGATAAAATTTTATGGAATCAAATCAAAGATAGGTGTAAACTTTGCGATGACACTCTTTTACATTTTAAACATACAGTATATAGAAAGCGCTTTAAAATTTGTCGTCCAATTTTAAAAACGAATTATTTGCTTTAGATATTTTATGTTGTTACTTTTTAACATAAATAGGATATAATGTAATAATAAATCTCATTTAGTTTGTTTGTATATGCACTAGAAAATATATTTATACTTTTGATTTAATTGTCTTTTATTATCATTTTATTGATTTAGTTTAAATGATACTTTAGTAAATTATTTATCACAAAAAATTCGTTTTAATTTGCTTTTTTATAAATATTTTTATAGAAAACGATTCTACAATACAGATGCCTTCTACACTGGACGCTACAAATTTAGGCACAACTGGAAGGATTCCTGATTATTCCAACTTCAATGGTGATTCTGGTAAGTACAAAATCATTTTAATTACGTTTTTGCTGTTATGTATTTAAAGTGTAAATAAATGGTCAAATTTTTTTTGCTGTTTTCTATTCTGTATTGATAAGATATAATCTTCAAGATTATTTATGAATTTAAAACATTATATAGAATGTCAAAGCAAAATGATATTCATTATAGACAATTATGTTATATTCACCATTCTTAGGGCCACTTTTATTACCACTTGATAAATTTATCTGATAGATAAATGCTTAAAACCGTAATTATACCCTTTTTTATTAAGTACTTTTAATTTTAGTACAAAAAATACTATTTTCTATATATCAACAAATTTGACCACTACTTTACCATTCTTAACATCAAAACATTGTTTCAAAATTGCGTAGAACATAAAAATACCGTTAACTAGTTAATTTTATGACATGTGCAATAGATGTATTCCTGATTATATCAAGTTAGCCAACCTTACAATATTCATTTAGTTACCGCGTTTTCAAACTACTTCAGAACATCATACAATATGCAGCTTTCTTGCACTTACTTAATAAATTATACATTAAAAAGAAAAGGAGAGATGTTGAAGTAAACTGTGGCAGAGCTTTTTAATCACGGCGACTAAAACATTACATCTTAACTATTTTTAAGGCGATTCAATTATTGCCTGGAATAATAAATAATAACAAACGCCAAATAATCCTAGGTTGACATCCAACACAGGTAAAAAAAAATTTACAAAGACTTATGAGGAGTCATTATTAGACATACTACTTGAAAAGAGGACGGAGGTAGTAGATGAAGAAATTCGACGAAGACCAGAAACTTATGGCTAAGATAGAAATTATAAACATACTGAGTCTGCACCGCTGAGGCAGTACTTTACTAACTTTACATCGCGACTCCCAGAGCTGCTAGTGTACCAACCTCAACCACACAGCTCTTTTGCTGGTCCATGAACTCAAAATGCATCACCATTTGCACGATCCCCATCATTAAGTGGTAATGGGTGTTACATTAAAGCCAGTAAGATGTTAAAACTCATATGACTCATTGTAAAGCAATTGAAGAATTTGATAGGGTGGTCCTTTATGATTCATATAAAATTGACCGTTAAATAGTCGCTGACTGATCAAGGGATGAACCCAAAATGTCGGTTTTTCTTTTGATAATCAACGCACAAACACATCTGATGTCAGTAGCGTCCATGTTGAAATTTAAGACTACAGCAACTATCCAGTCAATCGTTTGCGGAGCGCAAATGTCATGGCAACAATACCTTTCATTTTATCAAAACCTTTAAGTCACCCCTTCACACACAATTAAGTTAATATCAGATCATTCTGTATTGTTTTCGTATTTCTTATATTATTTTGCCCATCAGCCTCTGGTCTACTGTATAGGACGACTTTGCGAAGCTACAGTGAAAAAATGCATTCACAGGAACATTTACATCTCGTTGATCATGAATAAAAATTTCATCGATGACGAGGCAGGGAGTCTTATCAAGCTGATTGCGTTTATAAGCAACAACTTTGCTTCATGTTACGGATTTCAGGACACAATGCAGAATTATATTTAAGGGATAAGATGACGCTCGTTTACAAAAGTAACAAAATCGGACCGAAACTAAAGCAGACAAATTATTATCTGAATAAACTCCTAATAAGTCAGACGTATGTGGGTTTAAGCGATACCATAAAATTGTTTTAATATTGATTTTGTCATCAAAATCTGCCCCTTATATTCAAAACTAATTACAAAAATTATTAAATCTATTTAGATTTTAATTTGTTTAATTTTAAGAATCGAATTCTATTTCAACATTTAATTCTAAAACTATTAAATCGTTTCCGATTTAGTCCATTTATCCATAGGTGGCGACGTATCCAGTCTAATAATAAGCATTTATCGATCTTTTGGGGCCGTGCGTACCATTCATTTATCTCGCTTCAGTGCGTTTTTACCTGGACCAATCTCGGTACTCTAGAGGGCAAGGTTATGCGTATATATTTATCCCCCTTTGTTTTACCCCGTCAGCCATCGATCTGAGCGTTCTAATTTTGTTCTTGTTCTCCCGGTCTTTTGGTTTCCCGTTATTTTCGTCAGGGTTATTTCACCCCGATGGAGGCGGCGACCTGTGTTGTCATTCATTTCGTTGCTCTCTCGCATCTACATTTCGTCTTTTGTTCTCTTGTACGTTACGTGAACGACATATGTGACAGGAACACGTGTACATTTGAATAAGAACCGGCGGAAACTGCCCCCCGTGTTTGACAAAGGCTCAAGTAGAGGAAGACTATTGATCCTAATCGTGCGATGGTGTTATGATTTGTTTAAATATTAATTGCTTGGGAAAATGGGAATGACTAATATAGTAGGTGGAATAGTAATATTCATGATAGAGGTATGTGAAGGAAAGGAACACACAATCTGGAGCGAGGTCTGCATGTTCCACCGAGATCCAAACCACCCTCGGGGGTATTCCACTATTTGCCCTGGATTATGTATGTGAACCAGTCCTTTGAGATCGCTCTCTGATGTTCCGTCGATTTCGCTGCAAGTTTATCGATTTTACTAAACATTAAGGTATTTTAAATAGATTATTTCTAAATATATTAATTACTTAATTTTAAATTGACAATTAAATGAACTCACATAAATTTTGGAATACCAAGAATAAATTTTTAATTCCACACCTCGAGTTAACTCCATTAGTTAAGATATAGGAAGATATAAGGATTCCTTCGTGTTTTCTTTTCCCGTCCTGCGGGACTAGCAGTAGCCTCCTCACTGAATTCCAGTGATTGTCCAGTCTGTGCTCGTTCAGAACGTGCCTCGAATTTTCGAGAGGTTTTTATCTCGCGGTCTTCGTACTCTTCTGCCTTCCGTCATCAACGGCGTTGAGCATTGATTTTTTTTTGCTTTTGGTGGTGAAATCGGAGTCGTACGGCGTTCGTAATTTTGCGAGGAGTTATAAATGTATTGGGTTTCGTGTTTTCTAAGCGCATCCGTTCAGGCGATATTGCCATCGCTGTTGGTTGATCCCCGGAGGCCACTTTTAGAGCCAACTTCTAAGGTCGCTCAATTATCCTCGGAAAGTCTTCTAGACGTGAGTGTGATACCGTCTGCAAAATTTTCCGACCTAGAACAAAAAAAAAAACCTTAATGGATTTGGGAACCAAATCATCGAATCGATATTATGTTAAATTAGTCTTGATTTTTATTTTAAAACATTTTTATTTTATTTTTAACAAAGCAATCAAAGCATAGATATGAAATTTACAAGAATTATCGAAACGTATTTAAGCATGTCATTTTCCGCACACCAAACGTATCCTTTAATAAAGCCCAAGTTTTCTCCTCGGCGTTATCGTATTAAATCACCCTTCCCCCTTCATTTACGCCAACTATTCCGGACGAAGTTAGTCTCCAAAGCGAATCACTCGGTTGAAAGTTTTTTAACACGCGCTACTTACAAAAAAGTTTTTCAACCAGGACATGCTGCAAAAACCACCCGGGAAATTGTAAATGCAACGATGGACAATTTCGACAGCTAAAGACAAAATGTGATTCAGAGTCATATACCCCTTTGAAAATAAGGATCTTTGAAATTCTCGCCCCAAATTAGCCCCAAATTACTTGATAATCAGCCTTTAGGGTTTCAATCACTCGTCAACATCTAAATTTGGGTTATGTGTGAACATTGCAACAAATCTAATCGATGGACAGTTGTTATGTCAACCGCCACCATCATATCAGTCGTCATATTAGGTTCTATTACATTGATTATTAGTACAGATGGTGTTTAGCTTAGTGTGATAGCTTAAGGTAACTTACTAATTGCCCTTTTGATGTCTTTGTATGATATTATCAATCGTGTTTAAATCCAATACGGTTCACATATGTTGTGTGATAACATTTCTTAGTCATGGAACTTTTTGCAAGTCCCTGATAAACCCACCACCAATTTGTAGGTGGACCAAGATTCCAAATTACAGTGGTTGTCTGGTTTTGCAACATTTTTAGTTGGATTCGGGTTATTAGTGTATAGAGACATAATAAGGAATTTCGAATGTTAGAACAACTTTTGTTGCATGATTTTGACCAAAATATTCCAAAGACAATGTTCTGGCATAGACAAAATCATTTTTTATTTACGGATATAAAAGTATGTATAGCACTAAAACTAATGATATTTGAATGACACTTTTTGACCTAAGTAACTTTGACTTAGGTCAAAGTCCTAAGTGTTACTTTATTAAATTTTAACCTCCGTGAGAAAACTTTCAATCAATAATCCTTTATTTCAAAAACACGTGCTCAACTAATTAGGACAGAACAAATTTGTTAATGAAAAACACGAATTCGCTTCCATCACCTCACACTTTTTTTTTGTAGACAATTAATTTAACTTTGTGTTTTACCTTTTTGGTTTATGTTATAATTTTATTTAATAACCTCCAACAATAATTAAAAAACCTTTCTCTTTTCCGCTAACCACAATAACCCCTTTCACCTCAACCTTGCTATTTAAAAAAATAAACAATTGAATAACATTTCACTTATTATTCATTAATCCTCCTCAAGTGACCTAAAGCACATTAGAGGTCGCAAACGATCCTCGATTTGTAGCAACAACAGTCTACGAACTCTGTGGTACGCCTGACCCTTTTCTTGAAAGAGAAGCAGGAGGCGGTTGTTGTAGAACGGTGGCGGTGCGTTAACGGGGCACGATTTCGACAGACAGGCGGGTCGCGCGCAAGCAGGGCATCGTTGCCGCCGCCCCCTGAATCCGTTCAGTCGCGGCCAACGGTGGCGAATTCGACGCGTCCAAACCCGTTCGTTCGTTCCGATTGTGACGGTGGTGGTGGAGGCGACGTTACAGACGATCGTCCGGCGGCTATCGTTTCAGACCGTCGCGTCAACTAACTCGTCCCAATATTGGGGAGCTTGTTTCGACATGACTTTACGGTGAAGGTTTGGAAACGTGCTGCAAACTGGACGACTTCAGGGGCGGCGGCTGGAACGGTCATCTTATGTTGACGCACAGTCACAGCGATGGAGATTTTCCTGTTTATAGTCAAGGTGAGAAGGATTTGCTCTCTAAAGAAGAATCGATTTGGGATTATTTTTGTTAAAACATTTTGTTAGTTGAAACCATTTTGAGAATACAATTTTCTGTTGGGGAAAAAATTAATTTCTCTTTGAGAAAGTTATTCTTATCTTATTGGAGTCTCTGGTGTGCTTTTATATCGTAGTTAAAAGCCCGTATAATTTTTACGTTTCTTTCATAGTGGCACAGTCGTCGTTCTCGAGAAGCAGTGAGGGGAAGAAAAAGGGGAGGTGGGTCGTCTCTTCTCATCACTCTATTCCCAACTACTTTATCGCCATTCCGGGACTGCCTTAATAGGTCTTTTCAGGCCGCTCTTGCGCAACGAGCACTCCTCATTCAGCGACACCTACATTTTATACTTCTTCATTTCCCAAATGTATTACGTGAAGGTGTGTCCAAAACTATTTAGAAATTGTTGACAACTCCAAACGTACATAGGAAAAGAGCAATTTTGTTTTCAAAGTAATCATATTCTATACATAAAAGGAATGAACGAAAGTGCAAAAGAGTATAGTACATGTGTATTCTTTTAGCCTACTTTCAAGTAAACACTTATCCGTGGACAACAATAACATTATTCTATTTTCCCTAGAAGTGTGAAGTGGAAATCTACTTTCACCCACTTCTCACGTGTCTCGACTTCTTTGTTTCTTGTATGTTGGACGAATTTCCACGATATCGATCTTTTATCGTAGAGTGCGATCGTCAGCAATGTGGCCTAGACGTGAAATACTTCGTTAGGTTGGACAACCATTACAACACTCATCGAATCCAGATAAGATAAGATTAAGTGTCGCCCATTTGTTTTTCGGTAGTTGAATTCCGCGATCGCGTCGTGATGGATTCTTTTAAGAGACGATGGTCACGTTCGTTCAAAAGATCTACTTCTCATCATTCGACTCATTCCAGAGAAGGCATCGGGGATAGTGTTACTGAGTTAGTGGTTGAAAAAAGTGTATTTTACCGAGAATCTGCTACTGTGCCATCATCGCCCGTTGAGGATATTCACTATGATTTTAGTATGCTTTATTATCACTTTTATAGTAATTTAACCTGTTTTATTTATTTATCAAATATGTATTACTCACCGATAAAAATTTAAAAAAACAAATAATTGCGAACCCTTTCAAGACTTTGTAACGATTTTACAGATTTCCAAATCGGTAAACTTATCTTTAAATCAATATTAACAAAGTGATAAGTTTACTTAAAAATTAAAATGTTTCTGAAATTAATTTTAATGAAGTTAATTTCGTGTTTGTCATTGGGCATTATTTTAAGGAAACGTTTATCGATTGAAACGTTGACGGCGTCAGCGCGGATTCGATGGCTTTCGCCAACATTGTGGGTTAATTATCGTGACAGCAGAAGCGGAAAACCCGTTCAAAATCGACAACTTGTATCAAGGCGAGAGACGCCAACGCCTATCTTTTCTCGACGTCTCTTCTTGTGTCTTCCATCATATCTGGAGTGCTCGCGACGAGCTAATGATCGACCCCCTTGACTCGACGGTGGCACCCTTTTTGCTTGTCACATGACGACACTTGCGAAACCCGATGATAAGACCTTCTTTTGACAGCGACTTTGGTACTTTAAAACGAAACTGATGTGGTTGTCCTGAAATATATCTCACAAAATAATAAAATTGGAACTCGTCGTGTAAAAATATTCCACAACAAAGTAACTAAATCATCTGGAATAGCGTCTTGACAAAAGCCCGTGTCCACCATCCATCATGTATTCCTTCAATATATCGCAACACAAAGACCATGCTTGAAAGCCGGAGGAGCGTTGAAATATGACAGGTTAAATTAAATTTTATGCGATATCTGGGGCATGTTAAAGAGACGCTGATTGAAACTGTGAAGCACGCCCCGCCGTGAGATTCGATATTTTATTTAAAGAACGTCTCGAGATATAACCCTCATCGTAACCCTTCTTGGCAAACTCTTTCATTCTAAGCAGCTCTATGCGGAAATCCTCACGTATAAAAAAAAACAGTGTACGTACATCATACAGATATAATTTGTTATCCTATCAGCCTTCACTACTATTTTTAAAATACGTACGGGAACGATTTAGAAGGATGGAAAAACATTTATCATCACTTAAACTTCGTCGGTGGGGTGTGGGTAGAGGGGTATTTCACGGTTGACTACGCCACAATCGCACGACATCCATCCTGAAATCTACGAGACGGTCCATTTGTGCCGGAAGAAGTTTTAATTATCGTCCCGGTGATGAATACCGCTGATTTAACGCCCCAACGGGAGGCGTTGGTGAAGTCAGGGATTAAAAGGGACGATCTTCTAACTAATGGCCCCGATTTATCGAAAAAGTTTTAGATATCCAAAACTTTCAAGGTGGGAGTTGTATAAAAATATAAATCAATTTCATTGGAACGTTATCTGTACAATTCGAATCAAGATAGTGACATTTGAATTTAACTGGAATAATATACTGTTATTGCGTTAATTCTTCAATAAGTAATTTATTCTTAACAAAAATAAATATAATATTCTTTATCAAAACATTCTTAGCATATAATTTTCTACAATCTAAACCGAGTTAGATTATCGCTTGCTTGTGGTCAGAATTATATATCTTATGTTTGGAAAATGCAGTTTGTTTTAATAGCTCTTTTAATTATAAAACATGAATATGCATGTTGTTAGATCTAATGGTTATAATTAAAAAAAAGCATCCTTGTTATTAATAAAATTTTAATAGTCGATCAATACTTTATAATTAATGCGTAATTTCTATTTGTAACTTCATCACAATTACATTTACGCAATTATCCATTTTAACTCTGCAGTCTAGACTTGGTCGTTATAGGAACATTGCTCCGATGTTGACAGAATAAATGTCTCCTCGTTAAACAACTTCACAATTTTGGTTGGCTTGTTCATTAATACCATGAATATTCAACACTTCGTATCTAAATTATTATTAGAGCTTTGAAGTAGGGAATGATCCGCTGAAGCAAACTTCTAAATATTATTAACAATATTATGAAACTTTATTGGAATTTTTCTTGTATTGCTATAAACTCGCTCTCAAAAGGTCAACCCATTAAACTATATTACTCTAACACCATATTGCTCTGAGTTTAGCGAATATTTCTTGCAACAAAGATCGTTTCGAACCCGCAAGATTAATGGGCCGTGTAGGGAGGGGGGGAAGCAATTAAATTTACCGACATATGACCCCCATGACAAAGTACCGATACCTTTAGGTGCGCTTCTATTATCACGCTGTACCATGTAACATGGTGAGGCATAAAATCAAACTTGTAAAACGAAATCTTGGAGGATGTCATCTACGGATAATTTACATAAATATTCGATTTATTTTGTCGTGCTTCGAACAGGCGTAACAAAATCCGATGAGTTTTAGGGGATTTCGGAAAAATACCAATCAGATAGTATGATCGCTAAAATAAATGAGATATGTAATAAAACAAATATCTGAATGGTTTCAAATCCATAACGATTGATAGATTGTCAATAGTTATCAGTTCCATTAGGATCTTATGAAGCGTAAGAGATAGATCCACAGTGTAATGATTCGAGGAATATTAAGATAACATTTCCTTTCGGAAGTAAATGTCATGCATAAAATTAAACAGTGTTCGACTGATAAGCATAATCTTAGTTTAACGTTAACTAATATTTTCAAGACTACGATTATTGTTATCACTCTTAAAATTGTTACTTGTTGCTGGTTATAGACATCTTTTAGAAAGGATGCGGGCCTCGGTTTGAACTAACGCTGATAAATTTGTCTCAAAGCTAAGAGAGATTAATTCACTGTCTCTATTGACAACTTGATAAATATTAGATAGGTGTTAAATACTTAGAAGACAAGCTATAAGTATTGTTCGTCATATTTGGGGTGACCGACGTCTCCGAAAGTATTGTCCCAAGTAGTCACCTCCTAGATAACTATGTTATTAAGAGCAGATAAAGTATAGATATGATTCTGTACATGATGGCATAGAATTGTTGACAATAACTTGGGTTGTATGACAATAATTCGCTTACAAAACGCGAACGTATTGTTGTTTTCTGAATCTATTTGTCAGCTTGTTTCGTCGCCCATTCTGCACTCTTACAAGGATTGTCGTCGGCAGCACGTCTACAAATACATGATCACTTCATCTATAGATAAGACATCAATATCTTCAGTTTCTTCATAAGACAAATCCTATTTAATAATGCCTTTGTTGCTAAGGAATAAGTTAACAGGAACCTATTCAAGATGTATCGCGATTCAACATCTTCATCCAATCAAAACATGATTCCAAATTTGTGTGGTGTTGTTGTAATGCATTGTATAAATGTAGTGTTCATGGAAAGCAGTTTAGTTGATTACCAAGATTTAACTTTTGCAACCTAAGACATTCAAATATTTCTTATCTAGAATTCCATGAAGTGTATCTATTTAATTCCTCCCATACAATATTCCAGTGTCATTATGAAAATATGGAAGAACTTCTACTTCTATCTAATATTAATTGTAATTTGATAAAAATACAAAGAATATTGAAAAATGATGTTACAGGATACTTAAATTGGATACAGTTATACATGAATGAGTAAAATTCGCGTGCCTAAACTTTTTTGTACGTTAATTGGGTTAAACTACAATGGAATGTGTAAAACCGGAACAACAGATACAAATACACCAAAACGAGATTGCACATGTAAACTTTACCCTTTGTTGTTGCAGGTACGTGTGACGATTCCCATGGCAACGACGGTGAGTTACTCTATGTTTTCAGTAATTACATTTTGCTGATGATCTAACAAAACTGTTTGCGATTAGTTTTATAACAGTTTCTAACTCTAGTTTAGAAGTATTATTAACCTATAACGATTGCATCGTTTAAACTGAATTTGATATTTTTAATAATGTGTATTATTTACATCGGTAGCAACAATTCCTTTGAGTTTTATTTGTTCAATTTCCTTTTTATCCCCCAGGCACTATAAGTTTAAGTGGCTGGGGATCACGCGATGGCCAATTAAGATCAATTAGACAGCTCTTTCGCGGATCTCTGCAATTGTTCCAGTTTCCTCTAGCAGCAAAGGTCGCTTTATGCGATATTCAGTGGTGATACCAACCTTAAAATCCACTTTCGCCACTCCACTTTCCGTCAATTGCTATTCTTTCGGGTTAAGTGGTAGTTAATTATCTTCAAGGTAATTTACTTGTTGAAGAGCAATTACAGAAAGTGGTTCTCTTTGATTACTTTATTATTATAATTGGTAAGAGTATTACTCTAAAAATAATAAGTTTATGTTTGGAACTAACGTTTTATTGAAATTTTAATATAAAATGTCCGTTTGTATGCATTTTAAATGAAATTTTAATTGCAACCTATATTATTGTTGATATGGACTATTTTTAATGCAAAACAAAACGGACGGGCCATTTATTGTTCCACACTGAAAAATAAATTTACAAATAACATGCATACATGTCAACGAAATGCTAAAACTAAATATTACCCATATATAGAAAAGGTTTCAAAAGCTTTAAAACAGGTGGCATAAAACGCGTTTTATCGTTGCAGTTCAGGTAGGCAGGTGACGAAGCAGCTTACACACCTGTCATTTTGCAATTTCTCTTTCCGAAATGTCTTTCTGAGATATTCTTTAATAATAGCAATTTTTTTATTTATCAAAGCATTAAACAAGATAATAGTTTCAATAGAATTGAAATCGATTACTTGCATTACTGCGCTTAACTTTTAAAGTGACACTTTCTATCGGTTGCATTATGGTATCAAACCGTACCAAATTTGTGATGACTTTCACATTATTTGCCGCTTACTTGATGACCAAATGGAATAATTCTAAAAGTGGTTTATTTTAATCGATGTTTTGATAAAGTACATTTCTGGTGTTGACGTCTAGTCCCCTTATTCGGATGCACCCCTTTCAAGGAAGTAAGTCTAAAAATATCACGTCAGCTGCTAATGATGTTTTACAGCCCCATTCAGCCAATCCAAATAAGTTCATCTTTAATAGAAACATCTAAACTTACAGATGTTACTTGAGAATGTCCACTCGTTTTATTTCTTTTTTCAATACAAAGAATCTCGTAGCAGGTGTGACTGACTAAGCTTTAATTTATGCGTGTAGTACTTCCTTCTATTCCCTGATATCGAGTTGCATAACAATAAGTAAATAGGATAAACTTTGCCTGCAAATAAGCTGGTGATATTGATCGTGTCGTGTTTAGCGGTGTTTTGTGTTAATTATTATAATTGGATACCAAATGATCATTTTGTTTGAAAGTCACCTGCGCCCGTTTCGTAATCTGGGTTTTAAATTATACTGATTACGTCAACAAACTTTTACTTTAAACTTCATTGGATTAAAATTTATTAACATCATATGTTTTATAACAACGACAAATCACTTTGATTTAAAATATAACGAAAACACAAAACTCTCAATTTGAGATTGTTACGTTGAAGGTACATCTGGAGAGGAGAGGTCAATCTCCTCTCGAGGAAACTTGACTACCTACCTGTATAATATTGGCGCCGAAAGTGGATTTTTCGATATAGTGCAGCGACGCGCGCCACAAAACGGAAAAAAGACATTCTTGCGGCATTTGACTTCGATCTTCCGGTTGGTAACCACACGTCCCTTCCATATTGCGGGGGCGGAAAATCCGTGACGCCTTCTCTGCTCTTCTCCGGAAGGCAGTTGAGACATCGAACGGCAGCGCCATCGTCATCTTCAGGTGAGAGGTGGCTAAAAATAGAATCGTACGAGTATCTAGCTTCAATCTATCAATATATTCGATATCACCATTTTTAGAACTTCATTTAACTTCAAATGATATTATTTAGTTTTCTATTTATCTAATTCAATGCTCAACAACTGCAAATGTTTATTGGTGTAAGAAAGAATTATATTTAGGAACATACAATTTGCCTTAAAATTGTTTACTAAGTCTTTCTAAATCGTTAAAAAGTTGTCTCTCATGAGTAAACAATTCAAATAAGTAGGATCAACATTACCCAAAGACGAGCATTCTGTTCTTCCTTCAGTACATACACGGACGTTAATAGCAAGATAAATATAGTGAAAGATCAAACCACGCGTCGGAAAATATGTGAATTACCAGAAATGTATGACATTTTGCTACTATGTACATATATTACAAACGACGTATTTACTTTGGAAAGTAATGCAGTCTCTAGGAATGTCCTCACCATTACGGCACATACAATCTTTTTGTGTTAACTTACTTTTAAAATTAAAAGTCAGTATCTCTTTAATCTCTCAACAAAACTTATTTAGATTTAATACTAGAATCGTGCATCAACTAGCACGACTAACTAATTTTCAACTAACATTGTTTTGGAATTTGGCCGATTAATAATTAAATCTATTTGGAAATTGTTGAAAATATGTAGTTTCAAATGTTGACATTTCTTTCTGCGCTATTTTGTAATACTAAATGTTGTTGTAATTGAAACGTCCACTTCTGGTAATTATTGCCGATAAATATTGGATTACTTTATTTATACCGTATTATCTCTTTGTAGTATCATATTAATCAATATTTGACATGTACACAACATTTTGATAATGCAGGTTTACTACAAATGATTCATCAAGTTTTACAAGCATATTTCAGCAATTAATAAATGACGTGGCACTAGAAAGAAAAAATATTTTGGATTTTGAATACATTACTACAAACGCTTGAGGTGAGCTCCTCACATTACACGACGCACGCCCAAGCGGTATTCCAATTCAACCCATACACTTGCAGTTTATCTCGATCGATGCTGTGTTGTGGATGCATTGGTGTTATCCAAATCATATCTTTGAGGTACACAAAAGAACATAGTAGAGTGTAAAATCAGAAAATTTAGAAAGCCCCGAATTCAATACCAAATCTTGTTGCACATTGTCCAACTATGAATGAGTGTTTCGTTTAGTGGTTTAACTCTATTTTGTTGATAAATTTGGATACTTCATAGAATTCAATTCTGTTCGTTTTCTCAAGTTTATCGGATTGTAAATATTGTACTATATCTGTAAGATGCGGTTAAAATCGCAAAATTTTCAAAAAAAAGTTGCTGACACCAACTTTGTCTAACCACCTCCATCATTTCATCAGTAATTTATGTTTTCCGGTGGCTTTATGTTTAGTAATGGAGCAACTGTATCATATTGCATTCGGAAATTAGGTTCCACAGTAATAATCAATAAACAGCGCGCGTTTCACACAACGTTTTCTGCTACACTTAACACAACATGACATTTTGAATACTGACGTTTTTGAATGACCACGCTTTTAAACTTTCGTCAGTTTCCCAACTTAATAATTACATGTTTCATTATTTAATATCACATTTATAATAATTTTGAAATATATATTTTTAAAATTCAATGAATCATTTACATATTTTAGCTCTATACTTTAATTGTCTTTGTGATATGAGTATTTATAAAAGAAATTTTATTTATATGAAGTAATAATCAAGGTTGGTCTACACAAGATGTTGTTTGTTAGACATGAAAATAACCGCACCATCAATTCGGATGGCGCCAAAATAAACGTAGGAATGTTGAATGTTGTGGAGCAGTGTGCATCTTCGTTTTTGGACGGACGTGATAAACGTAAAAGGGGGAGAAATCCGAATTCCCTCGCATCTGAACCACCGCATTCAGCAGCCATCACCATAGTTACTAGACTCCCTCCCCGCGCTACATCACATCTCCAGTCATGCTCTATACTACTACAACAGAACGCCACCATAGAGAGAGGGGAACCGAGTTCAGTTTGTGCGCTGACCGTCCGAGAAGTAGGACGTCGTCGGTCACCGTTTGTACAGTGTCAACACGCGACGTTTACATTTATAAATACTAAGTCTTATAATATATATTTTCTCTTAATGTGTTCGTTCACTTTCTTTTGCCACTACGTGGTAATGTGATTTTCCTGTAGATTGTTGTTAGTGCGACGTTATGTTGAAAATATGTCTATTCAGATAAGTGGTGTATACTTGCTTCCGACACAAATGTTGCCGGAGAGGAGCTGTACGAACCACGGTGGTGGCGGCGGCGGAACCGCCACCGTCGTAACCGCCAAAACTAAATCCGTAGCCATCGTGGCTCCCCAGAGAAGCAACAGCCTGGATTACCTTAACTTCGAGGAAAAGAGACAGCTCATCGCATCGTCGCTATCTCTTTCGGATTTCTTGGCCGTTGGCGGTAATGGCAAGGAAATTAAGGAAGGTGTAGCTACGGTAATTGTGGGTAAGTTCAATTTTCAAGATGAAACCAACCAGATTTCAACAAAATTTACTTGAACACAAAAGGAATTTAATGAAACCCAACCCTAGGTTACTATTTAAATAGCAAGATCAAAAACAATAATATACATTCAAACAGTTAATGCAAGATTATATATTTTGCAATATTTAAATTAACACAAATAAATTGTGTGGGAGTCTATACATCTATTTTTCATTATGATACAATATGTCTACCTGGGAACATTTCAAATACCTATTTATTTTTCTATCACTTTTTCTTTCTTATATACCAACCTATTATATTAATAATGCATGTTATTACCTAATACTTTCCATTTTAATGTAGCCGATTTCAGAACTCACTTGTTGCAACTGAATTTGTTGACACACCAAATATCGTCTTGTTAAACAAAATGATTCACTGCTAGCTTACGTATCAAGGTCGTCAAAAGTTAAACATAGCTTCCTAAATGCATTATCTCGAATCAACATTTTATTTGAATACTTAGATCAGGTGATTAAAGTTTGTGTTAAAATTTATTATCTATTATTATATTTATAAGCAGATTCTTAAAATGTTTCTGTAATAAATGTTTTTGTAGTAATGTCGATAACCTTGAAAACAGTTTATATATGTTTCGTTATTTTGCTTGAGGCGTATTCCGGAATATGAATAGACGTGAATGTTTTAGTATGTATACGAGAAATTTGAATGCGGAATGTCGTAAAAACTCAAAATAAAACATAGGAAATATCGCTCGCAACATAATAAATAATAATTGTTGTTATGTGAGTTAAAGATCATGCTACGTCAGTATCATGACTCATTTGTAATAACTATCATAATTATTAATAATTAACTAAGCACGTGTTATCGCAAGTTAAGAATTTGTTTTCCGATGAATTGATACCTAATATAAGTAATGTGAAAGTTTATTGTATAGATTAATAAGGTTAACTATCAATTGCTAAATGAAATACTTAATTAAAATAAAATTAAGGAGAAAGCTGAAGTGATCAGCTTTAATAAAGAGGTCATACATTTTCACATTAAATCATCCATATATCATGTATGTCGTCAAAGTTAAGCCTTGATAATCCTTGAGCCATTAGTGAGCGTACAGAACTTCGTCGTCAAAGTTAAATTAGTGACCCAATTATTTTTTGAATTCAGTAATTAAGCAAAGCAAATTTGTGATATTATTAAACCTGTGATATAATATAATCATGGATTAGGAACACTTTCCTATGCAAGTGTTTCAGGAGGAATGAGAAACACTTTAACGTGTGGCAGTATAGATACAATATTTTTAAATTATTTTTAATTTTCGAAAAGGTGATTAATTTTCATATTTTTTTATTGAATGTTAAAAATACATACGAGCTTTTGTGTACTATTCCAACAGTCACACAAAAATGTGCTCGCTAGTTATTCGCACAAATATCACGCGAAAAATATTCCTTTGGAAATATTTCGCATATTGGATCAGTTAGTTATTTCTGAAATTCTTAGCATATCTTAGACATATTTTAAAAGTTAATGTCTTGATAAAATTATTATTTCAAGCTGTTTAAGAAAGTTTCCGAGCAGTTTTTTTTTCAAAATTTTATTACAACTTAAAATCGCAAAATTTGTTGGGTTGACACCACACAATACTGTTTTGGTTCAAAATCTTCTTGTATGCTACATCCAATAATATAGAATATTCTTTTTAAATCATCTGCCAACACTTAATGAATTAATTTTAAGTATATTAAGTTAAATTTCAGGATCAAGATATTTTTCAAATGATTATTGAAGTTCTGTTTTACGAGTAAAAGAATGACAAATTCTGCCGAGGAAATGACATTTCATAACATTTAATGGTTTGTGTGCCATACAGAGACAAAGTCTATACTATTCAATTCCCTTATACAGCTTTTATAGCTTTAGCGTTGAGCGCAATCTAATAAAATAAATGTGAAACAAAATATGTGGTGGTGAAGGATTACTGCACATTACTTTAAAATTTTTACATTTTTGACAAACATTAGCAACTAATTTTGAAATAATAGTGAGATAATGAAATTGCCTTGCGGAAACCATAAAACGGTTATCTCCAAAAATCGATTGTGATAACGTCTACTTAGAACATGTTATTTACTACACATTAACAAAATAACGTCCCAAACTTCGCTGACAGATATCATTAATATGGTGACATTAGAAATTACATGCTGTTATCAGTACTTTCTTTAATTGAAAATGTAATTGAACATTCAAAAATTAGAGATTTGCCAAAATGTACCTACATATTCCTTCAAAATGTAGGAAATGTTTCCTATGTTTCGATTGTGGTAAATAAAACCTAGTATCTGATCTAGCATAAGCGATACGGCGAAATAGCTGAGATACACATTTTCCGGTAAATGTGCACTTTAACCGATTGCACACATTCGTGTAATCTCGTATTAACAAAAAGAAAATTTATTGTATTAAAATAGAGTTAATCTTTAAGTACTTGACACACTGTTGCTTGTAATATACTTATAATATACTGTAAAGATAACAGCTTGTATAATTCTGGTTTCATTTATTTTATTATGTTTATTACAGACGTTATAAAAAATTAAACCTGAAGGTACATGGTGCTGCGTTCATAAATCTGTTAATAATAGCAATTAAACACTAAAAACGAGTAACATTTTGATAATAACTAATCGTATGTCAAGTAGAAAAAACTTCCGATTTTTTTATTTCCTACAATTCCACCAAATTTTATTTCTATATCGGGAAAAACTAGAGCAGATATTTCTGTCGTTGCTCGTGATACCTTTGTTGTCAATCGTAAACAAGATAAAGATATTTTTCTTTATCGCATATTCCTGCGAAACTACATTTTTTCTGATTCATTTTTACTGTAACATAGATATAAAAATAGGTAAAATTAAATACAAAAAATTGTGTTGAAGGAGGACGAAGAATGTAATTTGTCAATGTAATTTATAATTTCCATCTTATCGCTATTTTTTATACCTTTTATATCGCACTTTATCATCGCAAACCTACTGCAGTGCCGGTTAATAATTAATAATTTTATGGAACGTCGGATTATACGCTTTAGTGGTAACATAAACCTATATATTTACAAGTGTTTATAACCCCCTTAAAAACCCCCAGACCCAGAGAACCACAATATACGGTAACGACCTGACTATCCCAATGCTCTGGGTTCCATGGTTACCACTCCAGCCTCATCATTCCTATTTTCCATTTCTCCATTTACTCTTCTTGCTCATTACCTTGCCATACTCATTATAATAAAAAAAGTAATAGATTGTTAAAAGTTTTCTTAAAGTTCTTAAATTACAATTAGGTATCCCCACTTACGTCTAGTTCGTCATCAACTTTATTTAAGTCGGTTATGTAGTAAAATTAGTTTCTAAATAACTTATATCTTGTCTTTATGCTTGTATTAAAAAGTTCTTCTAAACCTTCTTTCATAAACTCAATTTCGAGATTTAATGAGGTTTTTACTATGCTTGATTATTGAAGGCTTATAAGTTACAATTACAATAACATATTATTTTACAGAGTATAGTAAGTTATTTAAACACGTTTTATCTTTACATAAATATATTCCTTTCATTCATATTTTGTTATTTTGTTTAGACATTTTAATCTGCATGTTTTATTACATCGTGAATGGACTTTTCTTTTATTATCTAACGACTCTAGCATGATTTAAAAATCATAAAAAAGATTAAAAATTGAACTATTTTTTTCTTTTTCTTCTTATTCACATAACTTATCATATAATTCACGATGTGAATTGAATACTACGGTAATTGTTTGCTGTGGCTGTCGACCACAAAGCAATTTTTTCTCCTTTTTTTGCCCTCTCAAGGGCTTAATCGAAGATATCACTGAGGCCAAGCTGCTCGCACAAAACATGTGACATGTAGATAACTCGGATATTTCGAGGACAGTTACGTCAAATTTCTTCATCGTTTTATTTCTAAACGGCTTATGCATTTGTTGCTTTTAGGCCAAAAGTAACAAAATAGGAGTTCATGAAAATACTTAGATCGTATGAATTAATACCAGTGGCTTCGAGCTAGCTACAACGTTTTCAGCCGTTTCAAAAAACATGGAAATGTGACGAAAAAGAGATCATCACCCAGCTATTTGTAACTGCCATGTCAATAGCTTTGATTGATAAAGAATAGGCATGGTTATTAAACATAAGAAGTGTTGGTGAACTTTTTGTTATACAAAGTCTTGGAGTTTGTAATACTTGTAGCCTGGTTAATCTTTAAACTGCAATAAAATGTGTGGATTTATACTGGTCAAAGTCTTTTACCAGCAGTATTTATGGTTTTGTAAGTAGTATAATGTTGGTGTTTGAGATGCTTGGGGCGGCCAACGTCTTTGAACTCGGCCCAGATTATTTCTTTCATCCGTTTCCAGCAAGGTAAGCTTGGTCTCACGTGGTTTTACAAAGTTCTGGTTGTCGCGATACTCGAGAAGTGGCCAAACTTTATGCTACAAGAAAATGTGTGAAATTATACTGGCTAATGTCTTCTACCAACAATATTTAGTCTTTTGCAAACAGTATGGTCTTGGTGACTTCGAAGACGTCGGCCGTCCCTTCTTTCATTCATTTCATCTTACATGGTTTCACAAAGTATTGGTGTTTGTGATACTTGTGGTCTAGTTAATCTGTAATAAAATGTGTGGAATAATATTGGACAAAGTCTTCTACCAGTAGTATTTAGTCTTTTGCAAACAATGTGGTCTTGGTGTTTATGATACTACAAAAAGTGGCTGATTCAATTCAACCTGCTGCATTAATCCCGAATGGTTTGCTCGATGCATGAGTCAGCATGTAGCTATTATACCACTTGTCTATCGACCTTTTCATTTTCTTCCTAGCTTCGTGTATACTTGCCATCAATTTTCAAGGAAGGTTCAAGGCAAATTAAAAGTATTCAATGTACAAGTATTCTTTTGACATCTATCAATGGTAGTATGGCGTGGCATTAAACTAAACACAGATCATCCCATGATCCAAATCAATAATACTAGATGAAAATTTAATTTAATTCCATTTATTGTAATTATTAAAATAATATAATGCTACGACCTCGATGTACATTATTCACCGACTAGCTATGAATAAAGTTATTTTATTTACCAGGAATTTGCTGATAACCATTTGCATTTTAAAAATAACCAGTATTCGGAAGTGTTTCTTAGAAAGCAAGAACCTTATGTATTTTACACAACAAGTAGTCTTCTGTAATTCAAATACAACTGTCGACTTGTTTTAACATTTCATTAATAATTTATTGTTTTGGTACAATCTCTCATCGTCGAGGCATTGAAGGAGGACGGCTTTATTGTAATCCAAAAATAAAATTAAATACCGTGTCTCAAGCTTAACATTGCCGTTTTGTTTATGCTGGTAGAAAACCTGAACCTTTACCATCACTCGACCATTTTTCTTAACCACAGGATACCGAGCATTATACCATACTTACAGCTCATCCTACCTATCCATCCGTTTTATTGTTTACCACGAACCCTGCCGATGATTTATCAGCATCCTTTCATAACGCTTTAATGATTTACAGTTCAAACTTTATAGCTGCAATAAATATTCTGCCGCCGTATAATGGTGTGAGCGTATATGCTGTAACGATTTCTTTTTAATTTCTTCGCGTACCATTGCCTTATAATGGCCTCTTATATCGGATAGGTTATCGTCAAATATGGTTTTTATGCCCCTTTATACGGAGAAAAGTGACACGTTAAGTTGTAATAAAAGGAAGTTTTGTTAAGTTGTTTTAATAACCAATTGTCTTTTGTATGTTTTGTGTAAAGTGTGTAATTAAATATCTCTTTTGTATGATCGCAAATTGTTTGATGTCTAACAAGTGCATTCACCTAATTTCCTTTAACCCATTGCCTGTACCATCAATACACGCGCCGGTAATTCCTTGTTGACACGAGTTATCGATAATGAATCACTTTGTAGCGTTGAGTGAAACTATGGTGTAGCTGAAGTGTGTTATAGAACCAGTTGAAACGTCACACAACATGTTACATGAACCACGGGGTTGTTTAACCAATCATAATTGTGGGGAAACTCCTGACAAATGCGTCCGTTACGGTGTACTACATAATGAGACTGCGTGGCTAATTGCCAATTACGTTTGTGCACTACAATTTTTCTCTGATTAGCTTTTCAAATTGTTCTTTGAAAATGACTATTATGGAATAGCTAGATTATATGTTTATGTAAATATAGTACTAATTATATTGAATCTTAATTAACCCAAGATTGATTAAGTTTTAAATTTCTTTTGTTGTTTTGATAAGTCTTTATTTTTTACTATAAGACGTTCAAGGTGAAATAGTGATTTGCTTGAAAGCGCTGACCCCTTACGTAATCTAGATTTAACGTACTTACTTTACATTAAACCTCGTCTGCACGCCACGCTTTTATTTTAATGAAATTAGCGGATATACAATCCTTGAGTCCACCCTTCGGTACGCCGGTAAAAAGTAATGATCACAATGCCATTGTTATACAAAATTATCAAATGTTGCGTTATTTTTCTTTGCATTTTAAGTGTTTTAGTAACTTCTAAGTTTGCGCGCGGAAAGGTTTTCCTTCTTATTCTCTGCTACCGCCGCCAAGATTCCGATCTTTAAAAGTTTAATTTACAATCAGTACTGAGGATCGTCGGAGTGCTCGGCGAGCAAAAACCAGTTCTTGGGAGCCATTCATGTCGCCCTTCTAGTACCTTAAAGGCCCACGTTTATGCCTATTGAATATGCAAGTAGCAGGGAGACGACTTCCTCTCGTTTTTTATTAAATATTCACTAGGTATACGGGGACGGCGCGACGTGGGACGAGACGTTTCCCGCACGATAAATGAAAAGCTAAAGGCGAAAGACGGAGATAGGGAAAAAGTAAAGGCGAAGAACTTGGAAGAAGATGGTCGTTCGGACGACTTGGGTTAGAATTTAAACGTGGTGTCGTACATTGAATTTGTGACTCTCCAAACTCTGGACAGTTTGTATTAAATATAAATTAATTCAGATATGTTTATCAAGATCATTTATCCCAGTAAATGTTTTATTATGAAATTTTATTCATAAAATTAACTGTACAAGTTTTATGTTTATATCTTATCTCCTACGTAATACGTTATTTATTACTATCAACTTATCAGGTCTCGTATAAATGATGTCACTAATCCTCTTATAACCGTTGGTAAACTAACGCCTATAATTCTGCCACGTTTTCCCCTATTTGGTTGGGTTAACCTTCCCTTAAATGGTTCTTAATCTATGTTTGTAAATGGCCAATTCGATCAAGATGCGTATAAGCAATCGCTTTTTCTCGGATGTTCGGTTTTCCGAGTGCTGCAGGTTTCTTTATGTCGTTTCAACGTCGCTTTAATTGAATCCATACTGTGAACGTCGCGTTTGGGATTAGCTCCGGTAAATTTATAGTAATTGATATTCCGGCAAGAATGCCACATCGTCTTCCATTGATATGGTCAACTACCAAATTTGGGATAAGGTTTACTAAGAAAATCTACATTGAGCGATGTTGCACTTCCTACTACCCAACTCTAAGGGAAGAAAGAACGGTAATGGTATCCGAGAATGCACTTTAGTCAGATAAGACCTCTTCTATTTATGTAGCTTGGTAATTGACCGGATGTGAAACCATAAAATAAGTTAAGTAATGTACCAAGTAGAGAGATATTTCTTGGTATTATTTTTTTTTGTTAGGAAATGCTGTTCGATTATGGTATAACAGAAATAAAAATGTTGTTGGGTCGAATAAAAGGTTCTTTGATATGCGGTAAAATAAAAAAGGAATATTTTACATTTTAAAGCCTGAAAATAGTAAACAAGTTTTACGATGATCGTAAAATTTATATTCTTTACGTTTTAATACTTACAAGTTTCTTTTTGATGGAATTAAAAATGACAAATTTTTTTTAGAATAGTTTTAATATGTATTTCGATTGAAATCTGTACAGCGCATATATAATGACTCATTCATGAAATAATTCGTTTTTACTTATCGTGTTGGAATGTTATTTTCCAATTTACAATGGACTTTGTTCTATTAATCACATTTTTATAGCTACCTTATTCGTAAAAAATATATTTAAATAAATCTAATATTAATTATAATAGCTGCTTCAATATTTATTGCGTATCTGATACTAGTTTATAGTACACACGTAAGTTAATAATGAAGACCAAATTACCAAGCCTTGAAAGCTGTTTTCAAACAACAGCTGTTCATGTAAACCAATTAAGTGATGCAGCGGAAGAAGGCCTTTATTTACGAAATCACAGCAATTTACGAATCTGGGTCGAGCAATACAATGGACCAACGGGCAACTGATGCTGTTTAGGAATGATAAAAGGAAATCTCAAATTTTTAAACATAACTCACATTTTCAATTGATGTGGTCTATTTCGCTTCAAATATTTCTCTTCGGGTTTCTCACGGTTTAGAAATTTATTTTATTGGAAACTCCGTCAAAAGTAACAAAAATTTTTTTGTCATAAAACGAACTGTAATCAACATTTAAGTTACATATCATCAAAGTACTAAGTACCTAGTAACATTAAATATTGGAAAAGTAAGTCTGATGTTAGATTTTGACCTTTTTTCACCCCCTTATTAACACTCTCCTATCTTCACCACTTAACGATTGGTCTTGTTTTCATTAAGTGGTTTCCAACTATAAACTTGTTATACCCTTAATAACCCTGGCTATCTGTAAGTGTATGCTGGTTAACTTCTTGAAGTGTAGAGAGCAACCCCATCTAGTCAATAACAGGGACCCTAAGCATATTAAATATCGGCTGATAATTGTTTGTTGTATAATAGTTGTGTTTCCAAATACACAATATTCACAATCGCAATGTCATCTTCATTTACGAGTGAGATTGATGATACGACGTGATAAGCATGAGATTTCCTAAATGTGATACTAAATCACCATGACTACCATGTTAGATGATACTATTTTTGCACATTATGTGAATTACCGTGAGAGCACGTGAGACAACGATATTGTTTCCAACAATCCAAATTCAATCCCATTAAAAAAGTTAGTGGGCAGAAATGGGAAATCTCAGAATTAGATACTAAACTTCGTGTTTTGGAGAACAATGGTCTAGGAACCTGTTATTTACAACTGAATACTCACTCTAAACAGTGTTTAACGTATTCGAATGTGTTACCAGATAACAATTTCTATAAACGTGGAAATTTAGGAGATTTATCAATCGGTTTGTTGAATGAATTTGAAATATTTTAAAATTTACAAATTATTAAACTTTACCGATTACAAGATTTAAAGTGTTTTAAAAAATGTTAGGAATTTCAAATATTCGTAAACTGATGTATTATTTTCATTCACGAACTATTTTAACTTTGGTTTGTGGTATTTGTGGAGACCAAAAATAATCTCTTCCAACAGAATATTTTTATCGGCGTTAAAAACTGATTTAACTTCACCGAGTGTTGAATTAAATATATATTTATTTTATTGTTAATATTAAAGCACGTGTATTTGGAGAGACTTGCATTTATCCAGTTACAAATTATTACAACAATGTTAACCTTAGGAGGTGCATAAACCTTAAACGTAAATGTCGGTTTATCACCGCTTTAACTCTATTATGACCACAATTTAGTATTAATAGGTTTACCAACAAAAGGGCTTGGGATGTCGGGAGTTGATGCAATTTGTGTACATTTAGAAACTAACTTTTATTTTCGCTCACTTAAGTTTAACATGCCTTTTAAAATACGTAGAAAGCAAACCACGTAGAACGAGTATATCTTTTGTATTTGAATTCAATAAATTGACACTGTTAGCATAAAAGTAATGATTTTTGAGGTTATTTAGAAGATAGTCGAGGTCTTTGGGCGATTGTATTTGTGTTATCACGCTTGTGTTTTCACTTTCTATCGAGGTAAACTGGAATAGCGATAGCCTTAAGGTATGCAAATGGAATACTAAGCGGTTTGATGTCACGGTTATTGAATACCCCGTCTGAGTCACGTTCACAATAAGCAAAAATTGGTATTTATTACTGCCCACAGCGTCGAAAATAAATACGGATTTGAAATAGCTTTATTGAAATTTATTTTTAATCAAAAACTTGTATAACTAGCAGTTATTGTAATTATGGCGGTAATACTAACGGTAATTGCTGGAATTAATTTACCGCGTTGACAGCTAGAAATTAGATAGCATTTCATCTAATTGCAGCGGATTCATAGTGAATCAGTCGTGTTGATTAACGTATTGTCAAAATTTCTAACACTCAATCAGAATTCCCACCGCGAGGATACAAATAATTATCTCGTTGCATAACACCAGTTAATGGACAATTTTATTGTGAGTTCGAATTTCGATGACATCCAAACCACAAGCAGAACATGCGTCACACAACATCGTATTCGGCATGTTAATTGACCTTATAGTGCAGCAGGTTTGATGTGTATATAATGTAGAAAATGTCGTTCAAAAACGACTTTACTTATTATATTTACGTCTCAATCAATAACAACAGTAAATCTTTATACTGTTTCAATAATTGAAGTGTGTAATATATAATGGAATTACCATTCGCCTAACTGTTAAAGTAACTGAAAGATATTATAACTGGTTATACGGTTTGTGAACAGAATCGTGTACTTTCCTTAAGTTATATTTATGAACTGATTAAAGCTTTATCTTAAAAGACTTATAATCTAAGAATGAATTAGCACTTAAGTTATAAATAAACACGATTCATAAATTTAGGTTGAATCAACTTGGCTAATTAAAGATCAATTAACTTTGTCTATTAAAAATCGAGACTATTGCCAGCGTAATGAATAATTGAAAATTGATTCTGCAATTTCCATTATCTCTGGTATAATGGATTTCATTAGTATTTGAATTGGACAAAGTTTAGGAGCTACGAAGTAAAATGCGACCGGAAGGCCGTGGGATCTTCCCAGCGAATTGAAAATAGCGGAAACAATATTCTTTCTCCGTAGATTATAAGGCGGCAGACAGATTAAATTTTGCCGATTGGGCAACGACGCGCGTTCTTGAAACGAAGGGGAGTTACACGGGATATTGTAAAACACGGTGTGAGAAAATGTTTCGTTCTTAGACACGTTAGGTAATCTATTTCTATTCAGTTTGGCACAGTAACCGTCTCAGCAACGATGCGTTTAAAAATACTGGCTTTGAAATTTGCTGGATCGCTAATACATTCATGTCACATTTCATCAGAGTCTGACAATGTGTCCTCAAGGCAGATTACTGGCGCCTTATGTAATGATTTCTCGCAACGGCTTTTACTTTACATTCAGCTTTAGTCCGTGAATGTGCATTTGACTATGTCACGAATGATAATATCCCTGAATGGAAAATCATTTTCTATTGATGGCCATAAAGTTGCATAATGAATTGTTACACAGAGGATGGCACCTTATTGAATTTTACTTTATCTATGAATAAAACAAGAAAAATACGTTGGAGAAAGAAGAATAGGTAGAAGATAAGTAAATCAATCCTTTCATTATAAACGGATATGAAAAACACGTTTCTGTTTCTCGTTGCACACGGTTTTTAGGAGGGATAATCGCTTGCCAAAATTTCAAGTAAATTCACGCATTATGGAGGAATTCGTCCTTGTACTCCAACGCCTATTGCCCACCAAATCATTTGACCCAATAACACTAAAGGTTACTGAGAATTCAAATTACGTATCTTTAGTCGGTTTATAAATCAGTATATAAATAGTATAACTGTATAAATCAGGTTATGAGTGTTTATTTGGCGATACAGTATGCGAGTTTTTAAACATTGTTTTGTCAATATTAAATTACCTATTTATGTATACGTATTTGGGTCAAGTATTAAAATAAAAATAGCAAATGGAACGAACGATGAGAAATGTATAACACAACGTCGTTTAGATGTTTATAAAATAATTGTGTTGTTTATACCATTATATTATATCAATAATGGCTACTAAAGATTGAAGAGATTGAAGAGCAAGCTTATTATTCACTATGCCTATTAAGACAGGATTCGCTAAATTGCTCTTAAGATATTTTTAGTTATGATGTCATGTTATTATGAGGGACAATCAGCACGTTGATCTTCTGGATGATTAGAACAGGATGCGGTTTGCCGGCAAGTTATTGCCTTTTCGAATCGCTTCGAACTTTTATCAACCTATTTTTAATTTAAATTAAATTATTACTTCACAAACTTTTAAATCCTAATTAATAAACTCTTGAATAAATTTATATTGCACCACAATATTTTTAGATAATGCGATTATAACATAAGCCGCGTTTCGAAAGTTTTGGCTCGCATCTACCATATTCTTGGAGTTCAACCACAACCGAGAGAGTATCTCTTTCGTGAAGATCGAATTAGTCCCGCTAAATTAAGTGGGGGTGACGGTTCGAGGTAATCATCCTCTTACCATTGCTCCCTAGGGCCTTCTCGGAAACCCGCCGCAGGAGTCCAAAATATATATCACCCCCTGCCCCTTGGAAATTATGCAAGAACGAATATTCCACTACAGCATTTTGATACCTATGTTTTGCCTTGCGAGCCTTATAACATCCGGGATTACCTAAAAGTATGAATGTGGACGGTTATAAGCCTTTCTGAAATAGTGTTGTACTGAAAATACGTATAACTTAGGATAACTTTGAATATAAAATATAATAAAAGGTATTCACATTTCACTTAAGCAAGAGCATTTATTTACACTAGGTCTTTAAGATACATATCTACAATGATTTACCGGTCACTAAGGACGCAAATCGTCGTGAAGAATAATAACGCCCACTGTGTATATGCCATAAGTTTCACCACTCGTAAATACGATTGCGGGACGTGCTATACCGAAGAGGTGAACGGCAATGTCTGGGATTTAAATCTCCAAAGAGAGCTCAACTAATCTCCGGAGACGTTTTTCAACGGAAAGAGGTTCTCCCGAAGACAAATGTACTTGACGTACTATATCTTAACTTAGGAAACTTTATAGTGCCATGTTGAATCGACCAAAGGTACAATTAGAAGCACGTGGCCCTCCTATAAAAATAGAATGATTACTACACGGTGGTTTACACGATTAATTCCAATTATTAAGTCGACTGAACGAGACGCGACCGCTCAAGTTCAAGTACCGGATGTTGTCGATCAAGACGGAGAGTATGTTTCTAGGAGGGCTACATGACCTTTAAGATCATAATGAGACGCTATCTCGAGTATAAATGAAACTATACGCGATGTAACAATTGGCACGTTAACAATGTTAACAAAAAAGAAAGTTAAATGTTAATTTTACGGCGTAGAGTCTTTATGAAAGCTTAAGGCATTGATACAAGGTTGTGTTCAACGGAATAATTTTTTCAAAAATGTTTTCTATGCATCGTCGACACGCACGTAAGTACGTTAAGAGAGATGTAATAAGATGAACTGAGATAAAATTACAGGCACGCTTGACACCGCGCCGGAATCCTTTACGTAATAACTCAAAGTGCCTACAGCACAGTTGAGAAATTGTATACCTGTAGTATTCAAGGTTGGAAAATATTTATATTCTTCCGTGGATTTCTGGAGGGTTTTTGCCGGACAACGCGATGACAGGTAAATTGTCTATAAATTTCCCTTATTGAAAACTAGAACACATAAATTAAACGATGTATATAATTTCTAATTTATTAAATTAAATAAATAAATTTTATTTTCACAAAGCTATTTTAGAATATTTTAGCTTTTAGCTTTTTAATTTAATTAATTTTAATTTTTGGTCGTAATTGACCTTTTCAATAGAGTTTGCACAAACTATAATCACGCAAATGTAACCGATACGAGATACTAACAAAGCTAATTGCTTTTTCTTTCTATTTTTAAGCGGGTTTCCCTTAACGTGACCACTCCCCATTTTACCTGCTTTGTCTTGCACCTGCTCTAAAACGTTGCTCACAGTAAGTTCACGCGATACGTTTTCATTAAATGAGTACTTTTTCGTTCGAAACAGGTAGGTCGTCTAGACCTACACGGATGAGTATGAAACGACCAGCCGTAAATGTTAATTAAGTCTAACAGCGGTGTGATTTTCCGGATGCACGCGAATTTTGGTATCGATTCGTGTTAATTGATATATTGTCCCTAGGGTTTAATTTAAATCCTTCTCTATCGCATCCGAATTCGTATTTTTATTTATAAACTCACATTCTTGAAATCTCTCTTTATTTCAAGAATTGTGCATGTTATTTTTTTATTTTTATAATGGCTATTCTAAGAATATTTGTGGTTTTGAAAATGAATTTATACTGTAAATAGTCACGTACTTATGTTGTTTGGGATTTAATTTTTAAGAAAACAATGTTATATCACGATATGTAAATTATTTCGCTAAAGAATTATCAGCTAATTTACTACAATGTTGTAAAAACAGAAGCCGAGGTCGCTTGCGGCCGAGGATCTATAATTTACTCCGTTAAGAAAATATATTAGTAGATTTATTACAATGTCATAGAAGTCGAAACTGGAAGTGGTGCAGTCTTCAATGCTTTCGTTGGTACCAACACTTCTATCCATACTATTTACAATATTTTTATAGAAGCAGTATCGAAGGTATCTTAACCAAATTTATAGATGAATGTTTACCACTCAATTTTCTTTTCATTTCATCCTTAATTCCTTTATAATTGTAAAAAACAATCTAGGTGGTATTGTTTAAAGTTTTCTTCTGGTCGAGTACGTAGTAAGTATTAATCGTAGTAAGCGCGAGCCTGATAATGACTCCAAGATAGGAAGACCTCAAAAAACTATATAAAGCTTTCATCATGGCACATGGAAAACTGACAGTCTAGTTCAAAGTTCTATGAAAAGCCATACATACACAAGTAAAGTTGGAATTAATACAATGTGTGCAGTAACTTTATAGAGAAGAAGAAAGTTTTCGGGTCTGCCAATATTGGATCGTCAACTACGCGCTACGAAGGGTACGATCAGTAACAGCTTTAATACTTTCAAACTCAATGCAAATTACCTTTAACTTGACAACAAAGGCTGAAATGTGTGCCCGAGATACCAAAGTTTATTTTTCTCTATTTCTAATGAATCGTTTCATGTTTTACATCTATTCCGCCCATCTAACATAAATCTACCATAAATCTTTCATCGTTTTAGTACATAATAGCTATTAGTATACCAAGTTTATGAAGTATTGTTTTCATTGGCAGAAAGATTGCTTATGATCGAAATGCTAAAATTGAAACTTCACCTTTCATTATTATTGACGAAAATATTTTTTCCATATTTATCTGAGGATTAGAAAAATACAATATCAAGTTCAGCCTATAAATATTTAAAAAACTATTTACATATTAATTTTTATACCAAATAATAAACTTGACCCTAAGATAAGTTAATATCATTACGCAACCTGACCATAATTTCTTGCATTCTTGTTTCAAAATTTATTTTATATCCCGTCACGCGCTTAACGAGTCTACATTCCACGCATTTAAACGATCTTTTTAATTCTCCTCTCTTTCCGCACGTCTCATCCGCATACCTCACAATTTAATCCGCATATTCTCAGCAATATTAAATAGTACGTGTATTATACGATTAGGTCGTTGCGTACAATGATTTAGATTCAGACCGGAGTGAGAATTAAAATCCGGTTTGGCTTGGGGTTTTAAATTTTGCGTAATCGACGCTAAAAGCGACAATACGAAACGTAAGCAAACGATAGAGTCGGAATTTCACGTGTTAGAAGTTAGAACGTAGTGGAGATCTCACCTTGACACGATGAAAAGAAAATTCCTGAAGTGAATGTGCTTCCCCGGTTTAATTTTTAATGATATTGACAAAATAGTTTTGTTTTTAAGGTTTTTTTAATTAATACGGAGTTATTCTTTATATAACCTTGCGGATGTAACATTTTTTTTTGAAATAATTAATGCGATTTTGTTAATTACTGAGTACAATCAGATGTTGCGTTTAATTACAATTGCATATTTTGTTGCAATTACGTCCTATATCGTCAGCTATTTTGCATATAAATTGTACACATCTTTCTATGGTCATTAAGGGAACGTAATTTAATAGGTTCGAAATTAGTAAATTTAATTAGGGAGCACTCTGTTGTTGCTTAGCGACCCCATGCTCGATTGCTCTACATGCAAGAATTTCCACGAAGAGCCGTCAGCCGAAGCGGAGATTGATGTGCCCACGGTAACCATTACATCACCGTAATGTAACATAACTAATTAGTAAGTGATAAATTACTCATTTCATGTATATCTAAACTCGTGCGACAAAACAATATCTGATAAATAATACATATGTTTCACAATTGACTTGTAAATTATTGATGAGGATGTGAATCACAACATCTAAAACATTTTCTATCTCTTTTTTTAATAGTTTACTTTTTAAATGCAACTTAGTGCACATATATGGTAGTAGTCAATTTAAATATGCGAGCAATAACCATTAATAATAACGGGTTTTATAACAAGAAAAAACTTAATTCCCGGTTTCTTCGAAAAAAGAAATCGCGGAAGAGAAATGTCGGTATACCATTCATTTGCAATTCTGTATCATAATTATCATCTCATTTCTCTTATTAGACTCATCAATCGACAGATGTCAGCAAATAGTTTCCTTACAATTACATGAAAAACAACAGTACTTTCACTACAAACCCTATGGTCAACGAACTATCCGAGACGTTAAAGACTTTTCGGGTTGCACATTGCCTTTCCGAGTTTTTGGCACGCGAGCAATGGAGCCGAAAATATCTTTTGATGCCTGGCAAAGGTACGGCGACATACGACATACTTTACAGGTTTAAGAAAAATAGTCGAAAAAGTATTTCGGCAGACTGGTTGGAGACTTGCCAAAAAGAAGGCATCGATTCTATCACTCTTTGTATGTTGAACAGCTTTACAAATAAGATACGCGTTTTTGACTTTTATTTATTATGGTAATTTAGAAAATTTAATTTAAAGGCCAAACTTGGAAAATCGTATACAAAAAATAAATATTCAAAATGAGTAATGCGGAAGCGTGGTTTCCAATTTTATTTTTAGATACTAATTCCCAGTAGTGCAGAAACGTACTTGCGTCGTACTATACCTCGATTCCCATACTTAAATCAAACTATTTATGTTGGAGATTCTCCAATTGTATGAGTAGTTTGTTATTAAAAAAGAAAACCTCATTAAAATGTCATTCGTAAAGAGGACAAGGTTGTCATAAAACTAAAATCTTTGCACATTCTAAATTCTTCGTTTTTTAATCAAATTTCTCATCAAATAAAAAAATGAAAGGAAATATTTTCACATCGTATCCACACGTTCATAAATATATCACATAGAAGATCGTTTCAACGTCGTATAAACACAACTTCAAGCTTCTGTCAACGCAGAATAGGTATAAAGAGCTAGCATACGCTTCGACCTCCCAACGTGAGCTGCTAACGGAGTGGCACACTGCGGAAATCGTTCCAAAATTAACCGAAAGAAAATCTACGGTTCGGCGCCAACGAAACTCCGGTTTAAAATTCTCGGCATGACTCATCGACTTCCAGTCAAAGTTTCGCCTTTGGCGCAGGCCTCTCGATAATAACTTTATTACCATCGCAGAAGGCGAATAGAGGCCGTCCGTTTATTTATAAACTTAAATACTGTTTGGTTGTGGACATTATAAATAAAATAACATATTTTAAAACATTTTTAAGAAACAAATATTTATTTCAATTTCAAGTTGATAAAGCATGGTTCTGGTGGGAAATCAATCGTGAATTGTGCAAACTGTTGCGGTCAGTGGCTCAAACACGGAAAGCAACAGTTCCTTGCGTGTAATGCGCACTCGTTCTCAACGTATGCACACGTTGCCAACTAACTGTATACGAAAAGGGAATACGCAACGAGAGGTCATTGCTATTATGGGACTACTTAAGTAGTAGACATCTACAAGTTTAATTCAAAATAACTTACAAGTCTCCAGAAACAGCTTCGCTTTGTTAGAAAAAAAAAAAAAAACAAAAATTCTGACTAACATAAGCATTACTACGTGACTGTTTATACAATTACTAATAAAATTCGTTTTCATCAGATATTTAATAGTTGTCTTACTTATATTGTGTGGAGTCAACTTAAATGTCATGCATGATTGTGTTGAATTGAATAAGAGACAAGATATTTTGCTGGTATTCGATGAATGGCTTTTAACAGTTTACAAACTTGTTAATAGCATTCTTTTCTCCCGGCAGGAGTAGATAATTATCAGAAGATATTTATCAATACAATCTTGTTTAGTTTAAATTTTGGCCCTTCTATCCAAACCAAGTTCAATGACTTAGCAACCTCGAGGAAGACAGCTGTAGTAAATTGTTTACGTGTTCTATTACTGAGGTTGAGATACATAAAAAGTAGTGGGTGCTGTATATATACTCCTTCATTACTTTGGCAATATAATAAGCGACTTGTGCGTTGATTTGTCTTAACTATGAAAGGTTAAAATGGTTTTGGTTTGCAAAAAAATTGAATTGAAAATTTCGATGATGAATTAAACTAAATTTTGCAAGATTGTGGCAAAAATGGAATCTCTTTTAGAAGTTCAAACAGGAGTATTTAGGTTTCAATAACAATCCCTAATGAGAAGTTATTAAAATTATCTACATTAGTACTAGGCGGTAATTTAGGCAGAATTGTTGCACCTTAATTTTTATCTCAGATTTATATCGTGGTACAGTTTTCAGTACCTCGTTTACATAACACAGCTTTTCACATATACTTGATTAGAACTAAAGTCTTAACACGAATTGTGTGCCTAAGGCATTATTATCGATCTTTATAGGCGGTGTCACCAATGTAATATCCAGCTTTCACCTCGATTTACTAATGAATTTCTTAATTCCTACTCGACTCTTAGTGTTGCAGTCATACTGTAGAGTTTCAATGCCTATCGTGATATTATGAATTACATAATTTAAGATTTCTGTTATGATCAAATTTCTCGTTTATAGCTGTGATAACGGCTCAAAATCAATTAATCTTCTTCTAATTGTTTTTTCATCTGAAACAATATCGCAACCTAACCACATTGAATTGATACTATGAAATAGAAAGATGTGCACTTAAATAACTTCCGTCTAGCAATTAAAAAAATGAGAAACTCATAGACTTTTGCATAAAAAAACTATCTTTAATCACCATAATTATATTCTCTATTCAAAGAAAACTTAAGTTGCAAGTCGTGAGCTATTTATACAAGTTTAATTTTTTTTATGCATTACCATAACTCGCATGGTTTTCTTAGCGCCAACGTTCTTCACGTGCGAGACAAGAAAAACATGATTTCACGGCACGTCATAACTTGTTCTGAATGTGTGGTTATTAAAAAGAGAATGTCTATATATATTTTACTTGAACAAACGCGGTCTTTGTCTTGTCTCTTAATTGCTCCATCCAAAAATGGGGAGTCGCCATTCATTGCTAAAGTGCCATCCATAAAGGATGTAAAATTACGAGGGACACTCTCGAAGGTTAAAAAAAACTGTACCACATTTTTTGGTAATTAAAAAAAATTTTAAAATTCTTTTACAATTTGTAATTTAATCTTGATTGTTTAATTGAATTTGAGTGCAGTAATGATAATTTCTTGGTTGCTAAAGATTAATAAAGATTAAAAAAAGTTAATTGGAAATATTGCGTTATTTCGTTCCTAGGATTACACTTAAATGAGTTTATGTAATCAAATAATTATTTGCAGGTGTTTGTGAAAGGTACTTGGTTGAAATTTTTAAATCGCCATAATAATTAGGAGTAATATTTTTGGTTATCGAAGTGCCAAATTAAAAGGAAAATTTTGTTATGAAAGTGTTTTCATGAGTAAACTGGAATACTCGTAAACCTATTCATTAAATTCAAAAAGAGTTTCCTTCCTGTCGGAAATATTTCCTCTCCAGCTATAACAATGGTGAGTGCAGAAACTCTAGACCTAGACTTTTAAACTGTATTCATCGTTACCCCACTTTCACGGTGCTTCGCTAAGATTAGCACGCCCATTTTACGGTCTATAATTAGAGTTTTCTATTTATAGCGACTTTTCCTCTCGTTATATTTTGATCGTGTACCTATAGTATACACAACATCCGGTGCACTAAAAATACGGTAAAAGGAAATTTATCATACTCTCAAAAATGATTTATATGTGCCGTTAATGTCTAAGAAACTATTAGAAATTTTCCTTTTTATAAATCCCTCTATATTCTCCTAAATTTGATAATATCGTACGAAACCGCGTCATGATTAATGCATGAGGGAATTGTGATTGGGTCGAAAGGGTCTCACGTGATTAATTTCCCGGTGGAGAGGACGTCGTCGTAGTCAGTTTCTTTTCCCTTCCATTTTTCTTTTTCATCCTCACATAAGAAATCTCAAAAGTCGTTGTGGTGAAGATGGAAAAAATCGCGAAATTGAGAAGATCATTTATTATTTCTTGAAGTTTTGAATGTACGAAAGACTTATTTCGTTTTAGTTGTTATTTAGCGTTAGGTTATTGTATATTTCTCATTGAATTAAAAGTAGAACTAATACTAGACCTAAAACTAACCTTAGAACTAGAAAGTTTCGGGTTTAGTCGTGCGTCTTCAGACGGTTTTACTGTATTATACAAAATATTATGGAATTTGTTAATTACGATATTGCTTACGATTGGAGCGGAAATGCTGTTCCAATATGGTAATAAATATGTGTTCTAATTTAATAATATATCGTTTCAATAATTTATCCTTTAATCGTAATTCTGAGAATAATAAATGATTAATTTCTGTTTTCAATCGGTTTTGAAAATAGCTTCTTGAACGTCAAAACTTGCGGATAATAAATAGGATACTGGGTAAGCTGTGAGTGTCTTCCATATCTGTAACGTCAATATGCATTCACAAACGGTAAGAGAGTATGAGGTGGAAAATGGAGCACGATGCAAAATCATAAATCATCTCCAGCAGGTTCTCGCGATTCCTTCTGCCGTAGTTTGCGGTTTATCTTCGTTTGGTTGGTTGAGGTTGGGTTGACGTGAGCAAACGAATTCCTAACGGTAGGTCGTTCGTATGGATCATGACCTCGCAAGTAACCAGAGCGAGTAAACGAAGAGACGCAAAAGCGTGAACTTTTCATGTCGTGAAACATCTTGTCTTATATTTCGTAATAACTCAGAAAGTTTTTTGTGAGGGTAGAAGTTTTATTATCTCAATATAGTATCATTTAAAGTTATATTCTTAGATGTTCTATAAGTGCCAATTATATCTGAACTTCTCCCGCAGCTCATTACTTCTATACAATTCTTATTTTCGTCATCTTTAAGAACCGATTCGTACTGATTTTATTCCAACGTCTGCAGAGTATTTCTGTTCACTTTATTCTTTTATTTACTAAGAGCGAGAAATCGTCGAGCTGCATGGCGTTTATTTTTATTTTTCTCCGTCCGGATAACAGATAGCTTCCTTCAATGGTCGAGCGTTAACGTGTTCTCCTTGGATCGCTCGTTTATACCGGGTGTAATTTGTAAAAGTAATACTTGTTGTCATAAATCGTTTACTTTTCCTCATCGTCTGTACCAGTGTTCGCTCGTGTGTCGCGATCATTTTCGCTCTGGTTGTTCCCCCCGTTCCAGTAGCACGATATTGTTTAACCTTTATTAATGTAGTGACCTTCTCATGCAATTGCCTCGCCTCACAATTTGTGTAACTGTATATTTTCTTAGACAATGTCATTATTATGTAGTATTACATATCCTGAAACGTTCAATAAACTTTATAAATAACAATCTTTGCAAAATTTGCATATAGGCAGAATAAACGCAGAATATTATTCATAAAATTTATTTCTTAGTACTTTTTTAAGATAATTTTATAGTTGACAACATGCTCAATAATACTTAAGTATTCTGAATTTCTAAGAATTGCTGTACCATTTCGATATAACACTGGATATAACACTGGATCTCTAAAAAAGTCTTTCGCAACGTTTTTGAATATCAATTAAACCTATTCTTTTAGTATTTTGCCATTGGTCAGATGAAACATTTATCTTTAATCAGCTGCATAAACTACGAAAGCTGTAGAGTGAATTTCGCTGAAATGATTTTTATTGCCTCTGATCTAACCATTTACTGACTTGAACTTACATACTAACGTAAATTTAAATCAGCTTCTGTTATAACAACTTATTATATTTGCCATCAAGACAATCAATCTAAAATGAACTTGTTGTAAGATATATGTTATAACTAATGTTACATGCTTAAATGTGATTATGGCGATTACAATCGATGTTTTTTTTGTTTGTTTTAAACGATGTCTAAAAAGTTAATTCCATACAGGTTCTTTGAAATGGTATATGACTTGGATCGCTCTTCAAAGACACGTTTTGCTAGAGAACAATAACTAATGAATCGTGCCATTATAACCAAGGCTGATTGCGGCAAGTCACGCTAGTTGTAAAAAATAATGCACTTTGTTAAAGGACACCTTTAACAACTCACCATATATAATAAGAAAAGACGTAAATACAGCTAATAACTTTTGGAATTCATAGATATTATAAAATGTTTTTTTGCGTCTTGAGTGTTATAATCCCGATTTGGGTTGGGCCAAGTTCTTCACACCCATGGATGGGATGGGGCCAGTTCAGTTCAGCTCCTCGTTAACCTTGAATGTGACCGCGGGACAAATGACGTCACAATCACATTCTTGCGGAGGGCGCATCAAACAAGTGCCGCTGTGCCGTGTAGTGACCTCGGTTCGGTCACAAGACGTTCACCATCGGGTCCCTTTAAAAAGTGAAAGCATTCGGTGCGTGTCACAATTTCATAGTTTGCACGATTCACACTTGCAATACTCAACCATAAACATTTTGTTAATCACAAAAATGTTTATGTATATTTCAAAAAATTCTTTTTCATTTTCTTACATTCACTTTTCAGTTGATTTGACAACCGTTTCAATTTCAATCGTGACCTTTTTCGTATATATCGTAAAAAAGGGAAAAGGTGTTTGGTGTAACAACGCTCAAGAGATATCGGGGTAGGAAGAGATCTCGTATATAAAGCTGAAATGCCCCTTGGGAGTGGATATTTGCCGAATTTCCAAGCTCGGGTTCTTTGGTTGTGTCGATTCGTTTTGGTGTTATGTTCCATTCGCCATTTATTTTAGCGCGGTAGGAAAAACTCGACCTGTTCAAGTCGGGGTTCAAGTCAGTCATCATGCAAATAAACATGATTTCCGTCTCCGCCCTTCCATTTAAAATTCAATCTCCACTAAAGAGGAAACCTCGCTTCAGTAAATAGAACATCCGCACTTTCTTTGAATATTCAAGGTTTTCTTAATACTCTCTTTATTAAATAAAAATTTTCAGAATTAAAATTGCATGTATTGTTAAGTAGGTTAATTTATTCATAGAGGAGATGAATACAAAGTGAAATTTAAAATGAATTGTCTTTGCGTAAACTTACGTTCAATGAATCTTCCTTTCTTTAAGCCAATATGCATAATAAGCAGAAAAGTAACAGGATATCTCTTAGCATAAATTAACAAAGGACAAAGTCGTTTGAAATCATCTTCGTTAAAATACATCCTATTTTAAATTACAAACGACGAATTTATATTTAATACGTCGCGTATTATTTAAATGTTTTAAGAGAATTTATGATGTTTGGACCAGATGTAAACTTAGTTTTAGTACTTAAAGAACATGATGTTGTAGAGATGCAGTCAACTTGATAAAACGATATCTATTACATAAAATATAATTACTTGCGGGGGAACTCTTGCTTATTTGACCTAGTTATATATAAGGGCGTATAAATTTTGAACAATGCTGCCAAAATGATGATGAGTCGAGTTGGACCGAGCTCGTTCCAAAATTTACATAGATTAATGCATTTAATTAACTTTTGGACCAAAAATTAGACTACAACATAAAGATATTAAATTAATTTATCCACACCATTGCGTTCTCTATCAGTTATTTCTACTTTTAGTTCAATAAAAATATACAACAATATAGCGCTGAATAACAACTAAACTTAGAGCCCATAGTAGCACTAGAACTAACACTAGAGACTTTAGCCGTCTTAAACGACATACGGCTAAACCCGAATGTTTTTAGTTCTAGGTCTAGTGTTAGTTCTAATTTTAGTTCAATAAAAATATACAACAATCTAGCACTGAATAACAATTAAAGCTAGAATTACCATACTTGATTTATACATCGTATAAACCACTCGGGGAATAACCCGATTTGGATTCTATCTTTGAGTGCTAACATTTATATTTAAATATACGTTTTACTAGTGTGTAATATCGTTTAGTTATTCATAGGCCAGTTAAATGCTGCGCCGTTTCAAATAACCTCGTCGAAACGATCCCAGACAATTTACGTTTGAAAATCAAAGGGAGTTCTCGGACAAGGACAATGGCATTGCAATTCCAAAAGTTCTGTCTGGCAGGGTGATGAGAACGTGCCGGAATTCATTTCGGAACGACATTCGTTTCGCTCAAATCGATTTCCTTGGAAAGGAGGGGGCATATGTTGAGAAGAGGAAATCACTGATTTGGAAATAAAATAGACCGAAATGCTGCACCAACCGGATGTGTTTCGGTCGATTAAAAAAAGGGTTGTTCTTTTTTGTGGTAGGTTTGCTATTGATGTATTTTTAAACTAGCTTTTCTTTGCATGTAGGACTTTTTTTATCAGTTTTGTTTATTAATTAACTCTGTGAAGTAGAAATTTTTATTCAATGCACCATACCTTTTCGGGAATGAAAAGATACTTCAAAGGGAAAAGTAGCTTGTGTCTTCAGGGGATTATTTTGTATAGAGCATGCGTTTATCATGCATGACACGCGAGACTGCCACAAACATTGTTTTTGCTTTGGAACTACGAAGCTACGTTTTAATAAAATTAATTGCACCGAATTAACTAGTGCGTGTCTAACGTTACTAAAACTTTTTGGGAGTTTTACAAAACATCATAAATAGTTACAGAAAGTATCTTTTATCGTCAATATTTTTTATCTGGGTAATTGGGTGTCGCCTTAATACGAAAACACGCAGACGGACGACAGACAGGACAATTACTCGACAGATGACGGCTTAGCAAAAAGCTTCCCTCCTCTACTCCAAGTAGTTACCAAGGAAACGCCCGTATTCGTTTGCTAGGCAACCACCGAGACGACTAGATCAGGAAAGAAACTACCCATTTTAGTTCCTTTATTTCTTCGTTCCCTTTTTTGTTCTTCGTAAATGTATATAATTGAATTGTTCTGGTTTATATCCGCATGTAGCTTGATTTAGCTGACTTTCATCTCGGTGTGATGTTACAATTAATGTTGTAATTTGTCCTCATTAATTAATGAATATTAGCAAACACTTGAATTACTATTAATTAATATTGAATATCCCTTTACATTATTATTTTCAATAAATACGAAATTGTTGCATTAGCTTTAGGTTACATTGGATACTGCAGTATAATCAAACTACTACACAATATACAGTACAGGTAGGGATTTCAATAATTTAAGTTTAACATTTTTTGATACTCTTATGTGATTAGAATTTAAGAATTATGTTCTATTTGCTTCGAAGCCTTTCTGGTTAAGAATATCATCTAGATATTCTAGGTCAAGAACGATATCAATTGAATGCGAAATATGGAATTTCATAAATGTGGATGATGATTAAAGAATCTGCGGAGATCAAAATGATGATATTTTGATGAATCAGAAATACAAAATCTTAGAGTAACAAAACTGAAGCAAAAAGCTTTTTTTAAGTAGGATTTCAGATTGGAGATGGATGTCTTTATTTCGTATTGGTTATCATTGCTTTGTGCATCCCGAAACGGGATATCCTGTATCGTCCAAAGTTCTCTTGACCTAATCGATTCGAAGGGAATTGTTGCGGTATGCTCATTGAATTCCTTACTTAAACAGCGTGTACTGAACAAAGGGCGGAAACCGCAAGAGCGCTGACCGATTCCCATACATCAATATACAGAAAGTGAGTGCTATGTACGCCCTCCCAGAATGCGGCTCGAGCAATCGAATCGAACGTCATTAGCAGATGAATGGAACCGAAGAGAAATAAATCAAGTTGTACAAGGTTGAGCAAAACTATTTAAAGATATTATAACCTGATTTATCTTGTATTTGGTTATTGTGAAATTGTTGAATAAAACTTTTGAAACAATTTAATCGTTCTTTTTAAAAGTTGTTATTAGAAACTAAAATGTTTTATCTACTTATCAGAATTTTATGTAAATATTTAAAATTTTTGAGTAATACTGTACAAAAGTACAACTGCGGATTCTATGCGGTGGTTCGCTAAGCTAAGGTCATTCGTCTTCGCCTGCTATTTGTCCACAGATAATGCCGATGTCAACGGTTATGTATTTTTAATATACTGGCTCGCATTGCGGTGGCCTCTGCACTCGGCAAGAACAAAGTTGAATACCCTATCGATCGCCTTCCTGGCATATTATAATTCTACATAATATTTCACCTTCACGTTCATTTAAATTCTATTGGCATTAAAACCATTTCTTCCTCAAAATTTTGTTTTTTATAAATGGTAAAAAATCCAGCTAAAGGGGAAACAACATATTAAAAATGCAAAAGATAAGGGTGCGACGAATTGCAATTTTCCCTTCTAACCAGGAACCCTCGAAGTTGCCAACGTTGGCAAACTGGCAGAAGAGAAGCTCGTAAAAAATTAAAGAGAACAGATAAAACGACCGGTTTTCCATTTAACTTTGATCATACGAAATGTACCTTTCCCCACTAACTAAAAAAAAATCCTCTTGATTTTCCACCTCACTTTTCTCGATTAGTAGGCGATTGTCCTTACTTTACGGTTCGTTTAATATTTTTTTTCACAAATTTATTTTGTTTCAGCCAAAAAACAGAATGGAGCCGCATTCAGAACAAATAGCTTGGGCAGCGGTACCAGGACGCCACCACTTGAACGCAAAAGTAAACTGGCAGCTTTCGGAAAATTTTTTAAACCTTGGAAATGGAAGAGGAAAAAGAAGTCTGATAAACTCGAAGCTGTATCCCGCAGTAAGTCCTAACAGTAAATTCATTTATTTTTTTGATTAATAATCAAGTTAATGGAAATGTTAATTAAATTTGAACTTGGTTGTTGCACGATGACAATTATCGTTTACCGTTATAGTCGTAAATTTCGATTAACTGCTCTAAAATTTGCTGGTGCTCACAGAATTGAACCGGCGGTGGTGAAATTATTTCGAAACACTGTTGCTTCCAATTCAGGTTCAGGTGCACTATAAAAGTGATTTATATTTTCCGATATATCACGATTTTAACTTAATTTAAAATATTTTAAGTTCAATAAATATGTCAATTTTTATGATTTTTTTTAAATACAGTAAAACCTCGGTATACCTGATTAATAACACAAATTCGAACAGGTATCCACACCGTTGCGTGCACATTAGTGTTTACCTAAACCAGAAATTTTCTGGTTCTAGGTCTAGTGTTAGTTCTAGTTTTAGTTCAATGACAAATACTAACAGACCCATGGTAGCCCACGGAGCCATACTTTAGTGCTCAGCACTAAAACATGTATATAACATACACTAATTGATCAAAGAAGGCTCATGTGATCATCGACTCCAAAAAAGTTAGCAGAAACGTTGAAATCTGCACTTATAGCAGGGAGGCTATGCTAGCGCTTAGTAGGCATCGAACTACATCATCGTTAGTGAAGTCCTGTCTGCAATCACTTGAGGAGGGTAATGTTTACAACAACTTCACGATAAAGTGACGGAAAGGGCGGTTGGCGAAATGGGCGGCTAAGAACAGTTTGTACCACTAACTTTTAATACAGCATCAAAACTGATCAAATCCATCTCTCATCAATCTTTTTTGCGATAGACTAGATGAGACTGCAGTAGGTGTCTTTGCAAAGAAAACTCTGCTCTACATGGACAACGACTGGAGGTGGTAGAAAACTATGAATATCTTGGAACCATAATAAGTAAGGATGGAAAGATCTACTATCAAATGAACAACACCCTCGTAAGCAAGAAGGAACTGAACACTAAAGCAAAAATACAATTATGTAAAACCATCTATATACCCACACTTAATTATGGATCAGAAACTTGGACGATGTTGGACTAGCACAAATTGAAAATAGCAGCAGCAGAGATGAAGTACCTACGCAAGATATTGGGGAAAACCAGAAGAGATAGGGTACGGAACAAAAACATTAGAGAAGAACTAAGCTTAAGCCCCCTGGCACAGGTAATAAAGGGAAAACTATTAAGTTGGTATGGTCATCTGGTTCAAATGAAAAAAGATAGAACACCTAAGAAAATGTTCAACATGAGGTCAGAAGGAAAGAGAAAGCGTGGTAGAGTTCTAGGTTTAGTGTTAATACTAGTTTTAGTTGTTATTCATTGCTAGATTATTGCATATTTTCCATTGAACTAAACCTAGAACTAACACAAGACCTAGAACTAGAAACATTCGGGTTTAGCCCTGGGGTTTTACTGTATTATCTTAAAAATTATTAAAAATTGTTAAAAATTATATTAAATCGTTAACGAGATTTTCGATTAGGTTTATTAACAGGTACCATAATATCACCAAATAATAATCAAGTTAAAAAGTAATTAGCGTTGCCATGAATGAAATCCAACAGTATGATTAAAATATTATGTAAATTTCGAAAAATTTAATCTACCGATCGTAAGAATATTAATAATAGATTAATGTGATCTAGGTTCATAAAACGTACTTAAAATGTATGGAGTAAAAATGTTTTCCAATGACCGAATTTTAATTGGCCTTGGAAATGAAGCAAAATTGCAACTAGAAGAGAGGCTTCATCTCAATTTCCTTAGCGATTAATTTTTCAGTCAGCGCAAAATTAAAATTCCGCCCTCGGGACTAGGAAATGACGAAAAAAGTAAATTTTCATAACGGCTCCTTTATTTACAATTTCCGATGGAACCGGAAATCATTTAGATTCATTGTTTATTGAGATAAATCAGTAATTTTATAATTGCAAATAACACAAGCGTTTTTCGATATCAATTTATAATTAAATACGTAATACCTTTTGTTAAATATTGATTTAGCTCCATCATTAATTTGTTACATAAAATTAATCGAAACGCCACTGACATAACAATCTTTTCATTACAATATACTATTAAATAAATTGTCAAAGTAACAAATCCGTTTTTAATGATTTATAACAATTTGCTTTAATTCAATATCCGAATGGATCGTCCAGCCGCTTTGATATTATACAACATGGCCATAAACACATCTTCCAACTCAATTTACAATACTCTGAAGATGTATGGGAATATACATCACATTTCGTTGATCAAAAATTCTCAAGAAAACTCGACAACGGCTTTTATCACTTTTGGCGACGAACTCGACGCCTTTTTGGCTCAGGCGAACGTTATTCAAGGAAGATTCTTTGGCGAAGCGGTAACTACGGAATTGGTAACTGTTAAGTATGTTGCGGAGTTGGATGATATACTTCAACGAAGGATGTGTGCTTGTTATGAAGTTGGCGGATTGGACAGTTGAAATTATTAAGATTACAATTTTAAAATTAAACGGTTTCTATTTTAATAGTTACTTATGCAATTGAATAAATATAAGTGTGAAAATAACAGTAAACAAATAAATTGCAAATAATTTTCGGGGAATAGATGAGAATTAACCACTTAATATCACATTTAATTCAATTACTGGTTTATCAAAAGCCTTGCACGCAACCATTACTATCACAATTGAGTTCAATTTACCACTCTTCGACTGTGTGCTCGTTCACATGGCAATAAAGTCGTTATAACGTTCCCCACCTTAACTAATATAAAATAAACTTCGTTATATAATTTACTATAGGCCCTAGAGGTATGTGATGAAGTAATCATGAGAACAATGGTTGTATAGATGATGTTGTAGTAAGAAATGACGATCATTAAATTTTAGTGGCTAATTAAAATTAATAATTAGAAACAATTTTTATTTTAATATTATTATTTTTTTTTTTTTTTCAGTGAAGATAATATATTTAATTTTTAGTTTTAGCAATAAATCCTGCCAAAATAGATTGATGAAGATCGCGATACAAAATAATTGTATCGAAATCCTAATACGACTCTTTCTTTTCCAGCATTAGAGCGAAAGATATCTGTGCGAGCAAACAGGGACGAACTGGTTCAAAAAGGTATTCTTCTACCAGAAAGTCCCCTGACCCCGCCTATTTCCGAGCCAGGTTTGTTCAACACTCATTAAATAAGTAGCGAAAACCACCCGCCCCCTCTAAAATTAATTTTTGTTGTTTGTTTATTTACTAACTACCCTCGTGTCACTGTATTTACAATGCTAACGCTCACTCCTATTCCCGTTGATGGTTCTTTGGGTGGATATTGATTTTTGGTGAAGGCGCCTCTAAACGGTTAGCTTGGCGCCATCTATCGCAACGCGTTCGAAGTAGCTCCTTGCTAACGAATGTAGGTATTGAGACCTACCGACAGATGGCGACACTACTCCGGATCCTTCCTGCTGGGTAGCCTTTTTTATAGATCAATGACGCTGAAGGTTTTATGTTGGGCTATATGTAGATTTCTTTATGACGAGATATTTTTTGTCTAATGGTTTCTAATTTATTCCTTTCCTGTTTCATGTTTGGGTTTTTGTAAGATTAAGATTTATGTTTTTCTATTGGAAATCATTTTGCATCTTGATGTAGATTTACTACTAATTGTTATTATTCGAATTTGAAACTTAACACGTATATTGGTGATGGTTAACCTTTAGATTTAAATGTAAAAATTAACACTTGTTAGATTTAGATTATGATTGTGCCAATCAGCATACAATGTATAATATCATAAAATATTAATAAAATATTTGTGTGTACTTGCATTGTATGTGTATTTTGGTTAATTACAGATGACACAATCTGTGCTTTTTCTTTTAGAAATTTTGTAAGATAATGCTAGTTATTTTTCCAGGTGAAACCGTTCCAAGTCATTTCCCTCCAGAAATCGTTCAGCAAACGCAAACATCGCCTCAACCGTCGCCTCAGTGTCCTCCGCCCGTTTATCATCCCAACATGTCGCCCTTCCCGGGTTTTCAACCCAACTTGCTCCAGCAACAGCTGCTGCAGAATCCGCAATTCGCTCAGGCGAATGCAAACAATAATATTGGTGAGTCATTTCATACAATTTACATATTACATATTCTACCAGCGCGAACACATCTTAATAACGACCGTTACTACATATTACTATACATCTTATATCATGAATTGCGAATTCTAATTTATGTAGACTTTTAATATTGCAATATTATATGTGTAATATTTTTCTATACGTCGACCGTATAATCAAAATCTATGTATTGTGTATCTTTCACCATGCCAGATAATATGATAACGATTGCTTAGGTAGCATTTTTAATTCAAAATTCTTTTTAGATTCAAGTTGACCACGAAATCACAGTTACACGTTTAAATACTTACAAAATTAGTCAAAAAAGAATAATAACCTAATACCTAATCGAGGGTTTAGAGTCATAAGAACATAACTACATATTTTTATGAAAATCACTTACGAGTATTTAATTATAATTATAATGCACAAAATCATGAGAAAGTAGCTTCAATCTATTCCTCTACAAAATACCCAGTTTTAAGCTAAAAATTACCATTGAATTCGTCCTTGCATTAGTAATAATACCTATTAGTAGTTGGAATATTCGCGTTTTTTCCTTCCCCAAGTCAGTACCAAAATCAAAAAAACGATCAACAAATGTAAAAAGATTATTGCCAATAATTGCAGATGGAGCTGAGAACTTTGAATATTATTATGAACTCATAGCTAACTTGATAAATAGTTTGCAAATAAAATTGCTGTAAAGTGGAGGTTACAACAATAACCTAATAATTACAACAAAGAAAATCCAAATGAAAAGATCTAAAAGCACACCAAACGGTGACAAACCAAAAGATGCTCCCTAAATAAACCTAAAAATACGTTTATTGCGGTGAAGTCCGCTCAGATAACTTCTGTGGGTCTATTGTAGCAAAATATCTTCAGAAAAGAAGAAATAAGATAACGAAAAAAGCCAAGCTTGAGAATCACACTCAAGTAGTGATTATATGAAGGAATATAAAGTGTACTATACCATCTGCTCATATAATGCAGCTAAAGATAGAGTTTATAATGACACCCAATCTACATTTCCAAGAAAAAATACAAAATTTTGAGCTAGAAAAATTTGAGATAGAAAAATAGCAGTAGCCATGCATAACCATGACAACCAATTGTTTCAGAAATCAATAATTAATCATTGTCTTTAATAAAATAACTGCAACAATTGGTTGCCATGGTTACGCACAGCTATTTTTCTATCTCAATTGAATGGTAATTTATGGGAAACTTTTGGGAAACACTGTATTTTAAACAGCAGAAATATAAGTTACCCATGCCTTCTACCCATAACTATCTGTCTAAAATACTATCAACTGGAAAGCCAACATACTGCCGTATGGTCCATAATAAGAGACATCATTTTAACTACTTTTAAAGAACTTATACAAGTTTCAATAGAAGTTAGAACAACTTCCATGTAATGAGATTATTAAGATGACTAATCTTATAAGTACATGTTTCAGTTTGAAGTATGTAGCGGAGGTTTGTAAAGAGGCTAAGATGATACTCATACCTAAGCTAGAAAGACCTTCCATGACGATACATCGTATAAGTCGTATAATAGAAGATAAGGACCTTATACGTACCCCCTATAAATTTAGCGTTAGAGAAAAACGTCCGGCGGTCGAACAAGTACAAAGATTGTAGACATAATGGAAAAGACCCGATAAGAAAAAAAGTCTGATTCATCGGTTTTTTTAATGTTTAACTATATACTGAAAATTTTGTTACCACGGCATAAAGAAGTTTTAAAATCCTACCTATTAGAAAGGGATTTTGATACAAAGCAGGAAAATGCGTACACTGATTTGAGAGATGTAAAGACAAGAATATCTAAGAGTATTGTGTCGTCATATTTCTAAACATGAAAGTGTTACTATCGATCTATGAAAGTGATAACGATTTTGCCAACATGAAAACCTCGAGTCTATCCGAGCTCCTTGACAATTTAAAGTTAATAGGAATTCCCAAGAGAACCAAACTTTTTCAGCTGGTTGAGTAAAAATACTACTGAAATATATCAGCAAACTATATCATAGTGGTTTTCTCGTTGTGGTACCTGGGTTACCATTGATTATGAATAGTTTTACCTCCCGTTTTGATTTAAAGAATTAGTATAAAATTAGCAATTATAAAACAATATACACATTAGTGATCAACCTAATATTTTGATCGATAAAGATTATAACTTAGATTATTAAAAATTTCTAAAATAAATGAAGCAAACGGCCTGTATATTCTTAAACATTTGAAAGTACATTATAAATTCCTATCATATAGACACTGTCTATTCACGTACTTCCTATTAGTTACCGTATGAAAGCGTGGGCGTGTTCATTAAACTTTGATTTGCATTCATAAAATGCAACCTAGGATTCATTACGAGGATGTTCATTAAAGTGGTTTATAGCCAGCCTCTGCAGATTCGTCCGAAAACATGGTGGACGTCATATGACTTACCCAATAAATAATAGTAATACACGGTCGCAGCGCAAATATTTCACAAAATCCCATTGAATTAGCACCACATCGTTTTGTTGACCTACTTTTTCTTATTCGTGCATTTTCCCACATTATAATTTACTACCCTCAAACTTTAAACTATAAATTAACAAATATTGTTGTCCTCTTTGCCAACAAGAAACGATTTTTGTATTAATCGTTTTTTGTAACTAACCAAATTCTACATGATAGATGGTTTCTTCATCATCGCATTTAATAGTTTTATAATTTTTGTCATTGCAAAATTTAATTTTCTTCGTCAATATCAACCTATCGGGATTCCAATAAGTCACGTTAGATTACTTTCTAAAAGACAATGCCTCACTTTTCGATAGGAACCGCCGATTAAAATTCCTGACCTGGTCGATGAAGCGCGCCGGATATGTCCTCGTAGCGCCTCTACTTCCGGTTACTTATTCCGGCTTTGCACCGTTATAAGCACGCACACGCCGTAAATTTTCACGTTGTAATCAATATGGTGCATCTATATCACGCATAGCCTGTCTTTTCTCTGCGATACTGCTTGAATATTTATGGAAAATATTGTCTTAAAATGTCTTATACGTCGTTATCAACAATCTTTAGTATCATTACATTTTCTGCTTTGTTATGTGCAATGTGTTTCTTTTTTGCTTCTTACTCAGACTGAGTATGTAACCCAAACAGAATATGTTAGGCAGATTTGAAAATAAGATGTCTAGGCATTCATTGTTTTTGATATTAAAAGTTGGTTGGCATAATGATTTCGAGATCAACGTTCTCTTGAGTAGTTCTTTGCCAAGGTTTTGTTGTTACTTGTTTAGTTGACATAACCGCACTTGAGGAGAATGCTTCGCGCTCAGGTGACGTCTCTTCCTCCCTCCCGGGAACTCAGTGTAGGTCAGTTCGTTCGTCCCGGGTGGGGGTAAGGGGTGCGAGCCGGCGTCGGCAACCGTTCTCCATTCGGCCGCCAGACGTCGCGTCGTCGAACCCGGAGTTTCGCGGATTCCTCCGCCACCACCAGGTCTAAGTGACGGTCGGTCGGTCAGGCCAGGCCATTGCGTATGTTGAGATCGGTGTGTACGTGATGTGCGGTTGACAAAAAAAAATTCAATAAAATAATAGGAGACTTGAAGGGTCCGAACGAATGGGTTTATCATCTACTTCCATTTAAACCTCGTTGATCGTTCGATACCAACCACTGGCGGGATACCATTTCCCGTCGCACATCAATGATGGGATACATTATGGGCTGCACTTGCTTCAAAGGTATGACCACGCTCTTAAGCACTTTTTGCTTTTTTTCATTCATTATTTCTTTAATTTTTTTGGTTGATGTCATCAAAATTTGGGAGACATATCGCGGTTTTTTTTGAATTTTAATTTAGTAAGGGCTTTTTTTATGATTCAGATTATGTTCTGCCAGTGGTCGAGGACTCCTGGATTCGATGCACACAGCTCGGTTTTGTTTGTTTTGACGGTATGCGTTTTATTATTTTAATTTATAAACCCGCTTTTTTCATTTTACCACAGCTCATTCTTTGTTCCTCTTTGAAAAGTCCACACAATTTATTTGCATAAATCGATCCCTTTTACCTTATTTCTTGGGCTCCGTTTTAAACCTACTCCGCAAGAACAATAACTAACTTGACGTACACCGTGTTGTATTGATTTAAAATTTCTTCAAGCTCACCTTGTACAAAGTGCACTCAGGTGGTTTAATCATGAACGAGACTGGTAATGGTCGTAATCGATAATAATTAATTGTGATGTTCTTTTTTGTGTTAGTAGTTCGTGTTTGTTTTGGTTTACAACGTGTAAAAATGAATGCATATGTTTAGTTTATTATCATAAAAATGAGATTAATGATATAAATTTCCCGTGATGAATTGGTGTTGTCACGAAATGATTGATAATCGTTTTTGAAACAACTTTAGAAATACCTACGATAATAAATTTGAAATTTCCATGTTTATAGTAATTAATTTTCTATCGAAATATAACGCTCTCTCAAAGAAACTTTGTTTTGTAATCCCAATTTTGTTATCTAAACATTTTCCTGATAGTATTACTTGTTAAAATATTCCAGATATGCGTAGATATCGTAATCTTGTTGTGAACGTGTTAGTGTGGAATGTGTTTCATTAGTAGTTATCAGTGGAAATCATCTAAATTACAGTCTGCACTTGTAGTTCTTTACCATTGTTTTACGATTGCAAGAAGAATTCTAACAATTCATCTCATCTAATTCGTTTCTTTTTGTTGTGTTAACAAAAAATGGTACAAACGTATCATTCATTTATTTTTCAAATTACGAAATAGCGAGTTCGTAAAATAATTAGACATCTCGCCCATTGCAGATGATGTTTCGGCACTTTATTCGCTGGGAACCTCGCTAATTAGAAGTGGTGCACTCGACGTCGTACACTAATTAACAAGGAACGTTAAGACGCACGTCAAGGAAAATCGTAATATACCGACGATATTTCTGTTTGATGACTTTTCCAAAAAGGCTTGAAATATAAATGAATTTATTTGAGGCTAAAATGCAAAAACATTTAAATTGTAGCAAAATAATAAAAAAATCCGCTCACGTTCATGACCAATCAAGGTATGACGAATATAACTCAAAGAAGAGAAAAGTGCTCTGACTTCGTAATTTACAATAACGTTAAGTTAATTTGCAGAACACGTATTGTTTTGGTAAAAGTGATGAACACTGGTGTGTACTTTTACAAATATCCACCATAACATGTTTTGCATCCAACCAAGAAGTATGTTTTATTATATAAACTTTATTGAAGTAAAGGATATTTGAGGGCGTAAATATATAAATGAAGAAGTACGAGATGCGCCACTTCAAAACGAAAATATTTGTCTTTGAAATACACTGTTTTCATATTAGGGTGCAATCGTGCAAGTAAACAAGATTTAGCGTTCATGTTGCTTTATTACTTTGATATACATATAAGTTTAGCCGTCAATTTTAGCTATCGCTATTCGTCTTCTAATTTCGCTTTCACATTTTCTTCAATTGTATACGAGTGCGCCTAACTATATGAATTCTTTGACTTCTTCCAGTTTATCTACAATATTTTCCTGTGTTAGAGTATTGCTCATTTCTAGTCCGAGACTTAGGACTAGACTTAGATTTTCTACTCTCATCAAATCCAGCATTCTATAGAGGTCCTCTTTGTCTTTAGCCAGCAGAGTCGTAACGCCGGCATTCGGTTATCTTGGTGATAACCTCTACCTGACAACTTTTTCTACACTAAATGCACGTCAAATATTAACGTTTAGTTAAATTTTGGTTCTCCTGTTTTATAAAGATTTCTTATTAGCACTAAGAGCTGATTTGGCACTCCCATTTCGCCGAGAAATAACCACAAGTGTTCCCATTGCTGCCATGAAACACGACAGCATTTGTGTATTGTATTCTCGAGATTTCTCTATTCATTGACATTACAAATCTGATCTCATGTGCCTCTTCCCTTAGTAAATCCTGCTTGTTTAGGGAGTATTTGTGATCGTAAACAGTTTATTACACACAGTAAAATTTTACAAGTATATGATTTAAGGAGATAGTTCTGTTGTTTAGCAATCCAGATGGACAGATAGACATCCATATCTTCACAGGAAAATAGCAAAGAGGAGCAAATTTTCACATTAATTCCACCATGTTGAGAACTGCAAGGACTGAACGGTTTTTGACATAAGTGACCCTGACAGACCCTGAAGGGCTTTTTTATATGATATTTCTAAACTAAGAACACTAGCAACATTGTAATGTAACATTGATTTTGCGCATAGTGCTTATGGAATTCGTTTGGAATATAGAAAATTTTTATACCTACAATATTATCTTCTTGAAACTCTTTGGTATTATTTGTTAATTATAACTAATAGAATTTCAATGATAACATACACGTATTGTGCGATCTATGATCTAAATTTTAAATATATACAGCGTAGTCCGCTCAGGATGTGCGGTTTTGTCGAATAATTTACTATACTAAAAGCCCTCTTTGGATACAGCGGCGGATGTTAACGTACATAGTTTATAAAGCTTCTATATAACACGACAAAAACTACTTAAAACAAGAATATTTAACCATTTTTTAACGCATTCCTTTAATCATTTTTTTGTATAATTATAAGCTTGTATCCATTTTCACCCTTTGAAAAATATCGAATTTCACAGCGGATCATATGATGATCCTCGTCTCTTTTAAAAGGCTTTACAATTGATTTAAAAACCTAAAGAAAGATCTAACATAAAGGAAAATATTTGAATTACCCTTTTTTAGGAATATTATCACAAATATGATAAGTAGGTAACCGGATCGTAAAGAATGTAGGCTATTTTAATATCGATCAAGTCCATAAAATGTACGTGTGTATTTGCGTGTCGCATAATATGCAAATGTATAAAACGAGCATTATCTGTTTTGCATACCAAATGAAACTGATACCATAAAAGAGTTTTCTATTTCAGTATATAAAATTCCACCAATGAATTCTTGATGATATCTTTTTTAAAATAAAACATTTTAAAAATTACAAAATAAGACGTTGATAAAAGTAAGATAATTTTTTTTTGCGTCTACGTTATTTCAGTTTTGTGTATTGAATTACCTTATTAACATTATCCAAATTCATATCTCAAACAAGACATTTTTAAACCTATGATTTACTTATAATATTATTCCATTTACATTATGAATTTTAACAATATTCCCCATGAATAACAAATTTTTATCATAACACGTCATTTTCTCATCATATCGCAATAAATATTCGGAAACAACACAAAAGAAATTTACTATTTTCTTTTTTAATAGCTATTTATGAGTGTTAAATTCGACACTAATCTTTTCGTTAGATTGAATAAGAACCGGGATTACCCGAGAAAAGACGGAAGGCGGTATCACTCTTTTGCTTTTGTGGATGTCGCGTAAGCCGCAGCTGCCATGAATTCGTAAAAGAGTTGCCCCTGTGACGCTTCCCGAGGGTGCACGCCGCCGCTACCATAATTGGAATAAATGTTTTAGGAAGCGACGGATGTGACCCAGTTTTGGGCCGTTTCGAATATACAGGCGCTGTGACAACGGCTTCAGGACGTCTTTTCCACCGACGTAGTTTTGGCTTTGAGAGGGCTTTTGATAATCGCGTGCTATGTCAACGGCTAAGTTTTCGCAATACCTATCCATCTCAAGAGATGGCATGTAAAAACAATAGGCGAAGAAAAAAGACGAACGGCGATGAAAAATCTTATTGCAAATTCTTATCATTGACCTCGAAAATTTTTCGATTCAAACAATTTATTTAGTGGAATTGAAAATATTTAATTTACCAGACTCAAAATAATTTATTTCTTGATAGTTGGGTGGAAGGAGGAATTGTTGAATTCACCGCAACGGAACCAGGGTTGATTGAATTTTAAATTATGAGTAAATTTGATCTCATTTTACCACCACGTCCTTGGACTAAATCGCTATTGCATGCTGTAAATGAAGGTTTAAATAAAATTTTCTATTTTATGGGTAAACCTAACCCAATTTTCTTTGTAATTTATGTAATTATCTACTGAATTTCTCATTTTTCATTTAAATGTTTTCGTGTTTGTGAGCAATAAAAATTTAATTTAACAAAAATTTACGATAAAATATGATGATCACGTTTTTATACTTTACAAATAAATTGACATTAAATTAATTCAATGTATTTGGCCTTCTTAGTATGTGATTTCAATTATTATAATCGCAATTACATGTATAGAGAGAGAATGATGTAGATCACAGCTATTGAGATCTTTAGGGAAAATCAGTTAGCAGGAATTTGATCATTAAGTCCAATAATTTAATTATGAATTGTCACCTAGCTTTTGAAAAGGCAGTAACCTCCTTTTCAATACAAAGTTAACAAAAAAATCGTTACTTACGCGGCCTTGCTCTATGGAAAAGGTACTCAACGGATACAGAATAGTCTTTTGCTTTTTGTGTTGAATGTATCAGGATTCACAAAAATTTCTTTTATCTGGAAATGCAATTGTATACCTGGATAATGCAATAGCAGCCCAAAACCTTACAAAGCTGATGGAAGCTGACATTGTTAATAATTCTTGTTCTCTTCTGCCTACACATTTTCTCTTCTATTTTAATTTACTTCTTAATGAGAGTTGAGGCCAGAAATTTAGACAATACTTTTTTTTCAAAACAGTTTCAGCGTCAGCAGCTTTGATGGTTATTGAGATAATACTCGACGCTTCGCAATAAAGACTATTAATGACTTAGTCTGTTAAACATGAAAATCTGTGTAGCTTTAAACAATAGTATATTGTTTAATATAATAATGGTTGTTAGGTTAGACCAAAACAATAGAAACTGGACACTTGATATATTCCGTTTTCAGAGCTATACCTGACTCCATCATTTACACACTTGCAATAGAAGACAAAAAATATTCATCCAATAGAATCAAATTTAGCCAATGACTTCCAGAGAAAATTAACCAACGAACTTAATGGATAAAAGCGAAAATCTTTAATTATATAAACACTCAGGTTTAATAATATCTTATGAGTTATAAGGCATGTGCGCTTTAGATGGATAAATATCTTAGAAAATGCATCGCCGTATTCACCAGATGACAACAAATCCTTTCAGATCGGTCAAATCTTTACGAGTTGAGATTTTTACACATACATTCTAACGAGCGCGATTCACACATTCGCCAATTGCGCGCACGAATGTTAACCTATTGCGGTCATAAATCTACTATCTACATTTGCAAACTGTTGCATCAACGTAACTTTATGGAAAAGGATTAAATATGATTTTGTTTCAGTTAAGAAAACAAATTTAGATTAACATATTGAGTTTTTTCTCCATAACAATTAAACTCTACCACTCTCTTCTCCCAAAAGGATTTTATCCGGAACTACATATAGATAGATGATATACTCAGCTTCTTTTTCAAGCAAAAGTTATTCATAATTGACACTCTCAACCATTATCGTTAAAACGATTCTTTAGAAGTGTTAATAAGTGAGTTAATGCCAACATTCGGTGCATTTATTTCAAAAGGCTCAGTAATAATCGTTTTAAAGTAGTGAACTTTAAGTGAATAGTACGAGCATTATCAGTACTACTCTTTCGTAAAGAAAGTAAGTTTGGAGATAATTCCGAAACAAAGTTCGTTTTCGTTCTAAGAAAAGTTCAACGCTAAAGAGCGACCTCAGATTTAAACTTTTTGCTGTCTTTTGCATACTAAATTCCAATAAAATTAATTTAAAACAAATATTTTTTCTCTTTAATATAGAAAGGATAACTTCGTCATGACCTCATCTTGTAGTAAGATTCCGAGAAAATAAATCCATGTTGTATTAAGATGGATAAGATCTCGAGGATGATGCCTGAAAAAAAATCGTATGAAATTTAATGGTTTTACATTATGGCCGGGTACAATCGTAAAATGTATCACTGAAATGATTTATGAAAGAAATAAGAAAAAAATACCAGGTAAAATTATCCATCTGACATTTAGCAGTAAAATGTCAGTATCTGTTGGACAACTTAATGGATATGTCAATAATATTCGTAAAAATATCTACATTTGTATAAAAATCGTTGTTCTATTTAATTTATAGCAAGTAAAATTTGAACATTTCCCGAATTAACTTCGTTGTACCATAAATGTTGGGACTATCAGTGGAACATCCGTTGTTAACTAACGGCCAAAGTTGGACGTTAGGAATAGTGGGCGACTTGTTCGGTATAGTTTGACCATCGCAAAGCTAACGGTTTAATTATCGTGGTCGCCAAGAGCTGTTGGAGCCGTTTCCAAGTCAGAAACGCGACCTAAAACAATGGCGGACCTTTAATCCAATCTTGTATCGCCCCGATCCACGGTGCATTTTACCTCGTTTCCTTTAAACCTTTAGGATGTGTTATATAACAATGGAAACTGCAAATTATACATCGTGTGTAAAAAGATGTGGTATTCGTATCCTTAAAGTTCACCATTTTGATAGGAATATTCAAATATGCGGTTGCACGTATCGTAATCGCCTTATCGGGCGTACATTTAAATATTAAACTTGAGCTTCGCGCCAGTACAATGCCCGTGGGATTTATAGGGAACTTTAAAAGATCGAATTTTCGTTTAAAGCGTTCGGTATCGGCGAGCAATAAATAGGATTCTACTTTCGGATTCGAGTACTCCACTTATCATATTCCACTCTTATTCATTTGCAAACGTCGAGATAAACTTAAAACGACGATCTAAAATGTATTTTGAATCAAACTTTGTGATCAATCTTAAAACTTTATCGGTCGATTAATTATGTTACAAACCCATAAATTATGATTTTCTTGTAAACAAGTTCAAACACAAATTATAGAATAATCGTTAAAGTTTTTTTACGGTCACTTTATATTACCCGTTTAGTTTAACGAATGACTCCCAATACAAACCACTTCATTTGCATAACGTTTCAAGTTATTCCTATACGTATAACATATACGATTTCAATTTTTGACGTAAGATAAATCAAGGTTAATGGCGTTGAACCACTGAGCAAATTCATCCAGGCGCCTTCCGACGAGGGAGAAAACTTCATTCATAAATGTCAACGTTACACGCACCTATATCAATACAATATGCAAATTTTTACGTTTTATTACCTCGCTTTTCTTAGTATGCAAATCAATATGATAGGTGAAGTTTTAGTAATATGATAGGACTAATACGTGGAAGGGAGTGTCCATTATTGCCAAAAGTCCATAGTATGAACAGTTTTTAATTTGAAAAAATTTAAAACTAGAACTAACACCAGCATTGGAACTAACACCAAACCCAGAACTAGAAACATTCGGGTTTAGCCCTACGTCTCTTAAGACGGCTAAACCCGAATGATTCTAGTTCTAGGTCTAGTGTTAGTTCCACTTTTAGCTCAATAAAAATATACTACAATCTAACTCTAAATGACAACTAAAACTAGAAACTAACACGTTTTAACAGAAAGTTATACAAATTACATCACTATCATTGTATTAAAAAAATATATATTATTGAACCGGTATTACTTGATCTGAATAGTTGTAACACTAACCTAAATCTAACAATACGAATTAAATGTATTTTGATTTTCCGGCAAGTGACATTACTAGAATACGAAATCAATAAGTTCAGATAACGTTTGTAACGTTTCTCGGATGTTCAGTTTCGATTGTGGCTTTGGCTATTTATAGCTATCCATTGTGCATCGACCTGGACTAGGTTCTATAATAATGAAATATCGACCATCTCTTTAAAGTTCTTATTCGAACCACATTTAAATTCAATTTAAATTACAGGATACCTTTTTTTTGGTAAATTGAATTAATTTGTTATTCGCCTTTGAAAATATTACACAATTTAACGTTAACAATAATTTATGGGATAATGGTACCGCCGCGAAGATAATTATTTCAAAATTTATTCTCTGCGTAGAGGAGTTTAATTTGTGCAAATGTAGTTTATATCGATTTATTTTCATTGAGTTAACAGTGGTATAAATAAAAAGCCATAAACGTGGACCAATTGGTATTTAATGAGGCCGACCTATCAAAATAAAGCCTCCGCAAAATTGAATTAAACGTTTACATTATATATTTAATTATCTTTATGACGTTAAAATCATTGCCCGGTTTATGTTCTTCATTTCATTTCAATTATTTTGTTTTAAATTATTACTAGCTAGTTTTTCAACCATAATTTTTACAAATCGAAACAAAAAGAAATAATGAGATGTTGTTAAAAAGTGACATGACTAGCCATCAATCACCTAAATAACAGGGCTGTCTTTTACGAGGTGAATATGCAATGAAACCTGGTCATTACATTCATATCCATTTATGATCGCTTCTGTCATATCCATTACACAAATCTTTATCGATGTTTAATCATTTTATAATCAACAACATTTTTTATTGTGAATAAGAAACAATATACAAGAACTAATAAAAACGGTTAACCTAGATTTAGGTTATTCTTAAATACGAAAGCAACAAATATCGATTTGTCGCATTAGAGGGCGCCCTCGATCATTACCAGGATGTAGGTAACAACCCGTTAACCAACCGTCTCGTAAAGTGGCAATTAAAATTACCTACAAGCTCACTGACTAGGTCTCTGGGACAGAGCCCTCGAATAAATACGGAGCTTAAAGTTGGTCGGCAAGTAGCCACTTCCGGAATACGATCAGTTTTACCGCTAATGGATGAGAACAATGACATCGTTCTTTGAATACCGAAACGAATTCAAACACATTTTCAAATTTTGCAACATAGACAAGTTAGTATTTTATTTCTTGGTTAAAAGAATTTGTGTTAAAATCGGCGACATTTATCACACTTAATTATCTTTATGAACAACTTGAGAAGAACTCTTTGTGATAAATAGGTACGCATTATGAAATACTTGCCAAATGAGGTTAATAGTATAGATAGTCTCATGGCATTTTATTTTAATGTTATCCTTTTTGCTTATCAGAAGCGTCCAACAAACTATTCAATAAGTCATTGATCCGTCCTCGGAGAAATTCCAAGATCAAGGTCATGGGCAAAATATACAAGTTGACCTACACTTTTATATGTCGAACCTTCCCCTGCATCTCAAGGTCAAGTTAGATTCTTCTAGCGAAAGATACCTACTTCTGGAGGATTCCGGCCTAAGATGGTCAAGGTGTCTAAGTTCAAGGTGTTGTTTGTTCTCATACATACGATTGGAGCTATAGTATAGATTCTACACCATAGCATATAGAAATACTGATGCTTAATCCTTTTCCTGCATTTTGCACTGGCGCTTATTTGCTTCTTTTTCCAGTTGCGTGCTTGCGCAAGTTGACGTCATCGTTCTGGTCATAATTCTCTTCAGTCGAAGAACATTGCGTTTGTCCGAACGTTGCTCGATATCGTTTACTTAATTACTTCTAACAAAGATTCTCTCAAAATTTATCATATTTCTCATTGATGACTAGCTATATTACGAGTTTAAAAAAAAACACGTTCTGTGTATGCTAAAACACAAGTTAGTAAAAGTTGGAGATAATCTCATTTAACGTATTTACAAAACCGATTGAGTTAATCTCCTATTAATAAATTGCGTTTGGATAGATAAGACCTATTATGATAGACGGGAGACTGCAGACAGGAACCTGTTGCTGATCCAAAGAGGTTCCTCTCAACGATCTAAACTTACAAGAGCTAGCTAAAGATTAAAAATGCTAATCTTCTTTTTTGCAAAGATTAGCAATTTGTGTAAATTTAGAAAAAATTAAAATATTCATTGCTGCTTATATTTACAACTTTCGATTTTATTATTTATATCACAGATAAATGATATAGCCACATGTAATCAACTCGAAAATACCCATTAATCTATATTACACGAGTATAAAGGTGATTCACAACAAAAATTAAACAAAAAATGAGTTAAAAAAGGATATAGATTAAAGTTAACTATCAACTCAGTAAATAATAATAATTATTGTCTTAAAATCCCATTATCCAACTAAGTTAATAAAATGTTATCACTAATAGCATTTCATAGTCGCTATTATCTGGTATATTATCATTCTATATTAATGATAATATTCCATTAGAAATAGATACCATTACATTAGCTTAAAATTATCGAAGTAAATCTTTAATTTTAACCTCGTTGCGGTATAACAAATACACTTGAAATGTTCAAGCCTCAAAATCGATTTTTCCTCTACTTAATGCTCGTTCGAACTCGCTCGAGTGCTTTACTAACCAATTCTTCACTTACTGTCACTGTAGAAGCCACTCGAGGTATGCAAATGGATAATTTACATATTGATGATATAAGTATTTACGAGACCTTGAAGATATCGATGTAAATCTATTTGAACCTCAACGTATACTTTTTAATAAAGCGGTTCGAGTCCCAAAACAATTTTTAACCACTTTGGGGATTTATTTGGTATGGAACAACTGTTTCCGCGTTTGTATCATTTTGACCCAGTTTGCTAATGTTTGTTTGATGTAATTTACTAATGGTACAAACTATGTAAGCATTAACTTGTAAATTATTAATTTAAACAAAACCAGATGTCTCAACATGGGAATATGTAAACTTCTATCTTGAAATGTACACACTTTGGTAAATCAATAGATGAATTAATTAACGAATAAATATTGAACTAAAATTTGTACCTACAATTTTATATCATTATATTGATATTCAGTTTTATTCCATTAAAAACGATTTCCAATTGAAAATGAAAAACACAAACAGTTTCCAAAGCAAATACACGTTCGCCGAAGTAAAATCAAGTATGCAAATGAGGAGAGTTGCGTTGGTTCTTTAATGGAAATAACCAACCCTCTAATCCGAAGAGGATCTAAACGTGATTTTCAAACACGACGTTTCCGAATTATATTTTGTTGCAATAATTGTAATATTAAAACAACTATAATACTTACAAAATCAACTTGGTGGAGGCGCCGGTCATATATACACAGTAAAACCTCGATATAACGGATATTTACATATAAATACATATAACCCGAAAATTTCTAGTTGTAGATCTAGTGTTACTTCTAATGCTAGTGTTAGTTCCAGTGCTAGTGTTAGTTCTAGTTTTAGTTGTTATGTAGCGTTAGATTGTTGCATATTTTTCATTGAATTGAAACTAGAACTAACACTAGACCTACAACTAGAAAGTTTAGGGTGTAGAATGTCTTGTTCTAGGGCTAGTGTTAGTTCTAGTGTTAGTATTAGCTCTGGTATTAGTTGTTATTCAACACTAATTTGTTGTATATTTTTATTGAGCTAAAAGTAGGACTAACTAATAAAGAACGCAACGATGTGAATAGTTATCTGTACGAATTTGTGTGCATTAAAATTATTAATTCAAACTTTTGGCTATAACGAACACTCCATTCCCCGAATTAATCCGTTATATCGATGTTTTACTGTACTTTTAAACTATATATTCGATCGTTTTAGCGTCTGCGTTTCGCAAGTACGTGCATCGAGCTGAAACTTTATTGATCGAATCCTGCCCGACAAAGTATACTCTAGGAACGGTACATAGCGTCCATAGTTTGGAAATCGTTCAGGTTTCGCCACCGGGCATGGCGAGTAATTACAAAGTTGCGATAGAAAAACTACTTTTGTCACCCGTAGGAATTCTATTTGAAACCATTTTTTAAAACTTAACTTAATTTTATTTCTTAATAATTTAATTATACACTTTTATGTTTCATTAAAAAAATATTAAACGATACGTTAAACCGATAATTACAAAGTGGCTATATTACCTGTATAATCGCTTTGGACAAGGCGGAAAGATCCATAATAAAGCTTTTAATCCGCTTCTAATTTTCTCGTAATCGTTTAGTCCATATTTTACGATACAATATACGAATATTGTTGGGGATATTTTCGAGGATGTTTTACACCGAGTTATCATTGACCACGGTACATTACCGCAAAATTGATGTCTGGCACCGGTCCCTATCGGTTTCAGTCACCATAAACTCGCGAGCAATTGCCAATTAGGACACTCGTGGTGCACCGGGTGTGATAACGTGTCGATACCGTCGTTTAAGTTCGTCAGAGAAGTGCCTATTTGCGTGCCTAGACGACAAAGTCTGTCAACTCAATTTTAGGAAAGTGGAACAACGATAGGTGTTTTATTTCCCCATTAAATTTTTCTTGGCAACACTACAGAAACTTTCAACGTTATGTTGCACCATTATTAATTAACCGTTATATACAAGAGTTAATTATCTCTCGCAAATTTTATGGTATGAAATGAAATTATAAAGCGTGACAATAAAATTAGAATCGTATTATTAAAAGATTGTCTTGTCTCTTAGGAGTGGTGTTTAAAATGACGTAAAATAATTTATGTTGGTTTTGAAAAAATACACCCAAAACTCTAAAAAGCTATAATTTACAATTCTACTTTGCTTGTCTCTGGAGTCACATAATGCTAAAATATTGCCAGGTGGAAGCTTATTTTCTTTCGCTCCGTTCTTTCTTCTCACAATGTAATCTATGAAACTTTGTAATTTGAACTCAAGAGAAACACAGTCGATAAATTTGAAATGTTTGTTACATAAATAATAATTTCGAAAGTACATCGTCTTCAACTTATTTCTGAGTGCCAATTAAATCCTATACTCGATAACTCCATTTCTAGAATTTCCCAGCATCAATCTTGTCATAAACAGGGAATGAGACATCCTTTATAAAAAAAGCCATCCAAAAAGAGACAGCGCGTAAGCAACAATGTGCTGAAGGCTTTTATTTATTGCTTTTCACGGAGCTTTTCTGTAGATATATCTTACTCCTTTTTCGACCACAACCGCACTAACTTCTCTCTCTTGCTCAATGACCGCTTTGAGGTTTATCGTCATGCCATTGACAGAGTTCCTGCTGGTCATGCTCCAGTGAGCTCGGTCACACCTATCGTTCTAAGGACCTATTCCAGTTAAATTAATACCATTGCGCATAAATGGAAAGACGCCGTGAATGGAATCGTACATTGAATAAAGGGGATATTATGCTTTGATTGTAACTAGAGATCCAATTAAATCGTACAAAGCGTTCCAAATATAATTAATATAAAATGAAACGTTTGAATTAAACATATTTATTAGCTACAAACAATATTCATAACAACAAAAACACACTATTCAGCATTCTCTTTTACAAGTGTTAAATCATTATGCGGGGTGAAGTAGCGAAAAAGGTTCGATTCTTACTTCGTACATTCTACTATGGAGAGCAATATCGTCAAGATTAACGGCATTCAGTTGATGCATAGTGTTTTGAGTGGGACGTGAGATTTCCAGTGGCCAATAGGCGAGATTTCCCGTCTTCTCGGTTAAGCTGGAGATAAATTTGAGAAAGACGAGGATGGGGTCATGAAAGTTTCGATCGATTCGGTACTTTAGTCGTGTGGCGCCAGTACAAGTGCTCCAAGATCCAATTTATAAATAAAAATAAAATATGAGGGAGAAAATCAATTACCGGCATTCTTTATAAAATTAAAGGGACAAAATATTTTTAAGTCATACTTTAATATTATCTATTTAATACATCAGTATATTTAAATAGAAATGTTAGAGCTCATAGATAGAACCCAACTCGGGTTGTTCTCAAAGTTGCTCTATTCCATGTTCATTCAGAAATTGAGGGTATTCCCTAGTTGTCTATATAATGTATAAATCAAGGACGGTAATTCTAGTATTAATTGTTAGTCAGGTCTAGATAGTTGTATATTTTTAGTGAACTAAAAGTAGAACTAATACTAGACGAAGAACTTTAAACATTCGGGTTTAGCCGTAAATCTCTTAAGACTGCTAATCCCGAATGTTTCTAGTTCCAGGTCTAGTGTAAATTCTAGTTTCAGTTGTTATTCAGCGTCAGATTCTTGTATATTTTATTGAACTAAAAGTAGAAATAACTAATACAGGACGCAACGATGTGGATTAAAATTATTCATTCAAAAAATTCTAATTTATTATAAATAATAGACGATGTCACTGTATACGCATCGTTTCGCAACAAAAATAGAATAAATTTTATTTATTCGCTGGACATTCGGTAGTTAAAAAACTTTACGTCGGCATTTTTAAAATTTTTTCACCTGTGCACATGCAACATAAGCCATATATTTTTCGATGTCACGACACTTGTACCTGATACTCGTGAAGATAAGTGGAAAACGTGTAGTAAAAGTGGACGTTTAAAATTTGAAAAAATGACTCGCCAAAAATTCAAGGTAATTTAACAAAAATATTTTTTTACATTTTTTCCTTAGCGAGCTTTGATAAATTAAATGTCACAATAATATTGTCATATTGTGACCAAATAAATCGTGCATCGCGATTCCAAAGGTTCAGACCGTTGATAATTTGGTAGCGGGTACAAAATTTTGTGTGATCCGTACAAATGGGGATCATCTCTAAGTGTTTCAGTGGCCCTAATCGGCAAAATAAACAAGATCAATTGAACGCGGAGAGCTTTGAAACATCTTTCGTTTTGACCATAGGAACGGGGTTTATTAATTTAATGAAGAAATTTTTTATACCATCAAGATCTTCAATGGAAGATTCTCTCATGTTTGATAAACACGAAAATTTTGGTGATATTAAGCGATCACTTTACACCATTACAGACGTCCAACGACGTTATTAATTTTTTGAATAAATTGTGTATTTGTTTTCAAGTGACTAATAAATTATTTAAATGTTTAAAAAGATGTTTTTCTCTTTAATCTACAGGTGCTCTAAAATTCTTCTTTCAAACTTGAGTAGATAATATTTTGAAGTAATTGATATGGATGTAGTTGTTCATGCAGAACATTCTAGACGGTGCAGGGAGCAACATCCTTTATACGCGCAATTGCTTGTGTACCTTTTGATGGGTTTTCTTCAACGTGATGCAGTATGGAAGTCATTCTTCTTCTTAATAAAGACGCTTCTTAATAAAGCTAATTCATTACCTCAAGTTTTGCCATACAGGAGGATCATATCGGTGTATTCTGCAAACAAGGTTGCTCTAACACTTAAAGTGAATGAGACTCAAGAAAAAAGTGAAAGTCCTTTATTATTAAGGTTGTTATTAATGAATGCGGTGTAATAAATATAAGGTAGGTTTGATGATTAGTCGCTTTATTTTGGAGACAAACGATGTAGTTCATTTTGTGGAAAGACAAAGCGGAAGGATTTGTAAACGGATTTCCGCTGGTGATTGGTGTCAGTTAATTTCGCGAAAGGACGATAATTATTTTTAGGCGTAATGTTACTCTGCTCTAAGAAGTTATATTTAATCGAAATCTTTAGATCTACATATATCATCTAGAACTGATGTAGATCGGTTTTGGTTTATTTTGGCAATAGGATCTCAACATTGTGATCAATCAGATAAATAATGCAATGTCTTAGCTCCTCAAGGATCCTCTGCATATCTCAAAAATAAGTAGCATACTTAATTTGGAATTTTTTGCAATGAATGTTGCGATGGATAGATTTACTAGAACAATTATCAATATGAAATGAAAAATAAATCGTTAGTTTTACTTAAGAAAAAGTACTTTTATTAAAATTGTAACAATATACGAATAGAACAAAGTAATTAATAGAGGTAAAAGCCTCGTGACGTTCACAGATAAAATACCACACTACGGACCGGTCAGAACGACATTAATGATTACTGTTGTCGGTGCAGATATATTTAGTGGAGCGTGCATTGTTGCGAAGCTTCGCATACCGGGGGCGATTTTGATTACGTAATACGAGTTGAAATTCCGTCGCACATTTCCCCAGGGGGGACAAATGTTGAATTATGCCGCCTTTGATATCATTTATCTCACCCCAAGTAACCAGAGAACCCGTGCTGCTAATGCGATTTACACAAATTATTAAATGAAACAGAATTACATAAAATGTTTACACGTTTTGATGTTAAACCTCTTTTTAAATATTGCCAACACAGAATTAAATAAATTTAATACTTCCCAAATATGTCATGCCATTCCAGAAATTATATTGTTGAAAAACATTCCTGACATTTTCAAGTATTAATGAATTATCCAAATTTATATGTGGTTTTGAAATTTATTATCTATTTATTTTTAGTTGCAAATATAATTAAGTGAAATCAATTTGTTTAAAAAAAAACACGTTATGTGTTGTTGTATCATGTATTATTCAATTCATATATAAAAATTGAATTTCGTTCACAATAAAACCAATTTGTTTTAACAAAAATGATATTTATTAAAAAAAAACTGTTGGAGGAAACAAAAATAAAATAATCAACTTGTCACGAAATAGTTTTAACGTGTGCTGAATCACCGCACCGTCAGCTGTAGTAGACTTTTGGCACAATATGTGTGTTTTTCATTACAATCAGAATAATTCGGCGCGTTTTTCGTGTTAGTCATAATTCCAAGCTTTCCTTTTTCGCGACATACGTGACCTCAGAATAAAAAACATAAAGGTGGGATTTTCACCGGAAGTACTCATATTTCTTGAAGAGTGGGTGCTGCGGTAAAAGATAAAGGACACGTAGGGTATATTTACGGTATTGCGACTTCTTTCATTTTCTTTTTATCTGAACTGACGAAACCGTCTGCCGCTACACTCGCTGCGATTGCTTCTTTCGTTTTCAACAGGGCTTCTTTTACGATGCATTTTCATTTTCTTTTAATTAGTTCTTTAAGTAAACATTTATATCATTTAAAACTCATTTTAACTTTACTCTGTAACTCCTATGTTAAGTTTAGGTGTTTTGTTTTCTAGTCAATATTTTAGTAATAGTAACTTCCCACGACGAAGATTAACGATGCAAATAATTAAACGTAACCCACGTCAACTAGACACGAGACTCCAAAACACTCGATGACAAAACGAGACATTAACAAATGTCGCTCAAAATTAGCGGTTTTAAAAGACTTTGTTATCGTCGTATTTTGGGTCAAATTGGAATCGGTTACGGTTGTGGTGGAAATGTTCGTGGAAATTCGGACGATTTCGTTCATCGTTGACCTACACGGAATCGATGAGGAGCTTGTTCGCGCTTGTAATAGCTTTCCGACGAGTGGGTAAACAAGATTTAATCGACGAAGATTGTCCCCAAAACGGGAATTCCGTAATAATCCAAAATGATTATTTCACAAAGTTGATTATAATTTTGTGTACTTAAAGAACAAAACATTATCGTTAGTTTTAAATTTTGATATTAAAAATACCTTTGGTTTATGACAAATCGCGTATTTGCGTGCTTCATATAACGTGGAAAGATTCGAAATAGCTACTTCGTGTGTAAACACACGGAAGCTAACGTCAATATTTTTCAATCGCTTTTTTTTCTCTTTCTATACGTTTTGCCTACGTAAGCGAAAACTCCTACTACGTGTTTCAATATCAATTTCGAACGATATTAAGTCGGAAAAATCCTAATAAAACATACCAAGACTCTGGTAAATCAGGTTTATGCCTTTTTCCACAAAATTAATGTTGTTCATTTCTTTAAAGTACTTTTCATATTATTTCAATAATATGTATCCAAGTTAATGAAATTAAGTTATTTGATAACATTTATACAAATTTCAGCAGAACAACAGAGAAATTTCTTTGTGTCCAAGAATTTATCTTCTCTTCTTAGCCTTCTTGTTTCCATTGTTGGATATAGGCCTCATCCATTGTTTCCCCGCCACGCTCCTGATGTCATCGATTCATCTCGCTTCTTCCTACATTTCTTTTGATTTCCCTAGGCCTCCAGAAAGTGATCCTATGACTCCACCGCTCTGCATGATTCCTAGCTATATGTCCTACCCATTGCCATTTGAACTCCGCCGAAAGAATGCAGCTGTCATAGACCATAGAGAGTCATAGAGAGAATTCTACGAACAAGGAGCGACCATGAATCACCGGTAATCGCTAATTTCTACATAGAGATGTATGAAGAAGAAACGTTAAGGAAGAGTCAGTAGAATTCAAAGCTAAGCTTTCGGGTCGTATATGACATCTTTGTGATCTGGCAGCATGGAAATGAACGCATCTAGAAATTCCTATACCACCTGAACTCACAACACCTGTTAATGAAATTTAACATGGAAAAGGAAGCTGCTAAACAGTTATCCTTCCTGGATGTTTTGGTCACTAGGAAGCAGTGTTGTTAAATACCCGGATATTTATTTTCAATGGAAAATTTAACTATTTAAAGGTATTTATAAAATTTGATTTAAATTTTAAATTGAGTTGATGGCAGTTTTGCAAGTACTTCAAGAATACAGAGTCAATTATCGATACACCAAACCTATTTATAACATTTACAAGAATGCTACAATGACGGTAAAATTGCATGTAAGTACTGACCGAATACCCATTGGGCGTAGAGTAAGACAAGGCGATACAATATTGAACCCAAATTGTTCATCACAGTCCTGGAAAGTGCATTTAAACAATTAGATTGGACCCAAAAAGGTATAAACATTGATGGCAATACCTAAGTAATTTGCGCCACGGGAACGAAGTCGGGCTAAAAATCAACGTGGAGAAATCAAAATTTATGACAAATCTTGTCCTCAGTTCTAACATCAACATTGGGGATAATGAGACTGAGAGAGTTGACAGTTATGTATATCTTGGCCATGAGGTTCGTGTATCGAGAGATAATCAAACAAGCGAACTAAACAGAAGAACTTAGAGACATCTTCATGAACGATATTCCTGTATATTTGAAAAGAAAGGCTTCCAATCAATGCGTGCTTCCTCCTTTGGTTATGACATACGGTTCCGAAACTTTAACATTAACGGTGGCCATTACCAGGAGGCTCAAAGTAACGCAAAGAAAGCTGGAGGTCGATGCTGGATGTAACCCTGAGGGACTACATACAAAATGAAGACCTACGAAGAAGAACTGGCGTAAATGATGTGGTCAACATTGTGGCAAAGCTCAAGTGGAACTGGACGGATCATCATCGCAAGAATGAAGAATGAGCAGTGGTTGCCTGATTATAATACGTCTTCGATTGCTGACAATTCCTCGCCTTCAACGCCCATTTCATCATCTTCCTCTACATTTTTTTCCGAATCTGATATATTTTTACTTGTATCACTTTTATATGTACTGCCTTGTAACCATTTTATAAATACCTACCCGCTGGGTACTTACCCAGCGCCCATCACTGCTAGGAAGACAGAACTAGACACATTTAGGTTTAGGCGTGGGCCTCTCAAGACAGCTAAATCCGAATATTTCAGTTCTAATGCTAGTGTTAGTTCTAGTTTCAGTTGTTATTCAGCATTAGGTTGTTGTAGACCTAGAACTACATTCGAACGCATATTACATTCAACATTGCATAAAAATAACAAGTTACCATCGCCTCATTCTACGATTACGTGAAAACAGCACACTTTTCATCTGAAGAGTCTGCCACCTTTTATAACATTGTGGCAATTAACAACATTGGTCATGAAGCACACTTTTATTTTATGCAATAGTTCATAATGTTAAACCAAATATCGATGAATATATTTATCGTTTTCTTCAGCACATTTAAGTGTTTTTAATTATTAATACCACTCTGAAGAAATAATGGAGAATTTAACTCAATTTTACTCAAAAGAAGTAAACCAGTTATATCCTGTTATATTACGATTGCTTGGTGCAATTAGGTCGATTTTTTTCTAGTATACACAAAAGTGCAAATTTATGTTTATGATGAGATATTATTTACTTTTTATGTGAACACGGAAACTGCATTTTCCTTTAGATCCCACTAACATGTCATCAATTATTGATGAATCTGTCGAAAATCTCCGATACTGCAAGTTTGTCATTGTTAGGTTTTTTTCCCTCTTTTGTATCGCGATCGTCAAATCGTCTAAGTGAAAGCAGGAAAAAGAATCTTTTTCAATTCGTCGTTATTCTATAAATATCTCACCCTGTACTAGCAGTACTCAAACTGTTTACATCTTTTGTAAATAATAACTTCGAAATAGCAGTTAGGTACCTTCATTTCAACTTTATCTGTGTTTTTATTCGCAAGGTTATTTGAAGGTCACCATCAATTTTTTGCATGGTTTTTCAGTTTTCATTGATTCCTGTATGTCATAAGTTTAGTTTTTACATTATGTTATTTGTGTGATTTTTACTCAATCAATTTTTGGAATATTGAAATTAACTTAACGATTTATGAAAAATATGTAATAGAATAGACAAAATATTTAGTTATTTATTTAGTAAAAAAAAAAGATATAAACGCATAGTTCTAATATCTTTCATGGCATTTGAGATGTAATTTATCAAGGAGAAACCTTAACAACGTCGTAACATTACAAGAGCAGTTTAGAGAAGGAGATGCTACCGGTCGGCTAAGATGAAGAGGTAGTTACTATAGCCTCAAGGCAAATAGCCACCTACACTGAAAGCTCTCAAAGCATGTAAGGCATTTCGGTTCGAAACCGACCTCTATCGCGCGTTTTCCCCAACTCGGCGAGCTTTCGTAATCTGCAAAACGAGGATCAACCAGCGGCGCGCGGTGACGTCACCGATGCTGCAGGATGGTAACGATCGAAAGGGCGTCGCGGCGTAGACGCCCACGCAACCGTTCGACGTCGGCTACGAACGGGCGCGAGCCGGATCAGTCAGCGACGACCTGTTGTTGCAAACGGTACCAAAAAAATCTCAACGTAAATTAAAAAGATAAAATATAATTAAAATCAATCTTGACAGGTTTCTATCATTTTTGATTGTTGGTGTTTTGATTGAAAGTTGTAAAGAGGAAAAATAAACATTACTTTTGTGAACTTTGGGTTGTTGCGATTTTTTCTGGTCAGGTGATTATTTGGTACGCATGAGCGGGGTTGGTTTCCTGGTGAAGACGTTCACTCCGGGTGGGCGTCGTCGTCGAAGATGCGAAAAGCAACAACACAAGCTCGAGCTTCCCGGTTATGGTCAATGTCAACCGGATGTTGTTCCCTATTGGGACAATGCCGCTCCTATTACACCTCCAGCTGCTTTTCTTCCAGATAAAAAGTATCATCTTTTTGGTGAGAAAAACTACCACTAAATTAATTCTATTTAAACTTCCTTTGTTTAATCAATCGCAATACAACAAATAACTATCTATTTCATACTAATAATAACTAATAATTGGTTAATTATGAATCATGTTTCGCTTACAAATTCAATAACAAAGCAAATACTTACATAAATATGAGTCATATGTAAACATACCAATATAAAAGTATTGAATTTTTAAATTTTTATTCATTTCGAACAAATTGTTAATAATGTCAACTGGTGAGTAAAAAAGTGTTCTATTTCTATTCCTTCTATAAATATAACTCTAATCGTAATTATATTTAATCAAGGTCAGCCCCCATTTAATTTTAAAGATAAGTTTTTATGTTGGATTAGTTCTCTTAATAAAACTTTTAATCTATTTAAGTTGAATCCAATTGCTCGAACATCTTCGTAAACTGTTTTGGACAGATCGAGAACTTAAACTACAAAGAAACAAGAAACTTTTCACCCCTAACAACAAAAATTTTTGGGTAAAGCTTTTGATCGAGTTCTCAGTTTTCGCATGTAGCCTCGTAAGCTAACTCTATACACTTAAAAACTTTTCGGTCATTTTGGAATTGTTTCCACCTTCTCGGGAAACAATGGAAATGGGATTTTCTCCTATGATGCGAATTCTACTAAATCCATTTTTCAATGTGTACCCGTCGAAATTGTGCTGTATGTGTATTTCGTGCGATTTGAATTTATGGGTTTTATGGTCAAAACAGTATTTTTGTCGGGTTCGAAAACTTGTTTGCAATCTCTAATGGTTTATAGAGCTTTTATGATTTACCGTCATTGGTTTACTAAATCCATTTTAATGGGTGATTCATGGACATGTTTGTCTAAATAAAAACATGGTTATAAATTTTGATTGTACTCTATTATCTTCAATTTTCTACAAAAAAAGAGAATTTATTTGTAGCTATCATGGTGAATTATATCAGAATTGATCTAAAAATAGTCTAGATATAAATTGTGTTGGCATAACCTATCAATAGCTTTTCAAAACCTTATGGAAAGAATCCAAGAAAGTATGTTGAATATTTAGGATGAGTTAATTGCCCGGTTTTGCCTGGTTCATTCTTGGTCTTGCTGGAATCTTCTTTATCGTTCCTATTGGACCCTTTTGATGATCCTGTAGTTTTCTGGAACCAATAGTTTTCTTCTTGGCCTCGTATTCGTTCTAACCAACATCGACGGTGGCATTACCTTTGCCTGCAGGCAAAAGGACCACTTAACACATAATTTCATAATGACTTTAATTTCTTGATTTATGCTGTTCGGCTCATCTGCAACTCTTGTTTTAATTACTTCAATCTTCATAGTTATCTTATCCATTTGTCCCAGTCCTGCCTGAATGATTAAAGTGTAGTTATAATAGTTTTTCAATTTTAGACTCTTGAAGGTCTTCTGTACTTTTTCACGTACAAGAACTCGTTATCCTCCTGAATAACTAAATCTACTTAACACATATTCTTTTCTTTTTGCACTTCAAAGAACTTCAATCGCTCGACTACCATCGTACTACAATCACTGATAATGACTTCAATTTCTTGATTTGTGCTTTTAGGCTCTCCTGCAACTCTTGTTTCAGTTAATTCACAGTTATCTTATACTCTTTGTCTCAGTCCTGCCTGGATATGCTATTCAAAACTGCTATTGGAGTAGTTTTCCAATTGTAGGGTTTTGAAGTTTTTGTGTACAGGGTGGTTCAAATTCGATGTCCGAATAGGCTAACTCGGAAACTATAAGAGTTAGAAAAAAAGTAGCTTACATGTCATGATCTCGTTTTTCGAGAAACTGCTAATGCCGAAAACCTCATAGCGCTATCGTCTTTTGTTTTTCCCCTAGAGGCCAAAATTGGAAATATCGTAAAACCAGCAAGTGCAATTATCTTCGTTATTATTATAGGTGGAGTATTATAACTGTTGGGGAGAGGGAAGCGCCGAGCGTTTAGGCATCCCACCGTACCGCTGGGCGACGCGTGCGTGATACACATTCCGTGTGTGTGTTGTTCATATAGCAGACATATATAATAAGCGTAGAGCTGAGCAGTGTTTTTTAGAAGTGTATCTTTATTTTGTTAACGATTAATAAAGTCAAAGAAACGAAAGGGAGTGTTTAAAAAGAACCTAACCAACTTGAGCTACGAAACATTGGTCCTTCGAGCAGGATTGTTGAAGATTACCTTCAGCAAACGACACGGAACGCGAGGCGTTCGAGAACGGAGAGAAGACAACAAAAGGCGACAACTGTCTAGAACCACGGGGGCGGCACAGTAAGTACCGATCTTCCTAAACTTTCCTAATCCTAAATAAAAAATAAAAACCTTCATTCGACGATTAATGTTACTGTTATCATTGTAATGGCGGATCAACTAGTTAGAAAACGTGCTGTGTTAAAAGCATCCTTAACACGATTTGCTAACTTCATAGCTAGCACGGACGAAACACGTGCTACGGAGTTAGAAATACGTTTGGAAAACCACCTAAAGGTACTTTCCGAATACGAAATAATACAAGATCAAATCGAGGAATTAAAGGTCGATGAACCTAATAACGAACGCGAGCGGGTCGAGTTTGAGCATGCGTACTACAAAAACGTCAGCAAAGCTAAGGAAATATTACAAAAAACGGTACAATTATCAGCTAATACGAGCACGTCAACATTTAACAACAACTTTGCCAGTAATTTAGATACAAATAACGTACGTTTGCCAACAATAAATTTACCTGAATTTAACGGTAACTATGAAGATTGGTACAAATTTAAAGATTCCTTCAACGCATTGGTTCACGAGAACAATAAGCTCTCTGAAGTGCAAAAATTTATTTATCTTGTATCATCTTTGAAAGATGCCGCAGCAGAAGTAGTACAATCATTAGAAGTTTCAAGTGAAAATTATCCTGTCGCTTTAGAGTTATTAAACGAAAGATTCGAAAACAAGAAAATCATTGTTAACAGCCACGTTCGCGGAATTTTCGAGTTGGAAAACGTAATAAAAGATGCACCGAAGTCATTGAGACAATTCTTAGACGGTTTTTTGAAGCATTTTCGAGCGCTAAAAGCTTTAAAATTACCGGTAGAACATTGGGATGTTCCAATGGTCTATTTATTAACGAAAAAACTCGATAATAACACGCGTCGTTTATGGGAACAATCAGTATCACAGGATATTCCCAATTTAAACGAATTTACGGATTTTATCAAAAATCGATGCCAAATTTTGGAAACTATTGCTCAGTCGAATAAAACTTTAGACAAGGACTATTCCAAACCCTACAAACAACGTGCGATAACAAACGTCACAGCTACGAAAATTAGTTGCGTTCAATGCAAGGCCTCCCATAGCATTTTTCAATGCGAAATTTTCCTTAAGAGGGCTATTATTGATAGAATACGATTAGCAAAGGATTTAAAACTGTGTACAAATTGTTTAAACTTAAATCATACTGTACAGCAATGCAAATCGAAGCGAAATTGCTTCAAATGTAGTAAGCGACATCACACCTTACTCCATTTGGAAAATGAGAACAGTGAAGCCCCAAGGACAGCCGTTACCTCTCATGCTGTTAACAGAGGAACTTATGTCATTTTATCGACTGCCACGGTCTACATAAAAAACGGAAATGAATTGGTTGAAGCACGTGCACTTATTGACAACGGAAGCGATACCAATTATGTTACGAAGGCATTCACGAGAAAACTGAACGTCACTGAGACAACCATAGACCCAATAACAATAGCCAGTGTGAATGGAGTTACCTCTCAGGTATCCAAACAAACAAACTTGACCATACAAGCAAAATACACTAGTTATCAAGTGAACCTACAGTTTTTGATATTGAATCGTATCACTGAAAAAATTCCTACCATAAAGCTAAATGAACAAGATCTAAAAATTCCTAAGGGTGTGAAATTAGCTGATCGAAATTGGCATACACCAGGTGATATCGATTTGCTGATTGGTGCTGAGATTTTCTATGAGCTACTTCTTAATGGGAAGATAACTCTGGGAAGGAACAGTCCTGTATTAAGAGAAACCAGGTTTGGGTGGTTGATAACTGGCCGATTACACCTAGACCGCGAAACAATGAACACTTGCCATTTAAGTGTAAGTAACCCGGTAGACTTGCATAATCAGTTGCAACGATTTTGGAGTTTAGATGAATGTCCTTCTGAACGAGTGCTGTCTTTAGAAGAGGAGCAATGCGAACAAAAATTTGTTGAATCTACCACAAGAGATGAAAATGGACGTTATACGGTGCGATTGCCCTTTAACGAAAAGATGGAACAGTTGGGAAACAACCTAGCAGAAACATTAAATAGATTCCAAGGCTTGGAGAAAAGATTGGGTCGCAATGCTATTCTGAAGGAAGAATACAAACGGTTTATGGGAGAATATGAAAGGTTGGGGCATATGAGTAGAATTACTGATTTAAATAGTGACAATTTGGAGGAGCTTAAAGGAGAAAATTCGTATTACATTCCCCATCACCCGGTTTTTAAAACATCCAGCTCCACAACTAAACTTAGAGTTGTATTCGACGCCTCTTCAAAAACTCCAGGTAAATTATCATTAAACGAAACGTTATTGGTAGGACCCACAATACAGAGCGAGTTATTTTCGATATTGTTACGATTTAGAAAACACAAAATAGCTTTGATTGCTGACATCGAGAAAATGTTTCGCCAGGTACGAATTTGTGAGAATCATTGCGATTTTCAGCGCATCCTTTGGAGAAACGAACCTACGGACAAAATTGGAGTATACAAATTATGTACTGTTACTTACGGAACTGCACCAGCAACATTCTTAACTACTAGGTGTTTGACAGACTTGGCTAACTCAAACTTGAATAAGCATTCTTTGGCAGCAAGAGCAATAATAAAGGATATGTACGTGGATGATCTTATCACAGGTTGTGACACATTAGAAGACGGTTTAGAGCTTCAAGAAGAAATATCCAAAATACTAACCAGTGGAGGGTTCAATTTAAGAAAATGGGGAAGCAATTGTATGGAGATCTTAAAGAAATGTACAAGTACAAATGCTAATGATAAACATTTAATTAAAGACGAGACAGATAACAAAACTTTAGGTGTTATTTGGTCTTCATCAGATGACACTCTACGATTTATTATTAACGCAAGTATCAAACCAACTGAAAGAGTGACAAAGAGAACTATTCTAGCAGGTGTTTCCAAGATATTTGATCCTTTGGGATTGGTAACACCTATTACGACTCAAACAAAGGTATTTGTACAGCAACTGTGGATAATGAGGTTGGACTGGGATGACGATTTACCGCAGTTTATTGTTGATGCTTGGAACCGTTTAAAGGGGCAATTGCTTTCCGTCTCGGAAATTTCCATTCCTCGACGAGTACTTGTGAACAAGCCTGTGGATGTTCAACTTTGTGCATTTTGCGATAGCAGCGAGAAAGCATATGCAGCGGCCGTTTATGTGAGATGCGTTACGGATGATGGTAGCATAAAGATTTCTCTACTCTGTTCTAAAACGAGAGTAGCACCATTGAAAAAAATTTCAATCCCACGTTTGGAATTATGCGGTGCATTACTATTAGTCAAATTGGTAAACCGCATAAAAAATGATCTAGACTATAACATTTCCAAACTATTTTATTTCACTGATTCGACAATAGTACTAAACTGGCTTAACGGAAATCCGACAAGGTGGAAGGTATTTGTTGCCAATAGAGTGGCCAAGATACAAGCCCTCAGCAAGATTACTGATTGGTACCATGTCGCAGGAAGAGAAAATCCTGCCGATATTCCAACACGCATTAATGACATAAGCAAATTAAATGAATCTATATGGTGGAGTGGTCCAAAATTCCTGTATGATTCTCCTGAAACCTGGAAGGTAGATTATGATGTTGATACAACCGAAACTAAAGAAGAAAGGAGGCAAGCAGTTACACTTACTTGTGAACGAACAGATGATTTGTTGACTAAGTTTTCATCACTCAACAAATTAAAAAGAGTGATGGCATACGTAATGAGATTTAAACAAAACGCATCACAGCCATGTAATGTTAGAAAATTTGGACCCCTAGATTCTGATGAAATAAATAAAGCATTTATAAAAATTATATTGTTGGCACAGCGTGAGTTTAGCTCCGATATAAATGAACTGAACACAAAGGGTGGATTGTCCACGTCGAGTAAATTAAGGTCATTGTCACCTTTTCTTGATTCCAATAACATATTACGCGTTGGTGGTAGATTAAAAAATGCTGACATACCGTATGATTTTAAGCATCCAATACTTTTACCAAAAGACTGCCCATTAACGAGATTAATTGTCTGGCAAGAGCACAATAGGCATTTTCATGCAGGAGCGTCAACCACTTTGGCTGCTATTCGACAGTCCTTTTGGCCAATATCTGGGAGGAATACCGTTAGACGTGTCCTACAAAGTTGCATTGTATGTTATAAATACTCGCCGAAACATGTTCAATTAAAAATGGCAAACTTACCTGAAACTAGAACAGCGATAACCTTACCTTTTCAATGCACTTCACTGGATTTCGCTGGTCCTTTTGAGGTTAAAGAAACTAAATACCGCGGCAGACGAATGCTGAAAATGTATGTTTGTGTTTTCGTTTGCTTCTCAACAAAGGCTGTTCACTTGGAACTCCTTTCGGATTTGACCTGTAAGACATTCTTAAATTCCTTAAAACGATTCGTCGCGAGGCGCGGTCTCCCACAGCAGCTTTATTCAGATAACGCCAGAACGTTTGTGGCTGCTGATAAAGAATTAAAATTAGCTTACAGAGCCATTACAACATTCTTTCGGGATGATTTAATAAATGGCTTCTTGACTATGCATTCTATAACTTGGAAATTTATGCCTCCACGTGCTCCACATTTTGGTGGCTTGCATGAAGCAGCGGTAAAATCATTTAAACGGCATTTTAAAAGAGTAACATCCGGAGCTACATTAACGATCGAAGAATTTACGACATTATTGTGTCAAATAGAAGGTATCCTAAACTCCAGACCTTTATATCCGCTTTCAACCGATCCCAACGATTTCCAACCTTTAACTCCTGGTCATTTCTTGATCGGTCGCCCAATTAACGCGATTCCTGAGGTGGATATATCAGACGAACTGCCAAACCGATTACGAAGTTATGAAAAATTAAAACGTCTTCAGCAACTGTTTTGGAAGCAGTTTCAGCGAGACTATCTCACCACTTTGCAACAAAGAGGGAAATGGGCCAAGGATACCGCACAATTGGATGTGGGTGACATCGTGTTGGTAAGGCAAGTAAATTCACCATCTCAACATTGGCCACTGGGACGAATCCTCAAATTTCATCCCGGCAGCGACAAGCGAAGAAGAGTAGTGACCGTTCTGGTGCAAGGAAAAACCTACGTCAGAGCAGCAACTGATGTCTGCCCACTTCCTAAACAGAGTGTTGAAATGGAACATTCCAAGGCGGGGGAGTATGTTGGGGAGAGGGAAGCGCCGAGCGTTTAGACATCCCACCGTACCGCTGGGCGACGCGTGCGTGATACACATTCCGTGTGTGTGTTGTTCATATAGCAGACATATATAATAAGCGTAGAGCTGAGCAGTGTTTTTAGAAGTGTATCTTTATTTTGTTAACGAATAATAAAGTCAAAGAAACGAAAGGGAGTGTTTAAAAGGAACCTAACCAACTTGAGCTACGAAACAATAACTAAGACATTATATGGACACTTTTTTATGGAGAATTGGATGACGTAGTCAAAAAAAATTTTTCGGTTTTAGATTTTGAGATATCATCACAATTTTCGTTTTTTTAAATGGAAACTACCACTGATTATTCGCTTATTAAATTCGTTATTTTTTTCTGATTACAAAAATATAGGGTTCGACAGGTCTATTTCTTATTGTTTTAGAATAAAGCCAAAAATAAACTTTTTTTTTAAATTTCCATCTAGTGTCATCGACGAAATTAAATTTACAGTTTCCTGTAAATTATGGTACTATAACTAAAAATTAAAAAAAACAAATTTCTGATGTTTGAAACAAATAAATTTGTTGAACTATTTAATTTATATATGTTTTACACAAATGTTGGAATAGATTGCATTATTTCACATTTTTTATTAATATTTAATATTATTACAGGATTTTTAAAGTGACACTTTTTGAATACAAACAAATGTTGCTATGTTTATTTGAATTCAAAAGAAAAATATATGAGCGCCATCTATCAATAATTTATTAAGTCATTTAATAATAATATTAAATATTAATAAAAAATGTGAAATAATGCAATCTATTCCAACTTTTGTGTATAACATATATAAATTAAATAGTTCAACAAATTTATTTGTTTCAAACATCAGAAATTTGTTTTTTTAATTTTTAGTTATAGTACCATAATTTACAGGAAACTGTAAATTTAATTTCGTCGATGACACTAGATGGAAATTAAAAAAAAAAGTTTATTTTTGGCTTTATTCTAAAACAATAAGAAATAGACCTATATTTTTGTAATCAGAAAAAAATAACGAATTTAATAAGCGAATAATCAGTGGTTGTTTCCATTTAAAAAAACGAAAATTGTGATGATATCTCAAAATCTAAAACCGAAAAAATTTTTTTGACTACGTTATCCAATTCTCTATAAAAAAGTGTCCATATAATGTCTTAGTTATAATACTCCACCTATAATAATAACGAAGATAATTGCACTTGCTGGTTTTACGATATTTCCAATTTTGGCCTCTAGGGGAAAAACAAAAGACGATAGCGCTATGAGGTTTTCGGCATTAGCAGTTTCTCGAAAAACGAGATCATGACATGTAAGCTACTTTTTTTCTAACTCTTATAGTTTCCGAGTTAGCCTATTCGGACATCGAATTTGAACCACTCTGTACTTTGTCATGTAAAATGGCTCTTTCTTCCTGATAAAGATTTTACGGGCTATAACTAAGTCGATGTGGTGCTACACTTTAAAACAAATTTGTTACATTCTACTCAGCAGTCTTAATTGTTTGTAGTCGTTTATAGCTGAAGTTGAAGCTAAAAACGTCTGGATTATGCCGCTATTTAATGATTATAACCTTAAAGAAAACTTTTTAGATCAGACTAAGACCATAAATTCATGTAAAGTTTCGTTCGCAGTGTAATATAATTACTGGTTAATTTAATAGCAGCGCAGCAATTTGTTAGAAAAGTTCCGTTTAGCTACGTAGCCAAATTTCAAATTAATTAACAAGATAAACAGTAATTATTTGCCCGGCTGGTACGCCAAAGTTAATACTACCTTTAACAAAGTGCCGGTTTTACTAGCTTAAGGTTGTAAATCAGTTTACTTTGTTTAAAACG